>NC_141765.1:8603200-11003200 GCF_982258835.1 Parasteatoda tepidariorum
AATATATTTTAAAAAATAGTACAAAATGTCTAAAATTAAAATTGCATATCTCTTCTCGTTTTTTTTTCAAAAAATTTAGAAAGCAACAGCTAAAAGTATTTTTCGATTTTCCAGAAAAACAAATTAAAATAAAATATTTATACTCAAAAATTTGCCCATTTATCTTTAATGAATTTTAAAATGTATTGCTTGAAAGTTGGAAAAAGTGGGAAAAAATGATCATGAAAAAATCGGTAGTTAAAGTAATATATACTACCTTTCTCATCCTTACTTGAAGTTCAATACGGGAGAAACGAAAGTGAATTTTATCTTACGTTATTATTTAGAGAGAAATATATTATTTTAAATAATTGAGAAACTGTAAACAGTTTTTCAATCATTTAAAATAATACATTATTTTTTATTATTTATTATTTTATTATGCATTATTTTTTAAGGAATAAGAAATTCGCCAAGGTTTTAAGATAATCGCCCCTTCAAATTATCTGTTGAATTGCACATTCGGAGTTTATTTTCTTTATAAACAAGAGATTAAATTTTTGATTTGTTTGAAATATGCTTGCTCAAAATATAATATCCCATAAGATTTAAATATGCAATGAAAAAATCATAAGTTTTAAAAAACTTGGAGAAACGAAAGAAAAGTTTCTGGTACATTACAAGAAAACTACAGTTGCTTTTAGAAGTTCAAACTTACATTTAAGTTAGACTCCTGCAATTGTTTTCGTAACATTTGTTATTGTTTCCTAATTTAAAGAAGATTTTCACTGAAGAAGCGGATTAAATTTAGCTCCGTGTGTAATAGCGTTTTACCGTGCGTTTTTCATTAATTTGTAAAAGCGTGGTTATTATTATTATTATTTTTAAAAATTAATTTCTAAATTTGTGTTAATAACGGTAAATCAATAGATTACGTTACTTATAGAGAGTATATCACCTTTTTGTTTTTTGAAACTAACTTTCTTCAACCTAGATCATAGCACTAATTTCGTATAAAAAATTTTCAAAAAAAATATTAGAATATGTTTAAGAAACTGGGAAAAAATTTTTGGAGAAAAAATTGTTTTACTAATTATGAAAAATATATAAAGCAAACGTTTAACACGATAGCTTACCCAGGAAATGTTATGACAACATGAACAATTTTTTAAAAAAAATATACTTACACATATTATTGAAACCAATATTTAGTTAACCTTAATTTACCCGTCAATAACAGTCTGACATCTTCGAGACATCCAATAAGGAATCAATTAATTGCTCCTTGGGATTCTTCCATTCGTTTTGTAGTTGAACAAATTTTTGCGCCTATTCCTTTTTTTTTTTTTTTTTTTTTTTTTTGGAGTATATGTCATCCTGGACTCTCCAGAGTTTTATAAAATGTTATGAATGTTATGTTATGACAGCATGAACAATTTTTGAAGAAAAAAAAACTATACTAACGGAAGAAATTGTAATTCCAGAAACAGAAGAAATTAATATGTAAGTCTAAAATCATTGAAAATTCTAAACTAATTTCGCAAAAAAAAAGAGAAAGGTATTTCCCGCAAAAAGCAGATGAAATAAACATGAAACTATCTACTTCTATGTACTCAAAATTTCATGAAGATCAGTGTGTTGGCTATAACGAAGAAAACAATACCATAACTAAAATTGTTGAGTGTATAATATGAGTAAGGCGCATGAAACAAGAGCAAACTTTAAAAACTTTTGCCATCTAATATGGTAAAAATTAAAGTGATAGATTTCATCTATAAATTAGATTTTTTATTACATTCTTTTTGCTTATTTTCCATGATAAAAATAGTACGTAAGCAATTCATACACTGTAAACAATTTTCGAGTACTTCACACCAAATTGGTGTTGGTGTTCCACTAAGTTTGCTGCAACACTAAAACCAGCTAACGATAATTCCAGGTATCGTGAAACAACTGGAATGTTCTCTTGCAATGCTTAGTGTAAAGTAGCAGCCACCATGTTTCTTATTCAGTCAGAGGCCTGACAAAGGCAGGAGCATACGGGGCAGTTGCCCCAGGCCCCACATTAGAGAGGCCCCCAAATCGAATCGAAAGTTTATTTTAGGTTTCCATCATTAATGAACTTTTTTTTAAACGAAATATCAGTACAGTGTAAAATCCGTCAGTTTTATGTTAGCTTCTTCATTAATCTATCGTATGAACACAAAAAATCTATATTTCGTAAATCCATTTCTTTCTAGTGCGGAATTCAGCTAAATTTTCTCAATTACGTTGGACACATTTGGCCAATCAACAGCCTGTATTTTTACATATAGCAAAATGCGATATGTTTACAAAAACACAGGCATTCTGATTGGCTTAATATGTTCTGAAATGTTCATGTCTGGGGGTTTTGGTGGCCAGCGGCACTCTTCGGAATTTAGACACTTCCGCTGGCCACCAAAACCCCCAGACATGAACATTTCAGAACATATTTGGATGCCTTGCAACGTGATGTTCAGAAGATATCCCCACCCCCTCTTACTCCCACTGGTTTATGGACAGCCCTGCAAGATTCATGGTGTCAATTATCTCCAGCACTACTTCACACATTGATCGAATCCATGCCACGTCATGTTGCGGCACTTCTGCGTGATCGCGCGGGCCCTACACGATATTAGGCAGGTATACCAGTTTTTTTTGTCTCTTCAGTGTATGATAAATATAAGAATCTATATTTTACGACACAATCTAAAGCAAGAATTATAAATTTAGGATGCATATATACAATATTTCTTAAAATTAGTTTTTTAATAAATACAATATTAAACACAGCAATGACAGAACATTAATCTAAATTCGAACTAAACCAATACAAATAGCAGTTAAATATTATAAAATAGTTTTTCAGAATTGAAATATTTATGTAAATTTCCTAAGAACATAAATATCTTTATTATACAACTAAAAAAATTCATGAATTACAGTTTATATGAGCAACAGTTGAATAACATATGAATAACAGTTTATATGAGTAGGTTATCAGATCAATCCGACTAGAAGATTGAAATTACTAATCAACAACAATAAATATTTTTTAATCAATTAGTAAAAAGGATTGAAACTTACTTGGTATTAAATAGAATATTAGAGATTTATTAATTCAATGCGTCAAGAATTCATATTTCACCTACATGTAAACAAATCGCCATCTTGGCCGCCATATTATTACTATCTTAAAGTTGCACAGTTATTTGCCTTTAAGCTCCTAATAATGGTCCAAAAGCATTTGTTATACATTTAAAACATCATTTCACACAAGAATTTAGTTAAATAGTTTATATAATTATTCGCCAAATATACGGAGTTCCTAAAAACACAATCTTCTTTACTAGCGAGCTGCAGATTGGTGTAAACTTTACCAATTACTGGTGTTAAAATATTTTACACCCTTTGAAGTGTAAAAAAAATGGTATAAATTCGGTATAAACTTGAAATAAAATAATCATTCCCACAATTTTTAGATTTTTCAACATCGTATTCGGATAGGTATTGCACCACAGTTTTTCTAGTGTAGTTAGCTGTATAATATATTTTATTTTATAACCGTTGTTGAAGAGCCGTCCCAATTTAGAGTTAATGACTACCAATGTTCAACTCCGTATCCTTGTAATTTTGAATCCAATTCAGATATCAAGAGAACTCCTGGATCAAGTATTGGGAGAAATTTGCCTTCGTGGAGGACTTTTTGATGAAGCTTACCCGCATTTGCGTTACACAGCGAAGAATACCACGGAAACCTTCCATGGTCAGCATGGCGGAGAGGGGACTCTAACCAATGATCCGTCTACCCCTGAGGATATTTTACGTTGTCACTGTGGTCGGTGCTAGCTGGGTGCAGTATTTGCATCGCCAAGCCATAGCTGGGATATTACCCGGGTCCCCTCGTTGGGAAGCGAGCTCTCTATCCCCTGAGCCACCACGGCTCCTGTATAATATATGTTAGTTTCCATATTTGAATGTCACCTTTCTTTTACAATATTGTATTTTCCTTAACTCATTATCTTCGTCATTATGGAGAGATGTCAACCTTTTCACATTTCATTTTCAATATTTCATAATTCTTTGCTCAAAAGATGTTGAATACATGAATTTAAAAGCATCAACATTTCTGGCATCTTTTAATTAAATTTGAAAAAAAAAACCGTAACCATCTATCTTAACTTTCCCTATATTTATCTTTTTTATTTAAAGTTTCTAATAAATCATGAAAAGTTTATTACATAATAACGACAACAACTTTTAACATTTCCGTAAAATCGAAAATTATTCGATATTTATAAGGCCTGTTATGTAATGGCGAGCTAGTTTTTTGAAGGAAAAAAATTTGGCTGCTTCTGTAACCGCATACAGAAAACAACAATGAAATTTGAAAAAAGGAAAAGAAATTAAACGGAAATATAAAAAATGAAATAAACACCAATTATAAAAATACCACTTGAGTTTATTTTCTAAAAATGTTTATAAGGAGAGCAACTTACAATTTAGTACTTGGGGATTAATGCTATGAAACTTAATAGTTTATGACGAAATTATCTTGAATATGAGTAAAGGTTTACAAATTTATTTATGTAACACACACAGAATTAAAATTTGTAGTCCAAAACATCACCGAAACAAGGAACTTATGACATGAAAATATTTGATTTAAAATCTGAACTTGAAATTAAACATACGAAGTGCCTTGCATGGATACAGTATCTCCTATCTAAGCTGAATTAAAATATGCATAATAATTAAAAGTACATAAGACCAAGTAGTATTTAAATTTAAGTTAAATTAAGTTTTAAAAATTAAATTAAAGATAGTTAACAAAATCTAAACTTAAATAATTGATTAGGTTAGTTAAAATATTAAACAAATTCTCTGAAAATACAATAGTAGATTGTAGTGACTTAATTTTTATATTCAAATAAATGTCTTTAAAATAAAATTAAGGTGTTAAAAATTTAAAATTAAGAAATTAAAAATAATAAAAACAGCCATTCGATAATATTTTTGGAAGCGAAATGCCCTAGGCATAAATATGGAAAAAAGCTAGTGAAGAGTCGCAAAGCAAAACAAACGAGCACAAATTAAAATTGATCAGAGGAGAGGAAAAATCAGCTTCCAAAATATACTCAGCAAATGTCATCTAAACTATCTAGGTAGTTAAGTATGACTAAATGAATTAAATTCTTATAAATCAAATAATAATAACTGGCCTTGTTTACTTAAATACGGTAACAGATTAAAACAGTAGTGAAAAATTCAATTAGACCAACAAAGAGGTACATTTATTCATATTTATAATTTGCTTTAATCAATATATATTTACTGAACATTTCTCAAATTTTATCACGAAAGGAAGATAATAAAATCCCAAATGCTTGCATTAACTCAATTAATTGCTTTCATTTTCATGTGTTGAAAATCAGAATTTTGAAAAACACTATTTTGTAAATTGATCATTACTTAATTGTTGAATGACTGTTTCAATTAATGCAAATGAATTCGAAGACTGCAAAGAGCTTTAGAATCATAACTCTCTCACGATATTGTCTTCTTGTGTTTATTTCAAATAAACAAACGATTTATGTTATTCCATGTATTAAAGAATTCTTATTTAGGATTGAAGTTAAATTTACGTTTTTAAATGCATTTAACTTTCTCTTAAATTGTATCAATTAAGTGTAATTAAAAATTGAGGAAAAAATTTCAATTTATTATTTACATTTGAAAATCAACATTTTTACTTTAATGAATAATTATATTAAAGACTGGTAGTAGCGGGGTAGTGATCTGTACTTCTGAGCTACAGATCCAGGGCTCTATGCTAGGACCGGTCAAAGGTCGCTCAGCTTTTCATGGCTTCAAAGGAGTGAAAACTGACGAAAATATCCTCAGTGGAAGACGGATAATTGGTTGGCGTAACCCTGCCGTCAGGTTAACCGTGAGAGATTTTCGTGGTTTTCCACTCCATGTAACGCAAATGCTGGTTAGTTTCATTAAAAAAGTCCTCCACAAAGGCAAATTTCTCACAATACTTGATCTAGAGGCTCCCTTCTCTTCTGGATTGGTTTCAAAATTACAAGGCTACGGAGTTGAACATTAGTAGTCGTAAACACAAATAATTGGGTTGGCTGTTCAACAACGGTTATAAAATTTTAAAAAAAATTGCCTGATAAAACAAGTATCAAGCATTCTTGGGAGCTAAATACTGGGGATTCCGAAGTTGACTCACCCCCGAATTGGAACACCTGCTCTGCAACCTAGAGTCCAAGGTCAAGAAAAATTATATGGACACTAGGCTTTGTCCCTCCATGGACTGTCACGCCACTGCCTTTTTTTAGTAATTAATTATTATTTTGGAATTACTATTTAATGCTAAATTATAATTACTTAAAATAGTTAGAGAAAATTTATTATTACCCGATAAAACAGTGAAAGTTGATTAAAATACTTTTATCAAAATTGAAGAGTAGGTTTTGAGCTACAAAAAGAAAATGTTCTAAAGTATTAATTTATCTTTAAAAGTGATAGTTCAAAAAATAAATCTAAAGTTATGTAAAGTTATTTAAAGTTATGTAATAAAATGTCGATATCTAAAGTTATGTAGTAAAAGGTCAAATATTGTTCTCAGAATTATTTGTATTTTTAACGGATAAAGACCATAGAAATCTGTGAAAACAAAACTGTACTGACAGCACGCTCAAATTTAACTTCTAAATATGCGTTTCCTAATCAACAATTAAATCTTCAAACAAGATTAGTTCATTTTGGGAATTTTTTTAAACTAAAAGTAGCAGATAAATTCTTTACAGAATTTTCGAAAATGGTTGAATTTTTTCTTTCTAATTATAAATATTCCATAATTTCAATTCAAATTTCATTTAATTGAAAAGTGTTCATATCATTTTAAAGAATAAGGTAATTCTAATTAAAAATGCAAAATGCTATCATATGACAAGAGTATAAAGTCGTTTATAGAGATAAACTGAGAAGCAAACTGTGAAATGACATTTAAATGGCGGGAGCTCTAACCCCCAGAGAGTAAAGAAGCTTATTTTGCAGACTTATTTAAATCTCTAAGTTTAAATTTATTCTCCTCAAATTTTGAGAGTTATTAAAAGCAATTAAGAAAACTGCCGAACGAAATTCACGAAAATATTAGAAAAACATATATTTATACAGCACATATTAAAACATTTTTGATTTATTTATAATTGCAAAAAATGCTTGATTTTAATTTTATTTCAGTCAAAATTTTAAAATATTTCTTAAAGAGCAAGCAAAATAAAAAATTAAATTTAATTAAGAAATTCTATTAAAAGTGCTTTAATTGTTTTTAGTAAAAAAATGTAGACATTTCTTTAAATTAATTATACCACATACATCTATTTACATAGCATTTTTTTAACATACATTTAACACTGAAAATAATTTTTCCAAGATTTTTGACGTATAATCTTATTTGTTTCGATTATTCTTTTGAGGTTAGAAAGATCGCAAATCCCTCATAGCCAACATTTTCCTGGGATTCAAGAGTAGTTTATAAGAATTCTACTGCTTTTTCTACCTCCTGCATTCCCTTTTGATTCATCAATATGATCTTCAGCTTTTTCCTCTTCATCTGATATTCCTTTGACATTATCTATGATTTCCGCATCTGTCAATGTTCCACATGTTGCCCGGCAGTTGTCCACTTGTAAAAATCTTCAAAATTAATGTCAACATTAAATCCAGATTTTATTGCATTCCATTCTGGCAAATCTAGCACTGCATTTTCAGCGCTTAAAGTTTCTTCTTCTTTACTGATGCCTTCTACCTCTTATTCATCATTTTCACAGCTATTCTTGAAAACCAGCTTCTTAAAACCATTTTTGATAGTTTTTAGACACATTTCTCCAAACAAAACAGTAATTCTGATAGCATCTAACTTTTTACATCAATGGCATCTACAAGTTTGCTTACCAACTGTTTTCTACAGTTCACTTTAAAACTCCTAATTATCCTTTGATCCATTGGTTGCAATTTTGAGGGGAAAATGAATTTTTATTCTTAGTTTTCTTATCTATGTTGAAAAGCTAACCCCTGATGGTCACTACTCATTAACCCCTCACTTACTTCCAGAATCGTTGTATTCCTTTCAAGTTAAGGAAGTGCAGAGATAGTGATTGAAATTCCAAGAAACACCCCCTACCTGTCCATCCCTACTTTCTGTAGATTCACGAAATTCATCTCTGTCTGCGAGTTCTACTGATAAAGAAAGTTGTGACATTTGTTTTCTATTATTAGAAATTCGAGAAACGGAGGTTTTGAAAAAAATTTTCGACATAAACATGGAAAATACATTGATTTTATACAGTAAATGTAGGGAATTTTAGAAATGTTGAGATATAGAGGTTTTCGAGATAAACAGGTTCGAGATGAAACTGGATCAACTGTATTTTAAATTACAAAATCAGACGTAAAATCGTACTTCCACTGAATAAACAAACCTTTTTTTAAGAAGTATATGGATTTTTGACTTTAAAAATATGGCGGGGGGAGGTAGCCGCAATTTAAAAAATATGGTCCTAATAGTAGTTGAATGTTTGGACTCCTTGTTGTTGTTCCTCTTTTTTGCGTATTTCATTATGTATACATTGTTTCATGTTGCCTATTTCGTTCTTATGCTAATCGAAAAATGTTTGAACGACTCTTACGACTTTTCAAAATTAAATAACTCAAAAACTATTCGACCAATTTCTTTCAAATTTTGTATTTCACCATTTTAAATTACATACTTTGAAATGATGGTAAGATTTGTATTCCTCATAGCTCAAAATTCTTGGGCGTAATATTGAATAAATAATTAAAAAAATAACAAATAATTATTAAAAATTATTTTTACTTGGATATACGTGGATTATCTTCGGATAAACAAATTTGATTACCGTTAGCGAAGATGTTTCAATTCGCTTAAAAAGCTCTCGAGATATAGAAAAATAAGCAAAAAATTAAATTAAAGGGTATATTTTCTACCACTCTCCTGTAGAGATTGCGACTATCCGTCATATTTTGAAGGTTTTGATTCTGAATCCGTCACATTTTGAAATCTGTCATATTTTGAAGTTCTGGAATCAAAATCTATCATATTTTGAAGGACTAGAATCCAAATCCGCCACATTTTGAAAGTCTAGAGTAGGGGAAAATTGAGCGTTCAACCCCACTTTTTTTACTATGGGATGAGCGTTCAACCCCACTTTGGGTTGATGTCCTCTTTTACTCTAGTTCTATGGGATGAGCGTTCAACCCCACTTCGGATCGATGACCTCTTTTACTATAGTTCTATGGGATGAGAGCTACACCCCACTTCGGATCGATGACCTCTTGTCTACGAGATCCCCTCTTTAGATAAAGTTTCATCAAAAGGAAGATTTTTATTATCTCTTCTTTGGAAAGTGGAAGAATTATTTTTATTTTCGGGACATAGAAATTTTTCGCAAACTAGTATATTTTATTATGCTTTCAATATTTAAATTAATTTGTGAATTATTATTTTCTCAATTAAGCATTATAATTTCAATGATTTAATTTTAAAAATGAGCCTTCAAAGATTACATTTTTATTAATTTTATACTATATAACTAAAAATTCTAAACTAATTAAATAGTTTCATGATCAGAATGTTTATATTTAATTAGTTTTCTTCAGTGAGTTCGCTAATGTGAAGAGGAACGTTTTTTTTCCCCAAGGACTTAGAAATTTTTCGCAAGCCAGTATATTTTTCCTATGTTTTTATTATTCAAATTAATGTGGGAATTATTATTTTCTCATTAAAGCATTATAAAAACATTAATTTAATTTCTAAATGAACCATTCCTTAGAGATTAAATTTTTACCAATTTTAAATGATATGTCTAATAATTCTAAACTGATGAAATAGTTTATTAGTCAGAATGCTTGTATTTAATTAGTCGAGATATAGTAAATATGTAATAATCATTCTAAGAGTTCTAAGTATATGTAATAATCATTCTAAGAGAATATGTAATAATCATTCTATATATAATCAGTTGAAGAAAATGGTTTAAGAGTTCGAAAAAACTTGATGAATTTGTCTACTCATTATCAGTTATAAAGTGTAATTATTATTCATTAATATTTTAATGAAAACTAATTAAGTCACTAAAACTCGTAATTCATATTTTAATGAAAATCCGTTAAAACTCGTTTGATTAAGGCAGTTCTTGGAAATGTCGATGAAATACTAGCGTCTTTATCATTAACCTAAGAAAATTAAGTAAACTCATATCGTCACTCTGAAACTGAAGTTTTCGATAACTATGTCTTGTTTTTAATCATCTGCGTTCCAAAACACTTCAGATTGGTTGTTAATTTGAAGTTAGAAAAATATTCAAAATGTTTGTACTTTGAAAATTTCCAATGTTATTGGTACTTGGAAAATTTCTGAAGTTCTTCGTACTTTGCATAACTTTCAAATTGTTTTGAGTTAGAAAAATTTAAAATTTTTTTGTACTTAGAAATACCCTGAAGCTGTGTGAACATATAAAATTATTTTAGTTGATTAATACGGTACCCTGGTAGTTATAAATTTTCATTAAGCTTGATGGGAATTTGAAAAACTTTAAATTCGGATGTATTGTTGGTAGAAAATTTCCGAAGTTGGTTGTGCTTTGAATTATTTTTAAATTGTTTTAACTCCAAAATATTTTCGAAATTTTTGTCCTTAGAAATATTTTGTAGTTTTGTAAACATGTAAATTTTTGAAGCTGGAAAAAATGCATTTAAAAAGTAGCAAAAGTTTACATTTTAAGTAATTTTCAACTTGCTCCGGCTTAGAAAAATTTTACAATTATATGTAATTGAAAAAATTCTGAAGCTCTTTGAACATAGAAAAGTATTTTAGTAGAAAAGAAACGCGTTTATTTAAAATCACAGAAGTTTAGTCACGGAAAAAATTCGAAACTGTTTCGGATTTTGTAAAATCTTCTAATAATCTGCAGTTTTCTTCAGTGAGTTGATCGCTAATGTGATGAGGAACGTTTTTTTTTCCTCAGGAAATTTTTCGCAAGCTAGTATACTTTTCCTATGTTTTTATTATTTAAATTAATGTGTGAATTATTATTTTCTCATTAAAGCATTATAAAAACATTAATTTAATTTCTAAATGAACCATTCCTTAGAGATTAAATTTTTACCAATTTTAAATGATATGTCTAATAATTCTAAACTGATGAAATAGTTTATTAGTCAGAATGTTTGTATTTAATTAGCTGAGATAGTATATATGTAATAATCATTCTAAGAGATAACTATACATATTCAGTTGAATAAAATGGTTTATGTTTTCATTACTTAAATTAATGTTCGAATTATTATTTTCCCATTGAAGCATTATAATAACATTAGTTTAATTTCTAACTGAACCCTTCTTTAGAGATTACATTTTTACCAATTTTAAATGATATGTCTAATAATTCTAAACTGATGAAATAGTTTATTAGTCAGAATGTTTGTATTTAATTAGCTGAGATAGTATATATGTAATAATCATTCTAAGAGATAACTATACATATTCAGTTGAATAAAATGGTTTATGTTTTCATTACTTAAATTAATGTTCGAATTATTATTTTCCCATTGAAGCATTATAATAACATTAGTTTAATTTCTAACTGAACCCTTCTTTAGAGATTACATTTTTACCAATTTAAAATGATATGCCTACTAATTCTAAACTGATGAAATAGTTTATTAGTCAGAATGTTTGTATTTAATTAGTCGAGATATAGTAAATATGTAATAATCATTCTAAGAGATAACTATATATAATCAGTTGAAGAAAATGGTTTATGAGTTCGAAAGAACTTGATGAATTTGTCTACTCATTATCAGTTATATAGTGTAATTATTATTCATTAATATTTTAATGAAAACTCGTTAATTAAGTCACTAAAACTCGTAATTCATATTTTAATGAAAATCGGATAAGAGTTTGGTGTTAAAAAATGTTAGATTTGATTCGACTTTTCAAATAATTTGCACTTTTAAAAAATTCCGAAGTTGTTGGAACTAGAAAATTATTTTAGTTGGTAAAAACAAGTATACAAGAAGTAACAGAATATATTTTTTTTCCAAATTGTTTTGACTTTGAAGTTTTTTAAAATTATTTATACTTTGAAATTATTTTGAATCGGATCGTGTTAGAAATATTCTGGAGTTACATGTACATAAAATTGTTTTTAGTTTGCAAAAATGGCTATATATCTAGCAGCAGGTGTTTGGTCGTGGAAAAGTTTTTGTAATTTGGAAAATTTTCAATTTCTTGGTTTTAAAAAAATTCTGAAGTTGTTGGTATTTCTAAATTTCTGAAGTTTTTTAAGAACAGGTATATTAAGAATCGCAGATGTTGTAAGTAATACTGTCGTACTGTTTGTAAAAACTCTTTGTACTTTGAAGAATTCTGATGTTGTTGGAACTTAGAAAATTTCTCAAGTTGTTTGCTCCTTAAAAAATTTTAAAATTGTCTTGACTTTGAAAAATTTTAAAATTGTTCGTACTTTGAAAAATTTTTACATTTTTCGTACTTCGAAAAGTTTCGATGGGAAATTCTGATTTCTTGAAAATTCTGAATTCTTCTTGTTTTGTACTTAGAATTGTTTTTGAATTCTTTGAACATAGAAAACTATTTTAGTTGGGAAAAATGGGTCTATAAGAAGTTGCAGTATATTTAAAATTGTTTAGACTTCGAAAAATTTTCAAATTATTTATACTCTGAAAAATTCTTACTCTGCAGGTTTTAGAAATATTCTGAAATTGTTTGAACCTAGAAACCTTTTTTTAGTTTTTTTTTTAAAAAAAAAAACCCAGATAAATAAAGAGTCGCAAAAGTTTGAAGTCTGAAAAATTTTCAACTTGCTTAGATTTTGAAAAAATATTCAAATAGTTTATACTAAGGAAGATTTCTAAAGATGAGTGAAGTCTATAAAACGTTTCAAATTTTTGTACTTAAAAATATTCGTAAGTTGTTTAAATGTAGAGTTTTCTTTTCCTTTAAGTTGGAAAAAAAACGGATTTATAAGGAGTAGCAGGTGTTTGGACGAGGAAAAATTTTTGAACTGTTTCGACTTTTAAAAGTTGTCAAATATTTCGTGCTTTGATAAATTCTGAAACTTTTGATTTTAGAAAAACTCTGAAGATGTTTAGAATCAGGAAAATTCTGAAGTTCTGAAAAAACGGATAAATAAGGAGTCGCAGAAGTTTGAAGTTAGAAAAAGTTTAAACTTTTAATACTTTGAAAATTCTGATGTTTTAGGTATTTAGAAAATTCTGAAGTTGTTTGTACTTTGAAAAACTTTTCTTTTTTTTTTGTACCTAGAAATATTCTGAGGATATGTGAATTTGAAAATTTCTGAAGTTGGCAAAAAGAAAATGTATATAAGGAGTTGCAGAATTTTAAAATTAAAAACTTTTTTTAACGTGTTTCAACTTTGATAAATTTTCTAATTCTTTGTACTTTGAACAATTCTTAATCTGTTGGTTTTAGAAAAGTTCTGATGTTGTTTGAACACAGAAAATTTTCTGAATGTGAAAAAAACTGCTGTATAACGTATAGCAGAAGTTTGTTCTTTGAAAAATTTTCTAATGTTTTGTAATGAGAAAAACTCGGATATGTTCATTACTTAGAAAAATTCAGAAAATGTTTTACCTTTGAATAATTTTCAAATTCTTTTGGCTTTGAAAAATTTTCAAGTCGCTTGTATTTTGTTTAAACATAGAAATTTATCTATGTCGGAAAAAGCAGCTTTATTACGCCTAGCAGAAGTTTGGTCTCGGAAAAGTTTCAATATGTTTCAGCTTAGAACATTTTTCAAATTACTTGCACTTGTTGGTTCTAAAGTTGTTGGTACTTGAAAATTTTTTTAAATTGTTTTAAGTTAAAACATTTAAAAAATTTCGCTACCTAAAATTATAATGAAGTTGTTTGCACTTTGAATAATTTTAAATTGCCTTGACTTCGAAAAACTTTAAAATATTTTTTCTCCGAAATATTCCAAAATTGTTTGAATATAACACAATTTTTGAAGTTGGAAAAAATGGGTATATAGCGAGTCAAGATGTTCGGTCTAGGAAAATTTTTCAAATTGCTTCGATTTTTGAAAATTTTTTTGAATTGTACGTACTTTGAGAAATTATGAAACTCATGGTATTTTGAAAAATTCTAAAGTTATTTGTACCTAGAAATTTTTTTAATTTGTTTTGATTTAATTTTTTGGTGATACTTTTAATGTTTTTGGTACTTTTAAAAATTCTGAAGCAGTTTGTACTTTGAATAATTTTAAAGAGCTTTAAGATTTACAGAACTTTCAGACTGTCAGTACTTAGAATTATATCTTAAGTTGTGTGAACTTAGAAAAATATTTCGAACTATTTGGACTTTAAAATATTATGATATTCTTTGAACGTAGAAAACCTTTTAAGTTGGAAAAAATGGCTATATGCTGAGAGTAATCAGTAATACCTAACGAGTGGGGTTGAACTCTGATCCCTGCTAGGGAAGCGGATTGTAGCTCTTGAGTCATTTTCAAACTGTTTTGACTTTAAAAACGCTTTCGAACCATTTGTATTTAGAAATATTTTGCAAATGTTGATACACAGAAATTTATTGAAGTCGGAAAAAACAGTTATATAACGAGTAGCAGAAGTTTGGTCTTGAAATGACACTGAATAATTTTCAAATTAGCATATAAGAAGTCGCAGAAATATTTTCAAATTATTTTGTCATCAAAAAAATTTTCAAAGTGTTAGTACTTGAAAAAAAAAATTTCTGATGTTATTGGAACTTTGAAAATTTCTAAAGTTGTTTGTACTTTGAATAATTACAAATTATTTAGACTTTCGTAAACTTTCAAAACTTTTGTTCTTAGAAATAATCTGAAATCGTTTGACCTTACACAATTTTTGAAGTTGGAAAAATTAGCAGATAACGACTCATACTTGCTTAGGTCTAGGAAAATGTTTCAAATTGTTTCGATTTTAGAACAATTTTCGTAACTTATGTACTTTGAAAAAGTATGAAGCTGATGGTAGTTTGAAACATTCTGAAACTTTTTTTAATCAAAACAATGGAAACAGCATTAAAAATGGAAAACAGCTTCAGAATGTTTCAAACTACCATCAGCTTCATACTTTTTCAAAGTACATAAGTTACGAAAATTGTTCTAAAATCGAAACAATTTGAAACATTTTCCTAGACCTAAGCAAGTATGAGTCGTTATCTGCTAATTTTTCCAACTTCAAAAATTGTGTAAGGTCAAACGATTTCAGATTATTTCTAAGAACAAAAGTTTTGAAAGTTTACGAAAGTCTAAATAATTTGTAATTATTCAAAGTACAAACAACTTTAGAAATTTTCAAAGTTCCAATAACATCAGAAATTTTTTTTTTCAAGTACTAACACTTTGAAAATTTTTTTGATGACAAAATAATTTGAAAATATTTCTGCGACTTCTTATATGCTAATTTGAAAATTATTCAGTGTCATTTCAAGACCAAACTTCTGCTACTCGTTATATAACTGTTTTTTCCGACTTCAATAAATTTCTGTGTATCAACATTTGCAAAATATTTCTAAATACAAATGGTTCGAAAGCGTTTTTAAAGTCAAAACAGTTTGAAAATGACTCAAGAGCTACAATCCGCTTCCCTAGCAGGGATCAGAGTTCAACCCCACTCGTTAGGTATTACTGATTACTCTCAGCATATAGCCATTTTTTCCAACTTAAAAGGTTTTCTACGTTCAAAGAATATCATAATATTTTAAAGTCCAAATAGTTCGAAATATTTTTCTAAGTTCACACAACTTAAGATATAATTCTAAGTACTGACAGTCTGAAAGTTCTGTAAATCTTAAAGCTCTTTAAAATTATTCAAAGTACAAACTGCTTCAGAATTTTTAAAAGTACCAAAAACATTAAAAGTATCACCAAAAAATTAAATCAAAACAAATTAAAAAAATTTCTAGGTACAAATAACTTTAGAATTTTTCAAAATACCATGAGTTTCATAATTTCTCAAAGTACGTACAATTCAAAAAAATTTTCAAAAATCGAAGCAATTTGAAAAATTTTCCTAGACCGAACATCTTGACTCGCTATATACCCATTTTTTCCAACTTCAAAAATTGTGTTATATTCAAACAATTTTGGAATATTTCGGAGAAAAAATATTTTAAAGTTTTTCGAAGTCAAGGCAATTTAAAATTATTCAAAGTGCAAACAACTTCATTATAATTTTAGGTAGCGAAATTTTTTAAATGTTTTAACTTAAAACAATTTAAAAAAATTTTCAAGTACCAACAACTTTAGAACCAACAAGTGCAAGTAATTTGAAAAATGTTCTAAGCTGAAACATATTGAAACTTTTCCGAGACCAAACTTCTGCTAGGCGTAATAAAGCTGCTTTTTCCGACATAGATAAATTTCTATGTTTAAACAAAATACAAGCGACTTGAAAATTTTTCAAAGCCAAAAGAATTTGAAAATTATTCAAAGGTAAAACATTTTCTGAATTTTTCTAAGTAATGAACATATCCGAGTTTTTCTCATTACAAAACATTAGAAAATTTTTCAAAGAACAAACTTCTGCTATACGTTATACAGCAGTTTTTTTCACATTCAGAAAATTTTCTGTGTTCAAACAACATCAGAACTTTTCTAAAACCAACAGATTAAGAATTGTTCAAAGTACAAAGAATTAGAAAATTTATCAAAGTTGAAACACGTTAAAAAAAGTTTTTAATTTTAAAATTCTGCAACTCCTTATATACATTTTCTTTTTGCCAACTTCAGAAATTTTCAAATTCACATATCCTCAGAATATTTCTAGGTACAAAAAAAAAAGAAAAGTTTTTCAAAGTACAAACAACTTCAGAATTTTCTAAATACCTAAAACATCAGAATTTTCAAAGTATTAAAAGTTTAAACTTTTTCTAACTTCAAACTTCTGCGACTCCTTATTTATCCGTTTTTTCAGAACTTCAGAATTTTCCTGATTCTAAACATCTTCAGAGTTTTTCTAAAATCAAAAGTTTCAGAATTTATCAAAGCACGAAATATTTGACAACTTTTAAAAGTCGAAACAGTTCAAAAATTTTTCCTCGTCCAAACACCTGCTACTCCTTATAAATCCGTTTTTTTTCCAACTTAAAGGAAAAGAAAACTCTACATTTAAACAACTTACGAATATTTTTAAGTACAAAAATTTGAAACGTTTTATAGACTTCACTCATCTTTAGAAATCTTCCTTAGTATAAACTATTTGAATATTTTTTCAAAATCTAAGCAAGTTGAAAATTTTTCAGACTTCAAACTTTTGCGACTCTTTATTTATCTGGGTTTTTTTTTTTAAAAAAAAAACTAAAAAAAGGTTTCTAGGTTCAAACAATTTCAGAATATTTCTAAAACCTGCAGAGTAAGAATTTTTCAGAGTATAAATAATTTGAAAATTTTTCGAAGTCTAAACAATTTTAAATATACTGCAACTTCTTATAGACCCATTTTTCCCAACTAAAATAGTTTTCTATGTTCAAAGAATTCAAAAACAATTCTAAGTACAAAACAAGAAGAATTCAGAATTTTCAAGAAATCAGAATTTCCCATCGAAACTTTTCGAAGTACGAAAAATGTAAAAATTTTTCAAAGTACGAACAATTTTAAAATTTTTCAAAGTCAAGACAATTTTAAAATTTTTTAAGGAGCAAACAACTTGAGAAATTTTCTAAGTTCCAACAACATCAGAATTCTTCAAAGTACAAAGAGTTTTTACAAACAGTACGACAGTATTACTTACAACATCTGCGATTCTTAATATACCTGTTCTTAAAAAACTTCAGAAATTTAGAAATACCAACAACTTCAGAATTTTTTTAAAACCAAGAAATTGAAAATTTTCCAAATTACAAAAACTTTTCCACGACCAAACACCTGCTGCTAGATATATAGCCATTTTTGCAAACTAAAAACAATTTTATGTACATGTAACTCCAGAATATTTCTAACACGATCCGATTCAAAATAATTTCAAAGTATAAATAATTTTAAAAAACTTCAAAGTCAAAACAATTTGGAAAAAAAATATATTCTGTTACTTCTTGTATACTTGTTTTTACCAACTAAAATAATTTTCTAGTTCCAACAACTTCGGAATTTTTTAAAAGTGCAAATTATTTGAAAAGTCGAATCAAATCTAACATTTTTTAACACCAAACTCTTATCCGATTTTCATTAAAATATGAATTACGAGTTTTAGTGACTTAATTAACGAGTTTTCATTAAAATATTAATGAATAATAATTACACTATATAACTGATAATGAGTAGACAAATTCATCAAGTTCTTTCGAACTCATAAACCATTTTCTTCAACTGATTATATATAGTTATCTCTTAGAATGATTATTACATATTTACTATATCTCGACTAATTAAATACAAACATTCTGACTAATAAACTATTTCATCAGTTTAGAATTAGTAGGCATATCATTTTAAATTGGTAAAAATGTAATCTCTAAAGAAGGGTTCAGTTAGAAATTAAACTAATGTTATTATAATGCTTCAATGGGAAAATAATAATTCGAACATTAATTTAAGTAATGAAAACATAAACCATTTTATTCAACTGAATATGTATAGTTATCTCTTAGAATGATTATTACATATATACTATCTCAGCTAATTAAATACAAACATTCTGACTAATAAACTATTTCATCAGTTTAGAATTATTAGACATATCATTTAAAATTGGTAAAAATGTAATCTCTAAAGAAGGGTTCAGTTAGAAATTAAACTAATGTTATTATAATGCTTCAATGGGAAAATAATAATTCGAACATTAATTTAAGTAATGAAAACATAAACCATTTTATTCAACTGAATATGTATAGTTATCTCTTAGAATGATTATTACATATATACTATCTCAGCTAATTAAATACAAACATTCTGACTAATAAACTATTTCATCAGTTTAGAATTATTAGACATATCATTTAAAATTGGTAAAAATTTAATCTCTAAGGAATGGTTCATTTAGAAATTAAATTAATGTTTTTATAATGCTTTAATGAGAAAATAATAATTCACACATTAATTTAAATAATAAAAACATAGGAAAAGTATACTAGCTTGCGAAAAATTTCCTGAGGAAAAAAAAACGTTCCTCATCACATTAGCGATCAACTCACTGAAGAAAACTGCAGATTATTAGAAGATTTTACAAAATCCGAAACAGTTTCGAATTTTTTCCGTGACTAAACTTCTGTGATTTTAAATAAACGCGTTTCTTTTCTACTAAAATACTTTTCTATGTTCAAAGAGCTTCAGAATTTTTTCAATTACATATAATTGTAAAATTTTTCTAAGCCGGAGCAAGTTGAAAATTACTTAAAATGTAAACTTTTGCTACTTTTTAAATGCATTTTTTCCAGCTTCAAAAATTTACATGTTTACAAAACTACAAAATATTTCTAAGGACAAAAATTTCGAAAATATTTTGGAGTTAAAACAATTTAAAAATAATTCAAAGCACAACCAACTTCGGAAATTTTCTACCAACAATACATCCGAATTTAAAGTTTTTCAAATTCCCATCAAGCTTAATGAAAATTTATAACTACCAGGGTACCGTATTAATCAACTAAAATAATTTTATATGTTCACACAGCTTCAGGGTATTTCTAAGTACAAAAAAATTTTAAATTTTTCTAACTCAAAACAATTTGAAAGTTATGCAAAGTACGAAGAACTTCAGAAATTTTCCAAGTACCAATAACATTGGAAATTTTCAAAGTACAAACATTTTGAATATTTTTCTAACTTCAAATTAACAACCAATCTGAAGTGTTTTGGAACGCAGATGATTAAAAACAAGACATAGTTATCGAAAACTTCAGTTTCAGAGTGACGATATGAGTTTACTTAATTTTCTTAGGTTAATGATAAAGACGCTAGTATTTCATCGACATTTCCAAGAACTGCCTTAATCAAACGAGTTTTAACGGATTTTCATTAAAATATGAATTACGAGTTTTAGTGACTTAATTAGTTTTCATTAAAATATTAATGAATAATAATTACACTTTATAACTGATAATGAGTAGACAAATTCATCAAGTTTTTTCGAACTCTTAAACCATTTTCTTCAACTGATTATATATAGAATGATTATTACATATTCTCTTAGAATGATTATTACATATACTTAGAACTCTTAGAATGATTATTACATATTTACTATATCTCGACTAATTAAATACAAGCATTCTGACTAATAAACTATTTCATCAGTTTAGAATTATTAGACATATCATTTAAAATTGGTAAAAATTTAATCTCTAAGGAATGGTTCATTTAGAAATTAAATTAATGTTTTTATAATGCTTTAATGAGAAAATAATAATTCCCACATTAATTTGAATAATAAAAACATAGGAAAAATATACTGGCTTGCGAAAAATTTCTAAGTCCTTGGGGAAAAAAAACGTTCCTCTTCACATTAGCGAACTCACTGAAGAAAACTAATTAAATATAAACATTCTGATCATGAAACTATTTAATTAGTTTAGAATTTTTAGTTATATAGTATAAAATTAATAAAAATGTAATCTTTGAAGGCTCATTTTTAAAATTAAATCATTGAAATTATAATGCTTAATTGAGAAAATAATAATTCACAAATTAATTTAAATATTGAAAGCATAATAAAATATACTAGTTTGCGAAAAATTTCTATGTCCCGAAAATAAAAATAATTCTTCCACTTTCCAAAGAAGAGATAATAAAAATCTTCCTTTTGATGAAACTTTATCTAAAGAGGGGATCTCGTAGACAAGAGGTCATCGATCCGAAGTGGGGTGTAGCTCTCATCCCATAGAACTATAGTAAAAGAGGTCATCGATCCGAAGTGGGGTTGAACGCTCATCCCATAGAACTAGAGTAAAAGAGGACATCGACCCAAAGTGGGGTTGAACGCTCATCCCATAGTAAAAAAAGTGGGGTTGAACGCTCAATTTTCCCCTACTGTCTAGAATCCAAATCCGTTATATTTTGAAGGTCTAGAATCCAAATCCGACATTAGAAAGGTAGAGGAAGAGGTTTTATACAGAGGAAGTGTCTTTTTGTGACTGTGTCTTTCATGTCTAATTTTATAACTTAAAATATTGTCAATTCTAAATAGCATGTTTAAGATTAGACCTGCACACCATTATGATTTAGACTTACTCTCTTAAAATGAACGAGTGAAAATAACTCAACTTGAGTGCTATTTAACTCTTTCATCTAGAAAAAACCGGCCTTCTCATCTTAATTAAAATCACTCAAGTGAAAGAGTTATATGGAAATAGCTCAATTTGAGTGAAAAAAATTTCACTCAAACTTGAGTTATTTTCACTCGAGTTTGAATGATTTTCAGTATTACCTGAGTGGATCGTTTTCACTCAAACTTGAGTGATTTTAACTCGTGTTTGAGCGATTTTCAATATTTCAGTTTGTAAATTGCAGTCAAAATTTTTATTGTTAATATACAAAATGTTTGTATTTAGTGGTGCCATCTATCGTAAGCGATAGAAAATACTATAGTTTTTGTTTAAAAAAATTGCTTTTGAAAGAAAGCCTTAGATAGCAGCTTTTTTTATCATTACGTTTGTTGAATTTATATATCGAATTAGATAATATAGTACTTGTGAAAGTTATCGCTGTGAGCATATCGACACTGGCTGGGATTCGAACTGGCTTCCCGTCTGTCGTGAGTTCGACCGATTAACCATCTCGGCTGCAGTCCTGTGACAAGACGGCTACAAAGAAATAATTAGTTTCATGAGCTGGGTCTTGTTGGCGAGGATAAAGTTTTTATTTGTTAAATCAAATAAGGTGAAAACACAGTTAAAAAAAAATTTCAGAGTAAACAGTTTGAATAGCAGCATTTTGTGGTTATCCAATTATTTTGATTGTATACGGTAAAACAACAATTAAATGAATTATTACTTAAGAGATTTTTTTTTTTACGAAAAATTCCTAACCACTGTAGATTTGAGTTTTTTTTCTCTTTCCCCTAAGTTACGTCATTTTTCTTTGAAGTTTATTTTTAAAAGTAAGGAGCTCTAAGCGAATTTTTAAAGTAAGCAGTTTTATAAATATTATGCTCATTTAGGTCCAATTGAAAATACTATGAGTAATTTTTTTTCGAACAAATTTATTCGTTTAATTTATAAAGTTTTATTTTCAAGCAATAAAAAAGGTATATTGTTTTAAATTGCCTAAATTTTTTTAAGACAAATTTCTGAAACTAAGTGAAATTAATAAATTTTTGAAGAGGACGTTAAAAGCTAAAAAATCTGGATTAAATACCCTTTTTCAAACTCAATTTTGCAAACTCTTTTGATATAAATTTGTTTAAAATCCAAACTATATATTTGCTTTGATTAGAAAAAAATAAGTATAATTTTTGTTCTGCAATAATCCTAGCTTAGTATGAATTCGAATAAAAAAATTAATTAATTAACATTAACTACTTGACTTTACTTTAATATTCTTTTTACCATAAACTTTGCTCAAACATAGTTTTCTTAAGTCAAAAAGAAATAAATAATAAAAATTAATAAAAACGACATTTTTAATAAAATTTCTAAAATACAGAAATATTTAAATACTTAATTTTAGGCATATTTTAAACTAATTAAATTGTATCGCTTCTGAATTATAAATAATTACAATTAAATCATGTATGTATTTTATGAATTTTAACTATTATGAATATAGATAGTGCACGTTATTTCCGTTATCAATATATATGTTTAGAATTTTTACCTAATTGTAAGAAATTAATATATAATCAAAACGAAAAAACATTATGAAAATTTAATATACCAGCCAGGAAAGCAAGATCGAAGACATCAAACTCTTTCAATTTTACAACAATGCAAAGTAACTGCAGTTTTTCTGCAGATTCATCAGAAAGTATACTTCTGAAACAATGACTACATAATTACTTCAAATTTACTGCAGAATGACCACGGATTTAAAGTTTCAGTTTTTACTAAATTTATGATTTTCAAGTGACCTCACTTAAACTACAGTAATTTTGTAGACAATAGCTAAAAAATTTTCATAATAAATTACTGAGAAATTACTTCGCATTAGCTGCAAAATAACTGCAGTGTTTTTACAGTTAAGATTGCACTACAGAAAATTTGCAGTTAACTCTAGAAAAACTACGAAATTACTTCAGTTCTGTAGAATAACTACAGTTTATTTTCAGCTGGGATATAGGTATATAAATTCAAATTGAACTATATCTCATAATAAATATTACTTTTAATTTTGCTCCTATTTTTTTACTATTAATCTGTAACTATTGTAAAATTCTAATTTATTTGCATTTTCAAATACTTTAATTAGCATTGTACTTTTAATTAAATATTAATTCTGCATTTTCAATTTTGCCTCGAAAATTGAATTTGAAGAAAAGTGGTAAGAACTTTTATGCTAGCAACAAAGGAAAAATAGTTTGTATAATGGGATAAATACTTCATGAAATAAGAAGATAGTATTAATTCTGAATTCCAATTAAATAAAAACTAAAAACAGGATAAAAACAGAAAAATTCAAAATGCTGCTTAATTTTTTTAAATATAATATTTTCCACTTTTTCTTTGAATGATATATTTATAATAAAATACATTGAACATCTGAAGATTCTGATTTGAATGAATGGATGTTGCAGATGTGAACTTTCATAAATTAAAGACAGTCAATAATAGAAAGCAATTTAAATAACAGCAATTATAGACTGTATGAACAATAATTTCGTAAATATCTTTTATAAAAGAAGTATAGAAATGATATTAAATTAATTATTCAGAAATGTTTTGTACCAAAATTATACATCAAAAAAACTAAAACATTGATATAAATGTATTATATTAAAATAAAATGTTAAAACTTTAATATGAAATCTGAAAAAATTCTAAAACTCTCATCAGATATAATATATTCCCACATGATTTGACAAAGATTCTAGCAGGGAATAAAATGTTTTTAATATTTCATAATCATCCACATTTAACACTTTCAATTTTAATACATTTTTTTGACAAATAATTTGAAAGAATAGTATATTTTATTAAAAAACGCTGAAAAACAGCTAATTTAAATGGAATGTGTATATAACTCATTCAAAATAAAAGTATTTTCAAAATAAAAACAACAAAGTATATCTACTAACTGAAAAGTAAAACAGCCTCTTCTTCAGAAATACCGCTGTGAACTAAAAGTTGTTTTAATTCTTCTTAATTCAAAATATTAAATGACATATTCTCCAGAAAAAAAATTAAACGTAAAATAAAAAGGAAGACATAATCTATTTAGATCACAGAACATAACAATTTTATTTAGATGTATTATCGTTTGCTTTTTAAAATAAAACGATAGAAATTCCAGCCTATATCTCACACGCAATTAAATAATAAATAAATCACTGAAGTTTGAGCTAAAAGCACTCAAATATTGCTTAATAAATACCACTCAAGTTTGAGTTAATGCAAAGCAAGAATTTTGCTCAAATAAGAATGTATTTCACTCAAGTTGAGTTAAAAAAAATTTAATTCTTTTTTGAGTAGGGGAAATAACTCTTTCATTTTAAGAGAGTAGCATGTGAAAATTCTATCATAGTGTTCACTTTATTTATGTATTTATTTATTTTGCTTGCAGTAACTTAACTTTGTCATTTTGCCTTTTAATAAACTGTAAATTTTTTTTCAGAATTCTATGAAATTTTTAATACGTATAGTATTACTTGTTTATACTATATAGTGTTTAAAGAATGTCGCGGATTTGAAGTTTGCTTGTTTTTCATTTCTCAAAGTTAAGACCTATGGTGTTTGGAGATATTTTTCATATTATCGAAGAAAAAAAACTATTTTCATGCAATTCTTGATCATCGTCTTCCATTATTCGGTATCGTATGATAAACTTTTACTAAAGGTTTAAATAAGATATTAGCAAAAGTAAAAATAAAATGAATGAATTGAATCGTCGGTCTCATTTGAAACACCTGATGAGTTTAAATCTCCAAAACAACGAATTTCTTACCTGAATTTGCTACATTCAAAAATACTGTCAAAAAATTTTAATTTTACCAAAATATACATTTGATTAAATTTTTCGTTTGGGAATTTTGATTATAAGTATTATTTTTCAATCGAATGATGAAAGTAAAACAGTTTTTACTTTTAAATAATATAAATATTTATAAAATTTCCATGTTTTCTTTAATATTAGCATCCAAAAAAGCCTAAAAATTGTTCCAAGTATGAGCATTTACATATAGTAAATTCAGATAAGAAATTCCTTGCTTTGGAGATCATCATTATGTCGGGCAACCATCGTATTATAACTTATCATCAGTACCAGGTGTCTCAAATATGATCAATGATTTGAAATATCCATTAAAAAATGGATTAAAGAGAAACACTGTTGAGATCTGCTTCGGAAAATAAGTTATTTATTTTCATGAAATTTCAAAATTAATTTCGATGTTTGTCAACAGAGGTTGCTGCTGGATAGCAAAACTATAAAACAGTGTTTTTTACTGTATGCCAGACAATTTCAGCTGAAATATTCTCATTCGTATGTTTATTTTGTTTTTAAACTGCTTAGTGCTGTTGCTTCAAAAGATAGTTACGTTGAAAGCAACGATTTTTTAGTTTTTTACAGTTGACAGCGTCATCTGTTGATGAGCTGTGTAACTAATATGGAAACTTGGCAAGGATAGTTAAGATACTTGGCGAGGCTTCCTAAGCACAATGAAACAAAAACGCATTTCCGTTTTTCCTAAAAAAAAAATTTTTTTTTCTTTTTTTTGTCAATATTACCCTTTATTTTTGCGACACCTTGTAGTTGGAGAAAGTTTTAAGGCAAGCGTACACTGCAAAAACTATGGCGTAGTATCCCTTCGAATTTGGACTTGGACACTATATTTCACGTTAACACCAAATTAAACGTTCATATACATTTTATTTTGTAACCGTCGTTGAACAAATGACCCGATTTTGTGTTTAAGACTACCTTGTAATTTTGTACCCAATCCAGAAAGCAAGGAAACTCCAGGATCAAGCATCGGGCGAAATTTGCCTTCGTGGAAGACTTTTTGATGAACCTTACACCGAATTTGCGTTAAATGGAGAGGAAAACCACGAAAAGCTCACACGTTTGAGACTGATGGCTAGGGGACTCTAACACTTTATCCGTCTACCACTGAGGATATTTTTCGTCAGCATGAAATTCGTATCCATCAGCCATCGCTGGGATCGAACCCAGGTCACCTCATTGGAAGGCGAGCGCTCTATATACATTTTTAAAACATTGTACTATCTAAACACCAATAATGAGGAAATCATAAACCAAGCACAGTGCATTCAAGCCATTTGCGAATTATTTTCCCTTCTGAAAACTCCAATCTTAGTATATTTTGAATATCGCCAGTAGATTGTTTACAATAGAGAACGGAATGGCGTGAATTTGTTATTCTCTTCCATGCTACTAAACTCCTAATAAAAAAGCTCGCCATTTTAAAATATATGTATGTTCTTGGCTGTATTATAAGAATAATTCCATTTTAATTTCTAAAAATCTTTAATTTCTAAAAATCTTTATTTAAATTCTAAAAAATTTTATTAAATAATTTTATAATATTTAATTTCGATTCACTTCTGTTTTATTAAGCCAATCGAATTCATACTAGGATTCTCTCTATGCTGTGTTTTTCTTTGATTAACAATTTAATTTTATCTTTAAAATTAATATAAACACTGTAAAAACTGTGGTGTAATACCTATATGAATCTCGGTGTTGAATAACTCTAAAAATTGTGTGTCATTTCAAGTTAATTCCGAGTCGATTGCTCATACACACTTGACAAAATCTAAACTCCAAAAAATGAGAAATCTTACACCAAGATCAGATGACGGCAGATCAGGCATAAGTTTAGAAACTGTCAGATGACAACGGTTGACTTACGATCGATATCGAGAAGGTAAAAGTTTGTTTTAGCCTTGTTTGATGCTGAAAATTCTTCAAAAACAGAAGTAAAATGTTATAAAAGATCTATATGTTTCAGCTATATAATAAAGATCTATATACTCTCATAGAAAGATTTAGAAAAGTCTGCTAATTGTATTAAGTAATTTTGTAATATTTAATTTCTATCCATTTTGGTTCTGTTAAGCGTAGTTCAAATTTATATTAGTATTCTCTAATTGTTAAATGCATGTTTGATTTTTTAACAAACTAATTTTATTAAAAGAAATATTGTATCTATCCAGCCTAAATTAATGCTTGTTTCATATTGTACAGAAAATAATCCTCTACTGATTCTTTTATGTATCATATCTTATTGTAATTATAAATTTTAGTGTTACATTGTGCATTTTAAAAAATTTTGGTGTGTAATTTCCACCATTTTTGGTGTAGATGTAAACTAAAATGTTTTTACAGTGAGTTTAGTGACAATTTTATTTACTTCATCACTGATATAGTTTCATTAATTTATTTATATGTTTTTGTTTGTTTATTTACTGACGATGCGTATTCTCATGGGCATTAGAATCAATTTATGGCTTCGTTGCAAAAATATTTCGTTTGAAAAACAGGCTCGTTTTTAGTTATATATTCGCGCTAATTATTTCAATCTACTGTTATTTTGTCAATTTTGCATGATGTTTTGTACGATTATTACAGTTCTGTACTTAAAAATGTACATAATTTACCTCAACAAAAAAATGGTGGCAACTATGCACCAAAATTTTTACAGTATGATTTAACACGCATCAAAGTTTGAAGAGAGTATAATTAAGTGTATAAAAAAGTATAAGTGTATAAAAAAGTTTGCAGTGTATATGAAAGCTCAATTCGGGGTTAATTTGAAAAAAATTGTTTATTGACGCAATTTTCAGGATCGTTCAACATCGAATTTGGAGAGACATTATACCACAGTTTTTTACAGTGTATATGCATTCTAAACTAATGATTCTTACTTTATAATGCATCGTAAAAGTAACTTTACTGACTCTTATGTATATCATATCGTACTATAATTATAAATTTTAATATTAGCGAATGCTAAAATTGGTGGCGGATACTTAAAGCTAAGTAATGTAAAAAGCATTTTTCTACTTCATAAATTATCTTAGGTTCATGAGGTAGTGATACACCATGAACCAAAACGAAGGTTATCTTTGGTATTTCCGTACACCACTAGTTATGTAAAGGCCACCATTTTTGATGAGAAGGTACAATGTAAGTAACAATGTACATGTAATTTTTAAAATGTATGTAAAACTCACCATTTTCCATTAGTTTTTTTTATCTCATTGTGATTCATGCAAAGCTCTGCTTCCTTGATGTATATTTAAAAATATAGTATTTTCTGTTTCAGTTCATTTTCTATTCATTTCAAATGTTACGGATTTAGGAAGAAAAAAAATTTCCAATCTAAACTTACAGAAGTTTTAGTTTTTATTAATTCTTTGTTACTCAAAAATTTTTAAAAATGTATTCAATTAATTGTACTATATAATAATTAATTTTAAAATAATTTGAACCTAAGATTAGTCAAACTTTAAAATATATATATATATATATATATATATATATATATATATATATATATATATATATATATATATATATATATATATATATATATATATATATATATTAAACTTTTTAAGATTCTTATAATCTGAAAAGTTTTCTTTAAAGATTATTTTGTTTTCGTAAAATACGAAGCATTAATTTTACTGTAATTTTTACTTCTTAAATAATTGCCAAGAGTCTTTGAACTACGTAACTGCGAAATTAAATTAACTTACAAAATTCCTTATCTGAAATGCAAAATTAGATTATGAAAACATTCAAATACAACAACTTCTTTCTTATTAAATTTAACAGTCTTTATTATGATATTCGTTTTCCTCTTTTTTAATTTTTTTTTTCCTTTGGTGACCTTTAGAATGCATTATACATGCATATAAATCCTTAATTATTAATTATGCTCTATACTATATTCTATTTTACTTTTATGCATAATAATAGTTTTAGAGTTCTTTCCTAAAAAATGGAAAATTTGATAATTATTGATTAAATTACTCTGAAAAAGTCCCTACAGTATATGAGCATAATAAATTTACTTAAATCCTGTTACGAGCAAATGGTTAATAGCCAAAACTGGTATTTTAGAATAAAAAACAATATATTTTTAAAGAGAAAAGGTGATTTTATTCATTGTGAACCTTTCTTTAATTTATTAGTATGCATTTTCGGTTCATAAATTTTAAACATTTTCTTATAATGCATTTCAAACTTTTTTTGATGCTTACAATAGCCTTTTTTTATAGTTATATAAGTATTAATTTTTTTTACTCGTTTTAAATTTTCATACTTATTTCGTAAACTTTCCCGTATCAAGTTCCAAATGGAATAGAATAGAATAGAATAGAATAGAATAGAATAGAATAGAATAGAATAGAATAGAATAGAATAGAATAGAATATAACAACCCTATCTATATCAATTCTTATCTGAATTCTCTTTCTTAATAAATTATTCCAAATAGACGATTTCCCGTATTTATTGATACAGATCCTTTTAAAAAATATATTCAAAAACGTTAATATTTTTTTTAGGAATGATGATCATAAAAATCATCATCACTTGCAAAAATGATTTTAAAATATTTACCTAACTAAGCTTCCAGATCACAAAATATGAAATTAAAGCTTAAAAAGGGGATAGTGGGATAAATTTTGATGGCTCATTCATACTGAAGTAAAAAACTGCATTTTATTTGTTTGTTACCTTGGATTGGTCTGAAAACTGGATTTGCGCAAGATAATAATTATTATACTAAATAATTTAAAGTTCATAATTAATAAAACATCGAACTTTTAGTGCAAGTTTTGTCAATTAAATATAAAGGCACAAAAGGAGGTAAACGGGTTAAAAAGGCAATAAAACTCTTAAAAGTAACAATTTAAATATAAATTTTAATCATCACTTTCAAGAGTTTTTAATGCAAATTACAATTTTAAACCAATGATAGATTTTGCTTTAACCCTCAAAGAATATGTCATTTATAGGCTTCAAGATCTTGTTAATAACTTTACTTTTTCTAATTTACTCTTAAAATTCTTTGATTTAATGATACTCACCTTTTGAAAATTCAAAAATCCTAGTCCAGTTAATATTGCAAATCCTTTTCTTCTCTAAATCTGGCGCACATTTCGGATATCCTGTATATTATCAATATTAATAATGTTTAAGTAAGTAAAATGTATTTTATTTAATTTAAGAAACTTATTCACAGTATTTATAGCATAAAAACCTAGCATTTTGTAATTCTTAATTCTTTAACAAAAAAGCGAGATTTGTGGTATATATTACTTCTGAGAAGGTTTATTTCAGTAATTTTGAGCATTTACTTAAATGAATAATATATATTTTTACTTCATAAATTTAAAATGCATTTTAAACGTTTCAGATTTCTAAATTTTATACCTTTCAATTCATACAATTTAAAGGTTTCGATGAATATACTTCTTAAGCTTTCAATTCTTGCATTTTAAACAATTTCAAGTCTTATATTTTGTAGTGCAACAATCGAATTAATTTCAGCGTTTATTTCAAAAATATTTTGAGTTATAATAACATCCTTTTATTTCATAATTTTTGAGTAATATTCTTTTGTCCATTGTATTTATGCTTTCATGCACAACGTTAGAATTTTCATTCTAAAATTATGGTAAAATGACTGCCCATCCAATTAAACGTAAAATTTTCACTAGAGAGCATATTTTACCTTTACGGGTTTGAAGCCGTTTACAACTGATATGGTTAAAAAATCATGAATGCAAAACTATACTGTTTTTAACCATTTGCAACCAGTAAGTTTTCAAAGCCATAAAAAGAAATTTAACTGGACAATGGAGATGGCTTAGCAGCTTTAAGTTGCTGACATCTATGCATGAATGAGAATATAGTATTCTAATAGCCCAGGATCACAAATTGGGACATTGAAAACTCTTCATGTGTTGAAGATATTAGAGGAAATATTGTGGTGCCAACGCTGGGACTTGAATCCCTTTCTGCCGGTCATGGGCTTTTTAGGTTATAACATGCATCCATCTACAAGGAACTAAGAGGCTTCACTAGGTAGGCCCAATTTGCTCAAAAACATTTAGGTTGCTTAATCGAATTTGGTGAAAGCATTTAATAAATTGTTCCTCTCTCAGTTAACAGTTTGAATTCCATCGCCTTTATGGTTATTTGTCTTTTTTGTCTAAATGTAATAAAATAACAGTTAAAAAATTTTTTATTTAAGCATATTTTTCAGAGAATTTTCGAATAGTGCATGAACTTTAAATCAAAGTTGATAAACAAAAAACAATTTTGTTACTTTTTAGAACACATCTCACGATTCTTTTATGAAATGTCAAAATCAAAAGTACAAGAATACAAGTAATAAAATTGTTAGCTAAAGAAATAAATTGCTCAGCTGACAAAAACTAGTTTTAGTTCAGACAAACGACGAACAAGTTTACTTTTTAGCCTCTGAGAGCAACGGCCTCATTTTATTCGAGAAAAGAAACAACAAAAAATATATTAAACGTTCCAAATCAATCGTGTTGACAAGTGATATAATTAAATCTAAAACAAGACATCATTATCAAGTAAAAAAAATTGAATTAGTGGTTAGAAAAGAGTCAGTTTTAAATCTAAGCGAACGTTGTGTACTAGTTATATATTTTCAATTATACTGTGATTGATAATAAATATAAAAGATTCAAGGAAGTTCAGCTTTAAAACAAAATAAAACAATGATTTAATTTTAAAAGAGTCTAAATGTCTTTTTATCTTGTCTTTGCTTAAAAAAAATTGTAAATGGAAATGAAAAATTGATAATTATACCAGAAGGCCTAAAACTTCATAAAACGCAAAAAAAAGGTAAGTTCATGTTGATTTGAATTGGAATACTATCAAAAGCTGGTTTTATTATTTAAAAATAAATAATAGTGAGAACTGCATAATTCAGGTACAAAAATTTTTAAAAAGTCTAGACGGAATCAAATATATATATATATATATATATATATATATATATATATATATATATATATATATATATATATATATATATATATATATATATATATATATATATATACACAATATAATATAATAAATAAATAAATACAAGAAAACACGAAGAAAGTTAAGAAAAACAATAATATATATATACGTATATATTTATTATATATATTTATTATATATCATTATATACGTATATAAGGTTTTTTGCCATATCGACACATATAAAGAATAATTTTTATCTTAGGATAATTATTCTGTATTCAGAAATATCGCATTTATAGCAATAGATGTGTCTTGATAACGACTATTTGCTTTTACCATTCTTATTTCTCTACAATTTAGCTTTTTATTTTATTCATGTTTATCATGTTAATTTGTGTTTATACGTATATATGTATATACATATATATATATATATATATATATAATATATATATATATATATATATATATATATATATATATATATATATATATATATATATATATATATATATATATATATATATATATATATATATATATATATATATATATATATATATATATATATATATATATATATATATATAATAAATAAATAAATACAAGAAAACACTAAGAAAGTTAAAAAAAACAATAAGTATCATTTATTGCGCTTAAGCTGCAAGTAAACAGCACTCATTAGATAAGTTCAAAATGAAGAATAAAACAAAGAAAAATTATAGACATATGAAAAAAAGGGGGTGGGAAATAATAAGTAAAAAAATAACAAACAACATATTATTTAAAAAAAAGAAAAAAAGAAAAAAAATTATGAAATTTTAATTAAAAAACCGGAAAAAAAAAGATATAATCTTTTCTTCAGCCCATACGATTATATCCGCAAAACAGAGTGCTTTCTGATATTGTATCAATAAAGCCAAAGCAAAATATATTAATACAATAGTGTGAGGAGCACTCAAAAAAATTTTTTATAAAATAACTACATAAAAATAGATCATAAAAAGTAAAAATAACATGTAAAAACAGATAATAAAATAAAATAAAAAGAAAAAACATTAAAAAGGGGGGACTATAAAGCGAGTAGCAAATCATAACAACTTACATGGACAGATATTTTTCAAGAATGATTTAAAAATGTTTTCGCAGAAAGATTGCCAGATTACAAAATATGAAAACAAAAGATGAAAGCAAAAGCGCAAATTGAGTGTAACAAGAGGGTTTTAAAGTGTCGTTCTTACTGCACTGCTGAAGTGATTTGTTATTCTGAGTTTTGATTTGTTAGTTACCAAGGATGGTCCCGAAATGGATGTGCGCAAGGTAATATTATACTGGATAATTTTAAAAATTGATCATAAATAGTTTTAGAAGATAGATGTTTATTTAAGAAAAATTATAAAAGAGAAACATAAATTGCCTGCTTTGCAATTTTAGCCGCGGATTTGCACGATATGGATTAGCACATAGAAAAATTATTTAAGTTATCAAAGAAAGAATTTTAATAGATAATTTTAACACGGATTTGCCCGAAATGGATTTGTACATGGAAAAATTAACAAAGAAAAAATTTTAGCAGATAATTTTAACCACGGATTTGCCCGAAATGGATTTGCACATGGAAAATTGTATAAATTAATAAAGAAATTTTTAGCAAACAATTTTATCCACGGATTTGCCCGAAATGGATTTGCACATGGAAAAACTGTATAGATTAACAAGGGAAATAATTTAGCAAAGGAATTTTTAGTAAATAATTCTAACCACGGATTTGCCCGAAATGGATTTGCACATGGAAAAATTATATAAATTAACAAAGAAATTATTTAGTAAATAATTTTGGCAATGAATTTTGGCCTGAAATGGATTTGCACATGGGAAAATCATAAAAATTAACAAAAAAAATGTTTAGAAAATATATCCACTAAAATATACGATTAATTCAATGATTTTATATAAAATTTTATTACATTAGTTGGGTATCCATTGTTTTTTATCAGATTTTGAAAGAGTTTATCGATTTGTTTTTTGGATAAATAAATATTACTACATATTCTTTTAATTCTGTTCATTTCATTAAAAGTGGTATTTAAATAGATGCTCCTAGAAACATTAGAATTCCAAGTAACTAGTTTATTAATATTAAAATTAAAATCATTTCTTTTATCGTATAAATCAACAAAGCAGATATTTTCAACTTTCATAATACCCAAATCCAAAAAATTGAAATTAATATTATCATCATGATTACGAAGTAAGATTAATTCCTCAGGGTATATATCACTCAATAAAACAGTAAAATCTTGGAAATTAAAGATAATTAAGTCATCAATATATCTAAAAACAAATTTAATACTCAGAGTATAATTTTTTTCATAATAATGCAAAAATAAGTTAGCTAAGAGAGATGAATAATTAGATCCCTGTGGTATTCCATTAATTTGAAGAAAGATATCCCTTCCATTGTAAAGATAATTACTAAAAAGACAAAAATTAATCAGAATTTCCCAATAATCAAAATCGCAACAAAGGATATTTTTAAAATCATGGTAATAATTCAAAAGGACATCTTTTAGTTTAGAAAGGGGAATGCTATTGAAAAGATCCTGGAAATCAAAAGTCGCAATAGAATTAATTTTATTATGTTTAATGAAATTTAAAATCGGTTGATTATTAGTGATTATCCAAGAGAAACCTTCTTTAGTAATATAGTTAATAATCTTATTTAAGTAGTTAGAGAAAATGGTGCCAGGTTTAGTTAAATAAGTATTAGACCCACATGTAATAGTTCTAAATTTAGCTGGAATTTTATGAAATTTGGGACTGATAATTAAGTAAGGAAATTGTATATTGCTAATTTTAATTTTTAATCTCTTGTAAAAAGCTAAAATTTTTTTAATGGCAATATTATTATTGAAATTACTAAGTTCAAAATTTTTACTATTTTTTAATTCCGTATTTAAAAGTTCAGCATAGAATTTTTTACAGAATATAGCATAATTATTGTTAGCTTTGTCTATGGGAGTAATTACAAAATTTTTTTGAAGTTGCTTAATTGATTGAACAATATTAGAAAAATTTGTTGAATTGTTATTCTTATTTAAATCATCCTTATTATTGAAAATAAAGTTTTTAATGTAATAATAAACTCCCCATTTCCATTCTGTTAGCATACCTAAAGGTAAATAGAATCTATTTGATATCTTTAAACAAAAACTATTGAGATCATTAAGAAAGTATTTTAGAATCTTATTGATTGATATATGGTAAATGGGTCTAAATTTTGTGCCTTTTATCATTAAATTCCTAAGTTCCAAGTTTTCTATAATATTTAAATTACCAGTGATAATATGTTTATGATGTTTATCAACAAAATCAAAATATTTATCCTCCTCACAGTGACATTCATAATCGGATATATTAATACTCCCTAAATTTTTGCTTATATCATTATAGTTAAAAATGGTTCTACCAAGAGATTTGTTATATTTAAAACTTTTAATTATGTTAAAATCTTTTAATGGAAATAAAGCTTTAAAATTTTCAAAAATGTTGTGAAATTTGATCTTATCGAAAATAGGATTTTGAAAGTTAATAACGAAATATAAATTATCTAAACTTTTCTTATTATTAGGCAAAATTTTGCTCATTTTGGCTTTTATAAGATCGAAACAAAGAATTTTGAAGTGTAAATTAATGAAAGAAAAGTTAATAATAAGATCGTAGAACTTATATGTTTCATAATTCTTAAGGGAGAAGACAAAATCTTTAATTGGTTTAATGCTATATTGTTTATTAAAGTCTTTTTCCAAATTATATATATATATATTTATATATATATATATATATATATATATATATATATATATATATATATATATATATATATATATATATATATATATATATTATATATATATTTATTAACTTATATATATATATATATACGTATATGTGTGTTCCTTTAAACTTAAAAATGTTTCCAATAGATAACTTTTATGTTTAATGGAATGTTTCTTTTTCTTATAAAAAGCTGGATCATTACTAAGGGGGGGGGAGGCCCTGTTCTTAAAACGTACTTTTAGGGAACAAAATACTGAAATACAAGGGAGAAAATACAAAAGTTTACATATTGCAAGCAAAGGAAGAGTATTGAAGAAATTAAACATTCGAGTTCAATCTTTGAAAAGCAAAAATGAATAGGAAATTAATGCTATAAAACAGAAAATGTATAAAATTAAAGAAAATAATAATAACTTAAATATGTAAAATATACAGGGCATTCTGTGATAATGGACAAAATTAACGGTCTCCACCGGCTACAAGAAGACTAAACGTATCAAAGAGCAATTAAAAAATTGCATGAAAGTCACCACTTGATGGCTACTTTCGTCATCGCAAACGCTTGTGCTATTCATTATTATTATTTTTTTAATAAATATGGAATTTTTATATTATTTTGAAAATTTCTTATTTCACATTAGTTTCTTAAAATTTTTCTTCACTTTAGAAATAGACCTTGTTTGAGAAATGTTGCCACATTTTGCTGCCCTATAATGCCTTATTTCCGTATTTTGAGAAAAGCTTCAAAAGAAATAACATTATTAAAATCAACAGTTTTTATATCATTTAAGATTTTCTATTTTGGAAAAATTGATACTTGTTTCAAAAAGTAGCCACTGTTAAAAATGCTGCAACTGGCCAGAAACAAAATTTCTTCATATTGCTCTATATTTTGTGATCACCGCCATTAATTTATAACGTTATTATATTATTTTCCTAGGAAAGAAAATAAACAAAGAAGATTACTACTGAAAATATTTTAACTGATAACACCAAAGCCAAACTGATTGTCATATTAAACATGAATGTGTTTCTGATCTATTACTCTATTATATTTAATCCATTTCCTTCAGCAAACAGATAAGCTCTAATGTTTTCAGTCTCGCCTTCTTTTACATTGCTATAAATATCAATTTGTAATTCCTAATTATTTTTTGATAATTTGTTACGGGGTTTAATTTTCCTTCCATTTTACTAGCTAAAAACATATTTTGCATGAAATTCGTTGAGCTGCAATTTTTTGCTCATTTTTTATCTATTTTATTTTATGTCATTAAAGTCATTAAAATCTGTGGTATTTTGAAATCACACTATTAAACCTTAGAAATGAAAAAAATATCTAAGCGAACAAAAAACATGCTAAAATTAGTGGGACTAAAGGCAAAGAAATAATTTAGAGTTCTTAAGTGTTTAAATAATTTCAACCTGCATTCTTATTGGCGTACTTTTATCTTTGTTTTTATACTCTATAGTTATATAAATAGATTAAAGTAATTTCTATTTCTGTTTTATGTGAAAATGCAAAAAGTTTTTCTTGGAAATCTCTGTGAAAACTATAGATCGCATTTATAAAATATCTCGAAAGTTATCATACCGACAAATCGTGAATTTTTTATGCAAAAAAATTAAAAATAGTCATTTTTAAGCTAAAAATTAAAATCGAATAAAAAAAATTTAGAACAAGGACAGTTTCTTGCAAAAAATTACAATATGATTTAATTTTCATGCAGTAACTCGATTGATTAATTTGTTATTCAAAAAATAATTATACTCTATTGTATATTTTTATTAAACAATTTTAACAGTACTAAGCTATCATTTCATGAAAAAATAGCTATCATTATTACTTTTTGCATTAAAAGAATAATTATTTTTATCAATTTCTTCATGAAAAAAATATATAACTATCGCAATCACTTTTTTCATAAAAAAAAAATGATAACTATCTCAATCACTCTTTTAGTCTATATATTTCCAAGAAAGCAACAGTCTGATTAGATTTTTCCTTTTCATCATCTGTGATTCACACAGCTATACTGATCCCTGAGGTGATGAGTAATCAATATTCCTTGTCACTTCCTTATGTTTCGAATAAATCATTTTCCAAACCATTGAGATCAACAATTGCAACCGTAAATACTTAAAAAACATGTTTCATACAACAAAATAGAGCTAAAACAAGGAATTACTTATATGATTATGTTTTTCTGCTATTCTTTTCAATTTCCTTTCAGGTACAACTTTATTGAAAATCATAATATTTTCTTTGTTAAGAAGAACCGAGAACAGAAACCGCGCCAAAAGTAACCCTTTTAAATCATTAAATTAATCATCACAAAAAGTAACAAAATTAAAATTAACAGTTATAATAAAATTATTAAAGTTAATTATTGATATTAATATTAATTTAATAAAAATTGTTAAATTAATATTAGTTGACGATAAAAAAAATTTAATTCCTCATATAATAATTTTCTTGACAGCAAACTTATTTTCACATTTGGTATTTTGTTCTCATGCTTGACAAAGACATTTATAATTCGTTTTTTAAACTTAACTAAACTCAGTGTCGCGACAGACCATGGAGGGCCAAGGCCTACAGTACCTATCCCAGTTTTCCTAACCTTGTACTCTGGGGTGTGGGAGCAGATGTTCCAATTGGTACAATTACTGACGATACTGGAAAAAAGTAATGACGATATTCAAAGTGCGTCAAAATTGGCGAGTTTGGAAGTGAAAACAGCTCCCGAATGATGTGAATGCGCATGAACTTGGTTTATTGGTGAACCCTCTGAGACGCGTTTCATGCATCGCACTTGAGTTTCATTCCTCAAGAATTTTAATAACAAGAAAATACTCCTCTAAATGCTTTGTTAAAATTGTTCGGTACTTTTTTCCGTACTATCGAAAAAAAGATAATAACTTCAAAATCAGTTGTTCGCATCCATTCTTCACCCTGTAGAAAAATATAATAAATAAATAAATGAAAATAAATATATTTAAAAATTAAGTTTAATAATTTTATCCATAAGTTTTGCTTCCTTAAAACCATAGTCTAACTTGCCTGCAAATAATATTAAAAAAACATCGGTAATATTGTTAAGTAATGCTTCTGTCAAATATTCTATCAACAATTCTTAAGTGTTTATATTGCATTATTAATGCATAAGTTATAATCTTTATAATAAAATATTAATTTTCAAGAAGTAATTTACAAATTTAATCTAATTCGAAGTTCACTCCTAAATCATAAGTTTTATCCCACAGAAATTAATAAAAGAATGTAATGACTAAATATTTCCTTAGATAGTACTGCCGAGATTTAAAGAAGCTAGTCTTTTTGGTTTGGAAATAAATAGTGATAAGACCAAATATATGATAATGGATTGTAAGGGAGCGGATATGGACACGGAATTACAAAACAATGAAATGACGAAATTTGAAAGAGTTAGGGAATTTAAGTACTTGGATTCAGGTGTCACTGAAAACAATGATATTATGCCAGAGATTAAGCAAAAACTAAATGCTGGAAATCGCAGTTATTTTGCACTTAAGAGATTGCTAACATCAAAAGTAATAACGAGGAAAACAAAGCTTCAGGTTTATAAAACTATTATCAGACCAATCGTTATCTATGGATCAGAGACGTGGACTCCAACCCAGAAACAAGAAAAAATGCTGATTACTTGGGAAAGAAAAATTCTTAGAACTATTTTTGGACCTGTCAAAGAGGGTGATCTGTGGAGAAGGCGATACTTCGAAATTGCAAGACTATTTAAAGAAAAAGATATAATAAATTATGTAAAAGCAAAGAGAATTCAGTGGCTAGGACACCTTGAGAGAATGGAGGAAAACAGAGGCACTAAGAAGATATTCAAGGGGCAGTGCCAGGGTCAAAGGAAACGAGGAAGGCCGGTCACATGATGGTTTGACGAGGTGAGAAAAAGACCTTAAGACTCTAAAAGTCCGAAACTGGAAACAAAGAGCTGGAGACAGACGACTTTGGACTCCAACATGGACTGTAATGCCAGGGAGTTAGTTAGTTAGTTAGTACTCCCGAGATATGAAAAGGGGTCTTTAGTTTTAAAAAATGTTTTTAAGTTCTTTATCGTGAATTAAAATTCTTCATCAATTAATATCTCAGCAGTAGATACGTCTGCTTAATTAAACTAATTTTGTTTCAAATTTTATCCATAAAACGATTATTAATAAATAGCATATTAAGAAGCATTGCAATAACTAATATTTAAACAATTTCAATCAATAACAATTTCAGTTAACTAAGCTCCTATTAATTTACGAATTTCTAAACAATTTTTTTAATCCCCTCGTGACAAATTAATCACAGATTGGATGAGTACTTCCAATAAGTTATCTTCATTATAAAATACTAATTAACTAGAAGTAATTTACAAAGTTAATCTAATTTGAAGTTCACTCCTTAATTTTAATTTTTACCCCACAAAAATTAATAAAGGAGTGCAATGACTAAAAAAAAATTTTAGATAGTCATATAAAAATGGGTCTTTATTTTTAAATTTCAGGGAAGGTATCAAAAATGTTTTTAAGTTTTTCATCCTGAATTAAAAATTTTCATCCATCAATCTCTCAGCAATACATACGTCTGTTATATCTCATCAGTATTACATCTGTTTTATTTTCGTCTGTGTTTGTTCATTATACGTCTGTTTATATCTGTCTGTTTATACGTAATAAACAGACGCATCTGTTTATTACGCCTTTAACAGACGTAATATTGTAACAGTTTTACGTCTGTATTCTGTCTTTATTATGTCAGTATATACGTCTGTTTAGTCTTTTATTACGTCTGCTTACAGACGTATGTATCAGCAGTACATACGTCTATTTGTCCAATTAATTTTCTTTTAAATTTTATCCATAAGAAGATCATTAATAAATATCATACTAAGAAGCATCGCAAAATCTTATATTTAAACAATTTCAATCAATAAAGCTCCTATTAATTTACGAATTTATTACGGTATCAAAAATGTTTTTAAGTTTTTCATTTTGAATTAAAATTTTTCATCGATTAATATCTCACCAGTACATACGTCAGTTATATCTCAGCAGTATTACGTCCATTTTATTTTCGTCTGTGTCTGTTTATTATGTGTCTGTTTATATCTGTTCATGTCTGTCTGTTTATACTTAATAAACAGGCGCATATCTGTATACATCTGGTTATTATGTCTCTAATAGACGTAATATTGTAGCAGCATTACGTCTTTTGTCTGTCTTTATGTCAGTATATACGTCTGTTTAGTTTTTTATTACGTCTGTTTACAGACGTATGTATCAGCAGTACGTACGTCTTTTTGTCCTATTAATTTTCTTTTAAATTTTATCGATAAGAAAATCATTAATAAATATCATATTAAGAAGAATTGCAATATCTAATCCTTAAGCAATTTCAAACAATAAAGGTCCTATTAATTTACGAATTTTTAAATATTTTTTCTCGTCTCCTCGTTACAAATGAATCAGAGATTGCGTTTTAACTGTTTCATTTCAATAACACATTAAATTGATCCTTTACCCATTGTACAGACTTCAGTTAATAGTATATAAATCCTCCTCGAGGCAAATTGTGAGGATCGGGAAGACCGCTGTTATAATTGCTGTCAGAATAGAAGGGGAAGTAGATGATTAACAGATGAAAGATGGGTTTGTCATTGCAAATGGTATTGTCAATGACATAGAACGTTTCTTGTCATTGTTAGGAACTAATATATGATCTTCTTCACCCCCTTACTCAGATGAATACATTTATCAAAATTTTAGACATAGCAGTCACAGTGAACGCTGATACAGTAAAAACTTAACAAGAAAGGCTGAAATTACTTTTGGTTCACACTTTGAAATCTGTCATTATATGAGCTTTGATCAATAGGAACTAGAGAATGCTAATCTATTAAAATTTTGAAAACTTGATACTGAACGTTTTAACTTATTTAAAAGAAGAGTTTTGCTTACAGCTGAGAAATATTTAAGTATAATCAAGCCCCTCTATAGTGAACACAGTTTATAGTGAACTCCCGGATATAGTGAATGAAATGTTTGCTCCCGTGCCTTGCTACACACGTATAATGTTATTTTTTGTGGATAGAGTAATCCAAAGCAAGAGAGGAAGTTGCATATTATGAACTTTTTTCTGTCTTCGACTGATTTATTTTCTTCATTTTTTTTGTAATAATTTTGAAATTTCTACTTCAAAATAAGTACAGGTACCGATTTTTAAAACCATCTACAGCATGGAATGTAGCAATGAGCATTTTTCTTGTTTGCTTGTTTATTGAATATCATTATTGAATTGGTTCAGCATTCAAGGAAGCCGCAATCTTCCAGTACCTGGGTAAATGCTGGAGGTCAAAACCGATGAATTTGTTAAGCGATTTGGTGACATTACTTTTATGTGATCGAATGGATGGTTAAACACGTTTTAAAAACCGGAATAACATAAATTCAGGAAAAATTACCGGATAGTCGGGAAGTGTTTCCATATCTGATGTTGAGGGTTGCGCATCAGCTAAAGATTACTAATATTTTGTGTACGCAAGGGGAAGAGTAATAAAAAATAAAAGTTAACACATTTTTGTTACTACACATTATTTTTCAGTCATTTTAGTATTTCATTTTATTTGACATTTATGTAATTATTAACTATTTATTTATCTATTTATATTAATAATGAAGAATGCTGCTCTAATCCTAGATATCTATCTATTAAATACCCGACTTTTGCCAGTCTTACGAAGTTGATATGTTCAAGTAACACTTTAACATCTTTAATGATTGCAAATGTTAATGTATTTATAAAAAATATGTATATGTTAAAAATGTACATGCATGAAAAATAAAAATAAAGCAATAAAAAAGAAAAACATTTTTTCAAGAAGAAGTGTAACTGCCAAAAAATAGCAAAATTATTTTAAAAATTAAAAACACATTTAAAAGTCATAAAGCAAAATAACAAAAAGATATAATATCGTCGACAACTTACACGATTTTATCCACTCGTTAGATTGCTTTCTAATATTCTATCATTATAGCCAAAGCGAAATATATTAATACAAAAAGAGAAACATTAAAAAAAATCGATAAAAGCATATCAAGCAAAAACATGAAAATATGAAAAATACCTAATAAAATAAAAATGTAAGAAAAATACAAATTAAAACACAAAAAGCAACGTAAAGTTATTTAGTATTAATTAAACTAATAAATTTTTTAGTTTAAACTAATTAATTTTTCAGGCTTTGTAATGTTATTCCTTTTCAAATTCTTTCTTGTCTCTTCATTGTGTTAATTCCCTTTAGCTATAAGTAAAAATTAAAATTTTAAAAAAAGTTTTTTATTCAAAAGCTAAATTAATGGATAAAAGGTGTAATTATTAATATTAAAAAAATCACCGCTGACGTCATGTGATACTTAATTTTAGTAATAGACAATACTGGCATTATGTTAATTGGTATTTTTTAATAGATACTAAATATATTAATTTTGACTCCACCATAGATGCTGTGGAAAAAAGTTTTTTTGCGGCTGGCAGACATGAATAAGTACCACAGAAAATTGTTGATTATGGTAATTTTTGACTATTAAGAGTTGACCTGGAACAATAGTTTAAGCCGAATGATACGGAATATAAGTAATTTTTATTTTAATAAATAAACCGGAATTGTTTTTGATTAATAAATTGTGTTGGTAACTGTTTTCTTGTTTTGTGCATGTCTTTAAGTTTTTAGTAGTGTTGATTAATATAGATTTGCTGAATATTTCCTTTTTTTTTTGTCCCGTATAAAGGAGTCAGCTAGTCAGTTAGTATCATATACATAGTGGATCTTGTCATCAGTTCAGAAATTTTTTGATTAAAATCGTACAATATACATTATCTATCTTCTATATCTAATATCCATATCTGTTACCTATTTGCGTTTCCTATTTTCTATGATGAATATGTAAATTAATATATAGTTCATTTTAATAAATGTTTTCATTTTTCGCTTTATATTAAATTAATAACTTTTATACATCTTATAATAAATACAACCAATTACTTTAAAAATAAAGTTAAAGAAAGAAAAAGGTATTATAGTTAGGACGAAATTAGAAAAGTGTACTTACTTTCAGTGCTTTATTTTTTTCTTTTTTCTAATTCTGTTGGAAGCAAATAAAATATTGCTGAAAAGTAAATAACTAATAGGGTTAAACTGATTTATTACACAAATTAGGTAAACTGCAGAAAGGTTCCAGCATATTGGCAAGGCAGTGTGACCCCTGATGAAGTACTGTTGGTGCTATCTTTAACATTTGTTTGGTTTTTATTTAAATTCTCACCTTTTTATTTCAATTGTTAAAAAAATTATTGGTAATAGCTCGCTGTTTTTGTTTCTCATTTGCATATGCTTTCCAAACGTATTCTAACTTATTAAATGAGTTCAAAATAAATTCGAATTTTCATTTTGCTTTCAAAATGATTGCCTGCTTCTTAAGCAATTATCAGAGGAAAGTAAATCAAAGTATTCCCTTGAGAAATTTTTAAAAAAATTTTGTTTCATACGTCTTCACCTGTAAAATCGCAGTTCAGCCATATCAATTCCTTAGAAAAATCTATGATATTATGGGAGAAATGACTATCCAAATTGAACGAAAGATTAATCTGCTTCACTACATTCACACTTATGCTGCACTTCCATAAGGTTAATAAAATAAATTTAAAAAAAAATCTAATCACATTAGAGTACAGAAGGGCTTACACGTTCTTTCCTATAATGTTCTTTCCCCTTAAAAGATTCAATTCCTAAAAATTTAAATGCTGTAATTTTGTAATTATCAACACTATAAAGCAATTAAAAAAACTGACTCTTATGAATATGGAATAGTGTAGGATCAGTTTTCTTACCCGTCAGTGGTTAAATAAATTTTCTGGGGGTAATCAAATTCGAGAAATATATATATATATATAAACACAAATTAACATGAAAAACATGAATAAAATAAAAAACTAAATTGTAGAGAACAAGAATAGTAAAAGCAAATAGTCGTTATCAAGACACATCTATTGCTATATAAATGCGATATTTCTGAATAGAGAATAATTATCCTAAGATAAAAATTATTCTTTATATGTGTCGATATCGCAAAAAACCTTATGTGGTAAAAAATCATGAAATAAGAGAAAAATGTAAAAAGAAATCAAACTTACCGGCGTGAATTAAAACGCGGTTTAGGTTTAAAAGTACAATAATAAAACAGTTGACAAAAATCGCGAAGATGTAAAATATTGGAAGTTGTGCTTATAGCTTGAATCGAATAAAATAAACTTAAAAAATATAAAATTGATCGAAGAAGAAGAAAAATTTTTTACGTAAAATATTAGTGCTGCCATCTATGAGAAAAAATTAGTAAAAATGTAATAAATTGAAATAATAATAAAAAGGTTTAACGGATTGATTAAATTAGCAGACTAAAAAAAAAAAAAAAAAAAAAAAAAAAAAAAAAAAAAAAAAAATCATAGGGAAATTAATTTAAAAGTCAGTCTGTCAGGATAGAAAGCCGTTTATAGACTCATCCTTCATTCATAAAACCTTACATAATTTTACAGAATACACGTATCCATCTTTCATAGGGTGACTTATTTAAAAATCAGAGCCTGCATACAGGAATAGAAAACCGTTTATAGGTTTTATTCTTCATTCATACAACCTTACATAATTTTAAAGTATACACGTATCACCTGCATTAATTTGGGGTGGTTCTTTACGAACCAGAGCCCATTCCACTAATACAAAAATAATAAATAAATAAATAAATAAATAAACTGTTTATTACACTGGACAATTAAAATTAAATTAATTTTAAGAGGCTACAAATATTAAAAAGTAACTAAAAAATATTTAACTAATCCAGTATAAAAGGTCATACATCCAAACTATTCCGTCCAGTGGCTTTAGGAATAGTTTTTCATAGTTAGTTCCTACCTTGAAAAAATCAGAGCTTATTCTTAAAACAGAAAAATTAAATAAAAATTAATGTACCAAGTTTTTTTAAGATATTTTTAAAATAGAATTTAAGAAATGAACTAGGAAAATGGCTATTAATTAAATCGTTATATATATATACATATGTATATATATATACATATATATACATATATATATATATATATATATATATATATATATATATATATATATATATATATATATATATATATATATATATATATATATATATATATATATATATATATATATATATATATATATATATATATATATATATATGTAATATAGAATTTCTCATACGAGTCATTCTATATTAACTGGTAAGCTTAAAACATATGTTTCTTATCAAGTTTAAGATGTAGAAGTCGGTCTCTCACAAAGAGCAATAAAAAGTCAAGATGAACCAGATAAGGCCAGATAAAAGATTATTTTCTGAAGTTAATGGGCAATAATTCGTCAATGAAGATAGGTCCCAGAAACTTCCCACCGTCAGAGTGGCGATATCTTTTTAACGAATCAAAACCTCTAAATTTTATAAATTGAATGACGTTTCATTCAGATAAGAAGATACTTGCAACCACGCCCTCTCAGAATCTCACTTTAAAAACTCAGGACAGGCAAAATTGCGTGTCTTTTTCATATTTTCAATGGCTAGATAAAGCTGGGCCAACCCCAAACAATCCCTGCAAAGGGGGAAACCTGATGTAAATATCCCACGCATAATGTTTGCAATACTCCATCTAACGAAATAAAATGCCTTTTTAACAGAAGCCGCCTAAGTCTCTTCAGTTATCTAGCCTTTAAAGACGTAACATGACAAGTCGGCAGAGGGAAGTAATTTGTTTGGTAATAATGGCCCCAGATATAAACAGCAAAGAACATATCCATCGTTTTACTTCAACGAAAAGATTAGAGAAATATAATTACCTTCCGAAAAAGAAGATGAAAAGAAACAACAAATATGTCAACAAGTCCCGATGCATGGGGTGAAAAAGCTGAATTCCGTATAGTTCCCACCACAAAAGAAGTAAATAGAAAAATATGCAAGTGGATCGTCAAATCAACAAGAAAAGAAACTTTATCGTCTGCTGAAGTCGAGATACAACCATAGAAAAAGATTATGTCACAATAAATATTCATTCTAAAGTTCACCACCGCATCTGGTTTAGTCAAAGAATCATCAAAAGCCATATGGAGAATTTCAACTCCGAAGAATCCCCAACCCCCCAAGAGAAGAAATGATATTACATCTTTTTACAGTTCAAAATAAAGCTGCGTTCTTCCTCTAGCTGTCAACACCTAAAAGAACACTTGCATCGAAATCATGGAAAACATCTGGAAGGAGGATCTGGACTTACAACGGCTCAGAATCAAATATAAACATTATCTTCAAAAATCCAGAAGTATTAAAAGTATTCCGCGTATCTTCACGTAAAATGTTTAAGTCAAACGTTTTAATATATAAGTATAAATTTGCAATGACAACTAAACACGCCATTCTTCTATATGGGTAAGTTATTTTTATGAAAAATATTAAGTTTCTTAAAATAAGTTTTATTTAGTTTTAAAAGTACATTTGTTTCATATTATTTAATTGAATATTATGTATAAGTATTTCTTGAAATTATGCTCTTCATTAAAGTTAATTAAGAAAAAGAAAAAAAAAATGTTGATTATTAGTACGAAATGAAAATTATAAAAAATAATGAGCTAAAATGGCTCAAAATATTGAGATATATTATGTTAATATTCTCTTATTGTTTGCATTATTTATTTTGTCATTATTATTACTTGTATTATTGTTTACAAAATTTTTGAAAAAGTTTACATATGAAAATAAGAAAGAAGAAAAAATTAATGAGTGTAATATCAATGATAATCATGAAAATATTAAAAGTAATTGTGGAATATATAGGGAGCCGAATTCGGTTAAGTCTAAAAGTATACAAACTTCTAATAATTTTAAAAATACTGAAATTTGTGCCAATGTAGAAAAAAATAATTTAAAGGTAACGCAAAATGTAGATATTGAATTTAAGATAGATTTTTCAGATTTGGAAACAGTTGTTCCACCTTTTGAAGGCAAAAAACACGAAAATGTTAAATGGTGGTTCGAAGTATTTGAAGATCAGGCTAAATTTTTTAATTTATCTCCTTTACATAAATTTATATATGCAAAAAGGTGTTTACGCGAAAATGCGTTGATGCTTCTTCGTAGCCATCTTATATTAATTCGTTTGCTCAATTGAAAGAATTATTAATCGATGAATTTCTTGTTATATATAACTCAGCCGAAATTCATGAAATTTTGAGAAATAGGAAAAAGCATACGCACGAATCAGTGCAGGAATATTTTTTAAAATTAAAAGAAATTGCAGTTCAAAATAAAGTTGATGAACAATCTTGAAATATTGTATTGATGGCATACCCGATACAATAGATAATAAAGCTATATTATATGGGTCAACTAATTTAAATGAGTTTAAAAATAAACTAAGAACATATGACCAAATGTGCATAGATAGAGAAAAAAATAAAATACATAATAATTACGTACGTTACAATACGCCTAAATTACAAAAACAAAAGGAGGCTAAACTGCATTTGAGTGATTATAAAAATAATGAGAATCAGGCGACACATGAGGTGCGAAATTTGCCGCCCAGACCGTGTAAATTTTGCGAAAAAATAGGCATACGAAAAGCATATCATTGGGGGCAATTCTGTTCAAATAATCCGGCTATAACTAAAAATAAAGCTGGAACAAAGACTAATAAGTATCAATTACTTGTGTCAGGATACATAGAAAGTGAACAATCCGTACAAAAGGATAAAAAAGAAAAGAAAGATAAATCGAGTTGCATGCAAAAATTAATGCTAAACTTGGATACGGGATCAACGATAAATTTGATACCCGAGCATATTGTATTGAAATTGAATGTTCCCGTTAGAAGTTGTAAAGGGATAAATGTTATCCAAACAAAAGGAAAATTAACGCTTGCAAAAAAGTGTACTCTTAATTTAAAAATTGGTAATATGGTTAGATCGACTGAGTTTCTAGTACTAAACAACGATCTAAACTATGCCATATTAGGGGTACAATCTTTATGTGATTTTCACATCGTTATAAATTGTGTAAAGCAAATTGTTACCCAGAGAAACAGAAAACTGATCACTTTCTCACCTCTGGAAAATCGCGACTTGACTATACAAATAATAACTGAAAATCCAATGCAAACAAGTGTTAGTAACAGTAAACAAAAAGAGGATGAAACTGAGAAAGGGGACATTAAACAATCAATTTCAAAAATAAATATGACAAATAACGTAAACGAACAAAATCGTTTTACGGAAAAGAAAAAAGAAAGAGTTAAAAAAGATCTAAAGAATTCGAATGTTTCTGAGATAAATTCTGGTAATGGAGACACAAATTATCAGACCGTCATTCACGAAACAACTGAATCGATAGAAAGTGTAAAAAATTCTGATTTACTCAGAATTCTAAAGGAATATGAGGACATTTTTGCTAAGAATAAATATGATGTGGGCAAAGTTAGAATAGAACCACAACGGGTGAGGTTGACTTCGGATTTACCGATCTCTTTAAGGCCATATAAAACATCTCCGAAACAACAAGAAGAAATCGATAACCAAATTCAGGAGTTATTAAAACATAATATAACAAAAGAAAGTTCTTCCCCATATTCTGCTCCAGTAACATTAGTATTTAAAAAGGAGGAAAATAAAAAAACGCGTTTATGTGTGGATTTTAGAAAATTAAATCAGGTGACAAAGTCGGACGCTGAACCGTTACCTCTCATGGAATCTCTAATTGATAAATTAGCTCAAAGTTCGTATTATTCTTCTATAGACCTCATTAGTGGTTATTGGCATTTACAAATCCACCCAGAAGACACAGAAAAATTAGCATTTGCAACACACAGTGGGTTATATGAATGGTTACGTTTACCTTTTGGTTGGAAAAACGCCCCAAGCATTTTTCAAAGAACTATTCGTAGAATCCTTACTAAACATAAAATTAAATTCGCTGCAAATTATTTTGACTATATAATTATTTTTTCAAACAGCTATTCTGAACATTTAGATCATATTAAACAAATTTTTGATATATGTAGACAAGAAAATATTAAATTAAAATTTTCTAAATGTTCCTTTCTAAAACAAAAAATTGACTTTTTGGGGTATGAAATAACAAACGGCACGGTTACACCAAATAATAGTAATATTGAAGTTATTAAAAAATTAAAACCTCCCACAAATGTAAAATCCTTGCAAAGATTTCTAGGATCCATTAATGTTTATAATAAATTTATAGATAAATATGCATCTATTAGAGCTCCACTAAATAATTTGTTAAAAAAGGATAATAAATGGATATGGACAGATGATTGTCAGAAATCTTTTGAAGCTCTTAAATCAGCTTTAACTAGTAAACCAATATTAAAAATATTTAATCCTTCTCATGATTGTCATATTTTTGTTGATGCCAGTACAAATGGTATTGGTGCTGTACTTAAACAATGTGATGAATCTGGTGTTCTGTATCCCGTAGCGTTCCACTCCCGCTCATTAAAAGATTATGAAAAGAACTATTTTATCACTGAGCTGGAATGTCTCGCTATTGTGGACACTTTAAATAAATTTCATCACTACCTTTTTGGAAAGAAATTTACAATACATACGGACCATGCAGCCCTTCTTTGGCTTAAAAATGTTAAAAATCTTAAAGGGAGATTATTTCGCTGGTCCTTACACCTTAGCATGTATGATTACGTTGTAAAATATACAAAAGGTAGTACAAATATAGAAGCAGATATGCTTTCGAGAGAAATACCAGATTCAAATGTAAATGTAAACAATCAGGGAAGTCAAGTATCACATCTTTTGCAATTAAATGAAATTATAGAGGCTCAAAAATGTGACAATTTAACTGGAAAATTTGTAGAAATTAATGATGTATTATGCCTTCGTAAAAAAGGATTCACTAAAATTGTAGTACCTTTTTCATTACGGTTAAAATTACTCAAAATTGCTCATGAAAAATTTGGACATCCGGGTATTCAAAAAACGATTAATTTATAAACTCCGGTATATTGTTGGCAAAACATTACTTCTGATATCACTAAATTTATTAAGCATTGTCACACATGTCAATTAAATAAGAAGCCCCGGCAAAAAAGATTTGGGCTTTTACAATCAATGCCTCCTGTTGATAAACCATTTGATTTGCTTGCAATTGATAGTGTTGGTGGTCTTAAAAATTATAATTCAACAAAAAAGTATTTGACCTTAATTATTGATCATATGACGCGATATATATGGGCATTCGCTTCAAAATCTATTACAACAGAAACTTATACCACTTTTCTCCATCAAATCTTTCAAAATCAAATACCTGCAAAACTCTTAAGTGATAGAAATGCAGCTTTTACATCTTTGCATTTTAAAAAATTTCTTAAGCATCATAAAGTTAAACAACTTTTAACTACAGCCCATAGGCCTGAAACTAATGGCAAAGTAGAGAGATTAGGACAAACAATCATCACGCGGTTAAAATGCAAAATTAGTCAAAATTCCTCCAGGATGCCGTGGCCTAAATTATTAAAAGAAGTTGTTCAAGAATATAATTTAACTCCTCACTCAGTTACGGAATTCCCGCCGGCATATTTATTAAATGGCATAGTTCCATATGAAAATCCTTTAAAAGAGGATATTTATCCTCCACTTGAAGAAAATAAAGTTTATTACGATTCTAGATTTGTAGATATAAACTTTTCACCAGGTGACACAGTCATGTATGAGGAGTTTAAATATCCTAACACTAGAAAACTCTCTCCAACTTTTAGTGGTCCTTATATCATCATTCAAAAGATGTCTGATGTAAATTACGAAATAAATAAAAAGAATAGTCATACTAAAGAAAAAACAGAAATTGTACATGTTTCTAAACTAAGAAAATATTATGTACCAGAGAAATTAAAGCTTAATCATGAATAAATTTATTAAATAGAAAATGTAAATATTAAAGAGTAAAACAAAGATATGATTTGTTTTGCATTATATAAAATTAATGATATGAAATCGTTATGTTCGTTTGAACATGTTACCAGTCTTCAAAATAAATATGGGATGAAATTTCTCATATGATTTAACCAAAAACAAATAATATTTTTCCTTGTTGTATAGTTTGAGATAGGATCTTCCGTATCAATATTGCTGAGATACAGGATTGTTCTCCTTCTTTGGGAAACTACAATTTTGCATCCAGTAACAAGCCCTTAACGATACTAGAATATTAAATTCTAGAGTAACGACACATTTGTGTCCTTTTCTTATTTCTTTCATTCATTTTAGAAATATATGTGAATAATGAAATTCTGTGTATGTGTTTTTAAGTTTATTATTTCTTATTTGTTTTCTGTATATTAACTTAAAAAACAAAAAGAATCGTCACTTACAGCATTTTGTGGTGTTATTAAAAAGAAATATTCGAAGAAAAAAATACTTAATAAGATAAGAGACTCTAAATCTTTTTGTTTATGTTTTTGCTATATGTTTATGTGTACATAAATTTTGATACCTATAGAAGATAATTTGATGTAAACATTACATAATGTTATACTTAATAGCTATGCATGTTTTCTTGTACACAGCTTTAACTTTACATTTGTTATTTTTGTTTTTCTTGAAGCTTTTTATTTGATCAATTAGTGTGTGTTTTGTTATAATTGAATTGAAAATTCTGATGGAAGGGGTTGAAAGTAATTAACCGTAATTTTTCTAAATTTAATAATGAAATAAAATTTTTTTGGTGAGGGGGGATGTAATATAGAATTTCTCATACGAGTCATTCTATATTAACTGGTAAGCTTAAAACATATGTTTCTTATCAAGTTTAAGATGTAGAAGTCGGTCTCTCACAAAGAGCCATAAAAAGTCAAGATGAACCAGATAAGGCCAGATAAAAGATTATTTTCTGAAGTTAATGGGCAATAATTCGTCAATGAAGATAGGTCCCAGAAACTTCCCACCGTCAGAGTGGTGATATCCTTTTAACGAATCAAAACCTCTAAATTTTATAAATTGAATGACGTTTCATTCAGATAAGAAGATACTTGCAACCACGCCCTCTCAGAATCTCACTTTAAAAACTCAAAGACAGGCAAAATTGCGTGTCTTTTTCATATTTTCAATGGCTAGATAAAGCTGGGCCAACCCCAAACAATCCCTGCAAAGGGGGAAACCTGATGTAAATATCCCACGCATAATGTTTGCAATACTCCATCTAACGAAATAAAATGCCTTTTTAACAGAAGCCGCCTAAGTCTCTTCAGTTATCTAGCCTTTAAAGACGTAACATGACATATATATATATATATATATATATACAGACTTGTTGTTCTTTGAAATTTTATCATTAATATTTGTATTTGCACGCAGCTTTAACATTCTGAAAAGATTTTTCTGTATTTTATGAATTTTAAAAGATTGTGAGACTTAAATCGGTTAAAGAAAATTATTATTCATATAATTGTGTTTATCCAATACCTCATGTATCTTAAGATATTAGATAAATTACCAAAATGAATTGCATTAAGTTACATTAATTCAGCATTAAACTGACAAGATAAAAAATTAAAAAAACAAATATGCCTATTAATAGGCAAATATGCATTAAAAGATAAATACTCATTTTAATATCATTTTATCAATTCAGTGAACATGACATACATAAAATAATAACATAGAAAATATGACTCAAGACATAATAACATAGAAAGAAAAATTCATAAATCCCCCCCCCCCCACTCAACATATGAAGGGATTAGAACAACATTCAATGGCACTGAAACATATTATTTTTGAATTATTACACCAAAAACATGCATTTTCTTTCAAGGACCAATGAAAAAGGTTCTTGACTGATTCATGTTAAATATTGAAACATTAGAAAATTTTAGAGTATTTAATCAAACATCAATTTTCATCAATCAAGAAAAAACTGATTTTTTACTCTATCGATGTTATCAAAATTTAACATTCGAACAAATCTTAACCCTTATTCTACAATGTCTTACAAAATTTAGATGTAATAATTTTACGATAAATGATGAACATTATATATACATTATAAAAATATACATTATAAAATTTTTGATTTCTTGAATGTAGGAAATGGAAATAAAATTTGTTTCATGAGAAAAAAAATTAAATAAAAAGTTGACAAATTTGTAGCATTTTCTGTTACATTGGACACTATATCTTTAGCTTCCGCATTAAATAGTTTTCTCCTAAATCTGGAATGATACTATTAAAAACATTCGGGTAAAATATTTATAATAAAACACAAAAAATTTGAAACCAAGATATTGTAAAAAGAACTGAAAGTCGACAAACTATTTTTCATCAAATTTAAAAATCACCCAAAAAATTTTTTTTGTCTATCTTAAGTGCTTGAATTAAATAAATTAATTTTAAGTGGAAATAATCGTTTCTTTGCTGAAAATTTCAAAGTAAAAAATGCAAACTTTATTGCATCTTTTAACTGCATAATTTTAAAAATTGTGAAGGCAACTGAAAGTCGACAAACTATTTTGTATCAGATTTAAAAATCCTCAAAATAGTTTTAAAAATTTGATTTTCAGTTAACTTTAGTGCTTAGATTAAATAAATTAATTTAAGTTAAAATAATCATTTTTTTTTTCAAAAAAAAATAAAAATTTCAAAATAAAAATAAAATACATAGTTTACGCCATCTTAAAACAGTGATAATTTTCAGACGATTTTTCTTTTTTTTTAGTTTTTAAAATTTGTAAGTTTTAAGAATTTCTTTTCAAGAATCGATTAAATTATTTCAAAAATAAGTAAGCCAAGATTAATTATTTTTACGTAAAATAACTGTTACATATCTTTTACATGCCGCGTAATAGTTATGCCTGTTTTCTCAAAAGTTGATCACAATTTATAAGAAGAGAATTTGCGTTTAAGAAACGTAAGTATATCTTTCCTCTCCCTGTGTTAATGAAACATACTTTTTCTTTTTTTTCTTCTTTTTTTTCTTTTTCTTTTTTTGCAAGAATAAATAATTAAATTTTATAACAGTATTTGCTGTTGCAACCAGGCCCGTCGCTAACCGATTCGAGAGGGGGGGGGTGTTTTTGCCGACTGTCATATATATATATATATATATATATATATATATATATATATATATATACATATATAAAAGAGTTAAAATACGCCTCTAAACTTACTTGAGCTTCCAAAGTTTATTTTGAAATCATTTCGACTAGTTATAAACATAATGCTATTAATCGAAATAATTTTTACAGTACTTAAAAATGCTACTGCCATAGGTGAAAAATGTGGTATTATTGATAACTAAATAGTACCAGTAATTATTTAAAATAATACAAAGAAAATATACTTTTCACATTTCTATTAATTTTAATTATTAAAATGGTAACAAAATATTAAAGAGAAAAAACTATTTTTAAATAAACTGAAACTTATTCAATTAAAATAAGTTTTCAGTAATAGTAAGCAATAATTATTTGTAAAAATAATTTTAAAAAATAAAGTTGTAAATTTAAATGTTTTTCAATGCAACTTTGAAATACCTTTTACTTTATATTTAAATATTTTTTGAAAAATCATTTAGTAATTAAAATGTATCTTTCGTTTTATCTAAACGTTGCTACCATAAGCTATTTACAGCAACTGTTTGAAGATAAGAAAGTAAGTCATAATCAGCAAATACAGACTTCTATAAAATATTGATTAAAAAAAAAATTCCTTCAAAAGTAAATTTACCTTTCATTTTTAAAAAAATAAGAAAAATAATGCAGAAAAACATTTAAAATATTTGCCATTTAAATTATAAATGAAGAAATTCACATAAAAATTATAAAAAATTAAGATATTAGTAAAATTACGTTATATTATATTAGCTACATAAATTTACTTCGACGTTGTTTTAAAAGAGAAAAATATTTTGCCAACTTATCAAGCTTAATATTGTCAACAATATCTTTCTCTGCTTTGAGTAAAATCAGTGAATTTAGGCGTTCAGTGGTCATTGTTGTTCGAAGATAGTTTTTAATCAATTTAATCTTGCTGAAAATTCTTTGTCGCAACTGTCATTGGTGTAGTTAGCGATAATAGATTTAACAATAAAAACTTATGAAAGCATTTATGCTAAAATGTTGACTCTGCATTTTTAATACAAAATTGTGAATTGAATTTTTACATAATTACAAAATTATTAAGTTTTTTTTTTACTAATAATTATCTTAAACTTAAACAAATGAAAAACTGTTAACTTTAGTCAAAAAGATAATATAAAAACATCAAATACATAAGAAATACAACAAAATAACTAAAAAGAATTATTTATCAAAAAAAATTGAAACTTTTCTATTTTTGAACACGTTACATTTTCAATAAAATTAGCATTAGTACATTTTTGTTCATAAAGGATTGCAGTTTGGACTTATAAAAACAAAGTCTACGAACAAATATAGAATTTGATATTTGAAATTTCAATTAAATAAGATCTATAAAAAATAATTTCAACTGAAAAAATCTAACAAATAAAAAAATAAAAAAAAATGCTATTTCATACACAAAATAAAAAGCTTAGTAAAAAGTAAAAAACGGAAAAAGAATTCCAATTTTCAGAATTCAACTGTGATTTATCTTTTTCTATCCCTAGCTCCTACTAATGAATATAAATAACATAACATTTTTAATTGCTCTTTTTTCTTTCTTTTAATCATTTTACTGCACGAAAAAGATTAAAAAAATAATTTTATCTGCTTCCTAAAAAGCAATTTTTACCCATATATATATTTAAAAAAAAATCTTTTTTGAGAAAGTCTTATACCTAAATTTTTAAACAATAATTGATGAAATAATTTAATTGGAAAATAATAGCACATTTAATGCAATTTAATTGAACTTAATATTTAAACAATAAGACTGCAAATAATAAATATGTATTCATAAAAAAATTATACTTACATTCAAAACTTAAGCTGCGGTCGATTGGATGATCGTTAGCTTGTGAGCGGATTTTCTATTTTATTCAATAATAATATGAATTTATGAAATACGCTTTGAGTAACTAAGTACCCGTACTAGACAGTTAAAGACAGGTCAGTGAAGTAATTGCTACCATAGCTGCATGTGCATTGAGCCCCTTCCTTCCCCTTCTTAACCACATGGACAAAGATATTGTCTTTATTCTCAGAAAGAGTAAGAGAAAACATGAGAAAATATAGCTTAGGGCATTTCAAGCTAACCACTTTTAAAACACCCTCGATTTTTCAAGTTGACAGAAATATTCGGAGTTTTGTTTGCTGCTTCACAAGATCGGAGTAGCAGCACCATCCTTTTTTTGAGCCTTTTCATAGTGCCCGTAGCGGCTTGATCAAACAGAATTGCCACTTTTCCGTGAATATTCGGAATCGAAAAATTCCTGTATTTTCCCGTATTTTTATTTAAATAATTAATGAATCCAAAATTACAGCATTTAATACTTTGAACTCGGCAACCATCCACAAATTGTGTAAAATGATAGAAGTGTCGATTCGATTGAGTGTAACTTAATTGAATGTTTCAGAATTCTTAGGATTCTTGAAAAAAAGTATTAAAAGCAAAATACAATATTCTATTTTCAAAACAGAAACTTTTATAAAGGTGAATTGAGGATCACATATATGTTAACTATTTTCCATAGAGAATATCAAATTTTGTTGTCATGATTAATTGTTCTAAAGATATGAATTGGTCCCTGATCACTTTATTTTAGGTTAAAAAATTTTGAACTCAAATAATAATCCAATCATCATAGAATTTTAAAAGTTATGAACTGAAGGGAAGTTAACAAATTAAATGTTTTTTTTTTTTTTTTTCTGGAGTCCTTTGGAGTTAGTAAAATTCTTCATGATAGAAAAATAGCTTTCACTAATTGAAAATATAAATTATTTAATAATTTGTGTTATTTAAACAGAATTTAAATAAGATATTTTGAATAATAAAGAATCCTATTTAATAGGTACTCTTATTTGTAATTTTTCCCCAATATTTTGAAAGTAAAAGAAAAAAAAATAGGTTGCATCACCGGCACGATTATTTCATATAAAATTTATAATTCTTTAAAAAAAGACTCATGTAAGTTCATCACTTGGCCAAAGAATACCTAGTGTTCTTTGTTCGCCAAGGTTCATCACTTCCCTTTAAAAAATTACTTAAACCTCTAATAAAGAGTTAATATAATTCAGATAAATAATATCAGAATTTTATGATACATTATTAGCTAACTAAATATTAAGGTCACTAAATTTTTCTTAAATTTATAAGAATATGTCTCCCTACAAGAGAAATGGTTTTCGAGATTTTGGCTTGTAATGTCGGTCATCTTGCTTTGATTTATGGGTCATTCTCACAAAAAGGTGATTTTTTAAGTCCCAGAGTAATAAATGTTAGGAAATACAGCAGATTTCTTAATATTTTTCTTTATCATTTTTCGTGAAGTTCTTAACTAACAAATCATATGCATTTCTGCTAAATGCATTTAATATTTCATTCTTATTTTTTAATAAACATGACTTCAAAATCCCCTCCGTGGACGTCCCTACGTCTGTGGCACAAAATAATTTTTAATTCCTGTTAAACAATTTAAATGTTATATTAATGATTTTTGTAGTTTTACCTAGTTAAATGCTTATAGTAACTTTTCATTTAATATTTTTAAAAAAAAATTAATTTTTGTAAAATAAATGACTAGTAAACTTTGTCCATCAAAAATGATGTCTCCCTCCGTGTACAATTAATATAGTTCTGTAAATATGCAATAAAGGGCAGCATATGCGAAATCCCTATAAGACAGCTGCTGGGAGGGGTACCCATTCCATTTTCTAATGTTAAATATCAGTTGTTTTTGTTCTCTTTGGTGTCAGTTTTGGATTGTTGTGTTCAACTGGGGTTTGGCAAAGTTCTCACCGTATACTCCGTGGACATCATAAAGAAGGTAAGAGAAAATTATTTTATTTTTGATAGATGAATTTCAGATTGCAAAAATAGTATATTTAACAAAAAGAACTGCTCCATTTTTCTAACTTTAAAATTAAAAATCAGAAAAATTCAAGAACTAGTTTTTGTCTCCTCCGTGTGTTAGATAACCATAATACAATTTTAATAATTAAAAACTATTTTCTTTTAATTGATATTTTTTAAAATGGAACAAATGTGTTAATTTGTTTCTATTTTTAAAGAAAATCAATTAAGTTTAACTTTTTCTTTTCGGAGAAGTAAAGATTGCCAATTTTTCTAAATAATTTCTGTGATGTTTAACATTTTTTTTCTCTTCAAATTTTAGGAAAAAAATTTCAAAACCAAAATTTAAGAAAAGAAAGCAATCAAATGTTCAAATGCAAAAGAGAAGGAAACAGAAAAAACTTAGTATGAGACAAATTAGACAGAAATTAAAAGAAAACCCTATATTGTTTGAAGAAAGTAAAAAAAAAAAAAAAATTATAAAAAAAAGAGCAAGAAACTTTAAAATTTGTATCAGAAAAAGATTTAACAGAAAAATCGTGATTAAATGTACTTAAATTTCTAGAAATTGATTGAGCTAGTCGTTTGTGCCCAGGGAAAAAAGAAACAATAACAAGAAGAAAAGAGAAAAAACAAAAACGTTAAGTTTAACTTGCATGAAATGGTCACAAAAGAGTACCCTCAACACTCAACTTTCATGTGGAGTCTGAATTTTTATTTCAATAGTCTTTACATTTTAATTTATTAATATTCAGTAAGAGTTACTTAAGAAATTGTACACCTAGGTTAAAAATGGATGTTTCCTTTCATAGCAGCATGATTAATCGGAAGTAGCTCTATCTCTAATTATGAAATATTTTATTATTTACTTATTAATGTTAAACTCATATCAGCTGTGCCCAATAATTAATGAATTAGTCTTCATTGACATTTTTTATTTTATAACATAAAATGTCTCCTCCGTTGACTATTACATCTCCTCCGTGGACAAGGCAGAATTTAAAATATTTTAAATCTTGTAAAAAATAAAATAGAAAACTTGACCATTATTATAAGGACATATAACAAAAATAAATAAAGGCATTTATGTAATTTTTATCACTTTTTTAATTACTTTAATTTAAGAAATTTTTTTAGTCTATTTATACTTTTTCAGTGAGAATGACCCTTATCATAAATGGAGGAGGAAAAAAAAAACTAAATTTGAAAACACATTTCACTACAAGATTTGCCGAGTCGGGTCTGGGATCCCGAAACAAGATTCAAATAACATTGAAATCCTTTTAAATCTCGTCACTAATGAAAAATCCGACAATGAAAGAATTTCCGCAAAGTCGGGATTTTGGCTTGTAAAAGAAAGAAAAAAAAAGAAGAAAAAAATTCTGACTCAACCCTGATGATATCGCTGGGGGGTGAGACACCCCTCTCACCCCTCCCCCCTTCCGTAGAGGACGGGCCTGGTTGCAACTGTATATATATCAAATTCCAAAACGTTTTCACACCTTTTATGGAAGGAGATTAAATTAGTTCGTATTCTGTGCTTAAGATGGCGCCACGAATTCACAAATTGTTTTTTCTTGCAAAATAAATTTTTAGCAGTCAAATTAATTGGCTGGCGAGTAAACAAAAACAAACTCTGTTTTTATTAAAGAAAAGTAAATAAATAAAGCTAATAAGTTTAGATATATTCTTGATAGGTTAAATATATTTATATTTTCCACTTCTTAAATCTGCGTCTGCTTTATCATTTCCATAATAAAGTAATCCCATAATAAAGTATTAGATAGAGTCTAAAAATAAAAGAAAAAAATTTTAAAAAATTATGAGTGATAAAAATAAAAAAATGGAGACAAGTTCAAATGCAGACATGCCAGGTCAGACAAGTTTTTAATTGGCGGTCAAAGCATAAAATTTGACAAGATTTAAAAATTTCCACGCCACAAGGCATAAAATCAAAAGTATAAGCATAAAATAAAAGCAAAGATATTAAAAATTTTCAAATTAAACGAAAGGATCATATTTAAATCTGACATTTTTTTTCTTAAAATAAATTAAAAGCAATTACATTTGAATAAGAATTGATTTATCATGTAGTATTTTAAAATTTGATCGATCTATTTAAACGCAAATTCAATTAATCACAAAACACTTATTTTTATTATTTTAAAATATAATGTTGATTCTGAAAACATTTAGTTTAATAATAAAAGATTAAATCTGTAGTCGTGATTAAATGTCTGCATTGGATCCCATCTCATGTCGATGTTGGGGGTAATGAGATTGCAGACTCCTTGGCTAAGAGAGGAACTGATCTGCCCCTGCATTCTTCGGCATCTCTGACTTTCTCGGAGCTCCACTCCCGTTTTAACAGGCTTCGTGATCCTGTGGCCCCTCCTGTTCATCATTGGTATTAGTGCAACCGCCCAGGTGGCAGCCTGACCCTTCAGTGCAGCAGGCGGGATCAGACGGTTATATCAAGATTTCGAAGCGGTCACCTAAGAACTATGTTGTTCAGTAATGGTTCAAGAGTTTTCCCTGTTTGCACTAAGTGTAACGACCAACAAGCTACTCCTGAACATATACTTCAATGCCTAAATATCTCTAAAGTGGACCTCTTTTCAGATCCACTTTTTGTTACAGACTTGCTCAGAGTCTCTGGAGTCATGGACTTGGTTTAGCTCCGCTAACCGTGTGGGCCAGCAACAACAAAATGTCAGACAAAAAAAGGACAAGCGATTGGCGCGATAAAATCTGTGAATTATGTTTGATTAATTGAATGATTATAGTAAATTATTTTTGTTTGTTTTTTGTTTTTTTTTTCGTTTGTTGCATAACACTCAATAACTCAAATCTTTTTTACATATAAATTTCAGCACGATGGATTTAAATTTTAAAAAAAAGCTCTGAGATTTAAAATCATCATCTTCGACTATTCTATTCTCAAATAAAATTTCTAAAGTCAAATTCCACATTTATTGATCTTGAACTGGAAATACTGGACTGGACTGGACTTGGAAACTATAGTCAAAATAGTTAAGTCAGTAGAGTATACATAAATTTGAACCCATTAATGTCAACTTGATTTTTTTTTTTTTTTGCGTATTTCAATAGAACTATTTCTGTTTGTTAAGCACTTTTTGCATGCAACGATAAAACTCGTTAATCCTTAGATAATTTAATTGAAAAAAAAAATAGTTTGTCATTTTTATTAAATAATAACAATTTACGAAGGATGCTCATACGATATACGTGATATCAAAACTAAAAGAGCATTGAAATAGCCGTAGCGGATTTCCATTCAGCACATGTAACGTCATAACTAGAGCCCGGATTTTGATGACCTAAAAAAACTCAACTAATGCCCTTAAAAAGTGCAAAAAATGCCCTTAAAAAGTGTAAGAAATGCCCTTTGAAATGCTCTAAAAATAAGAAAATTGCGCTAAAAATGCCTTATGACATGACTTAAATAAAGTAAAAATATTGATCAAAACAATGTTTTACTCTTTAAAACTATTATGAGCCATTTAAAAAAATATAAAGCAATGCAATACTTGTTCTACTTTCATTAAAGTTTTAAAAATATGTTTTATATCCTAAAATAACAAAAAAAAAAGGAAGATGTATTGACTCCAAAACATTTTCATTTTGTATAGAAACTTTGATGAAAATAGCAACTTCCATCTCATAATATTACTAAATATCAGAATTACATTGGATTATTAAATGATTTTCGATATTTTGAAATGTAAACGAGCGTCTCTTGTCTGAAAGTAAATAGTTATACCTGGAGAAGCTTCTTTCAACGTCTACTGAAGTTATAGGCGCGTACTTGAAAAAGACGGTCTCACTTACTGACTTCTTCAATTTGAAAAGATGTTGCTTCACCTGTTAATATCCTAGAGATTTTCTTCATTGTTTGGAAGCCAGTGTATTTCTCCAAAACTTTGTTCAATTTAGCCGCTACACTTTGTGCTGTCTTTCCCCTTGCTTTTTGCAACATTTGACTCCGTCAATATAATTTATTGCATCGCAAAGTTCCAATTCTTGTTTCTCCAAGCTTGTAATTGTCGAGGACGCAATAGTAAAATTAGACTAGATAAATGATAAGTTTTCTTCGATTTTATCAGAGGCCAATACGTTTTGCTTCTGAATCAAGACAAATTATAAGACAAATCTTGCATTTCATGTAATAAAAATGCCCCAAAAAATAATAAAAATTGGAAAAAATTAACAAAAAACTTAAAAAATGCTTTAAAATGCAAAATACGCCCCAAAATTTAAAAAAAATGCCCTATAAATCTAAAAAAATGCTCTAAAGGACAAAAAATGTCCAAAAATGCAAAAAAAATGCAAATGTCATCAAAATCCGGGCCTTAGTCGTAACCAATCAGGGATCGTTTTTGATTGCAACACTTACGGACGCCCATTGGGGCAATTTAAATGCTTAATAACTAAATAAATTAACATTTGCCGAAAAAAACAATCAGATTTTCGGTTTCAGGAGAGAATTTCCAATAAGTTAGGTATGAAAATAAAAAAAATTATGATATGCTGTAATTCTCCATAGTGGAAAAAAACAGAAATATGACAAAATTAAAAATGTGTACGGAATCGGTCAAATAGCTTTAGAGAAATAAAAACTTAAAATTGCGTTTTTTTATGTAAATTTATTCATTTTACCACCTAGAATTGATTGAGCTGATCTTGCACAAATTATGCAATTTGTGTTTTAATTTGTCATTTAATGTTATTTAATGTCTTATAAAGGTAGAAAAAAAATTGTGTATCTAATAACTCAAAAATTTTTCAACCATTATAAAATTATCAATAAATAATAATAAAGAATTTTTAAAAAAATATATTTAACATTAAATTATCTTTAGAAAACGACGATGTTCAAGCATTCTTTTATTATCTATAATAATTTCTGAGATATGGAAAATACGTAAAAATAAGAGGCTTAATTTTTCGACCTCTATCTTGACTAAACCATTAGGAACTTCTTCCCAGAATATGGTTACTCCTTATTGAGAGTGAATAATCCAAATCCACCAAAAGAAGGTATGTTCATTCAGAGAAAGTACGTTTTTGTATCCAATTTTGTAACATAAAATGTCATCTATTTAAATTACTAACCTATTTATATTTAGTCACTCGAATTCTAAAGATTGCCTCTTAGTGCATAAAAATCCTATTATTAAATCAGAAGTTATGAGATGGAGTGCGAAGAACATATGCTCCTGGTGTCTTAAATTCCAAATGAGATTAAAGGGATTTTTAAATGTTAATATGTGTTATGCATATTCTAATTTTTTTTTCTTAATAACCTTATATAGCTAACGTTGCCTTTTCAATCACTAAAATTACCGTACTGTATGATAACGCCATTTCTGATATTAAAAAAAAATAAAATAAATAAATAAAAACATTCTTCTGATTAATAAAACCAAAATATATGGTGTTGAAATTATTTTGTAATTTTTTATTCCTACGGTAACGGTTTACCGGAAGTTCTGGTTTTCGAAATTAAAGTTCTTTGTTAAGTTTAAGTTCTTTGTTAAGTTCTTTGTTCGAAGTTAAAGTTTAATCGAATGAATGGTTTTTATGCCATACTCAAAGGTATCATGATAAAATTGCCAAATTTTATTACTTTTATCAAATTTGTTCACATTTACCAAATTTGTACACATTTACCAAATTTTATCACACATTATAAAACCATATTTTACAGTTGATTTCTCCAATGTCATTATCAAAGCCCTTCAGTAAAATTACCGAGCTTTTTAGTGCTCCCATAGAGCCAGAAAAATTTTAAATTTGACCATATTCAGGTAGTTTTTACCATACTTTTTTTTTCTCAGTATGCATATTGAACTATGCTTGTTTTCTTCAACGCGTATTTTGAAATACCTCTTTTCCTTCACGCATGAAAGTCTAATTATGTCCATTTTCCCAGAAACGCATTTTAAGCTACGTTCAAAATAAAATTTTAAAAATTGCACCAACATTTTTTTTTCCCTTTCGTTTTTAACTTTTACTTGAACGTTAAGTAAGAACGTAAGTATAGTTTTTAAAAGGAATTTTACTGAACAAGAATTTTACTGAAATTTTTATACCTATTTATGACGAGTTGATGACCTGAACATCCTTAAAAAATGTCGTTAAAAAATACAAAAAGATGCTCTAAAAATTATCAAAAAAATCCTTAAAATGAAAAATAATGTCTTTGAAAATTTTCGAAGCTATGTTGCATATTAGCCCTTTCATAAAAAAATTACTTTAGGAAATTTTTAAACGCAAGTAGTATTAATAAGTTTAGTAAAAAATAAGATAATAATTGAAATAAATACGTCAGATATATGCAAAATAAATTGTAAATAAATACTGATAATGATAAATGGAAATATATCAATTTTTAGTTACAATCTTCACGAATTGCATTTTATCATCAGAATTGCATTTTATCATGAAATATTTTTTAATGTTCTTCAAATTGGAAGATCACCTGTTGTCTAAAAGAAAATTCTTTTTACCTTGGAAAACTAGGTTCAACATTAAGTCTTATTGAAGAATATTTAAAAATGCAAAATTTATACTAATTCTCAAACAAGGACATTAATTCGCAATCAAATTGCGTTTAAAATGAATACAAACATTCTAAATTCATTAAAAAATAAATAGAAAAGAAAAATAATTTTAAAAGTGAAAATAACAGCAAAATAACAACATGAATAATGTCCAATATGCGTCAAACTCCAATTCTTAATACTTGAATGTGAGTTTTTTTGCTTAATAAACGTCTTCCTATATCTAACGTTGTCTTTTCAATTTTACCAAAATTACCGTGCTGTATAAAAACGACTTTTCTCGTTTTGAAGAAAGAAAAACATAATTTTGGTTAATAAAACCAAAATATATGGAAGAATTTACCCCGACCCGCCCTTATTTAGGGCATACGGGTAAATGTTTATTAAAATCCAAAAAAAAAATATCCAGAGAACAGTAGAAACATAAATTACATAAAATACACATCAGACATGGCAACAGCCCATGAACATGGCGGGCGTAGAACAGCTAAAATCATGTAAGGTGCTAAACATTAAAACAGCAATATATTAAAAGTGTCAATTAAAAGAATAATTTAAAAGAGCAATTTAAAAGATAAACGTGCAAAAATTACAAGAGAACAATATTGTAAAACAATTAAAAGCATTACCATTAAAACCAATTAAATAGTACAAAAGTAAATAACAATAAAATTGGAGCAAGTAAAAGAAGAATAGTTTATAAAAGACATAGTAAAAAAAGTGAGACACCCAAGCTGGAAGGAACAAGTTCCGAGACATTAAAGACCGTCCCCCAATACATCCTCTAAAGTTTGTTTAATAATCTTTTTTATGATATTTCTACAAGTCAGGTTAGCATAGCATTGATGTTGGCCAATATTATTAAAGTTATTGCCCCGGATTGTCTGGAAATGAGAACAATTTATTAACAAGTGATCAATAGATTGAAATTCACCACAGTAATTGCATTCTGGAGTTTTGTGGAATAATTTATATTGGTGTTCTCCAAACACTCCGTGGCCTGTTAAAAATTGATTGAGATAGAAGTTTGCTTGTAGTCTATTTAATTTCGGGTCTTTAAAAAATTTGAATGTCTGTCTCCCTTTCTCGGAACTCCGCCATTCCAGCCCCCAGCGCTTCATGCTATATAATTTAACCTGAGTTTTAATTTGGGCGATGGAGCTTGGGACCTCAAGGGCAACCCGGCAGAGATCGGTGGCTTTCTTAGCTGCTCGATCCGCCTCCTCGTTGCCTTGAGTACCTATATGAGCTTTAACCCAATTGCAGAGTATATTGGATCGCCATAATTGTTTAGTGTTTTCAACAATTTTTGAGCTTGATACTGGGTTTTGTAAGGCTTGCAACGAGGAAAGCGAATCAGTATAGATAGTGGCGTCTGGATATTCTTTTTTAGAGAGCCAGAGAAAAGCATTATTAATTGCCACCAATTCTGCCATGTAAACACTACTATTGTTTGAGATCCTGGTGGAGGTTGCCTCGATTAAAGTACCGTGCATTTTAGTAACAATGCCGAAGCCAGTTCTATATTCTGTGGTATCAGTAGCGGAGTCGGCAACCTCCATCCTTGATCCATCAGTAAAAATTTCAAGGCCACTGTTTGTTGGGAGTGATCTACCGTAGGGAACGGAAATAAGTTTTGATGGGTGAATCCTAGTTGGTGGATCATCCATATGTGCTGTGAGGAGAATCTGCTGCATCTCTAAGTCAAAATCGTTAAGTCTCCAATTCCACTTAAGTCTTTTAATGCAAGTGTCCTCCAAAATCTTAAGATGGATAGGTTTCACCCCCGCCAGTATCTGGAGGGCCTCCGTGCTGGTTGTGGAATAGGCCTTAGTGATGTTAATGAGTGAGATTCTCTGTATGGATTTAAGTTTTTCGTTGATTTTAACAGTATTGTGGTACCAGACACTGGCGGCGTATAAAATGATTCGCTCCGTAGCCCGCAGGTAGATCAACTTAAGGATAGAGGGTTTTAGGCCCCAAGTTGCCCTGGCCACCCTTTTAATTAAGTTATTAAAGTTGCTGACTCTCTCTTTGACCTGGTTTAGATGTGAGATCCAGGTCAAACCTGGGTCGAGTACAACACCGAGATATTTAAGTTCTTGTACTTTTTTAACTGAATATTTATGATTTGGACTCATTTTAATAATTGGTTGTCTGCCAATTCTTTTTCTATTTTTTGGAAAAGTTATACATTTCGTTTTGGTATCGCTAAATTTAAGATTATTACTCTCTGCCCAGGCTGAGAGTTCAGCAAGGCAGTAGGTGGCCACCTGATCGAAGCGATATAAAATTGGGTGTCTCAGTAAAAGCAATAAATCATCCGCGAATGCTATTATGCGGCAATCATTTAGATTAAAATCGTGGAAAACATTAAAATCAATACAATTAAAATAGCTAAAAACCGAGTTAATGTATATCAGCCACAGCACCGGTCCAAGTGATGAGCCCTGTGGCACTCCCATAAAAATGGATTGCCTAAAAATGCACTTGCCCTCCTCGTCAATAAAAGTGACCACTCTCTGGCTAAGGAAGCCAAAAATAATTTTAACCAAATTATCTGGAAGTCCTAAACTGTTAATTTCAGATTTCAAGGTTGCCCAGTTAGCGTTATTAAATGCATTGTCAATGTCCAGAGCCACCCCAACACTATGTTTATTATCCAGCCGCGCTTCTTCAATAAATTTGACAACCTCCAAAAGAGCGTCATCAGTCCCTCTCCCGGTCCGGAAGCCAAATTGATTAGGACTTAAGTGTTGATTGTTTTCAAGAAAGTAAGCAAGTCTCCTAGTTAGTAATTTGTCTAATATTTTACCCCAGACCGGGAGTAGAGAAATGGGTCTATATGAAGCGGGCAAACTTTTGTCTCTGTCGGATTTTGGAATCAGGGTGACTCTGGCACATTTCCAAGCCACTGGGAAAGAGTTTAACTCAAGGCATATATTAAAAACCCGCAATAGCCAGGCCCTATCAATAATGAAAATTTCCCTAAAAACCTCGTTGGGGAGGCCATCAGGGCCCGGTGCTTTATTAGATTTTAGGTCTCCGATCACTGATTCTAATTCAATTTCAGAGAAAGGGGGATCATTATTACCTCTGATCAGTGGTTCACATGGAATATCACAAGTATTTGGAAAATGATGTGACATAATTACAGAAATAGTTTCATCAAAACTTGTAGTGAGTGTTCCGTTCTCCTTGAACACGGAGCTGTGACTGGTGAGTCTCAAATTGTCGCCTCTAGCAATCTTGTATGGGGCAGAGAACGCCCCATCATCGTTTACTCTGTCCAAAAAGTTTTTCAAGTCACTCATTTTGGCTCTTCTGATGTCCCTCTTATAGGCCGCCAAGTGTTTTTTGAACTTAATCTTAAAATCCATTCGCTCCTGTTCGTCAGTCGATTTTTGGAGTCGTCTCCTAATTGCTCTGACCTCTCTACGCTTCTGTCCTAATCCCGGTGACCACCATGAGCAGTGCTGGCGCTTTCTTGATCTCTGTTTCAGCTCACTAGCCTTACATGCTGCTACAATATCACCAGTGATATCTGTTATTCTGGCTTCAAGCTGTTCAGGGGTAGTAATTTGATCAAGATCATGTCTCTTTGTAATTTTCTGTAACCTGATTCTGAGATCTAACCAGTCCAGACGATTAAATTTAAAATTAACATTTCGAGAATTAAATCTGGGCTCATTCTCTTTTATCTCGACGGTAATAAGAGCATGGTCGGAGCATGAAATGTCATCATGTACCCTGTAGTGTTTAAGCTCCTCTATATTACTCACGAATAGATCTATCCAACTCTGTCCAAGGACAGAGCTGAATGTGGGAAGACCAGTGGGATCATTCAAAACATCTAAATTGTGTGTGTTAAAGAAGTCCAGCATCGCCTCACCCCTGGGGTTCGACCTTGGTCCCCAGGCGGTGGACTTTGCGTTAAAGTCACCTGCAATAATTATTTTATTACCAGAGTATTTTGTGAGCAGGGCGTTTAAGATCGCTAAATTATCTGCGTAGTCTTCGTTTGGTGAGAGATAAACGGCAACGAAAATGTACGTCAGTCCGTCCAAAACAAATGAGATAGCAACTATGTCTCTCCCACTCAAGATGGAAAGAACGTTTTTCACTTTTTGTGCAGCAAGAATTGCTGATCTAGGTCTTTGTCTCGAGGAGTGAATTCTCCACTCACTTTCTATGGAAACCAAAATATATGGTGTTTAAACCATTTATTTTGTAGTTTTCCATTCCTATGGTAACGGTTTACCGAAAATTCTGGTTTTCGAAATTTCTAGTTCTTACAATCACACATTTAGTAAAATATAAAAAAATGAACAGTAAATTTAACCGAATAAATGGTTTTTATGCCATACTCTAAGGTATCATGATAAAATTGCCAATTTTTTTCCCATTTACCAAATTTTATCACACTTTATAAAACCATATTTTTTGCTTAATTTTACCCACATCATTATCAAAGCGCTTCAGTAAAAATTACTGATCGTTTTGGTGTTCCCAAAGAGCCAGGAAAACGTTAAATTTCACCATATTTAGATAGTTGTTACCATAATTTTTTCTCAGTATGCATGTCAAACTATGCTCGTTTTTTTAAACGTGCACTTTGAGCTGCATCTTTTTCTTCAAGCACGAAATTCGAGTTAAGTCCATTTTCCTTGATACGTATTTCAATCTACGTCCAAAATTTTAAAAAAAATGCGCCGACATTTTTTTTTGTTGTCATTTTTAAATTTTTCTTGAACGTTAAAAGTGTATATAATTTCACTGATATTTTACACTCGTTTATTATCAGTTGATGACCTGAACATTCCTAAAAAAATTGCTTTTAAAAAATACGAAATATTCTTTAAAAATCATCAAAATTATCCTTAAAATGAAAAATAATGAAGTAATGTCCTTGAAAATTTTCAAAGCCATGTTGCATATTAGTCTTTTTTAAACGTAAGTTTTATTTAAAATTTTGTTAAAATATGATAATAATTTAAATGTATATGTCATTTCAAAATAAAATAAGTTGTAAATAAATAACTGATAATGATAAATAGAAAGATATCAATTTTTAGTTATAAACTTCAAGTACACATTCCATTATCAAATATTTTTTTTAATATTCTTCTAATTGGAAGATCACCTGTTGTCTAAAAGAAAATTCTTTTTACCTTAAAAAACTAGGTTCAATATCAAGTCTTATTGAAAAAAAAAAAACTAAATTCAAAGCAAATTTTATACTACTTTATAAAGAATGCTATTAATTTACAATCAAATTGCGTTTAAAATGAATAATAACATTCTAAATTCATTAGAAAAATAAATAGAAAAGTAAAAGAATCTTAAAAGTGAAAATGACCAAAAAACCATGATTAATATCCTTTGAAAGGAAGGACAACCAAATATGCTTTATCTTCAACATCTTAGCCCCATTTAAAAGGCTTTAAACAAAATGAAAAATGAAACTTCTATGACGGTGATTGTAGTAATAATTATGCAATGAAAAAACGTGCATATTTTATTTTAAAAACATATGGTACAATAAAAGCACATCAACTTTGTACACTCAAACTTCAAAGCCGGCAACTCCCAACAACTTAATATAATCATTTCATTAGGCGATAAATCTAGGTCAAAGACTTACTTCAGGCTATTGAGATTTTGAAATCCACGTGTTTGATATTGTTTGTAAAATATTATAACTTTACGAATTACTAACTTTACGAAGAACTAACTTTACGAATGTAATTTTTAAAAATATGTAATTCTTTAATTTAACTAATGCGTCGAGTTACATTACTTATAGCGAAAATATTAATGACATTTTTAAATTTAGAACTTAGTTGCAATTTTTTGAGACTTTCATTAATCTTTTTAATCTTAAGTTAAAAGATTAAAATTAGCATATTTTTTAAATGCAGCCTGAAATGTAACGGAACTTGTTGTCTTTCATTCCAAAACCTAAAAGTATTAAAAGCTATTTGAAACCTAAAACCTTGAGTTACATTCCTTATAGTGTAAATATTAATGATATACTTAAATTTAGAACCTTGTATTAAATTTTTTTTGAGACTTTAATTCATCTTTATAATCTTAATCTTTAAGATTCAAATTAGCATATTTTTTAAACGCAGTCTGAAAAATTACGGAACTTGTTGTCTTTCATTCCAGAGCCTAAAAGTGTGAAAAACTAGTTGAAACCTAAAAGTGTAATAGCCATTCCAAAACTAAATAAGGTACAGGTCAAAAATAAATATTCCAATTGTAAATCTAACTTTACATTTTTCAGAAATGCAAACATTTTTTTTTTTTTTTAAGCTGCTAAGCCTTACAGAAAAGTGTCCAAAAATTTTAACAAATCATCTGTGAGCAATTTTTTAAAAAAATCAGAAATTTGATATTTCTAATCTTTGATAAAACTAATTAATTTCTGACTTAGCTATATTGTGCTTCAATATTAAAACTCAGTAATTTATTTTGAAAAAAAATGTCCTTAATTTAAGTTATCTACCGTAGATTTTGCTACTAATACTTAAAGAAATTAAATCTGAAAAATTGAAGCTTGATACTTAATAATTATATTTTTAAAAAGTTATGAAATAAAATTTAAAAATGCTTCATAATTTTCGTGAGAAAAAATTAAAGTAAAATATCTAAACATATCTTTTCAGAATTTCATGCAGGTGCTACAAAAAGCTTTAACGAATAGATGAAAAATATCGAATATACGAGAAGTCGAAAAAAGCACTAAAAATTATATTTGAGAAAAAGTCATCCGAATTTCAGCATCAAAAATTCATAATTTTTTTTCACTATTTCAACGATAATTAGTTGCATTATCTTTACAGTAATAAAAAATGCTCATAATGTTTCAGAATTTTGTACCTCCGAGTGTATAATAAAATAAATGTATAATAAAATAAATGTATAATAAAATAAATGTATAATTAAATAAATGTATAATAAAATAAATGTATAATAAATTAATGTATCATGAAATAATGTATAATTAAAATAATGTATATTTTTTTTCCAATGCCCACTCAATTGACACTCGTCATTCAGGTATGAATAGGGCAGATTTGTTATTCACCTTTCAGGGACACCCTATTAGATGGGCTAACCCACAATAAGGACAGATAGTACAGAAAATAAATCTGTGTCTTGTCCGGGATTCGAACCCAGGACCTTTCTGACGAAATAATGTATAATAAAATTAAATATAGTAATATAAAAGGAAAAGTGATGCATCCAACGACATCTTTATTACTGGTATCTGCAAAATGCGAAATCAGCAAAGTTAATCAATTATTTCGTAGAGATATAATTATGCACAGCTTTTAATTTTTTTATAATTAATAGCAACATAACTTTGTCTATTTTCGAATTTTTTAGTCATCAATGTCTCTCAGCTGCTAACGTTAAGTGCAGGTTTTCGAATTAGAAAGAGCAAGGCTTCACATTTTAAGTTTTGAAACGTAGTACAATAAAACCTACACGATAAAAAATTCCGGATCTAACTACGAAATAAAATACCGGCACCTTGGTTTCATGATCTGTAAAATCCATTTTTATCGTAAAATATTGTACCGTAATTTTTTACAGTAATTATTACTTAATTAGAATAATTCAGAGATTTCACGATAATTATTACTGTAAAAATTACTGTATATCATATTTTTTATTCCGTAACATGTTCCGGTTAAAATGAATTTTGCGGTAAAAAAGTACCGTCACTCTGAATGCCGAAATTTTTTACAGTGTATTTGTAAATTGACCTCTGTTATCAATAACCGAATTTATCCTACATTATAAAAGGGAACCTTTCCACTTGTCTACTTAGTATATTGACCAGTGGTCGGAAAAACTAATTTTTTCTGTACTACTTTGTTACAAATGAAGTTAACCACTTATGTAGTGACTACAAACTACTTTATTATTGTAGTAACTACTTCACTACTTAAAACTTTGTTGGAGAACTCAATTCAGTGGTTTTGAGTACGAAATTGGCTTACATTAAATATAAGGAAATAATTGACAAATATTTATTCATGTTTATATGATCCAATTTTTTATTCCAAAACAGATTTTTCGAACTTTTTCACTTAACCTTCAACTTTTTATGCCTTTTTCGACAAGGATTATTTAATTTAAGAGATGCGAAAAATTATCAAATGCTTTCACTTTTTAAATTGTTTAATGCTCGTTTACCTCCAAGAAATTAAGTACATCGAAAACCCTTCTTTTTAATTAACATCAATGTTTCATTAGTGTGCATTCGCATGTGAAAGAGAGACCAAAGTGATAAATTATCTATTTTTCGTAATTAGTTTAAATATTAGTTATACGATATTTCTAATACGTAATTTCTGTTCACGCTCAGCTGCAACCATAGGGTCATTCTCATTGTATCCATTGACGTACCCGCGAAAATTTGTATCCATCAAATTCGAAAAATTAGTTGGGTGAGAACCGTGTTTCTCTTCTACACTAACGTTAAAAGTATTTTCCTAGAATCGCTACAAAGTACTGTTTTTCTTTGTATTGCACTACTCTCCACACTTCTTTTTTAAAAAAGTAGCACGCTACACTACAAACTGCGAAAAAAATAGAAGCGACCACAGTAGTTTCGCTATTTTGTAGTGAGCTATTTCCAATCACCGATATTGACTGTTTGTAGACGATAGCAAACTAATATTAAACCCTATTCTTGTCCCTTTTGTTGTTGAAAAGTTAACGGGGGGGAAAAGAAAAAAACTAATTCAGAAAATTTTCAATTTTATAATTTTATGTATTAGAATTACAATGAATTGGTAAAATTACATAAAAAACTAAACTAAACTCATTCGGGAGTTGACCAAACCTCGTTATATTTAGAAACTATTAAGAACTTTTGTTACAAATGGGTGTGTAAATACATATAGCAAAATAAATTTAAAACGTTGAATTGAAAAAAAGTGCTAAGCTTTTGAATTGCAAATATTTCTGTGAGCATAAATTTTAGAAATTATTTATCGGACAATAAGTTACTGACATTCATCATTATTTCTTTAACAAGTTATTAGTTATATGTGGTATTTAATGTTAATAATTTGTTAAAATAGGGATATATGTGGTATTTAAAATTAACAATAAGCTAAATATTTTTTTTAATTAATTGCTTCATTTACGTTTTGGACGGAAACACATTAGAATAACTTGATCTAAGAAATATGTAATAAAAAAAAACAATGATTCATAGCCCATCTTAAGTTGACCACTAAAGAAATACACCTCAAGTTGTCAACCTACAAAGGTTTCCTCTTAATAAAATGTGATAAAAATGTTAAAAAAATATATAAAAATGTTTAAAAATAAGACTAAAAAACTATCATTTATCGTAGGAACAGGGGGAGAAAAAAAATTCTAGTAAAATTACCGTACCGTATGGTTATAAAATTTCGGGTAAAAAGGAAAAAAGCATAATTCTGGTTAATAAAACTAAAATATACAGAATTTATACAATTCAGTTTGAAATTTTTCCGTTCATTTAGTAACGGAATGCATAAAATTCTGATTTTTCAAAACTATAGTCCTCATTACCTCACATTTAGTAGAAAATACTAAACTGAAAAATAAATTTAACTGAATAAATAGTTTTTTTGCTATGCTCTAAGGTATCATGATAAATTGCCAAATTTTATCACATATTATAAAATCATATTTTAATGTTAATTTTATGATAGTCATTCCCGAAGCGCTTCAGTAAAAATTACCAACCTTTTTGCTGTTCCCAAACAGTCAGAAACATGGCAATCTTTACCATATTCTGGTAGTTTTGATCTAACTCTTTTCTTCAGTGCAAAATTGGCGAACTTTTGAGAAAAACAATCGTTTTTTACTTGAAATTTGGTAAAATTTGGGATGTATATAAAATTGTTTATAAAATTGTTTTTGGGGCAAATTTAATTTTTTTAACGAAATTAAATGGATCAAAAACAAATGGAATATATTCATCGTATGCTATAACTAAAATGAATCATTTTAAAAATTAAATTTATTTTCGTTATTTTCACGACCATTATGATTTCAGTTTCTAAGCGAAGCGCCCTTGATAAATAAATATTCTTTATATCTTTTTTCAAAAATGTATGTACATTATAAGTTGCAAATCAGTATTCAAGCGAGCAAAAAGCAATTCAATCAAATCACAAATGAGGAAAGCAAAAAAAATGACCAGTTTCAATGCGAGAGGAAATTTTCCTAATAAATGCTTTCGGAGCTCCTCTGTGGCAATCAAACAGGTTTGGGTTTTTTCAAATCATTTTCTTTAGTAATGATTCATCTGATTTTGACAGCGTCTTTGTATTACCATACTTAAATATTATTTTGCGACCCATGATGCAACCCATCTTCATCGCAGAACACCCTATACGTATATCGTTTATGAATGAATGTGGAATAAATACTTAATTCATCATTTTATTCTTTAAACTGTATTTTATTTTTCAATTACTTTCAGTGGGTCATGCAATCTTAACTTGAAGGGAGTGGAGACCAGTTTTATCTCTTTCAGAAAATATTTTTTTAAAAAATTATTTAAATTTGAATTTTTTATATATTATCATACGAAAATGTACCTAAATGTATAGTGAAAACATTTTTTATCTATATTTTTTATACATATACCCGTCGTTGAACGACTACCAATGTTCAACTCAGTAGTCTTGTAATTTCGAAGCCAATCCAGAAGACAAGGGAACTCCTGGATCAAGTATTGGGAGAAACTTTCCTTCACGGAGGACTTTTTGATGGAACTAACCCACATTTGCCTTACATCGAAAGGAAAACCACGGAAACCTCCCACGGTTAGCCTGACGTCAATGGGAATCTGTCTACCACTGAGGATATTTTACGTTAGCGCTGTGATCGGTGCAAGACGGATGCAGAAATCGTATCGGCCATTCGGTTCATCTCATTGGAAGGAGAACGCTCTATCCTATCACTGTTGTAGTAGAAACATAAGGAAAGAATAAGAAGATTAATTTTCTTAAGAGTGTGTTAAACATCCCTGGTCTACCCTTATTAAAATGTGAAAACTCCGCGTGAGACAAAATTAAATGAAACGTACCTTAACTGTATTAAAGTGGATCTGATAACACAGAATTAAAATATTTAGCAAGATTAATAATATTAATTATTTCTTAAACATGACTCAAATAAATTTAAAAATATAAAGTCATCATTAAGTTAAACCTTGACCTTTCCCTTATCTTTCATACTAGGTTTCAGTAAGACATATTGGTCCCAATATTTTCATGCTTACCTAGAAAGAAATAGAAAAAAAATGTATTTGTTGAAAAATACTAAGACGTACTTTTTTATTGTCTTCATCACGTTTATTTCTTATGCATGCAATTTGAAAAAAAATTTCATCGAATATACTTACACTTCTTTAACAGTAATTTTTCTTATTTAATTATTAATTTCATTAATTTATTTATTTATGTGCCAAAATAAATGTGTATTAGATATTAATGATCCTCATAAAATAACAATATTACTTCACCTGACATATTGTAGCTTTCAGTGACGTCTAATACTTTGACTTAAAACATTTTGGTTTGGTTCACTATTAGTTTGGAGGGGGGAAGGGAAACGGCTGCTATACACTGCAAAAAAATTCCGTATCAAATTACTGCAAAATCCATTGTGAATCCATCGGAACATGTGACGGCACAAAAAATCTGATATGCCGTAACTTTTACAGTAATAATTACCGTAAAATCACTGAATCACTCTAATTAAATAAATATTACTGTAAAAATTACGGAATAATATTTTAAGGAAAAATGGATTTCACGGATGATTGCGCCTAAAGTACCAATAGTTTATACCGTAATTTGATCGGAATGTTTTACAGTGTAGGTACCACCAAAATTATGCTTAAAGTAAAAAATGCATAAATGAATTCAGATTTATCCCTTAATAAAATTCCTTAGTAAAATAATGATATCAGTTTATCTTAGAAACTATAAGACCAATTTTTGCAATTTATATTTCATCAAAACGATGACATTAAAATTTTAGTAAAATTTTTCAACTAAAAAAATTTTATTTTGTCTTTTTTTTTTAACAAAATTAAATTATCTGTGTTTTTCAACTTTTTTACTGGGTACATAAATTTTTTTTCTGCTTATAATTTACTAAAATTTTTAAATAAGTAAATTCTAGAACTACATTTATTTTAAACACAATTTAGTAAAAAAAATTTTACTTTTAAAAAATATCGGAATTTACTTAGTTTGGGATCTTTGGAATATTGAGTCTTTAGAATTTTATGGTTTTATTTCGAAATTCTATCAGTATATTAAAATCAGTTTGGAAAACGATTTTAAACTCTTTAATTAGTTTATTTTTATATTAGAGTAGTTTTATTGCTTTATTAAAGTAATTTTATGATTGACTTTTGTAATTAGTTTTTGACTGGAAGACGAGAGACTACATGTTGCGCATAATAGGAATGAATAATCACTTAAACTTATTTTATGAATTTTTCTTTCATGAAGTACATTATAAACGAAGCAGATATATTCTTTTGTATTAAAAATAACCATTGAATCTTAATCATTTAAAAAGTAGTTGAATATGCAATGAAACTATTAAGTCTATATATATATATGTGTATATATATATATATATATATATATATATATATATATATATATATATATATATATATATATATATATCTTGAAGACCTAAAGTCTGTGTCTATTTAATCCAATCTTGATTAAACCAAAATAATATAAATATCTTGAAGACCTAAAGCTTGTGTCTATTTAATCCAGGCTTGAACATTTTTAATCATTTAGTTACATTTTTTGGGAAAAAATCAAATGCGGGAGAAAATCTTCAAGCTAAAGTTACCAACTTTAAGTAAATAAAAAAAAATTTTACTTTCATCTCAAAATTTTTGTTTTTAAATGTAAAATTTTACTCCTCGAGCTGGTACTTCATCAATTATTATCTTATTTTCACATATGTTTCAAAAATAGAAATTTTTAACGAAATTACTTTAAATATTTAACTGAATTTTCGCTAAATGTAAATTATTTACCTTGTAATTTAATTTTGTGCGAGTAAACATTGCAATGAAACAACCTTAATATTTGTCGAAAAATTGTAGCAAAAAGAAACGTTTTAGCATAATTCGATAAAAAATATAAACACAAAAACGAATTATATTTTAAGTCTTAGAACGTATGCACCGATTTTTTTTAAACTGAGATAAGTTCATATTTTTTTTTTTTATTTATTTTTTTTCCCTTTTCGAGGCTTTTATGTGTCAAAGTTTGAATGAATTAAAAGTATTAGCAACGAAACAAAATCTGTTTAGATTTTGTTTTTAACTCTATAATTTGATGAAACATCAAAATGCACAGTAACTATTAAAACCGTAGAACAAAATGATTAAAGAACGGCTTTTTAGTTTCAAATGGATTAATTCCACTTTCAAAACTAACGAATCATATGTCAGCTTTAAATAACAGTTGATTACTTAAATTTGAAAAGTATTTGTCAAATTCTTAAACTATAGTTTGAATGAATAATTTGCGTTAGAAAAAGAAATTACTTAAATTTATCTAAATAAATATATTCATCTACCTTTTTTATAAACTTAATTTTATAACAATCTGAAAATCAATAAAACAAGAGGTTTTTAAAGTTTTCATAAAGTGTCATTTGATTTCTCTAAATCATTATGCTCTATAAAATAGATTAATAGAAGGAAGAAAAATTTATGGAAAATAAAAAAATGTATTAAAGAAAATGTGTTTACTATCCATATAAATATACACAAAAACTCAAAAAAGCAGTTAAAAAATATAAGTAAAATGCACTATTTCACAGCATTACATTTTATTTATAACTTAATTAAAAATTCATTTAATATCCTCGAAATTATCAAATTCTGCTTCGAAGTTATATCAGTAATTGACATTTTATAAATTATCTATAATTTCTATAAATGTCTTCATTATCAGTAATGTTAAATTATTAGCTACCATAATTAGCATTTTTAAATCAACAACTTGATACATTTCTAACAAATAAAAAAGAAGAATTTACATTATTTTTAATAAGTAAACAAACCTAATAAAACAAGCTGAAACTTTTATATGTGTTATTACTAAAATTTTTAAAAAACATTAGTAATAATGTGTAATAAATAAAGCAAAAATAAAATTATTCTTACACTTACTTAGGAAATTCATTGCATGATTAAAGGCAAAATCATTCAAAAATTTTTGTTCAATGTGGCAAAGATTCCACAGCATTAAATGGAATGAGTGTAAAAAGATAAGTATCAAAAATACAAAAATGTTTTTCTCTAAAATATTTAAACATCCATTATGTTTTCTCGTCTTTCTAAAGATACATAACTAAATTTACATTGAAGTGGTCGTATAATTCGTCTTGTATGATTACTTACAACAGGCCAGTTTTTGTATGTAAGTACACTTAAAAGAATAGAAAGGCATATTAATCCAATAATCATAACAACAAACGATGCAGATGAATGATATTCTTTTGGGACTGAAGTAGGATCACATTGCAAGTCCTCCACTGCAATAGCCATAACTGATTGTCCAATATTGCTAGAGGGAAAGCCGTCATAACAATAATAATAATCGTGATGAATTAAATTAAGTGGTGTAGTTTTCATCCATTCATACGTATTCACTAAATTGCAATCACAATTAAAAGGATTAGCAGTTAAATTCAATCTTAAAGATCGTCTCGTTTCCAAACTTTGAAGAGTTTCATCACTAAGTTTGGATATCAAGTTATGCCCGACATCAATAAATTTTAAATGCGTGAGACAACTGAAGCTCAAAGACAAATCTTTCAAACGGTTATTTCCCATATACAGTTCTTCCAAAGTTGGCAAAAAACAGAATTCACCAGGATCAATTCCGGAAATTTCGTTATTTTCCATATTCAAAACACGAAGTTGTTTCAAACTGCTGTTTCCGAAAATCTGTACTAAATTATTCAAATAGTCACCCGCTTTTACCCTTTCTGTAAAAGCATTTTTAAGATGCAACTCTCTTAAATTCACAAAATTGCTAAACATTCTCGGATGATGATCTTTAAACACTATATATAAATCGTTGTCATTTAAGATAAGTTTTGTCACATTGCCCACATTATGAAATGTTCTACCTTTAATTGTCTGGATATGGTTATTTGAAAAATCAATGGTGTGTAGTTTTTTATATAAAGTTTCTTGTCCAAAGATATTGAGGGGTAAATCTTTAACTTCATTCCCGACAAACACAAGTATTTCAGTCATAGGAGGCATTTTTCTCAACATTAATACGTTATCAAATCCAGAATCAGTACAGTTAGTAACAAATTTTCTGTCCAAACCATATTTAACGTAACCACAAGTACAAAGTTCTTTGAATTCAGGAGGACAAGAAGAGATAGAAAAATGGAAGCAAAAAAAGAAAGTAAAGAACTGAAGAATGACTGTAAGCATACCGCAGCACATGTTGAGTCCGGTGACTTCACTCTCCAAAAGTGTCCTTAACACCTGTGTTTACATCCGAAACATCACACATAGGAACCAGGAAATTAGCAGAAAGGGTATTAATCTTACAGTTTCATATTTTCATTAAAGATATCTGAATTCAAGTGTAGAATTTATAGATGAAATAAAGTCACCTCACAATGATACAAATGACTGAATGAAAGCGAGCAAAACTTTCATCCTACAGTGTCGATCAAAATAGCGTTTCTAAAGAAATAATAACGTTGTCCGGTCCGGCCGGGCGAAAATCAAACCTGTTTGGGACTGTGCTGTTAGTGCATTTGCGTACTTTTCGGTTCAATTTTTACCTTAAGGGGGGGGGGGAGAATGAAGGAAGGCGAATTCCATTTTTAAATCTATATGCAAATCAGAATGTAGCAATATAATTTTACAAGGGGAAGGGAAAAAGCTATGCTTTCTATCAATTAATTTATTAAATTTTTTTAAATTCAATTTATCAAAATAATTAATTTATTTTTCTTTATAAAATTTTAAAAATGTATCCAGGTGCACCCTGAAGAAACTTCAATTTTTTTCCTATTTGAATGCACCAGTTCCCAACTAAGGGGTCTGTACCCCCTCGGGTTTATTAAGCTGATTATCACTGATTGCACCATGGCGTGGAAATCAGCTTACTAATGGCGTGGAAATCAGCTAATGAATTTCTGTCTCGTTTTCATCAGAATATTTAAGCTCATAAAATTATATTTTCATTTTCTGTTCAACTAAAAAAGGGCTGAAAAAAATAGCAGAAATATCAAACGCAATTATTAATTATTTTATTTGAGTATGTCGTAATAAAATATTAAAGTGGACCAATTTTATAAAAATTATAAAATTTTTAAATTTTAGGATATTTTTTTCTTTTTACAAAAAAGAAAATCAAAGTTTGAGAATATTTAATTACATCATTATATCTAGAGTTGGAATACATTTTTGATAATCAAAACAATTATATTTAAATTAATAATAATTAAATAATTTTTGTAGCATAATGCATTTTTAATAATCTTTTATAATACTTTATAAAATGAATTTTTTAAGCAAAAAAAAGAATGAATGAAATTGTAGAATAAAAATTTTTCAAACTGATTTTATTATATTGAAAAATAATATTTTTCAGTGTAAAACACTATGCAGCGCGAAACGTTTAGAGTGACACTTTTAAAATTTATTTATTTATATTTCATATTTATATACTCATTTGATCCTATTTAAGATTCTACATGGAAAAATTTTATTCTGTTAATTTCATTTTTCTGTTAACTTAAATATAATTTCAGGAATTTCGTAGCAATTTTCCTTAATCCAGAAAAGCAACTTATAAGTAAACAGTATTGCCATTTTGGGGCGTCATCACACTTTTTGTTTATAAGTTAAGTTGAAACGAAATAAAAATCATAAATTATTGTAATTTAAAATTGGACAGTGTAAGAATTTCTATGTCTTTAAAATGAATAAAATATTTTATTTTACTGTTATCACATGCGTGTTTAAGCACCTATTGAAATCATTTACAAGCCTCACATTGTTTTTCTCACACATTACATGCTATCATTTATTATTTTATGACTTAGTTTTATGTGTTTACTGAAATAGGATAATTTATATTATTGAGGTTCAATATTTTATTTGTATAGACAAGAATAAACAGATATTTAGGCTATTAAAAAATTTCGAACCCATAAGCTTACAAAGAAAATCTAATATAAAAATCCAGCTAATTAAATAATTATTACTTTTTAGGAGCCTAAATATCTGTTAATTCTTAACAACACAAATAAGATATTTTCTAAAGTAATTTAAGAACCTCAACAATTAGAATTATCTTATCTCATAAAAAAGCATAAATAAGCGTATAAAACAAGGAAATAAAATAATAAATGATAGCGTATCATAAGTGTAATATTTGACTGAAGATTCCAATGATAAAAGTAAGAAAACAAACAAAAACTTTAAAAAAAAAAAATTTGAAGTTAAGTTTTTTAATCCCATTTTCTTTTGCGTTAATAGCGAAGTGTTGTATTTGTATTTACATAGCATTAAAATAGAAAATTATAAACAAAGGTGTGTAACCAATCACTCTTTCATTAACTTATAACACACAGGATACCCACGTAAGAGCATATCCACCCGTTTGAGTACCGAAGGCCTGCAGTTATAGTTAGAAAAGTGTATCTAGAAAAAGTAAACTACATATGCACTAACATTACAAATTGATTACAGTGACACCTGGTGGAAGTTCTTTATATTTGACAATTCCATCTTGTAAACGGAACATGATAGTTGAAGAGAGGGGGAGAAACCCATTTAAATGTTGAAGAGTAGCAGTTCCTAATTTTTTACGGCTATTCTTTTGGCAAAACCCTGATATTGTAAAAATAGGTTCATTAGTAGTTGCGAAAATACTAACTAAAAAAAGGGAAAATAAACACTGCTTATTATTTTGAAAATATTTAATATCAGGAATAAAATATATTTAATATGAAGAATAAAATATTTAATATGAAGAATAAAATACTTAATATTATGAATTTGTTCTTGGTGTTAGCATAAGCATATGCTAAAAATGGAAAATATAAGCTTAATTATGATTTTCAAAAAAGAACTGTTATAAAGGGTGAGAATAGTTAATAGAGAAGCGTGATACTTTATTCTTGAATTTTATTTTTTTTTTTTTGAATCGAAAAAGTTGATGAGAAACACTTATGGAATTTCTTATAAACGCATATCCTTTTCATTATTTATTCAATATATTGTGATTGAACAAGAAATATTTTTCTAAAAAAGTTTGTGATCTTATTTTTACATAATTAAGTTCATATAAACAGCCGAAATATGAATTATTGATAAGATTTTTTTTTTCCAATGCCCACCTGTGTTAACATCCGTCAATTCAGACATTTACAGGACGATTTCTGCTGACCTCTCTTTCGAGGGCACCATATTATATATATGTGGGCCAGCATCGCTCCCACAGTGACGACAGATAGTACAGAGAAGGAAAGAACATCGGGATTCGAACCCAGAGCCTTTCTGATGCAAGGACAGTTCCCTGCCCCCTACACAGGCCGGTCGGCTTGATAAGATATAAATATACTTATTAATAGTTAAAAAGAAGTCCTAATTCTCGGAATACTTGTAATTCCTCCATGGAATCCAAAATGAGTTCCCTGAAGAATACATTTTTGAATATCAATGCTATGAAACGATCACTTAAGACACGAATTTATTTTTCAGTGATTTCCAACATTGTAAATTGATGAAGCAATCTTAAATAAAAAGGGGGAACAATCAGTAATCACAACATATACTTTTCTTTTCGATGTTTAAACTTCTCTTAAATTTAGGAGTCTACACACCGAACGCAACAGCGATGCGAAACACGATTTTTCTCCTCTGTTGCAGTGTGTCTGTTGCAAGTGATTCCAAGTACCTTCACACCGCATGCGACAACAAACCTGTTTCCTGGCTAGCGCATGCGCACTTTTCTTCTGTACCTAGTTTTTGTTTCATAGCTTATTTTATCATTATTTTTTGTATTTCTAAAATTATTTTATATATGTACATATTATTTTTTATATTTATATTACTTTATGATTTCAGTACAAGATTCTTCATAAATTGCCGAAATAAACTTTGCGTCACATTTTTATATTTATCAATAATTTATACAAAATGATTTTTTATAATTTTTGTCTTATAATTTTGTCTGCTAATTTTTAATACTTAAGTAATCTTTTTATGGGAAAAAATACATTTTTTCTGTATAATTTTTCCGGCTATAACACGTATTTTTATTTTGTTAAATAAACTAAATTGCTGGAATATTAAATAATTAAAATAAAAAAAGTTAGGAAAAATGAAAAACAGAAGTTATTTTATTATCAAAAGTCTTGTTAGGAAAATTTTTTTTTTCTTCAGAACATTGTCGTGAACAATATTTTGAATATTACAAATATATCAAGCTTACAACTTAACATTTTATACAGAAGTGATAAAAAGGATTTTATTTCCATATGCAAATGCTTCAATATAGTTTTTTCTTACATTCGCAAGTTGATAGGAATTTATGAGATTAATATTTCACTCTTCGGAATTTCCGAGTTGACACCTTTTATTATTTAATGACCCTTTATAATATGACCATGACACACTACTTTATGAGAAGTACAAGAATGTGTGGGTGTTTTTCTTTTTTCATTTATGTTTTACTTTTGCATAAAATTACATTTTCCAAAAATTGTAAAAAAAAAAAAAGAAAAAGAAAGATTACATTGCGTTTTAAATATGCAAGATTTCTTTTTCCTGATGAATGGTACTGTCGCATTAAACCAGGCATAGTCAGTCTGACAGAACCACTGGTAGCTATATTTTATAACACTCCAAATAAAAATTCCTGGAAGATTGGTTATGGTACCTCAATCATCAACGATAGACACACGAAGCCTATAGCATAACAGAGAAATATAATAAAAATTTTATTAATAATTTCTGTTCTTGAATCTGGTCCATTCACTTAATTGGCGAAAAATTTCAAATATGTTCCTCATTGGTCCTCTTTGGTTGGGTATAAACCTTGAGTTTTTAAACTCCCGAAAGTTTCTCAGAGCAATGAAATCAAATTATTATTTTTGTTTCTATGAAAATATTTAACTAGGAAAAAAGAAGTTTTTTTTATTTTCATCATTTCTACATATACACATTTTTATCCGATAATGATGAACAATACCGAGTCTTAGCATATTTCCAATTTACACTAAAAAAGTGCAGCTTTTTTTTTGTTCTTTAAAAATGTTTCATTTTTTAAGCTAAAGATCGATCTGATTTTATGCAAATAAAAATTTAAGCGATTCTGTTTATGAAGTTGATTATGAAAAGAAAATTTAAGGACCCGGTTCTGTGCACCATTGCAGTATTTTTATATAATAAAAATTTCGTACGAAATTTTCCAAAACTTTTCATTCAAAATATTAGCTTTCGTAATAATTGCCCATTGATGGTTCCTTCATTAACCAAAAGTAGAATTGAATTAAAAATAATTTTTGTTACAATTAATGACAGTTTCAACTAATTAAAAAAGTTTGCCTTTTTTCTCTTTTGCGTTTTCTTTGCATTTCTTTATGAAACATAATTTTTCGAAAATATTTTCTAATAAAACAAACGTTTTAATTTTTAATAATAATTACTTTTTAACAGCGTATAAAATTTGTTCTTTGTATAAAATTTGTAAAAATATATAATTAAAAATTATTAAACAAAAAATAATTAATTAAAAAATATTGCTTTCTAATCTTTTAGTAACGCTAAATAGCCGCCAACTTTTCCTTAATTCGCTGAACGTTTTATTTTTATTTTTTAATGATTCAAGAGCAACGCTTTAATTTTTTATTTATTGTTTAATAAAATCACTTTAAAGTTTTCTTAACTAGTATAAAAAGAATTATTTAAACAGCATGATATTTATTTGAATGTCAAGTTATGTTTTAGAAAAATACATAAGTGATTCTCTGCCTAATTGACTATTAATAGTTATTTTACTATCACTCGAGAATATCTGCAATGACGAGCAAAAAAAAAAAAAAAAAAAAGCAAACAGACATGTAATTAAATATATATTCTGTTCACTTCTGCATGAACAATTAAAAATGTGTAAAATAAACTAATTGATGAAAAGATATATGCTATTAATTTTTTGCAATTAAGTCATAATACTTTTAGAGAATTAAATAAAGTAAAGAATCTAATCAATGCATTTTTCATAATTAACAAAACGCACTAAAATAGCTTTAACCTGAATGACGTAGCACATTAATCCCACATTAGAATTTTAAAAATTTATATTATTTTATATATATTTAATAAAAATTTCAACTAAGATTTATATAAATAAGAACATTTAAAATACATTTTTGTAATAAAAATATCTTTCAATTGTTGACAAAAAAAAAAAAAAAATCTTTCAAATATATTCAAATATTTTATATAAACATAAGTCACTATGTTCTAAATGATGTTTACATTAAAATCATACGTGATTTCATTGTATTTTCCCTTTGAGATAAGAAATATATATGAATCGGATTGAATCTCTGAGTCTGCAACAGCGACGAAAATTGAACTCCATTCAATTCTTGAAACCAGTGCGACGGCGATCGCTGGTTGTTGCAACAGAGGGAGGATGAAAGAAGTGCGCATGCGTAAAGTCATTGCAACATGCGATTTGTTGTTGTTGCAGTCGGTATGAAGACTCCGTTTTGTACATGCTCGTAAAGGTATCTCGTATCTAAAATAATTATAAGAACTAAAACTGATAATTGATTGAACTGATAAGAACTGATTATCTTTTTAAGAACGTTTGTTAAATCTAAGAGTTAAAAATCAAAAGTTAACAAATGTGCATTTTAAGCGTTCTTATTTTAGTAGTAACCTCTTCTAAGTTTACTCTTACTAAATCGGTGATGCTTTACAGCTTTGCAATTCATTTTTGCTTTGCACTATTTTCAAGATAAGAAAGCTAACGCAACATTTTTTTGCGGGAACTCTAGACACTCTAGAAGTTTTCATTTTCATTAAGTGAAACACTTAGACCTTTTATTATACTCAGACATCGCTTCTATAATTAAAGTATGAATACGAACTGTAGTTGGCACCTTGTAGAAATCCAACGCACTGGGTCACACGACAAACCTTCCTCATGAGGCTTATGATCAGTTAAAAGATTCTCTAGACCCTTAATAACCACGCCTTAACTCTAGTAATTTTTGATGAATATAAGCAACCTGAGTTAAGGAAAAAAATTATAATAAGCAGTAAAATCAAAGTCATAAAGTGCTATGGAGTATGAAAACGGTCTGTCTTCCCCATTGGCAAAAAATGTTCAAAACACTGATTAATCCAAGCAGAATTTCTTTTCTTGGTTAAAACATTGATTTATACTGTAACATCAGTTTTCATTTCCAAAGGAAATTATGATATTTGTTTTAAGGAAAAAATAAAAAATTTAAACATAAGGGGAAAATAGCCCCTCTATTATTTAATTTATCCACTTCACGGAGAAAACTGTCGTTAAAATTTTACTTTATAAATTGTGACTTCAAAAAAAAAAAGCTTCCCACTAAAAAAAAAAAACTTTAAACATAATTTTCTTCATCTGCTTAACATAATTTTAAACATAACTTTTTCAAAAAATTGAAAAGTTTTTCTTTTTTTTTCATTCTGCTTAAATGTAAAGAAGAATCACTTTATTAACTTTATTAAAGATAATAATACTTAAAAAAAATTCGCCTGAATTTTCCTAACGTTTAAAAGGTCATTAACAAGGGAAAAATATTTTAACGAAGAAAACTGTAGTTAAAATTTTACTTTATAAATTGTGACTTCAAAAAAAAAAAAAATTCCCTCTAAAAAAAAAACTTTAAGCATAATTTTCTCCATTCTGTTTAACATAATTTTAAACAGAATTTTTTTAAAATATTAAAAAAAAAATTTTTTTTTATTCTGCTTAAATGCAAAGAAAAATCACTTTGTTAACTTTAATATATAAAAAAAAATTTCGCCAGAATTTTTCTAACGTTTAAAAGGTCATTTTAACAAGGGAAAAATATTTTAACGAAGGTATGCATTTCCTTCATTTTAATGTTATGCAAACCAAGAACCCAAGAATCAAGGTCAGAACTTTCAATGTAACCTGTTTTTCAACAAAAAAGAAAAAAACTGAAGACTTAAAATTAAGGGGGGGAAATCACAGTTTGTGTGATATGAGTCATAACATTAAAAAAAATATAACAACCGGAAAAAAGTTTTGATCTAAGAAAACAGGCAGTTTTAAACTTGTTTAAAAAGTCTCATAATAAACGCTAAAAGAGGAGTGACCACAACAATGTCGTTAGGGTTAAAAACCCATTATTATTAATAATTATGCATTTTTAAATGCGTGTTTTAACAGAACAATTGACATGCTTTTGCTTAACTTTCACTATGATGTAACGTGATTTGGAAAAACAAGGAATAACTAAACACGAAATAATAAGTGAAATTTATTTTAAATTGAAACAAAAGAAATTCGCACGATTTTATTAGCCTTTAGCACAATTGTAATCTGACGTCAAAAAAGGAAACAAACCATGAAAATATGAATAGAACATTGATTTAATTATTTAAAAATGATTATATATAGTAAAAAAATTTCTATTTAATACCAGAAATGGCTATCTACAAGAAAACTGATATGTATGAAACATATGCTTTATGTATATGTTACCGTGACTGACGGAAATCAAAAGAATGTCGACTTTCACCGGTGAATGTCAACAACCACATAGTCACTTTGGTGAATGTCCGAATATATCCGATTTGATATTAATTTAGTCGTTTATATGATTATATTTATTTGATATTTTAATATCTGCTGTAGATAGATTAGGAGAAGCATTAGTGTTCGGAGTACCTGTTAAATGCATACCGGGCTGTGGCACTTAACTTTAAAAAAACATTAGTGTAAGGTATACCGGGCAGTGGCACTGAACCTTAAAGAAACATTGAAGTAGGGCATACCGGGCAAATGTATGCGGCCCAACCTAGTATATATAACTAAACCTAGTATATATTTCGGACATTTACCAAAGCGATTATGTGATTGTCGACATTCACCGGTGAAAGTTAACAACCACCAATTTCGGTCATTCACAGTAGCACATACATTATTTATATGTTGAATCCATTGGATGAAGGGAAATGGAGTTTGAAAATAATCACCATGAATAATAAACTGATATCAAAACTAAAATAATGATAAATGGGATTAAAAACAGAGTTCTTTGGTGGAAAGTTTTTATCCACACTGCGTATACAACAATATATGTATTAATTGACGAATTTCTTGAACTTTTTGCATGAGGCAAAAACTTTAAAGATGCCCTAAAAATTTACAACCAGTTCTCTATTAATATCATAAAAAATTGAACTTTTTGGTTTTTAATATTTTATTATCTGTATAATATCAATTAAACTTCACATTTTAGTGTTGGCTATACGACTCCAAGATGTCTGATATACCAAGTTTCATAAAGAAGTTTAAAAAATTTGGGGAGATGATAATAAACTTACATTTTTTCCCTCTTACTTACTATTATATTACTTACTACCATATATGGCAACGTTACATTTAAAAAGTAACGAGTAAAAGTACAAGTAATTTTAAAAAATGTAACGAGTAAAAAGTAAAAAGTTCTTATTTTAAAAAGTAACGAGTAAAAAGTACAAGTAAAAGTACAAGTACAAAACAAAAAAAGTAACGATTTAAAAGTACATTTCTAGGAAATTGAAAATTTAAAGTAACCTAAATTTTATTGAATAATATTCTTATGTTCTGTAATGTTTTTGCAAAATTGTTGTTATTTATTTAATTATTTTTAATTTTGAAAGTTATGGATTTAAATTTACTTTTAAATTCGAAAGAATATTATAATATAATTTTATAATATAATCGTATAATATAACTTTAAAATCAAATATAGTTTTAATTTCAAACTTTTTATGGATTTGCACGAAAAAGAAATTTTATCTATTGATTTTAATTTTTAGTTTATTATTTTTATTTATTTAAATTACCAGTGATTTAAAATTGTTTAACTCTATAGAAACGCGTTTTAAAAGCACAAACATAAACAAAGCAAACACGGGGTTTCAGATAGCTTTGTGATCTTTGAGCTGGTAAAAAATAATTGAATGTGCAGTATAAGTTGAAATAGAACAGTCTACAGTTTTATTTGTAACAATGGCTAATGCTGAAGTCATGCGAGAAAATCATTTTCCGAACATTAGACTTAGAGATCTAAACTTAGAAATTTGACTGGGCTTTGTTTGACAAGGTCGGGCATAAACATAATTTCAGTAAAAAATGCACTAGGTAAAAATGTATTTAGTAAAAAATTTATTAAGACAAAAATGTATTTTTAGTGAGTTCAAAAAGAAAATTGAAAAACATAATAACAAAATCCAACATTTTTTATTTAAAATCTATTAAATAAATGCATAAAACTCGAAAATGAATGAAAATAACTTGCTAATTAATATTTTTTATTCATTTTGCAAAATAATTGCATTTCGAAAGTGGTGTCACTGAATCTGCTGCGAGAATTTCTCAGAACGTGCTTAACCATCGCTTAACCACGCTGAATAAGCACTCCACGGGAGGTCAAGGTATTTAAACTCACGAAGTTAGCTGTGAATGCTTATATATTGCACATTAATTTTATAAATTAAAAAAACATAAGCATTTTTTTTAAATTTAATTTTTTTTTAAATTTTTTTTTAGAAAGATTTCTGAGTTTTAGAAAAAAGTAACGATTTCATTGGACATTTCCGTTACAAATACTTGTACTTTTTCCCTAAAAAAGTAACGAAAGTACAAGTAAAAGTACTAAATTTAAAAAGTAACGAAGTACAAGTAAAAGTACGTACTTTTTACTTGTACCGGCGGTACAAGTAACGAAAGTAAAAGTACTGCCATATATGCTTACTACTTCTTACTCCTTGGCATTATAGTCCATAGGCCTTCACTACCAAGACGTATTAAAATTTAAAACATTTACACAAGACTATGGCGGCAGAAATCAATTGTTAAAAAGTCTCAATAGTCGCGATCAAATCTCGGTTAGTGGTTCAATCCTCAATGAAATGGTTCTTCTGCCAGTTTCCTCGCTACAAGCAGCCCTGTATGGAGATCTGCAACTGTGCAAATTAAAGCACCTATTTTTATTTGAAATGCATATTCTTGAAACATGGCATTGGATGAGATTTGTTTGTTTCTTTTATTCGATTTATTCATTTATTTTTTTTATTTACGTTTTAATTTCTTTTTTTTTTAATGACATATACCCTTTAAAATTCTGATATTGTATCGGAATCAAATTTCTCAAACGTGATAATTGATGCTGATATCTAGTGTGTAAAAACTTGAAAGTAAACATAATTTTTCTGCTATTTATTAGAACATTATTATTCTTCATTATTTTTCATTACTTTACTACTCCATTTTAAATAAGATTCTCCAAATGTAAGGAAAGAATCAAGTTTTCTTTTTCTTAATTACTCCCTACACATCTAAAGAGAATAAAAAAAAAATATTTATATCACTGGAAATACAGAAAATCCCTTATTCAAAAATCAGCTAAAATGCCCTTTTTTTTAGTTAATTATTAATGAATTATAAATTACATCTTGTCATCTAAAATTAGGTCATTTGATTTTGATATATGTAATTATAATGGTAAATTAGTTATATAAGTTGGTATACACATAATTTGACTATTAATGTTTTGAAAATTATTTCAGTGACAAAAAAAATTATTTACTTCGGAGAAAATGTATGCTAAAGTGTTTTCATGTCTTTTTTGTTTGTTTTGTTTTTTCGTTCCTTTTTTTTGGCACAGATTTGAAATAAAGCTAATTAATAACCATAGTGGTTGTTTTTGAAAAATATTGGAAGGAAAGGAAGTAAAAAAAAGGAAAAAAAGATGGAACATAATTATATTTTTATTTTCTTTCATATTAAGTTATTTTATGGAAGAAAATGCACAAACAAACAAGAAATATAATATTTGAACGCAATAAGGGTTTAAGGAACATTGTTAACTAATTTATACTTTATGAACAAGTTAAGCTTGACAGTATTTCATTTTGTTTACTTAAGAATACGATGATCCCTTCTAAAGGAAATAATAAACTAATTTACAAAATAATATACTTAGTCGTATTAACTAAATTTACGAAATAATATATTTCATCGTATTAACGGAATTTACGAGATAATATACTTTACAACTAAATTTACTTAAAATATATAATGCAAAATAACAAGTGTGTTTTACGATATATTCCAAATCATACTCATATCAAAATTATGTAATATATCAAAATTATTATGTATTATATCAAAATTATGTAATATATTCCAAATCAGAAGCTGCAAAAGTTTAAGGGCAAATACTCCCAGGGACTGATTTACGAAAAAGCATTCGGGGCACGTGCCCAAGGCCACCAACTCCTTAGAGTCCTCAACACAAATTACTCATCCAAAAAAAAAAATAATAATAAATAAATAAAATAAAAGAATTTTCATTTTTTCTAATCAGTTTGACCTTTGACTTTTTGTTGGGGCTTTATACCTGATGAATAGTGCTTTTGAAAGTAAATAACAAATAGCACAATTGATTCTTTAGAATTTTATAGATGCTTTGCTAGTTACTTTGTAAAAATATTTTATTTCCTACATAATTTTTATCACTCTCATCAACAACTCTTACTTAAATTTTAGTATTTTCTTTTCAAAGTTTAACTGAATTAAATTTAGAATTTCTATATGATGTACTTCTAAATAAGGCTTCTGGTTTTCAAAATTTGCTGTTGTCTGTTATTTGATATTGTGATTAAAAACCATGCATATTAACTGAAAAATGTGGATTCTTTTAGAGGGCCCTCAAAGTAGTTTGAATAGCCCTGAAAAGTTCCTTCTCGTAATATCTCGCATGATAACAAATCGACAAATATTTTCAACAACCCGATGAGGTGAACAGGGTTCGAATCCCAGCGTTAGCTGGTTGATTTGAATTCCGCACCCGGCTCGCATCAACCGCAGTGCTAACGTAAAATATCCTCAGTGGTAGATGGATCATGGGTTAGAGTCCCCTTGGCATCAGGCTAACCGTGGAAGGATTTCGTGGTTTTCCTCACCATGTAACGCAAATGCGGGTTGGTTTCATCAAAAAGTCCTCCACGAAGGTAAATTTCTCCCAACCCTAGATCCAGGAGTTCCCTTGACATCTGGATTGGGTTCAAAATTACAAGGCTACGGAGTTGAACATTAGTAACGTTAACCCTAAATTGAGTTGGCTGTTGAACGACGGTTTTAAAATAAAATATTAAAAAAACCACTGAGGTGAACCGGGTTCGAATCCCAGCGAAGGCTGGTTGATTCGAGCTCCGCACCCTGCTCACACCGACCACAGTGCTGACGTCAAATATCCTAAGTAGTAGACGGATCATGTGTTAGATCCCCCTTGTTGCAAGGCTAACTATGGGAAGTTTTCGTGGTTTTCTTCTTCGTGTAACTTAAGTACGGGTTAGTTACATCAAAAAGTACTCCGCGAAGGCGAATTTCTCCCCAATACTTGATCCAGAAGTTCCCTTGTCTTCTGAATGGGGTTCCAAATTGGAGTTGAATGTTAGTAGTCACAAACCCAAAAAACTGGGTCTGCTGTTCAACGACGGTTATAAATTTAGTGATATTGAGCGAATTGGTTTAAGTCAGAAATAAAGAGATTGCTTCTAATTCAAAACACACAAATCTGAAAAATTCGTTTTCTCCTCCATCATCGTTGATCCTAATTTCACCTTCATTATGTCATAAGATGTAGTTAAGAAGAGGATTCCTTTACTGCCACGTTAACTGTGAAAGATTTTTGTGCATTCCATTAGATGTAACAGAAATGCGTCATCGAAAAAAAAAACAAATTAATTTCAATATTTAAATAAAGAGTTCACTTGAAGTGGATACAGAATAAAACGCTGTGGTGTTCCCTGTATGAATTTTCTTTTTTTTTTAAAAGAGTTTGATTAATAATAATTGCATTAAAATCAATCAATAATTGAATGCCACGTCTTGTCTTTGAAGGCCAGTTATTCCCTGAGGGATCATGTAGTTTGATATCGGGTGATTTTTTTATTTATTTCATTTTTTATTCTATTTATTTATTGTTTACTTATTTATTGATATATTTATTTTTTAACTTTCCTTTTTACCTCTTTTTGATGAAGGACTAAAGTCGCCCTTAAAAGGAAATGATGAAATGAAGGAGTGTTAGGGTATTACTCCACTTTTAGCTGGATTTCAGCCCCTCTAAAAAGCTGAATCTTTGATGGATAAGATAATGATATGGGGAGTTAAGGAGGGCTGGTTAGGGGTGACGCGCCAGCAATTAAGTATGAGGTTGAACTGAGGAGTTTTACTTGGTGATTAAAATATTTTTACATGTATTTTTGTCAGAACTAACTGGGTTCATATAAGCGATACAAGGGGATTGTATTGTATCAATACAAGGGAGACATTTGTGAAGAGAAATTAAAAAATTTTAAACATATCGATGATAACTTACAATTTTACGTTTATATTTATCACATTTTACACATTAGTTGCGTTTACACACTTGCATTTTAATGTGGCCGAAAATAGCCTTTACAACATGATTAACACGCTTTACATATTTATCTAATTTATTTAAAATCCTTCTTTATCCACCTAATTTTTGTACAAGTTCCAAACAAATATGTTACTAATTGCCAAAAACGTTAAATTTTTTTTTTCCTTATTCTAATGGAACTTTTTCAGAATTTTTAGGGAAAATTTTATTATTTCCACCCCTGCGCTGTTTCAAACTTAGAGGAGTAATTTAGGTAGAGAGAACCAGTCCCCCATCCCTCGTTGCAAAGAACATCGTCACGTGATTTCCCTCCAGTAAACCCTATCCCCAGTCTTTTACTATGGAGGTGGATTGATGAGCTGCGTTTTGAACTATAAAATTTTAAAATAATGGTAGTACACTGCTGTAGATACGGGTGTGACGAAAAATTCATTAAAGGAGGACATTTTGCATTTCACAAATAACATTTTTATTCCTTTATATTCACTTATAAACATTTATTTGCGATTTTTATGTAAGCACGTCAGCTGTAGAGAGAGCCAGAAAAGTCCTTAGGTACTCTTAAAAATATTCCTGTACGATGCGACCGCCAGCTATGAATTTTTCGCCAAAAAGGTAACCCCCATCTTTGAACAAGTTTTCCGAGCCCAAACGATAGACTGGCTCTCTCTACCCTAATATCTCCTCTAAGGTTTCAAACTACTATTTCAAACACTAAAAGCTTGCTAAATTATTATTGCTTCTTTTTTTCATTTTGTTTATTGTTACCTTCAATATCCGACAGATAAGGAAAGGGGTAAGAAATTCGCCTAGGAGGAGGAATGGATGAATACCCCCAAGGAATTTGGTACAGGATAAAGTAAAAAATAAATAAAATTTCGAATCAAATTATTTTAAAAAAAAATGAAAATAAACATTTTTAATTAAAAAAAAATTACTGAAAAAAACATGTGTGTGTTTTTCAAGAAACTTGACTTCTTTTACCACTAATTCTTTCTTTTTATTTTCGCTAAGACTCTGTCAAAGCACGAATCACGCACGTTTTCATTTTTCTAAGGTTCTGTTGTCACAGGAAATTATACTTTTTATGGAATAAATTGTTGTTTTCGTAACTGTGATGAGTTTGTAACAAAGTCAAGTTCAGCCTATTTCCATCCTGCTCCCCTAGGATAATTCTAAAAATGGCGCATTATGGGGAAAAGCCACAGTTTTGAGAAATTGAAAATCGTCTGCAGTCTATTTTTTTAATATTTGACTCCAATGCTGCATTATCTTGGCTCATAAGAATTTGCAAATATACGAATAAGGCATTGATTTTGATAATTTTCCTCTTGGTGGAAATATGTCACCAATCTGGCTATTTTCAAAAAAAGTTAAATAAGTTTTAAAATATTTAAGTTATTTGTCCGTCCTAAAGTACAGATAATTTTTCACTGTAAGATGGGATGTGTAGTTTAAAATTATAACTTTGCTTCAAGTGCAAGACACTTGAACTGTGACTTTTTCCTTGACGAAACCATGTTAAGGAACATTACTGGAAATAAGCCGTTTTGTTCTCTAATATGAAAAAAAAAATTTCTTTTAACCTCATGGAGGAAAGTAATGAGGCATGTTTTCCTGAGAAATGACCACCTATGTTGATCCTTTGTTCACTCAGGATAGTTATTTCTCTCTACTGTCATAGGTTGTTCCAAGAAATTGATTCCTATCTATAGGTAAAGACGTATAAAGCTGAAACTTTTCTTAAGTTTCACAAGGGAATACTTACTTTCTTTTGATCGATGCTTACGAAGCACTCAATCGTTTTGAAAGAGAAATGAAAATTCAATTTTTATTTTTTATTTTTTTTTTTATTTTTTTAGGATACAGTTGATAAGTTAGAAGACTTTTAGAAAGCATGTGCGAATAAGAATCCAAAACAGCGAGCTATTACCAATTATTTTGTTAGTGACTCTCTCTAATTTGGGCAATAAATCAGTTTACTCATATTAGTTAGTTACTTTCAGTAATTTTTATTTGCTTCTACATAATTATTTTTTTTAAAAAATGGAGCACCGATAATAGTACCTTTTTTGAATTTCGTCTGAACTATAATACTTTTTTTCCCTTTATTTTATTTTTTAAAGTAATTAATTGTATTTATTCTGAGATGCATAGAAGTTATTAATTTAGTATAAAGCGCAAATTAAAAATTATATATATTAATTTACATATTCGTAATAGAAATTTAAGATTCGAAAACGCAAATAAGTACGGAAAACACGACTTTTTTCACAATGCAAAAAATTTTGGTGCATAGCTGCCACAGTTTTTTGTGTTATGTAAAGTAAATTTTTTTACAATGCAAGTTGTCACATTTTTTTTTATCTTTTTTGCAATGTTACAGTTTTGTTTATTTTATAATTTTTTTTTTCATTTTTTGCTTATTATGCGCGTTTGAATCAATTCATGGCCTCATTGCAAAAAAATTTCCTTTAAAAAAACAAGCACAATTTTATAAATACAATTGCACTAATTATTTCAAACAATTGTTATTTTGTTATTTTTTTGCACGATAACTGCAGTTCTGCACTTAAAAATTTATTTAATTTATCTAAACACCAAAAATGTGATAACTAAACACCAAAATTTATTACATTGCACCAGCGAACTGTAGATAGGTGCTAACTTTATCAAATATTAGTGCCTTTGAAGTGTAAAAGAAAGCTCGATTCGGTAATAAATTTTTTAAAAAATAATTATTTTTACAACTGTTAGCTTTTTTCAACAAAAATGCGGATAGGTAATGCAGCACAGTTTTTACATTGCAATGAAACAATGATATCTGGGAAACTGGTTTTTTGTTTTAAAAATAACCATACAAGTAAAAAATAGTTCATTTTTAAAAAATATTATCTTTGTTTACTACACGCAATGTAAGGCATTTACGCAGAATCTAATGAAACGACCGAAGTTTTCCCATGCTTTTCGAGTTATGAAAAATGTCGGGAAACCTTTTATGATGGTCCTATCCCTAACTACGGTGGTCATAGAGGTAGTGATCGGAGCTTTATTTTTGTGATCAACCCTTTCACGATTCCTTCCCCCAGTCACAGAAAATAGCCCTTCACTAGGCATAGATTTCTTTTTGTCGAGCCCACCTGAAAGAATAATAAGAGCTTATTTCTTACTAAATTTAGAAACAAAAATTTATTTACTTATTTATGGCAAAATTATAAATCAACATATTTTAAAAGAGTGAATGGCATAATCAGTTCTTGTCTATGCTTATCATAAAGGCATAAAACAATTCGAATCCTTCGAGTTTTTCAATGGACTGATATTGCTGATACTAAAATTATTAATTTGTTCCGGAATCTTAGCGGTTATAATTGTTATCAACGTAAAAAAATCGTGTATCTAATCTTAGAATTATGTATCCAAATAGTAAATACATCAAACATAAATGCAAATAACATTCCTTTCCCTTTAAATCAAAATGGAGAAATTTAAAAATAACCTTAGAAGAGAAGAAGCAATACCTGTAAAAATTTTGATGTTTCTTATTTATGGAGGTAAACATATTTTGTCCTGAATCAAATCGTAGAACTTATATTTAACTTTGTGCAACATATCGAATTCTAAGAACTTTCGAACATTTGAATATATTTTGACCCCAATTTTTAATAGTGCAATTATTTACTTCATTGATTGAATTATTTATTTCGATTCACAATTAAATATATTTGAAGGGAAAAAATACCTTTGAAGTACATTAAGATTATGAAGAAGTAATAATACCATATCTTTTGTTGAAATATTTAATATTGTTACACATTTCAATAAAATTTGAATGCCTATATGTAATTGGTTTTAACATTTATATATTCTTCCTTTAGTTCCTTAATTATAATAATATTTCATCAATGCCACCTTAAAAATAGTTTTTTCCTTATTTATTTACCATAGCCATGCTTATTGAAAGAAATTGCTTTTAATAAATTTGTATGATTCATAATGTTCAGAGAAAATATTTTGGTCAAAAGTACCAGAATATGATAAAATTTACTGTATTTCTGCCTGTATAGAAATACCATGAAACTCAGTAATTTTTACCGAAGCGCTTTGGTAATGATTTTTGTAAAATTAACAATAAAATATGGTTTTATGATATGTGATAAAATTTGTAAATGTGGTAAAATTTGACAATTTTATCACGATACCTTACAACATGGCAAAAAAACTTTTTTACTAAATGTGTGTTCACAAGAACTAAAATTTCTAAAACCAGAATTTCCGGTAAAACACCACCATCTGAACTGAAAAATTTCTAAATAAATGGTTTAAAAACCGTATATATTAGTTTTATTAAAAAAGAATTTATGGTTTCTTTTATCAGAAATGTCATCACTATACAGTATGGTAATTTTACCAGAATTTTTGCTCTCCTTGCAAATACCAAGAGTCAAGTCCAGTAAGTTTTTGACAATCTCCTCGGAAGTGCTAGGGTGCGTGATAATCAAATTTGTATTGAGAGAAAACAATAATAAATAGTTCAAATATTTTTTAGCGAAGTCAAATATTTTTGCTTCAGCTAATTTACTAGGATTTAAATATTTTTAAGTGGAAAATTTTAATATTTTATTAGAATAAATCAATGTTATTTATCACGTTATAACATAATAAAATGAATATATAAGACTATTTTATGTTTTTATAAAGCATTATTTTTTGCATTTTATAATAGAAAGTAATTTCATAAGAGAAGTTTTTATTTCAGTTTTAAATCATGATTCATCATAGCTAATTTTAATATCAAATGAGTGAACCTCATTCAAATGTATCATTTGTAATTTTTTGATATATGATGAAATACTGGATTTATTCATTTATTAGAAAATAAATAAGGATAACTTTGAAAAAAACATGTCATATAATGCAAGAAAATAAAATAATAAAAAAGTTATAATTTTATTGGCATATTCATAGAATAACTATTTTAAAATAGGTTCTACAGAGTTGTTTTAAAACCCTACGATAATCATTAAATTTCAAAGTCGGAATAATATAAACACAAATACAACATTATTTGCAAATAAACGACGCATATAATATAACAAAAACGCAAAATGATTTAGCAAAGTATAAATACCGAGATAATACACCCTTAATAATGTAAAACTGTGAAATAGTATTTATTATTTTAAAAAATCTAAATTAAGCATCTTTTATTTTGAGTTTATTAAAGAAATAAAATATTTTCAATATTTTACTTTTTTTAACAATAAACTCAAAATAAATATGTGCTAATATATAAATAATTCATAATATGTGCTGATAAATAAATATGTGCTAATGTATAAAAAATTCATAAATATGTGCTAATATATAAATATATATAATAACTTTGCAAACTTAACATTTTTATAACCTTTAAATCTCGGTACAGCCCTTGCATAGATCAATATAATATTAAAAACCATAAAATGAGAAAGAATCGCATAACCGACGATCAAACGAAGCTGATCTGTTGTTCAATGACAAATATCTAAAATTAGAGGCAAGTCAAAACTACTGGGGATGACGTCACTAAAAGAGCTTGGCAATCTCAACCGCCTTATTTCTCGGTGACAACTGGATCAATTGCAACAGTTTCAATTATACTTTACACTGTTAGCAAATTTGGAAAGTATTGAACCATAATATCGTTCAAAGTTACCGTAACATTAATATGGAACCAAGTTGAACCTTATTATCGTGAGAATTTATGTTTTCTTATCTTATACTTTCTTAGTGTAAATTCAATCTGAATGGAAGCATTGTTCCTTTCAACACCTAATTAAGGTTGCTACAAGTTTGGCAAATAATATGGTTCAAGGTGGCAATACAATAGTTCAATGTTGAACCGATTGTCTTGAGAATATACCAGGCTCTGTCAAAATAAGTTCTGCAAAACTTTAGACATAGCTACTAAAAGCTGCATCTTCTTGGTATTGTTTTTGGCTGTAGATCAAAATTTTGGATATCTAAATAAAGACTGCGATTTAACCAAATATAAGTCACTAAAATTGGAAATGATAGATGAATAGATAGATAAGCACAGAAATTGAAAATTTTTGGAGTCGATCAAGGATATAGGGAAAAGAGAGGACAATGTGGAAACGGGGTTAGTGTAAACAAATGTAATATTTCTGTTATTTATTATGAAAAATATTATCTATAAATTGTGGTATATCGGCAAAATTGTGTTAGATTTAATCAAGCCTATTTTGATGTGTACAACATAAACTTTTTTGCAGTGATTCGATAGCCTTTTTGATTTTTTTTCTCAGATAAATATTAATTTGTGATTTCTGATAAAGATTCTAGAAATACACATTAAGAGTAGTCGTAACGGAACACCCCACATAATGTATTACAAGTTAAGTAGTTAATTGCAAATAAGTTATTATTGCTATCTTTGCTGACAACATAAACAACTTTTCTGAAACTATACCACCTTTGGTGACAATAATAACAGCTGCGAACTAAAAATTGGCAATAATAAGGAAAACAACCCTTACTTTTCTGAAGTGAACAAGAAAATACACTAAAATACAAAGACATTTATCCTTATTATCTGATGAATACTATGCATTGATTATTATTCTTAACATAATTATTATAATATAAATGTCACCGGCAATAAATCTTTATTAATTGGTGATTCGATTTGAAGTTCCATTAAAAAAATATTAGTGTTTGTTCAAACACATAATTTATTGCCGAATAAAGTTCTATTACATACACATCTATAACAAATCTTTCACTTAGAACTAGAATCCATATTATATAATCTATAATAAGGTCTATATATATATATATATATATATATATATATATATATATATATATATATATATATATATATATATATATATATATATATATATATATATATATATATATATATATATATATATATATATATATATATATATATATATATATATATATATATATATATATATATATATATATATATATATATATATATATATATATATATATAAATCTTTTATTCATTTTAGGTCAAGCAACTCTTTACCCATACTTCACAGTGCATTTGAAATCTCTTGGTGTAAGCATAAAGCAAACTGCAATAATATTTGCAGTTCAACCAGTAATAGCGTTAATTGTGGCACCAATGATTGGTATGATTGCTGATAAAATAGGGAACTTCTAATTGATTTTCAGTTTTTTTCTAACATTTTCTGCTGTTACTGCAAATCTACTTCTTCTTGTACCAAGTGTTCCAAGTCAAAAAACTGTATCTCATTTTCATCTGGATTGTGGTTCTATAGAAAATACATACCTAACACTGAATGACGAAACTTTATGTCCCAGAATCTCTTTACAAACAAAGACATTTATCAGTACAACTGTTTCATTTCAATGTGAATCTAACTGTCAAAATAATACGAGCACTATTCCTCTTATTTTTTCCAGAGATAAAAGAAGTTGCATTGATACCTGTGATAACCACACTAAAGATGGTTGTTTTTCTGTTCAACAAAATTCAAAACTTATTTGAAAATTAAAAACATAATAGAAAATAAAACTACACTAGAATCTTATATTATTCATGATGGAAAAACGTTTGATAGCATATCTTGTGAATGTTTTTCAAAAAAATGTGATGTTAGTTGCTCAGTTAACAGTCACGAGTTCCTTGAAGAATGTACAACTTCTGATGCTAATGATTTTGGGGTAACTTTTTGGGCTTACTTGGGACAGTTACATTGGGAATTGGACTGATAAACGGTTTGTTTGACGCGGCTTCAATGGCAATCATTCAAAATCTAAAAGCTGATGTAGGATATCAGCGATTTTGGTCGACAATCACAATGTGTATATTAGCGCCCATTAGCGGACTCCTTGTAGATGAGTTAGGTACATTCAAACCGTGTTTTTTTATGTATGGAGCTATAAACCTAACAGCAGCTTTAGTTTCATTAAAATTAGATCTTAGCATGAAACTTCCATCCGAGAATCCTCTTAGAAATTTGGCTTTGCTTCTTCAAAATCCAGAAGTGATTTTTCTACTCATTCAAATTGCTGCATTAGGTATATGCTGGGGATTCTTAGAAAATTTTCTATTTTGGTTCCTTGAGAGTGAGCTGGACTCAAATAATTTAATTATGGGACTTACTGTAACGGTTGGAAGTGGGACTGGATTGTTCATGGCACTTGTTGCAACATGGACCACAAAGAAAATGGGCTACATAAATGTAATCATAACAGCTTTTGCTGCATATACAGTGAGATTTTTAGGCTATTCTGTAGCTCAAAATGCGTATGTCTGTCTCATTTTTGAAATGATGGAAAACTTCACAGTAACATTACTAACGGTTGGTGTCACACTGTATTGTACAGAACTAGCATCAATTAGCATGTTGACTACGATAATGACTTTGTGGAATGGACTACACGTAATATCAGGTAAGTATAAAAAATAATGTCATTAAAGTGCATTAATAAAACATAAATAGCATATACAGTTAATACATGTTAAACCATCTATTTTTAAAGTACGAGAGTGAATCAAATATAAATGAAACTTCTTTAATAACTAAATGTTTAAATATTACTTCCAAAAAATATTTATTTTTCTACCTAATTTCCGTGAACTTCTATAGACCTTTTCGAACGTTTTGAAAGTTTTGTTTAATTCTGGTGGCGTACAAAGAACTAGGCCGTGAAGTGAACAAATTGTGCGCAAAAGCTTTTACCTCTTCATTGGATGAAAATCTCCCTCCCCCAAGGTTTCTCTAAGGGGTCCAAATAAATGGTAGTCCGAAAGAGCCTTGTCAGGGATATATGGAGGATGTTCAACTGTTTCCCAGTGTGATACCTGTAACTTTTGTTGTATAACTTCAACTTTATGAGGTGTCTCATTGTCCTGTTTCAAGAGCACTTTGAGGATTGACATTCCACGTTTCCTTGACCGATAGACTAATTTGACTTTCTTTGAAAGCTCACAATAATAATTTACACTAATTGTTTTTCGTTCATCAAGGAAATCAGCGTACACAACTCCTTGTGAGTCCCAAAAAACACTTGCGAGTTACACGAATCTGGCCAATTTTCTCTGTCGTAAGACTCGTTCTTAGTCGACGAGCATGAGACATGTTTTCAACATCTTCACTGCCTTGTTTAAATAAATTGCACCTTAACCAACACTTGAGTGTGTAATCTGTGCCAATACTGTGCTGTAATCTGTTCAGCCAATACTGTGCCTGTAATCTATGCAAAATTCTAATTGGTTTAACATTTTCCCTTGCAAAAATTTCTTTATTATGCGTTGTGCAACTACATTAGAAGCATTACACTCACTCATTATTCAAGCTACTAAGAAGAAGAAGAAAAAGAAAACACTTGCACAGAGCTAAACACTGACAAAAAATGATTAAGGCTGTAGATAAAGCTCTATTGTTGCCATGACAACGAGAATGAAAATCTACTGCTATTAAAAAAATTTTATGTATATATATTTGATCCACCTACTCATAGATATTTTTTTTCGGTTTTACAATTATTCATTTAAGGGGAATACATTTTTCTATCCATTCGGAAGAAAAATTCCAAATATTTAATACAGGTGTGGCAAAATGTAAAACACATTTGTTCATTATTTTCTTTTCCTTGAAAGATAGAATGTTCGCAGTAATTTAATTTGTTTTAGCATAACGCATTCTAAAATGTTACATACATATAAAAATACATATTAAATGCCTAGAATCGTAAATTCTCTAAACCAGTGACTTCCAATTTTTTCCAGCTTCGGAACCCTAAATAATCAACTTTCTTTTGGTGGAACCCTGAATTAATAAATAAAGTTCATTAGCAATAGTAAACCTAACCAAAGAAACACTACTAATCACTTTGAAAATATTATTGTTAGTGTTTCATTGTCTTATCAATAGTGGCCTTAAAATTAGATTTCATGTTAGACAGTTGAATTCACAGGTCGGGAGAGGTAAGAATTTGTGCTTAGAGTATGCATAAGCAGTAAATGAAAAAATAAATAAGCTGAATTATGGTTTTCGTTGAAATGAAAATGAATTCTGAACATTGAATGAACTGTCATAAATGCTGGTAATGCTCATCAAATAAGCACGTTTTTTATTGTTGAATTTAATTGTTCTCTTTGTATTGAAAAGTTTTATATGAAATATTAATGCAAATCTTTTATAAATGGCAATTGTTTAAATAATTTATTCGAAACATTATTATTAGAAGAAAAAAAAAATTATAAGTAACAATATTTTTTTCACTGACATTTTACTTTAATAATTTTATAAAAATAACCGAAATATTAGAAAAGGAATAGATTGCTTAGATTGAATATAAATATAAAAACACGTTTTGAAAATAATAATTATTTTTTTACAGTAAAAGTTTTTAACTTTAGGACCCCTGTGACCATGGGTAACGCCTTTCGGGAGCAGTTTCTTTAACTCATCTAAAAAAAATTCAAAGAACGAAGATCTAGGTATGACATTAAGTAAGGTCACAGATGTTCCCTTCTCTAGAGAAAGTTGATTTATAGACTTTCCAATTTGGAAAAAAATAGACAATTTTTTATTTATCCTTGCATCTGCACTATCCCTTTTAGAGAGGTTCAAGAGTTTTAATACTTTTACTTCGGTCTCATTTTTTTCCCCCGCAAAGATTTGATTCACACCAACGTGCTTTGAAGCGTTAATTCTTCATCATTCCCCGAAAAAAAGGGGATTTATTTTACTTACTTACTTGGAGAATTCAAGCATGTTTTTCTAAATCACCCATTAAAAAATCACTCATGCATAAACCCATAACGATTCAAAGTTTTTGACTTGTTGTTTACATTTAAATTTTCCTAAATATTTTATTTTTAGAAAAAATCGATTAATAAGGAATCGTTCTACTTTCTTTTTATACTTTTGTATTTGGCTCTCAACACTCAATCGAAAACATGAAACTATTAAACAAAAATATAGTTTTATTTTACCGTATAAATGGGGTGGGGTAACATATTTTTACCTCCAACATATTTTCATTTACCAAAGATAAGAACCTTTCGCTGAATTCAAAAACACAATGCAAGGAGATTTTTAGACAGTAAAAATGCTAACCAAAAATTTTTATTAATATCATTTTTACAGATCTTTAAAGTACCTCTCATATGCCATACATTAAACTGGTTTCCTATTGAAAATTAAATTTACGAACAAAAAAAACGAACAAAAAACTCACAAAAATCGCTCATTTCTGCCTCTTTAGTAAAAGTAGAGTTAGAAATGAAGATAAAATTTTTCAGTGAGGATCTTTTTGCAAAGATAAGTAACTCAAAATTTAAACTTCTATAAATATTTTGAATACTAATTTATCTTTTATTACTAAAGGTACTTAAAAGTACTCTCTTAGATATGCAGAAAAGTTTAAAAAATGAAATGAAAAGAAGCATATTTTAGTATTAGCATTTAATTAGGATTAAAAAGAAATTGGTACTCATCATGATATACATTGTATATTCCTAACTGAAATCAAGAATCTAAGATCTTAATGCAAACTGACAGAAGAAAAACTAATTAGCTTGAACTCAATTCTAATTACCCTTTACACAGAGATATCGCCTGTACTTCCAATACAATCAGTGGAACGATTAATGTGAGAATATTAAGGCACAAAAACAGCACTGCAATTTGTTTTCCAAACATTGGTCATTTTTTTTATAAAATTACCCTCGTGCATACGAATCTATTGCAACGATTACTGCAAGAATATTAATTTACATACACAGCACTGCAAATTTTTTTCTGGGCAATACTGATTTTTCTGTAAAATGACCTCCTGCATACGAATATGACCCTCTTTCCATCACTCACCATTTTTCAGAAGCTCATTTCTCCTATTCTTTTAACCAGCGCTGAACATTCAATCCAATTTTGAGTTTATCACTATCATTGTTGACTTCCATAGCGTTGCAGTTCTCAACCCAACCCAGAAGACAAGGAAACTCCTGGATCAAGCATTGGGTAACACTAGCCTTCGTGGAGGAATTTTTGATTTAACTAACCCGCATTTGCATTACTCGGAGAGAAAATCACAAAAACTTTTCACGAGTATCACGACAGCAAGGGGGTTCTAATCCATAATTTATCAAGTATCGAAGATATTTCTCATCGGTACTGTGAGCGGTGCAAACCGAACTCATTCGAAGTCCTTAAATTCTTTCGCTGGTATTCGAGCCTGGGGCACTTCATTGGGAGGCGAACAGTCTCTTCCTTGAGCTCCCCTATTTTTATAACTTTTTGATAATTATGTGGCCATGAATTTGATTTGGATGGAAGGAAAAGTCTGATTTTAATCTTTAAATATCTTCTGTGGTCTAGAAAGGTGAAAAGTTCTTGGACATTTCTTCCCCAAACACACCCAAATAAAAATAATATTTAGACATAATTTTGGCTAAAAACGGGGTGAACTTGAGAATGGGCGCCTGTCTTTGAGCGCTTGAAACATGTCTACTGCTGCTTCCAATTCGTATGTTTTTGAAGCAAGTACTTAAGTTATATCTTACTGTTTAAGTTTCTTGGGATTATTTATTTAATACAGTTGTTAATATTTTAATGCGTTTTCCTCCTCTTTCCCAGCAAAAAAAAAATTTAACTACTACGTTAATTATCGTTTATCAAATCCGTGGGCATAAAATTATCGAAAAGTAAAAAAAATATAGGAGGGAGGAAATCTTAGAAAAAAAGTGGGTGATGAAGGAAAACGGTGGTCATAGTCGGAAGAATTAACGGAAATGATGTTAGGGTTTTCACCCAGTGCAGTATAATGTTGTTTTATCTCCTAAATTAATTTATTTAACTCAATATAGTATAGATATCAGTTTAATCTACTGAGTTAATTGTTATTTATTGCTCATACTTTTATTATTTTTAATTTTTGTAATTTTTTTTGTCATTATTTGATTTATTTGAATCTAAAGAAAATATAATTGGATGTTTTTATTTACTATAAAGGTCGATCATTTGGATCACTTCTTGGAGGATTTTTAGTGCAAGCATATGGTTTTCGTGAAACATTCAGATTCTTTGCTTACGGAAGTGCAGGTTTTGGAATATTTTATTCCTTAATGTATTTAACATGGCTTCGTCGATGGCACATTTCACACAGAAAAACATCATCGGTTTATAATGGTAAAAAACGTAATTGGTAAAATACCAATTATTTTACATATTTATTATCTATATACATATTTCTCTTACACGGTAGTAAAAAAGGCATTACTTCTTATTCGTATTGGCAACAAATTAGCTGAAATATCAAGGGAGTGAGCAGTCATAAGTATGAAAATTTAAATGTACCTGTTTTCAAATTTCTGAATGAAAGCTCTTTTCTGATGAGGACATTGTTAAGCTGAAACAAATTGACCTTTAAGTTAGGCAGAAATGAAATATTATCAAAAACAACAATTTTACATTAGCCTAGTAAGTGTTTTGTATTAGTCGTATTCATTGGGGGATAACATGAAGCACAGTTTTAAGTTTTGTTTTTAGAACACACACTGCCTTACCATAATGGAAGAGACATTTTCAGTTTTTGACACTTTTTTAAAATTTCTCTAGAAATAGTTATAGGATTTTCTAGTAACTTTAGAAATGTTTAATTCATGCGATTTTTCATACGTAGCAGTAAAATTTAAAGCTTTCAGAGGTTTGAAAGATCTACAATAAATTACGGGGAAAAAAACAATTATTTTTAAACACCCCATGCAGGAAATCAAGCAATAAGCTTGCAACTTGTATCGATTACTTTAATTGTTATTTTTAATAACTGCATAAAGTTTCGTAACCCTAGAGTAAACATTTATGGAGATATGGACATTTTTATAAAAAATGAATTTCATTATAACTTTATAGATATTCAATGGAATTAAACAAAATTTGACTGTCGATATAAAATTGTAAAACTATTAATTTAAAACTGCTCAAGTTATGAGTATTTAAGCTAGTTCTTTTATACTGTGTATACACTGAAAAGTTTTAAAAAGCTTTTTCATAATTTTGTAGTGAATCGTTTTTGGCAACTAATAAAAAAATTGATTTGAATATCTTAAAAATTTAAAAAGTTTAAAGCAATTTTTTATATTTTTTGTACTTTTCAAAAGAAAGCTCAAAACGAGCAGAGGTTTTTCGCACATTTTACTTTGTATAATACAAAATTTAATAACAAATGATAATACCGCACAATAATCAGCCGGAAACTAAACTTTGATGGTACAGAGAAAGAAAACATGCAAAAAAAAACAGACTTTATGGGGGGGGGGGTGATCCCCCACAATTCCAGTCTCATTTTTGATAAATCTTGTTTAATAGTGCAAGATGAAATTTGTGGATAACCCCTTATCACTTTGAGCTTTCTTTTAAAAAGTACAAAAATTACTAAGAAAATTGCTTGAAATTTTTGAAATTCTTAAATAAAGTTACCATTATTAGTTGCCAAATGCGATTCCCTACAAAATTATGAAAAAAATACTTTAGTGAATAAAATCGTATAATGTAGAAAACTAGCTAAAAGTATAAAAGTAGAAAACTAGCTTAAATACTCATATCTTGCGCAATTTTCAACGAATTCTTTAAAAATTTCAAATCGACATTTTTGTAATTAATTTTGAATTTATCCAAAAAAAATTTTAATTGTATGGAATACTTATGAAGTTATAGCAAAATACTTAAGGCAAAAAAAATATTATTTTATAAAAACGTCCATAAATATTTACTTTAGGTTCACGAAACTTTATGCAGTCATTAAAAATAACAACTTAAGTATTCGACATAAGTTACGAGCTTTTTGCTTGATTTTCTGGCATAGGTTGTCCAAAAATACTTGTTTTCTTTCGTAATTTATTGTAGATCTTCCAAACCTTTCAATTTTATGACTAAGTGATGACATGATCTCTAAAGTTACAAAATAATCCTTTAAGTTTTTCTTGAGAAATTTAAAAAAAAATTTTCAAAACTGAAAGAGTCACTTCTTTTATTGTAGGAGAGTGTACATTAGGTCATTTGTTATAATATTTAGGACTATATTTTTAAGCATGAACAAATAAGAAGAACAAAAATACGGACTAATGCATTTTTTTTTATATTTTGGCCTTTAAATCAACAGTTGCAGAATGACAATAGATTTTTAGATTCTGCTTTCATACTAGCCTACATTGACTATACCTGCTACTTTATAATATATGAATAATTGCATGAATTATTGTCATTACTTTGCTTTTTTAGATGAGGTTTAATTAGGCTTTTCATTTTATACTAATAAATGAATGTGTGTCCGCTTACTTTTATTATAATAGTGCTATTTCTTACACGTTTAAGGTGATTCATTAACAGAAGAGGAAGAAGATGAAACGATGAAAAACCAAGCTTTCACCAGCTTTTCCTTACATTGCAGCACAGACGGACCAGGGTTCATATCCTTTATGCCCGAACCAGAAAGTTCACATTTTCGACCTCGTGCTCTGAGTCATGAGCCAGTACAAACAGAGAATAGTTTCAATAAATATCATATTCCTCCCAGATATCCTCCCAGATATATCATATTCCTCCCAGATAGTTTTTCTGAGCGTAGTCGACTACATTTTCCGAAATCATCCCCGAGTATAAATTTTAATGAAAATGACACTGATGAGTATAAAGTAACGGGGACGCAGCTTTAAAAAAAACTTAATCGACCGTTAGAGCTGATTGTGCAAATGCATTCTGAAAGGTTTTTGTACTCTTCATTGGAAAAGAACCACTTCCAGAAGAACTTCCAAATTGAAAAATCTGACTTTACCGATCACACCATTGCTGATTCACTGTAAGTCATAGCTATAAAATAGTCCACGCTGCTATTTACCTAGCTTACAATGTGAAGAAAAATATTACAAAAGTATTCTGAGCACCCTAAAGTTCTTCATTGGGGACTTTCCTTATTCTCATAAATTAAAAAAATAAAACAATTCTGTGCGAGGAAATATTTATTAAATACATTCAGTGAATATGGCAATGCTTGTAATTTCATGCATTTTGCTTCAAAACCATTTTAGTGTGTAAAATTAAAAAAACTTAACAACCTGAATTACTTTTGATTTAATATTTGAATTTTTGCGAACTAAAAAGAAAACTACCGACCATATCACTAGCCAGTCATGCTGAAATTTTGAGTTCTAATAAATTTTAAGGCAAGGAAATAATATGGAAAAATGCTATGTCTAATTCCAAATAGGTTATTTGAAACTGCTACATCCTCTTTAACACTAGAAAGACTAAAATATTGCCCAAAAGTAGTCAAAATGACTGCATTGTGAAAGAATAACTAATGTATAAAAAAAATTGTTCAAAATTAATTTTTAATATTTTTGATATTATTTTCAGTTATATAACAAGTTATTAGTAAATATCAACTCTAAAAACAATTATAAAAGTCACAAAATTCAAAGAAATCGTGTCATCATTGTTTTTCTAATTGAAATTAAAAGACAGTAAAAATTACTTCCTTGAGCAGTCTAGTGTTAACTATGCAAATTTAAATAACAACAAAATCGTTTGATAATTTCAAAAAATTTTTTATTTATTTTTAATTTTCAGAGTCTCTTTAACTGATTTCGTTCACATTTTAGATTTTGAACGTTAAAATTTACATAATTTAAGAGGGTGTACTCGATATGCTATTTTTGAATATTCCAATATAAATTTTTTGAGCATTATTGAACAGAAATCTTTAAAAAAAAATTTGATTTTTTTTGTGTATAGGAACATAGTTTTTTAGAAATAGAAAGAAAAGATTTTTTGATTCGCGGTTTTAGTTTCAGACAGTTTGTCTTGTTTTGAAAAACTATTTGAACTTAACTTCCCAGATTACAGCTTCGTCTAAATAGAAAGTTTTTTTATAATAGTAGGTGTAAGAAATCAAAATTTTTTCTAAAAGAAAAGGTATAAACACGTTTATTGTTTCAACAGATTCAGAAAAAAATACATATTTGCATATGATTTCGTGAATTAAATATTTGTCTGCCTAAATTAATTAGCTTATGTTTAGTAGAGACCTCAGACCAAGAAGAGTGCCCATCCAGAATTACTTTTCTTTTTAAATTAAATTAATTTTAATACACACTGAGTAAAAGCGAAAATGTTGAAGTTTACCATGCGTTATGGCTCATTGGGAACACCAAAAGGTACGGTAGTTTTCCATTCACTCAATTCTTGTAGTTTTTCAACACCAAATCCGAATAGATCTAATGATCAGATCTTCACGTTCTAGGACTCAATCTTAATGGTTTTAAGGGGGTGGCCTCAAATACGCTAATTAATTAGTGCAGTCAATATCTTAAGTTACGAAATCAAACACAAAAATGCACTTTTTCTGAATAAGCATACCTTCTTTTTCTTTTTGACGGATTCGGATTTCTGATCCTCAAAATATAGAGGTAGTCGCAATCCAAGATGTATGGTCCCAATAGTTTGGGCAGGAGAGTGGTTCAAAAATTGGACCCCATAATGTTAACTTTACTTTTTGCGTACTTCACCATATCTCGAAACATTTTTAAGAGACATAAAAGCTTTTTCCACGCAATTGTTAAGAGATAATTCCATGCAAAATTAACTTTAAATAAATATTTATAATTTTTCATTATTCTTATTAGTCGAAAAAATTTTAAATAGTAAAGTACGAAATTTTTTACATCACTTTAAATAAAGTAATTTCACGTCGTAAAATTCAAAATTTGAGTGAAATCAATCAAATAGCTCCTGAGAAATCGAATTTTTCAAATACAACTTTTTTGAAATTTGATTTCCCATAAACTAATTCGAACGATTTCACTCAAATTTTTGTATTTTGCCGTGAATAATTATATTCTTTAAAATTATATGAAAAATTGCATACTTTGCAATTCAAAAATTTTTCTTCTAATATTAAATAAAATAATATAAAATAATAAATATTTACTAGAAATTTATTTTCTGCAAGGAATTATCTTTGGATAAATGAATTTTACACTTGTGTACAAGAATTTTTTAATTCGCTTAAAAAGTTCTCGAGATATAGCGAAATACGCAAAAAGTAAAATTTACATTAAGGGGTCCAAACTTCGGACAGCTCTCCTGACCAAACTATTGGGACCATATTTCCCAGATTGTGGCTACAACTTATATTTTGGGGGTCAGAAAATCGAATCCGTCAATAAAAAGTGTGTTTATTCAGAGGAAGTACGTTTGTTTAATTTCGTAACTTAAAATATCGTCTGCTCTAATTTATTAGCATATTTGTGGTCACTCTCTCAAACCATTAAAAATGAGTCCTAGAGCGCGAAGATGCGATCCTTAGATCAAAAGTTATTTCGGGTGATACGTTTTTATTTTGCGCACAGTTCAGGGTAATTTAATAACGTGTAAAAGTTAGATGGCCTAATTCTTCTGCACTTACCAGTTGGACGTAATATTTTAATAAGGCATTTCTTTCACTAAACTAATCTTAAAATCATTCATCGCTCAATTATTGAAATTATTTACTATTCAACATTGTCCTGTTATTTTTTTTAATAAATATAAACTTGTACTGTTAAAACAATTATGCAGATTGAAACATAATAGCATAAAATATTTGTATTCATTGACTTTTATTAAGTAAAGTATTTCCACAAAAGCCCGGTGTGTACCTGGAGGGTAAGGTACCACAATTTAATGAAAAACGATATTATTACGGTAATATGGTTATCATCTCTCACAGGTCACCCTTACTTTTAACAGGCTGGTACCCATCGATCTGAAGCTAGGTGGACTTCAAGCAGTCAATGGGGACCGAACCCCAGTCCTTAACAATGGTAGTTCAGTGTCTTAACCAATAAGCCATCACGACATAGTAAGTAGTTAAATTGAGGCATAGTTCAATGCAATTTAATTATCATTAATAACAGGATACAATGTTTCAACGTGTATGGAGACATGGTTTACACACCATCTTAAAATTATAGTAAATTTACACGTTATTGTGTTTTGAAATATCCCTGTTAATATTTAAATCTGAACCAATTTTTATGAGAAAGTAGAACTAGTTAAAACTTTAAAATAATTCTATCATCTTTACACAAGATTACATGGTGCAATAATTCATCTGCGATGGAAATATGGTTCAATTTAACATCTTAATAATCTGTCAGAAAAATCAGTTAAAAAAAGAATCAATATTATCGGTACCTTGAACCATAATAAGATACAAATTTGCTGTAAACTTTAAAAGATATTAAATTAAACCCTGTCTCTGTTTAATTTAACACGTGTTGTGTAATCTAATATAGGGATTACGATTAAAAGGTTAAACTAAGCACCATATTAAGGTTGCAGAAAATTCTACCAATATTATCATTCAACACGATCCAAAATTTCTAGCGGAGTAGAGTTATAGCCAATATACATTGGTTTAAAGCACCGTTAATATGGTTAAACTTTAACCAATATTTATGCAAGTATAGTGCTATGTAAAATTTTATCTACCCTCTCTTATCACTAAGAATATAAATCAATATGCACTAATTTACTTAATACAGCTTTAAGAATATCATTTTAACTAATCAAGGCTGAAATAAACAATAACAGCTTTTCACAAAGTAAAAGCTTTAATTTCTCTCAAATTTGTACAATTTACAAGTAACTCTTTTGGTAAATTCATTGATGATCTAAACTTATAAGACAATTTCTCTTAAAAAATAATATCTTAAAATATAGAATCAAATGGATAAAATGTTTTTCATAATTTAGATAGATATGTACACATTTATTTCTCAATAAAAAAAAATTATGACAAAACTAAGCCTGGACGGATATTTTACAATTACAATATACATTGTCCTCAATGCTTATCTAGTCATTTATACAAAAATAAGAAACTTTTTAGTACACAACTAAAGGTATATGGTATGAAATAACAATTTAAAAAGAATTATTCATCGTAAAAAGTAGTAGTTTCAATTTATGTGTAATTTTCTGGCTATTAACTGTACATAATACTGATAAATCCTAAGTTTAAATATCCAGTTTATTTGGTCGTTTAATTATTTTTTGTTCGATACAACTTATGCAATAAAAATTAGATTTACATTGTTAAGAAAAAATATTTAATGAAATAGGACGATTACTTCATAAAATTTGACAAAAGAAATACAGTAATTATTTTTGGTGAACAAAAAATTAAATATTTTAATATAAATATTTAAAATGTAAAATTAATTGCATAGAGTGTCTAAATTATATTAATAGTATAAATTACACAATAATAAGCTGAGTAAATTAAGTGATAAAATTGCTAATGTAATAACAAATTATTATTCTCATTAAAAAATGAAATAAATTACAAACAATTAAAAGTATAGTTATACACAAAATATTTGCAAAATTGAAAAAATAACTTTAATTGTACATTTTTATGTATCTAAAATATTTTACGTGCCATATTATCCATATCACCAAAGCATAACAAATTAAGAAAACGAAAAGAATGCTAATATTTATTTAAAAAAAAACATAATAAGATATCATCATCACATAGCCCAAGGTACTATTTTCAAAGCTATTGTAATAAATGGCGCAACAATTTATATTGTAAAATTAAGCTTAAATTTGAATATTTTAAAGAAAACAAAATTTATCAAACTAAATATTTTATTAAGAATTTATTATTAATAAATATTTAATATTAAATGTTTAATTAGTATTAAATATTTTATTAAAATAACATCATTAAATGAAAAAAAAGACTCTTGAAAAATTTTATATTTAAAAAAGTGAATAAAACATGTTTTAAAAAGCATTATAATTATTAAAAAGTGTTAAAATAGATTTTTTAAATGTGACTAAAAATTCTTTACGGGGCAAAAATCAGAAGTAAAATCCATCAAAATTGTATTTAGTAACTTAAATACTTAGAAAGTATGAAAAAACACTTAGAATAAATTCGAAAAATTCGGGTTCTAATTACAATCCTAAAGTATCTAAAACAAATTCGTTTAAAATAGCACTGAAATTGTGTATTTTCTGCTTAGTATCTACACTAGTTCAAGTCAAATAATTATACACTCGTCACAACACGAAATAGATAGGAAGCTCAGTAAATAAAACAAAGAAAGAAAATCAAATAGTTGGAGCAAATTAAATATTCATTTCCCAAATAGCTTCCAAATAGCCTTTAAAGCTTGATCCAAATAGCCTTTAAAACTTCAAATGGTTTGTAAACACTTAATTCTACTCATGACTTATTAGCCAAAATAATCCTTATCATGAAGTATTTTAAAAAATAAATTCTAAAACTGTTCCGTCAACTCTTGTTTTAAAAATGGTTTACCAAACGTATTTAAAATTCTTAATGCTATGAGCCCTTTTTAGTTTTTCTGACAATCACAATTTTAAAAAAAAACTTATTATAAAAAAAACTTATTATATTAAAAAAAACTTATTTCGTAATATTTGATTTTAACTGCGTTGCGAAATGTAGCCTCATTGAAATAATTCATCTGCGTTATTTGAAGTTAGGATAGTTTTAAAGGCGTGGAATATTTTAAATAGCGTATTTTTTCTACTTTTCATAATGCATTTTATTGTGAGTGTAAATCATGAAAATGGTTGTTTTACATTTTGTATTTTTCGTAATATGTACTTATTGGTATGAATTTCCAAAAATTAATTTTGTTTTAAGTATAGTAATATAAAACAATAATGAGTCTTTATTGTAAACTCCTGATTCTGTTGCACTTGTATTCATTATTAAACTAAAATAGTTTCTAGACTTCTTATAATTGGCAAAGATATTTAGTAAATTGCTTTATTAAAAAAAGTATTGAATAATAATCACAAATTCACTAAATTTTTTCTGATTACGATAACAATTTATAGAAAAAAAATTGCAACTGGAACATTTTACCGTTACCGAGAATTTTTACGATTTAAGTTAAATAATTTTGAACAATACTGATAAGGGTAATGTTTATGCAATATATAGGAACTTTATTCATAATCACAATAAATATAATTATTAGCTTTTCCTTGATACGCGAATTAACTTCGATGAACCTGTTAATTTTTGTAATCAAATGAATTTTTAACGAGAAATTTAAAGACAAAAAGTTTTGTTTAACATACTGTTGTTTCATTTTAATAATTTTTTTTTTTAATCTCAATATAGTGTCGAAACACTAAACAACAGATTTATTCATTTTAACTCACTTTGAATTTCGTAATTATATCATTGTAAGCCCAACTATCACAATAAATCCTTTGAAAAATACTATGTCTTAAAACATAATTTTCATTGAGACATTTGCTTTCTTTGACTTAGCTTGAAAGCTATATAGTAAGGCACCAGTTTTACTTTAACGAACTCCATTATTCAATCAGGAACAATTTAACTTTGTTGGTGTCATCCCTAAGTCCAATGCTCAACATTTGTTTCATAGCAAAATAAAATTTTAACCAGATGTCATAACTGGTTAATGATACATTTTCAACAATTATGTATTTATCACAGTCAGAGTGATACGCATCACTCGAGAAAAATCACACTTCTGAGTTCCAATAACTTAGAGATCATATTGTTGACGAGAATCGAATACAATATAGAACTTTGCATAATATTGGCGGGTATCCAGCCAATATTTTAATTTATATCCAAATATCGATTCACAAATTACTAAAATCAATTTTTTGTCCATTGAGGAAGAGTAACGTTTTCTAAAACGTATGTCCTCTCGTTATTTTTAAACTGCGCTAAGGCAAAAGGTCCAATATGAGCATCGGGATCCATGCTTGAATATCTTAGTCTGTAAGCATCATTTTCACCTCCATCATCACGTAATATGGAGCTTAAATGTGGAGCCGGTCCTGGCATACGCTCCAACTGAGTTGAAGAGTGGTTGACAGCTTCGCATCTAAGAAAAAGAGAAAAGAAGACGATTTTATAATTGTTATTGCTGTTAAAACAATACTTAAATTCTTCTATTGATATATATATATATATATATATATATATATATATATATATATATATATATATATATATATATATATATATATTAAATCTGGGGACCGAACCCCAGTCCTTAACAATGGTAGTTCAGTGTCTTAACCAATAAGACATCACGACATAGTTAGTAGTTAAATTGAAGCATAATTCAATGCGATTTAATTATCATTAATAACAGGATACAATGTTTCAGCGTGTATGGAGATATGGTTTACACACCATCTTAAAATTACAGTAAATTTACACGTTATAGTGTTTTGAAATATCCCTGTAAATATTTAAATCTGAACCAATTTTTATGAGAAAGTGGAACTAATTAAAACTTTAAAATAATTCTATCATCTTTACACAAGATTATATGGTGCAATAATTCCTCTGCGATGGAAATATGGTTCAATTTAACATCTTAATAATCTGTCAGAAAAATCAGTTAAAAAAAGAATCAATATTATCGGTACCTTGAACCATAATAAGATACAAATTTGCTGTAAACTTTAAAAGATATTAAATTAAACCCTGTCTCTGTTTAATTTAACACGTGTCGTGCAATCTAATATAGGGATTACGATTAAAAGGTTAAACTAAGCACCATATTAAGGTTGCAGAAAATTCTACCAATATTATCATTCAACACGATCCAAAATTTCTAGCAGAGTAGAGTTATAGCCAATATACATTGGTTTAAAGCACCGTTAATATGGTTAAACTTTAACCAATATTTATGCAAGTATAGTGCTATGTAAAATTTTATCTACCCTCTCTTATCACTAAGAATATAAATCAATATGCACTAATTTACTTAATACAGCTTTAAGAATATCATTTTAACTAATCAAGGCTGAAATAAACAGTAATAGCTTTTCACAAAGTAAAAGCTTTAATTTCTCTCAAATTTGTACAATTTACAAGTTACTCTTTTGGTAAATTCATTGATGATTTACACTTATAAGACAATTTCTTTTTAAAAATAATATCTTAAAATATAGAATCAAATAGATAAAATGTTTTTCATAATTTAGATAGATTTGTACACATTTATTTCTCAATAAAAAAAAAATATGACAAAACTAAGTCTGGACGGATATTTTACAATTACAATATACATTGTCCTCAATTCTCATCCAGTCATTTATACAAAAATAAGAAACTTTTTAGTACACAACTATAGGTATATGGTATGAAATAACAATATTATAAACTGGATTTTTTGGGATGAAAATTTTGGAAATTGCCAATTTTTTATTCTCAAAAACTTAAATTGACATTCAAATCAAAGAATTCTCATTTTTCAGCGGAAGTAAGAAAGGCCTTTTGCTAGAAGCATTATCGATAATAAGTTGACTAATATTTTTTTGGCTTTTTAACTTTTTCTTTAATGTTTGCTAGTATGTTACGAAATCTTTGTTTGTTTAATAATCTTTTTTATGATATTTCTACAAGTCAGGTTAGCATAGCATTGATGTTGGCCAATATTATTAAAGTTATTGCCCCGGATTGTCTGGAATTGAGAACAATTTATTAACAAGTGATCAATAGATTGATATTCACCACAGTAATTGCATTCTGGAGTTTTGTGGAATAATTTATATTGGTGTTCTCCAAACACTCCGTGGCCTGTTAAAAATTGATTGAGATAGAAGTTTGCTTGTAGTCTATTTAATTTCGGGTCTTTAAAAAATTTGAATGTCTGTCTCCCTTTCTCGGAACTCCGCCATTCCAGCCCCCAGCGCTTCATGCTATATAATTTAACCTGAGTTTTAATTTGGGCGATGGAGCTTGGGACCTCAAGGGCAACCCGGCAGAGATCGGTGGCTTTCTTAGCTGCTCCATCCGCCTCCTCGTTGCCTTGAGTACCTATATGAGCTTTAACCCAATTGCAGAGTATATTGGATCGCCATAATTGTTTAGTGTTTTCAACAATTTTTGAGCTTGATACTGGGTTTTGTAAGGCTTGCAACGAGGAAAGCGAATCAGTATAGATAGTGGCGTCTGGATATTCTTTTTTAGAGAGCCAGAGAAAAGCATTATTAATTGCCACCAATTCTGCCATGTAAACACTACTATTGTTTGAGATCCTGGTGGAGGTTGCCTCGATTAAAGTACCGTGCATTTTAGTAACAATGCCGAAGCCAGTTCTATATTCTGTGGTATCAGTAGCGGAGTCGGTATCAGTTGTGGTATCAGTTACATTGGCATATATGAAATTTTCATTCTGATGATCATAATTTATATTGTTAGCCGGAATTTGTTGGAAAATGTTTAATTTAAAGGTAATTATACTCAGTACTTTTTTAACAACTTTATAAAGTTAAAAATATTAAATTTAAAATTGACTTGTAGTAAAAATATCCGTCTTTCAAATCGGATGTAGCTTGAAAACGTTACTAAGAATACCATCGAAAAAGAAACTATTAAAAAGCAAAAATCATCATGCATCGTAACAAACGATATAATAAACATTATTATCTATTCTAATTAAAATTATTTATTTCAATTTACACCGAATCAAAAACTTTTGAAAAAACTCCGTTCTGTCTTCCTACTGTTTTTCCCCCCTTTGAAATTCTTCACTGTTGCACAGTTGGGCCCGCTGTTGTAAAAATTAATATATATACGGAATTTTAAATTCAGAATTGATCCTTGGATCGTAAAGCTGATATGGCTATTTAATTTTTATCACAACTAAAAAAACAGTATTTATTTATTTTATTTTGGTATTAACAGTATTTATTTATTGACAGTATTTATAATTGGTATTAACAGTATTTATTTATTCGTTATTTTGGAAAAAAACGAATAAACAGTAAGTCTGAAACTAATTTAAGTAAATGAAAGCTTACTTGTAAGATTCGATATTGAAATTAGAGCCTGTCGAGCATTCAGGCTGAACCAAACTCTTGTCGTTATTTTGAAAAAAACTAATAAACAGTAAGTCTGAAACTAATTTAAATAAATAAAAGCTTGTTTGCAAGTTTTGATATTGAAATTAGAGCCTGTCGAGCATTCAGGCTGACCCGAAATCCTTTCGTTATTTTGAAAAAAACTAATAAACAGTAAACCTGAAAGTAATTTAAATAAATGAATTCTTACTTGCAAGGTTCGATATTGAAATTAGAGCCTGTCGAGCATTCAGGCTGAACCGAAATCTTTCCGTTATTTTGACAAAAAACTAATAAACAGTAAGTCTAAAACTAATTTAAATAAATAAAAGCTTACTTGCAAGTTTCGATATTGAAATTAGAGCCAGTCGAGCATTCAGGCTGATTTCTACATTTACAAGCACAATCTTTATTGTTCCAATATTGATCAGATTGCCTGCAGTGAGAAGCATCTTGTTGGTTTTTGCATACACATCGGCATTGGCCAGGTTGATACCATTGCTGAGAAGTGCAGTTTGCTTCTTCTTGGCGACATTTGCAGGCACAACGATCATGTTGCTCAAGCCGAACATTTTCATAGCCTTCTAGTTCTAACATTTCGGCTCCTGGGTGAGGATAACGTGCTTTAATTACCTGTATAAAAGAAAAGAAGAAAATATGACATAAAACAAAATAATAAATTAATGTAAAAATTCGTCAAAGGCATGCCTCTAGTTTTAGAAACATCAATTCATCTTGCTTTAATTAACTGTATAAAATCAAACAACGTAAACAAAAATCAGAGCATTTAGCTGATTCTCTATGGTCTAAATATTACGGTACAAAACCGAAGTCTGATAAATTCTAAATTTTACCGGGAAATCCTAGCTTTTACTAAAGTGGCGTTATAATATGCTTTAATATGATTCCCTTTTGGCATTTTACAGAGGCTTTGCGGTAAAACCTAGCAGTTACCAAGCCCCTTCAGAAAAACCTAGTAATTACCAGACTTCTGGCTTTCACAGTTCTTACGGTAACAACCCGAATTCTGGTAAATCCAATGTTTTACGGGTAAAACCTAGCTTTTACCATAATGCTTTGATAAAAGTCCGAAGTATGCTTTAATAGAGTTCCATTTCGGCCTTTAACCAAGCCTTTTTGGTAAAAATTTGGAGTTACCAAGCCACTTTGTTAAGTCCTAGGTTTTACCGGCAGACTTTTACAATAACATATACACAAGCATTATCATTTCTATTCCGTAGTATAGGACATTTTGCTACCGGCCATTGACCAGTTGTAGCAGTTTTAACAGTGGTAACTTTTTCAAAAATTGAACATTTTTAACGATTAAAAAGACATGATATTAATAATATAAGGTATTTCCTTTGAAGCATTCCTCAAAATATTGTAAGCATCACACGATTCATTTTTAAAATAAAGGTAGACAGATTTACCAGACTAGAAGCTTTTACAGTAACACAAGCGTTATCATCACTACCCTGTAGTATAGAACTAATAAACAAATAAAATTGGGGGATTTTGATACCGGCATTGTCCAGTAGCATTTTTGACAGTGGCCACTTTTTCAAAAGTTTTACTTTTTTAACGACTGAAAAGACGTGATATTAATAATGTAAGGTATAATATGGTAAACATTAAAATATAGTAAACATAACAAGTTTCATTTTTAAAATAAAGAAAAATTTTAAAAAACAGGCGTGAAATACTTAAATTATAAAAATATTTTAAAATATTATAAATATTATAAAATATTTTAATATAAATTCCAAATTGATTTAAAAAAAACTATAAAACCTGCTTTTACGACAAAGAAATTGGTCATTGGAAGGTGACTCGTTGACAAATTTTTAATCGCCATTTGCTACATCAAGTAACCCTGTAGCACAAATAAAAGAGTATTTATACCCTATCAAGAAAAATAAAGCCTTTTTATGCAAACAATTATTTTTTATTTCTAGTTATACTTGCATATTAATACTAATATTTATATATAAATAAATCAATTCTCTCGAGATTTAGCGTTACTGCTTTCAAAAAATTTGGCTAAACGTGTTTCTCACTGGCAAAACTCGTTTATTAGATTAAATAATATGGAAGTTCGCGCATTTCTAGAGAATCCAACCCAGAAAACAAATAAACTATTGGAACAAACTTAAGACAAACTGGCCCTAGTAGAAAATTTTTTGAAGGAACTCACCAGTATGTGCGTTAAATGGAGAGGAAAATCTCGAAACACCATCACGGTTAGCCGGGGGATAAGGGGATCAACTTATGATCCGTGTACCACTGAAAATATGTTACGACAACACTGTGGTTGACCGGGAGCAACATTCGTATTGGTTACAGCTAGGATTCGAAACTTGGTCACCAAAATGGGAGGCGAGTGCTCTATATTCAAACTAGCCATCAGGGATTTCGTTACATGGAGAGAAAACCACAAAAAGCCCTCACAGTTAACTCAACATGGGAAGAGAAAAAATTTATAAAAAAAGATTCAGATTACAAAATATTATTGATGAGGTCATTAGTTTTCGAGGTATTTTATATCAAAATTAAAAATGTTTTTTTGTTGTTGTCGTTGCGTTTTGTTATTCAGTTTAGCGAAAATTATTAGCATAAGAGCCACGGACGATCAAGTAGAAACGCATTTTCCTTTCTTTAAAAAAAAATAAACAACTTCAAATTAATAGAACGAGACTGGATGAATCATATCTCAAATATTACACAATCTTACTTTTACAGTGATTGTGCTGGTTCTTGTTGCTACACAATGCAGAAGTTTACTGCTACAGCAACCACTGCATCTACGGACCCGCGTGCAAATGGGCCAGATTACCAAGGATGGATCGAAAGGCCTTTCAAACTCCACAATCTTCATTTCAGGAAGGCAACCTGCGGGATGAGCAACTTCTACAGTTTGTTCACCTGTAATGAAGTGAAAATATAAGAAGACATAAAATGTATTGAAACGGACTAATTTAGAGCAGCAACTAATTTTTTGTTTAAATTTTGTCTCTTAAACCACATACGCTCACAATGCAAGTGATGTAGTGTGGGTATTTCGAGCCTGATTGGTTGTTAAAACGTTTACATTGCCCTTTCTATTCTATTTTCAGTTAACTTACCTAGTCAAGTATCAATTCTCTTAAGTGATATATTCTATAATCCTTCACAAAGATTCTTTCACAATGATTTCTATTCTTATATTTCTTACTTTAGACAAAGAGAGGGACAAAGCCATGTAGAATATAAACAAACTAATTATGCATTGAAGTTTCCAGGTATATAAAACAATCACTTGTTACAATAAAATACATAAACAAATAATAAATCTAAGAAAAAATTATATTTCATGAAATTCAATGTGCGATATAGCGCTGTATTTAGCTAATTTCACGTTAATTAGCATTCTAAGTCATGTGGAATCATGAGTTAGCTCAACTTTGACACGCCATTTTGTTTATTAACAATCAGCTTTCGCTGACGTCATATATCACGAGTGTGGGCATGTTTGGATCTTCTTATTCTCAAAATATAAGTACCCAAATGAAGATCTTAGTGGTTTATAAACATGCAGGGTATTCCGTAATCACAGCGCTTAGTATATATATTAGGAATAATAATAAAATAATAAAAGTACACGCATTAGGGTTCACAAATTAATAATTAATCAATAAAAACACCATTGAAATCAAACGAAAAAAATCCACGTCTGAAAAATGTGGGGTTAAAAACTTCAAAATACGTTTAATTGTCGGATGAAATAGAGAGGAGTTGAAAGTATTTATTTGAAAGACCTCAAAGTTTCATCTGACAATCCTGTGAATCTGTATCCTGTAAATTTGATATTTTTCCTCCCCCATGTGTTTCGTCCCCCATGTCCACTAGTGATGATATTTTTCCTTCCCCCGCCCCTTATTCATGACAGACTTCATTAGCGTTTATGTTTCTTCCCAGCTTGAATATTAATTTGTGACCAATAATGTATATACATTTTTTACTTTATTTTTGACAAAAATTCTGAAAATATATATTTAAGACGATGATTACGGAATGCCTTATATTTGGTTAATTATAAACTTAGAACTTTAATTAATTTCACCTCAACTCAACTCCGGTCTAAATTACATATTTTTCAAGTAAAAAAAATTTTAAAAGCTACCTGATGCTTCTTTGCGTTTTAAAGTTTTTCTTTTTTCAAATTCTTTAAATTGTCAATTTTTCACATTAAATTTCAACATGTTCATTAAATTGTCAATTTATCACTCGATCTCTAATAGTGAAACTCAATTACTTAAATAAAATTTCATTTAAATATAAAAGTTTCATAATAATTTATTAATCGAAACACATAATTTTAAGATGAACAAATAATTTTAAAATTTGACATTGTTAAGTGCGTATAGGAAAAAACGGAACACCTTAATAAATTTTGATCCGATGGTCAATTTATCAACCCATCTTTGGGGTTCTTTAAAGGTGCTAATTAAGTAACTTCCTTCGTTGAAATATACTTTCTTCCTCTATTGAAAGTAAGAAAATTAAAAGTAAAAAATTTTCATAATCCTAAGATCTTCTAAGAAACCATATGTTTTAACAAATGTTTTTTTTTCTTCATTTGTTTTAAAAAATGGTTAAATCATTATTCATTATTCAATATAATTTTAGAATATGCATATAATATTAACTTTTCGTATAAGCTAATATTATCTTCGATTAGTTAATATTATATCGACATAGTCTTTTTAATTCGCAAAAATTCGATTAATTCGCAAAAATTCGATAAAATAAATAATAATTAAATGAAACAATTTTTTTTTAATTTGGAGGGGTTTTTTTCATTTAACTCATTTAAACTTCCAATCCATTTTTTTTTTTTTTTTTGACGTTTGAAAAAAGTAATATATATAAAACGCACTATATTTTAAATAGATATGTTTAAGAAACTTTTATGAGGAAAGTTATAAAGATAGTAACTGTAAGCTAAGAGTAAATGCGTATAATTTCAAGTATGCTTCTGGTTGCTTAAAAACATAATATCAAAACGGTACAACAAATATCTTGGTCAGTGTATATCTGTAATCTGATTTTTGACTCATGCTTTTAATAACTAATAATTTTTGTTTAATTGGGGAAAATTTGGTTAGACTTTTAATTTTTTAATTCGAAAGAATTATTATTCTTTTAAGAAAACTAGTCAAGAACTCATTTCCTTAACAGTATTGTTTTTAAGTATTAGTAAATATTTAGTAGAAAATTTTCATGGCAATTGCTTTATTCATCATTAAAATCTTTGTCGTAACAATTTAAAAACCAATGCATCCAAAATAATGTGTTTAAGACGCGATAGACTACGGTTTTTTTTTTTTTTTTTTAATCTATTGTTTCCTAACGTGAGAATAAGTTTTATAAAACATGAATTGAGATAAACTAAAGCAGCTCATATTAAATGAATATACCATCTCTTGAAAAGATTTATTCTCCTAAATTCTGTTCTAGTAACTGCTTGTTTAAATAACAAACTGGTTTTAAAAGCATTTATAAAGCTGTTATTCAGAAATAATTATTTGAAAAAGAAATGGATGAAATCAATTATTCACCTTCAGGGAATGTCTTCAGAATGAAGTATTACGTCATCGATACTGCACATATTTAATTTAGAAGAATTTCTATTTTAACTAGCTACACAGAATTAAATATATTTAAAAACAAATCGAGTGAAATATGGTTTTTATTCGCTACTTGATAAAATACATTTAACTAAAAAAAATTAATTTTTTAAAGCAAAAACATTCCTGTTTCCTCTTAAGAAAGTTTGATACACATTTTTGAAAGTTTTTCATAAGTGCCGATAACATTTTGACAATTGTGTTGTCGTTATATTTAATAAGTATGCGAAATTTGTTTACAAAACTTCTAAGGGGCATAAAATTTCAAAACTTTTAAAAAATTTTAATTTAAAGTTGCATATTTCATAATATTTTGAATTTAATTTGGAACATATAATTGTTACTGTGAATGAGCGAAATTGGTGGTTGTTGACTTCCACTGGTGAATGTTGACAATCACTGCCCTGTATGCCCAACATCAATGTTTTTTAAGGTTCATTACCACTGCTCGGTATGCCCTACATCAATGTTTTTTAAGGTCAAGTGAAACTGCCCAGTATGCCGGTAGTTCGAACACTGATGTTTCTCCTAATCAGCAGATATCGAATAAATATAATAATATCAGCGAATAAATTAATATCAAATATTTTTGACAAAGCGATTGTTGACCAGTGAAAGTCGCCATTCTCTTGATTTCATTCATTCACGATAACATATTCACTTAAAATTGTTTCAAAATTGACTTTTTTTTTTATCTGACCAAATTTCCAACGTAAAAGATTAGATCATGCATGACTTGAGATGTAATGGGAATTAAGGATCAATTTCATCGAGAGTAGCCAACAATTCTGCCCAAATACGCCTGAATGGACGAAATGTCAATCCAGGTGGGCATTGGGAAAAAAATATTTTTTAAATATTAATTTTTAAATATTGAAAATATTATTTAAATATTATTTAATATTATATTATTTTAAATATTTTTTAAATATTATTATTAAAAAAAATATTTTTTAAATATTACTAAACTTGTGATATTTTTAAAAAATGAATTCCACTATTTCAAATTCATTTTAGCGAATTGTGTCACATTATGTTCCATTTGTAAAACGACTGTTACTGATCATGCCATACATTTTCTTAAAATAGCAATTAAAGATCCCAAGATTATTCAGAAATATACTTGCGGATAAATAATGACTTCTTTGTACCTAGTGATAGAATAAATAATTCGGTGAATAACTTCAGACTATATCAATTAGTTATAAAGCAAGTAAAAACTTCTTTTTTAAAAAAAGCGCAACTGTTCAGTTGATTCTTTGAATAAGAAATAAAATTTGAAAACATAAAATTTTCTGCACTTTAAGTAATTTTTTTGCAATTTTATAGAGAATTTTCTGCACCATAAAAAATAGGGGTTGACAGGTACTTCAAAATATTTATATTACGATCAAGAAGAAAAGATATATTACACAAACAGAAATTACCTTGTTTTTACATAGCCTTTATTTTTCGAACATAATACTTCCGAAATAATGGATATTTTACTGTAAAAATAACGTATTTTATTTATCGGGAATTCAGAAATATTCTTTTATAAAATTTAACTGTTTCCACAATTTAAATAAAAGATAAGATATTTTTTACAGGGAACATACTAACACTTGCACTGTAAGAATTTCGAATCAAATTATGGCATAGAATACCAACACTTTGGGTGGATTATTCGTAAAATCCATTTTTATCGTAAAATATTATACCGTAATTTTTACAGTTAATTTACGGTAATTATCATTGCAAAAATTACGGTATATCTGATCTCTGTTCCACCACATATTCTGGTAAAAATACAGCGTGTTTATAAAGTCCCGAACCCATTTTGATGTTTAATAGCTCATAAAATAATAAAGATAGATTAAAATTAATAACGTAAATGGTTAGATAGACTTAAAAAGTTTCATGACCCTTGTCAATGAACTTCCACGTGTGCCCCCTTCGTCGCACGGAGAATATCAAGTCGATAGTCAATCTCACGCCAGGTAGCGGCAAGCATGTCGGCATCCACAGAAGCTATTGTTGTTTTCTGAAGCGCATAATGTTCTCCGACGAAGCATCCTTTCATGTTTCTGGCATTGTCAATCGCCATAATGTGCGCATATGGGGATCTGAAAACCCCCATGAATACCGTGAGACACAAAGGGATTCCCCAAAGGTTAATGTGTGGTGTGGACTAATACACGACCGAGTCATTGGGCCTTTCTTTTTCACAGAAAAGACAGTCTCATCAGTCGTATACTTAGACATGTTGCAAAACTTCGTATTTCCACAACTAGAAGAGCTTCAGCCACATGTCTTTTTGCAACAAGATGGTGCACAACCTCATTGGGGTATCATCGTTCGTAGTTCTTTGAATGACTATTTTCCAGGAAGATGGATTGGGCGAGGAGGTCCAATTCCTTGGCCACTCAGATCACCTAACATAACGCCGCTGGACATTTTTCTTTGGGGATTTATAAAGGACAATGTTTACAGGAGGATAGTGTCCAACATTGATGACCTAAAAGCCAGAATTACAACCGCAATAGCCTCTGTGGATTCCGATATGTTTGCCGCTACTTGGCGTGAAATTGACTATCGACTTGATATTCTCCGTGCGACGAAGGGGGCACCCGTGGAAGCTCATTAACAAGGGTCATGAAACTTTTTGAGTCTATCTAACCATTTATGTTATTAATTTTAATCTATCTTCATTATTTTATGAGTTTTTGAACATCAAAATGGGTCCGTGGCTTTATAAACACCCTGTAGATTTCATGGTAAAAAGTACCAGCACCCTGAATGCCGCTACTTTTTAACGTAATTTGATCCGGTGTAATTTTACAGTGGGGAAAAACAAATAAAATTTTACCACAAGTTTTAGTAACTTTTACAACTGATGTAGTATCTTTTATATTATCTTTTATATAGGTTACTATCTAAATAAAAATTGCAGATGAATTTTCATGTGTAAATTTGACGAACGCCCAGCCTTTTTATAAAACGTAAAATATCAAAGAAAAGCGTGAAACAACCCTTAAGAAGACCTCAAGAAAAACTTTCCTTGGGAAATTCTATTTCATCTCCTTTGAAAATAGTGAGTTTAGAGAAAGTTAGATGAAGCTTATAATGGTAAAAAAATGTATTTGTTACCGTGAATGAACGAAATCAATAAAATGTCGACTTACACCGGTGAAAGTCGACATTTTATTGATTTCGTTCATTCACGGCTAAATAACAATCTATTTCATTGTTATTTTACCATATTAAAACAAAACATTCAAATAACTATAAATAAGATAATAATGAAACGTGAGAAAAATCGTTTATTAACTATTTTTACCTAAAACGGTTTTAAATAACAAGAACCAACTAAGCCCACCTAATGAAGCAACTTAGTTCCTTGAAACTGCTTACATATTACAGCCAAGAGAGCTAATCCCTTGAGTCGCAGCGTTGGTACCCTTTAATACACATGAAGAATTGCCCATTATCTAACGAGAAGTCCAGTTAAATTTCCTTTTTTACGGTTTTGAAATCATGATAGCCGTAAATGATTAAAAAACCGTATAGTTTTGTATTCATGATTTAATAACTATACTAGTTGTAAACGGTTTCAAAACTGTAAAGGTAAAAAATTTTTGTTACCGTAAACTTTACGGTTAATCAGATGGACAGACTGCTGCCGGTTATTTTACCATAATTTCATGTAGTGTCACAGTGTAGTATAAATTTCGGACATTTATCAAAGTGACTTTGTGATTGTCAACATTCTACGGGGGAAGTCAACAACTACTAATTTCGGCCATTCACAGTAACATATTCAAAACATCAAAACGTAAACAAATTACTGAAGTAGGACAACGCCCCCACAGCGTGATCCTAATAAATCTTGTCATAATTTGATTTTTAAATTTTGAGAAAAAAAATCAATTTTTGAAATTTCAAGATTTATTCTAAGTTTACCGGAACTGACTTTTTCTATACTTTAAATTATTTATGTAGGTTCAAAGAGAATTTGACATAAAAGTTTTCACCTGCGATCTAGCGCCCTCTTAAGTCTTATATTACATTCTAATTCAGATGCAAACATAATTTTCTTCACCATTTTTGATAAAACTTATTGCATTAATTTTTTTAAGTGATTAAAACAAATTTTTAAATTTTCCTGATTTTCAATATTTTACTATGGGATAAAATTAGTTTAATTTATTTATTTTAAATCGCAGGTAATTCTTTAAAGTAAGATAGTATATGTCCCTGGCCAAATTATTAGACGCATTCTAATATTCTATGTAAAATCTTAATTATCAGGTGATACTATACAGCTTTATTGTTTTCACGAGACTGAAACTGGTTTCCACTTGTTTACGTTCGTGTATCAGTAGGTAAGCATTGTAATACAATACGTTAAAAATAAATACTAACAGAAAGTATGTAAAAAATCTCCTGAATAAAAACCCATTACACGTATGTCTAAATATAAAAAGACATACAAGAATACAAAGTATTGCATAGAAACTCGTGCGAAACATGTAATTATTAAAACACTACAGTGTGTCTAATAATTAGGTCTAATTATTATAATATACAAATATAATACCCGATATAATAAATATTCTATATTTATGTAATATATCGTCTAATTTATCCAATCGTCGAATTTAAATTATATATTATTTAACAAGAGCAAACCGGTTTCAGTCTAGTAAAAACAATAAAGCTGTATAGTATCACCTGATAATTAAGATTTTACATAGAATCTTATAGTGCGTCTAATAATTTGGTCAGGGACTGTATAGTTATAATTTTAATCCGAATCCAAGTTACTCTAACTGTAGTTTGAGCTTTTATTAAACCTTACCTTCATCTCCTTGAGATAAGTAAGCTCGTTGGACTGCAGCTTGATCTACCCAGCTATTTAGGAACTGACTGATATTTTGAACTGTTTGAAGTCTAATTAGAAAATCTTCTGGAACCTAAATTTTAAAAAAAAAGATTTTCAAAACTATGTAATCATTATATGGAATTTTAGAAAAGTTTATTTCAGAGAGGAAGAAAATCATAATTTCGTAAGCATTTTTCGTCGTAATAATTACAGTCTAAAAGAAGTTGAGCAACATAAAACTTCGAATTTTTAAACAATTATTAAATAGAATTTTTAAAAAGTTAAGCATTTAAGAAAGAAGAAATAAAATCCTGATTCAAAACTATTATAAATAAAATCATTATTTCATTTATCAAATATCAGTTAAACATTTAAGAAAAAAATAAAATCCTGATCCAAACCGTTATAAGCAAAATCATTATTTCGTAATAACTCAACAAAGATTCAAAATCATTATTTCGTAATAATTCAACAATGATTCAATATCATTATTTCGCAATATTTCAACAATGATTCAAAACCATTATAAACAAAATCATTATTTCATTTATCAAATATCAGTTAAACATTTAACAAGAAAGAAATAAAATCCTAATTCAGATCATTAAAAACAAAATCATTATTTCGTAAATATTTCACGTATAAATAGTTACAGTCTAATAAAAATTGTACAACATAAACTTATATTATTATGCAATCATTAAATAGAATTTTAAAAATATTAAATATTTAAGAAAGAAATGAAATCAAATATTTTAATTATAATATATACTTCGCTACTTTACAACGGAATGAAATAATTTTATAATCACCAACACAAATGACATAACCTTCTATGGATAATTGAAGAATTTAGTGGATGAAGGAACCATCTCACATTTTGATAACACGAGTTTTGGTTTAAGAATATGTTCCATTCAACCAGTGATCGGAAGTAGCACACTACAAGTAGTGAAACTACTGCAGTCGCTATTTGATTCAGAGTTTGTAGTGATGTGTGCTAATTCTTTAAAAAAGTAGTAAAGTGAGTAGTGCTATGCAAAAAAACTGTATTTTGTAACGATTCCTATAAACTACTCTTAACGTTAGTTTAAAAACGAAACACAGTTCGAACGGAAATAAGTTTTGAAATTATTAGATTGGTACAAATCTTCGCGGTTCCGTCTATGGATGCAATGAAAATGACCCTGTATCCGTATCAGAGCGCAAACAGAAATTACGTATCACGTATAATTAATATTTAAACAAGCCATTACGAAAAATAGTTAATTAATCACTTTGGTCCCACTTTCACATGCGAATGCACACTCGTGAAGCATTATGTTATTTAAAAAGAAGGGAACGTATTTTCGATGTACTAAATATAAGAGCATTAAATTAAATAAAAAAGCATTAAACAATCAAAAAAATTTCAAATATTTGATTATTTGCATTTCTTAAATTAAATATTCACTATTGAAAAAAGCATAAAAAATTAAAAATTAAATTAACAAATTCGAAAAAATATTTTGGAATAACAACTCATGTAAACATGAATAAATATTTCTTAATTTTTCTCTTATATTTGATGTAAACCAATTTCTTATTCAGAACCATTTTGAACATAAATGTAAATTAAGTTCTCCAGCAAAGTTCATCTCATTAAAATAGTGAAATAGATACTAAACTCCAAAGAAGTTTGTAGTCACTACATTTAAAAAAAAGTAGCTAACTACATTTGTAACAAAGCAGTTGTAGTAAACTATAAAAATAATGTAGTTTTTCCAACCACTGATTTCAACTGTATGTATAGAACTTAATTTTGTTCATCCAAGTCATTAAATATGACGATTTTCAAAGAATAAGTTTGTAAATGTGTTTTGCAAACAGCTTCTTCCGATATTTTCGCTAAAATTTCTCTTAAAACCTTCTTCCACAAGGCTCTTTAATTATATTTTTCTTTATCATAGAAATAATAAAAAAAATTCAGATAAATTTTTTTCTTTCCCTAAAATCTTACGTAAATTAAAATTTAATTTACAGTAAAAGCTCCATGTAACGTATTCGCTATTACGGAAAAAAATGCTAATATTGAAAATAAAAAAATTGTGTGTTTATAATGAGTTAAAAATTACTAGCCTTCCACTATTACTACAAAATATTTTTAGAAAAATACAATTTTCTGATGTTCAAATGAGCAATATTATACAACCAAGGTCTAAATAGAATTTATTTTTATTATATCAGGTATTAATAAAATAAAGCGATAACAAACCCCGATTTGTATAAAGCAATGTGTGTCCGACCACAGGCTTGTTGTACAAGCATTCCTGTCTTAGACATTTCTACTTTTTATAAAGTACAAAGCTACGTAATTCAGTCTGCAATCTGTAGGCAAAAACAGTCTACTTTAGATATGAATTATAAAGCAAAATAGTCGTCAAAATTAAAGGAAAAGAGCTGAATATGTTTATTTTTAAGTCTTTGTTTGTTAGTTTAACCTTAAATACGTGTATTTTCTTATATAAAAAAGCTCGTTATAACGAAACTTTCTTCTTCTATAAAGAATTGTCGTTATAATTAACTGTATATTGAAACTAAACAGGGCTATCGAAATTAGTATCAACTTTTATCTATTGGTGTGATAAAAATCCATTGCTAAAAGAGTAACTTATGAACACTGGATATAGATAGATATAGATAATTATTAATTTAAGATTTTAAAATTATATGAAAACAGTTCTAAAGGTCTCATAATCACCCAAGTAACAGTTGTTTATCGCCATATGGATAAAATTTGCCATTCGCCGAAACTACGGAAACGTTTATAATAAATTGTTTTTGAATCGTGACACCTATTCCGTGACAAAAACTTTTAAGCACCAGTTTTCACAACCGTATATTCTGTCGATAGCAGTTGAATTCACCTGTGCCTTCTGTTACGGCAAAATAGATATTATGAATGTAATTTTTTTCGACAGATAATTTTGCTCGCTAAAGAATTCACTGATTTCTCGAGTCACTAATTTATGTATCTTCTCTTTTAACGTTTGCTTTTCAAGAATAAGCATTAAAACATTTTTACCATAGGTAGAAAAGTTAAGTTAGTTTCTAATTAAAAGTGATAAAAATATTTTACTTTATTGTAAGAATTAAATTTCGATATGTTTCATTCTATATCTTTGTGACTGTATTTTATATAAATATTAAAACGTATTTTTAATCTTAGTTACTCATTAATATTTACTTTATATTACTCACGTCTTGAACCAAAAACGCAAATGTCATTTTTGTTAAGATATTTTTACTCCAATTCTTTTATTAAATACAAAAGGAATAAGCAAGTCTAATTTTAATTAGAAATTTTTTGCATTCCTTGGGCTACTCAAAAGGACAAAAATAATAGTAAAATTCTATTCATTTGCATGCACTTATTTTAAACCATATAAGAGTATTGTGTATGATATACTGGACAATAACGGAGTAGTTTTATAAATTTTGCTGGTAAAATTCAATTGTTATAAATATTATTGTTTTTCAATGCAGTTATTAAATTATTTTCATTCCGTAATTTTTTAATTTTTTAAAACATATTTTTGAAGCCTAATGATATTTTATTTATTTTTTTTTCCATTTATTTATTAGTCCAATCGAAATTTTTTACATTCTTCGTGCTGCTAAAAATGTGATAAATAACAATAAAATACCAATCATTTTCAAGCAACCATTTTTATTGATATATAACTATGAATATGACGCACAGGACAATAATGAAATAATTTTATAATTTTTATTTATATAATTCAATTATTTTACATATAACCCATATAATGCAATTCGTGAATTACACCCATTTTGTAATTATTCAAAATTTTGATAAGTAGTTATGCATTAATTTTGAAATATATTAATCCATTAACTATACCAAAAATCATATTTATTTTATATATAATTATATTACTATATATCATATTTTAGCAATAACGCATCAATTGCATTTAATAATGAAAACATAAAGAGAAATCATTCTAGTAATTTAAAAATCAATGATCACTTGGTTTATCAAACTTTAATATGATGTAAATCAACAAACGATCTTTTATTTCTTATTTTTACGTTAAATTCCTCAAGCTTACTTACAAGCATTGTATTTATACACTTTCTCAGTATTAAAATAACTTTTTTTAAAAAAATTATAATGCATGTTTAAATTTTCCATTCAAATAAATTTATAGGATATAGTTTTAACAGTGTGAAGTATATATTTATAAGAAGAATACACTTATAAACAAACAGTAAGGAAATTTAACATGTGTAACAGATCAATAAAGCATTTTTATGAAATATAAACTAGGGACTTACTGTAACATGAGTACTGATTCGCAATCGTCAAATAAGTCACTGTTTGGTCACTCCTGATAAAAATTTTATCTAACTTAATACCCTTATTGAAGAGGACGCACCCTGAGAAAAAAAAGTGTGGTCAAAACTACCAGAATATGGTAAACTCAACCGTGTTGCCTGCTTATGGTACACCAAAATGGTCTGTAATATTTACTGAAGCACTTTGGTTATAAAGTTGGTAAAATTAATAATTAAATATGGTTTTATAATTATGTGATGAAATTAGGTAAATATGGTAAGTTTAATTTTATAATGATGCCTTAGAGCAGTGATTCTCAACATTTTTTTTTTGTTGCGGCACACTTTTAACGATTTCGAAATTTGACGGCACACAAAGAAAAAAATTAAATTAAAAGTTGTTTAATTACCTATTTTACACTGTGTTAAATAGTTTGTGATAATAATAGTGAATGTGAAATAAAATAATATGTACTACAAAAGCACATTTATTAAGGGATTAGTTATTTCTCTCGACCAATTTTTTATTAGTTAGTAACAGTTATTTATTTTTTTGCTAGTTATTAATTGTTTGCTTGTTTTCTATAGTTATTAACTGTTTGTTTTTTTTTACATTAACTGTTATTTTTTGTGATTTCTTGTTAAATAGTTTTTTTGCTAATTATTAATTGTTAGCTTAATTTCTGTTAGTTATCCTTTGTTTTTTATATATTTGTTTTTTTAGTTATCCTTTGTTAATTTGTTTATTAATTGCATAGCTTACTTTAATTTACTCTTACAACATTTTTTAAAATTGTGTGTCACATACAATTTAAACACTTCCATCTTATTTTAAGATTGTCAGAGACAAGACAATCGCCGACAAAGATGTTCACGCTGTTAAAGCGTGGAAAAATTATAAAAAGTATATATATATATATATATATATATATATATATATATATATATATATATATATATATGTACATTCACTTTTCTTTAATTTAAACTTTACTCATAATAAAAAAAGCATTATAATTTTTATTGTCATTTCTAATATTTGGCGGCACACAAACGTGCCGCGACACAGTGGTTGAGAATCACTGCCTTAGAGCATGGCATTAAAACACTTTATCCGGTTTCATTTATTTTTCACTATTGTGTTTTTTACTAAATGTGTCGTAATAATAATTATAGTTTCGATACCCTGAATATTCGGTAGACCTTTACCATATGAATAGAAAAATTAATAAATGAATGGCTTAAATACCGTATAATTTGCTTTATTAACTAGAATTATAGAGGGGGATTATCAGAAATGTCATTACCATACAGTACTGTAATTTTACCAGATTTTTTTCGGAGTGAAAAAAATTGAAAGTTTTTAATTATTTTTTTAAAAAATAACAGTATAGTGTGAATAAAAATAACAGTATAAAAATAATAATCTTACAAATGATAAAATTCATGAGCGTGTGATGAAACCTAGTTTCGATTTTTTCTTCTTGACAAGGGATTATATTTGACTTTAAGTGATAATTAAGCTTACAATGTCATTTTTAATGTTTTACCAACTTTAAAATTATGTATATTCCAACAATTAAACTGTTAAAGATATTTTTGAGAAACATATTTTCTGCATTGAATATTAAATTTTAAAAAATATTAAAATAAACAATTCTAACTTTAATGTTACAGCCCAGTTCAACAAAAACATTTTAATTAATTAATTTTTTAGCGTTTTTAAATTTTTAATGTGTTTAGGAAGATCTATAAACATTTTTGAGAACTTATAAGGAGGTTAAACAGCACAAAAAATTATGGAAATACATGTTTTTGAAAAAAGGGTGAAAATTTTGATCCTGTTTCTTAAAAGTTTTATAAAAATTATAACAAAATGTAATAGTTGTGTGTCAAACAAAAGGCATTAAAACAAGAGTGGAAATTTAGAATTCTTCATAAGTTATGTTGTTATAAGTTTTAGAGTGTATTGAAGTCTAATATCATCCAAATTTGCTCTAACTTTAATACGATTTCAAGGTACGCTATGTTGTCGTAATACTTAAACTTTACTGCAAGAAATGATATTTCAACAAGAATGGAAGTATGTTTGACACACCTTATTAAGGTTGTAGCAAATTTGCACAACATCATAATTTAAAGTACCAAAATCATATAAAATGAATAATTCTAAGAAACAGAAGCGACAAAAGTATTTGATAATATAAATATTTCATTTGCCTCAAAAATTTATGAAGGTAGTAAAATTCAATAGGTTTCGAGCGTACAAAAATATTTTGTCTTCCTCATTCACCTCTAACTAGTTTTTAGAAAGGGTGCCTATTTTAAAGCACTCGAAACATGTCAACTTAACCACCTTCATAAGTTTTTGAAGCTAATAGAGTTTTTATATTATCAACTATAACGAAATCATAGTTGAGCGTTTATAACATTTTCCTAAAAGTGAGGTGAAAATTCGAAAAAATTTTATACATTATTAAAAAATTATAAATTTCATTTCATTGAAATTAGAATTTATAATTCTTTTATGTCATTCCTTATGGAAATTGAAAATAAAATTAAAAGTGAAAATAAAACTAAATTTTGATACTAATACTATACTTTACTAAAATATACAAAACTCAAAAGGAAATAAAAATAATATCAAAAATCAAAAAACATTCATGGGTTAATTATTCTGTGGTCTTAAAATGGGAAATGCATGAAACTTAACGAAAGATATTACACACAATAAATGAGTTTCGTAAAAATGTTACCCTGAAAGTATTAGAGAATTTGATTTTAAAACTGAAAAGCAAATAATAAAGTGTCGAAAGTCAAAAAACATTCATGTACTAGCTGTCCCACAGTCCTAAAATATGAAATGCAGGAAAACTAGCAAAAGAATCAAACACGATAAATGAGTTTCGTTAGCCGATAAGTATCAATGAATTTAATTTTAAAACTAAAAAGCAAATAATAAAATGCTAAAAATCGAAAGAATTACTTCTCAGTCTTAAAATATGAAATGCATAAAACTTAACAAAAGAATCCCTCATAAACGAGTTTCGTGAAAATATTATCCAAAGAGTATCTACACGGACAGGAGAAAGTCCGCGTTTCTTTGCTTCTGTCAAAAAAATAAAGATAATTAACCATAGATAAAAGAATTAAATCTACTTTCTAAAACCTAAACTGATCATTTATTTCTATTTAACTAACTAGAGGGGGCAATTTTTGCGCTTCTCTATCGTGAAAGTGAGTCATAAAAATGTTCAATAAATTAGCATAAATATCATGTCGTCTAGCCGCTATCAATCTTTCTTCAACCTTGGGATAGTGTAGGTAAAGTTTTGTTGTCTCTCTGAAATCACTCACAAATCGCGTTCCAACGGATGCATTCCAGAATCTCCTACTGGAATATTAGGTGCGATGTAAATGGTTATTTTGATTTGCTAGGTTTAAGCAATAGCTGCATGAATCATTCTAGGATCTTTTAAAGATTTGTTCCGTGCGTGTACAACCAATGATAAAAATTTGAACTCTAGTAAAATTCATGTAAAGGTGGACGACCTGCACTCGACAGAAAATAATTGAGAATAATTGAACGATATTTTAGAAAAACAGCTTTAAACTTATCAGCTCTTTTTTTTCAGTTGAAAAAGAGCAAACTTGAAGTGGACTTGAACTTGAATGGCAATCCATATTAATACATTTTGAAATACAGAACCTTTTAGTCTAATGGGTAGATTATTTTTCCAATCTTGTTTCATCTGTGAGGCTCTCTATTTCAAAGAATAAATAAACTGGAGGTGTGCTAATTTTAAAATAAGATAGAAACATGAAAGTAAAGCTAACTCAATTTTTTAATAATTGAGTTGGATAATGGTATTTTTTAATAAGTGGAGATTTTTTAATAAATAAGGCATTCGAATTTTCGACTACAAATCACATATTTGACGATATAGCAGGCTAAATGAAGGTTATACATTTTCTGTTCACATTAATGTTTTCTTCAATCTAGAAAGCAATTATATTAAAATTTCAACTGACGCATTACAGTTTTATTCACTAAAGGAAATTATTTTCACATTTAAAAGTACATTAAAAATTAAATTAGAAAAATAAAAACTCAAATTAGGTTGAATTTTAGAAACTCTATTACAAAAAACATTATGAATGTAAGATGATGTTCATAAGGCACAATTTCAGACATAAGGCACAAATTCAGATTATAAAAAAATCTGCCTAACTTAATCAAAATCAGCTGTCATTCGATTTAAACCTGAAAAAAGAATCATTCAAAAGTTTTTAAATATAAATAAAAAAATAAAATTTTCATTTGAAAACAAATTGCGACACTGCAATAAATTTGTTGCTTGTGTAACATTTACTGTAAATAATCTTATGATTTGCTAAGCTAAATTAAATATTTTTTTTCTTATTTGTAAATAAACAATAACTATTTAACTCATTTCAAATATAATTTATTTCAAATTTAATTTATTTCTAGTAAAAGTAAATAATCCAGAAAAAATTATGTCCTGAAAGATAATCAAAATGGTAAAAAATGTTCTTTGAACCCTATTAATTTTTTACCCCATCACGTGATGTGACGTCATATAAGATCAGCTGATTCCTCATTGTCGTGGTGAAGAATGTTACTTCCGGATCCTTGGATGATTTTGCTGTCATGCACAAATTTATTCACATCACGTGTTTATTCAATTTAGATACAAAGGAATCCGTTTTTAAAAGTAAACTGTAACTTTTTTTCATTTTAATAAAAAAAATTTACGAAATATTATTTTACATTATTTTTTTTTTCAAATTAATTTACAATAACCCCTCTAATGCAAAGTTTCTAAACTTTGTTTCTAATGGGGAGTAAAAAATTGTACTTAAAAAATAATTCATGACTCAGCAAAAATCTTATATAACAAAATAAGTTACATAATAACTATCAAGACGAATCATTTTCATATAGTTGTAATATGATCAGATAATGAATTCTTTATTCACTTATATTACATAATAAATATCCAAACAATTTCTTCAATTTTTATATTTGCTTTGAAAAACTATACAAAACATACATATTTAAAACTATTTTGCTTTAAAATTAATTTTAGTTTAGGAAACTTAATAATTTTTGTTCCAATAAATAACAAGAATAAAACATAGATGTTTAATTTTCGAAGAATATTATTGTTTTTAAAAAGGCATAATAATTTTGAAAGAGTTTATGATTTAATACGAAAAAGCTCTATTTAAATTCTGTAGCACTTTTCTATAGTAATAATATTATATAATATTTCTACTGTCACTTAAACGTAAGTAATTAATTGGAGCGAAACTTTAAAATAATAAAAATCCTAACTTTCATCTGAGGGATGTAAAGATTCAAAAAAAAAAAAAAATTATAATAATAATAAAATAAAAAATTGGCAACTAAATTCTACACATTTCATCTTTAGAGCCAAGATGGCTCAGGGGATAGAGAGTTCGCCTTCCAATGCAGCGAACCGGGTTCGAATCTCAGTCGATACGAATTTCGCATCCGGCTTGCACCGAACACAGTGCTGACGTGAAATATCCTCAGTGGTAGACGGATCATGGGTTAGAGTCCCCTTGCCGTAAGGCTAACCGTGGGAGGTTCTCGCGGTCTTCCTCTTCATGTAACGCCAATGCGGGTTAGCTCACAGCCACCGAGAAATAAGGCCGTTGAGATCACCAAGATCTTTTACTGACGTCACATACCGTGGTGAATAGCTGATATGCGATTAGCCGCTAATTTCAAATATTTGTTTTTCATTGAATAGCGGTCTCGTTTAACTCCGTCGGTTATGTCGTTTTAAACCAATATATATATATATATATATATATATATATATATATATATATATATATATATATATATATATATATTAGAGATGGCTAATATTTTTTGGAACAGGTATTTTTCACCTGATATTTAATCGTACCTGTTATAAAAATAACAGTTTACTTCCAAAGGCCAGTTCCAAAATACTAGGCAAAAATTGTCATTCAATTATCTGGCCAAAAATTTATTGCTTGGCCACCGTAAGCGCATATATATTGTAAAAATGAAGAATGGCAACTGCGGTTATGTTTTAGTTTCAGTTTCGATTTTGTGATGCAAACATTATTATTTTGTAGAACGTTGATACGATATGTACGTGAATGTAGTAAGTTACGAGTGTACTTATATTATCAATAAATATTGTTTTAGTTTTCTATGAAGACTTAGATTAATGTTAATTCAACAACATTCGAAGCCAACACACGTTATGTCGAAACAGCCTGTTATTTTATCACAGGCTAGTATTTTGGAACAGGCGATATTTTGTCACAGCCTAGTATTTCGGAACAGGCAGTATTTTGCCACAGGCTAGTATTTTGGAACAGGCGATATTTTATCACAGCCTAGTATTTTGGAACAGCCGATATTTTTTCACAGGATAGTATTTTGGAACAGGCGATATTTTGTCACAGGCTAGTATTTTGGAACAGTCAGTATTTTGTCACAGCCTAGTATTTTGGAACAGATGGTGTTTTGTCACAGGCTAGTATTTTGAAACAGATGGTATTTTGTCACAGGCAAGTATTTTGGAACAGGTGAAGCAGGTTAGTATTTTTGAACAAATTTGTATTCAAGAATAGGCAAGAATTTTGTGATAGCTTTGCCTACTATTTTATTTGTAGGAATGTCGGGTAAGCGGTGATCTGTCCCCCTGCCCTTTTGATGCTCGGGTATATGGGGGGGAGGGCCGCCGGTTGCTTACAATTGCATTTTCCTTGTTTTAATTTTTTTTCTGTGATGCAAAAAGTAGAAGCATTTAAATATGTTTCCTAATTTTTTGATATTGATACATATTTCCTACATGTAAAATAGAAAAAAATTTCCTACAAAATACGAGTCTTATTATCTCATTTCTTCTCTCCTTAGGTTTACTCTCTCTTTCACCTTTTTTTTTTTTCCTTCTTTTTTTAAGGCAATAAATATTTTAACTTATTATTCCCTTATAAGAAGGATGTGCTAAAATTGTTAAAACTATATTTAATATGCGAATTCAAGCTATATTTAAACACTTTATTTTCTTTGTAGGCAAGCTATATTATCAAACACTATATTTTTTCTCACAATCTTTATCCTTTTTTACATCTTTTCTTTAAAATGCTGAACTTATGACGAAGCATGAAGGATAGTACAATAGTACTGAGAAGATGAAGGATAATAGAATAATATGTAATTATTTTTTAAGCAAAATATTTTATGTATGTGATTTAATAATAAAGCTTAGTTATTTAGTTTCAGGGGTCATTAAATTTATATATTTTATATATTTAATGAAAAATTCAGAATATTTTGTTTGAAATAGTGATTTGCTCACTATAGAGTAACTACGGCCTACATTTACATAAAAATGCTCCAATTTTTTATTATCTCTTTTTTTCGCCTACTGTATTTACAGCATTATTTACAATCGTCTTTTAGGGGACATCTAATCAAGTAGTTTACTTTGAGAATCCAGGCAACTCTTTACGCCATTGGTCCCCTGACTTTCGGACCACCTCCCTAGCTTTCGCTACTATCGGCGGCTTCCTTTTCGAGGTCGAGATCGACCGTGACCTTCGAGGTTAAGAATTGACTCTCTCAATATCTTTACATGAAGGCGTGTCCTTTATTTCCCTCGTAGTTATTTGTTGTAATAATTCAATCAATGTTCTATGTGATGAGTGATTTGAAATTGCGGTTAATTTCGTCCACTCGCATAGAAATAGATGTCTCTCTGGCATTGCCTAATATTTTGTTGCTTAAAAGATTTATTTACTTTGAATTTTTGAAGAAAATAATTAATATATTTTTAAATGATAATATTCTGCAGGAAAGGAAAAAATCTATTACAGTTAATTTGGCGAATTTCTTTTTTTTTCTTGTTTTGAATTTTCTTTTGACATTAAAATTACCATTACATAGTATGTGATAATTTGATATTACTGTGCTGATTGTTTTGAAAGAAAAATATTATTTAAATAATCCAAGAAAAGTTAAGAATTGTTAAAAAGACTTGTTTCTTAAAAAATTATGCTAAATTCGTATACTGATGTTTATTTTGAATATTTACTTTAAAAAAATGTTTAAAAGTCTGGGATTATGCTCTATTTATATTTAATTTGCTAAATGTTTTATCTGGTGCAAATTGGTAAAGCTCAATCAATTACATTTTAGTATAAATACTTTTTTAGCCTAAAACTATCAAATGATGTTATTCGAACTATTTAAAAAGTTGCGACGAGGTTGCAATACATGCAGTTAGATTATTTTTAGGCATTAGGTTATATTTAATTTCATTTTTGTCAACTTAAAATTCTAGAAGACAACTAAGCCCTATTTCTTTTCTTTATATAAAATGAAAAAATGCTGGTTATTTTGTCACATATACAGAATATAACGTGCTTTTCCTAAATTGTTTTTATTTAAAAATAATAATACACTATGTTGTATTTTAAATTCAGAGATTAATTTTTTTTTAAATTTCTAATTTATTATTATTAATGAAGTTCCATTTTTTTTCCTCTCGTAGAAATGAAAAGATTCTGGTTATATCGTCAAACAGAATGTAATAGGGAACTCCTATATCCTTTTTATTTAGAAACAAGTAATAAACCTGTTTCTAAATTATTTTATGCTTGTTAAAAAGAGGCAAATTATGTAAAAGAATTTTTTCTGCTTCACTCATTTCTCCTAAAAATGCATTAAAAAGAACTATATTTTGTAACAAAAATTATTGTATCTACTATTATTCATTATATTTGATTACACTAACGAAAATGCTTTTCAAGTGTTTTTAACCAATTTAAACTACCTGATTTAAAGTATAATCACAAAAAGAAAAATATATATATATATACATAAAAAAGGACGAAATATAATTTTTTCACCGAGCCTAAACAATAGAGAATAAAAGAGAAATTAATGCGTAACTTCTTTCTTTTTGTTTAAAAAATAACTCGAAAAAACTTCGCGATATTTTCTTACTCTTAGAAAGAAAAATATGTATTATCTAATTTTGTCAAATTAATAGAAAAATATGTATCTGCTACAAAAATACTTCCCAATCTAAACTATATTTCTGGCTGAGGTCAGTGTGCGGGTGGGTGACCACTTGGATCAGTGTGCGTAGGAACCGAGGGTGTGCGGCACTGGTCTTCATTAAACTGTTCTACTGTAAAGCGCTCGACTTCGCGTGCAGGTCGTTGGGCTACCGAAGCAGGGGTGCCATCCCCTCTGCAGATAATTAAAATTGTAATGGCTTGTCTTCGGATCATTTTTAGGGATGTTTCTCAGACCGTCGCCAATAGCCCATTGTGCAGCTCTAGTGCAACGTCAATTCAATACAGCAACAACAATTAAATTATCTTTCAAATGTAAAAAAGTTGAAATTTTTTTCCTTAGACCTGTTATTTTGGAACAGATATTTGGAACAGGTATTATTTTGTATGGTAACAGCTGGAACCTGTTATTGCCCATCACTAATATATATATATATATTAGTCCCCACTAATATATATATATATATTAGCCCATCACTAATATATATATATATATATATATATTATTTTAGAGCTTTTAACAATGCGATATGCATGTGTAGTTCTAAGGTGTAAAGGGAACTACAAAAATGGGTCTAAAGTATCAGTATTTGGGTTTCCGAAAAGGGAGGAAATGAAAAAAAAAAAAAAAAAAGGATAAATTCCATCAAACGAGACAGTTATCAAATAACTGTAAGTGTTTATGTTTTAGTATTCGTTTCTTTAATATTCGTATCTTTAATGTTTTAATATTCGTTTTTGCAAACTTAATAAAAAGCTTTTCAATTGGATAATGAAATAAGTTGTATTTGAGAATTACATTCTTTCAGGTATTGTTTTTTGTAAGCGAACAAGCAAAACATTCGTACTTTTGCAAAACACTTAGACGTGAAATAAAACAAATTAAAACATAATTTGTTGAGTTTAAATGCATATATAATCAAATATCAGATGTCATTAAAGGGTTAACATTTTTATTATTTAAAAAAACTAAAAAAGCATTCTTAAAAGAACGAAATATTAATAACTATGTTGATTGGCATTTGAAGCTTATTTTTTCTTAACGATAGCTTACGGTCATATGGGTAAAATTTCATAAATATTTATACTTGAAAGCAAAAAACATCCGATACATTAAATTATATTAATAAAAAAGGAATTTAATTCATTGTTAGCCATTTTAATTATTGTACGTTATTATTTAAAAGAATATTAATGAAACTGTTGTTCATGCTTCCTATGGTATGAATCTTTCGAATACAGATAAATTGTTTTTGTGTTATCTTATGCTGATGCCTTAAATAATTTTTTACTATTTTATAATTTGTTATTAAATATTGTAACTTAATTTTAATGCGTCACATTAACCAAAGATTGTGAAAAGTGTTGAAAAAAAATGTATTGCTTGAATAAAATTTTCAAATCGCACTCTGAAAAATATTTATCTTTCTGTCTACAATTTTATACATTTTTGTGCATTTTTTGACAAAAAGGCAGTAATTTTTAAAGCTTTTTTGGTATTTACACGTTATCTGAATCAAAGTTCTGTTTAAGTAATAATTTTTTTTAGAATCAGCCTAATATACTTCATAAAATCGTGCGTTTTATAAACGTTAAGGATAAATAAATTTTGAGTTTGCTCCAGATTAAATGTGTTATTCTCATTTTATTCCCCTTTTTATGTTTATTTTATAAGTCTGAAAGAGTATATGTATAAAATGCTTAAAAACAATATATAAGTTTATACATCTGCATACATATTCATTGAAATGTATCTTATATAAAATATATTAATTAATGAAATGTATCTTATATAAAATATATTAATTAATGAGATGTATCTTATTGAGTAACAGGAAAAATTATTTTAATAAATGCTTTTATATTTTTTTTATCTTAAATTTTTTTTAAAAATTACGATTTAACAAAAACTTGTAGACAATTTCAAATGCAGTTCATAAAAAATATTCAATATTTTCTTTCCTTTTTCAGTGAGTAAATTTTTTTAATTATTAAACAATTTCTGCTCAAATTATTATACCAATAATACTATATTATACTGAAAAATTTCTAAAGGAATCTCTATTTTGGAATATTTTTTTAACAAATCTTATAAGAAAGATTGTCATCAATAAATTTATTATATGTTGGAAAAACTTAAGATTTGAAAATACTTTACTTCTTTATAATAAAAAAAGGGTATATTTATTTTTGAAAATAATATACCTTTATACTATTTTAAAGTTTTACTATCTTAATGAACGAAATACTTCGCTAAATTACTTATAATTTATTTATTATTATTTCTTTATTATTATTACTTTATAATTATTACTTAGCCAAATTATTTTGTGCTATTTGAATATTATATGCGTCGTTTATTTGTAAATAATTGCAGTATTTATGTTTATATTATTTCTGCTTGGAATTAAATGTATATCATTGGATTCTGAAAGAATTGTTTAGAATGTATTTTAAAATAAAAGTTTCATGTATCAATAAAATTATAATTTCTTTGTCTCTTTTCTGCCATGATGTAACATATTTTTATTTATCTCGTGTTTGTTTACTTATTAGAATATATCATTTCTTATTTTCAAATATATGATTAAATCTAACATTTGATTACATATTAGAAAATAATAAATTATACAGTTAAATAAGGTTTATTCTTTTGATATTAAAAATAGTTATGATGAATCAGGATTGCAAATTAAAAGAAAAAAATTCTTATTAAATATCTTTCTATCATAAAATGCACATAATATTGCTTCATGAAAAGCATCAAACAGTCCTGCTTGTTCATTTTATTGAGTTATAATGCGATAAATAACATTAATTTAGTCTAATAAAAAACTAAAAAATCACCACTTAAAATATATAAGTGCTATTAAATTAGCTAAAGTAAAAATATTTTACGTTGTTCAAAAGTTTGAATTATTTATTATAGTTTTCTCTTAATACAAATATAAATACCACGTTATTTTATGGTTCGCTAGCACTTCAGAGGATGACGTCACAAATCTACTGAGAGGCCTTGACTCTCGGTGGTTCCATCAAAAAGTCCTCCACGAAGGCAAATTTCTCCCAATACTCGATCCAAGAGTTCCTTTATCTTCTAGATTGAGTTCAAAATTCTACGGAGTTGAACATTAGTAGTCGTAGGTGTTCAACGACGGTTATAAAATAAAATTTTCATCTTTAAGAACAGTATCATTTCTAAAAAGTGACGCAAGTAATCCGTCTAGGTATCAATTTTTTCACAGGCTACCATAACTTTATATACCAAAAATAGCTATATAGTAACTGTATTATTAATAGTATTATTTTTTTTTATAATTATATAAAAAACGGATGTATTATTTATATACTTTTTAACAAATAAAAACTTTTATTTCATTTTCGCTACTTATTTTCATGATATGAAACTAGAGAGAACCAATGTGTACGGTTTTTTTTCCCCGAGTAAACAATACTTGATTTTTTTTTTTATAGAATAACATATATTTAGTTTAAAATAGTAAAAAATAATTCTCGAGATTTTTTAACGTTATACAGAAAGATGATAAAATAAGGGCAAAATGATGAAAAAATGAATGAAAAAGATAAAAGGAAATTCTTTTTAAACATTTCATTGACTATTTAGTCAATGAAATGTTTAAAAAAATAAAATGTTTAAACACTTTATTGATAAAGAAAGATCTTTTATTGATAAAGAATAGCAAACTTTTTGCGATTTCCAAAAAAATACAATTTCCAAAAAATAATTATTAAATATCAAAATTAAAATAAGTACTATTAAAGTACATGAAAGTGTTAAATAAACTTAGCTCATTATTGATCAAAACATTTTAAATTACATTCAGGGATCTCCAAATTGCTTTAGATATACTGTTTTGCGAAAAAAAAACGTTATAAAGAAAATTACATTTCAAGAAAAACATTAAAATCAGAAAAAAAAACATTGGCATTTTGTGCTTTTAAGACATTGAAAAAAACCGGATGAAACTTGGAAAAATAATCCTAACATTAGAAAGTGGAAGAAACTAAAAACGACCGATACAAATGCTTAGAAGTATTACAAGAGTAGCTTAATTTAACCAAATTAAATTTAATATAGTACCTGAAAGTTAAAAGTTTATCGCATCAACTTTTTAAAAAAAATTATATCACTTTTTTTAAATTTAATACAGAATTTTAAAGATCTTTAAATCATAATATTTTAAAATTAGTTTAAGTATTCATACTTAACAATACTTGATTACAGTGTTACTAAGCTGTTCGTTATTGTAAATTCAATATGTGTTTTTTAGTTGTGTATATCTTTAGAAAGTAGTTTTTTTTAAGTAGAATCAATAATATTTGATTATGTTACTTTAAGAGTTCCCTATATAAATATAACATTGGATTTTACTCTTTTCATTTACAAAAATATTCTAAAATTGCAGTTATTACAAGTTCTTAAGAAATTCATCAAATTCGCTCCATATTTTGTTGTTTTATAATTTTTGCTTATTTTAAAACGGTGCGTTTATTATTTTTAAAATTAATCCTATTATTTATACCAAATTACAATTAAAAGGAGTTTATAAACAACTCTTTTATTATTTGACATCACTTTTAGAAGAAAAAAAATATTCCCTTTGGTCCACTAATGTTCTTATTTGGTTAAGCTGTTTTTTTCGTGGGGAGGTATTTTTCCACGGTTTTTCCAATTAAAAATAACTGGCCAGATTGATGAAAATATGTATTGTACTATCGATATTATAAGACGAAACAATCATTAATAATGAAAAAATTGTATTTCATCATAAAACAAACAATTTCAATTGCTTTTTTAAGTCAAAATAAAATCTTTCTTAAAGATGTCAGTTATTGAATGAAAAACAAAACCTAAATGTGGCGTAACATTACAGTTATTTAAATATAATAAATCTGAAAATGTTAAAGAACTATAGAAATCATTAAACAAATCAAATACTGTGATTCTTTAAGTTTTATTTTTAACTTAAATTCAAGTCTAAATTAAAAGAACAAGAAAATCAAACAAAATAAATTTACTCATATTTCGGATAAAATCCTACTACTTTTTTTACAAGGAAAAAAAAGTACCCAAATAAATATCGTCTAAAATCTTTTTAAATTACTGAATGCATTTTCATATCTTTACATTAAGTATTTAATATAAAAATGGACTAAAACTAGTGATTGCGCCATGCAGTTTATTGAGAATACTCACAAATGTAACATGCCCGGAAGCAATAAAGCTTACATCACAATTTGATTCAAGGACTGAAGTTCGGAAGAAGCAGCTCAATCCAAATAGTCTCTGTTACTTAACGAAATATTCACTAGTTTTAACATACAATTTTTATTCGTGATTCTTTTCTTCCTACATAAAACATATTGTCCAGAATGCACAATTCCAAATATATATATATATATATATATATATATATATATATATATATATATATATATATATATATATATATATATATATATATATATATATATATATATATATATATATAAAGGAAAAATTAAAGGATTTTTTTTTTATCAAGAAAAAGTTTACAGTTTATTTTTTCGTTGTCAATTTTAAATATTTATTTTTTTTATAATTTTTGCTATTTCTTTTCATTTTTTTAATAAAAATCCTTTTAAATAATTTTTTTATTTTTTTTTAGCATTATTACCTTGTATTATGGGGTCTATATACTTGCTCTATATATTTTTTGCGCAGCATATAAAACTTAATTATTCTTTGTAAATTTCATTCTTTCAATCTTAATAGTTTTTTATACATACACACTTTTTAATACCTATTATTATTTCCTTACACACTTTCCCTTATTTTCCATTCTCCACTTATTTTCTAAACATATAAAGAAAACTTGAAAAAAAAATTAAGTTTTTCAATAGTATTATATCAAAGCAAATATCATTTCGAACTAGAGTTTTGAAGGAGAAAAGCAAACAATAATAATAATTTGGGCAGTATTGTAGTTGATAATTCGGTTACAAAATACATATAAATAAATATAAAACCCTTACAAATTAGACCTAGCAAATAGATTGAAACAATTTAGTATTTATCCTGTCTTCGTCTAATGCCATTGCACTGTTATTCTGAAAAACTCCTGTATTATAGAAAATTATATGAATTTCGCTTTAAACATGCAACTTCCACAACTTTAATTAATAACATCGATTGCAAACAAGCTTACAGAATTTTTATGTAAATTAAAAATATTTAACTGTTGAATTTCCTTGTTATAATATCCTTAATGGTCGAATAATATTAATCTTTCTTCTTCGGCGAAAAACTCACGCCGATTACTTTTTACAATTTAAATTCACAAAATTTTTTAAAGACAAACTTAAAACACTTTACTACTTTATAAAAAAAAATAATTTAGTATTATCTTTGTGACGATAATAAAATACTCGGAGAAAATTTCTAGAGATGTTAGCAGAAAATGATTAATTTTAAGAAATATTAAATTAAGAGAGAATTTTTAAATTTTGTAATGTAGCTTACTTTTAATGAACGTTCATGAAAGTTTTCTTCGTTGACATTTCAAAAGGAAAAGAATATGAGAAAACAATAAAAATGCATATACTTCACTTAAATAACTTTTTTTTAATCTTATCTTTTATCTTATAACACACCTTTCTTTTATTAATTCTGCATTGATTAATTAAGTCTTCATAATTTATAAATTTTTCAATGATGCGTAAATATTTTCTACATTATGCATAATTTCTTTACAAACTATTACTTGGCGAAGTCGTTCTCTTTTAGTTGTTTTTTATGATAAATACAAAGATAAAAATAATACTTATGTTTTAAATTGTGAATGGATAATACATTGAAGTACAATAAAGGGACATGTTTTAATTATTGTGTTACACTGAGAAAAAAAGCATGATTAGAACTACCAGAATATGGTAAAATTTAACGTGTTTCCAACTCTATGGGAACACAAAAAACCTTGGTAATTTTAAACAAAGTGTTATAGTAATGAATTCGGTACAATTACCAACAAAATATAGTTTTAAATTATGTGATAAAATTTGGTAAACGCAGTAAAATTTTGGTAATTTCCTCATGATACCCTAGAACACGGCATAAAATTCATTTTATCGGTTAAATTTACTTTTCAATTTTGTATTTTTTACTAAATGTGGCGCAATAAGAACTATAATTTTGAAATGGAGAATTTCTGGTTAACTGTTATAATATAAACGGAAAATTAGCAAATGAATGGTTTAAATACCATATATTTTTGTTTTATTCAACAGAATTATATTCTTTTTTAATCAGAAATGTCATTACCATACGGTACAGTAATTTTACCAGAATTGTTTTTCTCCGCGTAAGGTTAAGGAATAATTTTAAACTTTTCAGGTCGTGAAACTTGTCACGAAACGGTATTTCAAAATATGTTTATTCTTTATCAAAGTCCCGGTATAAATAGCTACTTTTGTAGCTAAATGCTATCAATGATCATGTAATGCAATACAAATGCCGATAAAATTGATTTTCTGATGAATTTACTTCATTAATCATAATGTCAAAACTATCAAAGTAAATATCTTAGAATTTAAGTATTGCATTCGTTTATTTGGTTTTCTTTTTGTTACAAATTTGTTTTACACATCATTTATCATGGAATCGATGTAACTTCGATGATTAATAAGACATTCTAGACATAGCAATTAAAATCACAATTGCTTGTTTAAATAATTATTCGTTAACTCTAGAAACTCAAAAAATACATATGCTCTAAATAAAATTTTGTTTTTTCTTTTCTTATTTTTGTTGTGAATATTTTAGTGATATTAGATTTAAGAATTAATTCTGATTATTCTTAATACTGAAGAATTACATAAATTATACAGCAAAAAACAATAAATTTATTTAAAGTCATAAGCAGAATTTTTTATTGAATTATTGCAGAATAAAAGTGAAAGGAGAAGGTGGGTCATTCTTAACGGTAATTTAAATTCTAATACTTTTTGAAAGAGAAAATATGTCCTGCAATAGTTTTTAAGAAAGTTTTGATTAATTAAAGTCTAAATCTCAGGAATTAATTCCAGAAAAAATATATTTTACGAAAATAAAATTTTCAGAACTCCCTCAAATTAATTATGATTCCTGTTATTTTAATTAAAAACTGTTCAGATATCACTAATTTTAATATATACCGAATTAAGGGTTAATAATCGTTATCTATTTATACACATTATCTGGTCTGTCAAATGTATCGATATAATAATCATTCTGCTTTAAAAATGCATTTTGCCAGTTTAGACTGTCGATCAAAGGAAACTTAATACTAGAAATACGTATTAAGAAAAAAAAATTTATGGAGCCCAATTTTAAAATTAAATTTCAGTAAATAAATAAATTTATAAAAAATATTGTAGATTTTAAAATATAAATTTTATTCATTTTTTTATTCTTTTCCGAGATCAAAAAAATTTTCTTGCCATTTGTAGCTACATTTCCCAAACGCGTGTGCATGAAATAAATCATAATTAAGCTTTTTATCTTCTATTTAGCTAAAGCGTAATTTTCTAAATCGTATTATGAACTAACAAAAAATTTTATAAATATATTTTTAAGAAACGAAAGAGCATTTTTTTGTATCAATGTTATAATTTTGAAATATACTCATAGAAAATAACTAATAATATAGTTCATAGTTATTGAAGCTTATTACTTATTGAAACTTACTGAAAGGAAAATGCTTTGTAGTTGTCTTACGGGTAGCAGAAGATCATACCAGTATTCTTAATCGCTACTATAGAGTTACATTAACCTTTATGAACCCATTGTCAAATATAGCATCATCTTTGACTCCAATAACGTAATTAATGCAACATAAATGCATCTGATGTTTCTTTTCGCTGTTACAAAATTCCGGGCAAAAATGATTAAATAGCAATTTATTTAATTGTTATTTTACCATATTCAACCAAAACAGTCAAATATGCGTAAAAAAAGATGATATTCAAACTGTTAAGTGTTAGAAAAAAACATTTATTGATTGTTTTAATCTAATATGGTTTAACAACCAGAATTCTATCCGCAGCAACTAGATCGACCTTTGAAGACTTTTTCTTCCGTGCGGCTGGGTACATACTGTAGCTGAGAAGGCTAATAGGTCAATCTCATGACCGAATCCCAGCGTTTGATACAAAAATATTTCTAACATTCCTTCAATATATGAAGAGTTTCTAGTATCCTGCACTCTGCAATTGGTGATCCTGGGCTATTAAAATACGAAACTATCAATCATGCATAAATGGCGCAGCAACCACAGAGCTCCAAAGAGGGTTTAAATTTTATGTTTACGGTTTAGAAACTAGGCTAGTTGTAAATGGTTAGAAAACAGTACAGTTTTGTATTCACGGTTTTTTTAACCACACCAGTTATAAGCGGTTTCAAAAACCGTGAAGTTAAAGAAAAGTTCCTAACCATAAACTTTATAATTAATCGGATGGATAGACTGCTGCCGATTATTTTACCGTAATTTCAAAATGAAAATTCTAACAGTGTACGTAAGTAAATAATGGCTCCTTTTTAAGAAATTCTATGGAAAACCTCGAAAAATCGGCTTATAGTTGAAACATACAATCAATACATAATACGGTGCAAATTAGCAGCAACTTTAATTAGACGTTAACTTGAACCAAGTTTCTTTTCAGTGTGAATCAAAACAACGAGCAATCAAGTTGAAGAAATACGATTCAAATTTGCATCATATCAATTTCAACAAATTTGCTTTCATCGATATTGCAGCTTCAAAATTTCAATTTCTATCAGAGTATATTGTCAATAAATTGTTAAAAAGTTTCAGGCCTTTATAAATTTGTGCTATCCAAATTATTTATTTTCCGCTCAATCCAAGCAAGGTTTAATACTTATCGTTGAGAAATAAATCATATTTTAGTTAATAAAATAAAATAAAAAATAATTTATTTCATAAAATAGCATAATTCTTAGCTAAAAATATCTTTAAAAAAACTGTGTTTTTAAATTCACGCAATTATTCATACATAAAATTCATTCAAAAATTTAAACTACCCATTATTAAATAGTAGAATATTCATAGAATTTCTCAGTGTTCTTCTACCTCAAAAGAAAGCAATATTTGAACGATAATTTTATTGAAATAAAGAAATCATTAATCTAATCTAATTCATAATATTAGATTATCAAAAGCTTTCTTTTTTTTTTTTTTTTTTTTGTTTAAGATATGGAAATACTCTACGGTTTAACAAAATATCGCAAAAGCTAAAACTTACGTAACTAAAATTGACATTTTAAATGCATTTCTCCTAGCAAGTGCACATTTATCTATTGCGTGACACTTTCCAATGCTGAAAAAAAAATATTAGAATACGTAGAAGTATAAACTTTTACACGTGCAAATGCAAATGATGTCTGAATAGCTAAAGAATTGAGATAAGAGCTTATGAATTTTATGATGGAATATTTAGCGATTTGACTATTAGAATTTTTTTCATAAAAAAATTTTTTAAGAACTGTATTATTGGATAAACTTATGATGTAATATGACTGAGTTGATTTTTCTTTTAAGTTTTTGAAATACAGAACAATTATTTTTATCTCACACTGGAAAAGGCCAAAATATGCATTTTGACTTTAATTTTGAGCAGATTGGACTTTATTTTTGACAAGGGGGACCAAAAGGAACTGAAGGAGAAAAAAATCAAGATATTCATTATTTAGCTGTGCTGAATATATCATTCCTGAAAAATCCTAGAAAAAAGTGAATTTTGATATAGGGGAGAGTCGGGTAGCCCCGTCCTCTTCAGGAGTATTGTTTATATTTCTGTATAATATTGAGTAATAATCAATATTTTTGCATGTTTCTATTGTTTTATCATCTAATTAAATAATGCAAAAAGAATAAACCAAAAAAAAAAAAAAAAGAATAGCTTAACTTAAAAAAATAGAAATTCAAAAAAACATGTTTTTCAGCTCTTTTCGAAATGTGTCGGGTAGCCCCACCCAGTTACAAAAATTATGTTTTTTGACTGTTTTTTCAGGTGTAAATGAAAATGACCAATGTATCGACAATAGATAAACCTCATTTATCATTTTTATCACAAAATTCAACCGACTTTTCTTAATTTCATGACTACTCTATTCAACATATTTTGAAAACTATTGTTTACCATGTTACCGGCTTCATAAATACTTGAAACTTTGAAAATAATCTTTTTTTAATATAACAATTAATGTCCGATGGCCCATTGACTTGAAAAAATATTCTATACATATGAAATTGACAGTGGGCGGGGGTACCCGACACTCCCCTAAATGATTTTTTTTCCGGAAAAAGTCAAATTACTCGATCTTACCCTACTGCGGGTACGCATATTAAATCTATGAAAAAATTAGAAATACTAGAATTTCAGTGAAAAAGTAGCAGACATTCCTATCTTAAATGACAGTTCAAAAAATTATGCATGTAATTTAATTGTAATGTAGTCATAGCCAAAATCAAGGGTGGGGGAGAGAAAAGGACGCAAATGTCCGGGATTGCTGCTGGGACTTACAAAAAAAATAGAGTTTATTAATTAGTTTTTTTTTTTTTTTTTTTTTTTTTTTAAAGAAAATTGCAGAGAATTTTTTTTTTTTTTTTTTTTTTTGGCTTCTATTTGAAAACCGCAATTTTGCATAAAGGACCTTCAAAAATTCTACAAAATACTAAAATAAGGCTTTTTGTGCATTGACGAAGGAGCCTATAATGAATTTTTCCTTGGGTCTGTGAAATCTTTGTTCTTCTTTTGCTGCACGGCAGCTTTCGTGGGTCGAGCATAGACCCTCATCAAGAGGTGGGGAGTAAAACCAGGTAGTACCCGCAGTCGCATTAATCGGAATAAGCAAAGACAATAAAAACCTCGACGTATGAAAATTTAAAGTTTTGATGAAACAATGGTTACGTACTTAACTAAGAGTTGCCAAAATTTTTTACACATTGCATTGGAACTTATTTTCATTCTCTTCCTTTTGTATTAACTAAATTATTAATGGCTTCTGCATGATAATTTAGAATTTTCAATACTTTTTTTTAATATTTCATCAAACTGCGCATAAATTTAATTATCAAGGATATTTGCTCATTCAGATTTGACCTCATTCCAGTTAATTGAGAGTGTACTTTGTTATTCTTTTCTAGATTTTATTCATTGCACGATGTATCCAGCGTTCGGTTTATAATGAAACCTTTTTCCTTTTTGTCGGATTCAAAAGTAGCTTTTGACGTTTAGAGAAAAATAGAATAAATTAGTTCAGTTGTATATTTATTAATTTAGTTGCAATCAACAAATATTTTATCAAACACGAACGTGTAACTACTTATAGTTTGAGAAAAAAAAAAGAACATTTTTCAACGCGTCCCTATTTTCCGAGGCCGTTTTAAAATTTAGAAGAAGTTTCCAGGGCAGATCTTTTTATTAATTTTCATATTTATTTTGTCATTTACAAATAGATAATCTTAACAAAATATTGTACCAAAATTTCTCCATAGTCATAAATGCATTAAATACATTTATGTACAAAACAAATAACAAATATTTAATCCAAATCAATAGATATATGAAATCAAAATTTTTTTTCTAATATTTCAGATGAACACTTAAAGCGAATTATTTGCTAGTTATAATTTTTTAATAGAAATAACTCGATGTTAATTTGTATAACCTAACAAAATTATCCATTTCTTTAAATTTTTAAATAATGATTGTTTGCTTTCTTATGCATAAACAACTTTTTAGAACGCATTTATTATTCTATTTCCTTAAATTTTAGAGTAACGATTTGTTAATTTTTTTTACTCAAAAACCGTTGATGAGTCATAAAAGAATAAAACATAAAAATAATAAAACATAGAGGAGTCATAAAACATACCAAATAGATGATCATTATTATTACAATAATTTAGTATATTGTGGAAATTATAACATATTAACACGAATTTTATTTTTAATAAATGATATATAAATATATACATATATTATTTCATGTTGTGAAATATTTCAGGAATATTATAGACTTTATTAGTTTATAAAATTTTAGCAGCAGATCGGGATTCCATGCTATCATTTCAAAAATAACTTCTTATTGACGTATTTGAATTTTTCTTGGATTCTGAGAAATACATAAACACAGCGATATTGAATTTGTTGTTATATATCGACAAATATTTGGTTATTGTTACCGTTGTCAACTGAAGTTTATTGATCAAAATTATGATAAAAACCAAAGGTGAACATGGTCTCCATTTTAAAAGTGAGAGATATTGACACCGGAATATATTGCTCTTTTAAATAAAATAAGAAACAAAGAGTACTTTCATTTTTAAATAATTTTAATAAAGCGAAATTGTTTTATTGTTTTTTTAAATTTAATTACAATACAAGCAAATCTAAAAAACAAAAAAATAGTAACTTTATTTTTAGCTTGATAATATTAAAAATTAAAGAACTATTATTTTTCCCGATATTCAATTATTCTTTTATCGTTTACGAACTTATGATTATTAAATGGTACACTGAGAAAAAAAGTACGATCAAATTTACCAGAATATAGCAAAATTTAGTGTTTTTTGCTCTATGGAAATACCAAAAAGCTCGCTAGTTTTTACTACTGCGCTATGGTACTGATTTTAGTGACGTTAATAATAAAATATAACTTTGCAATCTGCGATAAAATTTGGTAAATGAGGTAAAATTTGGTAATTTAATCATGATACCATAAAAATGGCATGAAAACTATTTCTTCATTTAAATTTACTTTTCAGTTGTTTATTGTTTACTAAATGTGTTGTAATAACAACTAGAATTTTGAAAATTAGAATTTCCGGTAAACTAATACTATAGGAACGGATAAATTACCAAATGAATGGTTTAAATAAAGTATATTGTGATTTTATTGACCAGAATTATGGTTTATTTTGCAAGAAATGACATTACCATACAGTAATGCACTTTTGCCAAAACATTTTTCTCTCAGTCGAAAGGCAAGTTCAAGAATCAAACTTGCTTATTTTGTTTCATTCATTTTTTTTATAATTTATTTACATAATAACTTTGTAGTAGAATTCAATTTTTACGGCATCCTTTCAATGATTAAAAAATTGGGTAATTTCATAATTTTTATCTGAAAATTATGCAATGCAGCAGAAGAAAATATTTTCTGATTTTTTTTTTAAAGTTATTTAACTCATAGTTTGTTTAATAATGGTATGCAACGTGCACTGGCAGTAAAGCAATACTATGCAAACACTTTCAGAGTCCTTAAATGTAAAAATAATAATAAACGGTTAAAAGTAAAAGACACCGAGCGTTAAATTAGGAAACACTGAGCTTCAAGAAAAATGATTATTAAAACAAAATGCATGAAATGTAAAACATTAAGCTTAAAAAGCTGGAATGCGCGAAACAAGCAGATGAAATTCCTGCAAATGTTTATTGAGTATTTAAAATGGTTATCGTGTATAAAATATATTCAAAAATATAAGAAAATGACAAAACATTTTGATTTTTTTTAATATATATGTTTAGTGTTCGTGATATATTGATCTATTCATTAGCGGACTGTTGCAAACATAAACATTTATTTACAAACTTACATAAAATTGAATAACATAAAATTGACAAGATCACATTGAGTGACAGGAAGATGCTAGAGTTGAATGGCAACTGCATATTAATGTTTTTTATGATGTGAGCGCAGCCTCGTGGCAATTCTTAACAATATATATTATGATTCAGTTTTCCCATAAAGAATTTAAAAAAACTTGAGATTATAGTTCCCATGACACAAGCACACGTTATAATCAACCTGATGAAATATAATGTAAATTGACCGACCAATTAGATTTAAAATGCATTTACTAGTTTGACAAAATAACTTTTGTACACATCTCGTTTGTCATCGTTATATACACACATTGGTTGAATGAATCCAATGCCCTTCATGATTATTTACATTACGCAATTATTTAACCTCTCCTAAATAATTTTTTTTTAAATTTAGTCATAGATTTATTGGAGAAACCGGAGAAGGCAAAAAAAAAAACATTTGTGTTGAGATTTATTGTAATGGCGATGGATGTTGATCTGTCCTAATGTTATGCGATATGACCACTATTTTTCGTCTTTTATTTCATATGACTTGCATAAAGCTTATTTAAACGAATACATATTATTTTACTAAATAATTTATTTAAAAAAATAACTAAAAATTGACATTTTTAATGAAACAAATCGAATAGAATTTTATTGTCCCTAATACAATGAGTATAAAACATTTTATAATCTGTTCTATATACGATGAGAATATGCGCAATAATAGCAGATCACCGAAAAAATTAACTAATATTTTAATTCATGAAACATTGATGATGCAAGTTGTCATGAGACGATGTTACTCCAAAATTATTTTTTTCCTCAGAGACGCATATTTTTTTTTAATATCCTCTATTTCCAAATGATCAAGATCATAAAAATATAAGCTTTCTGTACAGAAACTTTAAACTTGTCAAGAATTATCAGTAAAAAACCAGTACATGACTTTTCTGTGATTAGCATGTTTTTCAACCCTGCGGCACAATCCTAATATTTCCAAGACATGTTTTTTTATTATATTATTAATCATAAACTTTCATTAAACCGATTCCACAGCATGGTGCAGAAATCTAGCCTCTAACTAGAAATGGAGGACACAAAATTGCAGTTATTGAAAGAAATTTTCTCAAAAAGCATCCATGGTCAAAGAAAATGGTCTTAGATGTTTTAACTCAGAAATTTATAGAACTTTTAAAGAGCCCATCACAATCAAAAGTATAAAAATTAAAAAAAATGAATCGGGTTGTTCATATTGCCATCGATGAAAAAAATCTAGTAAAGAATATTTTTGTGTTAAAGCCCCTTCATCAATCATAAAAGAAGAAGGCCTAAACAACGATAGCTCAGTTCTGTTTTAGAGTGATTGGGGTAAAAAAATTAACTGTCCAGGCCAAAGAATAAGTTATCTTAGTTAAATCTTCAACCTTCACTCGACCTGGGCTATCATGCCAAATATGACGGTGATTAATCTTAAAATTTGATTTCAAAAATTTTAGACTCATTACCTTTTTGCAGTTCACTTTAAGTTTATTAAAAGTTAAAATTTTCACATTCTACAAACATTATAAAAGGACAACATTGGTTTCATATTAACCCATTTATCTTCCCTTTTATTAGAATTTTTGTATTTTATGTTAATCCCTATCATTTGTGTTCAAAGCAATATTCTTTTAACTAAATCTGATTTTATTGATAATGTCTTGTTTAAATTCTTATGCAACAACATTACAGTGATCACTAGATGAAAAACTACTATCAATTATTTTATTTTAAACAATCTATTATAAAGTTATGAAAAAAATAATTTTTCTTATATTTTTACGAATGGACTTAATGGTTTAAAATTTTTGCTCTATAGTTTTGTAAATAATCATTTCTTTAAATATTTTTATTCATAAATGAAACCGTTACCTCGTCTCTCATTTCTATTTTCTCTCCAACAGAATTTCTGACTTAGAACAAATTAAAATTCACAAATGTTCTTAAACATAAATGCATCCGAATTCCTATTATATTTATTAATTAGACGTTCCTTAAGTATTTAAAAATTATAGAAACATTTTCTTAGTATATACCGGAGCTACAAATTAATATGTTTTTTGGGTAACTAGTCAACAGGCTCAAATTGAAGTCTATATGAAAAAGCTAAAATTCCTCTCTTTTTTTTATTTCAAAGAACATCAAATGTCTTAATGTGATAGCTATGTACATGAACAGCCATAATGAAATACAGAGCTTTTTAACACATTTTATTTAACTCACCGTCGTGTCTCTTTCTGCGGAATTAACAGTGAAATCAAAATTTCAACCACTAGAACTATCTTGAGTGCTCAAATTTTAATCAGAGATCTGTGTCGGATTACGATGCAAGTTCCAATCATTGCCTGGTAACTTGGAGTAAAATTTATAGCCATTTTATCGTCAGATATATTTTGATATATATCTGATTTCCAATTAGCTAAGGAGTTCAAATTTCAATTAAAGTTCTGTTCCGGATGACAATAGAAACTTCAATCGTTTTCTGATTACTACAAGCATAAATTATCTCCACTTTTTCTGGAAACAGAATTTATTACCAATCAAAAATTTAACCATTTTATGGCAGTAGATAGTTTTTCCTAATAAAATTTCCGATTATATATGTTATGACCTGTTCTATTTTGAGCAATTTGACGCCAAATTCAAATACAATAATCAAAAGACTTCCAAAGTTACAGCAAAAATACTAAAACCCAATGATTGAAAATAGAAAATAAAATACCAATTTTCTAAATGAGAATCGTCTGCAAATTCAAGTATTTCATTTAAAGTTATTTATTCAAAGTTTTGTCATTAAATCTTTTCTTCTCAAATAAATTTTTTTCACTTCGCGGGCAAAATTACTCGATTTCTAATTAACCTATGAATTTAAAACTTGCTGACTGGTTCAAATATAGAAAGTTGCTTTTATTTTTACTAGCACTTGATTATTGGTAAATATTTTGAGTTTTTTTAAATAAAAACTAACTTTTTAAGAAAAAAAAGATACTATGACATTTTGTATGCACTTATCGTGCATGCAAAATGTCATAGTATCTTTTTTTTCTTCAACTATTAGTTCTAAAGAAAATTTAATTATAAAAATTCTTTGCATTATTACACAAAAGTGTTGATACTTAAATTATACCTTTGTTTATTTTAAATTCCAGTAAAAAATTCAGAATCCTAAGTTAAATTTTAGATAAATCAAAGAAAGTCATAATAAAACGTACATTGACGCTTCTTCAGTTAAATGAAGTCACATATACCCCTTAACAAACTAACTGACACAAAAATTAAATTTAAAGAAATATAAAATAAAATTGCGTTTAAAAATTAAGTTAAGCAAATTAAAAAGGAAAAAATAATTTCATTTTTTTGATGTGCCCCTCTTTAATTTTTTTAGGTATAACAGAAATAAAATTATTTATTATTTTTAAGTCTACTTAAAACACGGTGCTTTTTTTAAAAAAATACATATATTATCATTAATTATATATATAAAAGTTTCTAACAATAAAAAATTATATTTTTTAATAAAACTACTTTCTCAGCAAAAATTGAAACGCAATAAAATGTATTAGACTAAAGCATGCAGTAGTGCTCAAAGAAGTTAATAATATATTTCCCACACAAATCTAAACAAAGATTATAAAATTAGTTTTAAAACACAGGCCATCTGCCACCCTTCGGCATAAGTCAACAACTTATAGGAAATTCGAATGTGTGAAAAGGCGGAAAAATTTTAGCGACATGTTGAGTTCACGTGGCAGCTGGTTGGGGGACCATCAGATAATTATTCCACCTAACATGGTCACGCAAAAGAGATTCTGATCACGCTTGCTTATGAATTCCATCGTACAAAATCTGAGACAGAAGTTCAAAATCGTGGCATCTGTCACGGGATTTACGGTATTGATAATTTCTAGGGATTATAAGTATTACTTATCCAGTTACTCTATAAAAAAATATATAATGAAAAGAGGAGAAATCCATCGTTATTTAAAACACGTAAATTTTATTTCACTATTATAAACAACGTTACTACGTTCACTATTATAAATAACGTTATTTTTTTCTTTTTTACACATATATGCTTTAAATATATATATTATATTTGGCTTGTAATTGCAAACCTCTGGGATATTTTTTCTGCATCCTAAATTTATTTTATCATAATAATTTTATAAACGAAATATTTTGCGGAACTAGAACATAAAAATTTTTTATTATTGCTTGGAGTTATATTTTATAAATCATCATAAAAATAAAATTTTCCCCTTTATAATATTACGTGACAACCACTAAAAATAAAGATAACAAATTAAAACCATAAAAAATGACTATTTCCAAACAGCTCCAGATTATTGAACAAATCAAAAAGGCCTAGAACATGTGCTCCCTAAATTCATGGAGCCCCGCACCCCACTATTTCCTAAACATTTACACTAACTATTGCAGCCATGTATATAATTTGTGTAAATTAATAAAACTACATCAATGAAAATATGTCAAATAAAAGGAAAAACTTGATAGATAGAAAAAACTATATTATTATTATTTGCTTTATACTTCGTATCATGAATTGATTTTATACTTTGATGAATTGACTCATGTTTCTTGTTATCGTTTATTTTTTATTCATAATCCATTTCATCAATTATTTTTAACATTTTATGCTCAATCAATCTATCAAAGTTTTACACTTTTATAATACATTATTATTTACAAATGACAGATATTTAACGAGAAATATATATATATATATATATATATATATATATATATATATATATATATATATATATATATATATATATATATATATATATATATATATATATATATATATATATATATATATATATATATATATATATATATATATATATATATATATATATATATTATATCTTAATAAATTGAGTTTTTTCAGAAAGTTTACGGCTGTTGACTCATAATGTTAAAATTTTGAATAACTTATAAATAATTTATCAACTGTTATTTATTGTCCCTAATGTGTCTTCTTTTGTTTAACGAAAAGTTTCAAATTTAAATTTGAAAACAATTCAAAACATCCCTTATTAATTTAATCGTTTGCCAGCTAAAATGCATTCAAATGTTTTTTCTTTATTTTGTTTCACAACGAATGTTTAAAATTAAAAATTAGAAGACGATTTAAAAAAAAAAAAACATTTCTCGTTTAATTATTTAATGAATAAAAAAGGTCTTCTTAAATAGTTGAATTCATTTTGGCTTCAATTTATATTTGTTCGCTGTACAAAATTTAAATCTAATTTCAAAATATTTCTTATATATATGATAGCAAAATATATGATAGAGGAATTTTTATATGCTACTTTAACATTAAGAGATAACATCCATTAAAACCAAACAACTAGAAAAGAACATAAAAATCTTTTTTCGAGAAAATGGTTAAGATTTTTATGCATTTTTTTAATTATTTTTTCCTCACCTTTAAATATTATTTTCTAAAAACAAGGCATGTCAACACACTTTTTAGGTACAAAAAATTATGTTTTATAAAATCATGTGAAATTTAAAAATTTAATATATTTCTTGAAGAAAACCTGAATGCTGAATTTTCCTAATTTAAACTTATGTGGAAAATAGCCTTTCAAATTTAGTTTATCATAAATTCAAGATAAACTAAATTATAATGTACCGTCATGTGGGGCTACTTTGTGCAAGATTTCGCAGTTTTTGAACTTTGGCATGTAAAAAAAACTATGTTAATTCAAACTTTAGTAAAATTTATCAATATTATATTCATAACTGGACTCAGACGAGTGAATTTGATCAATATTGGCATTATTTGCATGTAATATTTACAAATAATAAGTCAAAACATACCTTGCACAAAGTAGCCCCCAAGTGGGGCTACTTTGTGCAGCGATAGGAATTCAGTTTAATAATCATGTTTTTAGTAAAATATTGATATAAGATTGTTAAAGTTAATTGTTGACATTTTTAATAACAAAAACATCAAGATATGTAAAGATATTAGTTTAAAAATAATTTTCAGAGTTAAAAAAAAAAATTTTATAAAGAATTTCTTCTTAAAAAGAATGTTTATTTCAAAACATTTGAGTTTAAACAAAAGGAAACCATATACATTTTTGAGCATTGAAATAGATGAAATTTCAAAAATAATTATTATTACATATTCATTAACATTTATAATATTGATAAATTTGAACATAACATGCTTGAATGAACATGACAGAATTTGCTCTTCAGTTTCTGTCAAAATCACCTGATGTCTTATAAAATATATTTTTATGTGTTAAATCGTTTGATTAATTCATTGAAAAATATTTGTAGAAGAAAAATAATAGTTTACCAGCACGTTTCACGTGTTTCGTGTGAATTTTATCAGAGATAGTATTTCTGTGGATTTTGTACTTCCGAGAAGCTTCTGCTATCGACATACCACCAGCAACTGCTTGCAAACATTGTTGCAGCTTTTCTAAAGTGTAATCAAGGTAGTTTCTCGTTCCAGGTATTTTTTTTTTTATAACGTCTGAGCATTTTCTTGTCGAAAAAAAAACGAATGAAACTTCGCACAAAGTAGCCCCACAGTGCATTTTTTTTTTTCATTTTCCGTTTATTCGTTATTAATTTTCAAAATTTTTTAACACTAACATGATATAATTGTTTATTAATATATAAATAAAAAATTTTGCACTTACGACAATTGTTTTATCAACGTCTTTGCATTTCACAGCTAAAGTTTCCACGCACACTTTTCGACGTCCGACGTTCTCGGAAAGTTGTTGACATTGGATAAACAAAACACACTCTGAGATTATTTTAAAATTCGAAAAAATGTTTGCAGTAATAGAGGAGACTTTTATCTTCAAATTCCACACATTTTTAACGTGAAAAAAATATAATACTGAATAGCAGCACTTGAAAAGTGCCAAATTCGAATTTGCACAAAGTAGCCCCCGCTGCACAAAGTAGCCCCACATGATGGTAGTTAAAATTTATTTTTACAAAGTTTACTTTTATATCGGGTAATTACAAAAGTTTTGAGTCTGATATGAAACATAATGAAAAAAGTATTTATTCCTCAATTAATAAATCATTTTCTATTATTTTCTGTATTTCTCTCACAGCGTTTCAGACAATTTTTATTCCACATCAAATCGACACTCATAACAACACTTCATTTATTTTCTATGCAATCCAGATCAAGCACAAACTTTTGATATTACCTAATGTTTACTTGATTTTGTTTCAATAAATAAAATATGTAACTTCCTGACAGAAACTTTGCTAAAACAACATCGGAGCATTTTTATTGCAAACTATAAAGATTTACCGTGTCCTTTAAAACGATGCTTGTAAATTATTGTAAATCATTTCAAAATTATTATCGTCAAATTTTCACATTTTCAGATATTTCATAATGTGTATTACTGAAAATAATTCACTCAATAAATTATTCTAATATTTCATACCCCCTGAAGATTTTTCTTATTCTTAATAATTATATATTAATAATAATTTTTGTATGTTCATCAAGTAAGACAGATTTTTCCCGAATTTTGTAATGTTCTCTATCAGGTGTTTCCAAAGAATTCTCCAAACAGCTGTATTTTTTCCAAATTTATTTGCTTTTAAATTAATAACAGCAAAAAAAAATCGTTCATATGGTATAATACACGTCATAAATTCGCCTTAATGTTCCGTAATGTGAAGGGATAGTTACTAACATAGTCTACTTTGTTTCTGGTATGCTCTATAATATTGATTTTAGTCTCATAGAAACAAAACTGTCATTGTGTTATATGACAAAGCAATCGGTAAATCACTCATGTAGAACACGTAAATTAATGCAATAAAGCGTCGTTGTTGCTTAAATCTGCTTTTTTTTATCTTTATATATTTTTGACATATTTCCGTAATTTTTTTAGAGAACTCGAAAATTAAAATTACATTTGCATTAACTTTCTAATACTAATTGTGAAAGAAAGCATTTAAATAAAATACATACTTTTAAGCGATTCACTTAACATTTAATTTAAATAAGATACAATGAAAACAAATAAAGAAGAAATTACTATCATTATTAAATTCTAATTTTTTTATCCAGTTAAATTTTAATTTTTTTATCCAGTTAAATTTTAATTTTTTTCTTTTATTGAAAAGCAGAGATGGGAAGTTTGCAGTATATCTTATAGTGCAAGAAGAAAACATTCTGGTTTATAAATACAGAATATACGATATTTAAACCATTCATTTGACAACTTTTCATTCATATGGTAACGGCTTACCGAAAACTCTGGTTTTCAAAATTATTATTATTCTCATTTAGAAAAAATACAAAACTGAAAAATTAATGTAACCGTATAAATGATTTTTATGCTATCACGATAACTGTCATGATGGAAAGTATTGGGTACTTTTATCTAAAGTATCATGATAAAAGTACCAATTTTTACCACATTTACCAAATTTTATCCTACATTATGAAACACTATTTCATTGTTAATTTTACCAAAATCATTAGCAAAGCGTTTTAATAAAAATTACTGAGATTTTTAGCGTTCTCATAGAGCCAGAAACTCGGCAAATTTTAACATATTCTGCAGTTTTGAAAATTTTTTTTATTATGAATATAATCATTTGTTTTACAATATAGATAAAAACAAAATAAAAACCAAAAAACATTAGTAACTGATTTCACTAACTATTTTACCTACTCTACTTTTAAGTTTGATTGTAAGAGATTTAAATTTCAAAGGAACTGTAAAAAAAAAAAAAAAAAAAAAAAAAAAAAACATACATGAAAAACATTAAAAAAAATATAAGGAATTTATTCCAAGTGAATAATATAATATTTAAAATTTTAAACTGTATGAATTCCAGTGAAAACATTTCACTATTTATCCTTATAGTGAACCGTTACAATGTTTTATAAGAGATGAAAGAATAACGCCAATACGCAGTTTCAAATTGTAACAAACCGGAATATTCTTCAATAAAACTTTAAAAAACATAACATAATGAATACTCATTGGTATTTAAGAAGATAAAATTTATTCTAATAATTATTTTTTTTTATTAATTTCAAAACTAATTTAAATGTGGTGCGATATATAAACATAGTCTATAAAGTTTCATTAAAATAAACAAAACACACATAAATGATAATTAATATTAGTAGTATTCAAGATTGCGATTTTTATAATTCTCATTTTTATTATAAATATGTATAACCAAAACAGTATGATATAATTACAAATTCCAAAAGAACAAAGTATATTCGCTTTAAAAAAAAATTTTCAATATTAGGTAAACATGTCTACACTAACATTATATACAAAAATGTGAAACAAATAAAAATATAAAAAAATAGAAAAATATGAAAAACTTATATGGCATATTGTTGTGAAACATATCAAAAACTAAAGCAATAACTAAATGTTTATTTTTATCAAATATAAAAGAATGAAAAATTATAATATTATTTACTTACTCTTTGAGTTGGAAAGTATCTTACCTATTTTCAAAGTAATTTTACCTCCGATGAAAGTCTTAAATATTTTTTATAAAAAATAACTTACCATAACAAAAGTTATTTGTAACTAAGTGTTTCTGAATACAAATAAATTACTTATATGCATTATTAAGTGAAAAAAAAAATAACCTCACAGTACACTGATAATAAATTACATATGAATTAAAACATCTGATAGAATAAGTTATTAAAATCAGAATGTTTTGGGTTAAACAAGAACATTTTCAGATTTTAAATATTCTGAAAAGCACTAACTCTAGAATATTTAAAATGAACTAAATACAAAAAGAACAACTTACTTATGGCTATTTGATTGAGAGAGATATCTTGATAAGTTATTTGGATTTTACTGAGAATACTTTTTACGCATATTTTTAAGACACATTTGTATATTACAAAATATATATTTGTTTGATTTTCAAAGTTTTTCATTTTTAACTTCCTCAGTTTTAACTATTTGAAATATTGAACAAAACACTTTGCTTCATAAAATAAGATATATGAATATGTTTCAGAGTAAATATAATAAACTTTGCTTTCCACAAACAAAATTTGTTATAAAACAATCAAAAAGTTTTAACAATATATTTTTGTTGACTTTTATTAAAAAAAATTTAATCACTTTTAACAGCATTGCAAATTAACGAATATTTATTGTTAAAACATATATTATTTAATTTCATAAGAAAAATTAAATAAATTCAAGCACCATATGTTTTGTAAAATACATATTAATTTCATGTAAAATTAGTTTAAGTGAAATTTATCATTTAAAATAATCGATTTTTCATTAATGTATTATTTTCAAATATATTTTAGTATTAAGATATAAAAGCAAATCATATAAGTAAAAAGAACTTAGCTATATATTTTCTAAAAGCAGTTTTAATTGTTTAAATTTTAATGTCTAAAAGTATAATGAATTTTACTTAGTATAGTTGCTCTATATACTTCAATATGCATCCAGTATGGTGACAAAATCGTTAAGATAGTTTTTAATCATTTCATGATTTTAAAAAAATTTGCCAAATTGAATCGGAGTCACACTATGTGTAACCTATTTAATTATATACCTACTTTATTATAACCTATTTTATTATATACATATTTATACCAAATCCTATACAAAGTACTGAATCAACTAGCCAGCTTTAGATCATTATGGAATTAAAAACTGCCGTAATCGGAAAGTCGGAGCCATTATTAACTGAGAAGAAAAATATAGTCAAATCTATCAGAATATTGTAAAATTTACCGTGTTTCTGGCGCTATGAGAACGCCAAAAGCTCGGTAATTTTTACCGAAGCGCTTTGGTAATGATTTCGGTAAAATTAACAGTAGAATATGTTTTTGTAATATGTATTAAAATTTAGTAAATGAGATAAAATTTGGTAGTTTAATCATAATACCTCAGAGCACGCCATAAAAATCATTTATTTGGTTAAATTTACTCTTCATTTTTACTAAATGTGTGATATTAAGAACTATAATTTTGAAAAACCAGAATAACCATACATTTTGGTTTTATCAAAAATGTTTTTCATTTTTTTTCACCAGAAATGTCATTAACATACAGTACGTCAATTTTTCTGGAATTTTTTCTTCGTGTGTAATTATCCTAGACAATGTTAAAAACTTTTCTAAATTCGATTTGTTTCGCTGAACTTTTCATCTGTATTTTCGTAGTTAGATACTTCTTAAGCCATTTTAATAAAATTTCACTTTTCGTTAAATTATTGCTATACTGAAAACTGACCTTATAACATTACGAAACGGGGCTTTTTTTTAAAAAAAAATGGCTTAAATATTAAAGGTATAATGGTGGTTTTTCTATTATAATATAGGGTAAGATAACATACATATTTTAATCACATAAGAATTATATGCGAAATAATTTCTACTTAAAATTAATCAGTAACTTTTGAGCAACTTAATTGCAGCAAAATAATTTGTTAAACAAAATGTGTATTAATATGTCTTCTTTTAAATAATAAAAAAGTCGTTAAACTACATTTTTTATAGGAAACAATTCAAAATTTAGCACTTTTTTTTCTTAATATTCGGTTTTAATTCTTTGTTGTAGAAGCAGATTACACATATCACGATGAAAACTAGATTTTTTTTAAATGATAATTTTGTAGCATGTGTAAAGTTTTAAAACTAATGATAATTTATTTCTTTTAGAAAAATTGAATGTACCGTTTTCCTATTATGCTATTCCAGAAGAATAATTGAACTATTGCTTATCGTTTTCTTTTAAAAAATGTAAATTACCATAAACTATTAAGAAAGAGCATTCTAAAGTTGTAGGCAAAATTTACAAACGCATTTTAAGGGAATTTAACAAATTAACAATTGGTTTAAAATACTATGAATATATGTACTAAAAAATCTAAACTTAAAAACCTTTAAACCCTGATTTTCTTATTACGGTATTAATTAACAATGATTTTTGCAAAATAACAAACTTTAAGCATTTATTTTTAGATAAATAATTACGTAACAAATAATAATTCTATTATTAAATAAATAATACGAAAAAAAATTTCCTTAAAGGGGAAATTTCACATAATATTTGTAAATAATTTAAAATGTAAAAGCTTATCCTAAAATATTTTGAAAATAATACACGATTGTTAAATTTGTTCATATTTTAATCATAAAAAATTACTTACAACAATTACATACAACTTACAACAAAATATCGATTTATTTACATTTTTTATGGTTTTCCATGGATTAAAAACACTAATTAAATATGCAAATAATCATAATAAATAAATCATGCAAATTTTCTTTTTTAAAACTATTTCTATGTCTTCAAACAGCTCTCTATCAATTAGTAAATGAAATTTTAGATTGAACAAACAATCAAAATTTAAAGTCAAAATATTTTTTATAATGCTACAATTTATCTATCACGTTATGATAAATTTACGATAAATAATCTTTAAAAATAAAAAAGGGTTTGTTTGGTAGACTCAAGAAATTAAGTCCTTTTTATGACATGGCGAGAAGCGCTCATTTACTTAGCGTCTTTGTTTGTCAACAAATCTCTCCATGCAAGGCATCTTAAGAGAGTAATTTTTAATAAATATTTTAAGGAAAGTTTTTATAAAAATTGTAATTTTTTTAAATGCACTTAATGGAGGTTTTGATTTGCGAGCCAGTTGACTTTATGAAGAAAGTAAACACAGATTTATAAAATAAAAAAAAATCCAAACATTTAAAAGATAATTGAAAAAAAAATGTAAAAGAAAACACTTACTACTTAATTAAGCAAAATATGATTCAAAAAAAAAAAAAAAGAAATAGTGATAAAAATATAATTATACATTATAACGATGAAAACTGCATTCTATAATATTTTATTTCTATTTTAGTAGTAAGGTACTTAAAATTTCCTTTTTTTTTTTTTTTTTTTTCAAAAAAAAAAAAAAAAACATCTCCAACAAAAAATTGCCGGCATGATTTTCCTTTTTAATTTTATTTAAGTAAAACCTTGTTATGTCTATAACAGTAATAAAAATGTTTTGCAATATATAAAGATACACGTCTTACAGAAAAAATTTTTGCAAACTGTACGACAAATTCTGATTTTTTCTCATTTTCCTAAGGTTAAAAAAACATTTTACAACACACATTATAGAGTAACCAAATTTTAAAATATAACTTAAAATTATCCACACAAAAAAAAAAATTGTGTTAAAATTTTTTAAGAAAGAAAATAAAGAGTATAAAATATTTAACATACTTCTGCTCTCCTATTAAGGGGATTACTAAGGACAGCCAATACACTGGCTACAACGAGCACGAACTCCGTCAGCCAGGGGATCATAGCTGACCTGGCCGATCACGAAATCATGTTTTACATGAGTAAGTAACTAATACTAGACCGCTTAGCTTTTTAATATGAACTACAGAATTCAGTGTGGGGAACGCTAAGCAGTTGCCATGACAACGAATAATGGCCGTTGTTTGGTGACGTCACAACCGATTTGTGTCACTTGCAGTTAGATGACACGCCAGGACGAGCACGTGATTTACGGGACTGGGACAAACAGTGCACGACTATTTCACAACCTTGACCTTTGGCCCCTAAGGTAGGAAAAGCCCATGGAATCAAGAGTTGAATTGTTTGTAACCAAAAAAATTTTTTCCGTATGCCAACAAAAAACGAGTGAAAAGTTCCATTGATATGTGATGACACTACTTAATGATTATTCAAGCGTCTTTTTCATCGGCGTTGAATCGAGTGATGGTCAATCACGGGTACAAATCTTAAAGGGGAATAGAACTGTTAAAGTACACATTTCTAAAATTTAAAATTCAAATTATTGCTGAGTACATTCGGGGTCATAAAAAACTCTTCAAACAATTCGGGAAGCACTATTGTTACATGAGCAAAGATAATTTCAGATTTTCCTTCTTTCTTTATGACGCTTATTTTATACTAATCTTATTCTATACTAATCTAATTTTACAGTCTCAATATATTTTTATTTTACTTTTCATTTTACTCCTTTTTATTTACATTTATTTATTTGTTTCTTTTTTTAGAGTTTAAAGATTAACGATACGTTATCGCAAGTTGGAAAAATCATGTCTGAGTTGCTTGATGCTGAGTTATAATTAGATGGTTTATAATTAACTTAGTGCCATTTTTTGTATTTCAACGAGCATAATCAAAAATTTAACACATACTTACCTATAACTTACTTAATACTTAACTTACTTATAAATCTTCCTCATGAAAATATCAAATCAGTTATTTAAAATCCATATTAACAAGAAAAATTACTAAACGCATTATATATTTCTAACTAGAAACATATACACAGAAAAAAAGAGTTTCTCAAAATTGAGCAAAAAAAGTGTTAAAGTAACTCCAAAATAAATAATAATCAAATTTCAAAACCGTGTATTCATTTTTAAGCAAAATGCATGTTGAGAAGAAAATGTGTATAAGAGAGATGTTCGTTGGCAGCCGCTGGTTGCGAAGCAATAACCTCCGCGTTTCTAGTAGAATGATCTAACCACTTAAGTTACGAAAGACACAAAAACGTACTTTCTCTGAATAAACATACTTTATTTTCGATGGATTCGGATTTTTGATCCCTAAAATATGGGAGGTAGTCGCAATCGGGAAAATATGGTCCCCATAGTTTGGTCAGAAGGGCTGTCCAAAATTTGGACCCCTTAATGCTAATTTTTGCGTATTTCGCCATATCTCGAGAACTTTTCTTTTTAAGCGAATTTAAAAAAATTTTGCACACAACTATAAAATTCGTTTATCCAAAGATAATTCACTGACAAATATAACTTTTAGTAAATATTTATTATTTTTTACTATTTTATTTAATAAAATCCGAAAAAATTTTGAACTGTAGGGTATACAATTTGTTACAAAATTATAAAGAATGTAATTTAAATAGGCAAAATACAAAATATTAATGAAATCGCTTGAATAGTTCCTGAGAAATCAAATATTAAATAATCCCTATTTTAAAAATTAAATTTTATCAAGAATTATTCGACCGATTTCGCTCAAATTTTGTATTCTGTCATGTAAAATTAAACCCTTTAAAACGATGTAAAAAATTTTGCACCTTACAATTCAAAAATTTTTCGATTATTATTAAGTAAATTAATACAAAATAATAAATATTTAATGGAAAATAAATGAAAATTGTAAAATAATTTTAAAAAATAATAAATATTTATTTTGCATGAAATTATCTTTGAATAAACGAATTTTAGAGCTGTGTGCAAAAAAATTTCTATCCGCTTCAAAAATTCTCGAGATACGAAGAAATACGCAAAAAATAAAATTAACACGAAAGCTTTGGACAGCTCTCTTGACCAAAGTATGGGGACTATAGTTTGGGGGACAGAAATCCTAGTCCCTCGAAAAAATAGTATCTTTATTCAGATAAAGTACGTTTTGTGCTTAAATATAGTCTGCAGTAACTAATTAACATATTTCGAGGTGATTGAGTCCTAGAACGTGAAAATCCGATCATTAGGTGTGCGGAGGGGTGGCGTAAAAATGAAAAGAAGCGTTTGTATAAAAGGAGTTTATTTGCGTTTCCCTTTCGGGTGTAGAGCGTAGACTGTAATGGCGTACAAACATAGACTGCTTGCCAAGATGGCGTATTTACAGTGTGCCAAGTGGAGATGCTCCGTCGCCAAGAGCGTAGCTTACAAATACGGAACATCCCGCCCGGCGTTGAAATATGCATATGTTTCAATAAGGAAAAATATATATATTAAGTTACATCACTATTCTTACAAATGAAAGTAAAAGAAATAAAACAACTAAATAATCATTCAATTAGTAAATGAATACAATCAGTGTAATAATTAAACAGATACAAATGAACATTTCAATTCAACTCAAAATTATCTACAATAGGCAAAATGCAACTTTTTGAAATTGGCCTTCGAAAATTTCCTTTCGCTGTGCGAATATCTGCAACTCTAACGTTGCCATCTGAACCTGAAATTACTCTAATGATTCGACCTAAAGGCCACTGATAGGTTGGAAGTTGGATGTCCTTCACAAGAACTAGCATGCCAGGACATAAATTTTGCTTTTTGAGCAGCCATTTTGAGCGTTGTTGCAAATGGCTCAAATAACTGTTTTGCCAATGTCTCCAAATAGTTTGAACTAATTTTCGAACCCTTTGTCATCTATTTAGAAGATTGTCTCTTTTGTCGATGAAGTTAGGTTCTGGTATCGAATTTATAGGTTTTCCTATAAGGAAATGAGCCGGTGTTATAACTTGAAATTCGTCAGTATCAGTTGGTAGAGGAGTGAGAGGTCGCGAATTGAGGATACCCTCTATTTGAGTGATTACTGTTAAAAACTGTTCAAGCGTTAGTCTTGCGGAGCCTACCACTCTCTTGAAATGGTATTTAAAAGATTTCACTCCTGCCTCCCAAAGACCGCCAAAGTTGGGAGCCCTAGGAGGCAAAAATGTCCATCTGATGCCTTCGGAGGAAAGCATATTCGAAACGTCTTCGCTGCTTAACATTAGTTTGTATAAGCGTTTAAGTTCTGCGGAAGCTCCTGTAAAATTAGTCGCGTTGTCGCTAAAAATCATGGAGCTTCTGCCACGACGCGCAAAAAATCTTTTTAAGGTTGCGATTAGAGCTTCGGACGTTAAATCCGAGACATCTATGTGTACAGCTTTGGTCGCCATACATATAAATAAAGCAACATATATTTTTTGAAGAGTACCCTTTCTCTGACCCTTGTATTTAATTTCGAACGGTCCACATAAATCAATTCCTGCATTTAAGAATACTGAACTGGGTGTAACTCTTTCTGCAGGAAGGTCCCCCATAATTTGATTTGCGACAACTGGATTGTTTCTGAAGCATTCGACACACTCGTGAACGACCTTGCGTGCTGCATTTCTGCCACCAATGGGCCTATATTTTAAACGTACAGTATTTAGAAGGGCTTGAGGGCCTACATGGAAATCTCGTTTATGATAGTACTGAAATATGAACTCAACTATTTTATTTCCTGCCGGAAGAATGACTGGATGTTTCTGATTAAACTTTAAATTAGAATGCGCAAGTCTGCCACCTACCCTAATTAGTCCATCGGATGGATCTATGAAAGGATTAAGAAATTTTAGCTTACTGGTAGAGGGAACTGGCGATCGTTTTTCTAAAGCAGAGATCTCAGAAGAAAAATACTTTACCTGCACAATTTTTAAGAGTACATTTTCCGCGTTCATGTATTCCTCCTGTGCGAGGAATCCTTTTACCCTTTCAGGAAATTTGCAGTTATGGGCAAACCTAAAAATAAATGCTAGAATTCTGATTAATTTTTGAAAATCATTAGTGATAACTAGAAAATCATCTAAAAATTTAGAGTCATTATTTGAAGTCAAAGTTATTTTGGAAACTGGCTTCAACTCATCAATATAAAGTTTGTCGGTTGAGCCACTAGAAATTTGCTCACTCTGAAGATCAGGTAAGTTTAATTTCGAAAAGTCTGGTCCTTTAAACCACAGTTCACTGGCTGCCAGGGCCTTAACATCAGTCCTAGGGAAATCAAGTCTGCGGGGTTAAGCTCTGATGCAATATGTTTCCATTGGAAATCTTTGGATAGTTGCTGAATTTGAGACACTCGGTTGCTTACAAATGTTTTGAGCAAATTAGAAGGAGAGTTTATCCATGCTAAGGCTATTGTTGAATCTGAATATAATATAACTGAGTCTATGTTGAGTCTAATTGCAGCTATGACCTTCTGTGTCAGTTTTGAGAGGAGTAGACAGGAGCAAAGTTCAAGTCTAGGGATTGTCATGGATTTAGTTGGTGCAACCCGTGATTTACTACAAAGAAGTTGGGTAGTTACTTCATTGGAGTTAGTAACACTTTGTATGTAAATCATTGCTCCATAAGCCTTTGAAGATGCGTCTGCAAATCCGTGTAACACTACGAACCTTGCACTAACTTCCAAGAAACATCTGGGAACATGAATGGATTCGATATCTGGTAGAGTTTTGATGAAGTTTCCCCATTGTTTGGACACATCTGGAGGTAGTGTTTCGTTCCAGTCCAATTGAAGCAACCACAATTGCTGCATAAATATTTTAGCTTTGTCAATGACAGGTCCTAGGAGTCCTAGTGGGTCATAGATGCGAGCTATTTGTGAAAGTACATCTCTTTTGGTGTAGTTGCAATCTGTGCTGGTGGTAACCTTATACGTAAATGAATCAGTTAAACTGTTCCAAAACATTCCTAAAGTTTTGACCATTATCTTATCAGAATTTCGGTCAAGCGAAAATTCCTTAAGTTCAGTTGATGATGCCTAGTTGGAACACCATTTGTGCAAAGTCATACCTCCTCGTTGGAGCAGCTGTGTTAATTCTGATTTGAGTTTTTCGAATTCGCTAACTTCTGGAGCACCAGAGAGGCAGTCGTCCATATAGAAACCTTGAAGTACTGCCTTTGATGCTATAGGAAAGTCCTTCCGCTCATCTAGGGCAAGTTGTTGCAGAACCCTTGTAGCTAAGTATGGAGCGGATGCGGTTCCGTATGTTACAGTTCGCAATTCATAAACTTTAGTAGGTGCGTTTTTACTGTTCTTCCACATTCTTTGAAGCTTGGTTTGCGAAGGATTAACCTCAATCATCCTGAACATTTGTTTTCTATCTGCTGTAAATACATAAGCGTGTTTTCTAAATCTAATTAGGATCGAGAAGAGATCTTCTTGAAGTACTCCTCCCTTGCACAGTAAATCATTTAAAGAATGTCTACTGGAAGTTTTCGAACTCGCGTTGAAAACTACACGAAGTTTAGTAGTTTTGTTTGATGGGCGTAAGACACCGTGATGTGGTAGATAGTATCCGGTTTCGACACCTGAATTTTCCTTCATCTCTTCCATATGTTGTAATAATTCATATTCGCTGAGGAAATCTGAATAAAGCATTTGCATGGCGGGATCGCGTTCTAAACGCGTCCATAACTGGTCTAGTCTCTTTGATGCGACTGCCTTAGAATTTCCTAACATTTCTTCGGAAAAATCAGGTTTGAATGGCATTTCCACAACGTATCTACCATCCGGTTTTCTATAATGCGATTTAGCGAAATGTTCGTTACAATACTTTAATTCATCGCTGCAAGTTTCGTTTGATTCGATTTCTTCAATTTCCCAGAATCGTTTGAGAGTATTGTTAAGAATGTCTAAGTTTTTAGTTAAAAAACAATGTTTAGAAGTGTTATAAAAATTATTGTCTGAAATAACACCTGATACGAGATAACCGAAATAACTTGATTGCAAGAATGAGTTGTCTGCCAGTTTTATTTTATCGTCATTCAATAATGAAAAGAACAATTCTGCGCCTAATAGAATGTCTATTTTTTGAGGAATAAAAAATGATGGATCAGCTAATTTAACTTCCCTAGGAATGTTTAAGTTCGAAACATTTAATTTTTTAGAAGGTGTGAAATTTGTTATATTGGGAACAATTAATAAATCTATTTCCCAATGCGAATCCATATTTTCATTCGATAAAAAAGCAAATACTTTTTTCTTTATATTTAATGATGTATCATTCAAACCGCAAATAGGAATGTTTATTTTTTATTTTTTCAATCCCAAAAAGTCTGCAGCGGAGGAGGAGAGGAAAGAACTCTCGCTAGCTGAGTCAAGGACACCTCGTAAGGGTTTGAATTCTCCCCAAGCGTCTCTGACATGTATTATTGCTGTGTTTATCAAAATGCTCTTATTTCCGTTACAGAAAAACGAAAGACGAGGGTTTTCTGGCACCTGCATATTAATTGCTCCTGAATTGTTAATTTGTGGATTTCTTTCTCGAGAGAGAGTAGGCGTCGCGAGTCTGGTTTCACTTTGAATGTTATGACTAGTTGTCATGATTGACGGTGTAGAATATTCATTAAGCAATGTGTGATGATTCAATTTTTTTTTACACACAAAACAAGCACTTTTCGAATTGCATTGATTGAAAGGAGGGAAATCGCTTAAACAATTATAGCAGAGCTTATTTTTATTCACCAAATTTATTCGTTCTGATAATTTCATCGTTTTAAATTCATCACAATGATATAATGCATGTGATGGAGATTTACACGCGAAACATAATTTTTGAAATTTGTTCGATTTAACTAAAAAGGACTTCAATCGATCAGAATTAAATTTAGATGGGATGTTCGCATTAATACTGTTTAATAATTGGTATCTTCTTTCTAAAAATTCTAAAAATGTGTCAAAATCAGGAACTTCATTATCTTCAAGAGTCAATTCAAATTGTTTACAATTTCAATTGTTTAGTTTCGCGATCTAATTTATCCAGAATGATATTTAATAAAAAAACATTAGAAAGTTTGTCTCTATTAAAATCTAGTATTTTTAATGATCTAAGATTTTTCTTGATATTGTCCAAAATATTACGAAGTTCTCTGGCAGATTCTTGTTTAATAGGTTGGATTTTAAGTATGTTTTTGATGTGGCAATCAACTATAAGTCTTTTATTTTCATATCGTTGTTCTAAGGCTTTATATAATGATTCAAAATTATAGTCTGACGTTTCTACTACCTTCGCTTCACCCCTTAAGGATCCTCGTAGGTAATGCAGTTTTTCGTTTTCCGAAAGTTCCGGATTCTCACTAATTAGGCTATTGAATTGCGTTTTGAACAAGTTCCATTCCTCGAATTTTCCGTTGAAAAAAGGAAGTGAGATTTTCGGGAGTTTAATTTTCGCCTTTTTAGGCTGATCACTGATAATAAAATTATCAACACTTTGATTTTGCACAATGTCAATGTTTATAGTTTTTGATTTATTAATAGAGGTTTAGAGGCTTACCTCTAATTTTTGAATGTCGTCATCCACTTCGAAGAGAGAGGCCTCGACTTTCTGGAAATCTTCTTCCTCTGCGATTTTGTAGTAGTCATCTCTTAGCGTTTCGAATTTCTGTTGGATACTAAGCACAATATCCAATTGAGCCTGGAGCTCAGAAATGTCCATATTGTCTAGACCTTCGGTGAGGACATTATTTAGTTTCGTAAGCTGGTTTTTAATGCTGCCACGCTTGCGGTTTAAGGCCATGATATTTGCCATATTTTAGCGGGATGAATTTATTAAATTCAATCTAAAGCGTTTATTCAGTATTCCATAGGTTCTGGATCACCTCCGTCTCGCTTAGGACCAAAATGTGCGGAGGGGTGGCGTAAAAATGAAGAGAAGCGTTTGTATAAAAGGAGTTTATTTGCGTTTCCCTTTCGGGTGTAGAGCGTAGACTGTAATGGCGTACAAACATAGACTGCTTGCCAAGATGACGTATTTACAGTGTGCCAAGTGGAGATGCTCCGTCGCCAAGAGCGTAACTTACAAATACGGACCATTAGGATTAAAAGTTTTTCAGGGTAGTCTGATTTTTAATTTTCGCACTCACCCTAGTCTAGGAAGTGTGAGGAAACTTTAAACAGCTGCCGCCGTAATGACTTACTGATTGCCAATATGGAAAATATGGTCCAAATAGCAGTCAGGAGATCGCTTATTTCAACTTTCGCTCATACCTTAAAATTTTTTAAGTGAATGAAATTTATGTCATGATGTGTCATTACTGCGGCCACTATATTTACTAATTTTTTCTGTACTGAAGTGTACAAATATGGTGGTTAGAGCATCCTCATCTTACCACGAAACCGGAAGTCCTTGGTTTGAATCCTATCGTTAAGGAAAAAACATCTCGCTAACACATTCATTTTGCTCAAAAATGAGTATACGATGTTTTAAAACATGGAGTTTTTAAATTAGACTATTATTTGTTTCGGAGCTATTTTGACACATTTTTGCTCAATGTATATGGATGTTATATTTCTCTAGAATCATTACTTGCACTAGTTGTTCCACAATCACCTCTTGTGAAAAAGAAATCAAAAAAGCATATAATAATGCAATGAATTAAAGCAATTAATCTCGTCACATTAATTAGTCACAAATTCAGGGATAGAGAGTAGTCAGAAAGTAAAAAAGAGGAAATCCAAAAAAACAAAAAAGAAAGAAAAAAAATATATTATATATATATATATATATATATATATATATATATATATATATATATATATATATATACACAAAAATTTGACAAAAAAGTGCGATTTTTAAACTTGTAAACCATGTGAATATAAATCCCGATATGAGACTTTTAAATCACGTAAATATGAAACTCTACATCGAATTTAAAAAATGCGAAAATACAAATCATGATTTTTTAATTTTTTGATCACGATGCATAACTTTTAAATCGCGCGATATTACAACCACAAAAACGAATCACGATATTTGATTTTAAGCTCACGTGAATACGAATTGCTACATAGGGCTTTAAAAGCTCGTAAATACAAATCGCGATATTGATTTTTTAAATCTCGTAAGTAAGAATCGCACTGTACAATATTTAAATCGCCTGAATAAGAATCGCAACGTTCAACTTTTAAATCAGGTAAATACGAAAATCGAGATTTGATAATAAAATCGCGATTTTAAAAATGCATAAATACAAAACACGATATTGGATTTTTAAATGTCGTAAATAAGAATCATAATATACGATATTTAAATAGCGTAAATAAGAATCGCAATGTGCAACTTTTAAATCAGGTAAATACGAAAATCGATGATTGATATTAAAATCGCGTGAATAAAAATCGAGATCTGAATAACGAAAATACGAGCTATCCAGCCGACGGATAAAAAATACGGAAAATCTTATTTTCTGTGCGTGAAATCGGAGAAAATAGCTAAAATAAGTAAAAATGCGGAAGGGTTAGCAGCTAGGGCGTAGATTGAATTTTCTGTTTATCTTTGAAAATCGTAAATAAATATAATTATTTTACTTCAATGACTGAATTTTAAAAAAAAACGGGATATTTATTTAAAAAAACGAAACTTTTAGAGAATCGGAGTTTTTGATAAAAAGGCTGAAATTCGAGAGACAAAAAAAATCTCATCCCTGTATGAAGGTCAACCAGTTTTATCCCAAAGAAATTATTTTTAGAGAAACTTCAGAGGGAGGAAAAGGGACTTCAACAATTTCCCTAAGCGGAAAATTAAATTCCTCATAAAACATTTTAACTTGTGCAAAAAATAAATTTCAGCGGAAATTAGCGGGAAAAATGGAAAAATCTGAAAAAAAGCGGAAATCCGCGAATCCGCGGAAGAATCTCATCCCTGCAAATTAATATTAAAGCTTGAAAAAATCCGAAACCATTCGAAACACTGGTGAAGAAGGCGGGATAAATAACATCAAAACAAATTTTGCTTTTTAATGAAATTTGAAGGTGTTCTCTTTCAAAAATTCCTTAAGTTTCTTCCAACAAGTTCTGATGAGTTCAGTTCCACCTTCCTCAGCAGTAATTCGTTATCGCGTTGTTGCTTTTTCTTCAATTAAATGTTAATATGTAACCATTAATGTGAATATTATGCCTTTCCTTTTGACAAAGGCTCTCAAAATATATATTAAGGACAGTGATTATGGAACATCTTGTAAATATATATATTTACTACCTTTGCCAGACTTGCATATTTTTATGCTCACTATTCTTATTAAATTAGCCAACAAATAGCTTTTTACTTAGTTAAAGAACTGGTTCTAAAACATTTTGCGGTTCTAAACATAGTGAACAAACACTCTCCAACTCGAACTGAATTCGATGTAAGAACCAATCTAGCTTAGAGAACCGAAGTTGTGTTTGAAATTGCTCTCCAGAACAACAAAACTCTTTCACTTTCTCCTTGCTATATTTAACGAAAAAGTTTTGATTGGATTGGATGAAAGAAAGAATTGTAGCTCAAATCTAATTTTTTATTGAGTACAATTATTACGTCAATTAAATTTAACGAAATCGATCATAATATTATTATTATGATTAATAATTTTAAACTACATAATTTATCATCTGTATCAATGAGATTTGAAAATGCAACACATATAAGAATTTAACATAATATAGTAACTGCACCATAAAAACATAATTGGAAATTATAAATTTTTTTCAACATTTTATGCGATTATGATTGAAATTATTTCTTTGTATTGATATTCAAGCCGTAATACAGACTTGCGAAATAAAGAACTAAATTAAATTCATGTGTCATGTTCAGTACAGAACTGAGAAATCATTCAACAGTCCTTCATAGTATTAACAAAATATTTTCATGGCAATTTTATTTATTATTATTAAGCACAACATTGTTAAATGCGGTTTTATAATTAAATCACTTTTTTTCCCGTTTTTCCTTACTTTTTCAAAAATCTTAAACCTGAAGCTTTTCTTTTTAAAACTTAGTTGTTCTTTTTTGCAAATAAATTTTTCGACAATTTATCAGCTTTCAGAAAAATCACCTCTTACTAAAATAAATTAAATATAGTTAGTTGGTTTTTGTCATACGAAATGAAGGAAAGTAAATCAATTTGCTCAATCCAAACAATTTTTCAAATTTAAATAAAATTATATTTTATACAAAAAGAAAAAAAAATATGTACAGAAACCTTTTTTTACACACAGAATATCCCATAAACAACGCCCGTAAACTACATTTCTAAAATTCTTTCAAAAGTAAAGTTGAACTATTAGTTATATTAGATGTCACAAAATAACATTGAAGCGAGGAAAAATATAATAAAAACTGGACCAATAATTTATGAGGTGGGAGACATTCAAAACATTTAAAATACTTTGAATAGCAGAATTAAAAGAAAGTCCAATTAGAGTTATTTCTCAAGAAATACTTTAATCGTGTTTAGGTCCTAAAATTTCTCATACTTAAAAAAAAGTTTCAAAGCTTTCAAAGACCAGCAATGAATTACGAACGAAAACAAGTATTTTTGAACACCCTATGCCAAAAAATAAAGCAATTAACTTGAATGATAGATTAAAAAACGATTGACAGATGAAATAAAAGATTTTAATTTGCATTGATTACTTTGGTTGTTATTTGCAAACCCTTACATACTTATGGAGATGTAAAAATTTTAATAAATTAGAAATTTTTTTCTTGCATTTTTTTGAGCTATAATAATCAACGAAATTTTCGGAACTATTTTCAATTAATATTAAAATTGCTATTTTAAAGTTTGTATAAAAAAATTTTAAAAATTTCTCAAGATATGTGTTCAGTGTTAGAGAGAGTATTGTGTTGTAGCGCCCCCTAGAGAGAAATTAATTAGTGTGTAACGAGAGGCAGTGTGCCTATGTGAGTGTTATGTGTAAGGAGTGAAACAATCTCCAAAAAATAAAAGTGATGATAATTTAAAGTTCCAGACATCTTTTTTGTGTTGTGAATGTCCGTCGATGCCACAGATGGCTGGGACCGAAGAAAAGAAATTTAAAAAAAAAAATGTGTATAGTGCACGAGTTCGAGTTTCAATTTCACGGAGATTCTATTGTTATTGTTACTTGGTGAGAGGTTAGTGACATATTTTTAGTGATATTAATATTTAATCTAGTGTTTTGAAGCGTTATTATTTAGTGTTTTATGAAATTTATTGTGATTAAGATAAATTTATTCTGTGAAAATGAGTATTACTAAATTTAAAAAAGATGAGTTAAAGGCTATTGCCGAGGAGTTAAAATTACCAATACCTGATAATGCTAAAATTTTAGAGTTAAGAAAGTTAATTCTAGAAAGTGAGATTTATAACAGTGATAAAGAATCGTATCAGACTATTGTTGATTGTGTATTAGAGGAAATAAAAGAAAATGAAAATAAGCTTAAGCGGGAGAGAGTAGAAAACGAAAACAAATTAGAAATCGAGAAAATAAAATTGTTGCAGTTAGAAAAAGAATTAGAAATAGCTAAATTACGTGAAATCGAAAGCGAATCTAGACTTTCAAATAATGAAATTCAAACCATTTCAAACGAGTGTGATGTTGAAAGTTTAATTAAGAGTGTCAAAACGTTAACTATTCCAGTACCCGTAAGAGCAGAGTCCTTTAATTTGTTTTTTCAGTCAATTGAAAAGGCGTTTAAAACCAAAAACGTACCCGATAAGTTAAAACCCGAAATTCTTTTGAATATTCTTGGAGAAAAAGCGTGTAATTTAATGGTTTATCTTAGTGAAGAAGATTTGAGTGACTATCATAAACTAAAAGCTATTGTGTTGAAAGAATTTCAACCTACACCCAATGAATGTTTAAGTCACTTTAAAAGAGCACAAAAATTACCTAATGAAAGTTATGTACAGTTCGCGTCCAGATTGAGTGCAAATTTCGAATATTATTGCCAATTGCGAGAAGTAAGAGACTTTAAATCAGTTTGCGAATTAATTGTGTCGGATAAAATCATTGAGTCATTGGATAGAGAATTAACTACGCATATCGGCATTAAGCAAGGAGAAACATGGTATAAGGGGCCGTTCAAAAAGTACGTACACAAAAATGGGGAAATTTTAACCCCCTCCCCCCCCCTTCGTACATAACCGTACACAAAGTCTTACTCCCTCCCCCTTAGAGTACGTACATTTTATTAGTCTACCCCCTTTTTCATAAAAATTAAAATAATTATGTTTTAAATAAAATTAAATAGTTATTTAATATAATTTATTAATTTAAATTATTTAAACAATAACATCCAACTTTATGTACGTACTTTGTATAATACCTCCCCCCCTCCCCATCATACAAAACCGTACAAAATAGCAAATCCCCTCCCCCCCCCTTCGGGATGTACGTACTTTTTGAACGGCCCCTAAGCCACATGAATTAGGCCGTGAGTGCGATATTTTCATATCATCAAAAGGAAAAATTAAAGCGGAACAAAGTTTATTTCCTAAATATAAATCTAAATATGAACCGCAACGTCATGATGGCAATAATCGAAATAATTTTCAGGGGTCAAAAATTACTTCTAATGTTTATCTTTCTTCCGTCTCAAATGTTAAATGTTTTTGTTGTAATTCAAAGGAGCCCCACCCATTGTATTTGTGCCCTGTTTTCAAATCTATAAATGTTAACGAAAGAGTAGATATTTTAAAGACTAATAATTTGTGTTATAAGTGTTTGCGCTCAGATTGCAATGTTAAAAAATGTAAAGTAAAGAATTGTTTTTGTGGGAAACCGCATAATCGTTTAATTCATTTTCCTAAATTAGAAAACTATAATTCTTTCCCCCAGGCACCAACTGTCACAGGAGCTGCTGCTGATTCATCATTAAATCCTCAAGCGCAGATCTTCGTTAGGCAGGGAGGGTCGAAAAATGATAATACTGCTTTCCCCCAAATTGAGAATGAGAGAAATTCAGCAGTTGTGGCTACGAGCTTTTTACAAAACAAAACTAAGACAGTTCTATTGAGTACCGCGCGTTGTTTTATTCGAGACAGATATGGCGCCATACATGAAATTAGATGCCTGTTAGATGGGGGAAGTGAATCGCATTTCATAACAAAGGATTGTGCGGATAGATTACAGTTGAAAAATGAAAAAATAAATTTACTTGTATCTTGTTTTAATGATTCCTCAATGACTATTAATGGGTGTGTTACGGCTACAGTAAATAACAAGAATATGAGTTTTGAAAAAGAGCTTAATCTGCTAGTCGTAAAGAAAATAACTGATTTAATTCCGTCTAGAAAAATTAATATTTCAGTCGATTTACCTAACGAAATAAAACTAGCTGATCACACATTTAATATTCCCGGTGAAATCGATATTTTATTAGGCGCTGAAATATTTTATGAATTACTTAGACCAGGTCAAATTTATATTGGAGATTCTCGAATACTTTTTCAAAATACAGTGTTCGGATATGTCGCTGGCGGAAATGTCGATGAGATGAGGGATAACAAAATTCATTGTGGGTCAATACGAGATAGTGATTTAAATACTACATTAAAGAGTTTTTGGGAGTTGGAATCTATTGGTATCGAGGATAAGGGTATTAGTAGTGAGGAGGATATAAATTTGGAAATGTTTAAGGAAAGTGTAAGTTTTAAAAATGATAGGTATGAGGTTGAACTTCCGTGGAAAAGAAATAGTAGTGAGTTGAGTGATAATTTCAATTTAGCGAAAAAACGACTCGGAAGTCTTATGAGAAAAATGCAAAGTGATAAAGTTTTATATTCTGAGTATCGTAAGGTTTTAAAGGGTTACCTAGATGAGGGAATAATTGAGAAGGTAACAAGTCCCTTTTTTACCACAAATAACCCAGTATTTTATCTTCCTCACCAAGTGATAATAAAAAATGAATCTCTCACAACAAAACTACGAATAGTGTTCGACGCCAGTGCACACGAAGTAGGACAGTTATCATTAAACGATTGTTTGTATCAAGGGATAAATTTAAACCCAAACATTTTTGACTTGCTAATATCTTTTCGTCTGAACAAAATTGCTGTTTTAGCTGACGTCGAAAAAGCGTTTTTACAAATTTCCTTGGTTCAAAAAGATAAGGACGTTGTGAGATTCTTAGTGGTTAATGATGGAAAACAAGAAGTATTCAGATTTAATCGTGTGTTGTTTGGACTCAACGTGTATCCATTTTTATTAGCAGCAACTATAAAGATTCATATTGAGAAGTATGCAGAACAATATCCCAACACCGTACAGACACTCAATGAAAGTGTTTACGTCGATGATCTCATTTCTGGAGAAGATACTGTGGAATCAGCATTTGACTTGTCGAAGACTGCTGCAAAAATTATGAGTGATGCAGGGATGAACTTGCGAAAATGGATAACAAATGACTGTGATTTAATGAAACTATGGCGTTTAGAAAAATTTGACCATTTAGACATAAACGATCTCGATGACCAGTTACATCGTGTTTTGGGACTGTTGTGGAGTCCTCAAGATGATTATTTAACCCTTGGTTTAAAGAGTCTTTTAGACTTTCTTCAGGAAAGGAAAAATACTAAACGCTACTTGCTAATGGCAGCAGGCAGAATATTTGATCCCATTGGATTTGTGAGTCCTTTCACCATAAGATTTAAAATTTTGTTTCAAGAGATCTGGCAACAAAAATTAGACTGGGACGAAGAGCTACTGCCAGATGTTAGTGAGAAATTTGAACAATGGTGTTCTGAAGTGCATTCCTTAAGTAAACTTCACATTTCTCGATATATTATGAAGTGTGATGATGAGAATTTTCTAGAATGTGAACTACATACGTTTTCCGATGCTTCCATTAAGGCGCATGGAGCAGCTACATATATAAGACTGGAAACTCCCCAGAAAATCTTTGTTCATCTTGTGAGTTCCAAGAGTCGTGTGGCGCCGCTAAAACCATTAACTCTTCCACGTTTGGAACTAATGGGAGCTTTACTTTCTGCGAAATTGGCTAGAGAAGTCTCACGGGTCCTCAGCAAGAAAATATCACCGACCAACTACTTTTGGACTGATTCGACTATAGCCCTGTGTTGGATCCAAGGTCCTAGCAACAGATGGAAAGTCTTCGTCGCTAATCGTGTGAAAGAGATACAATCTTTGACAAACAAAGATTCTTGGCATCATTGTCCTGGAAAGGACAATCCTTCTGATCTTCTAACGAGAGGTATCAACGCCGACTTACTGTTGAACTGTGAAAAGTGGTGGCATGGGCCGCACTTTCTTCATGAACAAAATATTGTCTTTAAAGGTGACATTGTGGTACCTAGTGACAGCAATGAATACGATGAAGAACTAAAACAATCCGAACGAAAAACTCTGACTATGACTTTGGACAATAACTTTTTGAACAAGATCCTTTCTTTGCATAATAACTTTCGTAAAATTGTATGTGTTTTGAGTTATCTTTACAGGTTCATCGAAAATTGTAGGAATCCATTATACAGAGAAATTGGACCATTAAAGATCTGTGAAATCCAACGTGCGGAAACAACACTTTTAAGGCTGGTACAACAAGTGGAATTTTACTCGGAAGTGAAGGACTTGTCCAGTAAGGGTATGGTTAACCCAAAAAGTAAGATTAAAAATCTTTCACCTTTCTTAGATACTGAAGGTGTCTTGCGTGTAGGTGGTAGACTGATACACAGTAATTTGAGTTTTGACAAAAAACACCAGATTATTCTTCCTAACAATCATAGATTGACCAATTTAATTCTTGAAATGACCCACAAAAGACAATTGCATGTTGGTCCGCAAACTTTGTTATCTATTGTTAGACAAAAATACTGGCCGTTAAACGGTCGCAATATGTGTAGAAAATTAGTTCATAATTGTGTAGATTGCTTTAAGGCTAACCCTGTTACTTGTTCACAAATTATGGGTCAACTGCCAACCGAGAGAGTTTCTCAGAGTTTTCCCTTTAACTATGTCGGATTAGATTTTTGTGGACATTTCTGGATTAAATATCCAAATCAAAGGAAAGGAGTTTTAAACAAAGTATATGTGTGTGTATTTGAGTGCATGGTCACTAAAGCATGTCATCTCGAAATAGTTACAGATCTATCTAGTGAAGCCTTCATCTCGGCTTTAAAGCGATTCTTTAGTAGACGAGGAAAATCTGAACGCATTTTTTCAGACAATGCTTCCAATTTTGTTGGTACGAAATTAGAGTTAAAAAGACTTAGAGAAATTTTGAGTAAATGTGATAATAATTTGAGTAATTTTTTGTGCGAGGAACGTGTTGAGTGGAGTTTCATTCCACCAAGAGCACCACATCAAGGGGGCCTTTGGGAGGCTGGGGTAAAAGCCGTAAAACATCACCTTAGGAGAGTTATGAGTAATTCTAGATTTACTTATGAGCAATTTTTAACCATTCTTAACCAAATTGAGGGCATTCTCAATTCGCGTCCCCTCTACCCTTTGTCATGTGACCCTAAGGATTTTGAAGCTTTAACTCCTGGTCATTTTCTAGTAGGTCGTCCCCTCACAGCGATAGCTGAGCCAAGTTTTACCGAAGTACCTGAAAACAGGTTAAAAGTATGGCAAAGATTATCAAAAATTGTACAACAAATTTGGAAGCTTTGGTCAAATAACTATCTGAGTACACTTCAAAATCGAACAAAATGGTATTTTGAGAAAAACAATGTAAAAATTAATGATATGGTAATTTTGAAAGAAGATAATTTGGCTGTGTGTAACTGGCCTCTTGGTCGAATTCTTGAAGTGTATTCTGGTAAAGACAAGAAAATTAGAGTAGTATTAGTGAAAACTAAAAATGGAATTTTTAAACGTCCAATTACTAAACTTTGTATTTTACCCTTCTCAAATGATCAATAAGTGTGAAAATTTCAAATTATGTGTATTTTGAATATTTTAGTTTTATTGTGTACATTGTATTGAATTGTTTAATTTTAAGCATTGAATATGTCATTCAATCCGGGGGTGGATGTTCAGTGTTAGAGAGAGTATTGTGTTGTAGCGCCCCCTAGAGAGAAATTAATTAGTGTGTAACGAGAGGCAGTGTGCCTATGTGAGTGTTATGTGTAAGGAGTGAAACAATCTCCAAAAAATAAAAGTGATGATAATTTAAAGTTCCAGACATCTTTTTTGTGTTGTGAATGTTTAGAGAACTAGCGTAATAAACAATATGAGCTTTTAAAGTAGTTTTTGCTCTCTATGCATGGGCGAAATAATTTTAGAAATGTTTTTATATATTTAACATTTTCATCCATTTAACATTTTTACATATTTAGTATATATTAAACAGGTGATCAAGAATTTAATGCATTCTTTAAAAAGTAATGATAATCAAGTCTCCACTCCAAACTAATCATCATGTAGATTAGGGAAAGATATACCACGTGATTGTTATTTTATCACGGAAGCCAGCTCAGAAGACAAGGAAACCCTTAATTTATGAACTAATTTTTTTGTGAAAGGCCTTTATGAACTGAGTTTGCGTTACTGGAGTGATAATTCTATTAATATTATTCGATTAATTTTTCATGTGTACTATAAAAAAATACACAATTGTAAAGTTCAATTTTTTTAAATTTGTCTACCATACTAAATTTAATGTCAATTAAATGAATACCAAGGTGGCCCTTGGGCGACTTAATTTTTATTGCTAAATTAAACCCTACGAATGGCATAAGTATCTCTAAAGTTATAAAATAATCTTCTTAGTATTTCTTGAGAAATTAATAAAAATGTCAAACTCTGAAAGTGTCTCTCCCATTATTGTAGGGCAGTGTGTATTATTGTAACTCAATAGTTGTATTCTCTGTTGAATAATTACTCGCACAAACATGCGGAAGTAGAGTGTCTATCAATAATCCACAGTAAATCATTCTTATCTCTAAGAATATTTTAAAGTCACATTAAATTAATTTCGATAGACTATAATCAAATGATCACTGACAAAGTGTCCATCTTAAGGGTTCAAAAGACCTCAAAAATTAATAGTTTCTGATTTTTTTTTTTTTAATTTAATTTTTATCTATTGAGAGATATTTAGAGATTACCTATTCAGAGATGCATATACGGTCGATTTCGCTCAAATTTTGTAATATGCCATTTAAAATAATGTAAAAAATGTGAATATTTTACACTTATAATAGATTATAATAGATATAACAGAATAACTGAAATACACTAATAATAGATTTTCGTCCTGTGTTTCATCTTTATTCTAAATAAAAATTCATTAAGTAAAACTAATTTGCCACCTCGAATTGATTCGACATACTCAAACTGAGCCATTTTATAAGCATGTAAATCTTGGAGCCAACCTTAAAAAGTGATAAAGATACTGGCGTTATCTCTCCCCTCTTTTACAAACAAAACTGGAAATTCAACTCCTTATCAACCCATACCCAATATAACAGGTGCTCATAAGAGAAATTTTTTTTGTTTTGTTAATTTTTAATACTTTTTATTCCTGTACTGATTCACTCTTACTCTTTCACTTATTTTACACTACAATATTTTAAATCGTTAACTTTTTGACTCAGAAGTTTTATATTTTTCTCATTATTTTATAATAATTTAAGTCAAAATAAGTGAAAATATTATATTTAGCATTTTAATAATTAATGGTTACGAAATACAACATGAAACACCGTTGTCTTTCCTGCGTTAAAATTAAAATTTTCCAAACATGACACTTCCAAACAATCTTCAAATGTGCACTTATTTAGATTTAAATTAAGACAAACAATTATTCATTATTGAAATTACAAAATTAATTATTGATATATTTTTGAATAAGAATTATTGATACATTTTATAAAAAAAATTCTTTCGAATAACGCTTTTTAAAAAAATGCACAAATTATTTCCTGATAATCTAAACGAACTTTTTGTAACTATTCGAGTGTTTTTTATAATTAAAAAATACCTAAATATATTTTTGCTTATAATTAGAGGGTCAAAAAAAAATTATAAAACGAACACCAGTCTCCAATCTGCGTCAAAAGATTATTAATATTGCTACCTTTGTAATTTTTCGCCTACACTTTACGACAACAAATGAACCAACAGCAACGAAAACATTCTTTAAAAAAAAAAAAAAAAAAAAAAAATTAAAGCATTCTTTTATAAAACTTAAGTGCCACGAATATCTTTTTCGAAAAATATTTAATTTTTTAATCTTTTTTTTTTATTATTATTTTGTAAAAAAAATTTTTAATCGAGTATTTTAATATAAGCATCTTCACTTGAATTCCATAAATAACTATCACTGTGGTATACAGATTTTTTTTTACAATCATTTTAAGGTTTCAAAAAAAAAAAAAAAATAAGTGCTATAGTTTGATTATTCCCAGCATTTTCAATCGGATAATGCAATGCAGTATGCCCTTTAAATTTAAGTATAAAAAATGAACGAAAACACACGATATGTATGCTACGGACGGGGAGTGTCGATGAAGCTTTAAAGTAGTCTAGGGTTGCGTTTTATAGCTTTTATTATGACAAAAACACTTTAATGGCAATACAAAATAATTAGAGCTGGAACATCTTAATGAGCTCTCTCCCCGTAGCCGTTCAGTGAGTGAATGTAGAGGGAGTCTGCTTAACTACAGGTGGCGCTGCATGGCGTATGCAACACTCTGTCATCCTGACTTAGTTGGTCTCCGACTAATTGCTTTAAAGGTAAATATTAAACATCACAATAAAAAGAAAATATTTTGACAATTGAATTGAAATATAAAACAACAAATTTATGAAAATTTAAATCTAAACTAATTCTAAATATATTCAATTTTAATATAATATATAGTTGATAAAGTAAAAATGCATTTTTCAAAATTATTAAGTAAATGAATTTCTCTTCAACCTATAAAACTAGCAGAAAATAAGTAAAAAAAAAGATATTTTCAAGTATATAAATCTACAAAAAAATTTTTATCTCACTTCAGAAAAATATGATCAATATGAATATTTCAATGATTAAAATAGAAATTTGTTATTAATATTCAGTTAAATATGATCAATTAATATTTGATATATGCAATAAAATCCAAAATGAAAATAATAAGTTTTTTTAAAAAAAAATAATCGATAGTCTGTGTAAAAGTTCTTGCACTAATAAAATTTAAAAAAATCGAAAGTCAGTGTATAAGTTCTTGCACAATTGAAAAGTTCATAGTTCATATGAAAAAAAAGGAAAAAGTTTATGGATCTTCCCACGGTTTCATCAAGTCTACTGATGTGGATGTGACAGTTGGTCTTTCTCCTATACCGATCTTGTGAACATCATATCTATCGTTGGATCTAATTTTTGTCACTGTGTATGGACCGAAAAATTTTGGTCGAAGTTTCAAACTTGTCCCAAATTGGGTTCGTTTGATGGCAACTCTGTCGTGGAGCTTATACTTCGTTGCTGTCTTTCGTCTAGTCTTATAATTGTGCTTGGTTTTTTCTTGCATCTCAAGTATATTGCTTTTTGCTTCTTTTCGCATTTGTTGTTGATTTTCAAGTAAAATATGTATGTAAAAAATATATCCTAAAGAATATCCTAAAGAAGTAAAGCTAATATCCTAAAGAAGTTTGATTTTAATATTATTTTCAGTCCCATTAATAAGATAAAATTTTCTAATCTCAAGCAGCCCATTGACAGTCAAAGTAGCTGGGGTATATACCAAATTAATTGCCAATGCGGCCTTTCATATATTGGCCAAACTAAACGTGCCTTAAAGTGCCGTGTCAAGGAACATGAAGCTTATGTCGAAAAACAAGAATTTAAACGCTCATCTATTGCCCAACATTGTTGGGACTCTAATCATAATTTTAATTTTTCCTCCTCTAAAGTCATTCAAAATTGTTCTTCAATATTCGATTTAAATTTTTACGAGTCTTATCATATTTTCAAAAATTCCAAACTGTTGGTCAATGACCTATCAAGTGTTCCTTATATTTCTCCTGTTTGGAAATCTATGATAAAAACTAACTACCCCCCCCCCTCTTTGTTTCCTTGCTTCTTATTCGTCGTCTTCCGTTCACCCTCCCCTCCTATTGGTCGTTGCTCTAAACCCTCTTGTGACGTCATCTTTCTATATATATTTACTCTGTTCTCTCATTGTTTTCTGTCAAGTTTAACTCTGAGGTAGCTGAAATTGAACAAATGGACTCACACAGCAGTTTCCCTCCGATAAATCAGGCACCTGCTAAGAATCTAAAACGCAAAAAAGCCTCAGAAAGTGATGACGAGGAAAATGCGCAATTCCCAAATAAGCTCATTAATATTGAACCAAGCAAACATGATTTTATCAAACCAAAGAAAGTGGCTAGGATACCCCCAATTGTTATTGATCAAGAAGATCTCGATTGGAAAGATTTCTGCCAAAAACTTAAAGACAAAAATGTTACCGACTTCGAAGGAAAAGTCTCAAACGGCAAAACGATTATTAAACCAAGATCGGAAGCCACTCATAATGCCATTACGGCACAAGCAAAAGATATGAATTTGCCTTATCATACTTATAATCTTGAAGAAGATAAAACCCAAAAAGTAGTGATTAGAGGACTTCATAAAACCACTGACCCGGAAGATATAAAAAACCAACTTGTTTACGAAAATTATCCAGTGATAAATGTTACTCAACTGACTAAAAGAGTCAGAGGCGAAAAAGAAAAAATCCCCCTTTTCTTAGTCACGCTTAACAAACAAGCTGAAAATGCTAAGGACATATATGCTGTTAAAAGTCTACTGAATACTTCAAACGTAATCATAGAAAGCTATCGAGGCAGGGGCAAGGGCCCCATGCAATGCTATAAATGCCAGAGATTCATGCACACACAAACGGGATGCCACTACCCTGTTAGATGCGTTAAGTGTGGAGAAGGCCACCCATCCAAAGACTGCCCCAAATCAAGAGACACTGCAGCCAAGTGTGCGAATTGCGGAAGCGACCATACCGCAAACTTCAAAAAATGTCCTGAATACGAAGCACTGTTGAAGAGAATAAATAACAAAACCAGCAATGTCAGTAATCCCCAAAATCGAAATGCGCCAAGGAGGCCACCCCCCCCCAAGGAATAATATGTATATAAACAAATCATATGCCGACGCTCTCAAGCAACAGTCTCAGATAGAAGAGATTAACCTTTTAGAGCCCAAAATTGATCAGGCCAAAAAACTAATCAAAGATCTCACCGACATTTATGCGCTTTTCAGCCAGTCAAATTTCATGCATCTCATATCTACAATTAGAAGTAATCCAATTGTAACTCATCCTGAGTACTTCCCCGCAAATAATGGCCAGTAGATCGAATAGTTACAAACCAACTATAATAGCGGCATGGAATGCTAATGGACTCAATAACAAAAGAGGAGAATTTTTGAACTTTTTAGACGACTACAGCATTGATATCTGTGCAGTCTCAGAGACTCACCTTAACCCCTGTAATAAAATCAACCTTCCAAATTTCAATACTTTTAGGTGCGACCGCACCGCTTACCGCGGAGGTGGAGCCACACTATTTATCAGGAAGAACTACTCGGCTGCTTTTTACAGCTCCACAAAACATGACGGTTTCGAAGAAGTCTCAGTAATAATAAACCTGGAGAACAATCGAAAACTGAAAATCACCAGCATTTACAATCCCCCAAAACACTGCCTGACTGACAAAAATATACAGGATCTCTTCCCCCCGCACTTAGAGAGCATTGTGCTAGGAGATCTAAACTCCAAAAATAGAATTTGGGGCTGCGCTAAGGACAACACCCCAGGCAAAAACCTCCACAAACAAGTTAAAAACTTCAACCTGACGGTCTACGCTCCAGAGGGACCGACTTTTATGCCCACAAATGCCTATCACTCAGAAGATATCTTAGATATTCTCATTACGAACTCTAACAGCCCATTTACTATACATACTGTTTTTGAGCTTAGCAGCGATCATCTGCCCATCCTAGTTCAACTGCAAATTTCAAGAAACAAGATAAAACCAGAACAAAAACCACCACTGATTGGCTCACGTATACAAACTGCCTCATAAATAGCTCCAATCGGGCAAATAACCTAAACACGGAGTCAGATATAGATCATGAGATAACAAACCTCACAAATGATATACAAGAAGTATATAATGGCTCATCTTATAAGACTGAAATCAGAAGCGACTATTACAAGCTCCCATACTACATTAAATACCTCATCAAAATTAAAAACAAACTGAGAAAAACTTATCAAAGGAATAGAGATCCAACTATTAAATCACAAGTTAATAGCTACACCAAAATGACCAAAAAAGAGATCTATGATTTTAAAAAGGAAACCTGGGATGAGAAAGTAGATAGTCTCTCTGTACAGGATAAATCAGCCTGGAAGATGGTTAAAGCTCTTAAAAGCCCTAAAACAACCAATATGCCTCTCCTCGGACCCAATGGAAAAACCTACTCGGACAGTGATAAGAGTGAAATCTTTGCTGACACGATGGAGCTCCAATTCTCTATAAATAAGGAGCTAAGGGACATTAACTCAGAGACGGATATTATTGATACTTATAATAACTATATCAGCACAAATAAACCAAACAAAGATACCGAGCCGATCACCACTGATGAGCTATACAAGATCATCGACAAATTTCATAACAACAAAGCCCCAGGGGCGGACAAAATCAATAATGTAATGATTAAATTCCTCCCCCCAAATATTGTTGAACAACTGAAAAATATACTGAACGCTTGCCTAGACATCTGCTACTTCCCTCAACAGTGGAAACATGCTCAGATTGTCCTCTTCCCTAAACAAGGGAAAAATCTCCTAAAACCGGATAGCTACAGACCGATAAGTCTACTGAAGGCCTTTTCTAAAATCTTCGAAAGGACAATCCTAAATAGACTCAAACCCTGCCTCACCTTCATACCTAACGAACAATTCGGGTTTAGAGATAATCTCTCCACTACCAAACAACTGGTCAGGATAGTTGAAGAAGTATCCAAGAGTTTCTATAAAAATGAGACTACTGCCCTCCTGATGCTGGACGTGGCCAAAGCATTTGACCGCGTCTGGCACCAGGGACTCATTTACAAGATGATCAAACAAAATATCCCTAAAGACATGATTCTTATTATCAACAACTACCTAAAGAACAGGTCATTCAACATTAAAATTAATGAAATTAAATCATCAATCAGATCCATTAATGCGGGAGTCCCACAGGGCTCAATCTTGGGTCCAACGCTCTACCTCATTTATGCCGCAGACTTCCCAAATTTTAATGACTCGAGTAATATTAGTACTGCATATTATGCTGATGATACAGCGATCCTGAGCAAATCGCTAAACCCCAACAATGCTATAAGTAACTTAAGGAAGACCATCCCATGCATAGAACAATGGTGCGCAAAATGGAAAATCTCTATCAACTCCAGCAAATCCTCACTGCTCATTATGAGAAAATCTAAAAAGAAAAAGATCAAAAGTAGCAATATCTTACTCTTCAACGAGACAATTCCCGTAGTAAATAGTGCTACCTACCTAGGGGTAACTCTTACCCACAACATGAACTGGAACCTCCATATTAAGAATATATCCGCAAAAGCTAACGGAGCATTCTACTCACTTAAGCCAATTATCAACTACGACTCTAAGCTAGCTCTTAAAACTAAGAGAACATTATTCCTCCAATGCATTAGACCTATTATCAGTTACGCTGCCCCCGCCTGGAGCGCCCTGACGCCCACGCAAGCTTGAAATACTACAAAATAAAATGATAAGAAGAATCACGGGGGCTCCCCGGAGACTCCGCATGAGCGATATTAGGAAAGACCTAAAAATTAACATCATACAAGAACATATCGTACTCTTATGTGCCGCCTTCTTCAAAGATGCAACTCGCTGCAACGCATGCAATTACAATACTATTTTTGATTTCGAACTTCTCAGGGAAAATATTAAATATAGCCCGGCAACGGTGTTTTTCCTCTCAGACGGCGTGCTATCCAAACGGTTCGCCACTTAATCTTGTAAATAGTTGTATATATTTTCACTTCTTGAATCAAGGCTCCTGTCCTGTGCACCAATGAAGCCCTTCGGGGGGGGGGGAGGCGAGGCAGGTCAGGAGTTGCGATTCTACTCTTATTTTGTATATACCCCTCACTTAATGTAATTATATGTACCTATCTAATCAAGTTCTATTTTCATTCATTGTGTTTACGTACTAAGGCAATTTTGCTACTTATTTTACCCCTTTGATTTGAGCTCTAGCTGCATACACTGCTACCCCACTCAGATGAATGAGTTAGGGCCCCTTCGGGGCCGATACTTAGATACACACCTCACATAGGCATAGGCATTGTTTTCTGTTGCACTGATGAAGGTTGCCCTTTGAGCATCCGAAACAGCTGTCTGCTTTTAATAATATTTTTGTGCTCTTTAACGTTGTCTACCTTGGTTTGTATTTAAAATATGTATGTGTTCTTCCTCGAGGATTTTCTTGATGTGCAGGTCTTCTTTATTTCGCATCTTAACTCCTGTTGGGAGCTCGAAGGGTGTAAACTTTGTTGTTGAAGAAACAGTGCTGTTGATTACGCGTTGGACTGCTGGTACAGTCCGCAAAAGAAAAAACGAATCACCCTGAATACCTTTCGTTCTAATGATTGGATTTTCACGAACTAAGTGTCAATCTTAATGGTTCCTGGGGATGACCTTAAATATGCTAATTATTTAGTGTTAACCAGGGCTAAAGAGAATAGAAGGGCTGGTTCACTCCTTTGAAGTATCTCTCGCCGCGCCGATCCTCCGACGTCACTCTAGTGACGTCACTTTGGCGCAAAGCTCGCACTTTTACTTCAAGAACGGAGCGTTTGGCCTTACTAGCTCTAACTAATATTGGATCATTTCTTTTTGCGAGATATTCTAAGACATTTGTTATTTTCTATAATGACTTTCCTCAGTTTTTGCAATGAATTTACAAGAATTTAAAACTATTATCGAAATGCCAGTTTGCGCGATTGCAACTTGCAAAAATTCTGATACAAAAACAAAAGGAAAAAGTATAATTTTTCGCGTGTTCCCTAAAGTAAATGAACAACTATGTAAAGAATGGATTCCGAAATGACACAGTTAATATAAAACAGCAATACGTTTATTCTGTCGTAAAGAACTTTTATAAAAATTCATTATCTAAATAGAAACCACCTCGTTACTTCATAAAGAAAGGCAGGTGAAAAGAATTAAAAAATGGATAAAGTCAAAGAAAATTAAAAGTATAAATAAAATATATAGTTGAAATTCTCCTAATTTCATAACATATTTTTTAATGTAGTTATTCTAAATATTTAGGATTTTTTTTTAAAATTATATTCTCTTCAATTTAAATATCTATGAATTATATCATCGCAAATTTAAATGTCTATAAACAATTGTAAAATTTCTAATGTCATTATGAACCTAAATTATTATTTTGTTTCAGCAATTAGCGTTTAAGGTCGATGTTTCCTAATGATTAAGTAAGAACAAATTGCTATTAACGACATATTTTAAAATCAGGGATTCTAAATTTAACTTAACTTATCGTTATAAAAGAATATGTAGATAAAAAAAGTGTCGATATATGCCTTCATTTTTCTTAATAGTTAAAGTTAAAACTGAACTTTTTAAAATAAAGTATTTATCGTGTCATTTTCACCAACTAGCAAAACATTTTTATAAGTTTAAAATAGTATTTTTTTTAATATAATAACCAAGAAAGTTTTTTTTTAACTATGTTTATGAACGGAAATAATGTGTTAATTACGTAAAGTTTGAAGGCTAATAACCAGAAAAAGTATAACTTATTTTTACAAAGAGAAAGGTGCAAAGTTATCATATCTTTGCTTGCGATCTCCGAGATCTGTGGACACAGTGACGTCATGAGGAGGGAAATCGTAGCTTCAGCTCTAAGAGCGGAGTGAACTAGCCCTTCTCTTTAGCCCTGGTGTTAACTATCAATTAAGTTACGAAATCAGATACAAAAACGTACTTTCTCTGAATAAACATAAATTTTTTTTGCATATTTGGATTTTTAACCTTCGAAATATAGGGGGTAGCCGCAATCTGGGAAACATGGTCCCCATAGTTTGATCAGGAGAGCGATCCAAAGTTCGTACCCCTTAATGTTAATTTCACTTTTTACGTTTTTAGTCATATTTTTAAAACTAATGAAGCAATTCAAAGAAAATTGCACCCACTCATAAAACTCATTTACCCTAAGATAATTTCATGAAAAAAATAATTTTAATAATTATTAATTATTTTTTATTATTTAATTAAATTGAGGATGAAAAAGTTTTGAATTATAAGGTATAAATTTTTTTATGCCATATTAATCTGCATATTTTTAAATTAAAAAATCTAAAGTTTCAACTGTTTTTATTTATTAGAAGCTGAGAAAAATTAAAATTAATTATTTTAAAAAAAATAATTTGGCGACAATAAAGAAATGATTAAATGAAGCGATTAATATTAAAATGTGACTTCGCGAGCGTAAAATTTCATTCATATTTTTTTCCCTAATAATCGTTTGCTAATCTTTTTATTTTTATTTATTTCAAACCATAAGATATAATGTTTCTTTTTTAGTCGTTTAATAATTTATTTACAATTTAGTAAAGAAATTTGAATAAAACATTTTGAATAAAAAACACTTTATTCAACGAATGCCTAGGTTTATAAAAGCGTGCATCTGATAGAATATGATTTTACATCAGATTGTGGGTATTTAATGTGATTATTTTTTATTTTTTGATTTTGTTTTTCAAAAACTGATACAATTTCAATAATATACATGCGTATGCATAGAGTTGGAATAATATATTTATCAATTTCTTGAATATATATTTCATAAATACTAATAAAAATACGTAGTCAACATTTTTAAGCATCTCTCACATCACAAATTTCTCAACATCTTATAGGGTAAACTAACCAATGAAGGAACATTTAAGCTTAACTTGCCTTAAAAAAAAATCATCAACATCTCAAAATTTTTAATTTTAGCTAAGTGATGGTGTCGACATATTTGTTATTAAATGAGAATTACGCAAAAAAAATTAGATAACTTACATAATATTGTTTTAAGCTTTTGGTGGTTTAAATAATAAGTAGTAAGATAACCAAGTGAAGGAACAGTTCTTACCAGTGAATAAACACTAAATTTTCCAGTGAACGAACACTTAATTTTGAGAATGTTTGATGCTCGTTAGGAATCCATAGGCCACACAAGTGTCTAAAAACAAGATTTTACTTGGAATTACAACATATAACCACAGTTAACGTAGAAAATGTTACTTTTTTTTCAGTCATGGAATGGAAAGTAAAATATGTTTGAATACATAATTTAAAAAACATTTTTTTCCTCTCAGTTTAATAGTCTATTCTAAATTATGAATGTTTATTTTTTTGTTTACGCTTTTCCCCATATATTTTGAAGCTTTTTTTTTAAAAAATCTTTTTAAGTATTTTTTTTTTCTCTTTGTCATACTTTCTGCTTTAACTATTTTCAGCTCTTTCAATCTCTTTAAATTTTCGTTCTTTTTCTGAAGTTAATGCAAAAAAGTATTTTATTTCTTTTTCTTTTGATTTAACCTTCCTCTTTTTTCCAAATTTTTGGCCAATGTAAATGTATCTTCGAATTTTCTTTTGATTTTCCAGTACCATTTCTAGAATCCCTCACTGGATAATAAATGAGAAAAAGGAGTTTCGAAGTTTGAGTAAAATCCATCTCTCATTGACTTGTATCTAGTGGGTCTTCAGCAGTACTTACTATTTACTTATGGAACCAGTTTTTTCTGCAACTAACAATGCCTCAAGAGGACTTATCTCAAAATCAGTTTTCAAGATACCTTCATTATCAATGCTAGTTGTATCAGCTTCAGTGTCAAAATTTGATTAACCAAATGTTCTTTTTGAAACAAATTCTTCCATATTGAGAAAATCACAGGCTATTGGATATTTGGGAGATTAAATTTTCCGTCAATGTTCTTTTAAAAATTTGCAACATAACTTGTGAGATTTCCTTCTCAAGCTTCTGAAGAAATAGTGCATCGTTGCTCTCGAAGCATGTGTTTTGTTGATAAGCTGTCTTTCTCATTAAATCTTGGTGTCTGTTTTGCATGCAATTGTTAAAGTCAACGTTTTCTACATCGAATGGAAAAATATCGCATTTCATAAAAGCATTTTAACTTCATCAGTTGATGCCTCAAAATCTTATTTAAAAATGGATGTAAAATTTTCTCGACATATTGCTTTACAATTCTTTTGTTTTCAAGATCTAAAGGGAGATTTCCATGAATTAGGTAGAAAACTAAACCGGAAAATTTGTTTTGATGAACACAACTTGCTCAGTTTCAAATTGACATGAGATTTATAATTAGGGAATTGTGGCAACTCAAGCCACGAATAAGGTTAAATCCCCACAAAAGGGATCTCTACTAGGCTTCTTCCCTAACCGAGGGAGAATTCAATTCAGAATGAATCTTGAACTGGCGAGATCAACATCTCGTGGAATCGGAAAAATCCGATTTGAATATATAATGCATAATCAGGAAAATTTTATGTTTATTTGTGTTTATGTTTAGTGTTCCTATTGTTCAGTTTAATAAAAAAATATAAAAAGGAAAAATTTGGAAAATCATTACAATTACGGACAGGCTATTACTATTGAATAACGCAACCAACAGGCTTGATTGATAAATAAATATTACATGGTGACACCGGACTTGATATAGTATGAAATTAGGAAATTGTGGTGATTTATAAATTACGAATCTATGAAACTATTACGAGAAATCTATGAATTACGAACATTCATTAATTGGCACGGAATAAATATAGTTGATGAAAATATCTTCAGATAGTGAAACGCTGAGATTTGAGGTAGGTCCATTTTTCTTTGTTCCAATTTATTGATATATAAAATGGATTTAGAACGAATTAAGGAAAAACGAAAAAGGTTAAGAATTTCATTTAGTAAGCATTTAACTAAGATAGAAAATACGATAGGAATTGGAATTTCGAATGAATACACGAAAGAAATGAAAGTGAATGAGCTTTTGAACTTAAAATCTCAGCTCACAGAAAAATTAAATGATTTAATTAAAGCTGATGATGAAGTGCAGTTAAAAATTGAAATAGAGGATATGGCAGCTGAAATAGATTTAAGTGAAGAATATAAAGATAAGGGTATTGAAGCGAAATCGAAAATAGAAAGGAATTTAGAAAATTTAATTGTTAAACCACAAGGTGTAATTCAGATAAGCGAGAGAAATGTCGCGGCAAATGTAAATAACTCTGTTCAGTTTGTACCACATAACGAAACTAAAAATATTGTCAAACTCCCGAAACTAAATATTCAAACTTTTTACGGTGATTGTAGTTATTTTTTAGATTTTTGAAATTCTTTTGAAGTAGCAATACACAATAATGCTTCATTATCGAAAATAGAAAAGTTTACATATCTAAAATCCTATCTAGGAGGAGTTGCATTAAGTGCAGTATCGGGATTTTCACTTACGGATCAAAATTATGACGCGTCAATACAATTGCTGAAAGATAGATTTGGGCGAACTGATATTATAATGTCAACACATATGCATAAACTGTTATTAATAGATCCTGTTAAATCTTGTAATAATATTGTTGGATTAAGAAAAATGTATGACGCAATAGAAATCCAAATTAGATCTTTACAATCATTAGGAGTAGCTGCAGGAACTTATAGTAATCTCCTATGCCCAGTAATTCTACAAAAATTACCCGAGGAATTGAATTTAAATTTTAATCGGCAACGTAAAACAGGTGAATTATTCGATATTTCTTTGTTGCTACAATTTATTAAAGATGAGGTAAATTGCAGAGAAGCAGCATTATTATTAGTGAATCCTAAAAATGCAACTGTTAGAGATTATTCATTTAAAAATAAAACAGATCAAAGTTACCCTAATAGGCCTCATTATTCGAACACCAAAAGGAATGATTATTTGGGCAATAAATCTAGCGCCGCAGTTTTAGCTACACACGTCGAAGAACGATATTCACACCCTCATAAATTTGACTCTTACGCGAAAACAAATTACAATTCAAAGCGAAACTTTAATACTTCCTATTCTGATAGGCATGTGAATAATTTAAAATGCATTTTCTGTTCTAAAAATCATATGAGTCACGATTGCTTGTTAAATGTGTTTGAGAAGAAAAAAGCTTTAATGTCTAAGGGCTTATGTTTTATATGTTTTCAAAATCATTTAAGCAAATTTTGTGATAGGAATTATCAAAAATGCAAACAGTGTAATTCTTCTCATAACTCTTTGATTTGTAATGGGAACGAACATAATGAAAGAAAAAATGTTTCGGCGCCAGCGGTTGACGCCGTGCAAGGGGGGAAAGGGGGAATCCCAGAAACTCAAAATGCTATATCGTCTATGATTTCTCTTTCTTCTAAACAAAATAAAACAAAGAGGAGCGCTTCTAATTCGATCTTATTGCAAACTTTTTCGGCGGAAAGCAAAACAAAACAAGGAGTTAATATTCAATTGCGTTGTATGTTAGACGGAGGGGCGAATAAATCTTTCGTTTTAAGAGAAATAGCTGAGTCATTAAATTTAGAAGTGATTAATAAAGAATCATTAATTATTTATACATTCGGAAATGAAATCGCAGAAAAGCGCACATATGATGTGGTCGAATTAACCTTACAAAGTATAAAAAATTCAAATCGAAAGATAAAAATACAAGCGGTGGTAATCGACTCGATTACTTCGGCACAAATTAAAATTCCGTCACAATGGGTTAGAAATATTGCTATAGAAATGGGGATTGAATTAGCTGATGTTAGTACCTCCAATAAAATACATGTTTTAATTGGTTCGGATTACATATCACAAATTTTAGGTGAAAGGAACGTAAGAATTAGTAAAAGATTGATCGCAGTGGATAGTATTTTTGGAGCTTTACTACAAGGACAGGATAAAGAATCCAATTCACCGGAGGTGCCAGTCAATCATTTATTTGTTGAAAATGAAGAATTAGATTGTGATAGGATTAAGAATTTGTGGTCATTGGAAGCAATCGGGATAAATGCAGATAAAGAACTATCTCCGTCAGATAAAGAAATTTTGGAATCGTTTGAACAAAATACGACATATTCAAATAAAAGATACGAAACTCGATTATTATGGAGGGCGGATAATAGAGAATTGAATAGTAATTATGAAATTGCAAAACGTCGTTTATTTAGTTTAAACAAAACATTCGAGAGAAATAAGGGATTATATTTAAAATACGATGAGATCATAAATGAGCACGTAAGGGAAGGAATTGTTGAAAGGGTAGAAATGGATTTAGATAAAAATATAAATACAGGTTATTTTCTCCCACATCACGCTGTAGTACGCGAACAAAAGGACAGTACAAAGGTTAGGGTAGTCTTCGATGGATCTTCAAAGGGTAAAGGGGAATTGTCATTAAACGATTGTTTAGATTGCGGTCCAAACTTAAACCCAGATTTACTAAAAATTATTTTGAGGTTCAGATTGCACAAAATTGCAATTTGCGCTGACATTCAGCGTGCATATTTGGAAGTAGGGATCGCAGAACAAGATAGATAATTTTTAAAATTTTTGTGGATAAAAGAAAAGGGTCCTAATCTCGATCTCAGCAATCACAATATCCAAACTCTTCGATACAAAAGGGTTACATTTGGAGTTAAGTGTAGTTCATTTTTGTTGTCAGCAACAATAAGATTACACATAGAGAAATATCGCAAAGACTATGGTGAAGCGTGTGAAATGCTCCATGAACTCTATCAGGGTGCGTAGCCAAATCTTTGAATCAAAAATAAGCCCTTTTTAAAAACTTTTCAAGCACTTTACAAAAATTTTTAAGCACTCAAAAAATTCATATTCAAGCAATGATATTATTGAAAAACAAAAACTTTTTATAAACAGTTTTAGCGTTTAAAAAAAAAAAAAAAAAAAACTCAGAACAAAAGTACCCTTATCCCCTACGCCAAAAAAAAGTGTTAGAAGTAAAATAAAATAAACAAGAACAAAATTAAAATACATTAAAAAGAAAAACATTTCATAAGGATCTGATATTCTTTATCCGAATTGGAGCTCTCGGGTTACGGTTTAAAGTGTGCGCGCATGCACAAGTCATAACGTGGGTACGACATGAAGTCCGCATGAATGATTACGTAGCAAACTCCCCATTTTTCGTGAAATGCATGGGATCCACCAGATATCACTGAAGGGAGAAGAAAAAAAATTTCGGAAAAAAAGCACTTTTTTAAAACGCCAGCTGAAAAAAGCACCTTTAAAAGCTTTTAAAAACGAAATCCCCAAAAAAGCACCTTTAAGTACTTTTTACAAACGCTACGCACCCTGTCTATGTAGATGATATGATCGACGGAACTTCTGACGTGCAGGATGCCCTTCGTTTGAGTAAGGAGATGATATTTATTCTTGGACAAGCTAGCATGAATCTACGTAGATGGACAACAAATTCTCCGATTCTTAGCGAAGCATGGAAACAAGCTTTTATAGATTGCCGAGAAACATCTCAAGAACTAGGCGTACCTTTAAAGATTTTGGGACTTATCTGGAACAATGTTTAGGACAACATTAGATTCGACATTCGACAGTTTGAAAAACTGAGATTGTGCAAGGCGATAACTAAACGAATTATCTTGGCAGCAGGCGGTATGCTTTTTGATCCCATTGGACTAATGAACCCCTTCAGTATTAGAATAAAGCTTTTGTTACAACAGATTTGGGAAAAAGGCATTTCATGGGATGAGTGTATTCCCACTGAAATAAATGACACATTTATTGATTGGTATAACGAATTAAAGATAATTCGAAACTTGGAAATACCTAGGCAATATTTCGAAGAACTGGATTGGGAGTCATTAGAGATTCATATTTTTTCCGATGCAAGTCCTAAATGTTATGGAGCTGTAGCTTATTTCCGGATGAACAATATTACGAGCTTTATAATGTCTAAATCTCGCCTAGCCCCTTTAAAGAAGCTTACTTTACCGAGGTTAGAGCTGATGGGAGCATTAATTTCCGCAAGAATTGGAAGTTATCTTAAAGACACTTTCTCTAAGTTAAATGAGAAAAGAATATTTTACTGGACAGATTCTACAATTTGCCTACACTGGATCAAGGGACAATCCGATGATTGGAAGCAGTTTGTTAGAAACAGAGTGATAGAAATAAAGGAAAAAACCAATCCGGATCATTGGCATCATTGTAGCGGAAAAGATAACCCTGCAGATAAACTTACACGAGGAATGAATGCACAAGCTCTTTTAAACGATACTGTTTGGTTATCGGGACCTCCATGGCTAAAAGAAAGGAATATCCCATACGATGAAAGCGCCTCTTGTCCTGACTTGCATAACGTTATAGGAGAGAGACAAAAAGTTGTAACTTTACATTTAAAAACTGTATCTATTCAGCCGTTACTGAATCTTGATAATTATAGTGACCTAAACAAAGTTTTCAGAATTACAGGGTACATATTTCGTTTCATTCATAACTGTAAGACAGCACACGAAAAGAGAATAGGAGCAATCACAGCGAGTGAACTAACCAACGCTGAAACTTACTGGATTAAAGTTGTGCAACGAATTGAATTTGAAAGGGAATACCTGGATTTAAAAAACAATAGTCCCATACATCCAAATTCGAAATTATACGATTTAAATCCAATTTTGTCAGCTGATGATTTAATAGCCTTAAAAGGAAGGTTACAAAATTCAGATTTCGATGTTCAATCAAAGCACCCAATTATCATCCCAAATAAGACAAAATTTACAGAACTCTTAATATTTAAAGAACATAAAAACTTGTGTCACTCTGGTGTTTCGGATACACTTACACAATTGAGAGAACGATTTTGGATAATCCGAGGGAGGCAAGCTGTAAAAACTTGTTTGAATAAGTGCTTTAAGTGTAGACGATTTAAAGTTAAACATGGAATTCAGGTAGTTGCTCCATTACCTACAAATAGAACTTGTGAAGCCAACCCATTTGAAGTTGTAGGCATCGACTTTGCTGGTCCGGTGTACTCAAAGGATCATGATAAAAATTACATCGCATTATTTACATATGCTGTAACGCGAGCAGTACACCTAGAAGTTGTGTCGAATTTAAGTACAGAACATTTTCTTTTGTCATTCAGACGATTTATCTCCAGAAGAGGCATTTGCCGGATTGTAAATTCTGATAATGCTTTAACTTTTAAAAGTGCTGACATTGAACTCAAAAGACTATACATGAACATTAATGAACTCGAAGTTCAGAACTATTTTAGCAAAAGGGGTATAGAGTGGCAGTACATTGTTGAACGTGCTGCATGGTGGGGAGGATACTGGGAGAGAATGGTTCGAATAACAAAAATCGCATTAAAGAAAATTTTAGGGAAATCATTTGTTTCATTTGAAGAATTGCAAACTATTTTGGCAGAAATTGAAGCTATAATTAATTCGCGTCCATTAACGTATGTTTATAATGAACCATTCCCTCTCACTCCTGCTAACTTTTTAACTGGAAGAAGATTAACAGCTTTACCTAATTGGTCAGGTAATGCAAATTTTGAATTATTTAAAGGTAAAAGGGATTTGATAAAAAGATTTTTGTATAGGGAAAAGATTCTAAATAATTTTTGGAAAAGATGGAAAAAGGAATATCTTCTTCTGTTAAAAGGTGCAAATTTCAACAAACATGTAAATGTAAATGATATAGTTTTAATAGGTGACGAGAAAATGCCAAGACAACTTTGGAAATTAGGAAGAATTCTTGAATGCCACAAGGGTCGAGATGGCAAGGTAAGATCAGTCTCTGTGAAAACGTCTTCAGGGGTCATAAAACGCCCAGTACAGTTATTGTATAATTTAGAAATTGCATCAAATGAGTGAGTAACAAATTACAAGTTGATTATGAATAAGTGGCTGTTTTTATTCTAATTCGAATTTATGTTTTTTTTTTTGCTGATATTGTTTTCATAAATTTTTGTATGATTCATTATTTATGTCGTGAATTGTTAATTTGGTAGTTTAATGTAGAATTAGTATTAGTATAATTTTAAATTCTATTTGTAAATTGTTTTTGAACTCTCTTTCGGGGCGGGAGGATGTGGCAACTCAAGCCACGAATAAGGTTAAATCCCCACAAAAGGGATCTCTACTAGGCTTCTTCCCTAACCGAGGGAAAATTCAATTCAGAATGAATCTTGAACTGGCGAGATCAACATCTCGTGGAATCGGAAAAATCCGATTTGAATGTATAATGCATAATCAGGAAAATTTTATGTTTATTTGTGTTTATGTTTAGTGTTCCTATTGTTCTGTTTAATAAAAAATATAAAAAGGAAAAATTTGGAAAATCATTATAATTACGGACAGGCTATTACTATTGAATAACGCAACCAACAGGCTTGATTGATAAATAAATATTACAAGGGAATAGGGAATTTAATAGCATTTTTAATTAGCCATGGGTAGAAACATTTGCAATATATTTGTAAAATGTTGCTGCGGTCATCGTTTTATTTCATGAATCGCTTTTTCCAATGAAATATTTAGCAGGGACTGATTCTGTTATATCTCAAAGAATTCTTCAGTAATTCTTTTCTGACGTTATTCAAGCCTGACTCCGCAGACAGGCTTGAGAATCAGTCTTGAGAATGGGTGATTATATTTGAACGCTCGAAACATGTCGACTTTTACTTCCCTCTTCATATTCTAATGCACATTCGCAAGGTTTTCCTTAATTTACGATATTTCTTTTTTCTATAACTCAAGGAATTGCTGAATGCTTAATGGCATTTTAAAAACATTGAAATATGTTATGTTTAAGAATAAGATATCGAAATATACGATAAAAGCCAGTTGAGTTTTTATTGTCAATTATACTGTTTTACATTTGGTTCTTGATCATTATTTTGATAAGGATTTTACACTCGTTAAAGTAAACATATGCATTTTAATATTTTAACAGGATTCATGTGGTCTTTAAAACCGTAAGAGCATCAATATTGTAAAAGTTATATTTAACTTAAAAATTAAAATTTTGAGACCAGATACTTTGAGTTAATGAAATTAAATATTTTAACTTCTAAGTTTTTGTGCCCCCATTTCAGTATCTTAAGGACCTTACGAGCTCTGTTTAAAAAGAGAGTATCAGATATATATAAGAAAACGAAAATAATCATAGTAGCAATATTTGGTGGTAAATGTAGCTCATCGTAATTGAAGAATATGCTGTGTGACATTTTATGGTGAATTTGCGAACGTAAGTTTTGGAATGTATCGAAACATGACTATGCTATTTGCTAATCATCTTTATCCAAAGAAAACCATGTAAAACCAGCAATTCCTTGAGTTATAGAAAAAAGAAATATCGTAAATTATAGAAAACCTTGTTAATGTGCATTAGAATTACTATACAATCTACATTTAATTTTCAAGCACTTTTTTTCTTTCTAACTTTCTTGCCTAGAAGACTCGATTAAAGCTGTAAAAATTATTATCCCTAAAATTTTGTATATAGCTATAATAAGTTATGTTAATTTGATTTTAGTATGAGATCCTCGAATAAATATAGCAAAAGCAGTATAATCTAAATAATATCAGATAAAAAATTCAAGGATTTAAATTCTAAAAACTTAGAAAATCATAAATAATTTATAAATCGATTCAAATTTTCTTTTCAAAGAGGATTAAAAAAAATTTTTTTTTTGCTTTTTGGACAGAAATCAGCTTAAAAATTGTCTATTGCCTAGAAACTACGAGATATTTTCCATTAACAATTAATTAAACCTCTCCGAGCAATCACAAAACATTATTTCAATTTTTTTACAGTCAGGGATTGGTTGCCTAGCAACCTAGTAAAATTAAGCATTCCTCTTTTGAATTAGTCAATGGGTTATCTTAAAATATCCATTAGCGCAGGCGACTTTTTTGGCGGTTTTCTGGACTATCGCCAAATATATTAACCTTTATTGCGACCCAATTTACCACCCAATTTTTTTAAAATTTTGTCTACCCCCCCCCCCCTAATTTAAGTGTCTAGATTTCAAATATGTAAAAAAAATATATGTTTATTCAGAGAAAGTACGTTTTTGTGTCTGATTTCGTAACTTAATTAATAGTTAGCACTAATTAATTAGCATATTTGAGGTCACCCCCCAGAAACCATTAAGATTGACACTTAGTTCGTGAAAATCCGATCATTAGAACGAAAGTTATTCAGGGTGATAAGATTTTTTTTTTTTTTTTTTTTTTTTTGCGGACTGTACATGCTTGAACCATTTGCTGGGGTTGTCAAGGGATAACTTGAAATTTTTCCACCTGTCCATTCCCTCGAGGTTGACCTGTAGTGATCGTGACATGATCAATTTGTTCGTCTTCACAGTACTTCTTGAATTCTATTGAGGTGAATGCGGATCCTTTATCTGAGATGATTCTTCTTGGATTTCCAAAAGTAATTTGTTGCAGTTGTAGTTTATCCAAGGCATCTTTGGCTGATGTTGATTTAACTGGATAAATACAGAAAAATTTGGTGAAAGCATCTACGACGGTGTAAATGTATTTGTAATTCTTATTTGTACTGGGTAGGGGTTCAAGAAAGTCTATGTGGTATGTATCTAGAGGAATGTCTCCTTTTGGGATGGGATGCACGAAACCTTCTTATTTTCCTACTTTACGTGATGAAAGTATACATAGAATGCAATTGGAAATTACGTTTTCAACAGTCTTTCTTATATTTGGGAACCAAAATTGTTGTTTAACCATGTCTTCTGTCTTGTTGATACCAAAATGGCCTTTGCTGTGTTGTAGTTGAACTATTTGTTTTTGCATATCTTGAGGTATGACTAAGAGTTCTTGATTGGTGACTACTCTGTATAGGATGTTGTTTTTGTACTTGTAGTCTGTAGTTGGAGAGTGTTCGATTAGTTGTCTTATGCCTTGTGTGTATTCATCTTTGGCTTGGGCATGGCAGATTTTCTGGGATGTTTCGTCAACTTGGATTGTCATGACAGGATATCGGCTAAGAGCGTCGACATGCTTCATCTGTTTTTTAGGTCTGTGTATTATTTCGTAGTCGAAATCTTCTAGTAACATTGCCCATCTAGCAATTTTAGGTGGCAGTTCTTTTTTTGACATATTCTTTTGGAAAGCTTGGCAATCTGTGAAAATTTTGAACTTGATGTCTACGAGGTAATGACGAAATTTTTTAAGTGCTTGCACTATAGCTAAAACTTCTAATTCGTATGATGAATATTTTTCTTCTCGTGGGGATGTCTTGCGGCTCATATAATGAATGGGATGTAGGATGTCATCTAAATCAGATTGCATTAAAAGAATTGCGCCAACTCCTTTTGACGATGCATCGCAATGAAGTTGTAAAGGTGAGCCCTGCTTGAAAAGGTGTAGCACAGGTTCGGTTGATAAGGCTTGTTTCAGCGTTTGGAAAGCTTGTTGCTGTTCTGGGCCAAAATGAAAAGGAGCATTGTCTCTAAGAATATCACTTAGTGGTCGTGCAATAATTGCATAATCTTTAATAAGTTTTCTAAAATATCCTGTTAGGCCTAGGAATGATTGAACATCTTTAGCTGTTTGGAGCTTTGGAAAATTTAAAACAGCTTTTGTCTTTTCTGTTGAGGGACTAATCGTACCATTTTCTAAAATATGTCCAAGAAAGGTAATTTATCTTTGCAGGAAATTACATTTTTTGAAATTAAATTCAAGTCCATAGTCGGAAGCTACTTTGAGAACTTTCTGGAGTTCTTGAAGACCTTCGGACTCATCGTCTGATGGAACAACTACATCGTCCAAATATAAAATCAATGTCCCGTCTTCTAAGAGTTCTCGAAAAAAAAATTGTATAAATTGTTGAAATACTGCTGGTGAATTGGAAAGGCCGAAAGGAACTTTGTTGAATTCAAATTGTCCATCTGGTGTCACAAACGAAGTGTACTTGCGGCTTTGAGGATGAATGTCTACGTGGTGAAACGCATTTTTAAGTCCAGATTTGTAAAGATTTGCACCTTGTAGTCTATCGAAAATGTCATCCATAATTGGGAGTGGAAATCTTTCTTTAATTAACTTCTTATTTAAAAATCGATAATCAATCGCAATGCGAGTTGAGCCATCTTGTTTTGTACATAAGACTATTGGAGCGGAATAATCTGAAGTGCTTTCTCTAATTATACCTTTGTTTAACATTTCTTTAATTTGCTTATTAACTTCTAAATTCTCGAAAATAGATAGGCGGAGTGGACGTTGATGGACTGGCATTTCATCTTGTAGAAAAATTTGCATTTCATAATTAGTGTTCTTAATTTTATTTGGCCTATGAGATTTAATAAGTTGTTCAATTTCGGCACGCGTATCGGATTTTAAATGAGATAAATCAACATCGGCGTAAACTATATCTATATTAGATAAACAATAACCCGTATTTTCAATAAACGCATTTTTAATCTCTTTATTTTCCGGATTTGAAGAATTAAAATAGTTTGTTTCTGTTTCGGCTGACGAAAATATATCGGTTTCGGTTTGTTTATTTACATCGGAAAGAGTACGCTGATCACGTGATTGGGCAGTTTCCGCTTTCTTATTAGGAGCAGACGTCATTGAATCAAACTCATTTATTTGTTTTTCAAATAAATTTTGAGTAGAAGTACTTTTGCATTCGCATAACAAATTTTCGGTTTCAGTTTGAAAAGGGAGTGGTTCATTATTATTCTCAATCTCAAAGAATGACTGACCTTCGTCTAACTGACGCGACTGTATTACACCCTTGTCAGATCTATTTCTAGAAACTGGGGGAGAAAAATTATCGTTTTCTGAAATGAAAGAAGTAATTTGATTTTCTTTTTTAGACATAGAGTTTAAATTAGAAGTATTTTGTTGTTCGTTTTTATGCAAAGGAAATTTAGTTTTAGAATAAGGAGAAATCATATTTTCTTTTGAAATTCGATCATATCCTTTTTTAGCTTCATTTAAATCATCCAAAATATTTGGGGGAATTATTAAATCCCAATGAAGATTTTTACAAACGGCTGCCGTTACTGTTATGGGATTTTCACGAAAACTTAGAAGCGCTAATTTTATTTTTGAAAATTCAGCTTGTACTTCATTTCCGAAAGCACAAGTTAATTGAACAGTTCCGACACTTACTGTTTTGGAGGGAATTAAGTGTTCTCGGACGCAAATAATATTGGCTCCCGAATCAACTAACGATTGATCGACTAGTTTATTATTAACGAAAATGTTTTCATATTGTAATTCATGCTTAGATTCATTAAATATTTTAGCTTCGACTTTGCAAACAGGGTCTCGATTTGAGTTAAATCTACGATTTGAATTAGTTTCGTTTCTAGAAAGGCTTTAGCGGGAATTATTCCGTGATTGGTATTCTGTAGGATTTCTCTCATATGAATTACGATTAAAGCTTCGAAATGAGTTATTTTTTTGCTTGTTGTCGACGGTAGTGTTTTGGACTCTGCTGATTTCTTTAGAAATTTTGTCCGTGGTTAAAGGATTGTTCATTATATTTTGTTTCACTTAGCGATTTTCGTTTTGACGTAAAGAAAATATCACATTTTTGAGCAAGTTCTGGAGGTTTTAACCATTCTTCACCTTGAATTATGGCAATATGCGATTGAGTTTCATAATCTAATGTTGAATAAAGTTTATCGGCGATAATTAACTGGGATAATGTTTTAAAGTCAGTTGCTTTGCGTATTTTGCAATAATACTCGAAAGATGTTGTTAATCGTGATGCAAATTGTGTGTGCGATTCATCAGGCACGCGTTGAGATTTTCGAAAATTCATTAAACATTCGTGTGGTGTTGGCTGAAATTGTTTCAAAATGGAATTTTTAACTTTTTCATATTCTCGGAGATCATTTTCTGAAATGTTTAATAAAACGTGACTTGTTTTTTCGCCTAAAATATTTATCAATATTCCTGATTATATTTCATCCTCTACTCTTTTTGTGGTAAACGAACATTCTAGAGATTGAAAAAATAAGCTGTAGTTCTCCGGTCTTGTCGGCACAGGCATGCTAAGTGTTCGGACGCTTCTAATAATACTTTCGATATCGGGACCATCTTCACTTTCGTCCTAATTTCTAAATGAGTTCAGGTTGGCACTAGGAGTGTTTCGAAGGTTTGTTAATTCGATTTGGCGTTCCAGCTGTGCGAGTTTAATTTTTTCTAATTCTATCTTTGCACTTTCGTTATCTGCGCGGGCTTTTCGTTCTTCGACGGTTGATGCGACTAGATTTTTAACGAAATCTACGTTCGCTTTAAATACTTCACTTGATTCAATTAAGCCTTTTAGAGTAATTAACGTAACGTTTTCCGGTACAGTTATTCCTAATTCAAATGCGATCTGTAGTAGATCTACTTTTCTCGTATTTTTATACGTGTTTAGTAATAAAGTTGCTCCTACCTGCATTTCTTGAAATTGAAAATAAATCCTTTAATTTTGTCCTTTTCGTGATGATTCCAAATATTTTTCCAACGGTGTTGATTTGAAGGAACGGCGGTGTTTTTGCTGTTGATGATCAATGGCGGCAGTTTCGTTTTACCGGCATAGCTGTAGGAGGATTCTTGTTTCGTTTTAGATTGAAGTTGACTTTAGCTTAATTGAGATAGGTGTGTGGCCGAGCCCCCATGTTACGGACGGGGAGTGTCGATGAAGCTTCAAAGTAGTCTGGGGTTGCGTTTTAAAGCTTTTATTATGACAAAAACACTTTAATGGCAATACAAAATAATTAGAGCTGGAACATCTTAATGAGCTCTCTCCCCGTAGCCGTTCAGTGAGTGAATGTAGAGGGAGTCTGCTTAACTACAGGTGGCGCTGCATGGCGTATGCAGCATGTATAGATAATCTTCAAAAAGTTAGCATCGGAGTTCCCCCCTTCTCGTCATTTGAACGGTACCCATGACAAAAACACTCGAAAACGCCGTGCAATGTTTTAACTCAATTTTATAGAGGGAAAATAAGATTATTATTTTGTTAAAGAGATGGAATAATTTTACGAGAACTGAACGAACAATTTAAAGCTTGCGACTTGAATTGCAGATGATACTAATTTTTTATAAAATTATTTTTAAGATCTTAATCTTAAATTTCTTTACTTTTTACTGATTTATTCCTTCTCATACGAGAATAAGAGGTGAATAAGAAAGCTTTTCTCCCTAAAAATCCCTTGCGCCTCCGAAAAATTCCGCTAGTTTCACTCTCCGACTAAAGCAGGGTTTCTTAACCTGTGGTTCATGAACCCCTAAGGGGTCCATGAGTCACATTTTGGGGGTCCGCTAACTACTCCTAATTTTTAAAACGTTTGGAAGCCTACCCATTGCTTGTAAAGCGATCTATGGCAGCTATAATTCCGTTTGCTACGGTGTATCTTTGCGAAGCGGGATTTTCCACACTCGTGACAATAAAAACAAAACATCGAAATCGATTGAATGTTGAACATGATATGCGCGTTGCTTTGTCGAAAACTATCCCCCAATTCAATTTGTTAATTAAGGAAAAGCAGCAGCAACCTTAACATTAAAAATTTTAAATATAAAAATTTTTTATACGAATAAAATAATAAAATTAAATGTTTTCTAATTATGGATGTCTTTTTGCAATTATTTTTTTCACAGGGGGGTGGTCCGTGACTTCTTAAAAAATTTTAAAAGGGGTCCATTATACCAAAAAGGTTAAGAAACACTGGACTAAAGGAAGAATTAATCAACTATGTCGCTAGGTAAACCGGTTTTCCATTTGAAACCCTTTATCGTCTTTGGCATCATAAAGATTTGGCGAGTTTAATGATCTACAGGAGCAGATGTGCTTTTTCAATAGAGATCCTCAGCCCACTCCATCAATCATTCAGGTAGGGAGAAACTTTTTGGCGAGACCTATAAGACAGCCCACCTGCTTACTGATAGCAGCCAGTGATGCCTGGGAACCGTGTCTTTACGATCAGTCCACTGCGGGACTAACGTTAATAAATATTTTAATTTCTTAATGCATTAATTTGATGAAACCTGATATTACCAGTCTAAATGTGCTAGACGAAATTTAATTGTTACCCTAATGTTTCATATTTCACAGAACTTGTTTTTTTTTCTTCTTTTTTTTAGCGAATTCGGGAAAGAGGAAAATTTTTTAATGGTCCTATGCAAGTCCCCTCCCCCCTATAATCTCTCCAGTCCTATACAGCCTTTATGAAGCCTTATGTGAAGTGTATACTAATAACAAAACAAATACAAGGCTAAAAACATAAATAAACAAATTAAGTCAGTTCAATGTGAAGTTGCTGGTCTATTTGTTCAATCCATTAGTTTTGTTAGCAAGAAATAAACAACTTGCTGATATGTTTGAAATTAAATAAATTTTACCGAACAAAAGCAATAAAAATTAAGTTTTTAGTTGGAAAAACATTTTTTTAGTAAGCTTAGGAATTTGGGAAAGCCAAATTATTTTTAAGAATAACCCATAAAAATACCAATGCTGGTGAAACGCCTACACAATCTTGTGATATTTTTATTGATGCGTTTATGTTTTAAAAGGTTATTTGTGACTACTAATCTGATATTATCACTTTGAGTTTATCAGGGGTGATTGTGAGCTCAAGTCAAAATTCCGGAAAATCTCTTGAGTAAAAAAAAAAAAAAAAAAAAAAAAAAAATTAAATTTAAAAAAATTTAAACAAGATTTTTTTCCTTTTTCTCAATACTTCTTCGTTAACTAAAATATATTTAAAATTTCCTAAATACCTATACCATTTACACATACCTATGATGACCTGGAGAAGTAATTAAAATTTACAAATATGTCGTTCTTTCTTGAGTTTATGATTATAATAACTATTTACTGATAAGAAAATATTTTTTAACTGAAAATAAAGCCTTTACTCAGGTAGCCAGTTTTTTTCCTTGTTTAAAAAACATTGCGCATTTCTCATGAGTAGACAGTTAAAGTGAACAAAAGCTAACAGGCAAGTCATTTTTTTAAAAATATGTTTAGGAATAAAAAAACACAGATAACCATTTTTTCCCAACAGTTTGACACAAGAATGGACAACTAGTCAAATTTTTATTTTGTGATGTAGTTTACTGAACTTAAAGACAAAATGTAAATATTTTCCTCATAAAGTCAGTATATAAGATTTTGAGTACACTTTGACTTTATGATCAGTTCACAGTTAACTTATCAACATCATAAAATGAATATTTGACTAGTTGTCCATTAGAACACCCCCCCCCCCTTGTGCTGTGTGGCACAGGGTACTCTTGTCTTATAGTAATTCCCCGAATTTTTCCAAAAAAATGCAACCATAAATTTTTTTTTTTACTGTGAGTTGACCAAAAGGGAGAACTTTGAAATTCTTTACTGTTTGAGCAACTGGAGAGAAAATACATACTTTCCTTTTATTATTATTATTATTATACGTTTAAAATGATGAAACATTGGAAAATCAGTACATATTTTTGGAAAATGGTAGATATTGGTCGCAGATTTTAAAGAGTCTGCCATATTTATAAATTTTTCACTTTCGGTGCCCTTGAGGTATTGAAATAAAAAAAAAATCAAACACTTTAATATATATTTTTTGCAACCAACTTTTACGGTCATTTAAGACAATTTTTTATAGTGATAGCAATAAACATGCTTCAATAAATTAATTTTTAAAAATTCAAAGGTAACAGTTTACATGACAAATTAATAATTCAAACATACACTAACCTACAATAATAGACTTCTAGTTTTTGGCATTTTTTTTTCTTCAAATATCAAGAAATGTAAAGAGAATTATTATATAACTTTAGAGGATGTACAAAATCTGACAATAAACAACAAACAGTGTTTTTGAACACCCTATGTAAAAAAAAATAGAGCAATAAGTTTAACTTGTATCAATTACTTTGGTTATTATATGCTATAACTGCACAAAATTTCTTAAACCTGGCTTAAATATTCACAGAGCTATGAATGTTTCATATAAAAAAAATTAAAAAAAGCTTATTTTTTTTTTGGCTTCAGAATTTTGTACCATATCTGTAGAAATACTCAATAAAATCAAACAAAATTTTTGGGGTTATTTTTAATTAATAACAATAAATTTTGAAAAAAATTTCATTAAAAAGTTGTGCAAGAAAAGGAACATTTAAAGTAAATTATTTCATGCTGCACTTACGTGGGAAACACTTAAAAAAAAAATCATAATTTTGTTGTAAATTCCATTCGGAAACTTACGAAAAAAGTCCAATTCAAATATCTTGAAAATATTTAAAAACCAATTGCAATTCAGAGGATTTTTTCAAAATTTACAAAAACTGCTTAGGAAATTGCAAGAAAATTCTTACATTTCAAGAAATTCAAATTAGTATTTCATAAGTAGCAAGTGCAATTCAGAACAAAATTATTTTAAAAAAATAATAAAATAAATAATTTTCTGCCAAAATACGACTGGATTACTTTTAACACTCATATCTTACAAAATTTGTAAAAAATTTTTTTCAAATTTAAAAAAAAAAATTTGTTTACTATTAAAAATTTCTGAGGTTTTTTTTTTCCTTAATTAAATATTACTATAGCTTTAGTAAAAAAACTTATGACAAAAAAAATTAGTTTTTTATAAAAATGTCCATATTGTCATGAATATTTTAGATCCTAGATGGAATGAACATATTAGGTTTCCGAAAGTTTATGCAATTATCGCATATAATAACCGAAGTAAATGATACAGGTTTCAATCTAATTTCTATAGTTTTGGCACAGGTTGTTCAAAAACTCTTGCTTGTTCATAATTTATTATAGGTCTCACAAACTTCTGAAATCTTAAAACTTCATTGATACATAAGAAAAATTGCATGACCTAAAAACCTCTAGAGTTAAAAAAAAATTCTCTTAGTGTTTCTTCAGAAATTCGAAAGGAAAAAAAAATGCCTAAACCTGATAGTGTCTTTTTCATTATATGTAGTAAGGGGGCTGTGCCAACACTGGCTGTGCTCTGTCCATCCTAGGATTTTCCTACCTGAAGGTGGGTGAGAGGGTCATAACAATAGATATGATCCATCAATGTGTCAAAGGGGAAAATGTATTGTTATGAATAGATCTTTGAAGTGGGGACTTTTGAATTTTAACAAATGCCCATTGCCAAACATTTGGTGAATGAAACATCTCTTTAGCAACGCCTAAAGATTATACCACCACGTGTTGTCAATATAGTATTTTTAGCAATCAAGATGGAGATATTTTTTCATAATTCTAAATTTGGAAGAAAAAAAATCCTGAAACATTAAATTACCTCTATTATTTTCATGGAGTATTGAAGAACAAGACAGCTTGGTCTTGTATTAGAAAAGAAAACGGGTGTAGAGCATAAAACAGCAATTTTTTTGTTAATTACTTGAAGGTTCATTACACTATTACTACGTTTAACAACTCCTATACATCTATCTCAATCATTTCAGTTTTGTTTCTTCCTAAAAATCGATTAAAAAAAAGATTTTGTTTTTAAAATTCTCGTTACTCTTTTCAGCACATTTAGTTAAGATTTAATTTTATTTGTTAAAAATTTATAAATATAACTTTCGATCATATAACTGTTAAAATTACTAAATGTTTACATTTCTTTTGAACCGTTTATACTTTTAAACGTTTCGATACAAATATGAACTTTTAACAGCATCAAATCAGTGTTTTATTAAAATGTTTCAGTTTTTGTACCTTTTGACATGAAATCAAGAGTTAGTACTCGAGTCCAAAATGAAAATTTCGAGAAATAGAAAAGAATGGATATAATTTCAAATTAAATAAAAATAAAATTTATAGCCTTCAGAGGTTTTAGAAACCTATAATAACAGGATTCCCACTCTATAATGAGATTGAAATTCAAGGACTTTCCAGGACTTTTCAAGGACCTCAACAAAATTTTCAAGGACCTTAATCTAAGATCAATTTTAAAAATTATTCTCTTCTATTTTACTAGAATCAACAATGCTTGTTGTGGCAATAATTAATTTCAAATATAATACCTAAATGCTTTGCCTATATTGAGAGAAGAGAGTATATGTATTATGGACTAAAATTTATATTTTTTTAAAAACAACCCTACTGGTTTTAGATATTAATTCACAAAATCATTTTCAGCACAATCTATAACTAATGGTAATGAGGTGTTAATGGTGAAATCCTTTAATCCTGTGTATTTCCATGTGAAGGCTGCATGAAAGACAGAGCTAAATCTTAGGTATTCCATATTCCATGACCATTCCATAACCCCCTCCTGTTCTCTATTAAACATCGTTTCTGAAATTATTCATCCATAATTTACACAACCTTCTCTAAATGTTATGCAGCAACAATTCTTTCTGAAAATAAAAATTAGAAGGAACATATCCCATTTTCACCATGTTTAAAAGCATTATTCGTTATGTGTAATCCACACCTGCCAATGAATATGACCTGGTGGGAATATTTCTCTCTTAATTCACACTGAAGCTTCTAATAGAATTTCCAATTGACATAGGGTCCATCCATGGATAATTGAAGTAATTTAGAGAGCTTTTAACCATCATCCATGCATTTGTAAAAAGAGGACAAAATATTTTTTGCAGTTCCATGACCCATAAATTGGGAGGTAAGATACTTAGTGCAAACTTTATCAATTCCTTACCATAATGTCCATCTTAGATTGTAGTGACTGATTTAACGTCTCATCAAAGAGTACAGTGTAGCAATCAACATTCTTCAGCTCATTTATAAGAATCCCTTTGAAGTATAGTGCCAATCCAAAGGAGCCCAAATAGGCTCACTTCGTGGCACTACAAAAAAAATTGTCTAGCTATACAGCTATCAGCAAACATTTTGGAGAACAATTTACTAATCCCTTCACAGGAGTTACATGAATAATTACTAGTGATGCACTTCCGACTCCAGAGAATCTCAGCATCAAGCACATTCCTTTTGACCAGATAAGAAGACAATGTTACCTCGGCCACTAAAGTTTCTGTTTCACTTGGGGCACACGATGTTGAACGAGTATTTACACCAGATGAATTAGATGATGATGTCTTTGGAAAAAGAGAACTCAGGGCATGAGACTGCTTTTTTGTTTTACCTTTCTTTCATGTGTGATTTCAGAGCAGATTCTCCCATTTTTGCGATATCGATCTCCTTCATGTATAATCAGCACTTGGCTCTAAACTTCTTTTCGGGCATCGATAAAATCCATTCTTTATAAGCTTGATTATCCATCCATTGGGGATTAAAATAGCACTTCCCAGGCATAACTAGTCTAAACTACATAACACAAATACGAAGCCGTGCCTTTGCGAATACGCTTTACAATAAAGTTTTGAAATGATGCAAACGTAAGGACAAGTGCGGATGATAAAACGGCAAATTTATTGAAAACTACAAGGTACATATTGTTACGAAATTCGAAAGTATTCCAGTCTCGATAAGAAAAAAGAAGATCTAAGCATATGCGTCAGAAGATGAAGTGGAGTCTCGCCCCGAACGCATTGATTGTCTGCTGTGCTCCGCGCGCTTTACGGACACCAAGACGCTAGGCCCAGTTAGAAACGGTGGCGTTAAAAACCACGTGAGAGAGCTCGGGAACAAAACAGAAAGAACGAGAAAGATCCGCCGGTGTTTTATAAAAAAGGGCTGCCAGCAGTATTAGACAAATTCAAGGACCTATCAAGTTTTTCAAGGACCTAACATGTTTTTCAAGCACTTTCAAGGACCTAAATTTAGCAAAAAAAAATTTCAAGGACTTTCAAGGACTCTCAAGGACCGTGGGAACCCTGAATAAGTAATGAAAAATAACAAGTTTTTTAACATCCTATGCCAGAAAATCAAGCAATAAGCTTGGAACTTGTACCAATTACTTAAGTTGTTGTTTTTAGTAACTGCATAACATTTCGTAAACCTAGCGTAAATATTACTGGAGATATGGCTTTTTTTATTAAAAAAAAAGCTAATTTTTTGTTTTATGGTTTTTAGCTATAACTTTAAAACTATTCAATGGAATTAAACAAACTTTTCGTTGCAATTTAAAATGAATTACAAATGTATTGATTTAAAATTTAAAAAAAAAATTGCGAGAAACTGCGCAAGGTATGAGTATTTCAAGTAGTTCTTTTATGCTGCGTCATTCATAAGAAGGCGGCCAACAGTTTCATCCATCTAGATTTGGCTTTATTTCGCTATTCTGGCGCACACGCCTAAAATTTTTATGCGGCAGTCGATCTTTAACTAGTTAATCTAAGGCAGGTGGTGTGAGATAATTATGGGGTTAAATGCAGGTAGGAACTTCCGAGGATGGATAGAGCTGTACCCGTAGTAAGGAAGCGTATATGTATATTAGATGTACTAGTTAAGCAGCTAAGCAAGTAATGGCGACAGTTCTTTCTAAAATTTCCTATCATTTTGTATCCCTGTGATAAAACTTATAAAATATTTATTATAAAAGAAATTTACACATAAAATTTTTAAGGATTAATTTCTTATTTAATAAAAGTATTTCAATTTATTCAATGGGAATTATTTTAATCTCTTTTAGCCTAAGAAAACAATTTAAACAACCTAATTTGAATTTCATTAGCTTATTCAATTAGCTTATTGTTAGATTGCAGAAAACTTTGGATTAAAGCTTCTCTCTTGCTTAAAGAAACAGAGTATCATGTATAAATTATGCTAACAAAAAGGCATATTACGAACATATTTTTATAAACTCATTAAATAATCAATTTAAATCAAAACGTTGGCATTTTTATTCATATTATTAACATTTAACTTATATCCAAATGTACATGTATATATCAAAAAATATTTATGAAACAGATATAGGTAGTACTTAGACTAAAAAAATGAATATGGCATACAACAAACTTTTTTAAAAGGGATTATTTTATTTATCTAAAATATAAAAAGAAAAATAACTAATAAATAATATTTTTATCGATAATTTTTTTAAACATGGTAGAAAAATAACGAATAAAGAAAAATACTTAATAAATAATAATATCTTTATCTATAATGTTCTAAAAATAGTTCTGCTTTTTAAGTTCAGCCCATGTGTGAATCAGGAAGTTATTAAATTAAATCAGTTTTTGATTTGTTGTAGTTATATTAGTTTATCTAATTCAAGTTCTTTTGGTTTCTTTCAACTTTTTTAGAGCCTAACTTACAAAATAAATATTTCAATTGTAGAACTAAGAAATTTTTTTTAACTGTATGCTGTATTCATTTCTTTAGTTGTGCATAATTTAACCTCGATGTATAATTTAATTTTCTGTTTAAGTTCTTCTAAGAGGAAAGAAAAACATTACTTGTATGGCTCTGATGAAATTAAAAACCTGCAAAATTCCTGAGCAACTGAATTCCTTACAGATTAAAAGAATATAAATAAAAGAAATTACTACAGAATACAATTTATGTTCTAATTCTTGACTTGTGAAATGATACTCACATTATGTTTGTCATTTCATCATACAACACAGAAGCAGATAATGTTACCAATGAATCATGTATAATATGATACTGTCCATGAAGCAGTATGAGTTAAAATCATGTATGAAGTATTTTATTTATAATATACCTTTGAGGTTAGGGGGTACATTATTAAGATATGATTTATAGTGGTGAGCTGCAATGATTCAGTAGTTAAGGTTCTGTACTTCTGTACTTGAGAAGAACTGGGGTCAGATACCCAGTGGTGGCTTGAAGCCATCTAGCTTCCGATTGATGATTCCAGCTTGTCTGGGAAGTAAAGGCGCCTTGCGTGCAATGCTAACCACATTGCCACAATCATGCTGTTGGTCACAAAATTGAACCTCCAAGACACCATGGCCAACACCTGCTGTTGCAGGAATGCTGTACTTTACTAATTTATAGTAGCATGAAATTCATACAATAAGGGTTTAATAACTTGTAAATAAAAAAGTTTTGCATAAGTAACATTATAAAAAAATATATTCTAAAAGATTTAACATGTTTCTGAATTCTTAAAATAAATAATAAAATTTTTCAAATAGTTTTATATAAAAACGGGTGAAAAAGGTATATATTTTCATATTCTACACGAAATATCGGTATTCTTCATATTGTTGTATGCAATCACTCTTGAAAATCATAATTTTTCATTCTTTAATTCCCAATTTCATAATTCTAGAACTTTAGAGTTAGAAGTGAAATTATCATTGGTTTTCAAAAAGGACTTTAATTCCACATTCACTTTAAGAAACAATGTATCTCGTATATTAAACAATGTATCTCGTATATTTAAGTACCCTTAAGAAAAGTAATTAGGAAAATAATATCTACTAAATATATGAAAAAAGATCTGTTATTATAAAACAATTTTTAACCGAAATTATGTTTTTTTAATTTAATGGCATTAATTTAAATTCAACATTCAGAGTTTTTGTCTAAGTTCACTTAATCATAGTCAGGTCCTGGTACCTTCTGGATAATGTGGGTGTTTAATAAATTAGCACTAATTCATTCAGGGTTTTCTCTGAAACTTATTAAACTATTTTTAAAAGAAAATAAAAATCGTATACTTGGAATGATAAATTTGCGTAATTTATTTGTCATTAAAAAAATTATGCTGAAAAATGTGTTATGCATGTTTTATGTTGTTGTATAAAGACCACTATTTTGCTGTTATACAACCTTTAGGCACAATGTTCAGAAAATAATAAGTTATAAAAGAGGTATGTTACTCTTTTGGGGGAAAGTCATACCTAAAACTTTACTTTCGTATTGGGGTGAGTTAGGAATAGTGTAATAAGAGGGAAGATCCAACTGATTAATCAAAACTATAAATATTTTCAACAATTTGCTCAAGTAGATCTACCTAAAAAGTGAAAAAAATTTAATCTTTGCATTTAATTGGAATAGATTTGATCACAAAATGTCTGAAGTAATTCAGTTCAGTAAAAATATCTGCTTTATTTAACTGTTTATGTACTCAATATTTATGACATTATCCAAAACTAAATTTCTCTAAAAATGAAATTTAACACCCATATGTTTAGTCCTAATGTTCTCTACTGAAGAAATTGAAAATTTTATAACTGCTTCATTATCACAAAACAATTTTATCTTAGAATAGAACAAAACGATTATAAAAAAATTTAATCTTAAAAGATAATTTTTTTGATTATTGATTTATCGTTTAAAACTAATATATATTAAAACCATATTAATTATTTTGCAGCTACTGTCATTGTATTCATCTTACATTCTGGACAAGCTTATACATTTCTGCTGCGTTGATCTCTCAAGAAATTGATCAATAGAAATTATCATAGCACCCATTTAGACTATGCCATCTCTATTTGTTGCAAAATCTGAGTCACAATTTAAAGTACTAATTTTATATAAATTTAACAAATAATTTTCACTGTCATTTATATGTTATTACATAGCCTAATAATTTAAGCAAAATATTCCAAAATTTAATACCAGGATTTTCTAGGAATTTTAGTAGCATACTGACTGCTTAGTTCAAATCTGGTCTAGTTCAATTTGAATTGAAAACCAAACATCCTAGTATGTTTCTATAAGGAAATTTTAACATTTCATCTCTTATTTACACCATTGATCAGACAATCAAACTTAATCCAATTCTATAGCAATTGATCAATTTAATCTGTAACAATTGATCAATCTAATCTGCAACAATTGATGGCAAAATAGCAAATGGCAAACCACGTGGAAGTAACGGTGGAATTATCGCTCATCAGGTGGGTCAAAATGGTAGGTGATTACTCGAATAAGTGACTCGAAATTTGGAGTATGCTATAAAGTCTTATTAAATTATTTTGATTTTAAAAACTAAATGGAATTATGTGACAATAACTGTCAAAAACACTCATACAATTTATCAAAAAAATAATGAAAATTGACTTAGCTCAATACCATACATTGTTAATTATTGCTGGAACGTTGAAGTAAAATTTCACAAATTAAAAAAAAAAATTTTTTTGAAACAGTTAAAATTTAAAAAAATTAATTTTTTTTTTCTGAATCGTTGATTCACAAAGGGTTGTATAACATAAAAATCATAAATTTCAAATTCTGAATTTCTTTCAGTGTTTTTTAAAATTGTGCATTCTTGTGTAACAGATGTTTATTTTAAGCAGCTGTAACCTACCATATCTTATTGGTACACTTTTAAATCATTTAGTATTTTTATATTACCTTCATCATTTTTAGATGCATAAAAATGTCTCAGTTACAATACAAGTTTGAGCGTCATGTACACTTTTCACTTTTGATTCTTTTTCAAAAATATCAATTGAGAATCAGTTTCTTCTTTATCACTCTCGGTTCCAATCAATAGGTTTATATCCCTAACATTTTGCCATCAATTGATAGGAAACATGGCAATACCTCCTTTAAGGTAAACCTCTGTGATGCATAGAAAAGAACATGGTAATATCTACCTGTAAGGCACCAGGCGCTTTGGAGTTATATTCAGAATCTATAATTTCTCAGCAGTCTGAATAAATGTTTGATCTTATAAATACCTCGATAACTAGGTTTCTGTTCTCTTTTTTTTTAACCCAGCTGTGATAAGTACAAGGTAAAACTGATTGCAAGAAGAAAGGAATTTTTATGAGAATAGGAAAATAGAGCATTTACTGCACAATTTCAACTTGTGGGGTCTTATACGAGGGTTATTTTGTTTTGAAGGTCTGATTGGTCGCGAATGGAAAGCTTTGAGGAAAATCTGCTAGGTCTGTGCGCAGACCTCCAGCGCTGTGTCTGTAGTTGGTGCAGAGAACGGGTCGATTCGCAGTTATCATTTCTGAGTATGTAGGGAGCTGCACATAAACATGCTTCAAAAAATAGTCTCCCGCCAAATGTGAATTGCGTTCAGTCATTCGATTTCTGTATGCTGAAGGAAGCAGTGCAGCTGAAATTCATAGATGAATGAGTAAGTGTACAGAGAAATGTTCATGAAAGACAGCAAAGTGTGGAAATGGTGAGGAACTTTGATGCTGGAAGCACATATGTTCATTATGCAGACGGCCAGTGAAGAAAGCCAGTGTCAACCAATGATCTTGTTCAGCGTATGGATCAAGAAATTTGTGGAAATCGGAGGTTCGCAATTTCTAGGTGGAGTGATTTGCTTCTGGAAATTTCACAGTCAGCTCTCTATACCATTGAGAGTGAATTATTAGAGTACCACAAACTCTCCACGAGATAGGTTCCCAAGATGCGATCTGACCATTACAAAACTCACCAAATGGGCACCGTATTAACCTTTCTCCAGCGCTACCCTCATGACAGAGATGAGCTTTTGGACGAAATTGAATCCAAACAGCGGATGCATTCACACACCCCGAGTTGTATACTAATGAAGTTCAAGTGCGTTCTCCCCAAAAGAGTGTATGGTTACAGTGTTTTGGGACCATAAAGGTGTTCTCTTGGAGGAATTCATGCCACATGGCACAACCATCACTGCAGCTTTGTACAGCAAGACTCTTCAATATCTTCGAAGGACAATTCAGAACATTGCCTGACAGAACATTGCTGTCAGGCAATGTCCTTCTTCATGACAATGTACAGTCGCACACTGCGGATGCAACAACCATCCTCCTGCTGCATTTTGGAGGGGAAGTTTTTGATCACCCACTATACAGTCCTGACTTGGTTCCCTCAGATTTTCATCTCTTTGCCCACATGAAACGCAGCCTAGGAGGACAAACTTTTCCTACAGACAGGGAGCTGCAGAACAGTGCACAGAATTGGCTGAATACACAGACGGCTGCTTTCTATGATGAAGGTATTGGAAAAATGGTAGCACGCTATGACAAATGTATGAATCAGAATGATGATTATGTCGAAAAGTAGCTCAATGTATCACATTGCTCTTTATAAAATTTTCTATTCTGACTGTGATTTTTATGTTGCCCTCGTAACCTGTGTCATCCTGATGAAAATATCAAAAGATGACATCATCTGAAATATTTTATTTTCTTTCCACTCTTTGCTAAGATAACTGAAAGTGACAGGAGAACGATTGATTCATTAGTAGTAAAATAGCTATTTTTAGTAATTTATAAGGCAAAATATTTACATGCTCTATAAAATGGTTAAAAGATGCAATTTTTTTTTTAAATTTAAATAAAGAAATATTTGTTTTTGCCTTTTTCAAATTTAGGAAAAGTGGTATCTAGTTTGAAGAGACTGAAAATAACATTTGGGGGCATACATGATTGTAAAATTTTACCCAACAACATTTGCAAAACGTTTTTTTTTTTTAATTTTGCAAAATAACTTTTTTTAATTCACCTTAAATTTTAACATTAGAAAGAACATTTATCTTGCAGGGTGGCCACTCAAATCAGATTTCAAATTTTCCTGATTTTTCCAGGTGAAAATCTTAAAATTTCAAAGTTCATTTTTTTTTTCTCTTATAAAGTGTAGGATATGTACAAGAAAAGTGTCTATATTATAAAATATCTTATTCAAAATGTCATTTTTTTTAACATATCTTAAAAAAAAAATTTATTTTAACAAAATTTTGTTTTTTTATTTTTTAATGTTCCGGTACAACATTAATTTTTAAAAAATTAAGATATGTGGATAAAATAATATATGTGTAGCTTGCAGAGTATATTGTTTTTATTGAATAACGTTTTTTAATGTGTTACTTTAAGTAGTATTTGCTCAAAGTGTACCTACAAAATGGCAAAAACAGAATGACGAATAAAACCTTGGATATGTATTGTTTAATATATTTTCATTAAGCAAAAGAAAACTGTTTCAGATGATTACATATCAACAAATTTCTATAATTACAGCGGATCCCAAAAGTGTTTGTTCACTTATAACTTTTATTGAAATAGGAAATAAAAATTCATTAATTAAAATGAATATTTCACAATGGGTATTTGATAATAAGATGTATAATCTATTCTTAGCAAAACTGCATGGAATATTTTAAAAACAAAGCAAAAGTTAATTTTTAAGACATCAATAATTAAATAGTAACAAAAATTTTACCCCATGAAAGTCATTGAACAGTTAAATGTTTTCACATTTTAGAATTAAAATTATCATCAATCAATTGCTTTAATTTTCATAATTTGCATTTAATTTTTTTACTTATTTATTAACAATTTAGTATCAAACTTATAATAGCAAAATTATATTTTAAATTTTGCTTGCTAACTCCGTAATATTTTATTTTATCATTTAAAAATGACTCGTGGTCGTAATAAAACAATACATTATTTGTCATCATATGAGGTAAATCAGTAATGAATAAGTTAAATTAGTTTATTGTTTCCTATTGCACTGTGCAATATGTAATAAAAATGATTAAAAGAAGGACTTCATATCAGAGATTAAAATTTGTGGAAAAATTCATAAATTCGCAATTGAGTGTTGTAAAAGTTCTGTAAAATTGTTTTTAAAAAATTCTGCACGAATTTCACCTGACAAAAAAAAAACTAGTTACATGTATTTACAAACTTATAACAGCTATTGCAGATTCGAAAGGAAACTAATGTCATTGTTAACTTAACGAATTAACGAACTAAATGTTAATTTAACGAAAAATTAGGATATTTACTAATAGACAGAGTTTTTCTTTTAAAGTGTACAGTGAATTTTGTGGGATAAAGTTTTTGTCACTTTTTGATGATTGATTCCTTAAAAATAAACTTTTCCTTTGTTTCTAAAATATTCCATACAGATCAGAATACATTTTTTATTATATTAAATATCCATTCTGAAATATTCATTTTAATTAATGGAGAGTCTTATTTCATTGAAAGTCGTAAGTGTACCATCACTTTTGTGAGTCACTGTAATTACATTTCAATATAAAGCTGTACTGTATACTACATTATACTGAATTTTATCTTACCAGTGCTTTGCATAAAATTAATTGATCATATTTTCCTTAAACCAATATCTGAAGACAAACTTTTAAATTAGGGGTGCAGAACCTGCTGCCCGCCAACCCTTGATGTGCGGCCCGCGGACGCAATCTGAACAAAATCAATTCCTTTTTTTTTTTTTTTAAATTTTTTATTCGGAAATTTGAAATTAATGCAATTACGTTTTTAACGCACCCAATCTCAATCAATCCAGTTTTCCGATCGCTATTTTTCATTGGTTAACGCTACTGATTTAAGCATAGTTTTGAAAATCTCAATATCTTTAATACGTTATTATTATGATACACAAATTTCGAAGTTTAGTTATCAATTTTGATGCTCTTCGCGTGTCCGGATTTATCAGAAATCCAATGACTTTTCGGTGGTTATTGCTACCCATTTTCACGTAGTTTCCCTACCCATTTTCATTTAGTTTCCCTACCCATTTTCACGTAGTTTCCCTACCCATTTTCATGTAGTTTCCCTACCCATTTTCACATAGTTTCCCTACCCATTTTCACATAGTTTCCCTACCCATTTTCACTTAGTTTCCGAAATTGCAATTTATGAAAGTTACGAAGCGCTTTATTTGCGCAAACTTTATATCAAATCTGAATGAGTTTTGATCCTTTTTTTGGCAGTTATTGTGTGGCATTTTCGTAGCAGACATTTTCTTGTGGGTTTTAAAATTTCGATATTTAAGCAAGATATTACGAATCGTGAGTAAAGAATCACTTATTTAGATAACCATTTTTTAACGTGATTTATTTGTGCCGATTTTATGGCAAATCAAATTCTTTTTCAATCGTTATTTTGGTAATTATTGCTACACATTTCTACAATGTTTTGAAAGTCCCGATATTTTTTATACGCTATTGTGACACTTTAATTTCGAATCCCGCATTTAATGCACTTTATTTACACCAATTTCATCATAAATGAATATAAAGGTATTTTGATAGTTTTTTTTTTGGTACTTATTACTACGCTTTCCCCCGTGATTTAAAAATTTATAATATTTTTAACACTATAATTTGACAACATGCAAGTTTCTAATCACGCATTAAAATAATTACTTTTTTCGTGCTCTATTTGTGCTAATTTTAACATAAATATAAAAGGTTTTTCGAACGTGTTTTATTTTTTATTTCCCGTTATTGCTGCATTTTTACTTGCCTTTGAATATCCCGATATTTTAACACAATATCACAACCTGTGAAACTCGATTCTATTTTAATTTTTTTTTTTTTTTTGTAACTTAAAAAAAAAGTAATTACGTATCCCAGCGAAATCGACACCTTCCCGAAGCGAATAAAAAAAATAACAAGATTTATATTAAACACGGTCTCTTTCACAAAAAAATAATTCAAAACACGTGCCTATTACTTTAGTTCCATGAACACTTGCAAATTTCACAACACACACAAAATCTATTCTTTTTGTTGTTATCATATGATTTAAAAATCACATATCGCGATTCGTATTTACGCGTTTTAAAAATCATACGTTTTGATTCTTCTCGCAATTTAAATAGTTATCGTAATTCGTATTTACGTGATCTTAAAATTGCACATCGCATTAACATTAATGAAATTTAAAAATCATCCATTGTGATTCGTATTCTCGAGATTTAAAATCTCATATCGCGATTAGCGTTTTGGCTTTTTAAAAATCCTACACTGTAACTCTTCTCCCAATTCAAAAATTATACACCGCGATCCATATTAACGCGATTTAAAAACCACAAGTCGCGATTCATATTCACGTATTTTAAAAATCATACGCTGTGAGACTTCTCGAATTTTAATAAAATCCCACACCTCGGCTCGTAAACACGTGATTTGAAAACCACGCATCGCGTTTTTTATTTACGAATTTTAAAAATCACACATAACAATTCATATTGAAGCAATTTAAATATAACACATCACTATTTCATAGCTGCCAACAGAAATAGGAAAAAATCCAGTAGATTTTTACGAAAATTAATTTCATGATAATTGTTACATATGTTACTAAAAACTTTATACATAGGGAATATTACGGATTTTTATAGTCACCAAAAAAGAAAAACTGCAATATTTTCCAGTCATGATTGGCATTAAATATGCTTGAAATGTACTGCATTATGCTTACTCGTGATTTTGAATAGTAATAGGCATTTAATTCATAAAAAGGAATTAAGATTTTTTAATTTATTGAAAAAGGAAATAAAAATAAACATTTTAGAACAAAAAGGAAAAAGGCTTTTAAACTGATTTCTGTAAATGAGGCTCGCTTCATTATATATTAGTAATACTAAATTTTCTCTGATAAATTCTATCTGATTTTCTGATTCTGCTTTTTTTTATTAAGTTTTGCAGTTTCTAATTTTAAACATTTAAAAGTATTTAATCTTATGCAAACAAATTACAAAGTTAACACGTTGAATGCACGCTAATTTTAAATGGCTTGTCCATTCCGTCTAGCCAAATGGTAAACTACAAAATAGTAACTACAAACAATCTAAATATACAAATATTAGACAGATTTCGCCAGTTTTTTAAAAGGTTTAACATGACATATCTGTAAAAAATGGTAAATTATATAAGCCTACGAATTGTTTAGAAATAGTAGTGCATAAAAATCTAATAAATTGCATTTATTGAACCAAGAATCACAATTAATAAACTTGAAAAAATTTATTCGCTGCCCAGAGTAAGTTGCCATCTCTGCATATATAAATAAAACTGTTGTCGTTGTTGTTCATTTACGTCGCACTAGAGCTGCACATTGGGCTATTGGCGACGGTCTGGGAAACATCCCTGAGGATGATCCTAAGAAATGCCATCGCAATTTTGATCCTCTGCAGAGGGGATGGCACCCCCGCTTCGGTAGCCCGACGACCTGCACGCGAAGTCGAGCACTTTACGGTAGAACAGTTTAACGAGGACCCATACTGCACACCCTCGGTCCCTACGCAGGCTGATCCAAGTGGTCACCCACCCGCACACTGACCGTAGCCAGTGATGCTAGACTTCAGTGATCTGCTGGGAACCGTGTCTTAACGATCAGTCCACTGCGGGACATAATATAAAACTATGTGTGTTCCATATTGCATTAATTTCTTCAAATCATTTTAGTAACGATAATAATATTTAAAAAAAAAAAATTTACTCGAATTATGTGATTCTAATAATCGTGGCTTTGCCGGTCTCCCGGACTTGAAACTTTTGTTCACGCTAATATCCAGAGGTTGCAGGATTTTTGTTAAACCACCTGGAATAACGCTAAGTTCAGCACCGATGTTTTTTTTTAAGCTTCAGCCTTTACACTGTCTTTTATGTGTGCCCTCATGGAATCCATAATTAGTACTCCTTTGGAATTGAAAAAGGCACCTTCTCTCTTCTTCCAAACTTCTTGAAACCAATCTAGCATAATGTCCTCGTTGCACCAATCCTTTTCATTGCACCGTATTATGACGCTTCGAGGATAATTTTCCTTGGGAATTGTTTTTCTCTCAAAGATTAAGAGCGGCTTCAACTTTGTGCCGTCAGCACAGCAGGCGAGCATCACTGTGAAATGGGTCTTTTCTTGACCAGTTGTTGTTATTGATACTGTTTTCATTTCACAATTATCAACGGTGCGATTAGGCGGGCAATCAAATGTTAATGGAACTTCGTCCATATTTATAATATTTTTTAGGGAATACTTCCCTTCTGCAATAACTTTCCTTGTAAACTGAAGGAAAGAAGCTTTTTTTTCATCTACATCGTCCGGAACAGCCTGACACATTGTCATTCTGCTGCGAACTCTCAAGTTTTTACGACGCATGAAGCGGTAAACCCAATTTATTCCTCCCTTGAAATCCGTTATCTGCATCTCTTCTGCCATGGACTTCGCTCGGAGACGGATTTTAACTGTTGAAATGGAGCGTCCGGCATTTCTTTGGTCGAGAACCCATCTCAATAAATTTTCCTCTAAAGCTGGACATTTTACTTTTCCGTGCCGATTGGATAGCTTTCTTCCCATGCTTTTTAGCACATCCTTTTGTTTGCGCCAATTTCTCACCGCTTTCTCATCCACTTCAAAATAACGGCCCGCTTCTCTATTTCCATCTTTTTCAGCTTTCACAACTACCTTGAGTTTAAACTCAGCAGTAAAACTCCGGCGATGTTTCACAGACATAATGTTGGATCAACGCTATCGAAGATGAAAGACAAAATACGAAAACAAAATACTGTGCAACGTGCTATCCTCGTGATAAGTGGTAATGAAATGTGAAAATGTTAAAACAAAACAAAAATAGTATAAACTAAACAAAAGTATTAACAAAAGAAAAATATTAATAAAACAAAAATGCATCAGAATTGAAGATAAAACGATTTAAAAAATATAATAATAAGCTGAGGAAGATGATCGAAATCAGACAGAAATATGAGCAATGAAAAAAAAAACAATAAAAAGCGCTCTCCCAAGCATTTAAAACAAGTTTCTATTTTTAGCAATTCCTCCCCCTATTTTTGCTTCTCAAATCTGTTTTTTTTTTTTTTTTTTTTTTAAATAACTTTGCCTAGGACGCTCTTTCTTTTATCCCCTGTCTAAAATTCTCACACACTTAGCTTTTCCCCTCTTCACTGACCCTCAGTTGAAAGTTTCGAATTCTTCTGCAACATTTTAATTGTAAGATTATTCAAGGTTATTCCAAGCTCATCAGCACCCTTTATTCATCAAACATTCACATGTTTTTAACAAGCAGCTGAAGAAGAAAGGGGAGTGGAGAGAGGCATTCATGACAAGTGGAAGAGACATATTTCCTGAAAAAAGCAGGGGGTGGTGTGTTTGTTTTCCAGTTGAGGTTATCACAGGCCCCAACCTGATTTCCTTCATTCATTCCCTTCTAATTTATGCTTCTCCACTCCACGCCCATTTCCTACACTCAATAGCTGTTCATATGACAGAAGGGAAAGAGACTTAGTTCTCTTGCGGATAGTGGTTTCCAGAAAGTGATTCCAAGAAAGGTCTCGCGCAGTTATTTATATTTGATCATCGGCAGTTCACAACAGCGTGTTTTACAAATTTCAAAGATTTTAACCGTGAACAACCAGCGTATTATCCGCACTGGCGGATAGTCCGCAGCTTCAAAAAGTTCGCATTTTAAACACAGATAGTCCGCGGACTATACGCGCTAAATTACGGTGCCAACTTTCAATATTATAATAACTATACAATTCGAGTTTTGAATCAAAAATGTAATATTTATCAACAAAACAGTAAAATTAAATATTAATATATAGTTAGCTCTAAAAAATTGTTTTTTAAAATTAAAATATGTTATAAAAGGGTAAAATGAAATAGAAAAAATTAGCATTAATGCAAGAATTGCAACAATTTGTCGACAAACATTGCTGTTAGCGTTTGAAAAAAATGTGTGATTGGTTGATTTGCTGAGAAAAAATAATTTACAGATTTCTTTAAATGGGAGTCCAAAATCTTTCAGAAAAAGAGTCCAATATAAAATCTATTACAGTACAGAACCCGTTATCCGGAAATCAGAAAACCGGAAAACCAAAAAACCGGAACGAAATTCGATACATTTTCCCGCGGTTTTCAAAAAAAAAAATTTTTCCTAAAAACATTTTAGGATTTTTCTTCCTTTTTTGAAAGATGTTCACCTTACCATCAATTTGGAAATAATCATTAGTGTATTACTTCGTCGTTTCTTCTTCTTTTTAAGATTATTTCCACAAAAAAAAATCTTTTTTAGTTGGGTTTAGCAATAAAAAAAACGGCTTTTTGTAGCGATTCAGAAAACCGGAAAAATCATTTATCCGGAATAGCGATGGTCCCGATCGTTCCGGATAATCGGTTCCCTACTGTATTATTAAATTATAACCAACCAATTTTTGGAGAATTTTATAAAGTTAAAAATACAAAAACATTTTGTCAAAATAGAAAAAAATTACCACCCTCAACTGCGAACAAACTTGAGCCATAAATGGATTCAGCCCATGGACAGAATTTAAAAGCAGAAGCAAATATCCTAACCCCTTCTTCCTTGTCCACCATAATCTTTGCTTCCCTAAATTGCTCAGTTCATAGTCTGCATAGAGATCAAAGGTTTCTATATTTGTTTAGCAACCACGGGAGAATTTTACGTGGCATTCTAGTCTAACAAGGTTAAAATGGAGCAAATTTTGATGCAAGCAAAGTATAGCTAAGTTTATGATATTTTAACTGTTTGGAGATACATTTCAGTCTAAAAAATGTGGGTATAATGGATGAAATAATTCTAATCAAGAAAATTAGTAAATAATTTAAATTAATGAAATTAAAAAAATATCTAAGAAACAATTTCCAGCTTTTCTTTAAAATTCCTTGATTTTTCCAGGTTTTCATCCTTATTTCCCTGATTTTTCCAGGTTTTTTCCAGTATAAAAAAAAATTCCCTGATAATTCCAGGTTTTCCAGGTGAGTGGCCACCCTGTACTTGATAAATATCTAATCTAGTTGATTTTTTCCAAAAATTACAATATTTTCAACATATAAAAATAATAGAGACTTATACATGTAAACATAATTGCACCACTGAGTTTAAATAGAACATTAGCAATGAACCACTCTTGATCACATTGGTGAAGTCCATATAAGGCTATTTTCATTATACAAAGCCAGGTTTATCTTCATTTACCAAACCTAATGGTTGTCTCATAAAAGTTGCTCATTAAGCATAGCGTAAAAGTGAGGACACACCATGGTTGACAATGGCAGCATTTTAACAAGCACAAAGAAGGTAAATAAGTCTTATCAATAAAAAATTTACTACAGAAGTAAAAATCTCATATGATTCCTTTTCTACTTGTTCATTGCCTTGTGCTACTAATCTGATTTTATGCTACTAATCTGATGCTCATGACCTCACTAATAAGAAAGGCAAGAATTTTTTCTCCTTTTTCACTCTTTTCGACCATGTTTTACCCACCCGTCTAATAATCTCTTTAGAGGGGGACTGGAAGCAAAACACCACATGCTGATCATGTGAGGCTGATGACTTCATCAATAAGATCAGCAAGATTTTTTTTTCTTTTCTCTTTTCGACCAAATGGCTTCACCCACCCATCCACTCCCAGATATGAGTTTGAATTTCCATTTCAGCTTCATAATTTTTTTTCCCGAATCATTTTTTTTTTTTTTTTTTTTTTTGCTCTGCGCAATTGTTTTTACCAAGAACACATTTTTTTTCATATCTCCAGAATAAAGACATATAATTATTCTCATGTCATAAATTGAAATTTGCTACACATTCGTTAATGACATCGTACAATCCATCGTCAATCAACCTTATTCCACAATATATTTTTAAAAAATTAGAAAAATATACACCATTTATCAGAGCAAATTATGGTAGTCTGTTTTTGTTTTTTTTTAATATTTCTTGTAAACTTTTTTATAAACTTTTCTTTATAATATCCATGTTGATTGCGGAATTCCTGTCCGAAGCCCGGGGAAAAAAGAAACTACTGGCAGATAAGTCATCAAGCGGCGTATCTAAGGGAAATTACTGCAGACAAGATTTAGAAGTAATTTGCATTGAAAAACAAAAATAAAAAGTTCAAATTAGGTGAAAATATAAATACATTCAAACCTTTTAATACTTTACAAACAGAAAATTTGCTATACCTAATTATTTCAATTCTAAGTTTTTGAACATAAAAGTCAGGAACAAAAGGAAAAGAGATATGAAATATTGCCACACCTTCAGGTATATTATTCGCAAATAAAATATTTTTAGTAAGTATTTAGTACTCAACTATTTAAATTAAGAGGAATTAATGGAAATTTTTAAATTATTATACATATTTTAATAATTGATTGTTAACAATTTAATTATATTGTAAACATTCTATATTCTTTTACTAAAAGAAATGAAAAAAAATTTCCGTGAGAAAATAAAGAAACTTATTCTTTTAAGGAAAAAACTAATTTTAATGAATACATCTTTTAGACACATCATAAAATATATAAAACCACCAAAGGAATGAAATATTAGAGTACAAATTTACTCACATGACTATTTAGATAGAACAAAAATTTATTCCATATTTTAAACTAACTTTGCTAATGATTCGCATTTCTACATACTTTACATGTTAATTACCAATTGGCTGCTGCTGAAATGCAGTTGCAGTTTCTAAAATTTTCCCATGTAGAACATCATATTACTTGAGAGTCTTAAAAGAAATAAGAAAATATTACTTTTGGCATAATTGAATTAAATTATTTTGTTTATTAAATTATTTTAATTTAGTAAATTATTACATTTTTGATCTTGATAAAACAGTGATTTTTTTTAATGGAATAGTTTAAATAATTTTGCTACTTATGCTTTTTGATTAAATAGTTCATTTTATTTATTTGGCTTAGTTCTTTACATCTCACAAGAGCTGCACTCATGAGCTATTGGTAAAGTGTCATAGTTACTTTTCTTCAATAATATATGGTGAGCAAAAAAATAAACTGAATTTCTATTAATCCAATGAAAGGATTTTTATTCAACCAAATATAACTTCAATTGTTCAATGGGTTTAGCTATGTTTTAACTTCAACACTTTGGTTACAAAATTTAGGCAATAGATCTAAAGTTTTTACACCCAGGGATGAGATTGGCCAAAAGGCAAAAAAGCTTAATTTCCACGCGAGTACAGTGGAGTGCCAACTTTTTTTTGACTGGGGGGGGGGGCGAGCCAATGCAAAGTCATAAGCTTTGCTTGATTTAATATTTTAAAGTTAGTTGTATTATTTTAATATTGTAATTTGTCTAATTGTAATTATCTAAACTATTTCCGTTGTTTATGACGACGATGATTTAACTATTACATCCACACCAATTTAGTTAACAAAAAATGATTTATCAATCCGAAACTAATTAAAAAGAAAAAAAGTGTATTAAAATGTAAAAAATTTAATTAATGAATTTTGTAATTGTACTCCTTTAAACTTGTTAATGCTGAGCAATACTATTAATAATTTAATCAATAATTTTGATTCTAGCATGGATTTGAATTTAATCATGAATATAAATTTTCAGTTTACAAAAAAATGGAAAATTAACTTTATCATAATTTTAATGATAAGCACAAGATATAAAAACATTAAAATAAATGAAGGAGTAAAAGAGATTGATTTCTAAAATTAAATCTTATTTTAAAATGACTTTGAATTTTAACAAGTCTTCTGATTTTTCTGGTTAATTCCAAGGTAAAACTTAAAATGTATACAAAGAGAAAAAAATACAATTTTAAACATATAAATATGCAGTAATTTAATGAAGTAGAATTAACTTTATCATATTAAGTTTTCATGATAAAGGACTAGGGATGAAAAAATTAAAACAAATGAAGGAATTAATTTCCAGCTCGCCATATTTAAATATGTTTCTTATTTACAGAAGTATAATCTAAACACATTATAAAATTATAACCAAAAATTTTATTGTATATTAGAGGCTACGTGCTTTTTTAACTTAACAATGCAATATTATTTTTTGAATTATAGCTATTCGAAACAAAATTGTAGAGCGAAAAAGACTAATGGAAATTTAAAAGAATCTTTCGAAAAACCAAATGATATTGGGAAAGTATGTTATATACTTTTAAAATATTTAAAAAATTTTAAGTATAAATTGAATGAAATATATTTAAAGAATTTAAAATGTTCTAACAAAATATAGAGAAAACAATTAACAAAAATATCATTAACATAAGCGTAAAAGCAAAAATCCGATAAAAATGCAATCTAAAAAAATTATTACAACTAAACAAAGACTAAATCTGAAAAATTTGCTGTACTTATTAAAAATTTGTTGTATTATAACATAGTTTTTATTAAGACTTATTATTTTATTAATGAGAATAAAGAGTTACTGGTCTCAAAATTAATCACAAAAATTCCCATTTAGTTTAAAAATGTTTGAAAAATAACAAGGACAGAGGAATAGAAATTATTATAGAGAAAATAAAAATCCGAAAAAAAATCTATCTATATTATATAAAACGCTAATACATACGTATGTATGTATTAATAAAACCGATGATATTTCTTTTCTCGCGCTGGCAACAGTTTTCATTTTTAATTGATTGGATTCGGCGCGCAAGAGCACATAGTGAGCAACCAGATAACAATAACCAGAGTGAGCATTATCAGGTTGTTCAATTCAGATTCATGCACTAAAAACATGACAATATTTAATTTAAACTCAATTAGGAATTAATTAATTAATTGAAGTGAGAATGCTTTAAAAGGTCGCTGTTGAATTGATATTTTTCTACTGGGAGCTACCTAAACGTCTAAAAAACGTTTAAGTGTTTGTATTGAATGCATTGAATTTTTTTTATATTTCGCGTTTATTCATGCATTGAATTTTCACGCTTTAAAATGCAGAATATTAGTGAAGCAATATTTGATAATTTATTTTGCTAATATGTTTCTTATTTAGCTAATGTTTTGATTTTTTCACCATGTACAATCTAAATAGCTAATATACTTTTTTAAAAGCCAATAAGAACATTGGTAGAATTCATCTACATAAGTACAATACTATGTCTTTGATGATAAAATACTATGTCTTTGATGATAATATATTATGTCTTTGTGCTAGAACATTGTGTTCATTGGCGAGCGAGCGCAGCGAGCCATGGTTCACGGCGAACCACATAGAATTGAACTTGAACCACATAGGATTGCGTAGCAATTCTCGGGGGTTGGCGAGCGTTAGCGAGCAGGAGGCGGAGCCTCCTAGTTATTTTTAAAAATAACTGACAAATAATCAAAGTAAACTACGAAGTTTGAAAATTAAAATGTTCGGAAAAAGCATTTCAATAATACATGACTAAATATAGAAAGTAAATAATGTCAGACAAAAATCGTAATTACTGAGCCAGGTATACCTGCAAAAAATGCATTAAACTATGTCTGACGCACAAAAAAAAAGGAATAAATTAAAAGATTACTGATCATCACTGAACAACCTTAGAATCGTCGGCCCTGTGTATAACAAAAATATTCAAATCGCAAACATAAAAAGGCTCTAACTGCTCTGACTAAATTGTCGAACTGTTTTTTTTCCTTCCAGATTACAGCTATCCCATTATTTTAAGGGTCAAGAATCTGCATACGTTGATTGAAAAAGTTTATTCAAAGCAAGTACGTTTTCGTGGGGGAAATTTCCTGACTCTTAAAATCGTCTACCCTTACACTAAGTATTCCGCATATTTAAAGTCAGGTTCCCGAACTATCCGAATTGAGTCCTATGAAAATGCGATTGTTTGATCTAAGAGTGCTCGCTTTGTTTATTTATTTATTTACGCTTAATACATTGTTTGATTTTGCTACAAAATAGAAAACTTTAGCCTCTTGCTAGTTCACGTACATAAATAATTATTACCTGTACTGCACAGAATCAAAAATTAAAAGTGCGTGAGCATGCGAGATATTACAAGAAAGTGCTAAACCTCACCACTCAAGTAACGAAATAATTTTTAAATTTGAACAAAATAATAATTTGAGTTTACACGGTTTAGCCGTTTCTGTACATGTTCCGTAAATTTTTACAATTAACTGACCAATTAGAATATGAAAAGACAATAGCTTTCTTTTATCTTTGTTTTTATCGCTTTTCTAGTAAAAATAATGTGATGCAAAAAAAACTAAATATAATTTACTACTAAATGGATATTCAATTATTTTAATAATTCTTTATAAAATTGAGCAATGTTTTAAACTTTTTTTTAAGATTTGGGTGTCAATGTCGACGATGAATATGTGTTTGCTTCTTCTAAATGCTACAATTAATAATTTTAGTTGAGATTCCTCAAAATTGTCAGGAAATCGCATGAACAATTGGAACTTAAGCGAAGATTTTCGTTTTAAGAGATCCTGAAAATTGATTAGTAGAAGAGAAATTGACATTGAATGTATTAACTATAAAATCGGTGATGGTTCCCGATTTCTACTTTGCCCAGGGACTTCTTTTTTCTCTTTCAGACGAAATCTTAAAATAAATTATCCCATTTTTTTCTTTGGTGCATACTTCTATATTCATTTTTGCATATTTTTAGCTTTCTGAAATTATTTTATAAGAAATAACTTTTTTTTTTGTACATAAATTTCAAAATTCTAAAAAAATTTCTGAAGTTAATTTTTAATTCGGATTATTATTATTATCCGGTATACAGAAAGACAGGTATGATGGAATTAGCAGGTCAGACACTGAAAATTGTATTTCGAAGGTTTTATAAAATCAAAAAATGGATTTAATATAAAATGTAAACTTTGAAGAAAGTATAGCTCTGTCAATATATAATATGGTTACCATATGACGTATTAGATTAAATGATATTGTAAAATTAAAAAAAGAATAATAACAGTTGGAGCTAATTTAATTAACTAAGTTATTACTTTATTATTATTTTTAAACTTAATTTTTCAAACAATTTTAGTAAATATCTGTTTTGTTGTATAAATTAAGTTTATAAAACTGGCGCATATATCACTTATGGGCAATGGAAGCTCATAACTTAAAATTAAATAAAGTAATCATAAAAAGTCTTAAATAAAGTATCCCTAGTCAACAAGCTAACTATAATGCAAGTCATGAAGTGTCAATTTCATAAAACTTCTTGAATCTGTTTAATATATAGTTATAAAAAATGAAATTACTTTTTGAATTCAAATAAAAAATTTTCAACACGTTTTATGGAAATTGGATGGAATTTTACAGTTTTATGTATCACATATGCTCTCCTTTTAAAAAGCCACTATTAAAAAATATTCAGCAGTTATATAATTAACATCGAGCTAAAAATAAAGTTACGTTACTCCAGTGTGTACAGGGCCTAAAAATATGGCTATATTTTAAAGAAAATTCTTTTTTGAATAATTTGCCTATTGAAACTTCTGATCAGAAAGGCATGTAAATATATATATTCGCGACGTCATATATGAGTAAACAATCATGACAGGGAACTATTTATTTATTTGAAATTCCAAAGCAAATATAATACCAAAGAAAAAGGTTATACAGCTTTTTTCCTAAATAAAAAATTCTTTTTAATGGCTTGTCTTGACAATGAATTTTATTTGCTTCGGATTTTTAAAGAGAAAAATAAAATAAACAAAAATATAACACAATAACATATATATAACACATAATACATATATAACATATAATATAACACAAAATGCGGAAAAATAAATGAAATTTAAGTAGTTTTATGTGTAGTATTTTTCTCATATTGTTCCAGTTTAATTTATCTGGATTTAAGTCGTAATTGTCATGTTTAAAACGGAAAATAAAAATATTCAATTGATAAAGAGAAATATTCACATTTTTAAGAAATGATGAATTACAATAGTATTGATCGCATTAATTTTTTAATCTCCATCAACAGCATTTATAATTTCAGCATTAAATTTTTTGAAAATTAATACTTTAAATTCAGAAGAAATATTCATGAAAAAAGCTTTCACAAAGTTAATTAACACTATTTTAGCATCCTATGAAATTATGATTAAAAAAAAAAAAGGCTACAAAAATTACGCGGATAATTTTTTCCCCTCCAATGTTACGGAATGTGTTTTACCCTCCAATATTGCCCCATTATTAAAAATAAGTTTTTTGTTTAATTAAAGTTTTTATTACTGAGAATAATAAAATATTATGAAAATTTTTAATGAACCTTTTTTAAAGAATAATTTTTTAACATTTTTATTGTTAAAAATAAAAATGGTAGTTAATTTGTTTGTATTAAAATAAAAATTATCATTATTTAAACGAATTATCCTTATTTATACAAATTATTGTTGGTGCATAATGTTTTTTTTAATTGGCTTATTTCACATGAGAGAAGAGAGTAAATGTATAACAGATTTGGTGTTAGAGTTCTGCTCTACATAATCATATGATATACATAATATAATAATAGTTATCATATAAGATAAAAATAAAATAGTAAATTTAAAAAATTTGAAAAAGGAAAAAAAAACACCTTTTAGAGCTGATATGATGCATTCTCAATCGTTTATTTTCCTGTTTTTAGAATCAATAGTTTTTCGGTCATTTTTATTTATTTATTTTTAGTATATTAATCTGCAATGAATATCACTTTTGTGCCAAAAGAGCAGAAGAAAATTAATTTCAATAAAATAAAGACATTGATGATCTTAAGGAACCGATATTAAAATGTACCTCCTAAAAGTTGAAAGAATAATCGAAAATACGAAAACAAATTTTTTATTTCAAGGTACTTTATTTATTATTTTTTTATTGACTAGGATTTTCTTAAAAAATTAAAGGTTGAATTTCATTTTCGAATAAAAACAAAGTTTTTAAAAGTAAAAAGAATTCAAAATATTATTTAACAATTAAAAAAAATTAAATTCGTAACATAAACTAATCCATACACCAACAACAAACGGTAAAATCATGAACTAATGTACTATTTAAATGTATTTAATACACGAACAACTATCTGAAACAATTCAAATAGTACATAAATGCATAATTATTAAAGCATTAAATAATTTAATGAAATGAAAACATTTGCTTACCTCCTTCGATATCTATTTTACGTTTCCTTGTTATTTAATTTATCAAACTGATGTTAAAAAAATAACGACAACAACAACAAAAAACCACCAAATAATTTAAAACAATTAAACAAAATAAAAAAATATGCTTTCTTTTGAAATTGATAACTTAAATTATGTAATTAAAAGAGCTAAAAAAAATTTTAAACAGAGAGCGTTTATTTACGTTAGTCTAAGAAATGTCTCATCACAAAAAGACCAGACCAGAGAAAATGTCAACAAGTCCTCCCCAGTTTAGGTCCCTTAAAAGCTTAAAACACCTGTTTTCTCAGAAAATCTAGATAATTGCTTGTTTGAGACGATTTGCGAAGAGATATCCAAATAAGATATGTTTCTGTGGATATCTGACATTTTAAAAAGAGGACAAAGGAGCAAAAGGCCATAAAAATGAAAATTTAAGAAGCAAAGTACTTTTACCCACAGTGTGTAACATGAGGTGGCTGTTTTTGAGGAGTCAAATAACTGTCTTTGTGGGGGGTTTGGCCACCAGAATTATATGCCAAAGTGGGTGGAAAGGAAATTGTTGAAAGTCAGGGGTGGCTTTGAAACCAATTTTTATCAGTGAAGGTTGCATTTTATTACTCTTTCCGCCAGGGAAGGGCAAAAGAGATGAAGTTGGGATGAGATTTTCTTTTAATTATATAGAAAGTTATACGTGGAAAAAAAGTCTTTGTCTTAAGAAAGTTTTTTTTTTTTCTGAAATTACCAATTTAACTTAATTTTATTTTCACGAATGTTTAAATTTCAATAAGGGCAAAGCAAATTATTCGCCTTTCAATTAAATTTCAGAGGAAAATAAAAGTTTTAATTTCAAAAATAGCTTTAAAGTAGAAAAAAAAACAGTACTTTTTTTCAAAACTTATCAATTTAACTTGACTTCATTCTCACAAATTTCCGAATTTCAGAAGTGGCTAAGAACACTATTCGCCCCCTCAATTAAATTTCAGAGGAAAAAAATGTTTAAAAAAAAAACTTTAAAGTTGACATTTTTTTTTCTTTCTAAAATTACCCAATTTAACTTTATTTTCACGAAAGGCTAAATTTCAGAAGGGGCGAAGCACATTTTTCGCTATCTTAATTTAAATTCCCAGTAAAATAAAGTTTTTGATTTCGAAAATAACCTTAAAGTAGAAAAAAAATAGGGCTTTTTTTCTAAAGTTATCAATTTAACTTGACATTATTTTCACGAATGGCTAAATTTCAGAAGGGGCGAAGCACATTTTTCACCCTTCAATTAAATTTCAGAGGTAAATAAAGTTTTTTACTTAGAAAATAGCTTTAAAGGGGAAAAAATAGTGCTTTTTTCATAAAGTTATCAATTTAACTTGACTTCATTCTCATGAATGTCTAAATATTAAAAGGGGTCTAATGTCTAAATATCACTCAATTAAACTTCAGAAGAAAATAGTGCTTTAAAAAAAAAAAAAAAACTAAAGTTGAAAAAGGGTTCTTTTTTTTCTTTCTAAAATTGCCAATTTAACTTAACTTTATTTTCACGAATGGCAAAATTTCAGAAGAGGTGAAGCACATTATTCGCCCCCTCAATTTCAATTCACAGTAAAATAAAGTTTTTAATTTCGAAAATAGCTTTAAAGTAGAAAAAGAAATGGATCTTTTTTTCTAAAGTTACCAATTGAACTTGACTTCATCCTCACGAATATCTAAATTTTATAAAGGGCTAAGTACACTATTCGCCTCTTCAATTAAATTTAAGACAAAAAAAAATGGTTTTTTTTTTCTTCCAAATTACCAACTTAATTTTATTTTCACGAATGGCTTAATTTTAGAAGGGGAGAAGCACACTATTCGCCCCCTCAATTGAATTTCAAAAGAAAATAGTGTTTTTTTTTCTTACATTTTTTTATAAAAACTTCAAAGTTGAGAAAAAGTTCTTTTTCGTCTTCTGAAATTACGAATTGAACTTAACTATGTTTTCAAGAATGGCTAAATTTCAGAAGGGGCGAAGCACGTTATTCGCCCCCTCAATTTAAATTCACAGTAAAATAAGTAATTTTTGATTTCGAAAATAACCTTAAAGTTGAAAAAGAAATGGTTATTTTTTTCTAAAGTTATCAATTTAACTTGTCATTATTATCACGAATGGCAAAATTTCAAGAGGGGCGAAGTACATTACTCACCCTTCATTTAAATTTCAGAATTAAATAAAGTTTTTTTCTTAGAAAATCGCTTCAAAGTTGAAAAAAGTTTTTTTCTTCCTTTAAGTTTACTTATTTAAATTGACTTTATTTTTGTGAATGTCTAAATTTCAGAAGGGGCGAAACGCAATATAGGCCCTTTTATTAAATTTCAGAAGACAATAAGGTTTTCTTTTTGAAAAATAGCTTCAAAATTGAAAAAAAAATATTTTTTTTCCTAAAATTACCAATTTTACTTAAATTTATTTCTTGCCTTCATATTTATTATAACCTCTTACTTCAGAGGAAAATTAGGTTTTTTACTTGGAAAATAGCTACAAAGTTTAACTAAAAAGTTACTTTTTTCTAAAATTTTACTTTTTGACTATTTTTTACTCGGAATTTTACTTGATTTTATTTTCTCGAATGTTTAAATTTCAGGAGGGGTGAAATATATTGTTTGCCCCCTCACTAAAATTTCGACTGCCCCCTCTGCACCCCCGGCTGGCACGCCACTGCGCGAGTAAATTTTACACTCATGCAATCGTTTAATAATAAATTCCAGACAATTTGAGATAGTAAATAACAATGTGTTGACATAAAATTGTGAACGAATTTATTATTATATAAATGATTACATCAATACTTAACATTTAAAAAATAAAGCTAGAAAATTATATTCTTCAGTTCACATAAGAGATAATTATTACTGCCTGGTTTAGTAAATAATAACTACTGAGAATACAAATTAATATTCCATTTCCTTAAATAAATACTGTTATGTGATTTATAGCAAATATATCAGTAACATGACTATGCAAATTATTCAGAAAAGAAACTTTTATAAATGGAATCACTATGTTCATATTATAATCTAATGTAGCTAGAACCCTGTGAAACATATCAGTAACTGTGAAGTAGAAATATATAGTAACTCCTTAACATGGCGCTATTCTAAAAAATCCTTTGACAAGGTCAATTTGCTTATAATGCAGCTTGTGAATGAGGGGTGCTCCAGTTAGGAAAAGTTTTATATATTCTTGTAGAAATAGCAAAACTGACACAAACAGATTGGTGATTAATTTAGTCGTTAACTCATCTTCAAACATCTTTTAACAAATACTACTTTTTCTTCTTTGCAAGCACTGAATGTAAGTTTTGAATATATTCTCTTCCAGTTTCGCTGATATTGTAATGCCTACATATACTAATGATCGTCGATAGAAAAAACAGTCAACTTTGTAGTAACTAATTCAAGAAGAAAAAAAACTTACTTCTTACAAGAATCGCGATAGTTGATCTTGAAATAGCGTGAACATAAATTGCGATCTTGGATTTAAAAATCGAGTGAATACGAATCACGATAATGGATTTTGAAACCACGTGAATATGAAACTCGAAATTTGATTTTGAAAATGAGAAAATACAAACTGCGATATAGAATTTTTAAATCACGTAAATACAAATCACGATTCATAATTTTTAGATTGCATAAATACAAAACACGACACATAATTTTTAGATCGAGTGAATGCGAATTCCAATGCCTTAATTTTGAATCGCGGATAAATAAGAAAATCGATGTTTGATGTTATAACTACGTGAGCGAATCACAACATAGGATTTTAAACTCGCCTGAATACGAATCGCTACATAGGTTTTTAAAAACGCGTAAATACAAATCGCGATATCGTACTTTTAAATCTCGTAAATAAGAATCGCAATGTATGATATTCAAATCGGGTGAATAAGAATTGCAAAGCGCAACTTTTAAATCACGTAAATACAAAAAGCTATGTTTGATATTAAAATAGCATGAATAGAAATCGAGATATTTGCAGATTCCGGGCTTGGGACTTCTAAAAGGCTTGTTTGAATTATGAAAATACGAGCTATCTGGCAGGCGGGTAAAAATGCAGAAAATCTTATCTTCTGCGCATAAAAGCAGAGAAAATAGCTAAAATAAGTAAAAATGCAAAGGGTTGGTTACTATGTAGTTTGAATTTTCTGTTTATCTTTGAAAATAGAAAATAAATAGAATTATTTTATTTCAACGGCTGAATTTTCTGAAAAAGCGGAATATTTATAAAAAAAGTTACACTTTTAGAGAATCGGATCTTTGTGATAAAAAGGCTGAAATTCGAGAGACAAAAGTGAAAAATGCAGCGATCCGCTAAAGAGCGGAAAAATCTCATCCCTGTACACCCAACTGTCCTTAAGTACCTTGATATTTCTTACCCTAATGATCAGATTTTCACCAGCTTAGACACAAACTTAGCTATATGGTGGTCTAAAAACTTGAATATGATAATTAATTAGTTTAGGTGAAATTTCAAGCAACAAAAACAGATTTGGATTCTTGATCCCTAAAATATGTATCTTAATCTGGATATTACGGGCACAATAGTTTAGATAGGAGAGCAATAGATAATTTGAGCTCTTTCTAAAAGAAAACTTCAAGTTTCGCATAATTTGCTATTATAGCAACCAAATTGCCAAGCAACCAACCACAGTGCCATCTGAACAGGCAGTAGGTGCTCAGACTTTGAACAGAATGGACCTTCCTTTTCCTCCTTCTCATAATTATTCAAATTTATGTTTGTCCATGTGCTACTTGCTATTAATGAAAATGTTCGGCACTAAGCTTTTCTTTATTTAAACTCCTGAGATCTAGCCAGGGCCACACTATACATTTTTAAGTATTAAAGCAAAACTTAATAATTTTAGCATACAATTGTAAAATCATATTATCTGAAGATGGTTTCATAAAACATTAACATTTTAATTTTATTTGAAATGTTTCCATGCAAAGATTGCTGGTGAAACTAATGAATGTTTCAGTTTTAGGCTTATTCCCATAATAAAGATTTAAATTAAATTTTTAAAAATTATTAAATTATGAATTTTTTTAAAACACATATAATTCTTTTATATACATGTACCAATAGTGGTATTTATACCACCAATTGGAAACCCTGTTGCACCATTTGAATTTTTATAATACCTATTAAATTTCAAAAATAAAAAAAGAATAGCACTGCAAACGATTATTTAACAACCTAGTAGAAATAGTAATCATCCAAAAATAAAGTGGTTTGGATCATCACAATTTTTTAAAGACTAACTTTAAATATCATAAGTACGTTTTTGACTCTATTTCGATATTCATAATTATCAATAAGTTTCGTAGTTGTATTGTGTCAAAAATGCTAGTTATTTAAATACTTGGGATTTTTATCATTAAATATATGAAAAAGAATATTTTATGTGATTGTTTAATCAATAGTTGTTTAATCCATGAAAACTAATACAATATAAATAAATAAAAAAATATTGAAAAATAGTCTTGCACTTACAAAACACCTTTTCTGATTTTGATCTAGCATGAACATCTTTCAAAAAAGCTTGAATTTGAAAAGACCTAAAAAAAAGGTGATATTAAAATTTTTTAAGAGTTTTCATTAAGAAATTTTATTAAGATTATCCAAAATACATTAAAGTTTATTTAAATTTAATTAACCAAACAATATATAAAATAAATACAGGTGTAAATATAAAATAAATATAATATTTTAAAACTTGGAACTAAAATAATTTAACTCCTTTTCCTAATATGACACTGCTCATTAATGAGATCCATTTAAGCCAGAGTTTTGATAATAAGAGCCAAATTTATGTTTCTCATCATTTTCTAATTGTAAGAAAATTTTCTAAAACCCATTTCTCATTGGATCATACTCCTAAATCTGTTATGTTTCACACCAATTTCTTTTAAGTTTGTGCATGCTTCCTATATTCCCAAGAGATTTTCAATACATTATAGAAAGACTATCAATTATTCTGATATTTTTTTAAGGTCATTTTTATGTCATAGTGATCAAAATCTTTTTTAATTAAAAAATAATTACTTAAGTATACATTTTGCTACCACTAGGAGAAATATTCTAGTAAAAACAGAAAATGTGGTAGATACATAGTAAATTTTCTAAAAAAACTAATGATCTAAGATGAACATTGAATTTGCAAACAAAGGATTTGTATTTCTTTTACTACACTTTATTATCTCTTCAGTGATACTAACTTACAGCAAATGTTTTCCCCGACTGTGAAGATATTATTTCATAGACAAAGAAATAATTTTTTTATATTTTCAACAGAAATATAAAAATAAAAAATTAAATGAAACATAATTGACATTCTACAAGTAACAAAAAATAATAAATAAATAAAGGTTTCACAGACAATATTTAAATAAAATAAGCTCCAAAGTATTTAATTATATAAAATTATTATTTAAAAAAAAATCAGAATAATCGCTAAGAACTGAAGCAATGAATAAATTCATATGTATACATCAAAAAGGTTTTATATTTGTAAATGCAACATATTTAAAAAATATTTACCTACCATGAGATATACTCACTGGTTAGGAAAACTTATAACAATATGTTGTCAGAGAATAGTAAATTTACTGAGTATAGTTAATTTATAGTGAATATGCCACTTAAGATTTTAGTGCAAAAATAATTTAATGGTTGATCCCTCAATATAAAACATCCATTATATAATAAATACTATATTGTTGAATGGAATCTATCATTTTTAAAATCATATGAAGGAGAGGAATCAATAATTGTGAGCTGAAAATCTCCTCCCAACAAAATTTGTTATAAAGTTTGCTGAAAATAATAAGTGTATGACCTCCTGAATTCATCAGAATAAAAACTTGATAATGTAAAATTGTCAATGGAGTTTCTTTTTCATTAAATGGCCAAAATCCTAAAAGTGTAAAAGAATAAATCATGTGGGTAAGACTTATGCCTAAAACATGCATGTAATCAATGGACAGTCTATAACAGGGTTCCTACACTATTTTGAGAAAACAATATCCTGACTTTTGCAGGTTTTTCCTGACCTTTTACAATAAAATTCCTGACCCGCCGTTTCCCACTCCAACAAGACTTTTAACATTGCAGTTTCAATTAGTAATAATATGCTACTTAGTCATAAGTATCATAGATTGAATAGGATAAACACTTATATATTAAAGTGGAATTGGGTAATAGCACTTTATATCCCAAATTATATTTTCAGAAAACTTGTAAAACATATTTTTAATTATAATGATTAGATTAAACTTTTAGTGTGTTTTTGCAGTTAGATACGAAAACTATTTAAATAAAAAGATCAAGAAAATCTGTCGGATTACGGAAATATTATTTTATTTAATGGTAAGTGGAACCAAATGCATGAGTGACGTCAGGATATAAAGGGTTAATCAAATCTGCGAGATATGTATCAGTATCCTCAAATAATATTTACTCTTAAAACATACTAGAACATTTGTTACATTAAGTTATTAATTTTTAAAAATCACCAATTCACTTCAAACTGACTTTTCTTTTAAAAGATAATATTGAAATATAAAGGGGAAAAAAGTCAAGAAAAGTTAATTATATATAAATAAAAATTCAGATAGAAAAATTATGCAACTTGTGAGAAAAATAAAATCAAAAATATCTTCTTTTTTTTCAGTAATTTTAAATTTATTTCTGTAATACTGTAAGCTTCGGGAGTAACTTAGGGGCTCCTATGTTATATAATATTTCTCAACATATTTTGTTGCTTGACAATTTCTGAATCAAGAACATCCAGTTCGGTTGCAGCAGTTTTCGTCAATTTAGATTTTCTTAATTTCAAATCATCTATCTTTTCTTTTATTCGTTTTCTAGAAATTTCAGCTTTTTTATTCTTTCGTTTTTCTTTTTTGGCTTCTAATTGGTAACGCAACAGTCGAAGGGGGTTTTTCTATCAGTAAAAGCTTATTGGTTGAAAACCTCAATGAAGACTCTATTATTTCACAAAGGCGTGTGTATGATTATGTTTCATTTATAAATGGAATAAAAAACATAGACATTAATGAAAAAATGCTAGATGCTGTAAAAGAATCTAGAACAAGATGGAGACATGCATGAAAGACGATAAGAACAATTTTTATAACCTCCCACATATTTTCACACTTCTTTTCTCCGTGCAAATATTTCGAAAAAAAATTATCTAATCTCTTTCGCTGTGGATAAAACTCTAAGAAACTCTTTTGTTCTTCTTTTTCTTTGGCAGCATCACAAAACAGTAAAAATTCCTTTTTTGATTTTTCTGCTGTTGTTTCAGCTACTGTTGTCTGTAAACCAGTTATTCATACAAAGAGCAATAAACCTAGCAACCCTATCAAAAATTCCTTATCATTGGATAAACAGGAGGAAAATTGCTAACAGGACAGGTTCTACCAGGGAAAGAGGAATGTTATCATGAGGAAATTACATATTTTGAATTACAGAATTTTTCCTTGAAACTTTATTTTTGCCTGTCAGTCTTTGAATGAACTATAGTTTTTTTTTATTTTCCTGACTTTATGAATATGTAAGAAAAATCTTGACTTTTTCCTGACTTTTTAGCTTAATTTTAGAATAGCCTGATTTTTGCAGGTTTTGCAGGCTTTCCTGACCGTGTAGGAACCCTGTATAAGTTCAAATTATCATATTTTGTGATTTTGACAAGCATTATTAATAAAAATAAAAAGACGTTGGATCAAAAATTGAAATATTTTGATTTTGGTATTTCAAATAGATTATATTAAACTCCTCATTTCTTTTCATGGAAAATGGGGTGTCAACACTCAAAAATCAAGTCAAATGTCAGAAAAATCAAGTCAAATAAGGACAAAATATATTTTATCAGGAATATCAAGACAACTACGAATCCTGCATTTAAGACAACAAGGAATAAATTTCTGCAAATAAAAAAGTTATAACTTAAAATATCTACACATATCCAATATTAATAATTATTTTGCATAACACAATACAAACATAAAAATGACAAATAATAATTAGATTGTAAATTAATACCTACATTTAAGATTTTTGTAGTCTTTGATCATTACGTCTTATTACATCCTTCAAAATTTTGAAGAAAGTTTCATCATAGCCAATTTTCTTTCTATGAACTAAATAAAAAGAATAAATTTTTGAATGAAGTATCAAATAAAATAAATTGCAAAGCTTATAAAGTTTCAACATTTATATACACCAAGCGAAGAAAATTCCATTACCAAAATAACTAAGAACCGAAAAAAAACGAACTTAGTGATAAATCCTAAACAACAGAATAGATTTTATTAACATTTGTGTTCATTTTCTTTAGAGAACATTACATTTTTTAGTAGATTTAAGATAATTACTAAATTATCACAAATAATACTTTATCCACCTGGATATTAAGTTACGTAAATGAAGACAAAATTAAATAGATACAGCTTGTTTTATAACATTAATTTCTTTCCAATTAAAATTACATAATATTTTCCTAAATCAAAGTTTTGCTGAATTTCATTATTTATTAAGATAAATTTTTTATTCACAAATATATACAAAAATAATACAGTAATTTCATGTTTCTGAAAAATTGTTTCAAACCATAATTATCTACAGAAAAACTTCATGTCAATTCAAAAAATGCATTTTATTTGCTGTTGATTTTTACTCAAGAATACAAAATCAGGTCAATAAGTATGCTGTAAGGAGGACAGTGTTTTAATGGTGAGAACAGAGTCCCTAAAATATCTGTCAATAAGCTTTTCAATACCTTTTAACAGAAAAGAGGTGAGGCTGATTGGTTTAAATAATTTAGCCTCAAAGTAGTTATCCTTCCCTGGTTTGGGGATGAAATCTACCCAGGTATTCTTCCAAGAATGAGGTATATACCCAAAAGCTATACAAGCTAAGATCCTGCATAGAATAGAGGCCAGTAAATCAATACCCCTAATAAGCATCACGGTTATGATGTCATCCACGCTCAGCGACTTAAAAAATTTAGTAGCCCAAGCGACTTTTTCATAAGAGACCACCATCTTGGTGGCTTCCTAGTTTTTCTTACTACATGTAGTCGGGAGCTACTGTAAAAAGTATCACTTTTTACAAGATAAGACCCATGGAAGTGAGCTCTTGGCAATTCCCCAAATAATACATCAACTGAAATACTATGAAAATCCTCTTTTCTTCAGCAGACATTTTCAAAAACTGAAAGACATCCACAATCAAACTTTCTATATCACAATCTAATTTTTCTAATCCCTTTTTATAGCATTATTTAAAATATGTAAAGGATGGGTTCTTACATTAATCAAATTATTATGATTCAAAGAATCTTAACAGTCGAAATTCAAAATGATATATTAACATTTGGGCCATCTAATGAATTGAGCATTTATCAATGGTTATTTTATTGCTATCAATGAAATTCTTAACTATAAAATATATTTGCAGCTTCTAAATGACCTACGAACTGTGAGTCACAATTATTTCAAATTTCTCAAACCAATAAGAGATGTAAACATCCAGCAACTTTTTAGATTGTTTAGTCACTGTTTTGTCATAATATAAAGTAAAATAAGACTTCACAATATCTTGGAACACATTTTTTCTAAAATATGGTGCAGGTCAAAATTTCGTTTACATACTGTGCTTTCGCTTTTGAAAGAATAACATATTTTGCAATTGTTGAATCATTAAGTGATTTAACACAAACCTCCACTGAATTTGCAAATGGGAAATTGCACTTAATTCCATGCATTAATAATGAAATTTCAGATTTTACCACTTTCTCTTTTATACTTGACATAACCCACATTCTAATCAGGGTTTGTTGATTTAAATCAGCTTGATTTAAATCACGATTTAAATCATGATTTAAATCAAATGATTTTTTTAAAAAAATCATTGATTCAAATCAAAAAAAAATTTTTTAGCTATATATATTGATTTTAAAAGTCAAAAAACAGTGTTTTAAATTTTTGATACTTTTATTATTTTCTTTTCTTAGTATTAAAATTTAATTTAAATAAATTGCTGCATTAATTAATTTTAGTTAATGAAATTACTTTTTTGGTGTGTGTTCAATTCCAACACATTTGAAATTACATTTTTAAAAATGTTTTGATTCTTGAGATTGAAAGTACAGATTAAAGTAAACATTTAATGCTGTCTTAATATAGACTTGCATAGCTGTAGAAAGTAATTAATAAACATGAATATTTTTCAAAAAATACAAATAATGTTAATTAAAATTCTACCTTTTGAATGAAAAAGCGTGAATTAAAATCTACATCATATTTTATTGGTGGAAAATGTGTATTTCTGAAGCTTGAGGTTATGTTAAAAAGAAATTACCCTAATATGCCAAAAACAGAAGAAAAAAAAAGAGGGCTGATGAATTCAGATGTATTTTTCCAAATATAGTGTCATTCTTCCCTTTCAAACTCTTTCAAAGTCTATTTGATGCAGTAGGGTTATTAACTGGTATTTTTTTTCCTCATAATTTGTTTACAGTATCTTTGACATTATCAGATTTTCTGTAAAGAAATTTTGTGAAAAAAAATTCCAATGAGTAGATAGATTTTCTAACTTATTTTTAGCTTAACTTATCCATTTTGATATAGAATTAAAAATGAATATTTTAATATAAAAATATATAGATTAAATATTTATTTATTATTTGATGAATGACTACATTTATAAACACAGTCTGCTACATTTATTTTGTCATTTTAAAAATCAAGAGGAAAAAAAAGAAATCACAATTTTAAATTAAAGTTATGGTTTGCTAACTGAAACTTTGTTTTAATAGTTAAAGTGCACGGGTCTGTCCAAGCCAAATTTACTACCGTTTAACGGTACCTTTACAAATTCAACTTTAGGAAAAATGATAGAATAATCACACATAATACTTTTTCTTAAAATTTTATTTTTGTGTCTCTTAAGAAACGATAAATCCATATTTTTACTATATTTGTGTTGATTTTTTAATATAATTTTTAATTTTCGCAACATAGGTAACTCTCAGAAAAATCCAGACAGACCCCTGAAGTATTCTTTAAATTCTCTATTTAATCTAGTCTTAAAATTTTAATCATGCATTTCTTTCAAAGCCATGTATTATAATGAAAAATTATTTTAGTTAGAGCTTCTAAAATATTGTTACAACATAGTTTTAATATTAAGTTAATTTGATTAAACATTTATAATTTTTTTTAATCATGAATTAAAGTTCTTACAGTGTATTTGAATAAAAATCAAAAAAATCTGATTTAAATCAAAAAAATCTGATTCTTTTGATTTTTTTTAAAAAAATCAAAAAAATCACGAACCCTGATTCTAATGGTATATGTTAATGGTAAGTTTAAAACTGAAGAATTGCCATCTAAAGTCAATTCATTTGCTTTACTTTTCATTAACTTCATATGTTTGTTTCCCCTCATATTTGAGTTAACATGGTAAAAACCCATGCCTGGGATGCTAAATGATCTGTTGCAGATGACACAAACACCAAATAATCATCACATGATTTGCACCAACTACTAATTTTGTCTTCATTTTCATCTACTTTTCCATCGGAAATCCAAGACTGATTAAATTTAGTTTTCCTTCCTATTATGAGAAAAATAGAACTATCTAAAAAATCTAGCTGAAAATTAACAACACAAGTTTACAAAGAGCAATATGTGCACTTATTTTACAACACAATCAAAAAGAACAAGAGGTACAAATAAGGTAGCCCTTCTTTTTCTCCTCATTACATCTATGACCGGTAAATCAATGGGACGGATTCTGCGTATCTTTTTGTACAGTGAGGAGAAGGGACATTTTCACCTATTTTTTCCCTTACAGAACGCTTCTTTGTCATTAAAGCAGAAATAACTTTTGCAGGGAGGGCACTCAAATCAGATTTCAAATTTCCCTGATTTTTCCAGGTTAAAATCTTAAAATTTCCAGTTCTGTATTTTTTTTTTCTTTCTCTTAAAGTGTAGGATGCGTACAATATATGAAATATTTTATTATTAAAATTTATTGTGTCGATATTATGAAATATTTTATTTAAAATGTTACTTTATTAACATCTTGAAAAAATAATTTATTTTGACAATTTGGCAAGACCTTTTTTTGTTTTTGTACAACATTAATTTTTTAAAAATTATGACACGTGGAGAAAATAATGTGTTTAGCTGGTAGAATATATTGATTTTATAGAAAAAAAATTTTATGTGTTATTTTAAGTAGTTTTTGCTCAAAGTGTACCTGTCAAATGACAAAAACAGAATGACCCATAAAATCTTGGATAAGTATTGGTTAATATATTTTCAGTAAGCAAAGGAAAACCATTCCAGGTGATTATATATCAATAAAGTTTATAATTACAGTAGCTCCCAAAAATGTTCGTTCACTTATAACTTCTATTGAAATAAGAAATAATAATTCAATAATTAAAATGAATATTTCAGAATGGTTATTTGATAATAAGATGTATAATCTATTCTTAGCAAAACTGCATGGAATATTTTAGTTCAATATTTAGTATATCAAAGCAATTGTTCATTTTTAAGATATCAATAATCAAATAGTAACAAAAATTTTACCCCATGAAAGTCATCGTACACTTAAATGTCTTCGAATTTTAGAATTAAAATTATAGTCAATTGCTTTAATTTAATTATTTATTTGCAATTTAGTACCAAACTTATGATAGCAAAATTATATTTTAACTTTTGCTTGCTAATTCCGTAATATTTTACTTTATCATTTAAAAACGGCTCGTCGTCGTAACAAAACAATAGACCAAATTTCAAAGTTGATTATTTGTCATCATAAGGGGTAAATCAGTATAGAATATTGATAAATTAGTTTATTGCTTGCTATTGCACTGTAATATGTCATAAAATGCTTAAAAGAAAGACTTCATATCAAAGATAAAAATTATAAAATTTGTGGGAAAATTCATAAATTCACAATTGAGTGTTGTAAAAGTTTCTGTAAAATTTAATAAAAAATATTCTGCTTGAATTTCACCCGACAAAGAAAAAATAGTTACATTTATTTATACAAAACAAATGAAATAAAATAAAAATATGACCACCGAAGCCGACGTCTTCAGGGGGTACCGGCCCCGGTAGCCATTAAAAACAAAACCATTTCTATTTGAGGGAGAAGCAAAAGCTTAAAATATCTCCCTCAGTACCCCGTCATTTTTTTGGTTTTAAAAATAAAGTTTTAAAAAATTTCCTTATTAAATTTGGTTCTAAAATTAAATTTGATACTGAACTTGTTAAATTTATAGTTTTGGATTTAATTAAATCAAAAATTGGTGTCAATAAAACTGATTTGCTTTTTAATAATGTTTCTAAAGTCGAAAGGGTTTTTTGTACGATTAATTTTCATGATAAGAATTTTGAAAATGCTAAGTTACCACAGATTATTCATGGTCTTTCTGATTTCTTTCCTTTAGAACAAATTAGGGTTACTGCTGCTTTTAAATATTCTTCTACACTTAGGAAAAAGGTGTGTAATTATAATTTTTTAAGTCGAAATCTTAATTGTATTTCTAAATCTGATTGTTATTGTAATGAGGAGGGTTTTTCAAAATTTATTGATAATGATTATGGACATGTTATTACCGGAAATTTGGAAATTGTGGGTGATCAGGATCTAATTAGCATTTTAAGTAAGGGTTCAAAATTTAGAATCAGAGTTAAGATGAAAAAAGAAGATTTTATTTTATCCATTAAAAAAGATCTAGATTTTTTTATTGCAAAAATTTCCAGAAAATATCATTGGCCTGTTGAAGGTTTTTCTGAGTGGAAAGCTAAAATTATTGAAAGGGTTAAATTTAATTTATTTAATACCAGTTTTAGTTCATTTCCTAAAGGTACTTTTATTGATTATGATTTATCTAGAAAAATTAAAAATCTTAAGGATAAATTCATTGTTACTGTTGTTGATAAAGCTTCAAATAATTTCTGTATTATGTGTAAATATTTTTTTAAAAAATTGATTATTGGGGAATATAATGCAAATAATACCTATTTAAAGTTAAAAGAAGATAAAAAAGTTATTGAAAAAAGAATTATTGCATTTAGTAAAAAATTAAAATTTAAATTAAATAGGATTACATTTCCATATTTATTTCCAATAGTTAAATTTCATAAAAATCCGATTAAATTTAGGTTTATAGCATGTGGTACTAATAGTTATAATTCTGATATTAGTAAAAGGTTTTTTTGTTTTTTAAAAATTATTTTGTTTAAAATTAAAAAAGAGAAAAATATTATTATTGAAAGTAATGTTGAAGTTTTGGATTTTATTAAAAGTAATGATATTTCCAGCATTAACACTTTTGATTTTGAAAATTTGTATACCAGCATACCACATGAAAAAATTATTGAGATTTGTGAAGGTATTTATGACAAGTATTTATTTGATGAAAAAATTGATAGGTTTAACTGGTTAGATTTATGCAAGTTTAATCTTTTTGAGAATGTTTTTTTTAATGGTTTAGATTTTTATAAACAAATTATTGGAATTCCACAAGGTAATTCCCTTTCTGGGGCTTTTGCCAACATTTTTTTTGCACTTTTTCGAGGCTAAATTTCTTGAACATAAAGTACTTAATGCTTTCCGATACATTGATGATTTGATTTTGTTTAATTGTGACGATTATAATTTTATTTATACTATTTATCCTGGTGATTTGGTCCTGAAAAAAACTAATGAAAATTGCTTTAATATTGAATATTTAGATTTTAAAATTGATATTGTTAACAATTTTATTAAAATTAGTGTGTTTGATAAAAGAAAAGCCTTTAATTTTAATGTTATTTTTTTCTGCAACTTTAAAACTAATTTGTGTAGTAAAATATTCAAAAATCTTGTTTTTTCGCAATTAGTTAGGATCAAGAAAATTTGTAATAATGTTGAAAGTTTTCGGGAAGCTGTGGATAATTTTTTAAATAATTTGAGTAAAAATGATTTTCCTTTTAATTTTTGTAATGTTAATTTTTTAATTAAAAAAATGATTGATGGTTTTTAAGTTTTTATATATTTTTTCTTTTAACAGGGCGCAATTCTAGTCTTAACTGAGCAGCCCCAGTTAAGCATTCTATTAATTTATCTATGTATCTCCTTCTCCTGACCTTTTTCATTTCATTTTTAAACTTCTACTGCGCATTATTATAGGGGGCGTTGTTTTTCAGTTTTTAGTGTTTTCTTTTCCTCCACTTACTTTTGAAGTTGATTCTTGACCTGTGACTGTGAGTTTTTAATTTTCTGATGATTTTTATTGATTTTCTTTTCGTAATTTGTTTATTCTTTTGAATGTATCTTGTTTTTCCTGGACCTCTATACAAAACCATTGGGGTACTGAGGGAGATATTTTAAGCTTTTGCTTCTCCCTCAAATAGAAATGGTTTTGTTTTTAATGGCTACCGGGGCCAGTACCCCTGAAGACGTCGGCTTCGGTGGTCATATTTTTATTTTATTTCATTTGTTTTGTATTGATACTTTTTTCTGAAATTCCTGCTGCTTCTTAGCGCGTTTTTTTTTTTCAAAGAAGTTTTATCCTTTTGATCTTAATTATTTCTGTTTTCTTTCAGTATTACATTTATTTACAGACTTATGAAAGCTATTGTAGATGTGAAAGGAAACTCTACTAAATATTAATTTAACGAAAATTAGAATATTTACTAATAGGCAGAGATTTTATTGAAAGTGTAGGATGACTTTTATGGGATAAAGTTTTCGTTACTTTTTAACGATTGATTTCTTTAAAATAAATTTTTGACTTGTTTTTAAAATATTCCATTCAGTTTTGCTAAGAATCAAATATATTTTTTATTATTAAATATCCATTGTGAAATACAGTGTAAAGTCGCATATCCGGAATCAGTGGGACTTCCAGAAGTCCGTATAATAAATTTTTCCGTATAATAGACCCCCAAGGTAAACAAAGCTTAAAATGATTTAATAAACGATCTGAATCTAAGAAGCTAAAAATAAATAAGCGTTATTTTTAAGGGGAACAATGTTTTAGCATTAGAATATCTAAATCAAGTATAAAATATTAGAAAAAAATATTATTGCTGAAAATATGGAAAACGAAAAAAATGTAACAGTTATGAAAATATTAATCCGCCATTTTGAACTAGAACGATTCAAGCAGGAAGGGGAAAAGAATGTCATTCTGGAACAAAGAATGTCATTCTGGAATCTAAATTTAAGAAGCAAAAAATAAATAAACATTATTTTTAAGAGGAATAATGTTTTAGTATTAGAATATCTAATCAATAAAATATGAAATATTAGAAAAAAAATATTATTGCTCAAAATAGAGAAAATGAAAAAAAATTGACATATGAAAATAATAATCCACTATCTTTAACTAGAATGATTCAAGCAAGAAAGGGAAATTCCCATCATTCATTAAAGTGGGTAGGTGGAGGAGAAAAATTCATTTCCTCCTTATTTGTGAAAGAAAATAAGTGTAAAGAGGAGATCATTTAAGTTGAGGGTGGGTTAAGTTGAGGGTAGATCTCTATTTTAGTATTTTGTCGAAAGCGCTTTTTTTCACGAATTTATATATTACGAATTTATTTGAGGATTCTTGATTTATATCACGAATTTATTTGTTTTATTATTGTTATTATTTATTCATTGAAAATTGAGTCTCAGTCGTGCTGTTACGCTTTTGAAGTATAATCAACAGAAGCGTGCTCGAAGATTGGAAGAGAGCATTGATGACAGCTATGAAAGACGTAGTGGTGAACGAATGCGTAGACGACATGCTGCCATTCAAGATTTAACTGTTGATGTTGTCAAACACAACGTCGGTTCCATGACCGAAATTTGTAGTTTTTGTGCTGCTCACTTCTGTGAAGAAGAAAAAAAAATTCCTCTGGGAAATATAACAAATGCTGCCATGATGGAAAAATCAAGTTGGAAGATTTAACTATCATTCCTGATTTGCTAAAACATTTACTGTGACAATTCCATAGAGGTCAAAAACTATAGGGATCATATCCGTGAATATAATGCTGCTCTTGCTTTTGAAACATTTGGAGTGCAGATAAACCCTTCTGGGAATGGACCATATTGTTTCCGCATTCATGGTCAGATTTATCACATGGTTTCTCCGCTGTATGCAAATGATAGTAACAAATGATGCTGGATATGGGCAATTGTATATTTTCGATTCCAGCGAAGCTACTGACAGATGCATGGATAATAACAGTGGATGTTTACAGTCTGTGAAGGAGCAGTTAGATTATTTATTAAGACAAATAAATCCTTTTGTTCCATCATACCGGGGTGCTATTCTCAAAATATCGAATTGTCTCACCAGAAATTGCATTTCGTCTCAGTTAAAATCTCTTTTTGGCTCAGTTTGTCTCAGCTAAAATTATTTTTTGACTCAGTTTATCTCAGCTAAAATGACTATTAATCAGTTTGATAACAATATGAAGACAATTTTCAGGATCCATAAGACCATTAATAGCATACTAGGAGTATACTACAATTATACATACATTCACTATTGCTAGGATTAAAAAAAAACCTGCATATGATTGATTATAAGAGTCCACAAAATTGTTTTGTGGACTCTGTTGTTTTCATATATATTGCATTTATCATTTATGCCAATGAATAGTATCTGTTCCAAAATTTTACAAAGTAAATTTTAACTTTCTTATTTTTTAAAATATAATGGTGTAACCTTTTCTAAAAAGAAATATCTATTTAGTTTTGGTAATTCAACAGGGAAAATACCCATTTTATTTTGAGCTCAAATTTCATCTCAAAATATATAACTATTCAGTTACAATGGAAGGTCTACAGATTTCAATAATTAAAAGAGAAATTCAGTAATTAAATAATGAGTACGGTATATAATGAGTAATTAAATATTAAATAATGAGTCAGTAATTAAATAATGAGTATAATGAGTAATTCAGTAACTGAATAATGAGTATAGTAATTAAATAATACGAGTTTAAGAAAATGTAAATAACACAAAAAAAACCACTCTTTGATAGAATTCAGGAGGTGCAGTGAAATTTTGAAATATTTTAGGTAGGAATTTTTCAAGAAAATTTTAGGAAGCACTTAATAGCCAAAAATTAGCATATATGTATAAATTTTTATATCAAAACAGAAATATATAAAAACTATTATAAACAATTTAAAAAGACACATATAAATATACTTTTCTTTCTTAAATGACTTGTATCCTTTATTAAGTATAAAAGTAAACTTTTTAGTTAATTGGCATTGACTAGTAGATTGTACTTTCTTGCATTCACAAAATCAGTTAGTTGACTATGTTCTTTTAATTTATATAGCTAAATATACAATCATAAAATGTAATTATAAATGCACTTAGTAATTGTTTAAATGCGCAGAGATGAGAGTAGTCAGAAAGTAAAAAAGAGGAAATCCTAGAATATATAAATATATATATATACGAAAATTTGACAAAAAAGTGCAATTTTTAAACTTGTAAACCATGTGATTATAAATCCCGATATGAGGCTTTTAAATCTACAATGAATGAATCGAATATGAAACTCTACATCGAATTTAAAAAATGGGAAAATACAAATCATGATGAGTAATTTTTAGATCACGATGCATAATTTAAAAATCGCGTGATATTACAACCGCAAAAACGAATCACAGCATTGGATTTTAAGCTCGCGTAGCTACAAAGGGTTTTAAAAGCTCGTAAATACAAATCGCGATATTGGTTTTTTAAATCTCGTAAATAAGAATCGCAATGTACAATATTTAAATCGCCTGAATACAAATTGCAACGCTCAACTTTTAAATCAGGTAAATACGAAAATCGATGTTTGATAATAAAATCGCGACTTTAAATTTAAAACTCTAACTCTCGTTTGTATTTCTGAAATTTCTTTTTGTGCAAGGGGACAGTAATGACAAACTAGAAAACCACCATTATTTTTTTGAATTTCAAGATATATTTTTTCTTAACTAATACCATTTGCACTTTAATAATTTAAAAACATAATAGATATTGCTTTATGTTGGAGAAAGTTGAAGAGAGATGTTTGTTTGTTAATTGTCGACAGGATTTGAATTCAAAACCTCTGGAGTGATAATCTGATGTTTTAACCACAATAGAAAAGGGTGTACACCCTTATACAGTGGAGACTAGTTGTTTGCTTTACATTTTAAAATATAATTTTTACTTTTCATCTAAACTGTTTATGGTTTAGAAATGGTTAGATACATAATTTTATTTTTTGCATAATTTTACTCCTCGTGCCTGTGAAAAATAGAACTTTCCATGTAATTTAATAATTTCTATTTGATTTTCTAAATCAAACTATAGCTAGACACAAAACAGAATGTTTTCATAACTATATAAACACTTGTAAGTAGATTATTTTAAACTTATTTTAATATTAATAACAGTCATAAATTTGCTCTAAAGATTTAAAATTTTGTATTCAAATGTTTACTAAATAATGATCTTTTTATCAATAATAATTTTCTTTTATTATTGTTCAAAATTTGACAAATATGAAGCTAAATATATAATAAAATAACCAAATGAATCAAACACATTAAAAGTTTTTCAAATTGTAAAATAATTATAGACTCTTAGGTATTTACTGTCTCCTTTGGGTGAATTTTAGGTAGGGACAGTGATTACAAAATGATAGATTTCAACAGGTAGAGGAAAAACTTTCATTTCTTTAATTAAACCATCCATATTTAATAAAAGTAAATTTTTACAATTTGCAAAAAAAAATATTTACTTGCTTGCAATTTCTAAGAAAAAAAATCAGGGGACAGTAATTATATTCAATGAAGTTCCCCTAAAATTTTTAAGGTGAAATTACACTTATTGACTCAAAAAAAGAAATAGTACAGAAATTAAATTTTACTGTTCTGTAGAGAAGAATATTTTTTGTAAACTACAAAGTGCAAAGTATATTTTATTCAATTAGAGCTATCTAAAATATTATGTTAGCACTTTTCATACTTGGGACAGTAATTACACAAAAGTTGGAGACACATACAGCATGTGCAGAACAAAATAAAGAAATTATTCTAAGAATATCGATTATACATATTCAAGCAGACAATCATACTATATCAGAATATGTATACATTTATCTCTTGTAACACTTTCATAATCTAGTAAATTACTTTAAAAAATCATAAATGTGTGTTGGGGACAAAATAGTGACATTTTACCTACAATATATATATATATTTTTTTAAATATAATTTAAATACAAAATGTGTCTGATGCATAGTTTCTTTTAATCATGGTGAGTATTTCAAGCAAAACATAAAATTAAATAACAATAAATATTTTAATGAGAATATATCACTAAAGGACGTTAAAGTTAATTAATTGAGAAAATCACCCACATATTTATTTCGATATAAGACAAACCTCACATTGCAAAAAAAAAACTTCTTGGTTCAAGAATTTGAGAAATTACTTTCAATTGCCATTTTTTATTTATAATGGTGTTCAAGTAAATAACAAAATAAGTTTTTCTATTGGCGACCTAAAATTGAATAAATTAACTTATGCTGGCAGGATTTAAATAAATTGATACAAAATATGATACCAAAGAGTCATAAAATACAACCTAAGCAAAACATGGGAAGACTTAGTAATTGTGATCTGCAGCAGAATAATTGCTGCAGATCACAATTACTAAGAATTGAATAATTAATAATATATTCGTAATTTCCAGGCAATGGCCAGAGAGAAACTAAAAAAAAGCACTACAGAAAAGAACAAAAACTCAAAAGGAATAACTTGTAACCAGCCTAAGTCAAATCTGCACATGCTTTTTCTTTTAAAGTGCAAGTTTGAAATAGATTTGGCATCTTGGCCATTGTAAATTGTAATCAACACAGATCACAATTTAGAAATGTCCCCAAAAATTATAATGGCTAAACTCAGCATAAGCTAAATTCAGAAGAAGAAAAAGTAACTAATTTAGATTTCATTGTTAAATGAAATTTATCAACATTATAAAAAGAAAACTAAGCTATATATATTCCCGTGTTGTAAAAAAATTTGAAAATCAACAAATTCACACAAAAGTTAAACCAGATAAAACATACCTAACTTCAAGTTATGCATAATTTAACTCAAAGCAGCAAAAACTGTCACTATTTTTTTTTTAATCAGGTACCCTTAAATATGATATAAACTTGATTATTGATATAAAATTGGTTATTTTTTTAATTAATTTATAGAAATACTTTACCTCAAAATTTTTATCAAGTCATTATTAGCTGATAATTATTTCAGCCATACGTGGCTTATAATTATCACTAAACCTATTACATGTTAAACAATATTGTTAAACAGCCAACTCAACTAACTTCCAACCATTTTTCAGGGAGATTTCCGTACCCTGATCTGTGGCAAAATAATTGCCAAAATTTGGCAAATTCCAGGCAGCGGCCTGAGAGAAAAAAAAAAAACATCACAGAAAGGGACCAGCTCGAAGGATATAACTGGTATCAACCCACGAGCAAACATCTACAAGCTTTTATTTAATTTTTTCCGTTTAAAATCAATTTAGAGCCTTGGCAATTATGAATGGCGTGGCAGACCACGATACTGAAATATCCACCAACAGAAAACAGGTATCATAAATTATAAATCTTCATAAGGTATCATAAATATAAACAGGTATCATAAATTATAAATCTTCAGATTTAAGAAAGAAAAAAAAACTATTATTTTTAGTTATACACGGCCAAATGGAAGTATATTAAAATGTTGAGTCGAAACACAAATGTTCTTGCTTTTCAGCAAAACACGATGACTTCAGGAATTCAAGAATGTGTCACAAGGGACATTTTTTGTAATTAAAAAAGAAAGGCTTACAAAAAAGGAATTATTTTGTTATCGGTAACTGTTCCAATTTTACATGAGCCAAAATATTATTTTAAGAATAATTTCTTGTTTTTAAAATGATAAAAAAAGAGACATTTGCTTTACTTTCTTATATTAACTTTATCGTGGAAGTATTTATTAGTATATAAAATCAACTTTACTTCAAAACTACCTTCAAAGAATTTAAATTTCGAACCTTTTCCTTTTGTTATTGATCTTATTTAATTTTGGAATTCAAGTCATGGTTCCAGCAATTCAGCTACATAAAAAAGTTAGCAGCACTTAATGTGTAAAGAGCCATTCCTACTGGATTCAATTTTTTCGCCATCGAACGAACACTGATTGGAAAGTTTTTGTTAGATAAATAATTTCCTCCAATCTGTTGGTTCTCCTTCACCCGCATAAAAAAACTTCAGCTAATGAGAATGGTATGTATCTCCGATTACCTCCAATCACAATGCAGGGCTAATACAAGGGCTAGACTATGACACTATAAATACTTTATTTCAAAACCCCTGTTCAAAACGTTCAGTTTTAACTTCAATTATTAAGAAAAGCATACATCGACACTTTTTTATCTACATAATCTTTTATAACTATAAGTTGGGTTAAATTTAGAATCCTGATTTTAAAATATGCCGTTTGTAGTATGATATTATAATGATATTTGAAATTTTGCAATTGTTTATCGCACTGTCTTGAATGCCCGCCTATTTTATAACCCTAGACTTTGGCAATCAGCTGAAATGGGTGATTGCCAAACTAATTCTATCGCCAAGAGCTTGGATGCCCGATTTTTTTTGAGCGTGGTGAAAATGGCGAATGCGTTTTATAGCTCTCCATAATGTAAGCAATTGTTAAGAATATCTTTTCATGAACTAATAAGATAGGTAAATTCCTATCCTTTAAAATCTCGTTCACCAGCCCCAGTGTATCTTTATGTCTTACGTTGAAGCGATGAAATTGCACGTTATGACCATAATTTGTAAGAAAAGAAATACCTACAAGAATATCTCTTATTAAAGATTTGTGCTGATGCTGGGTAAGTATAAGTGTCACATTGCTTGGCAAAATACTCCTTAGTGTAACTATTTCACTAACTAGTCATTTGTTGTTGCTACCTCACTGCATAACTCTATAATTGGTATGTTGTGCTGTTGCTTATCCTCATAGATCTTTAGTCAGATCAACTCAATAAAGTTGTTCACAGGTATGTACCTCCTACATATTTTTTATTTGTACATATTTTGATCTCTTGCATTATAATTAATTAGGTATCTTTCTCATTAAATTATATTTATGTGGAGTTGGTAGAGTTTTTTTTTTTTTTATTCAGGCAATTTTTTGTGCTGTTTATTATATTGGTTTTAATGGAATGGAAGTATATTGGAATTAGTGAGTGAATTGAATTTTCTTGAATATTATTTATTATTTGAAAGGAAATATGAATGACTAATAAGTTATACTTTAACAATACAAAGTTGAAAAGAAGCCCCTTTTTTTCTCTTTTGAATAAAAGGTTAAATTAATAGTATGTTACACCCTAAACTTAAAGTTACCAATAAGAAGTTATCAACTTTCCTTGATTTAGCAAGTTGAAGCAAGCCAGTCATTGGCAATTTTTTTATTTTTTTTATTCTAAGATTAGAACTGAAAAATCAAGTATTTCTTTCCTTATCAATGAGCAAGAAAAGTATTTTTAGAATATAATTTTGCAAAAAAGAAATTAATTGCTTTTGTATTTTTCAGCTATTTTATTGCTTCAACTCTTTATTTATTCTGTTTTTTAAATTAAAAATCAACTGAGGATGCAGATTACAACAGTTTTGGCTATACCAATCATTTCAATTAATGTTATTATAATGCTTTTTTAAATTTGCTGTTGTGTTTTGTAAAGTTTTGAAAAATTCTTGGAATTAATCATGGACTTGGTAATTTAAAATGTAGATTTTATTATATTGCTAGTTTTTGAAATTTGGATTACATGTGCTAAAGTTTTATGCTTACATACTTCATTATTTATTTGATGAAGCAAGAATGACATTACTACTATAAATGATATTTTTAAATTAATATTAAAATTTTGAATAATATTAAGGGTTCATGAATCAATAATCGAAAAGAACAAGTTCTGTTGTATCACAATTTGTGCTTCATGTTTTGTTTATCCAGTTGCAATGCTTTTAGTTTTCTTCCAGGTTGTTATGATCATCAGTTATTGTGATGCATCCTTAAATGTAGAGAGAAGGCTCCTTCATCGACTGAATTTTCAACCATGCTGGCCTGAGAATTATTACGATTTCCAGGTCAGTGCTTGTTGAAATTCCAGTTTTGATCCGTCGTGTCCAGTTTTCAGTCAAATCAACATTAAGAAGGAAGTTATGATATTGAATAAGTATACATTTTAATTTGTTTTAAAGATATATTTAATCTTGGTTTGTTTACGGAGTTAATATATTACGTTGTACTATATTTTATATTAACCTTATCTATTATTAATATTTATAGTTTTATATAAAGAAAATTCTATTAAAAATATATGTATTTTAATATCTTACATAATTATTAATATGGTATCTCATCAAATTTTGTTTCATTATTGTCGCATCATTGTTTTTTACGCATTTTTTGTGGTTAAAAGTCCAAATTATTTTTTGTTGTAGTGAGTAAAACAATTAATTGCAAGAAATATGAAGAATTTCAATGTACTTTTACTATGTCTTATTGCCTTTATTAAATTTTACATACATGAAAGTTTTAGATTTTGTGTTTATGTTTTTTATCATTTGTAAGATTCTACTTATTAAACATTTCTGTAAATGACATTTTTAAATCTAATATTATAGTTCAGAATAATATGGAGAGACTAGTATAGAATTTGAATAGTTGAGAAGAAGCACAAGTAAGTAGCAATTGTATCACAAATTGTAATTTGTGCGTCTTCGTGTTTTGCATATCTAGATTTGTTGCAAGTTGAGACTTTCTTTTCATCAACTAATCAGGTGTATCCTTTAAAAGCTCCTTCAGCATGTCTTTGTCTTAAATGGGAGTGATGAAATTGCTTGTTATGACCATAATTTGTCGGAATAGAAATACCTACTGGAATACATGCTGTCAAAGATTTGTGTTGATGCTGAGTAAGTATAAGTGTCACATTTCTTGCCTAAATAATTGTTAGTGTGACAATTTCACTTGCTAGTCATTTATTGTTGCTGCCTCTCTGCATAAATCTAAAATTGGTATGCACCTCCGACATATTTTATATTTGTAGATATTTTAATCTCTTACATTATAATTAATTAGGTATCTTTTTCATTGCATTATATCTATGTGGGGTAAAGCAATTTTTTGTGCTTCTAATTATTATATTGGATGTAGTTACTTATAATAGTATGAAAATATGCATATTTGAATTAGTTACTTGTGTATATTGAATATTATTTGAAAGGAAATATGAATGACTAATAAGTTATACTTTAATAATACACGGTTGGGAAGAAATCAGTTTTTTTTTTTCTCTTTTGAAGGTTAAATTAGTATATTACACCCTAAATTTAAAGTTACCATTAATAAGTTATCAATTTTTTTTGTATAAATATCTTCAAATGGTATAAAAAATTGTTTTACATTTTATTATATTGCTACTTTTTAAAATTTAGATTACATGTGTTAAAGTTTTCTGTTTACATACTTCATTACTTGTTTAATGATGCTATGATTACATTACTACTATAAATAATACTTTTAAATTAATATTAAGAGCTCATTAATTTTAATAATTGAAAAAGCACAAGTTGTGTTTCATGTTTTGTATATGCAGTTGCAATGCTAATAGTTTTGTTCCAGGTTGTTATGATCATCAGTTAATGTGATGCATCCTTAAATGTAGAAAAAAAGGCTCTTTCATCCACTGAATTTTTAACTACTCTGACCTGAGAATTATCAGAATTGCCAGGTCAGTGCTTGTTGAAATTCCAGTTTTGATTCTTCAAAAATTCTGGGTACTCCAAATCAACATTATGAAGGAAGTGGAAATATTGATTTAGTATACATTTAAATTAGTTTTAAAGATATATTTAATAATGCATGGGTTATTTACAGAATTTATATATTATATAGTAGTATATTTTATATTGACTCTATATTAATTTGATTGAGTTAAGAAAATTGATTCAGGGTTATCTTTATAAATATAATGCTTTTAATTTATTTATTTTTTTACAGATTATTACAATTTTCAGGAATCTTTTCATGAGTGGAATTTTAGAACTTAAGTGACTTTTTTGTAAGCTGTACTGTGATCGTTTTCTTCTAATTAAGTTTTCGTTCTAATTAGAAGAATCTGTTTGATTCACTATTTATAAAAATTTATGCTAGGCTGTAATTAAAGTGTAGAAAATTTAACAATTACTATGATTTTTCATGAACATTATCAATTAGCTCAATATCAATATTATCAGTATCAATATTTTAATATGAAATGCAAATGCATACTAACAATGTACCACAAATTATTTTATAAATAATAATGTGTGTGTGTGTGTAAAATTATCTCTTTCCATAATGATTGAACGAAAGTTCTAAAATATTTATTAAAAAAATTTATCAGGGCCATGAAATTCAGCTAATTATGGAGCAAAAAACCAGGGTTGGGAATTTTTAACTTAATTTTTTCAGTGGTAAAATATTTTAGGCAATTAATTAAAGTTGTTTTATTAGACTATTTAAAAAGTGTTTCATAAAAACGTTTTCTACCATTAATATTTTAATAAAAAGTAAGAAATTTCCCTTTTTCCTATACATTATGTTAACAAGTCTACTTACAAATATAAATGTATTGGAAGCATATGTATAGGAGTGAGTTATGCTGGCTGTTTGCTCCTCAGTTCTATACATAAAAATGCTGTTCTTCAGAATTATATAATGTCCTTTTTCCAGGGTAGGTATATAGTTCAATTACTTATAAATTAAAGATATCTTGTTTTATTTTTCTCTTGACATAATGAAAGTTTTAATATTAAAGAACATGGAAATTCTTATGAAACTTTTAGGCATAACACAATATACTTATAAATAATGCAGTAATGGATAAATGCATTTATTACTTTAAAAAACTTTAAAAAATAAAAAAATATCGAATCCCTGAAAGAACCGATTCAGGTTTTTTCAAGGAATGGGTTTTTCCAATTTCGTCTGATTTTGTCTTCATTTCTTTAAATTTTTGTAGTTTAGTCTTGCTGCATAAATAAATACCATAAATTTTATTCCTAACCAAGCCATTAATAATAATTATTTAAACATTTCATTATCTATGTCATTAGTCACAAGTAACAATACTATTTTAAATGAGAGTAAAAAGGTCCAATTACCTTTGTAGGATTTACCTATTCTGTTTTAAAATAGAATTATAAAAAAAAAACTGCTAAATGTTTTAACAAAGAATTAAATTATTTATTTTAATTCAAATAAAGTTTCTTACTTGGTTGTTGTTAATTTACGTCGCACTAGAGCTGCACAATGGGCTATTGGCGACGGTCTGGGAAACATCCCGGAGGATGATCCGAAGCCATGCCATCACAATTTTGATCCTCTGCGGAAGGGATGGCACCCCGCTTCGGTAGCCCGACGACCTGCGCGCGAAGTCGAGCACTTTACGGTAGCGAAGTTTAGCGAGGACCAATACCGCACACCCTCGGTCCCTACGCAGACTGATCCGAGTGGTCACCCACCCGCACACTGACCGTAGCCAGTGATGCTTGACTTCGGTGATCTGCTGGGAACCGTGTCTTAACGTCCACTGCGGGACGGTAAAAATTTTAATAATATTACAAAATAGCATACAATGCCTTTTATGTAGAGTTTCATTAGAATGAATTTATTTGTAAATATTAGTTAGAATATTAGACTTAGAATATTTTCACATCCTACGAAAAATATAAATATTAAGGAATAAAAGTTCAAATTATATTATCAATGTTTGAATTTCCTTATGGGTGTAATATTCTAATTTAAAAAAAATTGTTCATTTAAAATTAAATTTTACATTACAACCGAAATTTATTGTAACAAAAAGCTTAGGACCAGATATCAAATTCGTAGAAGTCTGCTCCGAAATGCTATTGAAATATGGGAAATGTTGCAACAAGTTTTTACGGATTCGTTTTCGAACTAATGAATGAACAACCGGTATAATAATTAACGTTGTAATGATACACTCAAGAGCCAAAACATTATGACCACCTCTTAATAACGAGTTGGCTCACCTTTAGCCCGTAACACAGTTGCAACCCGCCTTGGCATGGATGCCACAAGTCCTTGGTAGATGGCCGGAGACAGATTGTACCAGATGTTTAAGCAACGGTCACACAAATCCGAGATATTGCGACTCAGTGGTCTTTGAACTCTGAGCTGCCGTTTCATGACATCCCAAATGTGTTCTATCGGATTGAGATCCGGTGAGATAAGTGGCCAGGACATTAACTGGAATTCAGCGTCATGTTCCTGGAACCAGTCCAACACAATTTGAGCCTTGTGACACGGAGCGTTGACCTGTAGGAAAATTCCATTTCTAGCTGGAAAAACAGAGGCCATGTAAGGGTGCAACTGGTCCGCAATGATGTTCAGATACCCTGTAGCATTCATGGTCTGCTCTGCCACAACCACGGGTCCCAGTGACGCCCAAGAGAACGTCCCCCAAAGCATGATACCGCCACCACTGCCTGTGTATGACCTACAGTACATTGAGGGAGCAACTGTTCGCCTGGAAGACAGCGTATCCTGACACTGCCACGGTGGGATGAATGATAAACCGTGATTCATCTAACCAGGCAACTCTCTGCCACTGATTCATGGACCAGTCGCTATGTTCCCGGGCTCAGCGCAGGCGTAGTTGTCGATGACGCTTGGTTAGCAAAGGCACACGAGTGGGACGTTTGCTGCGTAGCCCCATATCCAACAGTGTCCACTGAACAGTGTGCTCTGATACTATTCTACTTGACCCTGCATTGTATTGGGCTGTCAGCTGAGCCACTGTCTGGCTCCGGTTTTGCTTCACCAAGCGAAACAATCCCCGACGACCTCTTTCTTTGATAGCGTGTGAAAGTCCAACACCATGTCGTCTACTGCTGGCTTCACCGTCATTCATCCACTTTGCATAAGCACTAACAACTGTAGATCGCGAACAACCCACGAGTCATGCAGTTTCGGAAATACTTGTTCCGAGCCTTCGAGCCCTTACAATCTGCTCTCTATCAAAGTCGCTTAGATCCGCAGCCTTTCCTATCACACACAGAAGTAAGTGAAAGAATGATTCTTCAAGCTCTCCAGCAACAGTTAATACCACTTCCACCTGATCACGTACCTTCCACGTCATCCAGGAGAGTTCGTTGCAAAATGTAGGGGTGGTCATAATGTTTTGGCTCTTGAGTGTATGAAAAATAAACTTCTCCAGAAATCTTGATAATTTTAAATAATTTTTTTATTATTTTATGTATTTCTTTAATAAATTATATATTAATGTCTTGTCTACAACCAATCATTTCTTGTTTACATAGCCTCTAAGATGATTTAAGGAGAAATTTAAGACAAAACAATAATAAAAGGATAGATACGAACAAAATTGATAAATTGGTTGCATATAAAACTATCCTCATTTGTCCTGATATTTAGTTTTCAGTCATCTCTTCAGAAGATCTTTGTTGATAGAAAATATCAATTCAAAGATTTTGTAAAAATCGATTTGAAGAATCAAAAGATTTAGAATTTTGATCTAACATCTTTTTATTCGCATAATAGTGCTAGTAAAAATAGCAAAATCTAATAAATCAAACTTGAGGATCGCACGCTGTGTATATACAAAGTTAATTTAAGCTCTGTGATTTTAACCAGTTTATAACATCTCAAATTTACAATCCGCTATTAATATTTAATAGGATAAATGTATCCTAAATTTAAACATTATACTATAACTTAATAGTAAAGTAGAAAATTTCTTAATTAAAATTTTTTTTTTCTTTCTCCCTTTAAGTAGCACTAAAACTTAATTAACTTTATTTCAGATTCATTGCGCATAAAAAAGTAATATTCATGCCGTGTAAGATGCATATACAAATCTTACTTAACAATAGATTGCCTAAGGAAGTCATTTTAACCGCTTTTTCATTTTCAAAAATTGTACGAATAATAATGCATAAATTTTTTTCCCAAGTGAAGTAATTTTTATTCCCTTAATATTTATTATTAGCTTGTTATATAACTGTAGATAATATAAAAAATTATAAAAATTACATAAATTAATTTTTTTACACATTAGCCATTCTTTCAGAATGCAATCATTTTGACTGCTTTTGGGCAATATAGGTATATAGGTAAAAATACTATAGGTAAAAGGGCAGTATGGGTGAAAATTACATAAATTAATTTTTTTACGCATTAGTTACTCCTTCAGAATGCATAGTAATACTTTTTCAGAGTGCAATATAGGTAATACTAAGTTTCAGTCTTTCTAGTATTAATTAAAAATGTAGTAAAATTTTTGTGATATAACTTTACAAAAAGGTTTTCATGTCTCCTTTTCAGCCGTGTTACTGAAGACCGTAAACTCTTAAATTACCGGTAGAGGAATATTTAGAGTATGTATTTTTTATTGTTCTTTGTACTGCGCTGAAAATTTAAGGAGTTACTCGTTTTTTTTTTTTTTTTTTTTTTTTTTTTTTTTTTTTTTTTTTAAATCCTGAAATATGCCTCAAGAACGATTGCAAAATTCACTTTTTATTTATAGCATGTGAGCAGAATACCTTTTCTTCGTATGGACTGAAAAAAGCAAACAATAAATTAATCAGTGCTTAACCACATTGTGGAATATGCACAAGACAGAAAGACAACAATTAAAAAAAAAAGCGAAAATTTTTTAAATATTTTTATATAGTATTTAATTTAGCCTTAACGCTTGACTTTACATAATTATAATGAGCGAAACACATTTTCAGTTGTTCGTTATGATTAAACAGGGTCATGTTATGCACGAAAAAGATTTGCTAGATTTTTAAGAAACATATTATTTTACATAAAATGGTTTGATTAAAAAATATAACTAAATGTATTAATTTATATCAATTTATTTTAGAAGTTAAAACCCAATTTTTAAGCTGAAATAGTTTATCTACGCAAATATCTAATTTCAGAAAGAAATTTTCCATCCTTATAAGTTTTTTTTTTTTTAATATCTAAATTTAATTTGTTAAAATCATCTCTTCTGCCTTGATCTTATTTTCTTAAAAAAAATAGTTTTATTTTTAAAATTCAGTGATTTTTTTACGGAAAAAAAAGAGGCAGTTATTGTTTAGAGAATATAACTATGATGAAGTTAAATTTATTCCTGTTCTGTTTTCTGCTCTAAATGAACTCTTAATTATCAAATCGTATACTGTTTATTAACTTTACTAAATGAATATAACAACAGTTATTAATTAGTTATTTGTAGAAAAAAATTATAACAAAATCATGTAAATATTAAAGAAGTTATCAAATACCTGAGTAAAATTTATATAAAATTTGTAAAAGCTTGTTTTATACATCTGAGAATGCATCCAAAGATTTTTTTATCGCTAAATAGTGTCAATTTGAATAAAAAAAAATTTCAAAATTTCAGGAAATTGACTTGCATAACGAATAAAAGATATTGAATAAATTTGCAATACATCGTAGTAAACTTGACATTTAGTGATAATCGATATACTTATATTTATTTCATTTAATGCCCAGACCAATCATATAAAAAATCATTATTATTGATAAAGGTTCAATTCTAAAAAAAGGACACATAAGTCATCTCTGCTAGAGTTAGCTAACTAGAAAAAAAATTCAAGTAAAGAAGAGTTAATCACTATATAGAATATATCATACAGTTATATTCAATATGAGTTTTACAATATTTCATTCATGTCAACAGGGTGCTCTACAAATGGGGATCTGAAATTTGCAAGTAAAACAAACACCATATTCTTAGAAGAATAAATAACTGGTGTTCATTTAGCATATGATACGAACATGCATGAGTAGTGCCTCTTAATGTAGTTTCTAGAGAGTTACGGGTGCGTGTGGAACACTTGAATAAAATGCTAGTTATTGAATTAACTGCTAAACGTCAGTCCTGAGATACAGTTGCAGATACATAAATTATAGTTTTGAAACAAATATTTATCACTCTAAACACAAACCAGCAGGAAAACTTCATGAAATATTACATTCTCACGTGCTTATGTAAAAACTGAGATATGCTTTTATCCTGACATTATATGTAATTAAATTAAGTAAGTGGCAATGAATGATTTAAAAAAACAAACGTAACACATTATTAAAAAAAGAAGGAAAAAAAACCAAAGCATTTACGCATGATATTGATTACTTTTTTTTCAAACCTCTTCTTAACGTACTTTATGAATATTCAACTAATCATCTAAATAATAATTTTCTAAGAAAAATTACGATCGCAACAGAATTACATAATTGGGTATAAAATATTATACAGCTAAATTTCCGAAAGCAAATATAGAAGGAAAAAAAAATCTATTCACAGAAATCAATACAAGTATATGTACCTTTGTACTATGTTAGCACTTTGTTGTAAAATACCTTGATAAGTATGAATACTATTTAATTCGTTAGAATCCGGAAGAAAGAAAAAGAGAGTACATATAGTATATTTATTTGATTTGAATTAACTCGCATGAGTCTGAAAAAAAAATACGCTTGCAAACCTTTCTTGCAACGATTTTTAAAAATAATTATTAGACGATTTCACCACTAATTTAAAAAACATATCATCAAAGAAAGCTCTTATTTTATTAAGCATTCAGTTAATTCCTTCTCCTCAGTTAAGTTCATTGACAGTTAGATTTTTATTGGATGTCATTGATACGTGACACCGATATGGTTGACACTGAGATATGATCACACACAAAAGTATCAAATTTAAATTAAATAACTGCCATTTTTGAAGAAGATAATTCAGTTGTTCTCTAATCCGGGCAGTTAATATATATTTTACGAATCCTTATAAGCAATGGAATAAAAAACGTGTGTAGGGATCAAATTAATATTTAGGAGAGAAAGAACGCACACGCTGCTGAACTTTGATCAAAAGCATGATATAACGAGGTTAATAAGAGATGAAGGATTAAAATCATCTGAAATTATTTTTATCGAGAACAAAGTTTTAAGGCGTTTGTGGTAGAAAGCATATTTCAAAAAAATCAACAGGTATTTTTTGTCTCTTCCTGACTCAAAGAACATTTGGTTAGAAATTTTTTTTTCTCCAGATATATCAGATATTTCAAAATACATATATCAGATATTTCAAAATACATATATCAGATATTTCAATATAACATATATCAGATATTTCAATATAACATACTAGAATAAGTTATTAGTAAAATAATAAAATCATAGGAACCCGAGTACTTAAGTTTTTTAATTTTAACACTGTAAAAAAAGTTCATGTTTATTTTATCATTTGGATATTTTCGCCATTACAAATATAATACTATTTGCTCGAATTTTATTCAGATGTTGACAAAAGACAACCTGATGAACCGTCAAATTTTCTAACAGTAATGTAGAAGAATCATTTTTCACTTAAAAAAGTATTTCATGGTTCAAGTATTTCATGGAACTAGTTCAGCTGTCGCTAGACATGGAAGATATGTAACTAAAACAGCAACACTTTATTGGTAGGAAAAGTTATTTAGTAAGCAAATGAGTCAAATACTTAAGATTGTTTCCTAGGAAAGGCAAAGAATGATTGAAATATCTTTAAAATGTGTAAAAATCTTGAAAATGCTTAAAATAGTCGCCTTTAATGTTTTTTTTTTAAATTACCAGATTCCTTAAAAAAATTTAAGTTCGGAGTTTTCAGAATAGGAGATGTGCTAAATAACGATTTTACTACACAATAGGAGTTCAAGATTTGGCAATTTTTCACTTTGTTTCCATGGTTTCAGAAAATTTCCCTTGCAGTTTCCAACTTCTCCCCTTGAAAGAAACGTATTGAGGTAAAGGAAAAAGATTTGTTAAAACAATGGCCAGGAAGAGGGAAAAGTGCGAAGAGTAGGAAAATCGCTCAACCTTGAGGCACCTACTCCATTAATAGAGAATATAGTTAGTTTGGCCCATGAGACCTTATGAAGGAATCAGTGTGACTCTTAGGATTAAAGTCTATAAAGATCCATGTATTTCATAACGCAACGAAAGAAAAAAAAGTGGAAAAATTGCGAATAATTTAATTATGAAAATAATTTTTTTTCAATTTCTTCAAGCTAAAACCTATTGAAAAAGTTTTGCATGGGTTTTTTCGTCCTATTATAAAAATGAAGAAATTGTTTGTTGTTGCAGACATACTAGGAGAAGCGTTTTAAGATATATTTCAAGATGAAGAGTCAATGGAAAATTATATTTTTTATTCAGTTCTTTTTAATGAATATGAATTGCACTTTTATCTATTCACACTTAGTACAAATGTATTTCAGGTGTTTTCTTAACAAATATATTAATTTTACAAGTCGTCGTGCTGAATTCTAGAAACGAATACAACAGTCAAAAGAAACTTCTTGGTCATTTTTTTAAACGTTCCAAAACCAAACATTTACATGACTATCATTAAAGTTTTCTTCAGCAACAAAAATAAAGTTTAGATTTATTTACTTTCATTTTACATTAGTAATATATTGATTGAATATAGAATTTAATAAAGGATTCAGGAGTGGCAATACATCAAATATTTTCACGCACAGAAAACTTTTCTTAAAAAGCATTTAAACTGTGTTTTAATTAAGCAAAAACTATAATATAAATACTCGAAATATAAATACGCACGATAGAAAAGAAAATAGAAATACGCATAAAAATTTTATTCAGTGTAAAATACAATATTACATTTTATCCGAAAGTATCAATGAAAAAATTAAAATCTAATTTTTATGGAAATATTCTAGTATTACATTCAAATTACTACATATATCAGTAAAATAATTTTCACTTAAGTTCGAATAGAAATATCACAGTGAAGTAATCTATAAAAAATAAGAAGTAATAATAAGTTTGCAACGAAATATTTTGAACAAGAATATCTTTAAATAAAAATCAATAGAAATTTGATTTATTACATGACCTTGAAATATTTTCAAAAAATCTAACCTCAAATAACAAAATATATTTCAAATGCATTCAGCAAAAACTTATTACTTACTTCAAAAGAGCTTTGTAAACATAAACATTAAAGATCCATAAATGGGGAATTTTACTAGTATGATGTTTATATCGAAAAAAAAACTAAAATTTGAATACGATGAGCATAAAATCTACTTGCAAAATTTATTGTTTATAAATTCAGTCTTTAATGTCAAATAAATTTTACAATAACATTTTAATAAATAAAAAAACTTTCGCCTCTTTAAAATAATTTTATTGTTAAAACTCACTATATTACCATAATTAAAAAGATGTATCTTCATTCATCATGTCCCATCTTATATTTTCTTAATTTGTTTGAGGGATATCACAATTTTTTTACGGTAATAACATAAAAATTTCTGCTATTCGGAATCAGAATAACTTTCACTGTCTTCGGGATCATATTTCACAAAAATTAAACGCCTGCTCGTTCTATTTTGTATTTGTGAATCATTTGCGTTGTTAGGAGCGTTTTTAGTACCAGGAGCTAACTTCATGGCAGCATAATATTGTTCTGCAAAAGCAAATGCTTTTTCTATGGTATTAAATTGTTTTGCATTAGCAAAATATTGTTTTACAGTAGCAGATATCTCTTCTACGGTTTTGAGACCTCTTTGATTAATATCAGGAGCCCGTTCTTTAATGAGAGGTGATTTTTTTTCATTGTCGAAAGGTTTTTCCTCAATATCAGAATCTTGTTTTTCAATATCAGAATCTTGTTTTTCAATATCAGAATCTTGTTTTTGAATACCAGAACCTTGTTTTCCAATATCAGAATCTTCATTATTGGGTGCTTGTTCCACAATATCAGAAGCTTGTTCTTTGATACCAGGAGATGCTACGTCAGCTGGAAGGTGTTTTTCAATAGGGGGTGTTTGATCTGTGATATCAATATAGTCTCGGAAAACGGTAATGAGGAAATCGATGTCAGGAGTGTGTTCTGAATCAAAATAGTCATTTTCTACCTCGCAATGTGTTTGTTTTTGATTAGCACGATCTTGATTTGTTAGAATTTCTTCTTGATCAGCGAGAGGTTGTTCTTGATTTAGATAAGCTTGCACTTGATTAGTACGAGATTGTTCTTGGTTGAGATAAGCTTGCACTTGATTAGTACGAGATTGTTCTTGGTTGAGATAAGCTTGCACTTTATTAATACGAGCTTGTTCTTCTTGCTCAACAAAAGCACGTCTTATGTTATCAGGCATATTATTTTTCAGAGAATTCCACATATAGTATTTGAAAAGAACTGGTGTCGGATATAGTAAGCGATTGCGTGGACTAGGTGGATTGAAAACACTTGCGGTATGATCAAAGGCTAACTCTATCTTGATAAAAGCTAACATAACTGCAAATTTATACTTAAAATTGCCATTTAGTTCGCTTTCATATTCTGCAAGAACTGCATTTTTGAAGTCTCCAAAATTTTTCCTTAAGGAACTAATAATATCGTCATGATTAAGTCCAAAAAAGTAGTACCTATCTCCTAATACGATGTGAGTAAACAACTTCCCTTGCTTATTGTAACAGAGATTTATAAAATCTAAAATAAAATGCAGATTAGATGTTGAGCAGAAAAAATCTAATCCTTCCCATCCATCTGCATCTTCAAACTTCGGTTTGATTAAATCAGAATACATCTCCTTAATCCATTTTGAAAATAAACATAATAAATTAGGCTCTCCATTACTTTCACAAAATGCTAAAAGTGAATAAGTAAAACTACACGTATACATTAAATGAAGAAATACGTCTATACCTTCAGTGCATTGCTCCCATACTGCCAAACAATGGGATGACATCACGTTGAATGCATTAGTCTTGTTTAAATGAAGAAACAAAAAAAGCGTTTCAAAGCCAGACCTGTGCATGGGATCAAGAGCTCTATACATTACGTTCAATTGCTTTTTAAATTTAGTATATGGTCTAGCGCGAGCTCTAAGAGAACTCGACAAATTTACTGCACCAGCTGCAGTTTGTCTCATGTCATGAAACACAATTTCGAGAAATTCTGTTACTTTCGGGTCTTCTGATTCCATAATTAGACGAATGTATAAAATCTGAATGTTTAGTTTCACTTTAGACACAATTTGATATAAAGTAACTGGTCATAGAAATAAGGCTGTCTGTATGATATCTAAAGTTTACTTAATAAGGTGACTATTACATAAAAGTTCATGTAATCTCGACATAATTGGGAACGTTTCCTGTTACTTACTTCTTCTCGTCTGCAGACAATTTGATGTCGAGCAAAAGGGCTTCCCAAGCCGAGAAGTTCCGCCGATCACTCTGTAGCGTAGAAGTAGCAGGTTCGATTCCCCTGGATTTATTTTTTCGATGTCCTTTTCTAATTTGTACTATCTGTTCCCGATTTAACAAGGGCTTATAAGCCATTTTTGTAATAAACACATAAACCTGGCAATATTTGTAACAATAAATAAAAAAAAATAAGTCAAGCAGCATAATCTAGGGGGAAAAAATAAAGTAGCATATCCGAAATTTTCTCACTGCTCGTCCAATTACTCTTTAGTACGAGGATAGCGGTTTCACTGCAACCCTCAATGTATCTCGGAAATATCCTTCTCTTATTTGCGCTATCCGTTTTTCAAATAAGTGCAAAGTTACACCCAGGGTAACAGAGAGATTCGAACAGTTACCACCACGCATCAGAAAGTTAAGTATATGGAAAATATCCCTCGGTCGCGGAGACACCTCAGCATTTAAATACAACCCTGACTTTAAAGCACAAAAGCGTGCTTTCATCTTTACAATATCATCTTTACTGAAACATTATTCTTGCGCTTCCGTTGCCGAGTCGTATTATCCTTCCACAAACTTTCGGAATCACGGAGTTAGCAGGTTTGGTTCCCACCGTAACTTCCATCTTAAATTTTTTCTCTTTGTGGTGCGCTTCTTTGTGCCATCTATTATTCAATTCAATAAGATCTTATAAGTTGTGTGAGCGCATAAATTCGTAGACTTATGCATGAATGAATAAATAACTTTAGCCTTTGTAGTTTCTTCGATTTTGAAGTTAGTTCCCCACCTTTTAAGCACCTTGTAAGCACCGCGACTTTCTGCAACTCTGTTGCAGGCATCTATAAGCTTATGTGCCACAACCCTTGATTTAAGTGTTTAGGCCATCAGCTTTATTATTAGTTAATTTATTGATCGCAATTTAAAAAACAGTCCTGCGTGCTCAACATGAAGTACGGATTATTAGCCCTTGTCTATAAGGCTATATGACACGAGGCAACCTAGTTGAAAGCAACTAGCGGTTTCGGTGAAGTTGAAACGTGTCATATGATGGTTGACCGGTTGCTTTCAACCTGCTTTCAACTAGCAACTGAAGTTAAAACCTTTCAACTTTAGTGGAGCAACCAGATTAGTTGAAACGTGTCATACAGTAGTTTCCAAATACTTTCAACCTTAACTAGCAACCGTTTAGTAAACAAAATACACGTGCTGATTCTGAATCATCCTGAATTTTTATCTTTTAAATTTAAATTTCGTTTAATCTTCTAACTATGACTATTTTAAATGGAATTCTAGTGATATATGTATTTTTTTTTTTTTTTTTTTTTAAATTTTTCAAACGTATCCTTGTCTTTGGGACATAAATAACAAAGATTATGAGAATAAACTAATTCCCTATAAACTAATTTCCTCTGTGGAGATATTAAAAGTTACAAATTATTATTGAATTTTAAAAGTGAATGAAAAAAAAACTAGCATATTACTAATTACAAATGTTTAAATATTTGAAAATTCAAAATTATATAGCTTGAACGCTAAGCTTTTTAAACTCATTTTGGCAGATTTTGATAGATATTTCTTTGACAGATATTTCCGAGTACTAATGAAATTTTGAAACCAAGCGAAAGAAATTATTTTGCTTTTCAATCACCTTTTTTCTGTTCTAGTTGTTCTTTCAGAAACTCAGCTATCAGCTCAACGCGTACTTCAAGTACATCGTCAATAATCGCTTCTATGATAATTAAAAGAGCTTTTAGCAATAAACTTTATTGAAAAATATAAGTTCTGGTATTGGACTGTTATATACTATAATAGTCCAATATCAGTGCCGTTCTGGTATTGGACTATTCAGAGTTGGTTGAACAAGCGAAGGTTGTAACGTGTGATCACAAACAAGAAACCAAAAACCGGTTTCGTAACTAGTTGCCTCCACTTGGTTGCCTAGTGTCATCAGCACTTAAGGTGCGCTATATTTCTTCAACTTGACAAGGATTATAATAATAGATTCAAAAATAATTAAATACAAAATAATTACCTATAAAATTATTCCCAGAAATGAAACTTAACTTAAACGGAATAACACTACTTGAGAAATTCCCTTTAGGATGAACCTTGGAATCTTTGTGGCAGAACTTAAGGTTGTTCAGCCCTTAAAATAATAACGACGGTAACCAGTTAAAGAATAAGCGCGTTAATCAGTTAAAAAATCCAAAAAAATTGGTTTTGCATATTCTGTTAATCTTCACAATCAATCAAACAAAATCGAAAAAGGAATTCTTATGAAAACTGCATGTTAAAACAGTACAAACAACAATTCTTTCTGAAGATTGGTAGGCAGGTGCCACACTTAAATATGCTTAAAATATTTCCTAACATTTAAAAACTAAATTATTATCGTATTTTATCCTTTCTCAATAAATGAAAATCTCTAATATAATCGTTTGCTGTAGGACATTAAGGAAATGGGTGCGATTGTTCTTGTCTTCCAGTGGAGCACTCTTCTGTCAAGAATTTGACTTCCGACAAACCCACACACCCTTTTATAGAATGGACCCATTCATACATCCATTCATTCATCCACAGATCATAATGCTGAACTGGACCTGAGAACGATCAATCTCCAATTCAATACCCACAGATGTATAATTTGTTATCAGAACATAGAGGACTTTGAGACCCGACAGATTTAAAGCGCACCAGTCATCATTTACTACAAAGGGAGTCTTCAGCCGACTGGATTCGAACTCCCGTTCTCATGAACATTAGTCTAGCGCTCTGCCGATCAGGCTGTCCCTGCCAATATAATAGATAATCTTTTGATACCCCAATCTTCAACTGAGTGCTGAATAAAATTTATTTTTAGAGATTCCCTCTACATCTGTCTAACACTAATGTGTTAGGCATAGAATTCTAAAACCAGTTATATGGTTGCAGATGTTTTGAATTCGATATAATTCGTTATTTTTTCTCACACTCTATTTTCCGTTAACGCATTTAAATGCGCAAGGCTAAGAAAAAGAAACTTGGCGATAAATTGAATTAATCAATAGCCAATCGATGAATTCCTTAACTTTCCTTGGCGAAAACTATTTTTACGTATACATAACTTTCGCATTTTTGATTTCTTGGTGAACGGAAGTGTTATGTGGAGCTTATCCCTGCAGCTACACCCTCCGGGCAATGTTTGAAAATTTAGAACTTTGTTTAACAATTTATGTGTATACATTAAAAATTATGAATTCTGTTTACTTTACAGCTCCATCTTTCATAAATAAAGCATGTTTCTTTCTTATTTATCATACTTTGATTCTTCTTTAAAAAATAAAATAATAGCTTGTCTTCCTCACTTTGGACAACGGAAAAATTGGGCAAATGGATAATAATAATTACCTATAATGATTCATAAATTTTTTTTTAACTAGTGTTAATCATCATCTTCAGGATAAATGTTACATTAATATTGCCTTTCCTCCAACTCCATCAAACTAATAGTAATCGTCAACTTATTCAATAAATCAAATTCCTTGATAGCAGGTACTTTATTTGCGTCGCACTGGAGCTGCACAATGGGCTATTGGCGACGGTCTTAGAAACATACTTAAGGAGTAGCATCACAATTTGGATCCTCTACAGAGGGGATTGCTCCCACCCTTTGGTAGCACGACGACCTTTGCGCAAAGTCGACCTGATTGTATCATTAACTGAAATGAATTATCGCCTTCTTCCTAAAATTTCCTACGTAACAGAAAAGTAGGGACACTTAGTGTTCTATAGAGTGAATTTCTTAAGAAAAAATCTGAATGGAAATATATTATCAAATTGTATGCAAACAGTAGCTTGTAGAGAGAAATTGCTGATTTAAAATCAGTGACGCGAAAATATCTAAGATCTGTTCTAAAATTACAGAAAAAAAAATGTTCCCCAGTGTTATTCATAGGTGAAATCACATTTTTTTTCTTTTGTTCTTACATTTTCTGACTCTATTATTTATTTATTTTCATTTATTTATTTAATTTTGGAAGATGAAATAACTAATATCACTTAATATGGCTCTTCTCATTAAGTACGTAAAGCATTCATTTTTTTCTCTCGCTTATTCAAATTTAAATTCTTTTCAACCCTTCTGTAAATGTTTCCTTCTTTCTTATTTGTAAGAAATAAACAGTGAGTAATGATCGCTAACGTTTAATGAAAATGAGCATTTCGTAATTTTTCTTAATTTATAATCAATTTTCAATTGAATTTTTTTACGCTTCTTATCCTTTCTGTTTCATTCTTTTTAAACGATGGCCTTTCAATTTTACTAAGTAGGGGAGAGGGGGGCACATGTGAACATGGTATGTTTTACCAATATGATTCGAAATAAAAAATCTTGAAGAATTTTCAATAGATGATAGTATTAGTCCTACCTCTCTGCAAAACTTTCAGGACAATGAGTAATTTTGTTGTTTTATTCTGACATTTTCTTTGTATCAGCTGGTGTTGCATATACTTTTATCACTCGCTTCTTCAAGTGAAAACATAGTATAAATCAACTAATAAGCTAAAATTAACTATTGCAGATCATTATATGAACATTCAGGTAAGTTTATGACAATTATTTTTTTTTTTACTCAATCAAAAATTCTTTATTTTTCAAGTTAGGTTTAAGAAAGATGATGGGACACTTGTGAACAAAACATCTAGGGCAGATGTGAACAGTTTACATGTGCCCTTACAAAGTATTAAGATTATTATCTTCATGATATTATAAGTTTAAAAAATATGTATGCGTTTAAAATTATTATTATTTAATTTTCCATAATTAATTAATTACTTGTTAATTTTTTCTTTTAAAACTTTTTTTTATTGAAAGGTTGGTCAACAATTTTGTGTTGTATAGTGATTACAAGACGCAAAAAGATATAATATTTTATTACTTAAAAAGTTGAGTTTAAAATAATTCTTAAAATATATTATTATTCTTAGTAGAAAACCTATTTTGCAAAAGCAATATATGTAAGAATAATCTTTATTTAATAAAATATTCTTTATGCTGCCTTGTCTTCTAAGGTTTGATTGAAAATGGGAAAAAAGTATGAAAGTCAGAGAAGAAAGAAAAAGGCCCATTACAACTCCAGAGGAACATGAAGTTGTGACAAACCCAATTGACGAAATTAACCCAATAAATTCAATAAATTCACATAAACAAATAAACCCAATAAATTCACATAGTAAGCTACAACCCCTTCAGAATAATGTGCATCTATATCTGTTATATTAAAGATTTTTTTCTTTTAAATATGATGATTGCTTTGTGTTTTTAATCTTGTTCACATGTGCTCCAGGCATGTTCACATGTGCCCCCCCATAGGGGCACATGTGAACAATTGAAGTCATTTTTCTAAAATATCATAAAGTAAAGAAATATTTTATTGAAAAATCTCAAAAAATTCCATAAGACAAAAGAAAAGACTATTTAAACATATGGACTTCTTTACTGTGAGAAATTGATGATATTTTCTGAAAAATGAAGAAATAAAAAAATTTGTTCACATGTGCCCCCCTCTCCCCTACTGTAATCTAATCTTCACCTGCATCGTTGTTCGTTTTGTTCGTGAGTTACAGACTGAAATTAGTTATCTATATGCTACATATCCTGCAAACTTTAAAAATAAAGATAATTCTAAACATCCCAACAACATAACTTACTTCATTTTGGAAACATATGCTCTCCAAAACCTTGAGTTTATGATTTTATAATATTAATGAATATAATAAAGATAAATATTTACTCAATATATTATTTTTATGTAGTTATAATAATTTTATTCCCAATATAATTATTGTATGGTTTTCACACATTTTGACATTGTGATGATTATGTTCCTTCTGATTTGATATTAAAAAGCGGCTGATTTCATAAAGCAGTGATTTTATTAGTAGCGATCACTGTTACTGAAATTAAATTTCATTTTTCAAGAGCATAATAAAAAAAACTTCTAGAACTCTTTACTTGGTGCTGCCATCTTCTATCTAAAGCTTCAACTAAATATGTATTTATTTTTCATTGTCTTCGGGAAATGCATTTTAAATTGTAGAAAAGGTAGTTAAATAACATTTGCGTTAAAAAATATTTTATTTCGTGTGTAATATTAATAAACTATTTTGATCAATTTTGAAAAATAATAGTTTTTAATTCTATTTCATTTCCTTCTCTCACAAACAAAAATACATTTTTCAAATCCCTAGAATTACACTGAGTCTAAATTTTAAAAATAATTTAATAAATTTCTTATTTGTTTACTACTTTTTTCTTATTTGTTTATAAATTTCTTCACTTGCAATATATTTTTTTTTATTGATGGGGTATGGGTAAACGTTGTCTGGAAAAATTGAATATAAAAAATAAATAAATAAAATTTTAAAAAAAATTTACTTTACTTGTGTTTTAAGTCGGTTATTTAGAGTGTATTATTATAACATTTTTACATTTTACCTGCAAATAAGATGAGTGGGTTCAGGTGGTGCTTTAAACAAAATACTGACTCAGAGAAAAACCCAGAGAAAACAATGTGCTCTTTGCGGTAGTGGAAACTGGATACTTTTAAATAGAGCAACTGTTTTAGTGCGTTAAAGGTGTACTGAAAAGTATTGTTCAACATTGAACATTGAACTTTTAAAATTTATTATGTGACATAGCATGCTATCATTCTTTTTGTAGGGTTATATATAAAGCTTTTTGTTATGCATTTCCTTGCCAACTTCCGTGCCAAACTTCATATTGGATTCTGCTTTTCTGAAATCATCAGGCAGATATTTAAACTTAAGTGATTAACTTAAATTTATGAGTATTCATAATGATTTTTTTTCGCATCATAACAAATGTTTGAAACTTTTTTTTATTATCTGCAAGAATGGGTGTAAAATTTTAAGGAAAGCGACAACATTTGTCTAGAATAAATCATAGATTTTTTTAAAGCTTTTTTTTCGTACCACAGGAATGATATAAATTTGATTTCATATCAAAAAATGGAAACTATATTTTCTGAATAAGGCCACATGTACCTTGAAATATTTATTGCAAATATTTTGAACAAAAAAATTAAATTTTGTTTACTACAGTAAAAACTGTACTTAAATCGAAAAATATCATATGGTGGATAAATTAGGAATTTTTCGCAATTTTCATTCAGGGGAATTTCCTTTGAAACTAGTTTCATATAAATGAATAGGCGTAAAAATTTCTTAAAATATCATAAGATAAATAAAATAAAAATTTTATGGGGTGGTCTTCAACCACAAACAATTATTCCCCAACTCTTATGAATTTTCATAGAAATCTATTCTAAATTATCTATCTATTCAGAATACTTCTTAGAAATCTAAATCCACCATATTTTTTAAAATCGAATAACTAAGCAATGGATTTACGGTATTTTTAGCCACTTGACCATCAACTTTATAGTTACTACTTAGTGTAGCAGTTAAAGAAGTGTACACAATGAATTTTACTAAGTTAAAAATTATTGGTAAATATTATTTTCCACAAAGGTTAAAAAGAGAAAATATAAATTCGTATGAAGTTAAACTGAAAATATAAAAATAAATATTTTCTTTCAAATAATTGAAATGAGTGTAGTTAAATAGTATATAAATGAACAGTTATTTGCTTGTTGTTCCTGCAGTTTAAATTATTTTAAATAATTTTGCATTAATTCTGATTTTTATTTAATAGAAATTGAGTTTCATTTTCAAATTCACAAATAAAAAAATAGCTTAATTTTTGTGCTGGTGCTGACATCTCTTTACGAAAGTTCTGACTAAAATATGTATGAAAGAATATTTCAAAGCGTTTACGTGGGGAAAAAAAACATTTGTTCGTTGAAGCCGGTGAAAGATAATTATGTTAAAATTAATGCTTTTTATGCTATTTAATTTTATTTTCCCAGAGACGAATTAAAAAAGAAAGTCAGATGAAAATCCTGAGAAGGCTCAAGTGTTCCAAACCACCAGGAGAATCTATTAATATCTATTTTCTCTTCATTTTTTCCATAATAAAAAATATTTCTAACACAGAAATATGAAGGCTAATAAAATTTTTAAAAACTGGTTGCGTATTCCAGTGTTAAAAATGCAGTAAAAATAGTCCCATCTCCGATGGTGCCTCCCAGGTTAATTATTACAGTGAGACGAGCGAACGGATAATTGCGTGTAAATGATATTTACCCTGTTGACATGAGAGAGATTTAAAATGAATAAAAAGTCGGATAACTATGTATATGTCCATAACAGAACAACGTGTTTTTGTAACACATATACATTCATCGTCGAGTAGTTAAAGTTTTTGTTGAACATTGCTTAAGAATAGAGTCTTTAACGCGTGTTCCGAAAGTCACTAATAACCTGCAAATGATATTTTAATGTGCCGTTAAAATATCGCATTCAGTTTAAAACAACAGTTTGATAAATAAAAAAAATTTAAAATTGCAAAGTGGCATTTATTTTAGAAGGTAACTACTGATGCAATTTTTGTGACTGATATTTATAAAACGATGGAAGAATAGATCTGGTTAGCGTTAAATTAAGATTGAAATATTGGGAAAAAAACGGACTACTTGGGACAAGGAATACAAAAATATGTATGACAGGATTAGTATTTGGAGGATATTTACAGAATTGCAACAAAAAATATAAGCTTTAATTAAGCAAGAACATTGTCCAACTTCATAAATTAAATGGAATGGTTTTCCTACCTACTATAATGTATTCTTTGCAGTGTAGCATATAAATATGTTTAGTAACTCGGTTTACTTATATTTTGACTGCTTCAAAAATGGATGAAACAAATTAACTAAACTCGATTTTATTTTATTTTTTGCTAAATATCACATTTTTTGTAAGCAACTTAAACTAAAATTATATGTTTTTTTTTCTCGAAGAAATGAATTTGTTTGATATCAATATTTTATGTAACACTTGTTTATTTTATATATCACAATGTTTTGTGTGCCATTTCATTACAAGTTCTTCTTCTTATGTAGTTCTCTTTATATTTATTTATTAACAAAAATCTACCCCCGCCCTTTTGCATAGGTGCACGTAAGTCCGTCTATCATAGAATGAAACAAATATTTTTATTTTATTTAACACTAATATTTTTCTAACACACTCAGAGTAAGCGTCATCCAACGAAGAGCACCTTAATTATTTCTTTTAATTAAACAAATTCTTTTCTGCTTTCGATTTGATTTTTTCAAGAGAGCTCTGTAAAAAATGGATACTCAAATATCACGAAACTTCCTTTTCTTTATGAAACCATTTCCTGGTCAATGCTCCAAGCAAAAAATTTCATCAAAGTGACGAAATAACTATCGTCATTTTTTCAAGGAAACGAATTTTGTCAAAATTTAGAAAAAAAAATATTTCGTCATTATATTTTTTTCCAAACAAAACAACAACCTCGTAGTGCCTAATATATCTAACTTTTCCAATAATCACTTTAACTTGGCAAACAGATAGGCAGCACTACACAAAGACAGAAAGATAAATTATTCTCATACCCATAGCGTGATTTGAACTCGGGATCTTCCTGAGACAAGGCCATCTCTTTGAGAAATATACAGGTCGATCGGCTTAATCCGTCATTTTATTTTCGATTGTCCTGACTTTATTCCAGTTTCGTCATTCTAGATAATAATCTCCCACAATGCACTACGATGAAGTTTCGAATTGAGATTCGATGAATTACGATGAGTTTCGAATTGTCATATATTTGAAAGTTCGCGTTTCGTCACAAATCACATGATTTCTTGACGAAATGATTCTTAAAATTACCGAAAATCTGCTCAAGGATTGCTGAATCGTCAAAAGTGAGAGTTTTATTTGTGCTGTACGATATCAGAATTTCAATATCTTGATATATCTCCTGATATAATCACCAAATCTTGAAATTTGTCTAATTTTGAACTAAATTGTATACATAAATATTTTTGCTAGTTAGACATTTCTTAGCTTTTACCACACTATCGCATTCGATGATAATTATAACTGATAATACTCTCACTCATAAAAATGTTCTATATTTATAGTTTTCAACAATGATCGATATTTTATAATTTTCGTCACCGCTAATACTCAAGAGATTATCGAATTTGATATTTATCATTCTTGATAATGATCATGATATCGCTTTCGGTAATAATCGTACATTCGATATTTATTGTAAGATATGCTTTTTATGATATAAAAGGTGTTCCGAAAATGTTGCGACAAACTTCCAGGGGAAGTAGGGCACATCATAAGGATTAAGACACGCTGCATTATAAGAACGCACTTTAAAATATTGTAATCGCATTGTTCAAAATCCAATAATCACTTTAACGGGATAGACGTTTCTTGAAAGTGTTTCTTGATATATCAATCTATTTAGCTCTAGTCTCGGGAAATTTTTCTTTTAGAATACCGATAACGCACAAAAAATTTCGAAATATTTAGTATAACCTATATTTTTTGAGAATCAGTACTAAAAGAAATAAAAAGTAAATGTCTAATAAATAAGAAGTAAATGCTTAATAAATAAAAAGTAAATGTTTAATAAATAAAAAGTAAATGCTTAATAAATAAAAAGTAAATGTTAAAAAGTAATAAAATATCGAAAGCCTTGTTTACATATCTAAAACTTACATGGCATGAAATGGCCTTGATGTCAAAATAAATTTTCTACTTTGCTTAAGTTGTTTTTCTAACTGAAGCAGTCGTCAAGCAGCAAAACAGTTTTACAGGATTCATATTGTAGAAATATAAACCTGTCTCAAGTTGGAATAACGCAAGCACTGACTTATTTAAATTAGAATACTTGCATATTTAAATTAGAATAATGGGTACACTTAAATCTGAAAATTATAAATGATGCCTTCGAAAGTGTTTCCACAATTTCCATGCAATTAAATTTGTTAAGATAGGAGTAATTATTAAAAAATACAGATTATTAAATAAAAATTTAAAGTACGCAGTTGAAAATCAATTGAAATTTATAATTTATAGTTGAAATTTGTTATTTTAAAAAATTCTGAGTATTAGTTAAAATTTGAAAATCCTAAATTAAATAAAAAGTTTTGATATTTTTTTAAAAATACACGATTTTTGAAATGTTCCACCAAATTCCAGAAAAGGTTTCACGAAAGGACTTGACTTTAAGCGCTTGAACTTTAAGTTTTTGGAAATTTTAAAAAAGAATTTTTAAGGTATATTAATCGGAACAAAATGTAAGAACTTTGAAAAAAATAAAAATTTCAAAATAAATGAATAAAAAGGTAAGATATTGAGGTCATTTTAAAAAGTATGTATTAAAAAGTATGGTAATATGTTTGACGCAATTGCATAAAAGTTTTGGCATAATTTTAGAAAATATTTATTAACGTTTAAATATGTTTTTGGCGAGTAAAGATTGAAACTAGTTCAGCAAGTTATTTCGAAAGTTTTTATACTATATTTATGGATGGTTGGTAACATTTCAGGAAAATTTTCACGAGATGCTAAAAATAGTTTGATTTAAAATAAAGGTTTGTTATTTGTTTTCATGGTAATAAAGTAGAGAGATCTAATGAAATTTAAATTACGTTGCCTTGGGTATAAAAATGTAATGGGTTATAGCATATTTTTTTGAAATTTTTATAAATAATTCATAATTTACTTAGTAAAATACTGGTGGTTTTAAAAAATCGATTTAATAGAAAATAATTTGCTTTGATTTTATAAATGTATACAAAATCTTTAAAAAAGTATGAAAAATAGTTTTTTAGAAAAAATTTAGAAGATTTTTAGATAGATTTTACAAATGATTAAATAAGATACATACTTACCTTGTTAAGGCTTTGTTTTCTTAGAATACAACAAATATAATGCCATTTTTTAAAATGGTTAATTTATCTAAAAATAGAACTTCGATGGACCCGTGGGATTCCTTTTTTCCGAACTCAGCAGAAATAATTTAATACAAAAATTATTTTAACCAAATGTAAAAGAATAGTGGAACAACACTAAACAGTGTTTATTTTTATTCAAAACTAATTTTAAAACTGTATATTATAAGCTTTGATGTATATATTGCATATAACACAATATTTCAGAACTAGATAAATTAAAATTATTTTAAATTAACAATAGGTTTAATGGCAGTTAAATAAGATGCAAAGATATAGCATAGAATATGTCAATTTAGTTGTATCTGACGTTTAAAAATGGTATTACACACATATTGTTTTTAAAATACTCATTTCTATGAATCTGCATTTACAAAGTAATTCTCAAAAGTAAAATTTCAAAAATGCTATTTTTAATTTTATTTCTGTAGTTAAAATTACTTAAGTTATGGGACATCAAAATTGCAAGTTTTTTTTAAATGTTCCTTTAGTTGAATGGAATGCTAATTCAATAATAATAATGCTAATTCAATAATAATTCAATAAGACTAATTAAGATAATTGAAATCTGTGCCTTATGCGTAGAAAAATTGAAAAAAAATTTTTTTTAGGAAATGAAATTTGTTAATTGAAAAACGTGATTCAGAATGAAATTTTTTGATTTAAATATGAGATTTGTTTGTTGTTTTGTTGAAGAACACTAAATCAATGCCGGCAAATAAAGAGTTTATTAAAATACAACTTGAGGAAATAACATCTCGCACACACATTGCTATGCAAAAGAAAATACATCTTAATCAGTCATCATAGCTTATGATGCGACCGAACAAACGAACCACCACTCAGGCAGCTGCTTCAACTACTATATACGGATTTCCCCTATCAGGAAGTCGTTACACTAACTTACACAACTCGCGCAACTTACCTGAGAGAGAGAGGAAAAATAGGGTTTTGTTCGCATATTAACAGCATTGTTAACTGAAATTTATGATTGATGCACATAATTGATTTTATTTCAAGAGATACAATTTGTTAATTTCAAATTGAAATTTAAGATTTGTTAATTGAAAATTGTGCCTTATGCACCTAAGAATAAAAAATAAAAGTGCTTTTTTTCCTAGGAAATGAAATTTGTTAATTTAAAATCCAAAATTGGAACAAAATCTGTTAATTGAAATTTGAGATTTGTTAACTGAAAATTATGTTTGATGCACACAATTTATTGTGTTTTAAAAAATGAAATTTGTTAATTGAAAATTGTACTTAATGAGCCTGAAAATTAAAAAAAATTTATTTATTTTAGAAGTATCATAAGTCATTAAAAAAAAAAAGAAAACTTCAGTGGTGAATAAATATAAGATGCTGGTTGTTTAAAAATGCATAGAAAGTCAAAACAAATCATCGTTATCATACATTTAAAGTAAAAGGTTTCTATAAACCGAAACATCTTTAACACAGCAAGCGGATTGACTCTAGGATTCCAAATACATCCATCAAACTTGAGACTCTTCCATTACAACAAAAAAAAAAGGTCCAATAAGAAGTAAAATCATGAGAACAAAATAAATCGCTAAAGCAAGACATGAGCTTAGGAAGTGAAAAATCCTTTATTCGATAAGCAAATTGTCATCTGCTTTACTTTTGTTTAACATAGCGGTAGCTAGATCTCAGTAAAAGAGGAGCTAATTACGGCCTCCTCTTTCACTCGATTCGAACATTTAAGGTGAGTGTCATTTTATCTCTTTTCCACGCTTCCGATGATAATGAGGATTTCAATGGATCGTAAGTTTTCTAAGTGATCCTATTACTGTTAGAGGAAAATGTTTTTCTCGGTCCTCTTTCTGATTCCACTTATCTATTTGGAGAATGAGTGGATTTGATGCAGGATGATGGCTACATCGAGTGGAAATCTTTCATTTATAGATATTTCTCCCAAATAGAAGGTGAGGAAGAGCATCAAATGTATTTTAGTTTTACTTTTTTTTTGCCTATTTGATACTACTTTAGTATAGAGTGTGTGAAGATTATTATTTTAATATTTTTTCTAATATGAATGAAAAATACTGATATGATTAGAAAATATTAGAAACATTAGTTGATTAGATTGAAAGAATGGAGAATAAATAATTAAAAAACATAAATATGATTAGAAAATACTTTCCAGGTGTTCACCATTCCAGGTGATTATATATCAATAAAGTTTATAATTACAGTAGCTCCCAAAAATGTTCGTTCACTTATAACTTCTATTGAAATAAGAAATAATAATTCAATAATTAAAATGAATATTTCAGAATGGTTATTTGATAATAAGATGTATAATCTATTCTTAGCAAAACTGCATGGAATATTTTAGTTCAATATTTAGTATATCAAAGCAATTGTTCATTTTTAAGATATCAATAATCAAATAGTAACAAAAATTTTACCCCATGAAAGTCATCGTACACTTAAATGTCTTCGAATTTTAGAATTAAAATTATAGTCAATTGCTTTAATTTAATTATTTATTTGCAATTTAGTACCAAACTTATGATAGCAAAATTATATTTTAACTTTTGCTTGCTAATTCCGTAATATTTTACTTTATCATTTAAAAACGGCTCGTCGTCGTAACAAAACAATAGACCAAATTTCAAAGTTGATTATTTGTCATCATAAGGGGTAAATCAGTATAGAATATTGATAAATTAGTTTATTGCTTGCTATTGCACTGTAATATGTCATAAAATGCTTAAAAGAAAGACTTCATATCAAAGATAAAAATTATAAAATTTGTGGGAAAATTCATAAATTCACAATTGAGTGTTGTAAAAGTTTCTGTAAAATTTAATAAAAAATATTCTGCTTGAATTTCACCCGACAAAGAAAAAATAGTTACATTTATTTATACAAAACAAATGAAATAAAATAAAAATATGACCACCGAAGCCGACGTCTTCAGGGGGTACCGGCCCCGGTAGCCATTAAAAACAAAACCATTTCTATTTGAGGGAGAAGCAAAAGCTTAAAATATCTCCCTCAGTACCCCGTCATTTTTTTGGTTTTAAAAATAAAGTTTTAAAAAATTTCCTTATTAAATTTGGTTCTAAAATTAAATTTGATACTGAACTTGTTAAATTTATAGTTTTGGATTTAATTAAATCAAAAATTGGTGTCAATAAAACTGATTTGCTTTTTAATAATGTTTCTAAAGTCGAAAGGGTTTTTTGTACGATTAATTTTCATGATAAGAATTTTGAAAATGCTAAGTTACCACAGATTATTCATGGTCTTTCTGATTTCTTTCCTTTAGAACAAATTAGGGTTACTGCTGCTTTTAAATATTCTTCTACACTTAGGAAAAAGGTGTGTAATTATAATTTTTTAAGTCGAAATCTTAATTGTATTTCTAAATCTGATTGTTATTGTAATGAGGAGGGTTTTTCAAAATTTATTGATAATGATTATGGACATGTTATTACCGGAAATTTGGAAATTGTGGGTGATCAGGATCTAATTAGCATTTTAAGTAAGGGTTCAAAATTTAGAATCAGAGTTAAGATGAAAAAAGAAGATTTTATTTTATCCATTAAAAAAGATCTAGATTTTTTTATTGCAAAAATTTCCAGAAAATATCATTGGCCTGTTGAAGGTTTTTCTGAGTGGAAAGCTAAAATTATTGAAAGGGTTAAATTTAATTTATTTAATACCAGTTTTAGTTCATTTCCTAAAGGTACTTTTATTGATTATGATTTATCTAGAAAAATTAAAAATCTTAAGGATAAATTCATTGTTACTGTTGTTGATAAAGCTTCAAATAATTTCTGTATTATGTGTAAATATTTTTTTAAAAAATTGATTATTGGGGAATATAATGCAAATAATACCTATTTAAAGTTAAAAGAAGATAAAAAAGTTATTGAAAAAAGAATTATTGCATTTAGTAAAAAATTAAAATTTAAATTAAATAGGATTACATTTCCATATTTATTTCCAATAGTTAAATTTCATAAAAATCCGATTAAATTTAGGTTTATAGCATGTGGTACTAATAGTTATAATTCTGATATTAGTAAAAGGTTTTTTTGTTTTTTAAAAATTATTTTGTTTAAAATTAAAAAAGAGAAAAATATTATTATTGAAAGTAATGTTGAAGTTTTGGATTTTATTAAAAGTAATGATATTTCCAGCATTAACACTTTTGATTTTGAAAATTTGTATACCAGCATACCACATGAAAAAATTATTGAGATTTGTGAAGGTATTTATGACAAGTATTTATTTGATGAAAAAATTGATAGGTTTAACTGGTTAGATTTATGCAAGTTTAATCTTTTTGAGAATGTTTTTTTTAATGGTTTAGATTTTTATAAACAAATTATTGGAATTCCACAAGGTAATTCCCTTTCTGGGGCTTTTGCCAACATTTTTTTTGCACTTTTTCGAGGCTAAATTTCTTGAACATAAAGTACTTAATGCTTTCCGATACATTGATGATTTGATTTTGTTTAATTGTGACGATTATAATTTTATTTATACTATTTATCCTGGTGATTTGGTCCTGAAAAAAACTAATGAAAATTGCTTTAATATTGAATATTTAGATTTTAAAATTGATATTGTTAACAATTTTATTAAAATTAGTGTGTTTGATAAAAGAAAAGCCTTTAATTTTAATGTTATTTTTTTCTGCAACTTTAAAACTAATTTGTGTAGTAAAATATTCAAAAATCTTGTTTTTTCGCAATTAGTTAGGATCAAGAAAATTTGTAATAATGTTGAAAGTTTTCGGGAAGCTGTGGATAATTTTTTAAATAATTTGAGTAAAAATGATTTTCCTTTTAATTTTTGTAATGTTAATTTTTTAATTAAAAAAATGATTGATGGTTTTTAAGTTTTTATATATTTTTTCTTTTAACAGGGCGCAATTCTAGTCTTAACTGAGCAGCCCCAGTTAAGCATTCTATTAATTTATCTATGTATCTCCTTCTCCTGACCTTTTTCATTTCATTTTTAAACTTCTACTGCGCATTATTATAGGGGGCGTTGTTTTTCAGTTTTTAGTGTTTTCTTTTCCTCCACTTACTTTTGAAGTTGATTCTTGACCTGTGACTGTGAGTTTTTAATTTTCTGATGATTTTTATTGATTTTCTTTTCGTAATTTGTTTATTCTTTTGAATGTATCTTGTTTTTCCTGGACCTCTATACAAAACCATTGGGGTACTGAGGGAGATATTTTAAGCTTTTGCTTCTCCCTCAAATAGAAATGGTTTTGTTTTTAATGGCTACCGGGGCCAGTACCCCTGAAGACGTCGGCTTCGGTGGTCATATTTTTATTTTATTTCATTTGTTTTGTATTGATACTTTTTTCTGAAATTCCTGCTGCTTCTTAGCGCGTTTTTTTTTCAAAGAAGTTTTATCCTTTTGATCTTAATTATTTCTGTTTTCTTTCAGTATTACATTTATTTACAGACTTATGAAAGCTATTGTAGATGTGAAAGGAAACTCTACTAAATATTAATTTAACGAAAATTAGAATATTTACTAATAGGCAGAGATTTTATTGAAAGTGTAGGATGACTTTTATGGGATAAAGTTTTCGTTACTTTTTAACGATTGATTTCTTTAAAATAAATTTTTGACTTGTTTTTAAAATATTCCATTCAGTTTTGCTAAGAATCAAATATATTTTTTATTATTAAATATCCATTGTGAAATACAGTGTAAAGTCGCATATCCGGAATCAGTGGGACTTCCAGAAGTCCGTATAATAAATTTTTCCGTATAATAGACCCCCAAGGTAAACAAAGCTTAAAATGATTTAATAAACGATCTGAATCTAAGAAGCTAAAAATAAATAAGCGTTATTTTTAAGGGGAACAATGTTTTAGCATTAGAATATCTAAATCAAGTATAAAATATTAGAAAAAAATATTATTGCTGAAAATATGGAAAACGAAAAAAATGTAACAGTTATGAAAATATTAATCCGCCATTTTGAACTAGAACGATTCAAGCAGGAAGGGGAAAAGAATGTCATTCTGGAACAAAGAATGTCATTCTGGAATCTAAATTTAAGAAGCAAAAAATAAATAAACATTATTTTTAAGAGGAATAATGTTTTAGTATTAGAATATCTAATCAATAAAATATGAAATATTAGAAAAAAAATATTATTGCTCAAAATAGAGAAAATGAAAAAAAATTGACATATGAAAATAATAATCCACTATCTTTAACTAGAATGATTCAAGCAAGAAAGGGAAATTCCCATCATTCATTAAAGTGGGTAGGTGGAGGAGAAAAATTCATTTCCTCCTTATTTGTGAAAGAAAATAAGTGTAAAGAGGAGATCATTTAAGTTGAGGGTGGGTTAAGTTGAGGGTAGATCTCTATTTTAGTATTTTGTCGAAAGCGCTTTTTTTCACGAATTTATATATTACGAATTTATTTGAGGATTCTTGATTTATATCACGAATTTATTTGTTTTATTATTGTTATTATTTATTCATTGAAAATTGAGTCTCAGTCGTGCTGTTACGCTTTTGAAGTATAATCAACAGAAGCGTGCTCGAAGATTGGAAGAGAGCATTGATGACAGCTATGAAAGACGTAGTGGTGAACGAATGCGTAGACGACATGCTGCCATTCAAGATTTAACTGTTGATGTTGTCAAACACAACGTCGGTTCCATGACCGAAATTTGTAGTTTTTGTGCTGCTCACTTCTGTGAAGAAGAAAAAAAAATTCCTCTGGGAAATATAACAAATGCTGCCATGATGGAAAAATCAAGTTGGAAGATTTAACTATCATTCCTGATTTGCTAAAACATTTACTGTGACAATTCCATAGAGGTCAAAAACTATAGGGATCATATCCGTGAATATAATGCTGCTCTTGCTTTTGAAACATTTGGAGTGCAGATAAACCCTTCTGGGAATGGACCATATTGTTTCCGCATTCATGGTCAGATTTATCACATGGTTTCTCCGCTGTATGCAAATGATAGTAACAAATGATGCTGGATATGGGCAATTGTATATTTTCGATTCCAGCGAAGCTACTGACAGATGCATGGATAATAACAGTGGATGTTTACAGTCTGTGAAGGAGCAGTTAGATTATTTATTAAGACAAATAAATCCTTTTGTTCCATCATACCGGGGTGCTATTCTCAAAATATCGAATTGTCTCACCAGAAATTGCATTTCGTCTCAGTTAAAATCTCTTTTTGGCTCAGTTTGTCTCAGCTAAAATTATTTTTTGACTCAGTTTATCTCAGCTAAAATGACTATTAATCAGTTTGATAACAATATGAAGACAATTTTCAGGATCCATAAGACCATTAATAGCATACTAGGAGTATACTACAATTATACATACATTCACTATTGCTAGGATTAAAAAAAAACCTGCATATGATTGATTATAAGAGTCCACAAAATTGTTTTGTGGACTCTGTTGTTTTCATATATATTGCATTTATCATTTATGCCAATGAATAGTATCTGTTCCAAAATTTTACAAAGTAAATTTTAACTTTCTTATTTTTTAAAATATAATGGTGTAACCTTTTCTAAAAAGAAATATCTATTTAGTTTTGGTAATTCAACAGGGAAAATACCCATTTTATTTTGAGCTCAAATTTCATCTCAAAATATATAACTATTCAGTTACAATGGAAGGTCTACAGATTTCAATAATTAAAAGAGAAATTCAGTAATTAAATAATGAGTACGGTATATAATGAGTAATTAAATATTAAATAATGAGTCAGTAATTAAATAATGAGTATAATGAGTAATTCAGTAACTGAATAATGAGTATAGTAATTAAATAATACGAGTTTAAGAAAATGTAAATAACACAAAAAAAACCACTCTTTGATAGAATTCAGGAGGTGCAGTGAAATTTTGAAATATTTTAGGTAGGAATTTTTCAAGAAAATTTTAGGAAGCACTTAATAGCCAAAAATTAGCATATATGTATAAATTTTTATATCAAAACAGAAATATATAAAAACTATTATAAACAATTTAAAAAGACACATATAAATATACTTTTCTTTCTTAAATGACTTGTATCCTTTATTAAGTATAAAAGTAAACTTTTTAGTTAATTGGCATTGACTAGTAGATTGTACTTTCTTGCATTCACAAAATCAGTTAGTTGACTATGTTCTTTTAATTTATATAGCTAAATATACAATCATAAAATGTAATTATAAATGCACTTAGTAATTGTTTAAATGCGCAGAGATGAGAGTAGTCAGAAAGTAAAAAAGAGGAAATCCTAGAATATATAAATATATATATATACGAAAATTTGACAAAAAAGTGCAATTTTTAAACTTGTAAACCATGTGATTATAAATCCCGATATGAGGCTTTTAAATCTACAATGAATGAATCGAATATGAAACTCTACATCGAATTTAAAAAATGGGAAAATACAAATCATGATGCGTAATTTTTAGATCACGATGCATAATTTAAAAATCGCGTGATATTACAACCGCAAAAACGAATCACAGCATTGGATTTTAAGCTCGCGTAGCTACAAAGGGTTTTAAAAGCTCGTAAATACAAATCGCGATATTGGTTTTTTAAATCTCGTAAATAAGAATCGCAATGTACAATATTTAAATCGCCTGAATACAAATTGCAACGCTCAACTTTTAAATCAGGTAAATACGAAAATCGATGTTTGATAATAAAATCGCGACTTTAAATTTAAAACTCTAACTCTCGTTTGTATTTCTGAAATTTCTTTTTGTGCAAGGGGACAGTAATGACAAACTAGAAAACCACCATTATTTTTTTGAATTTCAAGATATATTTTTTCTTAACTAATACCATTTGCACTTTAATAATTTAAAAACATAATAGATATTGCTTTATGTTGGAGAAAGTTGAAGAGAGATGTTTGTTTGTTAATTGTCGACAGGATTTGAATTCAAAACCTCTGGAGTGATAATCTGATGTTTTAACCACAATAGAAAAGGGTGTACACCCTTATACAGTGGAGACTAGTTGTTTGCTTTACATTTTAAAATATAATTTTTACTTTTCATCTAAACTGTTTATGGTTTAGAAATGGTTAGATACATAATTTTATTTTTTGCATAATTTTACTCCTCGTGCCTGTGAAAAATAGAACTTTCCATGTAATTTAATAATTTCTATTTGATTTTCTAAATCAAACTATAGCTAGACACAAAACAGAATGTTTTCATAACTATATAAACACTTGTAAGTAGATTATTTTAAACTTATTTTAATATTAATAACAGTCATAAATTTGCTCTAAAGATTTAAAATTTTGTATTCAAATGTTTACTAAATAATGATCTTTTTATCAATAATAATTTTCTTTTATTATTGTTCAAAATTTGACAAATATGAAGCTAAATATATAATAAAATAACCAAATGAATCAAACACATTAAAAGTTTTTCAAATTGTAAAATAATTATAGACTCTTAGGTATTTACTGTCTCCTTTGGGTGAATTTTAGGTAGGGACAGTGATTACAAAATGATAGATTTCAACAGGTAGAGGAAAAACTTTCATTTCTTTAATTAAACCATCCATATTTAATAAAAGTAAATTTTTACAATTTGCAAAAAAAAATATTTACTTGCTTGCAATTTCTAAGAAAAAAAATCAGGGGACAGTAATTATATTCAATGAAGTTCCCCTAAAATTTTTAAGGTGAAATTACACTTATTGACTCAAAAAAAGAAATAGTACAGAAATTAAATTTTACTGTTCTGTAGAGAAGAATATTTTTTGTAAACTACAAAGTGCAAAGTATATTTTATTCAATTAGAGCTATCTAAAATATTATGTTAGCACTTTTCATACTTGGGACAGTAATTACACAAAAGTTGGAGACACATACAGCATGTGCAGAACAAAATAAAGAAATTATTCTAAGAATATCGATTATACATATTCAAGCAGACAATCATACTATATCAGAATATGTATACATTTATCTCTTGTAACACTTTCATAATCTAGTAAATTACTTTAAAAAATCATAAATGTGTGTTGGGGACAAAATAGTGACATTTTACCTACAATATATATATATATTTTTTTAAATATAATTTAAATACAAAATGTGTCTGATGCATAGTTTCTTTTAATCATGGTGAGTATTTCAAGCAAAACATAAAATTAAATAACAATAAATATTTTAATGAGAATATATCACTAAAGGACGTTAAAGTTAATTAATTGAGAAAATCACCCACATATTTATTTCGATATAAGACAAACCTCACATTGCAAAAAAAAAACTTCTTGGTTCAAGAATTTGAGAAATTACTTTCAATTGCCATTTTTTATTTATAATGGTGTTCAAGTAAATAACAAAATAAGTTTTTCTATTGGCGACCTAAAATTGAATAAATTAACTTATGCTGGCAGGATTTAAATAAATTGATACAAAATATGATACCAAAGAGTCATAAAATACAACCTAAGCAAAACATGGGAAGACTTAGTAATTGTGATCTGCAGCAGAATAATTGCTGCAGATCACAATTACTAAGAATTGAATAATTAATAATATATTCGTAATTTCCAGGCAATGGCCAGAGAGAAACTAAAAAAAAGCACTACAGAAAAGAACAAAAACTCAAAAGGAATAACTTGTAACCAGCCTAAGTCAAATCTGCACATGCTTTTTCTTTTAAAGTGCAAGTTTGAAATAGATTTGGCATCTTGGCCATTGTAAATTGTAATCAACACAGATCACAATTTAGAAATGTCCCCAAAAATTATAATGGCTAAACTCAGCATAAGCTAAATTCAGAAGAAGAAAAAGTAACTAATTTAGATTTCATTGTTAAATGAAATTTATCAACATTATAAAAAGAAAACTAAGCTATATATATTCCCGTGTTGTAAAAAAATTTGAAAATCAACAAATTCACACAAAAGTTAAACCAGATAAAACATACCTAACTTCAAGTTATGCATAATTTAACTCAAAGCAGCAAAAACTGTCACTATTTTTTTTTTAATCAGGTACCCTTAAATATGATATAAACTTGATTATTGATATAAAATTGGTTATTTTTTTAATTAATTTATAGAAATACTTTACCTCAAAATTTTTATCAAGTCATTATTAGCTGATAATTATTTCAGCCATACGTGGCTTATAATTATCACTAAACCTATTACATGTTAAACAATATTGTTAAACAGCCAACTCAACTAACTTCCAACCATTTTTCAGGGAGATTTCCGTACCCTGATCTGTGGCAAAATAATTGCCAAAATTTGGCAAATTCCAGGCAGCGGCCTGAGAGAAAAAAAAAAACATCACAGAAAGGGACCAGCTCGAAGGATATAACTGGTATCAACCCACGAGCAAACATCTACAAGCTTTTATTTAATTTTTTCCGTTTAAAATCAATTTAGAGCCTTGGCAATTATGAATGGCGTGGCAGACCACGATACTGAAATATCCACCAACAGAAAACAGGTATCATAAATTATAAATCTTCATAAGGTATCATAAATATAAACAGGTATCATAAATTATAAATCTTCAGATTTAAGAAAGAAAAAAAAACTATTATTTTTAGTTATACACGGCCAAATGGAAGTATATTAAAATGTTGAGTCGAAACACAAATGTTCTTGCTTTTCAGCAAAACACGATGACTTCAGGAATTCAAGAATGTGTCACAAGGGACATTTTTTGTAATTAAAAAAGAAAGGCTTACAAAAAAGGAATTATTTTGTTATCGGTAACTGTTCCAATTTTACATGAGCCAAAATATTATTTTAAGAATAATTTCTTGTTTTTAAAATGATAAAAAAAGAGACATTTGCTTTACTTTCTTATATTAACTTTATCGTGGAAGTATTTATTAGTATATAAAATCAACTTTACTTCAAAACTACCTTCAAAGAATTTAAATTTCGAACCTTTTCCTTTTGTTATTGATCTTATTTAATTTTGGAATTCAAGTCATGGTTCCAGCAATTCAGCTACATAAAAAAGTTAGCAGCACTTAATGTGTAAAGAGCCATTCCTACTGGATTCAATTTTTTCGCCATCGAACGAACACTGATTGGAAAGTTTTTGTTAGATAAATAATTTCCTCCAATCTGTTGGTTCTCCTTCACCCGCATAAAAAAACTTCAGCTAATGAGAATGGTATGTATCTCCGATTACCTCCAATCACAATGCAGGGCTAATACAAGGGCTAGACTATGACACTATAAATACTTTATTTCAAAACCCCTGTTCAAAACGTTCAGTTTTAACTTCAATTATTAAGAAAAGCATACATCGACACTTTTTTATCTACATAATCTTTTATAACTATAAGTTGGGTTAAATTTAGAATCCTGATTTTAAAATATGCCGTTTGTAGTATGATATTATAATGATATTTGAAATTTTGCAATTGTTTATCGCACTGTCTTGAATGCCCGCCTATTTTATAACCCTAGACTTTGGCAATCAGCTGAAATGGGTGATTGCCAAACTAATTCTATCGCCAAGAGCTTGGATGCCCGATTTTTTTTGAGCGTGGTGAAAATGGCGAATGCGTTTTATAGCTCTCCATAATGTAAGCAATTGTTAAGAATATCTTTTCATGAACTAATAAGATAGGTAAATTCCTATCCTTTAAAATCTCGTTCACCAGCCCCAGTGTATCTTTATGTCTTACGTTGAAGCGATGAAATTGCACGTTATGACCATAATTTGTAAGAAAAGAAATACCTACAAGAATATCTCTTATTAAAGATTTGTGCTGATGCTGGGTAAGTATAAGTGTCACATTGCTTGGCAAAATACTCCTTAGTGTAACTATTTCACTAACTAGTCATTTGTTGTTGCTACCTCACTGCATAACTCTATAATTGGTATGTTGTGCTGTTGCTTATCCTCATAGATCTTTAGTCAGATCAACTCAATAAAGTTGTTCACAGGTATGTACCTCCTACATATTTTTTATTTGTACATATTTTGATCTCTTGCATTATAATTAATTAGGTATCTTTCTCATTAAATTATATTTATGTGGAGTTGGTAGAGTTTTTTTTTTTTTTATTCAGGCAATTTTTTGTGCTGTTTATTATATTGGTTTTAATGGAATGGAAGTATATTGGAATTAGTGAGTGAATTGAATTTTCTTGAATATTATTTATTATTTGAAAGGAAATATGAATGACTAATAAGTTATACTTTAACAATACAAAGTTGAAAAGAAGCCCCTTTTTTTCTCTTTTGAATAAAAGGTTAAATTAATAGTATGTTACACCCTAAACTTAAAGTTACCAATAAGAAGTTATCAACTTTCCTTGATTTAGCAAGTTGAAGCAAGCCAGTCATTGGCAATTTTTTTATTTTTTTTATTCTAAGATTAGAACTGAAAAATCAAGTATTTCTTTCCTTATCAATGAGCAAGAAAAGTATTTTTAGAATATAATTTTGCAAAAAAGAAATTAATTGCTTTTGTATTTTTCAGCTATTTTATTGCTTCAACTCTTTATTTATTCTGTTTTTTAAATTAAAAATCAACTGAGGATGCAGATTACAACAGTTTTGGCTATACCAATCATTTCAATTAATGTTATTATAATGCTTTTTTAAATTTGCTGTTGTGTTTTGTAAAGTTTTGAAAAATTCTTGGAATTAATCATGGACTTGGTAATTTAAAATGTAGATTTTATTATATTGCTAGTTTTTGAAATTTGGATTACATGTGCTAAAGTTTTATGCTTACATACTTCATTATTTATTTGATGAAGCAAGAATGACATTACTACTATAAATGATATTTTTAAATTAATATTAAAATTTTGAATAATATTAAGGGTTCATGAATCAATAATCGAAAAGAACAAGTTCTGTTGTATCACAATTTGTGCTTCATGTTTTGTTTATCCAGTTGCAATGCTTTTAGTTTTCTTCCAGGTTGTTATGATCATCAGTTATTGTGATGCATCCTTAAATGTAGAGAGAAGGCTCCTTCATCGACTGAATTTTCAACCATGCTGGCCTGAGAATTATTACGATTTCCAGGTCAGTGCTTGTTGAAATTCCAGTTTTGATCCGTCGTGTCCAGTTTTCAGTCAAATCAACATTAAGAAGGAAGTTATGATATTGAATAAGTATACATTTTAATTTGTTTTAAAGATATATTTAATCTTGGTTTGTTTACGGAGTTAATATATTACGTTGTACTATATTTTATATTAACCTTATCTATTATTAATATTTATAGTTTTATATAAAGAAAATTCTATTAAAAATATATGTATTTTAATATCTTACATAATTATTAATATGGTATCTCATCAAATTTTGTTTCATTATTGTCGCATCATTGTTTTTTACGCATTTTTTGTGGTTAAAAGTCCAAATTATTTTTTGTTGTAGTGAGTAAAACAATTAATTGCAAGAAATATGAAGAATTTCAATGTACTTTTACTATGTCTTATTGCCTTTATTAAATTTTACATACATGAAAGTTTTAGATTTTGTGTTTATGTTTTTTATCATTTGTAAGATTCTACTTATTAAACATTTCTGTAAATGACATTTTTAAATCTAATATTATAGTTCAGAATAATATGGAGAGACTAGTATAGAATTTGAATAGTTGAGAAGAAGCACAAGTAAGTAGCAATTGTATCACAAATTGTAATTTGTGCGTCTTCGTGTTTTGCATATCTAGATTTGTTGCAAGTTGAGACTTTCTTTTCATCAACTAATCAGGTGTATCCTTTAAAAGCTCCTTCAGCATGTCTTTGTCTTAAATGGGAGTGATGAAATTGCTTGTTATGACCATAATTTGTCGGAATAGAAATACCTACTGGAATACATGCTGTCAAAGATTTGTGTTGATGCTGAGTAAGTATAAGTGTCACATTTCTTGCCTAAATAATTGTTAGTGTGACAATTTCACTTGCTAGTCATTTATTGTTGCTGCCTCTCTGCATAAATCTAAAATTGGTATGCACCTCCGACATATTTTATATTTGTAGATATTTTAATCTCTTACATTATAATTAATTAGGTATCTTTTTCATTGCATTATATCTATGTGGGGTAAAGCAATTTTTTGTGCTTCTAATTATTATATTGGATGTAGTTACTTATAATAGTATGAAAATATGCATATTTGAATTAGTTACTTGTGTATATTGAATATTATTTGAAAGGAAATATGAATGACTAATAAGTTATACTTTAATAATACACGGTTGGGAAGAAATCAGTTTTTTTTTTTCTCTTTTGAAGGTTAAATTAGTATATTACACCCTAAATTTAAAGTTACCATTAATAAGTTATCAATTTTTTTTGTATAAATATCTTCAAATGGTATAAAAAATTGTTTTACATTTTATTATATTGCTACTTTTTAAAATTTAGATTACATGTGTTAAAGTTTTCTGTTTACATACTTCATTACTTGTTTAATGATGCTATGATTACATTACTACTATAAATAATACTTTTAAATTAATATTAAGAGCTCATTAATTTTAATAATTGAAAAAGCACAAGTTGTGTTTCATGTTTTGTATATGCAGTTGCAATGCTAATAGTTTTGTTCCAGGTTGTTATGATCATCAGTTAATGTGATGCATCCTTAAATGTAGAAAAAAAGGCTCTTTCATCCACTGAATTTTTAACTACTCTGACCTGAGAATTATCAGAATTGCCAGGTCAGTGCTTGTTGAAATTCCAGTTTTGATTCTTCAAAAATTCTGGGTACTCCAAATCAACATTATGAAGGAAGTGGAAATATTGATTTAGTATACATTTAAATTAGTTTTAAAGATATATTTAATAATGCATGGGTTATTTACAGAATTTATATATTATATAGTAGTATATTTTATATTGACTCTATATTAATTTGATTGAGTTAAGAAAATTGATTCAGGGTTATCTTTATAAATATAATGCTTTTAATTTATTTATTTTTTTACAGATTATTACAATTTTCAGGAATCTTTTCATGAGTGGAATTTTAGAACTTAAGTGACTTTTTTGTAAGCTGTACTGTGATCGTTTTCTTCTAATTAAGTTTTCGTTCTAATTAGAAGAATCTGTTTGATTCACTATTTATAAAAATTTATGCTAGGCTGTAATTAAAGTGTAGAAAATTTAACAATTACTATGATTTTTCATGAACATTATCAATTAGCTCAATATCAATATTATCAGTATCAATATTTTAATATGAAATGCAAATGCATACTAACAATGTACCACAAATTATTTTATAAATAATAATGTGTGTGTGTGTGTAAAATTATCTCTTTCCATAATGATTGAACGAAAGTTCTAAAATATTTATTAAAAAAATTTATCAGGGCCATGAAATTCAGCTAATTATGGAGCAAAAAACCAGGGTTGGGAATTTTTAACTTAATTTTTTCAGTGGTAAAATATTTTAGGCAATTAATTAAAGTTGTTTTATTAGACTATTTAAAAAGTGTTTCATAAAAACGTTTTCTACCATTAATATTTTAATAAAAAGTAAGAAATTTCCCTTTTTCCTATACATTATGTTAACAAGTCTACTTACAAATATAAATGTATTGGAAGCATATGTATAGGAGTGAGTTATGCTGGCTGTTTGCTCCTCAGTTCTATACATAAAAATGCTGTTCTTCAGAATTATATAATGTCCTTTTTCCAGGGTAGGTATATAGTTCAATTACTTATAAATTAAAGATATCTTGTTTTATTTTTCTCTTGACATAATGAAAGTTTTAATATTAAAGAACATGGAAATTCTTATGAAACTTTTAGGCATAACACAATATACTTATAAATAATGCAGTAATGGATAAATGCATTTATTACTTTAAAAAACTTTAAAAAATAAAAAAATATCGAATCCCTGAAAGAACCGATTCAGGTTTTTTCAAGGAATGGGTTTTTCCAATTTCGTCTGATTTTGTCTTCATTTCTTTAAATTTTTGTAGTTTAGTCTTGCTGCATAAATAAATACCATAAATTTTATTCCTAACCAAGCCATTAATAATAATTATTTAAACATTTCATTATCTATGTCATTAGTCACAAGTAACAATACTATTTTAAATGAGAGTAAAAAGGTCCAATTACCTTTGTAGGATTTACCTATTCTGTTTTAAAATAGAATTATAAAAAAAAAACTGCTAAATGTTTTAACAAAGAATTAAATTATTTATTTTAATTCAAATAAAGTTTCTTACTTGGTTGTTGTTAATTTACGTCGCACTAGAGCTGCACAATGGGCTATTGGCGACGGTCTGGGAAACATCCCGGAGGATGATCCGAAGCCATGCCATCACAATTTTGATCCTCTGCGGAAGGGATGGCACCCCGCTTCGGTAGCCCGACGACCTGCGCGCGAAGTCGAGCACTTTACGGTAGCGAAGTTTAGCGAGGACCAATACCGCACACCCTCGGTCCCTACGCAGACTGATCCGAGTGGTCACCCACCCGCACACTGACCGTAGCCAGTGATGCTTGACTTCGGTGATCTGCTGGGAACCGTGTCTTAACGTCCACTGCGGGACGGTAAAAATTTTAATAATATTACAAAATAGCATACAATGCCTTTTATGTAGAGTTTCATTAGAATGAATTTATTTGTAAATATTAGTTAGAATATTAGACTTAGAATATTTTCACATCCTACGAAAAATATAAATATTAAGGAATAAAAGTTCAAATTATATTATCAATGTTTGAATTTCCTTATGGGTGTAATATTCTAATTTAAAAAAAATTGTTCATTTAAAATTAAATTTTACATTACAACCGAAATTTATTGTAACAAAAAGCTTAGGACCAGATATCAAATTCGTAGAAGTCTGCTCCGAAATGCTATTGAAATATGGGAAATGTTGCAACAAGTTTTTACGGATTCGTTTTCGAACTAATGAATGAACAACCGGTATAATAATTAACGTTGTAATGATACACTCAAGAGCCAAAACATTATGACCACCTCTTAATAACGAGTTGGCTCACCTTTAGCCCGTAACACAGTTGCAACCCGCCTTGGCATGGATGCCACAAGTCCTTGGTAGATGGCCGGAGACAGATTGTACCAGATGTTTAAGCAACGGTCACACAAATCCGAGATATTGCGACTCAGTGGTCTTTGAACTCTGAGCTGCCGTTTCATGACATCCCAAATGTGTTCTATCGGATTGAGATCCGGTGAGATAAGTGGCCAGGACATTAACTGGAATTCAGCGTCATGTTCCTGGAACCAGTCCAACACAATTTGAGCCTTGTGACACGGAGCGTTGACCTGTAGGAAAATTCCATTTCTAGCTGGAAAAACAGAGGCCATGTAAGGGTGCAACTGGTCCGCAATGATGTTCAGATACCCTGTAGCATTCATGGTCTGCTCTGCCACAACCACGGGTCCCAGTGACGCCCAAGAGAACGTCCCCCAAAGCATGATACCGCCACCACTGCCTGTGTATGACCTACAGTACATTGAGGGAGCAACTGTTCGCCTGGAAGACAGCGTATCCTGACACTGCCACGGTGGGATGAATGATAAACCGTGATTCATCTAACCAGGCAACTCTCTGCCACTGATTCATGGACCAGTCGCTATGTTCCCGGGCTCAGCGCAGGCGTAGTTGTCGATGACGCTTGGTTAGCAAAGGCACACGAGTGGGACGTTTGCTGCGTAGCCCCATATCCAACAGTGTCCACTGAACAGTGTGCTCTGATACTATTCTACTTGACCCTGCATTGTATTGGGCTGTCAGCTGAGCCACTGTCTGGCTCCGGTTTTGCTTCACCAAGCGAAACAATCCCCGACGACCTCTTTCTTTGATAGCGTGTGAAAGTCCAACACCATGTCGTCTACTGCTGGCTTCACCGTCATTCATCCACTTTGCATAAGCACTAACAACTGTAGATCGCGAACAACCCACGAGTCATGCAGTTTCGGAAATACTTGTTCCGAGCCTTCGAGCCCTTACAATCTGCTCTCTATCAAAGTCGCTTAGATCCGCAGCCTTTCCTATCACACACAGAAGTAAGTGAAAGAATGATTCTTCAAGCTCTCCAGCAACAGTTAATACCACTTCCACCTGATCACGTACCTTCCACGTCATCCAGGAGAGTTCGTTGCAAAATGTAGGGGTGGTCATAATGTTTTGGCTCTTGAGTGTATGAAAAATAAACTTCTCCAGAAATCTTGATAATTTTAAATAATTTTTTTATTATTTTATGTATTTCTTTAATAAATTATATATTAATGTCTTGTCTACAACCAATCATTTCTTGTTTACATAGCCTCTAAGATGATTTAAGGAGAAATTTAAGACAAAACAATAATAAAAGGATAGATACGAACAAAATTGATAAATTGGTTGCATATAAAACTATCCTCATTTGTCCTGATATTTAGTTTTCAGTCATCTCTTCAGAAGATCTTTGTTGATAGAAAATATCAATTCAAAGATTTTGTAAAAATCGATTTGAAGAATCAAAAGATTTAGAATTTTGATCTAACATCTTTTTATTCGCATAATAGTGCTAGTAAAAATAGCAAAATCTAATAAATCAAACTTGAGGATCGCACGCTGTGTATATACAAAGTTAATTTAAGCTCTGTGATTTTAACCAGTTTATAACATCTCAAATTTACAATCCGCTATTAATATTTAATAGGATAAATGTATCCTAAATTTAAACATTATACTATAACTTAATAGTAAAGTAGAAAATTTCTTAATTAAAATTTTTTTTTTCTTTCTCCCTTTAAGTAGCACTAAAACTTAATTAACTTTATTTCAGATTCATTGCGCATAAAAAAGTAATATTCATGCCGTGTAAGATGCATATACAAATCTTACTTAACAATAGATTGCCTAAGGAAGTCATTTTAACCGCTTTTTCATTTTCAAAAATTGTACGAATAATAATGCATAAATTTTTTTCCCAAGTGAAGTAATTTTTATTCCCTTAATATTTATTATTAGCTTGTTATATAACTGTAGATAATATAAAAAATTATAAAAATTACATAAATTAATTTTTTTACACATTAGCCATTCTTTCAGAATGCAATCATTTTGACTGCTTTTGGGCAATATAGGTATATAGGTAAAAATACTATAGGTAAAAGGGCAGTATGGGTGAAAATTACATAAATTAATTTTTTTACGCATTAGTTACTCCTTCAGAATGCATAGTAATACTTTTTCAGAGTGCAATATAGGTAATACTAAGTTTCAGTCTTTCTAGTATTAATTAAAAATGTAGTAAAATTTTTGTGATATAACTTTACAAAAAGGTTTTCATGTCTCCTTTTCAGCCGTGTTACTGAAGACCGTAAACTCTTAAATTACCGGTAGAGGAATATTTAGAGTATGTATTTTTTATTGTTCTTTGTACTGCGCTGAAAATTTAAGGAGTTACTCGTTTTTTTTTTTTTTTTTTTTTTTTTTTTTTTTTTTTTTTTTAAATCCTGAAATATGCCTCAAGAACGATTGCAAAATTCACTTTTTATTTATAGCATGTGAGCAGAATACCTTTTCTTCGTATGGACTGAAAAAAGCAAACAATAAATTAATCAGTGCTTAACCACATTGTGGAATATGCACAAGACAGAAAGACAACAATTAAAAAAAAAAGCGAAAATTTTTTAAATATTTTTATATAGTATTTAATTTAGCCTTAACGCTTGACTTTACATAATTATAATGAGCGAAACACATTTTCAGTTGTTCGTTATGATTAAACAGGGTCATGTTATGCACGAAAAAGATTTGCTAGATTTTTAAGAAACATATTATTTTACATAAAATGGTTTGATTAAAAAATATAACTAAATGTATTAATTTATATCAATTTATTTTAGAAGTTAAAACCCAATTTTTAAGCTGAAATAGTTTATCTACGCAAATATCTAATTTCAGAAAGAAATTTTCCATCCTTATAAGTTTTTTTTTTTTTAATATCTAAATTTAATTTGTTAAAATCATCTCTTCTGCCTTGATCTTATTTTCTTAAAAAAAATAGTTTTATTTTTAAAATTCAGTGATTTTTTTACGGAAAAAAAAGAGGCAGTTATTGTTTAGAGAATATAACTATGATGAAGTTAAATTTATTCCTGTTCTGTTTTCTGCTCTAAATGAACTCTTAATTATCAAATCGTATACTGTTTATTAACTTTACTAAATGAATATAACAACAGTTATTAATTAGTTATTTGTAGAAAAAAATTATAACAAAATCATGTAAATATTAAAGAAGTTATCAAATACCTGAGTAAAATTTATATAAAATTTGTAAAAGCTTGTTTTATACATCTGAGAATGCATCCAAAGATTTTTTTATCGCTAAATAGTGTCAATTTGAATAAAAAAAAATTTCAAAATTTCAGGAAATTGACTTGCATAACGAATAAAAGATATTGAATAAATTTGCAATACATCGTAGTAAACTTGACATTTAGTGATAATCGATATACTTATATTTATTTCATTTAATGCCCAGACCAATCATATAAAAAATCATTATTATTGATAAAGGTTCAATTCTAAAAAAAGGACACATAAGTCATCTCTGCTAGAGTTAGCTAACTAGAAAAAAAATTCAAGTAAAGAAGAGTTAATCACTATATAGAATATATCATACAGTTATATTCAATATGAGTTTTACAATATTTCATTCATGTCAACAGGGTGCTCTACAAATGGGGATCTGAAATTTGCAAGTAAAACAAACACCATATTCTTAGAAGAATAAATAACTGGTGTTCATTTAGCATATGATACGAACATGCATGAGTAGTGCCTCTTAATGTAGTTTCTAGAGAGTTACGGGTGCGTGTGGAACACTTGAATAAAATGCTAGTTATTGAATTAACTGCTAAACGTCAGTCCTGAGATACAGTTGCAGATACATAAATTATAGTTTTGAAACAAATATTTATCACTCTAAACACAAACCAGCAGGAAAACTTCATGAAATATTACATTCTCACGTGCTTATGTAAAAACTGAGATATGCTTTTATCCTGACATTATATGTAATTAAATTAAGTAAGTGGCAATGAATGATTTAAAAAAACAAACGTAACACATTATTAAAAAAAGAAGGAAAAAAAACCAAAGCATTTACGCATGATATTGATTACTTTTTTTTCAAACCTCTTCTTAACGTACTTTATGAATATTCAACTAATCATCTAAATAATAATTTTCTAAGAAAAATTACGATCGCAACAGAATTACATAATTGGGTATAAAATATTATACAGCTAAATTTCCGAAAGCAAATATAGAAGGAAAAAAAAATCTATTCACAGAAATCAATACAAGTATATGTACCTTTGTACTATGTTAGCACTTTGTTGTAAAATACCTTGATAAGTATGAATACTATTTAATTCGTTAGAATCCGGAAGAAAGAAAAAGAGAGTACATATAGTATATTTATTTGATTTGAATTAACTCGCATGAGTCTGAAAAAAAAATACGCTTGCAAACCTTTCTTGCAACGATTTTTAAAAATAATTATTAGACGATTTCACCACTAATTTAAAAAACATATCATCAAAGAAAGCTCTTATTTTATTAAGCATTCAGTTAATTCCTTCTCCTCAGTTAAGTTCATTGACAGTTAGATTTTTATTGGATGTCATTGATACGTGACACCGATATGGTTGACACTGAGATATGATCACACACAAAAGTATCAAATTTAAATTAAATAACTGCCATTTTTGAAGAAGATAATTCAGTTGTTCTCTAATCCGGGCAGTTAATATATATTTTACGAATCCTTATAAGCAATGGAATAAAAAACGTGTGTAGGGATCAAATTAATATTTAGGAGAGAAAGAACGCACACGCTGCTGAACTTTGATCAAAAGCATGATATAACGAGGTTAATAAGAGATGAAGGATTAAAATCATCTGAAATTATTTTTATCGAGAACAAAGTTTTAAGGCGTTTGTGGTAGAAAGCATATTTCAAAAAAATCAACAGGTATTTTTTGTCTCTTCCTGACTCAAAGAACATTTGGTTAGAAATTTTTTTTTCTCCAGATATATCAGATATTTCAAAATACATATATCAGATATTTCAAAATACATATATCAGATATTTCAATATAACATATATCAGATATTTCAATATAACATACTAGAATAAGTTATTAGTAAAATAATAAAATCATAGGAACCCGAGTACTTAAGTTTTTTAATTTTAACACTGTAAAAAAAGTTCATGTTTATTTTATCATTTGGATATTTTCGCCATTACAAATATAATACTATTTGCTCGAATTTTATTCAGATGTTGACAAAAGACAACCTGATGAACCGTCAAATTTTCTAACAGTAATGTAGAAGAATCATTTTTCACTTAAAAAAAAATAATAATAATGGTAAGAAGGGAAGCAGAAAATAAATCAGTTTATTGAATCAAATTATACAGGCAAGTTCATCATAATTCCAAATTCTGGACGTATCAGTTTTATAATAAAGCATTTACTCTGGTTTTTGGAGTGGTTAATAATGGTATAAATATTTTTCTTCCTTGCTTGAATAAAAATTTGAGAAAACAATCATATTTTGCATTATACGTGAAGGGAAACCACGAAAATATCTTTCAGATGGCTTGATTCCATTTAGAAGTTCAGTAATCGCAATGAATTTTTTTTTTATAATGAATCATTTTTCAGCATCTTTGAGAGACTTCTTTGTGACTATAACGAGATGTTATTCAAATTTTTGTAGTTTTTAACCGAAAATCAAAGTAACTCGCTATTTTAGTATCGGAATAAAACCATATTTACGTTATAAAAATAATTATGTTTATAAAAATAATTAAGTTATAAATAAATTAAAGTTAAGTTAAAATAATTAAGTTAATTAATTATTTTAATTAATTAATTATAAATTAAGTTAAAATAATTAAGTTAATAAATAATTAAGTTGTAAAAATAATTAATTATAATCAAGATTAAATTGAAATTAAAATTATCAAACTTCGCGTTACAAGCTATGAAAAACAGACAAAAATGTTTTTCAGATCGCTGTTATTGGTATATAAAATAAAATAATTTGCAATTTAAGTATCGGAGTAAAAATTATAGATAAACATTTTTTCATTATTATTATCCTTAATAGATAGGGTACCATCTTTCTGAACAGAACGAAAAGCTCTTCTTATTAACTCAACCCAGAAATCAAAGTGTGAGCTTTTTTATTTTGTGAATGTAATGAAACACCCTTATTATGCTTAATTCAATTCAGAGATCAAAGTAATTAACAATTTAAGTATCAGAATACAATCATATTCATGAAAGTTATAAGAATAATTTATTTTAATGAAGATTAAATTAAAGTAATCAAATTTGTGTTACATGCGAAGGAAAACCACGAAAAAGTCTTTTAAATTGCTTAATAGTAATAGGTTTCCAGCTTAATGTTGATTATCGCAATAAAAAATATTTTAATAATCAATAATTTTTTTTTATCATCTTTGATAAATAGTAAATGCTGTGAAATGCTCTAAATTTTTTTTGTACTTTTTTGAATTTTTGTAGGCCACCCAGATATCAAAGTTACTTGTAATTTAAATACAGGAATGAAATTATATTTTGAAAGACTTCTTGAATGAAAATAATTAGAATTTAGATTACGCACAAATGAAAACCATGAAAAAGTTTTAATAACTAACTAACTGAACGCTAACAGGCAATTATGAGACTCTATCTCAGCAATTATTAACATTTTCCAATTTATTGTTCTTCATGAAATTAAATGCTTGGGCAGCTTAGATTGCTTATAAAACTGTTCTATTTTATTTTAATTATTTTATTTATTTTTTAGTTACTTTTATATTTTTTATATATTTTTAATAAGCACTTAAATTGTTTTTTTAATATTTTTTTCAAGTATTTGAATTTCAGAACAATATAAAAATCAATTTTTTAAAATACATTAATTTTTTCATTTAAAATTTACAAATTATAAATCTTTAAAAAAAATGTGTTCAGATTTTTCTGGCACAGAGACAGAATGTTATTATTTATCATAACAATTTATGAAAATCAAATAAAAAAAATAGAGACCGGTGATGTGTCCAATGTTTCGTTCACCCTGACATCTGTTTGGTACAGTGATTGATCTTTCCATCTTTATGTCTTTGTTTGAGTATACGCAAGCAAAGGAGAGGATACAAGCATCTATATTCATTGTCTACGAATTACTTCGATTGGTTTAAATAAATTATCAGACTGAGCATGCGCGTTATTAAAATTCCGCCAAGCAAAAATGCTAAAAGCGCCATTCTAGTAAACCTGACAAAACGATTAAGCGATAACGAGGAAAACGATGATGTAAACGACCAATCAAATGCCTCTATTTATTAAAAAGGCGGTCAGCCAAGCAACAGCCATTGTTTATAGATATTTAAATTTAAGATAATATAATTTATAGATATTTAATTTTAAGAGAATATAATTTAAAAAAATCATGAATATTTAGAATTGGCGATCGCAACACTCGAATACGCCATCTGGGGAGAGACCGGTTTCATGCCTTTAGCCCTTCTCCCTTCCCTCTCCTCCTCTTTTCAGTTGTATAGGAATGTACTACGATATTTTCCATTTTCTTAATATTTTTCCTTTTTATTTAATAAGAATATTTTTTAAAATTTCCATAATACTTTTCTTTAGAACTATGTTTAATGTAGTTTTCAGTTCCATATAATTTTTCAAGTTAAAAGATTTCAATCTATATGAAAATCAAGAGAGAAACTAACGTACTTCCTTCCTCTATGACTTTCCACACGCTAATGGGGAAAGCATGTGAAATGTTGCCATAGGAAAAGAGTTCTGCTCTACGCCACCTGCAGCCCATTTCGATCGCCAATAGTTGTTTATTTAGTTCAGGGAACACGTGTAAAATTATATTTTTCCTTTTGTGTTTCTATCAGAACTTTTACAAGCTGCAAACGGGCATTTCATTAATAGTTTTAAATGTTTGCAAATTCACTGCAATAAACTGAGGAAAATCATTTTATAAAGCAACAAATGTCTTGGAATATGTCACAAAATGGAATGCTCTAATATTAGTTAGAGTTAGTTGGACCGAACGCTCCATTCTTGAAGCAAAAGTGCAAGCTTCGCGCCACAGTGACGTCACAGGAGAAAATCGGAGGTTTGACATGGCGTGAGTTTCTTCAAATGAGTGAACCAGCCCTTCTATTCTCTTCAGCCCTGATTGCAATGTATCTCCGATAACCATCGAAGCAAAATTAGAACCTGAGGACCCCAAACCTCGCAGCTTTCGAACACGGACGGTGACGTCACTATTCCCCGGAGTCTATTCTATACCACCGTCCGATAGTAAAACAAAATCCAAACCTCGCAACTCCCGAAGAGAGCGGTGAAGGGAATCCCAGCCCTCGAACAAAGGTTCGGACCCTCCCCCTAGGAAGTGACGTTTTGTATCGATAGTTATAAGAAAGTGACCAATGGCTTTTGTTTATCCTTTAATCGTTCTCCCTTCGCTTAGGGGTCGTGACCTCTATCCCAGAGTTTACAGTGTTCTTTCAGAAAGAGAATGTATTCTTCTTTCATTTTGACAGTTACATACATAGTCTAAAATAACGCACTGTCTTGGATGCCCGCCCTTTTATAACCCTAAACTTTGGCGATCAGCTGAAATGGGTGATTGCCAAACGAAATCTACCGCCAACTGCTTGGATGCCCGCTTTTTGAACGTGATTGAAAATGGCGAAAATGTTTGAGCTGGAAAGATGCAACGAATACGCTAGGAAATACATATTTTTTACTACAATATTTTTATTCATGCAAAGTGATTTCTAGATACTGGACATTAGTATTGCACCGCTTGCTGAATTAATATAAAATAGCTCTTGGTGTCGATATTTTTACTGGCTAGCATTGCATATTGCAGCTACCTCACTACTTGAAATCAGTAAAATTGCAGGTATCATTTTCATCACTTTTCTTAGCATTATTGTCGGATCTGTGTTTTTATTTAAAGCAAGAATTTTTGTTGTTAATTATAAAGATTATTTTTGTGTGTGCATTGAATATTATTTGAAGGGAAATATGAATGACAAATAAGTTATAACTGTAATAAAACAAGGTTGGATGGAAACCACTTTTTTGTTTCTTATGAGTAAAAGGTTAAATTAATAATATTTTGCACCGTGATTTTAAGGTACTCATTAAAATTATCAACTTTTCTTGTATGAATATGCTTTAGTGGTATTAAAATAAAACTATTGATTCACATTTTATTACATTGTTGGTTTTAAAAATTAGTTTACATGTGTTAAAGTTCTCTGTTTGCATATTTTATTATTTGTTTAATGCTTCTATGATTACATTACTACTATAAATGATTTTTTTAAAATTTAGAATAATATTGAAAAGCACAAGTTGTATTGTAACACAAATTGTGCTTCGTGATTTGTATATTCAGTTGCAATGCTTCTAGTTTAGTTCTAGGTTGTTATCATCATCAGTTACATGTGGAAATAAGGCTCCTGCATTTACTGAATTTCTCACAGTTCTGACCTGAGTATTGTCACGACTACCAGGTCAGTCTTGTTGAAAATCCAGTTTTGATCCTTCAGTACCTACAGAAATAGAAATCTAGGTGAACCAAATGGATGTTATGAAGAAAGCTGATTGGATTAGTATACATTTTAATTTATTTTAATGATGTAGTTAATAGTACTACGGTAAATTAGATTTAATATATTATATATAGTTTACATTTCTTGTTATTTGTGAGATTCTGCTTATTAAACATTACTATAAGTGACATTTTGAAAATTGATATTATAGTTTGAAATAATACGAAAAGACTAGAATAAAATTTTGATGGTTGATAGGAAGCACAAATATGTAACAATTGTAACGTAATGTGTTGTTTTGTTATAGGTTGACTTTCTTATCATCAACTCTTAAAACACATTATTTTAAAGCTCCTTCAACAACCTCAGTGTGCCTGTATACTGTCTGAAGTGGGAGTTATGTGTAATTTGTTAAATTACTTCTGTGTATTGAATTTTCTTGAATGTTATTTGGAAGGAAAAAGGAGTGACAAATAAGTTATAACTGTAATAAAACAAGGTTGGAAGGAAACCACGCATTTCGCATGAGGTAAAGGTTAAATTAATAATATTTTGCACCGTGATTTTAAAATACCCATTAAAATTATCAACTTTTTTTGTATGAATATGCTTAAATGGTATTAAAATAAAAATATTGATTCCCATTTTATTATATTGTTGGTTTTAAAAATTAGTTTACATGTGTTAAAGTTCTCTGTTTACATATTTTATTATTTGTTTGATGCTGCTATGATAACATTACTACTATAAGTGATATTTTTAAAATTTAGAATAATATTGAAAAGCACAAGTTGTATTGTAACACAAATTGTGCTTCGTGTTATGTATATTCAGTTGCAATGCTTTTAGTTTTGTTCTTGGTTGTTATCATCATCAGTTACATGTGGAAATAAGGCTCCTGCATTGACTGAATTTTTCACAGTTCTGACCTGAGTATTGTCACGACTGCCAGGTCAGTCTTGTTGAAAATCCAGTTTTGGTCCCTCAGTACAGAAATAGATATTTCTAGGTGACCCAAATGAATGTTATGAAGAAAGCTGATTGGATTAGTATACATTTTGACTACTTGAAAGTAATGTTGATTAAAATAATGTTTTGAACATTTTAATTTGTTTTAATGATATAGTTAATAGTACTTGGGTAAATTTGAGTTAATAAAGTATATACAGGGATGTGATTCTCCCGCGGATCCGCTGATTTCCGCTTTTTTTCAGATTTTTCCATATCTTTCGCTCTTTTTTCATAAATTTCGGCGCGGAAAAAAATTTTCTGCAGTAAATGACATTTTGTTGAAAATTTTTTTCTTCCGCGGAGCGAAAGTATTGAAGCCCCCAATAAACCTTTCTTCACATGTCTATCTGCTGGCTGGGGTAAAAGTGGTTGACCTTGGTAAAACAATGCCGTCTCCTACTCCACTACTCTCTTATCTTTTCAGGGATGAAAGACTTTTTTAAAATTTCCGACCATGTTCCAAAAACTTTTGGGGAGTCGAATGAACGATATAGTCGGACTTGCGACGAACTCCCCCCCCCCCCTACAGTAGCCTCCTGAGAAAATGATCTTCAGAAGAAAATTTGTAGAATTTCGGCATGTACGCCGTTGCCTTGACAACCCCGACTTCCGCTATAGTTTGGAAGGAAAAAAAATTAAGTCTTAAGCAGTTTCGTTTTGGCCGCTGATATTTGATTTCTTTTGATTGGCTGATTTACAGAATTTTAAATGTTAGGAACTGGGCCAGAATCTGCTAAAATTGCGATTCTTATTTAGATGATTTTTATGTAAATCATCGATTTTCGTATTTTACTGATTTAAAAGTTACTTGTTGAGATTCGTTTTTACACGATTTAAAAATCATTACTCGCAATTCCCATTCACGCAATTTAAAAATTCAATATCACGATTTGTATTTAAACGTTTTTAAAACCCAATATCGCGATTCATATTCCCGCTAGTTTAAAATCCAATGTCGCGATTAGTATTCATATATATTTTTAAATTTCAATATTGCGATTTGTTATCACGCGGTTGTAATATCAAACATCGATTTTCGTATTTATACGCGGTTTAAATATTACTCGTTGCGATAAGTATTCACGGACTCTAAAAATTATGCATCGTGATTCTTATTTACGCGATTTAAAAATTCAATACCGCGATTTGTATTTTCGTGCTTTTAAAATCCAATATCGTGATTCTTATTCACGTGATTTTAAAATTCAATATCGTGATTCTTATTCACGCTATTTAAATATTGAACATCGTGATTCTTATTCACGCGATTTTAAAATCAAACATTGTGGTTCTTATTCACGCGATTTTAAAATCCAACATCGCAATTCTTATTCAAGCGATTTTAAAATCCAGCATCGCGATTCTTATTCATCCTATTTTAAAATCGAACATCGCGATTTTTATTCACGCACTCTAAAAATCCAACATCGCGATTCTTATTCACCCTATTTTAAAATCGAACATCGCGATTCTTATTCACGCAATCTTAAAATCCAACATCGCGATTTTAAAATCCGATATCGCCTTATGCACGCGATTTTAAAATCCAACATCGCGATTCTTAATCTAAGGCCTCTAAAAATTGTGTGAGAAATGAACTTTCTTGTCCTATCAACACTGATGATCAAAAGTCTGCAAAACGCAGTCTACAGATCAGTCATGTTTATAAAAGACTATCGAAAAAACAAAGAACTGATGAGAAAGTCCATAAAGGACCTTTAACCATTAAAGAAATGTTTTTTAAAATGATGTGATACATAAAATCGTGCTTATGCATGTGAATTACTCAAAGTTATCTAAATTATTTAAAAAAAATTATTTTAAGCAAGATTTTATTTAAGAACATAATTACCATTCATTTATATTTATTTGAATAGATAATAATGTAATCATTATCAGATTGGCTATTGAATTCATATCATTTTTTCTTTTGCATGTTTAATGCTATAGTTATAAACTTCCTCTTTTTTGTGTTTTTGTCAATCACATCCCTGTATATAGTAGCATTTTTTTATATCATCCCTTTTTTTATATTGTGATTGATTAACTCAACACCTTAGTACATTATCTCTCTCTTCTAATAATAAATGTTTTTAAAAAAGTTAATTAAAAATTTTTAAAGCGCAGAATATAGAAGTGATGGAAATATAAATATTATTCTATTATAAACTTAATAACTAGAGTTGATTTGTTATAAAAAGCAATTTTTTTCGGGTTTACCCTGATAATTATTGAACAACCCTGATCTCAGTGTAAAATCATTGAGATCTAGTCCTATGGCTCTGTTTTCGTCTACCCCTATAATGGCTCTGGTATTGCAATATAAATAGTATTTTAGAATGTTTTGTTTCATTTTATTACCTAAAGTGTCTTAACATTAAAAAGAAATACCAGCACTTTTGTAATTTCAAACATGATTGTTCTAAACTGTTGTCAAATTTTTGTCATTTTGTTTTCAAATTTTTGTAGCATGCCTATCATATTTATATCTTGTAATCTAAAACTTTCAAAAGTTAAATAGGTGCCTAATAAATATTTAGAATTATGAATGAAATGTATGACTGTCACTCACATCGAAAACTATTACTTTTGGTATTTTATTTATCTTAACTGCTTTTAAAGATCTCCTGTAAAAGAAGAATTTTACATTTTGTTCATAGACTAAAAATTTAATTTGTAAAATGTACTGGATTTTTCCTATAATGTAGGTAGCAGTGGTATTTTTAATCCAAATGTATGTCTAAATTGTTTTCATTTTATAATAAATAAATGATTTTTCTACTGACTTAGTCTTTCTCTCTCTTCCTTTTTTTTTCTCTTTGTGTTTACTAAAGAAAAATTTATAAAATGAAGAGGAATACTACTTTTAAACATAAATTGAATTTTTCTAAATATACTTAAAAGCTTAACTTCATAACTAATTAAATTAAGTTTTATAAAAGTAATCATAATTGAAATACACTATGAAAATTAAATTATAACAGAACATTTCATGCACCAAAACATGTAACTGCTTTATAGTAGTACATAATCAGGGCTGAAAGTAATCCTTAATTTCCTTTAAAAAATAAAATAAAGAAAGTATTCTTAATTATTAAACATTTCAATAGATGTCCCGAAATTTTTGTGATTTTAAAATTTTATTGAAATTAATAGGGAGAAAAATTATTATTTATCTAAAAAAATATTGAAGAAATGTCATGAAACAAAGTAAATAACAAAATGAACTACGAAGTCTTCATAGCTCTCAAGTACGATATTAATCTACTTCCAGTATTAGAGACAATTACTCTTAATTTGATAGCATATTCGATGTGTGAGAGGAATATAGAAAAATCTCTTACCTCACTACTCCCATCGTACTCTACTGTTTCTCAAAAGAAAATCCTCGTATTTTGCTACAACTTAACGAATTTCTATATTTAGACAATTTTATTCTCTCTTTTGTGAGAAAGAAAACACATTTTTAAGAAATATTTCTTTTTTCACTTAAGTACAGGAACTACTAAAACTATTAACAATTGTATATCTGCGAATTCATGTTAGCATTGTACAGTGGACCAAAAAAAAAATAATAATAATTATAATAATAATAACTTTCCCTCATAACCACCCTCAATAACTTTCGTTCTAATGATCTGATTTTCACATACTAAGTGTCAATCTTAATGGTTCCTGAGGGTGACCTCATATATGAAAATTATTTAGTGCTAACTATTAAGTTTCGAAATCGGACACAGAAACGTACTTTCTCTGAATAAAAAAAAATTTTTTTTGCATATTTGGATATTTATCCGTTTGTTTATAAATTATTCATAATTTTAATCCGGTTTTTTCTAAGTACTGAATGGTCAATACTTTACTATAGGTAAAATTTTACAACTCATCAAAGGTCTTAAAAACCAAATTACTTTTAGGCAAACTATAAAAAATAATAGGCTCCATGAACTTTTATTTTACAAAAAAATCTGAAATGTAGTTTAACATAAATTTACAAAAAAAATAGAGGGTTCGTTTAAAGAGCTAATAATGCAAATAGTTTTGAGAAGCTAATTTTTTTTTGCAACAATACATGAAAAATTTAAAAATAAAATCAGATGCTGATTACAATTTAATACACTTAAGTAATAAGGAATTTATTTCGAAATATATACCTTTAAATTACTAATTTTCAACTTAAAAATACAATTTATTTGCCTCAAATGCCAAGTTCTAACTGTATAATACGACATATTCAATACCCAACCAATTTCTGTGATGGATTTTCCATTTTTATATAGTGCCACTATTTTTTCTTTTAGAATGTATGAGCAGTGGAACATTATTTTCTCTACTAAAATTAAATTCAATTAAAATTAGTAAAACTCCAATAAAAACTTGCCAATCTCTAAATAATCTACAACGGCAAAACTCAACGAAAAACTCTAAGTAAAATTTACTCTGCAATTTACTAGAACCTTCAGGACGTAGACGTCAATTTTTGGCGAATTTTAATTTTTTCAAAGATTTGAAACTTTTTTTATTTATTTTCTTAAATTTGAAATTTCATTTAGAAAAATTAAGTTTTTATGCTTGTAGTAGTCTGTATCTTAATATTTTAACAGGACTTATATTGTCCTTAATAAATTAAGAAAACTGTAGCATTAGTGTCGTAATTATAAAGTTAAAATTAAAATTTGAAAAACCACACATTTCGTTACCACGAATTTACAAGTTTTTGAAATTAAATATTGAATGTTGTGGTGAATATAAACATAATAAAATACATCTTCTTAGTTTTGCTGCCACATGTTTAACTTCTTAAGGACCTAGATGGCTATTTAGCAAGAACTGAACAGGATAGTTTATCTCCATTACTATAGCCAACCAAATTAGCAAAAACTTATTTACACCCATTACCTATTTTTCGTTTTTAATATACTTTGAACCTATAGAAAATTGAAAATTATCTTATTTCCAATGTAACATAAACTTGTTCTATCTTTTAAAGAGAAAAAGAAATACTGAAATGCCAGCAAAATATGACATGTAAGAAGATGATACTGAATTTTATTGTCAAATCTAATTTGTTCCGACTTATAACAATTTTGTCAGAAAAAATCTGTTGAAATATTAAAATGTTGCAAGTTATATATCTCACATTCTGATTTTATAATTAAAATCAGAATTTAAAACAATATAATTAGCTTTCCAAAACATACTGGTTAATTGATTTAATAGCCTTCATTTGATTATTTGTGTAGATTAAATTACGCAGATTAAACTTATATTTAACATAGTAGAGGTAAGAAATCTCTACAGTTGTCAAAACTGCTATTGAAATATGTGAAATGTTGCAATAAGTTTTTACTGATACGTTATTGAATTAATAAATGAACACATGGTTTATTTAGTATAACAATTAAGGTTGTAATAAAAAATAAACTTCTCCAGATATCTTGACAATTTTATTTTATCCGTCTTGATTACTTTATGTATTATTTTTAATAAATTATACAGGGTGTCTATAAAAGAACTCCGGGGTTTTGAGGCAAAATATTTTAATGAAATAAAAAACATACATACATGTTTTATACATGACTGAAAAGCTTACATTTTCAAGTTTTTTTAACACTTAGTAAAGTTCTATATGAGCTCCGTTAGTGACACGGCAGACGTCTAAACGGTATTCTACCTCTTCCCATGTCCTGGCGAGCATGTCTGGGGGGACGGTTGCCACACTATTGACTATTCGTTCCCTGAGATGTTGAACATCACGAATTTTCTCTGCATACACAAGATTCTTGATATGCCCCCAGAAGAAAAAATCCAAAAGAGTCAGATCAGGGCTCCTTGGAGGCCATGGAATAGGTCCCTCCCTTCCGATCCACCTGTTGCCGAGCTGAGCGTCCAATGCCTCACGCACACGTAAACTGAAGTGTGGCCGGGCCCCATCTAGTTACGTCGAAAGTTTCTTTGTACGGTAACTAAAGACTTCGTTTCTATGAGCCAAATAACACATTGAGCCTTTTGTTGCGTAGTCGCCTTCATTTCAAATTTCGCGATGTCATTTCAAGGTCAACGCCCTGCAGCGCCGCCAACAGTTGATACAAACATTCCCAATTGGTATGAGTAAAACTTTTTGAGCTACTCTTTTCAGAGAAATCGACTAAATTTTGCTATCTTTTATAGTTAGTGACATATGAATTCTTAAAACCCCGGAGCTCTTTTATAGACACCCTGTATATTAATGTCTTGTTTGCAACCAATCTTCTCTTATTTTAATAGTCATTAAGTTGATTTAAGGAGAAATTTAAGAAGAAGACACGATGGATAGAAACAAAATTGACAAATGGGTTGCATGTAAAATTATCCTCATTTGTCCTGATATTTAGTTTTCAGTCATCTCTTCAGAACATCTTTTTCTGTATCAACACAAAGATTTTGTAATAATCGATTTGAAGAATCGAAAGATTTAGAATTTTGACCAAGCATCTTTTTATTTTACAAAATAATGCTAGTAAAAGAAGCAAAATCTAAGAAATCATACTTGTGGACCGTCCACTATTTATATACAAAGACAATTTAAGCAATTAAATTTTAACCAGTTTATGACATCACATTATTAAATTCACCCCCGCTATTAATATTTAATCCGATAAATGTTTCCTATCTTTAAACATTATAAGTAGCACTCAAACTTAGGAGATAACTTCATTTCATTTTCATCACGTATAAAAAAGTACTTTTAAGTACTTGATTCATAAGATCAGTGGCGTACGCAAGGGAGGGGTTTAGGGGTTTGAACACCCCCCTTGAGCTCAGACAAAATGGCAAAAATAAACATTTTAGTAGAAATTATGCGGGTATTATTTTTTAAGTCTATACATTTTTATTTGCCTTATGCCTACCTTTTTATCTCACGGTATTTCTCAGAATACTGAAAAAAACATTTACTATAATAGGGTTGTACTTTTGAAACCAAATTCACGTGGTACTGTTATGGACTTTCTGTTCTGCCAGTCGCGATAGTTTTCGAGACTGGCTGTCATTCGCGAGGTCTTTACGCGATGATTCTGGAATCTTAGACGTTCTGTCGTCTTTGAGACAATTCGAGAATTTTGGAGATGCGGTGAAAAATTATATAAAAAGGGGAACGGAGTACAATGTAAGTTTTTCTGTTGTACAGAAATGTGATACTTCCGTTGAAGAAAACGTTTCTAGCATAACAAAATCTGATGAATGTGAAAGTGGCTCTCAAAATGTTACTTCCCACCCATATGACATTGGACTTTTTTCAGAAGATATTACATGCGAGAAGATATTACATTATGTTCTTAAACTTAAAAAATCAAATCAAAATTTAACTAAACAATGTTGTCTAAATAAAAAGTCAAAACTGTCTAGCTGTCTAAATTAGAGAAATAATAGTGCTTCATTGCATACTCGAATTTCTTTTAGTAGCTTCAGAAAATTATGAACACCCCCCTTGAAAAAATTCTGCATACGCCACTGCATAAGATACATATACAAATTTTACTTAGTATGTAAAATTTGTATTTACAGTACAGTGTAAGATACATATAAAAATTTTACTTAATTAAATATGTAGTAAAATTTTTGAGATATTTTAGCTTTACAAAAGGAATTTTAAGTCTCCCTTTTAGCCATGTTACTGAAAACCTTAAACTTTTAAATTACCGGGATAGGAATTTCCATTATGAGTATGTATTTTTCATTGTTCTTGGTAGTGCATAGAAGGAGTTACTCGGTCTGCTTTTAAAATCCTGAACTGTGCCTCAAGAACGATTGCAAAATCCACTTTTTACTTATGGCCGGGGTAGCATGGTCGGTAGGGCGCTGGGCCCATGTCCGAGAGCTCGTGGGTTCGAACCCCACCGGCCGAAGTCTCCCCGTGTAGTTGGTGACTGATGCACGTTAAATTCTGCCGTGTCGCAAAGTCCTCCATGTTCCCATAACAAATCAAAACCTCTGGGGGTACTGGATTGGAGATCGATCGTTCTCTGATTCAGGTCAAAATTACGATCTGTGGATGAATGAATGGGTCCTCCTTATAAATGGGTGTTATGTATGGTGTGGCAGAAGTCGAATTCTTGGTCACAGATGGCGCCACTGAAAAATAAGAACAATCGCACCCCCTATGCCTAATTCCATACGTCAGCAACAACAACCTGTTCTTCGTATGGAGTAAAAAAGAGTAAACAATGAATATATCAGTGTTTAATTACACTGTGGAATACGCGCAAAACAGAAAGACATAACAACAAAATTGAAAAAGAAAAAATTATTTAAATTTTTTTATTTAGTATTTAATATGGCTCTAAAGTGTGACTTTACATAATTATAATGAGCGAAACACATTTTCAGTTGTTCATTATGATTAAACTTGGTCATGTAATACACGAAAAAGATTTGCTAGATTTTTAAGAAACATATTATTTTACATAAAATGGTTTGATTAAAAAATATAACTAAATGTGTTAATTTATATAAATTTATTTTAGAAGTTAAAACCCAATTTTCAAGCTGAAATAGTATAGCTGAATAGTACTCAAAGAATATTTGGCTAGAAATTTTTTTTTCTCCAGATATATCAGATATTTTAATATAACATACTAGAATAAGTTATTAGTAAAATAATAAAATCACAGGAACTCAAGTACTTAAGTTTTTGAATTTTAACACTGAATAAAAAGTTCATGTTTATTTCATCATTCTGATATTTTCGCCATTACAAATACAATACTATTTACTCTAATTTCATTCAGATGTTGACAAAGGACAATCTAATGACCCGTCAAAGTTTCTTACAGTAATGTAGAAGAGTCAGAAGATGTAAGAAGTTCTCATTTTTCACTTAAAACTGTAAGAAGGGAAGCAGAAAATAAACCAGTTTATTGAATCAAAATATACAGGCAAGTTCTTCATAATTCCAAATTTTCGGCGTATCAGTTTTATAATAAAGCGTTTACTCTGGTTTTTGGAGTGGTTAGTAGTGGTATTAATGTTTTTTTTTTTTCTTTTCTTGCTTGAATGAAAGTTTGAGAAAACAATCATATTTTGCATTACACGTAAATGGGAACCACGAAAATATCTTTCAGATTGCTTGATTCCATTTAAAAGTTCAGTAATCGCAATGAATTTTTTTATAATGAATCATTTTTTTAAAATTATCTTTGAGAGACTTCTTTGTGAATATAACGAGATGTTCTTCATATTTTTGTAGTTCTTAACTCAACCCGAAAATCAGAGTAGCTCGCTATTTAAGTATCGGAATAAAACCATATTTATGAAAGTTATAAAAATAATTCATTATAATGAAGATTAAATTGAAATTAACATTATCAAATTTTGCGTTACACGCTAAGAAAAACAAACGAAAATGTTTTTCAGATTGCTTTTATTGGTACATAAAATAAAATAATTTGCACTTTAAGCATCGGAGCAAAATTATATTTATGAAAATTAAAAGATTAGTTTCTTTTAATTAAGATTAAATCAAAAAAAAAATCGCATTTTGCGTTACACGCAAAGGAAAACCATGAAAATGTTTTTTTAAATTGGTTGGTGATAGTAATAGGATTCAAGCAAAGTGTTCATCATCATCTCAATGAAAATATTTTTTACGAACAGCCATTTTTTAATTTTTATTAACTCTTATAGATAGGGTACCATATTTCTGAAAAGAACGAAAAGCTCTTCTTATTAACTGAACCCAGAAATTAAAGTAAGTCGAAAAGTGAGTTAAGTATCGAAGTACAATTGCTATAAAAATAACCTATTTTAATTGAAATTATAAAACTTTTTGTTACACGCTAAGGAAAACCACGAAAATGTTTTTTTAAATCACTTTTATCGGTAATGGGATTCTAGCTAAATGTTTATTATCTAAAAGAAATTATTTTTTAAAAACCAATCTTTTTTTCTTTTTTATCCTTATGAAGCTTATCATCTTTGTGAATGTAACGAAACGCCCTTATTATTTTTAATCCAATTCAGAAATCGAAGTAATTAACAATTTAAGTATCTTAATACAATCATATTCATGAAAGTAAGTAGAATAGTTTATTTTAATGAAGATATTATTATTTATTTTAATTAAATTAAAATAATCAAATTTGCGTTATATGCGAAGGAAAACCACGAAAAAATCTTTTAAATTGCTCAATGGTAATAGGTTTCCATCTAAATGTTGATTATCGCAATGAAATTTTTCTTTATAATCAATAATTTTTTTTATCATCCTTGAAAAACAATCTGTCATCTTAGTGAATATTCTGAAACACTCTTCTTATATCAATATTTTTCTACGCAACCCAGGAATCAAAGTAACTTGTAATTTAAGTATCAGAATAAAAGCATACTTATGAAAGCTATTGTAGTAACCAAATTCTGCGATACGAGCTAAGGAAAAGCAAGAAAGCGTTTGTCAAATTTTTCGAAATGCTCATTATAGCAATGAAATCATTTTTAATAATCAATGATTTTATTTTATCATCTTTAATATATAGCCATCTTTGATATATAAGGAAATGTTGTGAAATGCTCTAAAAATTGTTTTGTACGTTTTTGTATTTTTGTACATAACCCAGATATCAAAGTTACTTGTAATTTAAATACAGGAATGAAATTATATTTTGAAGGAATTTTTTAAATGAAAATAATTAGAATTTACATTACGCACAAATGAAAACCATGAAAAAGTTTTAATAACAAACTGATTGAACGCTAGCAGACAATTATGAGACTCTATCTCAACAATTATTAACATTTTCCAATTTACTGTTCTTCATGAAATTAAATGTTTTGGTCAGCTTCGATTGCTTATAAAACTGTTCTTTATTTTATTTTAATTATTTAATTTTTAGTTATATTTATATGTTGCTAATAAGTACTTAAATTGTTTTTTTTTATTTATTTATTTCAAGTATTTGAATTTCAGAACAATATAAAAATCAATTTTTAAGATTATATTAATTTTTTCATTTTAAAATTTACTAACTATAAATCTTTAAAAAACTTGAAAAAAATGTGTTCAGATTTTTTTGCTACAGAGATAGAATGTTATTATTTATCATGACAATTTATAAAAATCAAATAAGAAAAAATAGAGTAGAGACCAATTATGCCAAAGTTCACCCTAACATCCGTTTGGTATAGTGATTGATCTTTATATCTTTATGTCTTTGTCTGAGTACATACAAGGAAAGGAGGGGATACAAGCATCTATATTCATTGTCTACGAAGTGCTTTGATTGGTTCGAATAAATTATCAAACCGAACATGCGCAGTAGTAAAATTACGTCAAACAAAAATGCTAAAAATGCCATTCTAGTAATCCTGACAATACGATTAAGCGATAAAGATGAAAACGATGATGTAATCGACCAATCAAATGCCTCTATTTATTAAAAAGGCGGTCAGCCAAGCAACAGCCCTAAAATAAATATTTACATATTTTAATCTTTGATCTTTCTTCAAGAATTTAATATGTAGTATTCGTTTTAAACTTGTTTGCATTATTGTATTTATTATTAGAGAATCGATTTACTTATAACTATATTTACTGACAGTTTGCCAAAAAAAAAGAAATATTCTTAAAATAAAAAAATAATACGTCAAATAATACAAATCCAATACATCTTTATTTATTACCTTTTCTAAAAATCATACTTTGAATGTTGTTTTAAATAAATGTAATTGAGTCAATCAGAAATTTTATCACTAGATTATGAAACTTTAGAAATTATATGTATATTATCGAGTGCTTTTAGATTTAAAGAACTAATGATTAATATTTAATTTCACAAAATTTTGCAATTTTCTATTTTTACTTATTTTATTATTTATAAAATTTTTATTATATTTATGATTACTTTATTACCTTCTATTATTTATAATATTTTTTTTTTATTTGCAATTGATAAAATGTGTAGCTTTATACTTTATAACACTAAAATCTTTTAGTTTTAAAGCTACAATAAGTATCAAAATAACGCGCAATAAATAAACTTTAATAAATCGGTAGAATGCATGAAATAAACTTTAAACTAGCATTTTTTAAATAATTGTTAGTTTAAATAATCTTTAAAAAAATTTGCTTTACAATTTTAAAAGAAACTGCTTTTTCAATTTTTCACTTTCTTTTTTGTTATGATTCCTCTTTTTTTTTTTTTTTTTCGCAATTGTAAACTTATACATTTTAATAATGTTGTCATTCCCTGGGAAGGATAGCTACGAAGTTTTTTTTTTTTTATACCGCCAGATGGCGTTCTTTTTAAATTTGTATGTGTTTGTTTGCTTTTTGTTAATAAACTTTTACTTTCTGTCTGAATCTCGATCCACGGACTACAGTTGGTAGCAGAGCGTGGTTTTGAAAATTATGACGCAGTAAAAAGTTTCACTTAGTTTCGCCGTGATTTACATCGTTTGGATTCCAAAATCAAAATGAACAGGGATCTGCCGAGTATCCCACTGCTGAACAGTGAGAACTTTTACCAGTGGAGTATTAAAGTCAAGGCTTTGCTGACACTTAAGAAAATTGCTAATGTGCTAACTGAAGAAGCCCCCGTTGATCCAAAGTTGCGGGAACAATGGACATTAAACAATGATGACGCAGTTGCATACATACAACTATCGCTTTCTGATGACCAAAGTCTTCAGTTCGCAAACGAAACTAACGCAAAAATTCTATGGGAAAAAATTCAAAGCACATTTACTGGTAAAACCGAAGATCGAAAAATCGATGCAAGTAACGAAATAAAAAATCTTGAAATGAAAGAAAATGAAAATGTGTCAGACTATATTGCAAGATCACGAGGACTTAAAACGAAATGTTCATCACTTGGACTGGAAATTTCTGAAAGAGAACTTGTTTATTATACTGTTAGAGGATTAAGAGGAAAATTTGTAAACGTAAGGGAAATCCTAAAAACCCAACGCGAAAAACAAATGGAGGAAATTTTAGAAATACTGCGGGAAGAAGAAAACATCCTATCAAAATTAAGAAATGATATTCCCAGACGAACAGAAGCATTCGGAGTAAAACATAAAAATGAAAATAGAAGCAGGAAGAAATGTTTCATCTGCCATAAAACGAATCACCTAGCTAAAGACTGCTATTTCCGAAACAAGAATGAGGAAAATCAAAACCAAACATCTCAAGAAAAAAGAACATTTACGAACTATAAATCGGGTATGAACAAAACCAAAAACAATAACGCTCATTGTGCATTTGAAAATCAAGATAAACATTCTAGTGAAAATTTCGCACTTACCGCTGAACAAGAACAAAACCAAATAAATTCTAGTGCTACTGATAAAAACAAAACTGTTTTTATTTTGGATTCTGGTGCTACTTCACACATGGTAAAAGATTTAAACTTTTTTGAAAACTTAAATCATGTTAATGGAATAATACAATTAGCAGGTAAGAAGTCAAATTTAATTTCAAAAGGAATCGGTATTGTAAAAGCTACAACAACAGTTGATAATTGCAGTAAAAATCTAACAATATACGATGTAATATATGTACCAGATTTACGAAACAATTTAATTTCAGTATCTAAATTAATTGATAAAGGATATAAAATTGAATCTAACGGTAATGATATTTTGATTTTAACTAATGATAATCGCAATGTTTTAAAAGCCGTAAAAGTAAACAATCGTTTTGAAATTTTAATGGAACCATGTAATAACATTTCACCTAAATTTTTTGATTATAGTGATGTAAATAATTCTGAGTTAGAATGTAATAAAGTATGTAATTTGGATACTTATAATATTTGGCATAAAAGACTATGTCATTTAAATCCACAATACATGGTAAAGATGCAAAATGTTATTGGCATAAATTTTAAAGATTTTGAAAATTATCGCTGTGAATCTTGTGATATAAGTAAAGTAACTCATAAAAGTCATCCAACAATTAATATTGCACAAAGTAATTCTATATTAGAGTTAATTCATGCGGACCTTGCAGGCCCTATAAATTGTGATTCATTAGGAAATTCAAAATATTTTTTAGTACTAGTGGATGATTTTTCTGGGATGTACTTTTCTTATTTTTTGAAGCATAAAAATGAAGTATTTGAAATGTTTTGTATGTTTAAAGAAAGATATGAAAATTTAATGAATAAGAAAATCAAAAGATTCAGAACAGATAACGGTTTAGAATTTGTTAATAACGAGATTGATAGTTTTCTTGAAAAATATGGGATCATACATGAAAAAACAGTACCGTATAATCCTTCGTCAAATGGACGTGCTGAACGAGCCATAAGAGTATTAGTAGAGAGGGCTAGAACATTATTATATGAAAGTGAATTACCAATAAAATTCTGGGCTGAAGCGATAAATTTTAGCACTCACATTTCTAATCTAACACCACGTAAAAATAAACAGAATCTTCCGATTGAAATATGGTCAGGAAAAGAACCGAAACTTAACTACTTAAAAGTATTTGGATGTGTCGTTTATTTTCATATACCTAAACAATTCCGTAATAAATTTGATGTTCCGGGAAAACGTGGCATTTTCGTCGGTTATTCTAGAGAAAGGCGTGCGTATAGAATATATGATGTCGATAAAAATATTGTAATTGAAGAGCGATCTGTTAAATTTAACGAATCATTAAGAGGAAGTAAATTTCTAACAAACAAAAATGAATGTAGCATATGGAACATTGAGGATTTGACCCAGTTTAATATAACTCTACCACAGATCGAAACTGAAACCCAAAACTCCCCTCCAACTGAATCAAGCAGTGAACATTCTTTTTCTCATAAATCTTCTCAAGAAAGTGCTGATTCACAAAAAGAAAATAATCAAAATACTCCTGCATTAAGACGTTCTGAAAGAATTAAAAATAAAATATCAGCTAACGCGAACTTAGCCTTGAAAGGATCATCTATTCCTCAAAATTATGACCAGGCGATAAACAGTAATAAATATTCCGAGTGGAAAACCGCGATGGAAAACGAACTTCTTTCGATGGAGAAACATAAGGTTTTTGAATTAATTGAGAGGCCTAAGAAGGATAAAATAATAAAAAGTAAATGGGTGTATACAATTAAAAATGACAATAATAACAAAATTTACAAAGCGCGACTGGTTGCAGCTGGATTTAATCAAATTAAAAATGTTGATTATTCTGAATCATATTCACCTGTGGTAAATATTGAATCATTCAGGTTATTAATTGCTTTATCAGCAAAATTGGATTTATTTGTTAAATTTTTTGACATTAAAACTGCATATTTATATGATGATATTGATGAAACTCTGTACATGGAAATACCTCCAGGTTTTGAAGATAAATATGGTAAAAATAAAGTGTGCAAATTAAATAAAAGTATTTATGGTCTACCTCAATCTGGTAGAAATTGGCATATAAAGTTAAAAAATGAACTTAAAAAGATTGGTCTCACTCAACTTGCATCTGACAATTGCGTATTTACTAAAATTAATGATAATGATTTTTTCGCAATTTGTGTATACGTAGATGATTTGGCAATATTTTCTAATAATTCGAAATTATACAAGGAAATTATTTCAAAACTTAATCAAACATTTGAATTAAAAGAAACAACTAATGATTCAAAATTTTTAGGCATTGAGATTTCACAAAAAGAAAACGGAATTGGTCTATCTCAAATTCATTACATTGAATTTTTAATGAAAAAATATGGTTTGGAAAATTGCAAGAAAACAAATATTCCCATAACTAAAGGTGAAGATAGATGTTTTAATCCTACTGATGATTTAGTAGATCAAACTGATTATCAGGAAATAGTCGGTGAACTTTTATATTTAGCAAATAGAACCCGACCAGATATTGCTTTTGTAACTAGTTATTTATCACAATTTAATAAACGTCCTGAAAAAAGGCATTATGTTTTGGCCAAGAGAGTTTTAAAATATTTGAACGGTTCAAAAGATAGAGTCTTGTTTTATAGTAAAGAATTTGGTATTTTAAACTGTAGTGCGGATGCAAGTTGGGGCAATGCAGAAGGAGGAAAATCTTTTTCAGGTTGTGTAATTATGTTAGGTAATTCTATTATAACATGGAAAAGTAAAAAGCAAAGATGTGTTGGACTTTCAACATGTGAAGCTGAATTATTTGCTGCAGCTGACACAGCTCGAGAACTTACTTGGATAATAAATATGTTAAATGAACTGAACTGTAAAAAATTTATTGATGCTCCTGTTACTATGTTTTCTGATAGCCAAGCAGCTATTGACTGGTTGAACAACGGTAAATCTTCTAACAAAACCAGGCATGTAAATCTTAAATTTCATTTTGTAAGAGATATGATTGAAGATAAAATTTTAAAAACTGTTTATAAGAATACTAATGATAATATTTCTGATTTTTTAACTAAAGCTGTAACTTTTGAGAAGTTAATTTTTTCTTTGGAAAAAATAAGTTTAATTTGAAATTTATGTTAAGAGAATTAATATTTTTATGTGTATATTGTTATATGTGTTAAAAAGTAAAATCCTTCTCGCAGGGGGAGATTGTTGTCATTCCCTGGGAAGGATAGCTACGAAGTTTTTTTCTTTTTATACCGCCAGATGGCGTTCTTTTTAAATTTGTATGTGTTTGTTTGCTTTTTGTTAATAAACTTTTACTTTCTGTCTGAATCTCGATCCACGGACTACAAATAATTGTAAGTTATTTTTTCAAGAAAAACATTATTTTCTTCTTTTTTATAATATTTTTTATAATAAATTACAATTCGCAACTCAAACAATGCAATATTTATTTTTCAAATTTAATAATTTATCTCTTTTTTGGAAATGGTATTTTCAATCGTTGTGTTATATTGAACTAGATTTGGAAAAAAATTCTCTGCAATGAATTTTTTGCCTTACATTACCCTCTTACATTAAACCCAACTCAGAAGAGAAGGATGCCAAGTAGTTGTACTTTATTTAAGAATTTCATGTTAGAGTTATTAGTTACACAATTTCACTATTGTCGTTCTAACCATAAGGGCAGTTCGTGATTTTTTTTATATCACAACTTCGTTTTTAAAGTTTAACTCGTTACAAGTATTTTTAATACTCTCAATTAAACACATTTTCAATTTCAAAATATTCTCAATTGTTTTTATATTTGATGCTGGATTTTATTTTTTTTTGCCCTATCATTTACCATTGTGTATGTAAATAAATTATGAAAAAGTAATTCGGAAAAATATTTGTTTTAAGTGCCACATAAATTTGTAAGAGACTTTTTGAATTAAAATTAATTGCATCAATGAGGATAACTTAAAATATTATTCGAATAATACCAAAAAAAGATTAGTATAATAATTACCAATGAATACAGATAAAACAGAATATATTAGTTAATATTTAAAAATTAATAATACTTAGCAAATTATTAATACTTAACTAATATTTAAAAAAAAATCTCAAAACAGAGAAAACAATTATGCTTGATTTTTTCTCTCCCTAAAATTTGTAATACTAACAATAAGTATTTTCAAAAATTCAAATGTCAAACAACAGCTTAAGAAATAACTAAAAAGTTTTCTTTAGTCTAGAATTTTTTTAGTACAATTTTTAAACAAAATATTTAAAACAATGTGATTTTTTTAGAAATTGTTTAATGTTTATTTTAACAATTTTTTTTCATAAAATATTACATAATTTTTAAAAAACAAATTTTTGAGTATATTTCGATGTCATAATTATAAGACTAGAAATATAAATAATTTTTTCTTGGAATATTGAGAACAGGAAAATTAAGGAAAAAAATAATTAAAAAAGGTTTCTTAATTATGCATCTAAATTTACCAGCAACTTTAAAACAATTAATTCAAAAACAATTTTATTAAAAAAGTTTTCTTTCTTTATATTCCGGTCTTTTTATTATGCTCTTATATGGAATCCAACTCAGAAGACAAGGGTGCCAAGTCATGAGAACTTTGTTAGAACTTTTGGGAGTTAGAACTTTTAGTTATACATTTCCATTGTACAGCAATGGAAAATGGTCTAGCCATAAGGATTATTCGTGATTTTATTTTATCACAAATTAGTGTTAGTAGTTTAGCTCGATGCAAATATCAACTAGTTTTTATTGCACACATTTTTAAGAACAAAATTTGCTCAATTGTTTTTCTGATTGACGCAGGATATTTTTTTCTTATGATTTACCATTCTGTATATAAATAAATTATGCAAAAGCAATTCAAAAGAAATTCTCTCTTTTTACACGTCGCAAAAATTCGAAAAAAGCTTTTTGAAGTAAAATTAATCGCATACATTAAGATAATTTAAAGTATTACTTGAATAAAAACATAATAACGCTAGTTTAATAATAACAAATAAATATAAGTGAATATCTTTAGAATAACTTAGCTGATACTTAATGGAGAATCTCAAAACAGAAAAGAAAATAATGCTTAAGTTTTTTTTCCACCCTAAAACTTATTACTTACCATTTTATTAAAGGAGTAATTATTTTAAAAAGATCAAATGTCAAACAGAAGATTAAGAAATAACTCTAAAACGCTTTTCTTATTCAATTGCTTTTTTAATGCTATTTCTAACAACAACAAAAATTTAAAAAAGGTGATTTTAGAATTTTTTTAATCTTAATCTTAACAAATTTTATTCCTAAAAATAATAGATAATTTTTCAAAAAATAAATTGTCGAATATATTTTGGCATTATAGATAGATATAAGAGTAAAAATATCTTTTTGTCTTAGAAAATAAAAGATGAAATTTTCGCATTTAAAGTATGAACAGAAAAATGAAAAAAATAATAAAAATGTTTCTTAATTATGCATCTATATTTAACTGCAACTTAATAATAATTCAAAAACGATTATATCGAAAAAATTTCCGCTCTTCATATTCCATGCTTTTTATTACCCACTCATATACTACCCAACTCAAAAGACAAGTGAAAATAAATGAAATTATGCTTCTTAATTATGCATCTAAACTAATCAACTACTTTATAAAAATTACAAATCCGATCATATTCTAAAAGCTTCAGTTCTTTCAAATCTATGATAGAAAATTGCATAGCGGATTAAAAATAAGCATACAATTTATAGTAATTCTTATTTAAATTTTATACTATTTAGTTATAGTAATCTTTTTTATTTATTTGGCACTAATCTCAGTCATAACTCACCAATTTTTTAAAGAAAAAAATTCCATTTTTTTTCAGCAGATATTTTGAAAATATTACGAGGTAATTAAAATAAAAGTTAATAAAAACATGGCAATAATTATACTAAACATATTATGGCTAAGAATACACAAAAATTTGGAACAGAAAAAATGTTCACGTTTTATTTAAAGTCGTGCAAGATTATTATAGATTTTATTATAAGTTCTGCTAGAAACCGAAACTAATTATTTAATCCATTCATTATATGAAATAATAAGTTTGTGAGAGAAAAAATTATGTCTGAAATATATTCATAAAATATCTAGGTAAATGATTATAAAAAATCATAAAATATCTGGGTAAAAATTATCTTTGAAATCGGAAATCTAATTTAATCCCAGCGCTAAACGCATCCTATTCGAACGTTCGAATCGCTTTCACCAGCAAATTGTTAGGTGAAAGCTTTCCGATAGATGGGAGGAAAAATGAAGATCGCAGCCCGTTAGCAAAATCCGTTCGAAAGCGTGAGGTTTTAGGTTTTCCATAGGAGTAGAACCGTGACGTCAAAATGACGTCATTTTTCTATCCCTAGCTCGTTCGATGGTTGCGAGTTCAGACAACACCTACTAGAGTTGTTTACAGCTCCTGGATTGATGTATATGTTACCGTTAAAGTATGAAATCCGTTATTTTTTAGAATACCTAGTTATTCCATGAAATAACTGATCGTGTCCGTTAAAGTGTAAAACTCTCTTGCATTTCACGGTTTAACTAGTTATTTCATAGAATAACGATCTGCAGCCCGTTAAAGTGTAAAATAATCTACATTATAATCATATATCCCTCACGACAACATTTTTTACCATCCACCCCTACTGCATTTATGAGCTATTCAACAAAAAATGTTTTTGTTTTAGAAATAATGTTCTTTGTAATTCCAAGTGTCATTTTAGTAATCCTTGTTGTAACAAATGATTTTCTGGTACGTTTCCATAAATACCATTTATACGCTGCATAAATTAGATAAATTGCTTCTTTTTCATTTTAATTGTCTATCATTAGTTTATTTACAGAATACCTAGTTATTTCATTTTAGATCAATTGTTTATTTTACACTTTAACTGTCTCTCATTAGTTAATTTATAGAATACCTAGTTATTTCATAGAATAACTAGTTAAAGTGTCAAATTAATAACATATTACACACTTTAACGGACATGATCTGCTATTTCATGGAATAACTAGGTATTCTATGAAATAACTGCATTATATACTTTAACGGTAACATATATAAATTTTCAGGCGAAACACTCACCAATCAGTGGGCTACCCGCTACTTTTTGGGCTACTTATTATTTTTCGAATGCTACAAATCTTAAAAATGCGCTACTTTTTTCCTCACAGAAATATATATAAATTTTTTTAAATTTTCCCCTTCCCGTTATAAAATGATTCTGAAAGTTTGCAGTTTCTTTACCCTTTTCAAAGAGGACATTTTTTGTTGTTGTTAAAAACGCTTTAACTTTAGATTTGGATTCTTGATTTGTCCATATCTATGTTTCAAATCGTAGACTCGTGAAATCGCGAAGATTTATATGGAAAAATATACGGAGAGTGTGATGGGGAAAAAAAGTCTTCAACCACTATTAATCGGTTATCTTCTGGAAAAACAAATCACGTGACTCGCTTCGCTTTGAAACTCAGAAAATTTAAATCTAGAGTCATTAAACATGTTGAATGAAATAGTTGTTGTGAATGACAATGAGTTTCCAAAAAATATCGTACTTTTAAATGATTTTTAGTAAATTCATTTTACTTTTGTAAATTACCATATATTTACAGTTTCACGAAAAATAGCATTCCAGGAAATATGGAAATTTCAAATAAAATTGAAAAATTTTCTCTGAACATTTGCTTATCGCATACACGTCCACCATTTTCAGATTTGCCAATAGAATTATTACCGCAAAAATCCCAAATTGGAGAGATATAAAATCAGTGGCGCTGTCTCTTACCAACAAAGTGGGACAATTTTTTTTTCCTGATGGCATTCCTACAAATGGGATAGATTTCTGGTGCAAGGTCACAACAATTAAAAATGCAGGTGATGATCTTGCTTTTAAGAAATTGTCTCAATTTGGATTAAATATGTAAAGTTTACCGATTAGCAATACCACAGTTGAGAGAGTGTTTTCAAGGGTAACGTCAACAAAAACCAAGCTTTGAAACAGAATGAGACTTGAACTTTTATAATCAATTCTTCGAATTAAAATGATGTTTGAAGATAGAAATACATGTTGCTATGATTTTGTACCATCAGCTAAAATGCTCAAATTTAATTCATCGATTTATCATGGGGAATCATCGACAGAGGAAAATGAAGAGGCAGATAACATTGGCGATCGAAATGGGCTGCAGGTGGCGTAGAGCAGAACTCTTTTCCTATGGCAACACTTCACATGCTTTCCCCATTAGCGTGTGGAAAGTCATAGAGGAAGGAAGTACGTTAGTTTCTCTCTTGATTTTCATATAGATTGAAATCTTTTAACTTGAAAAACTATATGGAACTGAAAACTACATTAAACATAGTTCTAAAGAAAAGTATCACGAAAATTTTAGAAAATATTTTTATTAAGAAAAAAGGAAAAATATTAAGAAAAGGGAAAATATCGTAGTACATTCCTATATAACTGAAAAGAGGAGAAGAGGGAAGGGAGAAGGGCTAAAGGCATGAAACCGGTCTCTCCCCAGATGGCGTATTCGAGTGTTGCGATCGCGAATACTTTCGGTTATACAATTCTAATATCTTGTACTACAATAATTTTGCATTTAGCATTTTTAGTGGGTTAACTTAGTCAAAAGAATAAGCTAATGTGTTAAGACGATATTTCAAAAATTTCTGCAATTTATTCCTTCTTTTCTAAATTAAATATTGCTGAAAATTATTTTATTTTAAAAATTTAATTACGAAATTTAAAAATATATTTTTATCAATAGTATCTTTTTCTACAGAACTACCTAGCTTTCTACGTATTAAAAAAAGATTATGAAAAAATAATATTTCTTATGCAAAAAAAAAAAAAAACATATTTTGATTCACAACCAGGATATTAATTTTGATAGAAGATTGGAAAGTGGGGTTACTTTTCCCGACTGATTTTTACACATTAAAAAGCTTGAAAAAACGCGCTATCCAATATTATTATAATATTAGTGTTTTTCATATAACGCGTTCTTTCAATTTAACACGTCCCGCAGTGGACTGATCGTTAAGACACGGTTCCCAGCAGATCACCGAAGTCAAGCATCACTGGCTACGGTCAGTGTGCGGGTGGGTGACCACTTGGATCAGTCTGCGTAGGGACCGAGGGTGTGCGGTATTGGTCCTCGTTAAACTGTGCTACCGTAAAGTGCTCGACTTCGCGCGCAGGTCGTCGGGCTACCGAAGCGGGGGCGCCATCCCCTCCGCAGAGGATCAAAATTGTGATGGCATGTCTTCGGATCATCCTCCGGGATGTTTCCCAGACCGTCGCCAATAGCCCATTGTGCAGCTCTAGTGCGACGTAAATTAACAACAACAACAACAATTTAACACTTTCAGCAAAACAAACCACAAATGAATTCGGGAGACTCCGCAAGCTTGCTATGATGCTACCCAAAATATAGCAGACGGCGCTGTTTTACAGAAATATAGCCAAATAAATTAGAACACTCAAAACATGGCAAACTTTACACTTTATTAATGCTGTGATATTAATTTTGTTAATATATATATATTGTTTTTTTTTTATTTACTCGTTTATTTTTTGGTCTACAAAATGTTCGAATCCGCTACTTTCGGAGCTCCCATTCGCTACTTTTTAATCATAAGTTCTGGCAACACTGTTTGTATGTTTGGTTTATGGTTTGTAATCAAGTGTCCTGCCGTCGATCTAGGTAGAGCGAGATCGTAAGTTAAAAATCTTCATTAATCTTAAAATTAATTCTCAATAAAATATTAATCTATTTAATATGTTTAGTGCTATTGTATCCTTAAGTGGTTATTTTTGTTATTTCTAAATTTTTTGCATTGCTTTTCTTTTGACATGTTATCTAGCTGTATGTTCAGATGAATGAATGGAATGTTTAGTAATGCTTAACTTTATTAATGTTGTTTTTAGTTATGGTCACTGTAGAACTGTATATATAGCATTTATAACAATTTATGTGAAGCTGTGAGTATTGATATATATTGTAAGGATCAAGCTAATCGCTTAGAAACTTTGTAGTATTTTTTTCTTACCTAAATGATATAGCTGGTTTAAAGTTAAAATGACACTTCTGCACTCATTTCTCATTCAAACAACAATAATTATGTTTTCATGAAGTGTCGTTTTAATTTTGAACCAGCGATATATATACTGAACTTACATGTTATAAAATCCGTGATACAGCTGATTAATTCCTAAATTGCAGATGAATTGGTTAATCTAAGTGTGATCGATTCGCATTAAAATAAATATTAATCATTTTTGATTGAATAAAATTATCTTCAAATAGCTTGATACTTTGTTAATTTTTTGATTACTTTGTTAATTTTTAGTTAACTCTTCACGATGAAGACTATTTTGGCTGGGCAAACAGTAAAGATTCCTAAAGGAGGTATGTTGGATATTTCATGATTATTCATTTATTATGACATCGGTAAAAAGGAAATGTGTGAAAATAAAATTAAAACTCCTGCATAACATTGTGTGCGATTTGTAGCGTGTGTTCTAAATAGCTTTAACTCCTGCCTTATATAAGGGTGTAATATACTGAGGTGATAATAGTTAAGGATTAATTTTTAGTTGAGAAACACAATGATTTTTTTTATAAAATTTTCATTTGTCTATTGGAAACACAATTTTTGCTTACAAATAGTTAATTTGTTATGTACATGAACAAATTAAATATTTCGTTTTTTCATTTTTAGAGTGATTAAAATTTTCCATAAATTCACACTTTTCGAAGTTTCCTAGATTATTTTTGACTGATACTTTTTGTTGTTTTAAAGCTTAACTACTAAGGTAGGAAAATTTTCTCAAAAATATTTTTTAACCCCTTAACTGCCGAGTAAAATTTACGTGATTCACTTCCCAGTGCCACCGTTTTTCGCTCAAGTGAACTTTCTTACGTGGTGTTTTGGTGGGGTAAAATGATGCACGCGTTGCAATTTAAAAACAGTTTACTTTTACAAGACAAGAGAAAGGAAAGAAAGAAAATACAAAATTTAAATTAAATAATAACAATACAATATAAAAGATGTTAAAACGTAGCTGTTGTATGATAAATCCTGAAACATGGTTGTACACATAAACCAACATCACATTCATTGCACTGATAGTGGGATTCACGATGAATTTTTTTCTTGAACAAGCAGCACATTTTCGCGATGCATTTGAAGACGTTGATGGAAAGAATAAAAAGCACCAAAATACACAGGGGAAATGAAATCGAAAAACGAATAAACCAGACCTTACTCAAAAAGAGACAAGCAAACGATTAATACGATATCACTTTTCCATAACATCCTTTTCCCATTCCCCCTCCTCCGAAATTAGTAATATATTTGCAAAGCAAACACTTTCAAGGTCATTTTACTGCATTCTGAAGTAGGGGTGTAGTTCTATTTATAGCAGCGCAATGCAAAGCATCGTACTTCGGGAAAGCGTATATATACTCCTGCGGCAGTTAACACATCGTCTGGCCGAGACGTATATATACGCCCGCGGCAGTTAAGGGGTTAATTCAGGAAATTGATAACAATCTTGAGTATCTTTGAGAAAACTTATCAGATAAAACCTTGTTTTTCTAGTGTAAGAATAATGATAATGCCTAATTCTTCTGTTTCATATCTGGTATATGTCAATAGTGTTCTGCATGTAAACAATTTAAATTGATTGTAAATTTTGGGGATATTTCCGTATCGTGATCTGACGCGCCAACTATAATTGTCGAGGTGCCAAATACATTTTAAAACTTGAAAATTTTTTTGAAGAAAAAACATGTAGATGCTTGCTGGGACTGGCTACGAGTTATACCTTTCGAGTTGGTCCCTTTCTGTGATGTTTTTTATAGTTTCTCGCGTGCAACTGCCCTGAAGTTTCCAAGACTTGGCGATTATAATTGATAAATCTTAATTTTTCTATGATTTTCAAAGGCGTAATTATATGCGCAGCTTGATATTAGCTTTTTCGAAAGTTTGTATGGCATAGAAGTTTTATATTTATGCTATTGTTTTTAAAATGTAATGATTTAACGTCTTGAACATGGAAATTATTTAGATCTGAAAAGTAGTTATATAGAAGCTAAGTTTTGACATTTGTCGGTATATTCAATGTGAATATCAACTATTAAGAATTTCAGGGATCTATCGTGTTTGGAAAAAAATTGTATTTAATATAATTCCTTTTTTTTTTCTTTCTAAAATCTCTTCTAAACTAACTAAAACTGACTTAATGTGCCCAAAACCTTGAACTTTGGTGAAAGGTAAAAATTCTATTGACGTTAACCAATGCACACGTAATAATTACATATGTTAATAAATATTTGATACTCTCTTTTTATTCAATTTACTTTAACTTATTAAAGGAAAATAAAATTGTAGGAAAAGATTTATAACTTTTGAAGCTCCACAATTCATTGAACAACAAAAGTGAATACCTTATCCTTGAAATATGAATAAATGTGCTTTTAATACTGAAAAATGATGTTTTTGCATAAGGTTAAAAAAATGCAATATTAAAAATAATGATCAGGGGTCTGTCCAGATATTTTGTGAAAGGTCCGTTTTTCGTGAAATTGTGAAAAAATTACTCACATTCTTTCAACCAGGGTCCGCTTTTATGAATTTGTGCAAATAGGGTCCGTTATTGCAACAACAAAAAAAACTTTTTCAAGGAGTTTTTAAATTGTAAAGACATACAAAATTATGCTCAACACTGTAAAATTATAATTAAAAAAATTTTATTTTAAAAAATAAACAACAATTGCTGCTTCTAAATTAGAGATGCAACATACAAATATTTGGTATTTAGCCTATACTGCTGAACACAGAATATTCATTTCGGACGAATAATGGAAGAATCGTGTGCCGAAGACAAAACTTAATTCGTTTTCATCCATCTTTCTTGTTTTCTGCCCTGGAAAGGGTTTATCCGATTAACAAAACAATAATGAAGATAAACAAATTTGTGAAGGGTCCGATTAAAAGAAAAATCATTTTGTGAAGGGTCCGTTTTTAAGTTAAAATATTTTGTGAAGGGTCCGTTTTTATAAAAAGATATTTTGTGAAGGGTCCGTTAACGGACCCAAATTTCTTCTAAACAGACCCCTGATGATAAGCATTTTTAATAAAACAAAAACTTGTCTTCATTCTGTTTCTTGTTCAAAAATTAACCTTTTATTTTTCGCAATATTTTTTTAAAAATTGTGGCATAATTTGAAGAAACGGATTTTGAACAAAGGGGTTTTGGACAGCATGGTTTAAAACGTGGATTGATCCATTCTGTCCTCAATCTTGCCAACTCTGTTTTAAATGTTTAAAATTATAAACTGCAAAACTGATAATTTAGAAAATTAAACAGAATCAGGAAATCAAAATCAATTTATCCGAATAAAGTTAAAATAGATTGAAATGATAAAAAACAATGGGAAAATTCATGTTTTTTATAACTTTACATCAGGGTTGGGTTTTTGACGTCAAAAAGTGGTTTTTGACATGACAAGGGTGTAATACTGGTTTAAACCGTCAAAAATGTCGAAAACTGAAGTTTACCAAGAAAATATATAAACTTCAAAACTACCAACAGTTGCCATGCATTATATTGAAAATTAATTATACTATAGGTAATCAGCAGGTTTTAAAATATTTTTTAATTAAAATTAATGTATAATAACAGATTTAAAATCTCAGAAATTGATATTCAAATGCATGTGCAGAAAAATTTTGCACAAAACTTTTTTAAATATTTATATTTTGAAAAAAAAAAATTTTTTTTTTGATACTTAAGAAAATTAAAAGTTTATTACTATGCATTTTTGACATATAAGGAACATATAACTAATACTTATAAGGAACTCACAAGTTATGTTGTATAAATACAAACTTGATACAAGTGTATGAAAATTTTTTTTAATGTTATACCGAATATCTTTATTATCCAGTATGTTAATTTGAATTTAAAAGTAGTTATATTTGGGAATAATGATAAATATAATTCATATTGTTTATTATATTTATTTATAATTATTACACTTATCATTTTAAAACAATATTTACCTCTTAATTTTTTTCCCCCACTTGTATTAAGAATACAAATAATGCATATCTTGAAAGCAAAAAGTAATTATTCAACAGCTGAATATTTAGATATTCAAAAAACTATATAGTATTCAGCAAAATGAAATTCACAAGTATTTGGATAAACTAAATTTTCAGCATAGTAAATGAATAGGCTGAATATACTGTAAATCGACACTAACTACTCTGTGTATTTAACAGAAAGCACTTAAATTTGTATTGTCTTATGTTAAAAAGATTATTAAGAAGATTTAAAAGAATATTAAAAAGATTTTTCTTTAAAAGATGTCTAATGTACAAAACTGCTAATGTTTATCTTTAAAAATGTCTAATTTTTAGTATAATCTATACTATACACTAAATTTGGTTATAAATAAATTTCTTAATAATATCACTGCAGATTTTCAATAACACATGAAAATGAATACATAATGTTACAAAAGATGAGAGCTTTCAAAAGTACAAGATTTTGGTTACTATTCAAAATATAAATGTTTCTTCAAAATTTTAAATTTATTTTTTCTAGAACATATTTAGAAACGCTATCCTTTTTAAAAAATATATAAATTTTATGTATTAATTAAATTTCACTTATGAATATAGGTTTTCGACATTTTTGACAGTGAGGTTTTTGACGTGACGGTTTAAACCAGTGTTTAAACCGCAAAAACCTGCCAACCCTGCTTTACATAATACGAAAATAATACTCAACATTTAGTAAGGAATATACTTCAACTTTAAAACATTTATTTTACATAAATTATAAAAGGAGAGCAATGAAAAAGAAAGAAAACATTAATTTTGGAGGAACTATTTTCCATAATATTAAGAAACTAAGATACTTGTTTACTATTCTCTGATTGGTTCCCAGCAGATCACCGAAGTCAAGCATCACTGGCTACGGTCAGTGTGCGGGTGGGTGACCACTTGGATCAGTCTGCGTAGGGACCGAGGGTGTCCTCGTTAAACTGTTCTACCGTGAAGTGCTCGACTTCGCGCGCAGGTCGTCGGGCTACCGAAGCGGGGGAGCCATCCCCTCTGCAGAGGATCAAAATTGCGATGGCATGTCTTTGGATCATCCTCCGGGATGTATCCCAGACCGTCGCCAATAGCCCATTGTGCAGCTCTAGTGCGACGTAAATTAACAACAACAACAACTCTTTATGATCAATAATTTTTTTGTTATAACGCTATTTACTATAAATATACATTTAATTAAAATTTACATTACTTTACAAAACTCATCTTGATTAAATTTTTTTACAGTTAAAATTTAATGATATATAAATAATTTCCGAGTATATGATCATAAATGATGTAAAATGGTCAGCGTAAGTAGAAAATGGTTTAAAAAATTTCTTAATGGTTATCCTGCAAAATTTTAAAATTTTGTGATAGTTTTATCTAATTGATTATGTGATAGCTTTTTTGGGCTATTAAATGAAAATTTAATTATTTTGTTTATAGACTTTTCCAAAATCCCATGTCCAAATATCCTTAAACAAGCCAAATACATTTTGGAAACAGTCTTCCGACAGAAGCTGCTGTGTGTTGTATTAATCTAAGGACAAATTACTTATTAACTGGGAATTTGTCCTAGCTGGTGCTCTTTCTTTTCTGATTTTCAATTGTGTGAATATAAATACTGATGTGTTATATTCAGGGTTAGCAGGTTTTTGACATGTGACAGTTTTTGACAGTTTAAACCATGGTTTAAACCGTCACGTCAAAAACCTCACTGTCAAAAATGTCGAAAATGTCAAAAACCTATAGTCATATGTAAAATTTAATTAATACATAAAATTTATATATTTTTTAAAGGATAGTGTTTCTAAATATGTTCTAGAAAAAATAAATTTAAAATTTTGAAGAAACACTTATATTTTGAATAGTAACCAAAATCTTGTACTTTTGAAAACTCACATCTTTTGTAATATTATGTATTCATTTTCATGTGTTTTTGAAAATCTGCAGTGATATTATTAAGAAATTTATTTATAACCAAATTTAGTGTATAGTATAGATTATACTAAAAATTAGACATTTTTAAAGATAAACATTAGCAGTTTTGTACATTAGACATCTTCTTTTAAAGAAAAATCTTTCTATCTTTTAATTTATAATAATCTTTTTAATAATCTTTTTAACATAAGACAATATAAATTTAAGTGCATTCTGTTAAATACACAGAGTAGTTAGTGTCGATTTAAAGTATATTCAGCCTATTCATTTACTATGCTGAAAATTTAGTTTATCGCGAGTAAAGAATCGCTTATCTTGATAACCATTTTTTTGTCGTGGTTTATTTACTCTGATTTTATCACAAATCAAATTATTTTTCAACTGCTTTTTTGACAATTATTGCTACTCATTTCTACAAGGTTTTGAAAGTCCTAATCTTTTTTATACACAATTGCAATACTTTATATTTCGAATCCCGCATTTAAATACATCACTTGTTGACTCGCTTTATTTACACTGATTTCATCGCAAATGTAAAAGGATTTTGATTAATTTTTTATTAGTTATTATGCTTTTCCTCATGATTTTAAAAAATTCTGATATTTTTAATTCTGTAGTTTGACAGCACGGGAGGTTTGAATCGTGCATTAAAATAATTAGGTTTATGCCGATTTTAACATAAATATATGAGGTTTTTCTACCGTGTTTTCCGTTCCTGTTATTGCTGCCTTTTACTTGTGATTTTGAATATCCTGATATTTTAACACAATATTACAACTCGTGAAATTCGATTCCGTTTTAATTATTATTATTTTTTTGTAACTTAAAAAGCAATTAAGCATCTTCGCCAAATCGACGCCTTCCGAAGAGATTAAAAAAAGCGAGATGTGTAAATTTATATTAAAGCGCGGTTTCTTTTTCAAAAAAATAATTCAAAGCACGTGTATATTTGTTTAGTCCCATGAACGCGTGCAAGTTTAACAACACACACCCAACCTATTCATTCTTTTGTTACATGATTTAAAAATCACATATCGCAATTCGTATTTACACATTTTAAAAATCACACCTTAAGGTTCTTCTCGCAATTTAAAAGTCACACATCGTTGTTCGCATTCACCCGATTTTAAATCACATATTGCGATTCGTGTTCTGGCGTTTTGAAAATCGTACACTGTTACTCTTCTCGCAATTCAAAGATCATATACCGCTATTCATATTCACACGTTTTAAAAATCATGCGTTGTGAGTCTTCTAGCAATTTAAAAACCACACATCTCGATTCGTATTCACGCGATTTGAAATCCACGAATAACGTTTTTTTTATTTGCGAAATTTAAAAATCACACATAGCAATTCGTAGTCAAGCAATTTAAAAATAATACATCGCTATTCGTATTCACACAATTTTAAAATCAGGAAAGAAAAAACACCATATGGGACAGATTCCAAAACTGATTAAGTTTAATGCTACCCACAACAACAGCTGCGGTCGGACGACTGTTTTCCAGAATGAATTTGGCCCGTTCAAAATTACAGAGCAGTCTTTGAAAAAAATCATTAGATTTTCACTTAATGACTCGAAAAAGATGATAAAAATTTTGTAAATAGCAGGATAACCAATAAGAAATTTTTTAAACTATTTTCTACCAAGTTAGACCATTTTATATCATATATGATCATATGGTGGGAAATGATTTGTTTATTATTAAATTTTAACTGTAGGACAATGTAATCAAGATAAGCTTTGTAAAGTAATGTAAATTTTAATTAATTGCTAATTATATTTGTGTATTAATTTTAAATAGTGTCGTGTTAAAAATTTTTTTGTCATAAGTTGTAAACAAGTATTTTAATAGTTTTTTATTATTAAGGAAGATAGTTTTTTCGAAATTAATGTTTTTTTTCCTCTTCCTTCTCTCAGCCCCAGCATCTTATAATTAATTTAAAATAAATGTTTTAAAGTTAAAGTGTATTCCCTACTACAGTGTTTCCCAAAGTGTGGTACACATATCCCCAGGATTACGGGAATAGTTTAGCGGGGGTACGCTTTCTTACGGGAAATCTGTTGCAACAAACGAAAATTTTATTAAACACCCAGGGTTGTCAGGTTTTTGACATGTGACAGTTTTTGACGGTTTAAACCGTCACCCTCACTGTCGAAAATGTCAAAAACCTATATTCATTTGTGAAATTTAATTAATACATAAAATTTATATATTTTTTAAAAAGGATAGCGTTTCTAAATATGTTCTAGAAAAAATAAATTTAAAATTTTGAAGAAACACTTATATTTTGAATAGTAACCAAAATCTTTTACTTTTGAAAGCTCACATCTTTTGTAATATTATGTATTCATTTTCATGTGTTATTGTAAATCTGCAGTGATATTATTAAGAAATTTATTTATAACCAAATTTAGTGTATAGTATAGATTATACTAAAAATTAGACATTTTTAAAGATAAACATTAGCAGTTTTGTACATTAGACATCTTTTAAAGAAAAATCTTTTTAATATTCTTTTAAATCTTCTTAATAATCTTTTTAACATAAGACAATACAAATTTAAGTGCTTTCTGTTAAATACACAGAGTAGTTAGTGTCGATTTACAGTATATTCAGCCTATTCATTTACTATGCTGAAAATTTAGTTTATCCAAATACTTGTGAATTTCATTTTGCTGAATACTATATAGTTTTTTGAATATCTAAATATTCAGCTGTTGAATAATTACTTTTTGTTTTCAAGATATGCATTATTTGTATTCTTAATACAAGTGGGGGAAAAAAATTAAGAGGTAAAAATTGTTTTAAAATGATAAGTGTAATAATTATAAATAAATATAATAAACAATATGAATTATATTTATCATTATTCCCAAATATAACTACTTTTAAATTCAAATTAACATACTGGATAATAAAGATATTCGGTATAACATTAAAATTTTTTTTCATACACTTGTATCAAGTTTGTATTTATACAACATAACTTGTGAGTTCCTTATAAGTATTAGTTATATGTTCCTTATATGTCAAAAATGCATAGTAATAAACTTTTAATTTTCTTAAGTATCAAAAAAAAAATTTTTTTTTTCAAAATATAAATATTTAAAAAAATTTTGTGCAAAATTTTTCTGCACATGCATTTGAATATCAATTTCTGAGATTTTAAAACTGTTATTATACATTAATTTTAATTAAAAAATATTTTAAAACCTGCTGATTACCTATAGTATAATTAAATTTCAATGGCAACTGTTGGTAGTTTTGAAGTTTATATATTTTCTTGGCAAACTTCAGTTTTTGACGGTTTAAACCAGTATTATACCCTTGTCATGTCAAAAACCACTTTTTGACGTCAAAAACCCAACCCTGAACAGAGCTAGTCATGAAAATTTACCATTGCGTATTTTTCTATTGGCTATTTTTTGAAGAGTTAACAGTTATTAATTAGTGGTGTCAACAGCCAGTTTTGATTTTTTACTCTTACGTAATTTTTATATAGTAAATAATTCATTTTTAGCGTTACGGAAAATTTAGAAACGGTACATAAATTTTCTTTAAATGAATATAAATTTATTTTTAAATTTAATTCTGTGAACAAATTTTTTAATGTTAAAATTTATGTTTAAATTGACTTTTCTATTATCTAATATGATAAAAAAAAATTTTTTCCCATAGTTTTTAATTATTTCAATTTATCTGGAAAAAAAATTCTGATTCTGTTTTTTTCCTAAGTAATCAGTTTTGCAGTTTCCAATTTTAAACATTTAAAAGTATTTGATTTTATGCAAACATATTACAAGGTTGACTGACAAAAAGAATTTAGTGCCGAGAACAATGGTGTTTATATAATGATTACTACCTACAATTGCTGTTAATATATCTGTCTAAATACTTTGGTATGCGGCCCTTCATTGGTCAATCTGCTGTGAATGTGGCCCTTCACTCAAAAAGGTTGTGCACCCCTACTTTATAAGCTTATATTCAAGATTAATATTAATTTTTTATCAGTTAATAGTTATAACGATAATCATAAACTTCAGAAGAGACATATTTGTAAATTTCAATTGCTTCTCCAGGTCGACATAGGTATGTGTAAAATTTTAAATATATTTTAAGTAAACTTCCACAAGTAAATTTAAGTAAATTTTTTTTCTAATTTTTCGATTAAAAGCACCCCAAAAGTTATGTATTTAAATTCTCTGTAAATCAAAACCATAGGTTCTAAGTCCCGCAAATTATAAGCTTATAATCCGCCGAAATTTTTTTTAGAATTTTACAATCTGAAGTTTAAATTTTAAAAATTCTAAAAAATTACGATAATTAGGCCACCAATTTCATTCCTTTGGTTTGTCTTATTTTCAATGTTTAAAACTGTGCTGATAGCATGGTTCATATTCCCGCAATTTTATTATCAAACATCGATTTTCGTATTTACACGATTTAAAAATCGCAATTTAAATTCATAATTTTAAAATCCAATTTAAATTCATAATTTTAAAATCCAATGCAATGATTCTTAAAGTATTCACTTTAAAGTTTTGATGTCATTTTACGTGGGCAAAAAATTATATTATGTCTAGTTTAATTAGTTATATTATATTGATATCTAGTTTTTACATATAAAATTTTCAGGGTTTTTCAGTTTTTGTCACAATCACCCTGTTTTATGCTATTTCTCCATGTCTAGCTTTTTTTTAAATTTTTTTTTTAAAAAGTTGCTGTCTTATCTTATAGATATCTGATGTTATACAATATTATCTTTAATGTTTTCAAAAGCATTTAGCATCAAAGTCTGAAAATAATTTTATGTATGATTTTAAAATACCTGAATGTTTTTTTTACAGTGGATGTCAAAGTAAATTCTCGAATTGTAACAGTTCGAGGTCCTCGTGGTCTGCTGAGAAAAAGTTTCCGCCATGCACAAGTTGATATGCAGGTTATTGGCAAAGATAAGATTGTAATTCAGAAATGGTTTGGAATAAGGAAAGAATTGGCCACTGTACGAACAGTTTGTTCTCATATTGAAAATATGATTAAAGGTGTTACTGTGGTATGTATATATGAATTTTATATGTGAAAATATTAAGATAATCTCAGTTAACTTTAAAATTTTTTTTACAGGGTGCGGAGCATTTTAAAAAAGTGCTTAAGGGTGCCTATTTTCGTTTTTTTAAAGCCCTTTAAGGTGCTAATTTCATTGGGTGTTTTTAAAAAGTGCTTAATTTTCCCTGTTGATTTTAACTATGAATTATGCAGAAAGACACTTCACCTTTTTCTATTCAACGTTTTCACAATTAATTCAATCCCAATCTATTTCGGGGCATCGTCAGTCCGTAGCATATGAAAACACCTTTTGATTTACGTTATTTTAAAAATTTTGACTATTGTCAATGGCAGAAGTTTTTTTTTTTTGACATGACGGTTAAAACCAGATAAAACCGTCAATTGTCAAAAACTTCCAACCCTGCCTAGTTATGATATTTTTTAAAAATTGCTTAAAAATATTATTTGAGTGCTTAAAAGGTGCTTTTTTTGTTGAATAATTTGGCTACTCATCCTGTTTTATTAAATTAGTAAAGTTTCTTCTAGATTTAATAATCTAATAGACATTCTCCAAAAATAGTAAATTACGTTGAATTAAAAACATTATTTTATCAAGAAATATGATTCTTTGCTATCAGAAAAACATCTGAATTAATTGGTCAGAATTTTTTTTGGTCAAAAATTAAGTAGTGAAACCAAAATGTACTTTTTCTAAAGATCATTTATTAAAAGACGTAGTACAGTCCGCAAAAAAAAAAAAGATATCACCCTGAATAACTTTCGTTCTAATGATCGGATTTTCACGAACTAAGTGTCAATCGTTCCTGGGGGTGACCTCAAATATGCTAATTAATTAGTGCTAACTATTAATTAAGTTACGAAATCAGACACAAAAACGTACTTTCTCTGAATAAACATATATTTTTTCTTACATATTTGGAATCTAGACACTTGAATTAGGGGGGGTAGACAAAATTTTAAAATAAATGGGTCGTAAATTAGGTTGCAATAAAAGTTTATATATTTGGCGATAGTCCAGAAAACCGCCAAAAAAGTCGCCTGCGCAAATAAATATTTTAAGATAACCCATTGACTGATTCAAAAGAGAAACGCTTAATTTTACTAGGTTGTTAGGCAACCAATTTCTGACTGTAAAAAAATTGAAATAATGTTTTGTGATTGCTCTGAGAGGTTTAATTAATAGTTAATAGAAGACATCTCAAAGTTTCTAGGCAATAAACAATTTTTATGTCCAAAAAGCAAAAAAAAAGCAATTATTTTATTCTCCTTTGAAAAGAAAATTTGAATCGATTTATAAGTTTTTAGAATTTAAATACATGAACTTTTTATCTGATATTATTTAGATTATGCTATTTTTGCTATGTTTATTCGAGGATTTCATACTAAAATCAAATTAACATAACTTATACAAAATTTTAGCTATATACAAAATTTTAGCTATATACAAAATTAGCTATATACAAAATTTTAGGGATAATGATTTTTACAGCTTTAATCGAGTCTCCTAGGCATGAAAGTTTGAAGATAAAAAAAGTGCTTGAAAAATAAAATGTAGATTGTATAGTAATTCTAATGCACATTCACAAGGTTTTCTATAATTTACGATATTTCTTTTTTCTATAACTCAATGAATTGCTGAATGTTTAATGACATTTTAAGAACATTGAAATATTTTATGTTTAAGAATAAGATATTGAAATAATATGTTGCATATTGTATGATTCATTGTTTAAAAAACTGCTTCATTTTGCTAGATATTTACGTTACATGGTTTTCTTTGGATAAAGATGATTAGCAAATAGCATCCACATGTTTCGATACATTCTGAAACTTACGTTCGCAAATTCACCATAAAATGTCGCACAGCATATTCTTCAATTACGATAAGTTACATTTACCACCAAATACTGCTACTATGATTATTTTTGTTTTCTTATATATATATATATATATATATATATATATATATATATATATATATATATATATATATATATATATATATATATATATATCTGATATGATACTCTCTTTTTAAACAGAGCTCGTAAGGCCCTTAAGATACTGAAATGGGGGCACGAAAACTTAAAAGATTTTTTTTTCCTAATGCCTGCCTGTGTTAACATCCGTCAATTCAGGCATCTACAGGCCGACAGATATTTGTGTGGCCTAAGGATTCCTAACGAGCATCGAACATTCTCAAAATTAAGTGTTCATTCACTGGAAAATTTAGTGTTTATTCAATTTAAGAACTGTTCCTTCACTTGGTTATCTTACTACTTATTATTTAAGCCACCTAAAGCTTAAAACAATATTATGTAAGTTATCTAAATTTTTTTTACATAATTTGCATTTAATATCAAATATGTTGACATGCATTTAATAACAAATACGTCATTTAGCTAAAATTACAAATTTTGAAATTTTTATGATTTTTTTTTTTAAAGACAAGCTAAGCTTAAGTATTCCATCACTGGTTAGTTTACCCTATAAGATTTTGAGAAATTTACGATGTTGTGAGAGATGCTTAAAAATGTTGACTACGTATTTTTATTAATATTTATAAAATATATATTCGAGAAATTGATGAATATTTTATTCCAAATTTATTCATTCGTATGTATATTATTGAAATTTTATCAGTTATTGAGAAAAAAAAAAACTAAAAAATAATCACATTAAAGAAGCACAATCTGTTGTATAATCATATTCTATCAGAAGCATGCTTTTATAAAACTCCACATTCTCTGAATAAAATGTATTTTATTCAATAAAATGTTTTTTCAAAATTCTTTACTAAATTGCAAATAGAATTTTAGACGACTGAAAAAGAAACATCGTATTTTATAGCTTAAAAAATAAAAATGAAAAGATAAGCAAACGATTATTAGCGAAAAAAATATGAATGACATTTTATGCTAAGCGCGCGAAGTCAAGTTCCTCGCAAGTTTATCACATTTTAATATTAATCGCCTCATTTAATCATTTCTTCATTGTCGCCAAATTATTTTTTTAAAAATAATTAATTTTAATTTTTCTCAGCTTCTAATAAATAAAAACAGTTGAAACTTTAGATTTTTCAATTGAAAAATATGTAGATTAATATGGTATAAAAAAATTCATACCTTATAATTCAAAAATTTTTCATCCTTAATTTAATTAAATAATAAAAATAATTAACAATTATTAAAAATTATATTTTTCATGAAATTATCTTTGGGTAAATGAGTTTTATGACTGGGTGAAATTTTCTTCGAATTGCTTTATTAGTTTTTAAAATATGACTAAAAACGTAAAAAGTGAAATTAACATTAAGGGGTACGAACTTTGGATCGCTCTCCTGACCAAACTATGGGGACCATATTTCCCAGATTGCGGCTACCCCCTATATTTTGAAGGTTAAGAATCCAAATATGTAAAAAAAAATGTGTTTATTCAGAGAAAGTAAGTTTTTGTGTCTGATTTCGTAATTTAATTACTAGTTAGCAATAATTAATTAGCATATTTGAGATCACCCCCATGAATCATTAAGATTGACACTCAGTTCGTGAAAATCCGATCATTAGAACGAAAGTTATTCATGGTGATTCGTTTTTTTTTTTTTTTTTTTTTTTTTGCGGACTGTACACATCCTACACTTTATAAGAGAGGAAAAAAACATGAACCTGGAAATTTTAAGATTTTTACCTGAAAAACCTGAAAAAATCAGGGAAATTTGAAATCTGATTTGAGAGGCCACCCTGTAATTCTTTTTATTAAATATGCTCCAAATCTTCGTTTCGCTGCTCCAAAATTGCTTTTTTGTTGCCCCAAAGCCATGTTTAGCCGCTTGCACCATTGGATATGACTTAGCTGTCAAAATCAAGTAGTTTAAGAAAAACTTAAAAAAGAATAAAAATTGAATTGCAAGAGTTAGAAGAAGTAAAATAACAGCAAATAAGTTTACATGTTATAAGCAAACATAATTAATAATTTACTGTTTTTTTTTTTTAAATATAAAATGCCTTAGATTTTCTTATGTATTCTAATTTTAAAATATAAGATTGGTAGGTTTTTATATCAATCCTTAACATCTGTACTTTAACAAGATTTATTAAAATATTCGAAACTGGAAAAGGTATTTATGTGTAAAGGTGAAAATTTATTTTTCTTGACGAATTTTGGCAAAGTCAAAATTTATTTCAAAAGGGATAGAAAAATAATTCAAAATATACATTTTTGCAAGTTCCTTATAATAACTGCTTTTTAATTTAAAAAAAAACTATCTTTTACACAAAGTTTTAAAATTTTTGATAAGTCCTTAAGATTTTGGACTCCTTGGATTTCTTCTTCTGATCTCTGTATGAACCGTGGTACCCATCTTCATGGTTAGAGAAAACTATGAAACTTATTATATTATTTCTTTCTTTAATTCTGTTCAGAACAGAATAATGCATTATAATTGCTAAGCTATAAGAGTCTCACTGTAATTTTCCAAAAATGAAGTCATTAAAAATAAAAAGGATACATCATATACTTTTTGCGGTTGATTCATGCACAAAAGTGATTTCTGATTCATGTCGCTCAGTATCATGTATTAGACCCATCTTCATATTTAGAGACAAGAAACTAAGATAGTCTTTGACGGTGAACAGTAGTGTGTTTGATTTATTGTGTGGGATAAAATCTTCACAAGTTAAATCATAATATTGTTACATAGTATGGTTTTATTTATGCAAAGAAACCATATTGCATGATAGTTTACCCTGTCCCAATTAGTAATTTGTACTGAAAAGTTTGGTCATTACTTAAAGAAATGCAACCTGTGAGAAAGTATACAGCCATGCTATAAAGTTTCAGATCCAAACCAAAAAAGTTATTTTTATCAAACATTTTTAACATATGCTAAATTACATTGTTGATGTAGATATACTTGTACATATTTAAGTAGGGAAGTAAGGGATTGGAAAATTCAAAATAAATTACATATAGTATCTTTGGTCATTTTTGGTTTTGTTTGGACAGTTTTTCCATTTTGTTCTGTTTCCCACTTTCTTCCAGTGTCTTAAAAGCAGGCCTGGACTGGCAAGTAGGCAGACCGGGCAAATGCCCGGTGGGCCTGTCTGACCTGAGGGCCGGTTGGGCCGAGCGAGAAGCGCAAATTTTTTTTATACATTGCATGAATTTCAAAACATATTGTGCAAATAATAATATTAAATAACATACATATGATATATGTAGTAATAATATTGTTTTAATATACAGGGTGATTCAGACCATGCGTGCCACCCATTTTTTTCGAGGATGGAGCAAATAATTGATTTGAAATGAAAAATCTAATAACTGGATCTACCCCAAGGAATTCAATAGTGATATTGTTAATTCCCGGAAGTACCGGAATTTGATATATTAAATGGAATTACAATTTTGATATATTAAATGGAAACCTATATCTTATTTGGCATCACTGGAGAGGGTTTTCGAAAAAAGTATCTTTTACTTGAAATTTTTTTTTATATCTCTTACTTCTCTTTTTTTTTATATCTCAAGATAATAGATACAAAAAAATTCTGATTATTTACTTCAATTTATCATTTTTTACTTCAATTTATCATTTTTACCAAAAATAATTAACTTAAATTATTAAAATAGCTTCAATTTTTATAAAACATGGGAAGAAAAGCACAAATGTGTTTTAATAAAGGTATAAGACATTATGACGAAAAAAATTTTTTTAGTGAATATGTCAAAATCTATTTAATATGTATTTTTTCTTATCTATTATCTTGAAAATAGAAAAAGATATTAAAAAATATTTGAAGTAAAAGTTATTTCTTTTCAAAAACTCTCTCCATTGATGCCAAATAAGATATAGGTTTCTATTTAAAAAAGTCAAAGTTGTGTTCAAATTCCGGTACTTCCGGCTACTTGCGGGAATTAACAATATCACTATTGAATTCCTTGTGGTCGATTCGCTGTTATAGAGTGTAAATCTTCAACCAAACAGAATGTTTTCTTTAGTGGATTCAATTTTAAAGTCTTGTAATATAGATATAACAAAGTGCATCGGTAATTCAACTGACGGGGCTGCAAATATGCAAGGTGAATATAAAGGATTTTCTTCATGGCTTTCCAAAGAGTCCCCTGGTCAAATTCATGTTTGGTGTTATGCACATGTCTTAAATTTAGTTTTAGGAGATACCACGGAGACACTAATTGAAAGTGCATCGTTTTTCAGCCTACTAAATAGGGTCACAGTATTTTTGCGTGAATCATTCCAACGCATGAACATCTGGGAACAAAGTAGCGAGCACGGAAAAGCATGTTGGAGAAGCATGTTGGTGGTCCAAAAATTCTGCATTAAATAAAATTTTTGGTTTATTTTCAAACTCAGATTCAACTATAAAGCCGTTATATGTCACATTGATTACAAGCTTAGAAACTTTACAGCAAAATTCAAATTTCAAGCCTGATATCCTTGAAAGGCAAAACTATTTTTGGAATCATTTTGCAAATATGAAACAGTAGTCACTGCCAAAATATTCTCAAGAATATTTGAATTAACTATATTTGCAAACCTCTGGTTTAGACATCTTAAAAGCTTTTGAAATGGTATCACAAACGTGTTCAGAACTAAAAGAATAGTGAGAGATTTTGAAGGTGTACAAAAAGTTACAGATGATTTTATTATTCGTGCAAATAAGGAATTAGAAGTAACTGAAACTGAAATAGAAATTCAAACAAAAGTTTCCACAAAAAAGAGTGAAGAAAAGAAAATTGATGCCGGGTGAGATAGCGCCGAATGAAACAGTTTTTGATGCTGAAACCACTGCATTTAAGATAAACGTCCATAACATTATTTTCAGCATAGTTGTAGTGTCAATGGAACGCCGGTTTCCCGCAAATGGAAAATTGTACGCCGATTTTTCCTATCTAGATCCGAAATATTTCCCTGAAAGGTGTCTTAACAAGCTTCAATCAGGCGAACTAAATGAGTTAAGCAAACTCTTGCTAAAATTTGACGAAACAGCTATAGGTGAAAATTTGTGGATTGAACTAAGAAATTTAGCTTTACATTGGGAAAAACTGAAAAATTCAGACTTAGAAGATTATAAAATAATCAGACAAGACCATTCAAATGAAGATAATAACGAGTTTACTTTGGAAACAGAAGAAGAAGACACGCAGTGCGTGCAAAAATTGTGTTATTTGTTGCTACAAGATATTACAGAGATTCAATTTATTGACCAATTCTTACAATTTAATTGGTCCAGCATTAAAATTTTTACTAACATTGTCAATAAGTCAGGTGGCTTGGGAAATATCATTCTCCCCATTAAAAGTAATTAAAAATCGAATGAGGAGTGCTTTATCTTCGGATAATTTGAATGCTCTCATGGTAATGGCAATAGAAAAAGATCTATTAATGAAATTAGATAGCGACAACATAATCGATAAAGTGGCAGAAAATAGTTAGCTTCTTCAAAAGTCATTAAATTAAATTTTAATTTAATAACTTTTGAAGAACATTAAATCTATTTTTAAAAAAATGTTTGTATAAATTATTCATGTATGTGTAGTATAATATGTGTATGTGTAAATATTTTTATTTACTCTTCATCTTTCACCTTTTTGATTTTATCAACCTGTTTCCTCATAAGAACCATGCATTTTAAACTGAAATATATTCTATAAAGAATTATTAAGCAATTTTTATCTACTTTCTTACTTCAATAAATTAACTTGCGTGTATGAAAATTTATAAGTAAAAAATGCCTAAAAATGATACATTAGGAGTCGCGTACGCAGTGTTTATCTGAAGTAGAGGGCCGATATCTCTAAAATGCCCGGACCGATTTTAGATCCCAGTCCGGGCCTGCTTGAAAGTAATAAGTTTCTTTCGGAAAAATCCCTAACCTTGCTGTGGTCACCAAAAATCTCTGTCTCTTTGAATTTCTGAGGCTGGCTGGTGTAATTTAGCTATTACTGCTAAGTCTTAAAATAGCACCTACTTATACCTGAACTATCTCTCACATGTGATTCATTGCTGATCCAGTTCATTTAATGAGTTAAGGGGTCTTATGGCTGTCACACTTTAGTGGTGCCTTGATTTGATTGATAAGATCATTAAAATTATAATTAAATTACAAGGGTAATGTAGGGTATATGCTAAATAAGAAATCCTCCTTTTAAAATATAGATAATTTGATTTGATCAAAATAAATATTTTTACCACTATAGTTATTTTAACTTTCTCATATATATTTCAAATGAACCAAAACCTATTGCAGCTTTCATGCTTTTTGATGAAATTAGGTAGAATTCAGCAAAATATACTACTCCTGAAGTGAAACTGAGTTTTAATAGCCATTAGCATTTACTTTTTTTAAAAATATGATTATGATGCATTTATTTAAGAGCATTTTTATTTCTAAATCAATATTTACGTATGTTTTTTAGTGAAATTAATAATCAAAACGTGTTCTTTTGTATGTATTATAGTAAGAAAACAATCAAACAAAATAGATAAATTATGCTTCATATTTAATTTATATGAATCCAGTGTATATAAAATGCATCAAAATTTTCAGTGAAATAAATTTAATGGTTTGGTTTTAGAGCCTTTTTAAAAGGAAGCTTGATTTTATACCAACTTTTACCCCCACCTGACCCTATAAATTAATGCATTAGTTTGTGATATTAGATAAAAATGAGTCTGAAATTTCTTGATGCAATTTTAGGGTTATCAATACAAAATGAGATCAGTATATGCTCATTTCCCAATCAATGTTACAACGTCTAAAGATGGATCAATGGTTGAAATTAGAAATTTCTTGGGTGAGAAAATTGTAAGAAGAGTGGAAATGCAACCTGGTGTAACTTGTCAAAATTCTTCCCAGCAAAAAGATGAATTAATTCTTCAAGGAAATGATATTGAATTAGTTTCTCGATCAGGTAAATTTTATATTTTGATTAATTCATGTGCATTGTGTTTTATCTATTGCTACTCTTAATGATGGGATTTATTTGATAAGTTCATATTGAAAAATTTTTTATGTATAAACTTTTAATTGTACAGTGCCCGCCGCTAATAAAATCAGCCGCTTTATAAAATCAAATCGGCGAGAACCGAATCGTTACAATATTAATACATGTTAAAAACATCCTTTAATAAAATCAATGCCGCCGCTTTTTAAAATCAAAGGTGCAATATTTCAGCTTTTTTTTTTGTTCTTATTTATAAAATATTATTTTTTCGAAGTTTAAAGATTTTTTTAGAAGAGGCAACAGTTACTCACAATCCTGTGAAACAGGTGTGGTTAGCACTTTCCTGCGATATACATAGTGTAAGAGTTAAGGAAAAATGTGGGTGGTAAGCGGCGAGTTCATAGAAATCAATGTTAATTCCTTGACTTGAATGAAGTTTGGAGAAACCTATCTCACTCAACAGGGGGTCGAATTCTTATCTTAATTTTAATTAAATGAACCATAGAAGGGAGAGAAGCTTCTTTTGTTATCTATCTTAACAGAGAACATGAATAGATTTCCAAAAACTGTCTGTGCGCATGTTCCATATTATTTAAGTCGTTTGAGTAAATTAAAGTTAGAGCACATATCATTTTTAAGTTCGTTTAGTGTTAAATTTTATCAGCATGCCGAAAAGGAAGGATATGAGTCTTAAAGATAAATTCGAAGTGTCGCAAAACTATGATAAGCTTCCTAAATGTAGTCAACATGAAGCTTCAATGGAGATGGAGATAGGGCTCATAACTGTTTCGAAGAAATGATCAGCAATGAAGAAAATGAAATGGACGAGAATTTTTCACGTTACGTAACTATTGGAGGAATCAGACTCAGAAGATGAAATGAACTCATCAGTGCCATCTTTAATGGAAGTCAGAAAAACACTTAATGTATTGCGGCAAGCTTTAAAACAAAGAGGAGGAATATCGAAAACTATAAGAACTTCTATAAACTTTCAAATGGTGTTGAAAAGTTAATTTTAAATACTGCAACTCAAGCAACCATTGATCGGTTTTTTGCAAAACTTTTGTAAATTTAATCTTATGTTGGGTTTTACTTTATTAAAATAATTAAATTAGTTAAAATAAAGCATTAATGTGGTCATTATTTCAAATTTTAAAGTGTGTGCATTTAGAATCGATCGTAAAAATTATTTTTTTTTTCAAATGTTGAATCGCCTCTTAATAAAATCAGCCGCTTAATAAAATCAAAAGAGCATAACACGAAAGTGATTTTAATAAACGGCGGGCACTGTAGTAACATAGATTTAAAGATTTTCTATTTTCGTTTATTATTTCAAGAGAACTTCAGCATGCTTCTTAATGCACTGCTTCTTAAATATGTATTTAATTCTATGTACTGGTTCACTTGATTTATCATAAGCATATTCCATGTCACAATATGCGATTGATCAGCTTAAAATTTAGTATGCTTGTGGATATGCTTGGGCTTTAGAATTATTACTACAAAGTTCCAAATTTGTTTTTTTATACTATTTTATTAAGACTTGAGAGTTGTAAACTTGAGTAATAGCTTTTTGACATATTTGATTCACTATAATTTCATGGTAATGGTCTGTCAATTTTTCAGCCTTTTACACGTGACTTATTGGAGCGTAAAATTACGGCACTAATATTTAGAATCTTTTTTTTTTTACATGCTCAATTCCATCGTCATAGCTGCCAACTCGTCCAGTTTATCCGTAAGATTTCCTGTTTTAACTGTTCTTCGGTTTTTAATTAATATTTCAGATTTTTCTACTTTTTTATCGCTGAGTTTGTCGCTACTGCACTACTACTTGCTTCAAAAACGAAGCGTGTCTGAAGCCAATCAAATTCCTCCTAATGTTCCTAGCACGTGATCGGCCAAGTGTACAAAGCCTACAAGCGCTTAAACTGGAACATTAGGTCGAGATCAGGGGACTTACTCAGTTAAGATCAGGGGAAAAGCATATTGCTCGACAACCTATTGCTAATATTTTGGCAACTATTTTTTGCAGGGTTCGCCAAGTGAAATTTTTTTTTTTTTACTAGGTGATACATTAACAAATTTAAACAGTTTTATTTTCTGGCTTTAAAAAACAAGCTAAAACTTTTTTATGCGAGAGCTTTTTAAAGTTATTTATCTAAAAATGATATCATTTTCCTAGATTTAATTAGTTGTAAAAAAAAAATGGGACAAGTAACGAATACTCTTTATAATTATGCTTAATTCCACTTTCTACTAATCTTATTATAAAAACACAAAGGACCATTAAATATTTATTTCCGTTTTTATTAAAGTCAAAAGTAAGATGAAATTTTAGTTTTTACTGATTATAAATATCTACTGAATATAATTTTATAGTAAGTAATATATATATATATGTTTAATAAATATAGTAAATATATGTGTGTGAAAACAAAAAGATTAATAAACTTGTTCCTTTTATATTATTACATTTATATTTTATAATGCTTGAGTTCAAAATTGTGAAACATTATGTACATAACAATTAAGAAGATTCAAATATGTATTAGTGATAATGCATTGTTTAAACTTAATATAAAATGTATAAAAAAAATTAAAATAGCTTTTTGGATTTATTTCTATTTTTAAGCTTATACAACACTTTTTAATAAATGAATATTTACACAGTAAAACTTTAAGTTTGTGAGCACTAAATGAAGAACCCCAATTTCTCCTGAGTTTTTTAAACCCTGATTTTTTTTTAATCGCTTGCTTTGGGAGAAAAGAGTTAATATCTGGTGGACAAGCTGCAACCGCAAAAAACACTGCGAAAGATTTCAATTTTCATCTTAAAGGCTGCACTGCCGCCAAAGCCGCACTTTCGTTTTTTCCGATCAATTATCGATGTTTATCAGATATCACATGTGTGAAAATACACTTAAAATATAATAATCTTTAAAACATAAACTCTATACTTAAAAATAGTCATTGATAAATCTTTTTTTATGAATACCCTTATTATAAAAAAAAAGAAGAATTGAGAATGATACTTACTTACAGAAGAAGCATGTATAACCAATCAAAATCGTAAGTTGAGAATGTGTATGCGATGAAAAATAAACTGATCACGCAATAAAAATAAATCAACCATTTTTTTATTTACTTCTCAAATATTTCTGATTATATATTTATTCAAAATCATTGAAATCATATTCTTCACTGTCAGAACAAAACAAACGGTTGTAAATCATCTAGTTTATTTTCTATGTCATCATCCGACTTCAAGGAAGGAACATCTTTCACGCAAAAGCGTGTAGTGGTAAGGTAAGAGAAAGAGAAGGGAATGTATGAAGACCTGTAGAACAGGTAGGGCAGACAAACTGAAGAACGTGAAGACAGCAGTGGAATATGTGGAAATACAAACGGCACCCCTTCCCACACTAGGTCATCTTATTCCAGGTGCATCATGTGTAACCGCAGCCTTCGAAATGTAGATTCTCCAATGACCTTCAATTTTCAGTAAAGGAAATGAATAGTTAAAAAGAAAATGAATTTGCTAAAAAGAAAATTAATGGTCACTGCAGTCATAGGAGGGGCGACACTTACGGAAGAATTCTATGATGTCCAAAATATTTATGACATTGACAGCCTAACATAAGTTTAGTGTGAGTAAAAATTAAATTATACACTTCCTCTCCTCTTTGAACTGGGAAATTCGGAAGGAAGAGAAAATGTTTTGTTCTTTCTAGCACAATGACCTGTGTGAGGAAGGGTTAGGAATGACAGCAGAACATATGGAAAATTAAACAAATTGTTCTTTTGATCACTAGTTGTAGACAGGTGTTACGAAACTTTTTTTAGCTGGGTTCGTTCTAGCTTCATAAAAAAGGCTATGATAAATTCTAAAAGGAACAAGTTTCCTCATAATTAAAAAATCATCTTATTGTTTATCATTACAAAAAATTTTAATCTTTTCTAACCAAAACAGTTAAGCATAAAAAAAATCAATTTAAAACTACTTTGTAATAACAGAGCTCATTGCTCTGGAAAAAATCCAGATTTTTCACTAACAGTGATCCGGAAATCGAAGGTCCAGATGTTTAAAAAAATCATTGATCACAGAAGTTTCCGAAAATCAAATTTTCAAGGTGGATCTTAAAAACACAGTTTATTTTATTTGTTTGTAAGGGAGAGCCAGATACTTTATAAGCTTATATTCATGATTAATATTAATTTTTTATCAGTAAATAGTTATTATAATCATAAACTCAAGAAAGGACATATTTGTAAATTAAGTTCATAGATAATGAGAAATAATAAAGTATTGAAAAAGTTTATTTTTGATTTTTAGATGATGTAGAAAATGCTGAGGTAAACGCTAAGAATTTTTTTTCCTACTGAAATTGATTAAACGAAAGACTATGTAAGATATAACAGAATACTTACTTTCAAGAAAAAATAAAATAAATTATGAATTTCAATGGCGAATGAATTTAGTTTCTGAGACAAAAGCAAATGTTCCATTTTATCTTTAATATTTTTTATAAAGTCAGTAGTGGGATTTGTTTTGAAGAATATCGTTTTCTTTTCTTTCTATTTTTTGTTTTTTCTTTCTTTCGAATAAATTTTTTTTTTCTAGTCGATTTTTGACAGTTCTCACATCAGTCAATCGCAGATCAGTGTCAATTTAAAACTCCCATGCTTTTATTTAATGCAGAAGCATATTTTTTCTTTCTTTTTGTTTTTATTTCTATATCTTATATATTGAATGCATTGGCTCGCAAGTGGGACTGAAATTTTTAACCTGCGCTGAAAAATAAAAAAAAAGGAAATACAACTAAAAGTACCTACTGAAATCGGATCGATGCATAGAACAAAGAGTTTATTTTCGAGTTTTGTGACAATTAGAAAATAAAATATTTGTAAGGAAAATATAGATGAGAAGAGAGTTAAAAATAAAGTGTACTAACTTTAATTATTCTTAAGTTACAAATTGGAACACCATTTGTAGATGACATCATGCTGTTTTTTGTTAATCGAGAACTTCTTTAATTAAACTATATTTTAGTGAGAGAAAAAAACGTTTTCAGAGCAAACATTACGAAATAAGTTCGTAATTTCGGAAAATTTTCGGTAAACATCTGTTTTTGAATTAATCCGCCGTAATCGAAAAATTATCACGTATGGCCTGGGATAAATGAATAATAAGATAATTGTTTTTGTATTCTTAATACTTAGACGAATTAAGGAATTGGATAACTTGCGATTTCACAAATTTTTTTTTTTTAATTACTTAATATTTTTTTTCTACACCAAAATTTGGATTTTCGACAGTAATTTTTAAAACAAAAAGTTTTACGTTAAAATATTTAAGAACATGATTGATGGAACACTTATAATTTTACATGTATGTTAATTCAATACTACATATTTATCCTTATGCCAAAATTTTGGGTGATTTTTGACAGTTTTCTAAAGTTTATTTTTTTTTTTTGACACAATGATTTAAGCCATCAATTGTCAAAAACTTGCCAACCCTGCTTAAAAGGTGCTTATTTTTTGTTGAAAAATTTGGCTATGCACCCTGTTATTTGATGTTGGGTGCATATTTCAAATCTAAAGTATGTATTACTTTTTGGTGCACTTGCTATGCACCTTAAAGTTACGCACGTCGAAAACAAAGCTTTTTCTGCCATTCATTTTTGGTTATCTCTACATAGTTTTTAAAAATCTGACATTTTTATTACAATGTACGCGCCGTGCCTAACATTTTCAAGGACAAAACTATACTAATTTTAAAATTGATTTATAGAGCATGCAAACTTATCAGAGAAGTAAACTGTTTATCTTCAAAAATTAAAATTTTTTTTCATGAAAGAAAAAATTTTGAGCTCTTTAGTGTGTAATTCTTTTGTGTAATATGTCATTTTTTGCTGATGGGTGCTTTTTTTCTTCAAGATAGTGATTTTTTTTATTACTTCTGACTCTTCCCTTAAATTGAACACTAACTATTTTATTTTGTGTTAAAACATTAAATCCATCATCAAAGTAAGTAGAAAGACATCAGTACTTCGGGACTCAGTGGCTTAGGTCCAGCACACATCTCCGGGTGAGAGCTGAAATCCAAGTGGCATACTGATCGACGGTGAGCTGGTTTTTATCCTTCTTGAGTGTAGGTGCGCACAGTCCGGGAAAGCTGATTTGCATCATGAAAGATCAGTTTCTTCCAGCCGCATTGCATTTTAATGAAGATGACGTTTGATGTGATGAGTCTTTGATGACGCCACATTAGTTTGGAAATAGGTCCATGGAAGTAAAAAAATTAAAAACATTCTAATGTAGCAAAATGACAACAGTTCAGTAGTGAAAAGTGTTGATGATAAAATAGTCACATTCACAATATCTTGAGAAACAAAAAGCAGCTTGAAGTAGCTGATATTGCAAAGCTGGTGAAATCTGCTGCTGACTCTAGTGAGAAGGCGAGCTTCTTATTATTAAATCAAATGCTTTGAGAAGAAGTGAACAGAAGAGAGCTAACTTGAAAGGACTTGCAAACAGCATATATAAAAAGGCAATGATGAGATTGATTGGTTTTTTCTCTTGTCTAACATATTTTTGAAAAATTTGAATAACTTACATTTTAAAAGATAATAATTTACTTACATTTTTTGTGAAAGAATTCTGTCGTATACTTATATGTATTTCGTATGTCGTATACGAAAAATATATTTTTAAAAGAACCGGCAGTCCAAGTTACAACATGGTGACATTCCTTGGATAACACTTATTTTGAATTATTGTTACGTATTTCAAGTAACATAAAAGATTTTACATTTTGTGAAAGGCATAGTTCATAGAGAAATATATTTATGCTAACTAGCTTTGTTGCCCATATTTTAGACAAGTCCACTATATGCAGGGTGCGTACTGACTCCTTGGAAATAAAAGTCTCCCAGGAGTACTTGGAACAACTTATATTTCCAAATTAGTCCTTAGATAACTCCTTAGATTATTGCTTTGCATAGATGAACTTGCTAAGTCCGCTGATGAATTTGCTGTCGTAGCTGGGTAACTAAATGATATGCAGTGGTGCAAGTGCTGCACCGATCCACGCCAGTTGTGGAAACCTGCTCCCACATGCTCCAAATTGAAGTAGTTGGCTTAAATTGCTCCAAAAAGGATATTTTGCGGCAACCAAGCTACTGCCATGTGGGTTGCTCAGGATTCAGTGGGAAGGATTCTTGCACTTTCATGTGCAACTCTGCTTTATTTTGCAAGATATTCTCAATTTCAGGCTTCATTTTCCACTCTCTGAAATGTAACCGAAACTTGTCGAATTTTCGGGGACCAACTAAACATTGCCAAATTTTAATGGCAAGAGAAAATTCTATTTCTCTTGTTTATTTCATAGTTATTGAAGTGCTATCAACTTCGTCAATGGCAAGCTAATGGCCTTCATGCGCTGTTCTATTTATAGATTAGTACCATGATCTTTGAATTAATTTGAGGAACCATTCACTAAGTACATATTTTCATGTTGATCCTCAGCAGTCAAGAATCACAAAGCTTCATAACCTCAAAATTTCCATCTCCCCTTTATTCATTTAATTTAATAAAGATGAAAATTAATTGAGTTTCTTAAATGTAATTTTTTTATCTGAAGGACCATCCACTAAATCATATTGTATTTAAACATTGATTTTACTTAATTGATTTTTTTTTTAAATAATATTTTTCTGTTTTTTACTTATTGCATTTTATTATTGTATTATTACTTTCAAAATTTTCGGTGCTCTTAATTTGTTCAAGGAAAAACTTAATAATATTTAGAGGCAAGCATGAAGAGAGGGGCTTTCAATATTTTAAATGCAGCAAAAAATCTTAGGTTTTTCAGATTTGTCATTCAAAAATACTTTAATTCATCTCTTGATTTAAAATCTTTGATCTTTAAATGATCTTTGATTTAAAACAATCGATATAAAAAAATTTTTAATTGTCACATATTTGTGAAATATTATGAGTGTAGGGACAATATAATTATTTACTTCTGACAAATTTTTTTAGCTTCAATACTCATTGAATTTGCATTTAAAAATTATTAAATTTTTTTTAATCATTTCATTAGTGAAATACTGTACTTGGTAAAGTTTTAAAGAAAAATGCACTCGATAACCTTAAATAATAGTTAAATTAGAGTCTTGAATTACCTTTTACAGAATTAAATAAAGTAATTATTAATTTAGGAAATAGTATGAGCCACGCTGTATTGAATTTATTAAAATTGCTTTTGTCAAAAGCTCTTTTTTTTTAAAGAAATATTTTGGCTATATTAAATTAATTTTTAGGTCTTTTCCAAACTGAGACACCATTGATTCACTTGCTGTATGATGAAATGATGTCTCTAGTTAAGGCATTGTTAGGGCGTTTTTTTTAAAGAGTTCTTCTTTTCTTAGTTTGTCAGGAAAGCACTTAAAATCATTCGATGTAGAAAACGCAGATATTTGGCAAAATTCAAATTTAATAGATGTTGGACTAGATACCACAAATGTGATGACATCCTTATCTTCAGAAAAAAATTCATGTATTTAGGTGCCAGGTCTATGGCATGTGCAAAAAAGTTATTAAAAGCATTGTCTCTTGAAAATAGGTTGCTGTTCCATCTTAAAGTGTTGCATCCTATAATGAGAATGGAAGACACTTCTATTAAGGCATCTTTGTTCCTAGATGAATGGACAAGGTTACATAGAAAACCAGAAGGTTATTCTTCTGACTGAAATGAATATGCACCAATTGATATGTTTTGGAAAAACTATTTTGTGAAGAAAGAAAATTTGAGAAATATCAAATATCCTCTTTTAGCAAAGCTTTTTAAATCTCTTTTGTGCATACCACATGGGAATGCCGATGTTGAAAGAAGTTTTAGTGTGAACGAAAAGCTACTTGACACTAGGGCAAGTTTAAATTCGCATAGTGTTAATGATTTGAGACAAGTTGTGTCAAATATCAACAAAATAGGGGGTTTAAATAACTTTAAAGTTGACAAAGATATGATTAAAGTGGCTCATGTAGCATTTAAAAATTATTCTGCTCGATTAGAGGTTGAGAAAAAGGAATGTGAAAACACTGAAACTTAGGAAAGCAAATTGAAAGCTGCTGAAATTGATTTGCAAAAAAAATTGAAGGCTTCTCAGAATCTCTTAGCCACAGCTGAAAAAAATATTAAAGATGGGTTGAATAATAAAGACATGTTGAGTATAGAAATCGGACAGATCCTCTTATCTGAGGAAAAGTCGAGGATAGCAGAATATTTAACAGCATTTTAAGATACCAAATAGAAACTTAATTTTTTAATGCTGGGACCTTCATGAAAATGAAAAAAAAAAAGACATGTTATTAATGAACAAAACTGAAAATTCTTGTTATTACATTCTTGTTTTAATTCTTTTATTACATATGCTCCAAATCTTCGTTTCGCTGCTGCAAAATTGCTTTTTTGTTGCTCCAAAGCCATGTTTAGCCACTTGCACCACTGGATATGACTTAGCAGTCAAAATCTAGCAGTTTAAGAAAACTTTTAAAAGAATAAAAATTGAATTGCAAGAGTTAGAAGAAGAAAAATAACGGCAAATAATTTTACATGTTACTAGCAAACTTGATTAATAATTTGCTGTGATTTTTTATAATTTTTTGGTATAAAATGCCTTAGATTTTTCTTATGTATTCAAATTTAAAAATATAAGATTGGTAGGTTTTTATGTCAATCCTTAACGTCTGTACTTTAACAAGATTTATTAAAATATTTGAAAATGTATTATGTGTCTAAGTGATAACTTAATTTATTTTTCTTGACGAAGTTTGACAAAGTCAAAATTTATTTCAAAGGGGATAGAAATTAAAATTAAAATATGCATTTTTGCAAGTTCCTTATAATAACTGCTTTTAAATTTTTTTTTAAAAAAACTATCTTTTACACAGAGTTCTTAAATTTTTGATAAGTTCTTAAAATTTTGGACTCCTTGGATTTCTTCTTCTGATCTCTGTATGAACCCTGACTGTATGATAATGAGACCATTCTTCAGTGCAGTATGCATAAACTTTTTTTTAAATTTTGATAAATTTACCGAAAATATTTTTCTTTAAAAAATAGTATCTTTAAAGAAATTCCTTTTGGTTCTTATCAGTTTTCAAATGATAAGTACTTTTATTTTTTAGAATTGTGACATTTCTGTTTTTCTAATGATTGCTTCTTTCTTTCCAGCGGCATTGATCCATCAATCCACACTAGTGAAGAAAAAAGACATAAGAAAATTTTTAGATGGTATTTATGTGTCAGAAAAAACTACTGTTGTTCAAGCTGAAAATTAAATAAAATAGTTTGAAAAACTTAAGCCTATTCTCATAATAAATTGAGCTATTTACTTTAAAAAATAATTTTAAGATCTTTCCAGCTCTTATATTACAACATACTTATCTCAGAGGTAGAACTCCTCCTATATTTCGTATAGGTCCTTTATCTTATAAAAAGGTGAAAGAGCATCCTTCTTATAATAATTTACTATTTTTAGAGGATGGAATAATATTTGTATGTGGAAATAATTTGTTTAAAAAATTTAATTGTTCTCTTTATTCAGTTCTTCAAATAATTTTTATCCCATTAACAGCTCATTATGCTTAGAATTTTATTTCATATACATAGCTGCCAACATTTACTGCATTTTCCAATAGACTGTTTTTGCCAGTTTCTCCTGGTATTTGTATAGTTTATAAAATTCCCTAAAACTGAGTAAGTTATCTAAAATATTCCCTATTGAAATAGAATTTTGCACAGTTTATTGCTTGCTTGAATATTTAAATAAGTAATACTAATCAGAATGAAGCAAGTCTCATTTATGGAAATCAGCTTAAAACGTTTTTTTGTTCTGAAATGTTCAGCTCAGCTTATTTTTATTCAGAACTCTTTTTTTTTAAATTAATTGAGAAATCTTTATATTATCTTTGAATGAAATGCCTATTAATATTCAAATTATGTGTAAACATAATAACATTTCAAATTTATTTAATTATAACAAGAAAATGTTGCAAACCTTTTACGGTTTTAAGTTAAATGAAGTTTTTGTATTTTGATGACAAAAAATATCTAAAATTCCTTGTATATCAAATATTTAGTATAGTATGCAATAATATTATGAAATTTCTATTTTGTAAAATCTACTGGAATTTTTCGTATCCATATATATAAATTCCTTTCAATTGTAATTTTTTAAATTTTGAAAGTTTCTTTAATTGGGTTACTGTGCAAAGTTCGACTTTTTTCCCTGTAAAACTGTTGGGGGCATCTTTGTATAAATGTGTGCGGACATTGGTTTCAGCAGTGGAAGATCCTGTAATCTTTCCCTCATACTTTCAGGGTTGTTGCATTAGGTCCACACTTTCACCATTTGATTAGAATGTGTCACTTGTTCTCTGTTGTCAATATGTTTATTTGTGCTAGCATTTCATGTCATCAAAAGCAAATTAATTTCAAGTTCTTTTGTAGCAATGTCATCTTGAATTTTTCAATTTCCTTTATTTGTTTAATTTAATAAAGATAAAAATTTCGATTTTTTTTTTTTTTTTACATGTAGCACTGTCCACTAATTGCATTAGAAATTTTAAACTTCTTTCTGTACTTGATTATTTTTTTCTTTTAACCTATTGTATTACTAGGCTTAAAATTTTCAGTGCTCTTAAAGTTATTTTCTGAGACAAGATTTTTAAAAAGTGAAGTTACTCACTATTTCAACACTAAATACAATGAAAAATCTTGTGTTCAGATTTACCTTTCTAAGAAAAAGTATTAATTAATCTCTTAATTAAGTATTAAAACAATTGAAATAAATTCAATTAACTCAGATTTGTTTAACGTTATGAATGTAGAGACCATATAATAATTTACTCCTGACAAATGTCAGCTTCAATAATCATTGTATTTACATTTCAAAATTATTGAATTTTGTAAAATCATTTTATTCAAGAAATACTGAACCAAGTTACACATTTTAATAAACATTGAAAAGGAGCTATTCACTAATTTACATTTGTAATATGAATTTATAAAGGTTTTCTTAGTTTGCCTTATTCTTTACATATCTTTACAAATTCAGTATGATCAATAATATTAATCTTGCTGATTTTTTTTAAAATATACTGTTATAAATAACTCTTATTTAAATCTAAAAAATACAACCAATAACTTTTTTAAATTATAGTTTAATTATAATTTTGAATTAATTTTTTTACATTATCAAAGTAATTATTAATTTTTAAAATAGAATGAGTGGCTCAATATGAAAATATTTAAAATTGTGTTTTAATTAGGGTGACCAGATTTTTTCGGGCAATTCCGGGGACACTCATCTCTACCCCCCCCCCCCCCCCCAATTTAAACGACAGAAAAAAATTTTAAAAAAATTTGATCATTTATCTCAAAAAATAATTTTTTTTTTTTTTCGTTTACATTTTTTTTATAATTTAGTATATAAATTATATCGTTAAAATCGTGATCATAACATTTTTACACAAGTTTAAAATCTGTTAACAAAACAATTGTATTGCTTTTAAAATTATACTATTTCTAAGCACCGTATTTTTCTGAAGCATGAATCTTCTTTAAAATTTCAGGATTTTTTTCGAGTAATTGAGAAAATATGTCACATGAAAAATCAAAATTAATCAGTACAGATAAAACCGTTTTCACTGTATTCACATCCATTCGCGATTTTTCATTAGTCCAATAGTTATTTACGCGCGAAAATACCCGTTCTACAGGCGCATTGATGCTTGGCCAGCACATTGCAAGCTCAACAATTCTTTTGATATTTGTAAATGGTATATTGTTTTTTTGAAAATAATTGTTTATTTCGCGCCATTTGTCTGTTATGTGTACGGATTGGTACCATTTATCGTCTTTTGAATCCAAATAACCTTCAAGATAAGTAAACTCGTCAAATAAATCGTCGGAATCAACATTCAAAATTGCACATTTTGAAGAGAGAGACAGAACTGCCTCGTCGAATTCAGACCGTGAAGGCTTACAATCTAAAAGAAGGCACTTCAAATCAGACATATCATCGTTGTTATCGTTCCAAGCTTCTAAATATGAAATCGCAGCTTCATAGAATTCTTTCGACGTTTCTAAATAAGAATCTTCAGTAATGATATTCTCAGCAATCAATTCAGGTTTTATAACAAGTGGAACAAATTTGGCATTCTTTAGTGCTTTCAATTTAAATATCAAATCCTTGACAACCGTTCCAGATTCAATAACACATTTGTCATCGCTTTCAATTTTCAAGATGCTTTGATTAAAAATTGCAGCATGCGAATGCTCAAAAAACAACCATAACTCGGTTGTTTCACTCTCAAAATAATTCTTCAAGATTTTTGAGCACTTTTTTTCAGACAACATAAATTCGTTAAGAGATAAATAAATTTTAAGAATTCTTTCTGCAGCAGGAAGTAATGTCAACCACCTAACATGAATGTGTCCTAAAATTTTATGATATTCTTGGTCAGCATACTCACAAAATTCTTTCAGTCTTTCAATTCGGACTGTGTAAATTTTAAAATAACTAAAAAGTTTAGATACCATAACTTCAATATCTACAGGCAAACAATCAAAAGCAGTTTTAGCGCCATTATGTATAATATGCGCATTACACCCAAAACCAAAAATATCTCTTCCTAACTCAGTTTGAACTTTAGCATGAACATTTTCTGTTCCTCTTCTTAACAATCCTCCAAAATTAGTGTTAGTATTATCCGCAGACAAACCAGCCATTTTATCCTTCAATTGGAACTCGAATAGTGCGTTTAATATTTCTGAAGATAAAATCTTTACAGTTTCTCCTTTAATTTCGTTTAGTGATACAAGTTTATTATTAATTGGATCTTTAGCACTGTCCCACTGAAAATACCGCACTAAAATAGGAAGTAATTTTACACGATTGAGATTGGAAGTATCGTAAATCTTTCTTCAATTCAAGAAATGCCCACGGAGAAAAAATTGACAGCGATAGCTTCGCATTTTGTTCGGGCACAAGAAAATTTTTTGTCTACAAATTTCTTTTGTAAATTTGAAGTACAGTCCATGCTGCGAAACGATTGGTTGTGACGAATGGTGTGAAATGCAAGCGTTCCTTCATATGTTGCTAAGTCAAACTCTTCTTTGGATGGTTCCAGCTTACGAAAAAACTGACCGATTTCGTTTTTGCTGCCAAAGCTTCTTTGTGTTTAATTGTAAGAATGTGATCTGCTATAGCTGTTCGTCCTCCACTTCCAACTCAAAACGTTGCTCTACACCAGGGGTCCCCAACCTTTTTGTACCTAAGAGCAAATACCAGAATATCGGTCGAGTGGCGGGCACCATTAATTTTTGCAAGATAAATTTATAGTTGGTAGACATAGGAAATAATATACACTGCATGTAATGCACAAAAAATTTTATTTAACATATGAATATAATTAGTATTAATATCCTTGAGTAAAATAAATTATTACGAAATTGCTTGAAAAACATACAAAGTAGAGTTCATATATTCAATTCGCGAGTGGTCAGCTATATTTTGCTTTGTGCTTATATCTGTGGGAATGGAGATCCTTTTCCTGGCGATTTCTATTTTGGTTAGGTTTATCATCCATATTGAGAAAGCAAAACAAATTATATAACGTTTTATGGGAAAATTGAAAACGGAAATATTTTATTGTTGAGCACAAGTAGCGGGCGCACCTAAACCGATCGAAGGGCGCCATGGTGCCCGCGGGCATAGGGTTGGGGACCCCTGCTCTACACATTGTACATTTTACTTTGGAAGAATTATTAGGATTCGGTTCAATAAATGGAAACTCGTTTTTCCAATCATCCAAATAATGACATTTTCTTTTTTTTGTTTATGTTGCCATATTGACATCTATTTTAAAGAAATAAAAATATTTTTCTAAATATCTATTACGATAACAAATTATGAGGTTTTCAAAATGTAGAATAATTAGAATTTATGAAAATTAATTAGTCGTAAGTGATAATAATAATTTCATAAAAAATGGTTTTATACTTTATTGGTTAGATATTTATAAAATGTTTACCTGATTTTAAAATGTTTTAGTTATTTTTCTAAAATAAAGCGGAAATGTAGTAATTGTTGTTTTTAGTGGAAATTAGCTAATATTGGCAGTTTATGTAACCCAAGATATTAATTGTTTTAAAAGCAGCAACTAATATTCATGTTACGTCTTGCTTTAAACTTCTTTTCTTATATAAACTTGTCTGGCGTACAGCCTAGTAAAAATGTAAACATAACTAGATATTAAAGTTATGTGTTCCAAAATTTCTGTAGTATAAGTTATAGTGCGTTCTCAAAAACTAGTTTACATTTAATTTTCAATGCTTACATTAATTTGTATGAAAATTTTTGAGAAAATAAAAATTGCATATAACGTATTTTTATCAAATATTTTACACAAAATTTTTTAATTTTATAACCGGGGACACGAGGTCCTCGCCGGGGACAATCCCCGGAAATCGGGGACGTCTGGTCACCCTAGTTTTAATTGTTATGGTGGATAATATTAAAAAAGGAGCCCTTTGTCAAAAACTACTTATTTCGTTATGATCACACAGTAAAGTCTGAAAATGTTTTTGCATTTTATTGATGGAAGAACGTTCAACAATGAGAAGAGTTAAAATTTTATTAGTGTACCTACCCTATTTATATAGATATATTTTTAAAGATGTATTATTGCAATGTCGGAAAGCACTAATTTTTGCGGAACTTATATGTGTATATGTTACTGTGAAACACAGAAATCTGGAGAATGTCGACATTCACCGGTGGATGTCAACATTCATGTAGTCGCTTTGGCGTATGTCCGAAATATTTGCTAAATACCCTTATCTCTGACTCTGACCGGTGAATATCAACAATCACATAGTCGCTTTGGTGAATGTCCGAAATATTTGTTATATCCAACTTTATATTAATTTATTCGTTAATATTATCATATTTATTTGATATATTTATATTTATTCTATATTTTAATACTTACTGACGATAGATTAGAAGAAACATCAGTGTTTGGAGTATCGGGCAAATATATACTGTAGTGTGTGTCTCAAGTGTATATAATATATATAATAATATACACTTGACCTTAAAAAAACATCAGTGTAGGGTATACCGGGCAGTGGCACTTAACCTTAAAAAACCATCAGTGTAGGGTTGGTTAAACTATCGAATAAATGTAATTATATCCTTGAATAAATTCATATCAAATCGAATGTAATAAATATTTCGGACATTCACCAAAGCATATCTGTGATTGTCGACATACAGCGGTGAGGGTCCGAATATACAAGAATGTAATGAAATATACGATCTTTCTCCGACGTATTTGGTGTTTATCGATATTCACCGGTGAAAGCCAACAACCACCGATTTCGGTCTTTCGCCGTGACATATATACATATAAACTTATGAAATAGGGAGGACCGTTTTTGTAAAGAAAAAAAAAATAGGTAATGCCTATAATGCAGATAAAGTATCAGATGATAGCTACGCTATTCGCTGACACCTGGGGGTTTCGGAAAATGTGGCCATTATGTTGACCTGGTCAAGATAGTTGAAATATCTAACCGAACAGGATAGGACCTCGACAGGACTGACCTGTATAATGCAACAAGAAAGTCCATTTCACAAATAACAGTCGCCCAGAGGCCTAATGCAGGTGTAGTCTGCAGCTCTTGAAAGGACTGTCTAGCCTGGTGCTGAGAACACCTATCTTGGACAGGATGTTTGGGGGCGAATTCTCTTCATTGATAGTCACCATTAAGTCTGGGCAGTGACTCAAGACGTTCTCATCTTGAATGAACCCAGTAATCGATATGGGCCCTCAAACATTGTTGAAAAGGGCCACAGCTGTCTAGGTAGACGGACATGCCGATCTTTGTGTTCGAGCGAGGTACTGTGACAAGATCCTTGCGCCTTATGTGATACTTTTCCACGATAACGTCCGTCGACATAGAGCTTAGTTGGACGAATACGTCCAGTCGAAGGAGTTACCTGCGATGTCCCCTGATCTTAATCCCATTCCTCAAAGACGTTGTCAACTTATATTTGACTTTGTCATTTGGGATGTAATGCCAAACATTAAATTCGCCATATCAATTGCTTCTTGGCTAAATTAAATAACCTAAATTAAAAACCTTGGCTAAATTAAAAACCTTTTTTAAACTAAACAAGAAAAGCTTTTAGAGACTCATTTATTTCAAGGAAAATTCTTTGTGGATTATTATTAAACTCTTCATAATTTATTGCGGCATCGCGCTATTTTAAGCGAAAGTGAATTGATTAGATGCATGGAGCTTTTACGCCCTCCTAGCTCGAAGCTGCTTGTCAAGTGAGTGTCCTGTGCAGAATGCCTTCATTGGGCTCTTATACAGGGATGTGATTCTTCCACGGATTTCCATTTTTTTTTCTCCAGATTTTTTCCCCCTAATTTCCGCGTGAAATTTTTTTTTTGCACAAGTTAAAATATTTTATGAGGAATTTTCCGCGGAGCGAAAGTATTGAAGTTCTCATTCCTCCCTCTGAAGTCTCGCAAAAAATCATTCCCTTGGGATAAAACTGGTTGACCTTTATTACAGGGATGAGATTTTTCCGCTTTGTTGCGGATTTTCGCTTTTGTCTCAAGTTTCAGCCTTTTTATCAAAAACTCCGATTCTCTAAATGTTTTGGGTTTTTTTTAATATAAACATCCCGCTTTTTTTTTTTTTTTTTTGAAAATTCAGTCGTTGAAATAAAATATATTTATTTACGATTTTCAGAGATAAACAGAAAAGTCTAACTACGTCCTATCTGCTAACCCTTCCGCATTTTTACTTATTTTAGCTATTTTGTCCGATTTTACGCACAGAAAATTTTTTTCCGTATTTTTATCCGTCTGCCGGATAGCTTGTATTTTCGTAATTCCGACGTCGCTGCTTCCTGTTTTCTGGCGTTAAAGCAAACGAAAAAAAAAGGAGGTGGATTTTGCGCTGAAAATATTTATTTGCTCAATCAGTCATGTAAATTTTTATTTATTATGTCAAAACAATACAAACAAGCCTTTTAGAAATCCCAAGTCCATGCTCTGCAAATATCTCGATTCTTATTCATTCTTGGATTTCCTTTTTTTTACTTTATGACTACTCTCAACTCTGTATAGTGATCTAATAAGCAAGCATTTTTTTTTTTTTGCTAATTTTTTACAATGTAGTGACCTGCTTGGAGACGTAATAATTAAGCTTATGATCTACTTGTTATAATGTTATTTAGAGCACCTTTTATTAATACATTAAAATAAAATCGAGAGCGTTATATATATGTTACTATGTATCGTGGCGCCATCTAATGGAAATAAATTCGTCAGCGAGTTTTTAAATCTTGACGAAAATGGACCTTAACCACAGACAGATTAAGAGCCTCAGCCCTTAAATGTAATTAAAAACAACAATGCAAATAAAAAAATTACATAAAAGCCAAATTTTATCCTTTTTCCTGAGGATCTGATGGAAAACAAATTTTTCATCTCTTTGGAGGGTTTTCAACGGTAATCACGTATCCTGCTATTTTAGAACAAAATTAAAATAATTTTGACAATTTTGTTATTTAATTTTTAAAAATGTTTCATGACCCACAAACTATTTTTTTTTCATTTAAATTCATTAAGTATAACACGATTTTTTAATCAAACTTTTCGGGTTTTGCGTAGTGTCTTCTAATATGCTTTTTAAATTTTTGCTGAAAATATTTTCATTGTTGGTCTCAAGTTAATATTCATAAAAAAAAATTTAAAAAATATCGAACTGGAACGAATTTTTATAGAGAATACGAAAACATACAAATTTCAGTATTGAAAGGGAATTAATAATCAATAAAGATAAGTAACTTTTTTTTATTATCTGAGAATGATGAGAAACCTGTGACAATTCTCCATGAATTTGTAAACGTTTTCTTATTACCTACAGCATTTATTATTATTAACGAAATTAACTCGCTTTCTTGTATGTAAAGATGGTAATTAGGTAACTCCTCTTCTCCGCCTTTTGACAGTAATGCGTTTACAGTTTTTTGTTTGTTTTAGGTGTGACAAAATAGAATTATTTTCTTTTTCGCTCACTTGAAAAAAGTAGTGTTTAAAATTTTATTTTAATTATTATTTTATTTATTACAATCAATTAAAAATGTTACAATTAATATGTTGAATGTAAAACAGTTAAAGTTTTAAATTAATAATAAATCAATTTTATAATTGAACCGTTATATATTACTTCACTTTGAACTTCATTTCTGTGAAAAATAACAACAGAAAGAGAGTTTCTGTAAGGCAGTGTTTCCCAAAGTGCGGTACGCGTACACCCAGGGGTACGGGAACAGTTTAGCGGGGGTACGCGTTCTAATGCAAAATATCTTGTAACAAACGAAAATTTCAAAACAAAGCTAGCCATGAAAATTTACGATTACGTATTTTTCTATTGGCTATTTTTTGAAGAGTTATCAGTTAATAATTAGTGGTGTCAACAGCCAGTTGTGATTTTTAACTTTTGTGCAATTTTTTTATAGTAAAAAATACATTTTTTTTTTTTTTAGTGGTACACAGCGTTACGAAAAATTGAGAGAGGGTACACAAAAGTCATAAGTTTGGGAAACACAGCTGTAAGGTGTAAACTGATAAGAGCGTGAGCGATTACTTTATAACGCACAATATGCTTTCATATTGAATTTTATTGAATCCTAATTTTATTGTAAATTCACAAATAGAGTAGCAGCTTAACTGAAAAAGTGTATCAGTTTTATTTATATTTTATTTACATAATCTGTTTGCTAAAGCAAAACGATTAAACGCATTTGTTTTGAAATGATTGTTATAATAGGTAACAGACCACATGTAAACGACAGGAAATTTAATTATGATCAATTATAATAAAATGATCTCACTTATGCACCGGTGTAAGGGGCGAACAGAAAAAAGCGCATAAGTGAAAGAGGCGTATAAGTGAAGAACTTCAAAATTCTAAAACTCAACGTAAATTGCAGTGGCGATATGAATAAATATGTTTCTAAAGATTAAAGGTTAATATTTATACTATTTTGGTATTTACTGTAATTATACAAAAAAAATTTTAACATACCTAAAGACAATTTATTTTCTTACAAAATAATCCTTAATACATGTTTGTATTTGTTTTTTCCGACGTACTTCAAAAATTGTTTTTTCCAGTTCACATGAATGGGATAAGGGAGTTTCAGAAGAATTAATTTGTAAATAGTCACGAATAGTGTCTAAAGCTTCTAATACTGCTGTGTGATTTGGAGGAGCTTTATCATCCTTGTCAGTATCATCCTCCACGTTCTCATCCTCCATTTCATTAACGATGTCATCAATGTCTCTAACTGAATTACGTTGTTAATAGATTATCATCAAAGACAATAAATTCATTAAAAGAAACAAGTTCGTTAGATACAACTTTCCATTCGTTATCACTAAAGATCGATATCCCAATCTTCTTCAATTTCGTTAAGATTCATAAATTCATTTTCATCTGAAAATAGAAATCCAGCTTTTTTGAAGCAATTCCTTATGCTGGATTGTCCAATGCTTCTCCATGCAATGCATACCATATTCATAGCGTCAAGAATTGAAATCTTTACGTCGGCTGCTTTCCCTGTTTCCAGTTCTGCTAGATATCGACAAATCAATGTTTTTCTGTAATGCACATTCAAGGAACGGATCATGCCTAAATCCAAAGGCTGTAACTTGCACGTGCAGTTTGCAGGAAGAAACACTACTTTGATATGCTTAAAAGTTGGCAAGTCTCGTGGATGGGCTGGACATTGATCCATAAAAAGGGGGACTCTTCTTTTTTCTTTTCCATTTTTTTCTCAAATGAATGAAGAAAAGGTAAAAAATTTTTAGAAGTCATCCATGCTGCTCTATTGCTTGAGTACTCACAGGGAAGTCGCTTTATTTTTTTTAAAAACAGCGAGGCTTTTTCGACTTGTCAATAATAAAAGGGGAATGTTTTTCTGATCCATCTGCATTACAACATAATAAAATGGTTAATCGTTCCTTACTGTTTCTTCCACCGTGGCAGGGTTCCCTCATAAATGCCAATGTCATCCTGAAAAACAAACCAGTTTCATCACAATTAAAAATGTCCTTTGGTTTGTATCCTTTAATTAAAGATTTTAATTCTTCTTTCCATTCCTCTGCAGCAGGGTTTCTTAACCTGTGGTTCATGAACCCCTTAGGGGTCCATGGGTCATATTTTGGGGGTCCACCGACTACTCCTAATTTTTAAAACGTTTGGATCAATAATATTGAAATAACATTGATCTTTTTTTTCTTTCTAAAAGGTGATAATACATACATATTTGAAACTAGGTGATCGAGATACCTCAAATTCAGTACGGACTGCACACAGCCCTCTAATATCCCTGTCATTTTTAACATCCTCCACTAACCGGCTTTCAGTTTGCACCATCAGGGGCAACCCCCTGATGACGTCAGCTACACTATTTTTACTATCCCCTTTCAAGCTACGTATATTTGACACCTTGTTACTAGATCTACTCACCACTCAGGTTACTAGATCTAGAACTTTTTACTAAGAAGAAAGCTCAGTTTTTGAAATCTGGAACATTAGACAAACTTGGATTTGGTATTCCACAAAAGCCTCTGGTTGAGACATCTCTCAAAGTTGCATATCATATTGCTAAAAGCAAGAAACAGCATACTATTGGAGGGACGTTAATTAAGCCAAGTGCGCTGGAGATGGTTGAATTAGTTTGTAGATTGGAACAGATAAAAAAAACTTGAGGCAATTCCATTTTCAAATGATGTGACACATTCAAGAATAGTTGAAATTTCTTGCAATATCTTGAAAAAGATCATCGATGAATTGAAAGTTTCGCCATTTCCCTTTAGTATGCAACTGGATGAAACTACAGATATCTAGAATTATAGTCAACTTTTTGTTTTTGTTCGTTACGTCTCTCTTGATACTATCAAAGAAGAATTCTTATTTTTTGAGTCTCAATTGCAAACTACACAGACAGTTGATGTTTTAGCAATGTTAAATGTTTTCTTTACCGAACAAGACTTCGGCTGGAAAGAAAAACTTCATTCACTTCGTACAGATGGAGCACATGTGAAGCTTGGCAGTAAATCTGGTTTTGCCCTGTTGGTAAAAAAAGTCTCCTAATGTTCTTGTTACTCATTGGCTTTTACATAAACATGCGATGGCTACAAAAACTCTTCCAACCAGCTTAAGAGAAGCATTATCAAAAGTTATTAAAACTGTACATTTTATTAGACGTAGAGCTCTTAATCATCGTCTCTTTAAAACGATGTGTTAAGAAATGGACGCAGAACATGAGGTACTTCTGTAATACACGGAATTGCGCTGGCTGTCACGAGGGCAGGTTTTGAAACAATTTTTCATGTTGAAGATCGAATTATCACTTGCTCTAGAAGAGAAAGATAACTCATTCTTCGAATATTTAAACAAAAAAGATTTTACCTATAAATTGGCTTACCTGGCAGATAATTTTAACCACATGAACAATATAAGTCTTTTAATTCAATGACCCGATATCACCATTATGGATGCAACTGAGAAATTACAAGCATTCTAATTGAAGATGCCACTTTGAAAAAAATAGAATTCAAAATGAGATATATGCAAACTTTTAAATGCTGGACGAAGTGCTTTCTCAAAATGGATCTTGGCAAGATAATTTGTTACTGAATAACTTAAAAATAAAATCTGTGAACACCTGTAAGTACTTCAAGTTACATTGAAAAAATATTTTAATTTGGATGAGATAAAGATAAAAGATGAGTTGTGGATTTGTCATCCTTTTCTTTGTGATATTGACTGTATCGATGATATGAACCTTGCCAAAGATGAGCTTATTGATCTTAGAACAAAGTCCTTGCTAAAAATGAATTTCGATTCAAAAACACTCGGAGAGTTCTGGTCTTCTGTGAAAGAAGCCTACCCATTGCTTGTAAAGCGAGCTATTTCAGCTATAATTCCGTTAGCTACAGTGTATCTTAACGAAGCCGGACTTTCCACAGTTGTGACAATAAAAACAAAAAATCGTTATCGATTGAATGTTGAACATGTTATGCGCATAGCTTTGTCGAAAACCATCCCTCTATTCAATTTATTAAGGAAAAGCAGCAACAACCTTCAGACTAAAAAATTTAATTTTAAATATTTTGTATACTATTGAAATCATAAAATTAAAAGCTAAAATAAATTAAATACTAAAAATTGATGTTTTTTGCAATTTTTTTCTCAGGGGGGTAGTCCGTGACTTCTTAAAAAAATTTAAAAGGGGTCCATTGTATCAAAAAGGTTAAGAAACACTGCTCTACAGTCTTTTCGTCAACGCTTGCACTTTCACCAGATTTAGTACGAGTTTCTAGGCCATGTCGGATCTTAAATTTCTTCACCCATCCACGTGAAGCTGAAAAATTTCCAATTTTCAAAGTTTCTGCGAAATGAACTGCTTTTTGTCTAAGTAATTCTATATTAACCGGAATGTTAGAAGCACGAGCTTCTTTAAACCATTGTAATAACACTTTACAGTTCTTGAAACTTTCCACCTTGAATACAACTTCTCTTCGAGGATTTAATTCCACATTCCCGATGAGCAGCAACAATTGCATCCTTTCTTAAAAAAATCTCTGTTAAAGTTGATTCAGGAATTTTAAAATGATCAGCTGAAGCTTTTTTAGTCGTTGATGGATTTTCTTCAAATCTCTTAATGACATCCGCTTTAAAAGATAAGCTCAATTTCGTTCTCTTTGTCATTTCGTTAAGAGACAAATCTTAATTACTACACAAGTTTAAGTTATGTATAAATGAACAGTTCTTCACAAAAAATTTGAATTTTATGGGAGAGGGTGAAACGTCACATGATAAATTTCTAAGGAAAGTACTTGACGTCATAATATGCAGCACAATAAGTTGTTTGATTACTACTGTCACTAAACAGACCACCTCCTTTTATTTACTCAAGATCATATATGGCAACGTTACATTTAAAAAGTAACGAGTAAAAGTACAAGTAATTTTAAAAAATGTAACGAGTAAAAAGTAAAAAGTTCTTATTTTAAAAAGTAACGAGTAAAAAGTACAAGTAAAAGTACAAGTACAAAACAAAAAAAGTAACGATTTAAAAGTACATTTCTAGGAAATTGAAAATTTAAAGTAACCTAAATTTTATTGAATAATATTCTTATGTTCTGTAATGTTTTTGCAAAATTGTTGTTATTTATTTAATTATTTTTAATTTTGAAAGTTATGGATTTAAATTTACTTTTAAATTCGAAAGAATATTATAATATAATTTTATAATATAATCGTATAATATAACTTTAAAATCAAATATAGTTTTAATTTCAAACTTTTTATGGATTTGCACGAAAAAGAAATTTTATCTATTGATTTTAATTTTTAGTTTATTATTTTTATTTATTTAAATTACCAGTGATTTAAAATTGTTTAACTCTATAGAAACGCGTTTTAAAAGCACAAACATAAACAAAGCAAACACGGGGTTTCAGATAGCTTTGTGATCTTTGAGCTGGTAAAAAATAATTGAATGTGCAGTATAAGTTGAAATAGAACAGTCTACAGTTTTATTTGTAACAATGGCTAATGCTGAAGTCATGCGAGAAAATCATTTTCCGAACATTAGACTTAGAGATCTAAACTTAGAAATTTGACTGGGCTTTGTTTGACAAGGTCGGGCATAAACATAATTTCAGTAAAAAATGCACTAGGTAAAAATGTATTTAGTAAAAAATTTATTAAGACAAAAATGTATTTTTAGTGAGTTCAAAAAGAAAATTGAAAAACATAATAACAAAATCCAACATTTTTTATTTAAAATCTATTAAATAAATGCATAAAACTCGAAAATGAATGAAAATAACTTGCTAATTAATATTTTTTATTCATTTTGCAAAATAATTGCATTTCGAAAGTGGTGTCACTGAATCTGCTGCGAGAATTTCTCAGAACGTGCTTAACCATCGCTTAACCACGCTGAATAAGCGCTTCACGGGAGGTCAAGGTATTTAAACTCACGAAGTTAGCTGTGAATGCTTATATATTGCACATTAATTTTATAAATTAAAAAAACATAAGCATTTTTTTTTTTAAATTTAATTTTTTTTTAAATTTTTTTTTTAGAAAGATTTCTGAGTTTTAGAAAAAAGTAACGATTTCATTGGACATTTCCGTTACAAATACTTGTACTTTTTCCCTAAAAAAGTAACGAAAGTACAAGTAAAAGTACTAAATTTAAAAAGTAACGAAGTACAAGTAAAAGTACATACTTTTTACTTGTACCGGCGGTACAAGTAACGAAAGTAAAAGTACTGCCATATATGCTCAAGATGTCCATCTGACCGCAAGTAAGTGATAGCGTTCTCTTTCATCTTTCGTATTCCAGGTGTCTTTCTTCTAGAAAACGGCATGATGGGAGTAAAACTAACCTCTGCGCAAGAGGAATGGTCATTTTCTTAAAGATGAATGGGCTTTCATTGTTGTTGGTGTAACAGAGAAGACACCCTATTCAAAATTGTGGAAAGAATGTCTTTCTAGAAACAGCAAAAATGTGAAGGTCACAGGGGGAAGAAAAGTGAGGATTTAACAACATATTTCTTTTTATCTGTAACAATGATTGCTTATTTGCTTCAATTTTTAATTTAAACCCCCTTTTTTTTAAAAAAAAAAGAAGAAAAAAGTGTTTAAAGGAAGAAAAAATTAAAATGTTAGCCTAAAATTTCAGCGCATAATTGAAACATTTATTTTTAGAGCGACGCATAAACGAAGGATGATTATCATTATTTTCCTACCTAATGTACTGGGACCTATAAAAATCGTTGTATAAATTAAAGAGGTGGTGCATAAGTGAGAGGTCACTGTAGTTGCCTTTTCTCACTCTCGGAAAATATTTTAAATAAGTTAAATTTGAAAAACAACTGTTACCAACCGATTGTACTGATACAAACCAATTTTTAAATTAATTAATTTTAAAATAACCATTTACCTAGTATTTTTTTATTGTCTCCAGCTTTTTTTATGTGAATAAATAATCAAATATTTTTTTATGTGTTTTATATTTTCTTTCCAATTATGATTTTAAAGAAAGATTAGAAATGTTGTAACACATTAAGATGAAGCATTGATATATGTTTTTTTTAATATATATATTTAACTAAAACTGGTAATTAATTTTCAATTTAACAATGCTCTCCACTAATCAATAGTAAATATATTTTTTTTATTTGTTTCCTATGCTTTTTTTTTTTAAAGAAAACAGGAATTCAGAAAGCGTCACTATTAAAGTATTGTAAAAAGTTATTAACATATAAAGTTATGAAAGTGAAAGTTATTAAAATATGGAGAGATAATCAGCTTGTTAAACTAGCTGACTTAGAGCAATTTTTTTTTTTAGTTTTTACTGAACTGGTTTTAATTATATTCAAAATATTGTTTTGATGTATATTTTAATTCAAAAAATAATACAGAATTTGAACTTTTTTCTTTTTTTTTGTCAAAGGGAATGTAACTAAAAACTGATCATGAAAATAAAGAAGAAAAAAAAAAAAAAAAAAAACTACAGCTGAACAATTCGATATTTTTTTAAAAAAAAAACTTATGAAATCGTGCACACCATGACATGAAGGGGAAAAAAAGAAAGTTTTTAAAAAAAATTTCATAAAAAGGGTGTGCGCAAAATAAAAAAGTGAACACCCTGAGTAACTTTTTATTGAATAATTGGATTTTCAAGTAGTAGGACTCAATCTTAATGAATTCAAAAGTCATATTCTTAAATGTGCTGATTAATTAATGCAGACAATATTTCAATGATATAATAAATTACGAAAACAGACCCAAAAAACGTACTTTCTCTGCAAACGTATCTCATTTCAGCGAATGGATGGTGTTTTCTACACTAGGGAACGCTGCAAGCTCGGTACCGACTAAATTTCCGAGTTACTGTTTCCGTTGTATTTTAAAGCCATTTGTCATCGTTGTGTTTTGAGATTCTTGCAAACAATGTATTTGATTACTTATTAGTTGTATTTACAATGGTAAAAGTGTTAACACTAACGTAAGATGGTGCACAGCTTGCAACAAGAACAAACAGTAATAAACTTATGGAAAGAGGCCAAATTAAGACTGACAAAACAGCGAGTTATTCAAAATCTAGCAACCATGTCACCTTTTTTAACAATAAATAACAAAATAACTAAAACAAATTTTCACTCCTAACTCCCCAGAATTACATAATAACATTAATATTTTATGAAATACGGCAGATTTGAGCTCAGAAATCATCTAATTTATTTCTTTTATTGAAAACATCGCCTATCAGAATAACATGTAGTAAGCAGCTGCAAACACTCTGCTGAACATTTCTGCTGAAAACACCATCCACTTGTAATTCTGACACTCAAAAATCAAAATATGGATGTTAGCTTACTGCAATCTGGAAAATATGGTTGCAATAGTTTAGGCAGAAGGGCAGTCGAAAGTTTGGACCTTTTAATATTAATTTACTTTTTGCACCTTTTCACTTTTAAGCGAATAAAAAGATTTTTACACAATTATAAAATTCGTAATCTAAAGATAATTTCATTTAAAACTATTTTTATAATTCTTTTATCTAAAAGTAGTCAAAACATTTTTGAGTTGTAATGTATACAAATATTTAATTTTAAAATGCAAAATTTAACGAAATCGATCGAAAGTTTCTCAGTTAGCAAATTTCAAAAAGTCGTATATTTAAAACCAGATTTCTCGAGAACTATTCCGCCAATTTCATTTAAGTTCAATTTGTATTTTGTCGTTGAAAATTGCATACTTAGCAACAATTCGAATTCCCTTCATTAGATAAAATAAATTATAATAATTATTACTTTACATGCAATTATATTCGGATAAATAACTTTTTGATTCGCTCAGCAATTTCCAGAGATAATGCGAAATACGCAAAAAGTGAAATTAGCATGCAGAGACCCAAACTTTTAATCGTTCTCTAGTATAAATTATCATGACCATATTTTTCAGATTGCGGCTACCCCCCCCCCTCTCGCATATTTAAAGGGTCAAAACACCTAATATGTCGAAAAAATTAAGAAAGAAAATAAGTTTATTCTGAGAAAGTACTTTTTGTGTCTGATTTCATAACTTAAAATATCGTCAGTATTAATTAACGAACATATTTAAGGTTGAGTCCTCAAACTACTAAGGTTGAGTAAGTAAAAATCCGATCATTAAATGAAATTAAAAATTATTCTGAGCGTTTACTTTGCGCACAGTATATAAAACTTGGCCATTTTGACAAGTAGCTGGGAGACCAGACCGAGAGAGTGACCGAACTGAGAGTAGGTCGCGAGCTCAGCTGAAGTTTTTGACGCTACTGATGGAAACCGACGCGGAGATTTCTCCGCTTTTGGAGTCCTCAGGCGCAGGTCAGCTCAAGTGCTGCGGGGGCCAGACCCCCGAGCGGTTGAGTATCCCGCCTGTTGGACTTAGCAATTCTGCGACTACCCCTGCACCCCAGCTCTTATCAGAGCTCTCGACAAGGGACACGGGAGTCACGATCTGCGGATCTAGATCACAGAATTCGGGGATGACTGGAACCCTTTCAGTACCGACGGGGACGGCTACGCCGAAACCGCACGGGCTGACTGGGATCCTTTTAGACCCCAACACGGTTAGGAATAAGAGATCCAAAAGAAGAAAAAATTCACAATCTTCCACGGAAGAAAATCAGGATAATGATAATGATCCCCCCAATTTAAGTTTAGATAATGAATTACTCAAAAATAGAGTTAAGGAAGAATTTAATGATATGATGGAGAGCACATTTAAACTAATATATTTTTGTATGTACTTTAATGATAATAATGGAAATATTGAATCTACCGCAAAGGAAATAAATGATAAAGCACAAGATTTGGCCCTCTCTTTTAGACATTACAAAAAACAAAGTAGCGAGGATTATAGTCTGAGCACGGAAATTCAAAATAAAACCCTTCAAAAAATTGACAATTTTTGGGAAGAGCATAAACTAACAACATGTAATCCCTTCAGCAAAAATATCAACACGGATGAAAATTTCCCTCCACTATCAAATACACAAAAACAAATTAAAAGAATCAGAACTTTGGGAACAAACCCCACTCAAAACAATGAACAAATGGATTGCAATGATAATGATAATAACTTGGACAACGCCCAATATCAAAAACCAAAAAAGACCTCAGCTCCCCCCCCATTTATTATTAGAGATAATAAATTCAAATGGAGTGAATTCAGAAAAGAGCTTAACAGCTCAAACATAAACGATTTTACAGGAAAAGTTAGTGGCGAAAACTTTATTATAAACACTAAAGACATGGCCACAAGAAATCAAATCGAGACCTTTCTTAAAAAAAGTGAATACGCATATCATACATATTCATTACCTGAACAACGCAAGCTAAGAGTAGTAATTAAAAAACTCCCAGCTAGCACCCCAACTGAAGATATTCACGATGAATTACTTACACATGGACTAACAGCCTTTAAAGTAACACAACTTGAAAGGAGAAGGAAAGATCAGGAATCCAAAAAATTACCTATTTTTGTGGTTGATTTGGATAAAACAGAACAGAACAAAAAAATATACCAAGTTAAATATCTCTCAAGTATGAAAGTTTACATAGAAGAATACAAAAAGAACGATAGACCAACACAATGTCACCGTTGTCAAAATTATTTCCACGGGCAAAGCAATTGCAGGCATCCCCCTAGATGTGTGAAATGCGCCGGACCCCATTTAACCAAAGACTGTGATAACAAACACGAAAAAGCTAAGTGCTGCAATTGTAATGGGGATCACCCCGCGAACTACTCTGGCTGCCAAAAATATAAAGATATAGTAGATAAAATCAAAAATAACACAAAAACGAAATCTCACGATTTTAGACGTAATGCTACTATAACACCTAGTGATTTTCCCAAAACTTATGCTAGCGTTACTAAAGAGAAATCCAATACCTCTGAACCAATGCTAACGACATTATTACAACAGGCCATAGAGGCATCTCTTAACATGCAACACCTCATTAGAGAGGTCACCCAACAATTAAAAAACAACCCTCTAAACAAAGAGGATAATGAAGGAAACCTAAATATTAATCATGGCCAGGAATAATTCTTTCACTGCCCTTAAAATAATACTGTGGAATGCTAACGGTATCTCCACAAAAATGGCTGAACTGCTAGACTTTATTACTGATTATTCTCCCGATATCATCGCTATCACGGAGACCCATGCGAAACCCTCGCAACGCCTTAACATCCCTTCTTTCAATTCATACAGATGTGATAGAATCTCCCACAGGGGAGGTGGTACAGCTATATATGTGTCTAAACTCTATTGCTCATCTATCTATAAGCTAAACACTAATGGTAATATAGAAGAGACCTCAATTATTATACAAATAAATAACAAATATATTAAACTCACAACAATATATAATCCACCAAAAAATGACCTAACTGAGGAAATCGTACGTTCTTACTTTGACTCAAATATGGATACGATCGTACTAGGCGATCTGAACGCTAAAAATCAAGTTTGGGGTTGTAATAACACCAATAAACAAGGAAGACAGTTACATAGTATTGTAAAAACTCTTGGATTAACTATCTATGCCCCAACAGACCCTACACATTATCATGTTCACCACGGATACAACCCAGACATCCTAGACATTATGATTACGAATATGAATAATCCTTTTGCTCTTCAGACCATCAATGATTTAAGTAGCGATCATTTACCCGTCCTAATTATGACTAGCTTACCCAAATGTGATAAGACTCTTGTTAAGAAAAACATTGACTGGTGGCTCTACCACAACATTCTCACTAAAACACTCCCGGAGAGCACTGAAATCAATACTGATACTGATATTGATAACAATATCACCCTACTTAATGATAAACTCATTACGGCCGTTAATCAGGCTACTACAGAGAAGGAAATAAATCTAGATAACTTTAGGTTACCTAGATACATAAAAGACAAAATCTGATACAAAAACAAGCTGCTTAAATATTACAAAAGAACCCTAAATCCAATTTACAAAACGGAGTACAACAGATTAATAAAGAATATTAAACAACTCTGTAAAGAATTTAGGAGCGAAACCTGGAATAATAAAATCAGTGCTCTTAGTAGAGATGACAATTCTCTTTGGAAAATGGCAAGAATATTAAGGAGGCCTATTCCAATAAATATGCCCCTAAAACAAAATGATCTCATAGCATACACCAACCAGGATAAAGCGAAAGTTTTTTCTAATGTTATGCAGGATCAATTCTCCCTTAATAATATATCCTGCCCTGTTAACGAAAGGCTGGTGAATCAAACTTACAATGATATTATAAACACTACTATTGATTGTAACACTATGGAAAATACTAATGATGATGAGATCATAAACATCATTAAAAAACTTAAGAACAAAAAGGCTCCCGGCCACGACAATATATCCAATGAAATGATTAAAAATGCTCCCCCAAGCATAATACCCATTATTAAGAACATTTTTAACGCATGCCTTAACCTAAGGTATTTTCCAGACTCCTGGAAGAAGTCAGATCTAATTTTATTCCCAAAACCTGGTAAATGTGCATCCAACCCTAGTAATTATCGTCCAATTAGCCTACTCCCAACCATGTCCAAAATCTTAGAGAAAATTATACAGAAAAGGCTAGAAAAACACCTAAGCAACATCCCAAAGCAGCAATATGGTTTTAGGCCAAACCTATCAACCACCAAACAACTAATAAACATTCTTGAGTTTATTAGTCAAGGAAAATTTAAAAATGAAACTATGGCCCTTATCCTACTCGACGTCGCTAAAGCGTTCGATCGAGTATGGCATAAGGGCATAATAGTTAAACTCTTTAAAATGAATATCCCAATTGATATCATACATTTACTAATTTCTTACCTAAGAAATAGGAAGTTCAGAATTAAACTTAATAATACCTATTCTGAGTACTGTAATATTAGAGCAGGTGTCCCGCAAGGGTCAATCTTAGGACCTTTGTTATACATCCTATTTACTGCAGACTTCCCAATAGATAATAATAATTATAATGAAATGGTAGCATTATACGCTGATGACACAGCTATAATCACAAAATCCATGAACTCAGTCAGAGCTGTTGAGCTCCTCCAAAAGAAATTAACCTTAGTAGAAAAATGGTGTATCGAATGGAAAACCCAGCTGCACCCTGACAAAAGTCAGTTTATCGTTTTCAATAATAAGAAAAATTCGACTCACATAATCACCCTCTTTGATACTAACATAAGTCCAATTAACACGGTTAAATACTTAGGTATCACCATTACTCAGAATCTCAGCTGGAGCCAGCATATTAGCAATACCATTAATAAAGCTAAAGGTGCATATTTTGGGCTTAGCCCAATTATAAATAAAAACTCAGTAATGAACCTAGCTAATAAAAGGTTAATCTATTTGCAAACCATACGACCAATCCTAACCTATGCTTGCCCAGCATTAATAACCATGTCTAACAATCTTAAGAAAAAGCTATCCAATGCCGAAGGTAAAATTTTAAGAATGATGTTAGGCGCACCTAGAGCCATCAGCAACGACTCACTTAGGAAAGACCTCAAAATTGATAATATAAATGAGTTTATAGCTAAATTAAATACTAAATTTTTTAGCGACGCAACAAAGTGTACCACCTCAGATTTCAACAATATTTTCAATCTAGACATTATTGAGGATAATGTTAATTATAGCCCTGTTACTGCCTTTTTAACTTCTGATTGTATAATTTCAAAGTACTTTAAAAATTGAACAACATCACATAACAACACAAACACACATAGATTATAACACCAGGAGGTAGCTTGCCCGGGGCAAGAGCAACCCGAAAGGGTCCCAACTGGGTGAGCTGCCCTTCTGTTAATTTTCACAGTGAGCAACCCGGTACGAGCGGTAATTACCGGGACGGCCGGGTCGCTGTGCTAGCAGAGATACACTAATATACACTATCAATACTCAAACCCTGTAAATATCTTGTAAATAATGTACATAGCTAATCTTACTTTCCCTGCTCATATTTTATAATTGTTTATCTTATTCTTATATGCTTTTGACAAACTAGAATTAGTTCAATGTGCTCAATATCAGTATCTTTGATTTTTTGGAGCTCGCTCCTACCCCTCTTCTTTATTGTATGTTATAATTTTATATATGTCTTTTAAGCTTATGTCTTACAGAATACGATGAATCGGTTGGTGGCCCTTCGGGCCAAATACCGAGTTCCCACTAATATCAAGCAAGCATCAAGACAAGTAGCTGGATAAGAACTCACGACTCTTGTTATAAACAAATTATTCATTTACCGCGATAGCTCAGGGGATAGAGCGTTCGCCTTCCAATGAGGCGAACAGGGTTTGAATCTCAGTTGATACAAATTCCGCATCCGGCTTGAACCAACCGCTGTCTTGTAGGTTTTGCCCAAAAGTTTCTCCCCTACCTGAATGATTGATGGATTGGGTGGAGGATCTCTATTGAAAAAGAACCCCTTCTCCTGCGGATCATTACTCGCCAAATCTTTATGATGCCAAAGACGATAAAGGGTTTCCAATGGAAAACCGATTTACCTCGGTTTTTAAGCGTCATAGTTGATTAATTCTTCCTTTAGTTGGAGAGTGAAACTTGCGGAATTTTTCGGAGGCGCAAGGGATTTTTAGGGAGAAAAGCTTTCTTATTCACCTCTTATTCTTGTATGAGAAGGGATAAATTAGTAAAAAGTAAAGAAATTTTAGATTAAGATTTTAAAAATAATTTTCTAAAAAATTAGTATCATCAGCAATTCAAGATGCAAGCATGCATTTTTTAAACTGAAATTTAAGCGCCATACTGCAATGCATGATCCAATTGTAAATGCTGGGAATAATCAAACTATAACATTTGCTCTTTTTTTTTGAAACCGTAAAATGATTGTGAAAAAAAATCAGTGTACCACAATGATAGTTATTTCGTGAAGTTGTTACCGTTCATAAAGATGCTTTATGAATAGTAGCATGGTATTACCATAAAGATGCTTTATGATTAAAATTTCCTTACTACGTAATATTCAAAAAACTCATAAACGTTAAAGAACTCGATTAAAAAAAGTTTTTTTTACAAAATAATAATTAAAAAAGATTAAAAAATTAAATATGTTTATAAAAAGATATTCGTGGTACTTAAGTTTTATAAAGGAATGCTTTCACTTTTTTTAAAAAAAGAATGCTTTCATTGCTGTAGGTTCATTTGTCGTCGTCGTAAAGTGTAGACAAAAAATTACAAAGGTAGCGTATTAATAATCTTTTGACGCAGATTGGAGAATGATGCTGTCCGTTTAAACATTTTTTTTCTGACGCTCTAATTATAAGCAAAAATATATTTAGGTAATTTTTTAATTATAAAAAAACACTCGAATAGTTACTAAAAATTTGTTTAGATTATCAGGAAATAATTTGTGAAATTTTTTTTTAAAGCGTAATTCAGAAGAATTTATTTTATAAAAGTGTATCAATAATTCTTATTCAAAAATATATCAATAATTAATTTTGTAATTTCAATAATGAATAATTGTTTGTCTTAATTTAAATCTAAATAAGTGCACACTTGAAAATTGTTTGGAAGTATCATGTTTGGAAATTTTTAGTTTTAACGCAAGAAAGACAACGGTGTTTCATGTTGTATTTCGTAACCATAAATTATTAAAATGCTAAATATAATATTTTTACTTATTTTGATTTAAATTATTAATAAAAGGAGAAAAATTAAAGGAGAAATAAAAGAAAAATTAAAGGAGATAAATAAAAGGAGAAAAATTTAAGAATTCCGAGTCAAAAAGTTAACGATTTAAAATATTGTAGTGTAAAATAAGTGAAAGAGTAAGAGTGAATCAGTACAAGAATAAAAAGTATTAAAAATTAACAAAACAAAAAAATTTTTCTTTATGAGCACCTGTTATATTGGGTATGGGTTGATAAGGAGTTGAATTTCCAGTTTTGTTTGTAAAAGAGGGGAGAGATAACACCAGTATCTTTATCACTTTTTAAGGTTGACTCCAAGATTTACATGCTAACAAAATGGCTCAGTTTGAGTATGTCGAATCAATTCGAGGTGGCAAATTAGTTTTATTTAATGAATTTTTATTTAGAATAAAGGTGAAACGCAGGGCGAAAATCTATTATAAGTGTATTTCAGATGATTGCAAAGGAAAATATTCATCTGCGCTTAGAAACGTTCATTTAGAAATCACATATGCGAAACCCATGAATGCTCCCCGATAGGCCAAACCCGCATTCATATAAAATTTTGTAATAAATAAAATTATTTAATAAAATTATTGGTAATTATTATAAAAAATAGTTTAATCTAAAGTGACTGCTTTATAGTTAAAAAAAGAGCCTACATTTTTTAGCTAATTTTAAAGCGGTTTTGAAAATAGTATTTTTTGCATATTTTGTGTGTTTTAACTTGAAACCCGTAAAGCGAATAACTAAAGTTCGTGAAAGGAAGAGACGTTTTCTTTAATTATTTTTTTAATTCTTTAATAAAAGTCGTCATACTGGTTAATTGTTGCATAAAGTTTATACTTTTAAGCCAAATATTCCAAACTTAAAGGGGAAAAATATTAATCCTATGAGCAATGGAGTTAACAGTATTTGCTTACATATTCTTCAGATTATTGATTGTACAATTAAATCAGATTAAAATTCAAAAATTGAAAAAAATTACATTGTGTGCATACATTCAAGACTATTTTTAGTGCTTATGAACCTTTACGAATATTTCGTGCATTAGAATTTCCTAGCTGAAATTCCAGTGTGTGCATATATACATAATATATATATATATAGATTATTTCTCATAGAATATTTTCTCATTTATATGTATTTTCGCCTACACTTTAAAAATAATGTTTTTACATGTATAAGGCGTGTAATATAAATGAAATCCCTCTGAAGAACTTTTGATTGGATTTTCATGATTTAAAGTCGGATTCATAGAGGCAAAAAACATCAAACAATTAATTGTGTTACACAACCTTACGGAAAAAGGTTCTTTCTCTGAAGAAACATAATTTTTTTTTTCGAACTTGGTTTTTTGACTATCAAAATACGAGGTGGCGGTCTGGGGCCCCAATAGCTAAATCTGGACAGCGGTCGAATTTGTAAAGTATTCACATGTTTTACATTATTTTAAACTTAATTTTAAATGGCATATTAATAGACGCTCTACTTCTGCATGTTTGTGCGAGTAATTATTCAACAAAGAATACAACTATTGAGTAACAATAATACACACTGCCCTACAATAATGGGAAAGATACTTTCAGATTTTGACATTTCTATTAATTTCTCAAGAAATACGAAGAAGATTATTTTATAACATTAGAGATACTTTAGATCTTTTGTAGGGTTTAATTTAGCACTAAAAATTTAGTCGTCCAAGGGCCCCCTTGGTATTCATTTAATTGCCATTAAATTTAATATGGTTGACAAATTTAAAAAAAATTAACTTTACAATTGTGTATTTTTTGATAGTACACATGAAAAATTAATAGAATAATATTAATAAAATTAGTAGAATAATATTAATAGAATTAGTAGAATAATATCAATAGAATTATCACTCAAGTAGCGCAAACTCAGTTCTTAAAGGCCTTTCACAAAAAAATTAGTTCTTAAATTAAGGGTTTTCTTGTCTTCTGAGTTGGCTTCCATGATAAAATAGCAATCACGTGGCATATCTTTTCCTTAATCTACATGATGATTAGTTTGGAGTGGAGGCGTGATTATCATTACTTTTTAAAGAATGCATTAAATTCTTAATCACTTGTTTAATATATAATAGATATATAAAAATGTCAAATGGATGAAAATGTTAAATATATAAAAACATTTCTAAAAATATTCCGCGCATGCATAGAGTGAAAAAACAACTTTAAAAGCTCATATCTTGAGAAATTTTTAACAATTTTAAATATAAACTTTAAAATAGCAATTTTAATATTAATTGACAATAGTTCCGAAAATTTCGTTGATTATTTGCAAAGTTATAGCCCAAAAAAATGCTAGAAAAAAATTTCTATTTTATTGAAATTTTCACATCTCCATAAGTATGTAAGGGTTTGCAAATAACAACCAAAGTAATCAATGCAAATTAAAATCTTTTATTTCATCTATCAATCCATCATCAATCTTTTTTTAATCTATCATTCAAGTTAATTGCTTTATTTTTTGGCATAGGATGTTCAAAAATACTAGTTTTCGTTTGTAATTTATTGCTGGTCCTTGAAACGTTTTTTAAGTATGAGAAACTTCATGACCTAAACATGACTGAATTATTTCTTGAGAAATAATTTTAATTGGATTTAAAAAACTTTCTTTTAATTCTGCTATTCAAACTTTTTTCAATATTTTGATTGTTTCCTACCTCATAAATTATTGGTACAGTTTTTATTATATTTTTCCTCGCTTCTTGTGACATCAAATATAACTAATAGTTCAACTTTACTTTTGAAAGAATTTTAAAAATGTAGTTTACGGGCGTTGTTTATTGGACATTCTATGTGTAAAAAAGGGTTTCTGTTCATATTTTTTTTTTTATTTTTGTAAAAATATAATTTCATTTAAATTTAAAAAATTGTTTGGATTGACCAAATTGATTTACATTCCTTCATTTCGTATGACAAAAACCAACTAACTATATTTAATTTATTTTGTAGTAAAAGGTGATTTTTCTGAAAGCTTATAAATTGTGTAAAAATTTATTTGTGAAAAAGAACAACTAAGTTTTACAAAGAAAAGCTTCAGGATCAAGATTTATGAAAAAGTAAGAAGAAAAAAAACTTTGGGTTTGGGAAAAAAAGTGAGTTAATTATAAAACCGCATTTAACAATGTTGTGCTTAATAATAATAAATAAAATTGCGGGAAAATATTTTGTTAATACTATTAAAGACTATTGAATGATTTCTCAGTTCTGTACTGAATATGTCACATGAATTTAATTTAGTTTTTTATTTCGCAAGTCTGTATCACGGCTTGAGTATCAATTCATAGAAATAGTTTCAATCATAATCACATGAAATCTTGAAAAAAATTTATAATTTTTAATTGTGTTTTTACGGTGCAGTTACTATATTATGTTAAATTCTTATATGTGTTACATTTTCAAACCTCATTGATACAGATGATAAATTATATAGTTTAAAATTATTAATCATAATAATAACATTATGATCGATTTCGTTAAATTTAATTGATGTAATAATTGTACTCAATGAAAAACTACAATTAAAAAAATTGAACTACAATTAAAAAAACTCTTAAAGATTTCAAATATTTCTTTAATGTGATTGTTAATAACGACTTTCAATGTTTAGAAAAAATGTTCTGATAATTGAAATTTTATTTAATTTTATAGTTTATTTAAAATTGCAGAAACACTACATAAATCCATTTCAATTCGCTAGACAAGATAAGCTATTCATGAAATGGTGATAAGTCAAGGTAAAGCTCGTTTGCTTCTTTTATTCTTAGAAAATTTTCCCTCTGATTGCTAAGACTTTTCCCTCTCATGGCTAAGACTTCGTCTCACTCTTGTGGAGAGGAAAAATCCTTCTTCATATACCAGGAAAAATAGTAATCTCCCTCAGCAGAAAAACGCCAAGACAAAACAGCTATATCATGCCAAGGGAGTAATAAGCCAAGCCCGTTACAGGGGAGCCCTTTAACGCACCTGAAAGCAATTACCCTTATCTTGACAGCTGAGGTTTGGGCGAGATCTACAATGAATCGAACCGACCACAGTGCCGACGTGAAATATCCTCAGTGGTAGACGGATCCTGGGTTAGAGTCCCTTTGCCGTCAGGCTAACTGTGGGAGGTTCTCGTGGTCTTCCTCTCTATGTAACGTAAATGCGGGTTAGCTCCATCAAAAAGTCCTCCACGAAGGCAGATTTCTCCCAAGTGATCCAGGAGTTCCCTTGTCTTCGGGATTGGGTTCAAAATTACTAGGCTACGGAGTTGAACATTAGTAGTCGTAAACCCATAAAATTGGGTCGGCTGTTCAACAACGGTTATAAAATAAAATCTTACTCATATTACAATATTAAACATGCCGACTTTCCCACATTAGTCTTGAATCTAATGAAATTTTTTCTATTGACAAGTTTATACGTAATTTGCATTTGAAATAATCGAATTAAATTCAATTAATTAAAGTAACCTACCATATCATAAAAAAATCTAAATAAATTGTGTTTTAACGTCATTTTCAATAATCTATAAATGGAAAAAGGGAACAGAAGTTAAATTAACTTAATGAAAATAAATTTTTACTTTTTACGTCCGTCGTAAAGTCTTCAAAGAATTTTTCAGGGATTATTTTTTCTAGCCTCGTTGTATTCTTAAAAAAGATGAAAGTAGTAATAGCCGATGTACGTGCTACGGAAGTGACGTCATCACTCAAAGTCAACCGGAGCTTACTTCTGTCCCAACCGGAAGTTGCTTATTTCTGCCCGCCTATTAACCGGAAGTTGTTTATTTCTGCCCGTGTGTTTATTACTGCCCGCCTGAAAATCGAAACTTCGTCTGCAGCGTCATGGGGAGCTTATTTCTTTTTTTCTTAAGCCTAATATATTTTTAGTTTCGGTTTCTGTTTTTAATATAGTTTTGTTTTTTAAATATTATTTTCATTTATTACTTTTTTGAGGATGGCAACACATAATAATTTCAATATTAGTTTCTTGCTGTGGCAACACTTATAAACTTTGTTTGGGGTGAAATATTGTATATTATGAAGTAATGACGTCATCTTTTTATTACTTAATACATAAATGATATCATGCTTTTACTCTAGTGGCGCCATCTATGTGGGGATGATGGAAATAAAATAACTTTAAATGTATTTTAATATTTAATTCTGTTTTATTATTATTTATTAAATATAATTAAGGCTGAGGATCGAACTCACGCCAATCAAAAAGCCTTCGTGGGTCAGTAGTTGGATATCATAACCACTGACCCACGAATGCTTGGTTAGATATGTGTAAATAAGTTAAACTTTTGTATTCTGAGCATGTGTATAAATGAAAAGGATTTTATATCGATATCATCCTACAGTTTCATCGATATATTTTCACTTGGCAGTTATTAAGTAATTATTTCTGCCCCTCGAAAAGGATATTATAGCTTTCTCTGGATGGCAACGGTACTGATCATACACGTGTTAATTATTACATAATAAATAAATGATATCATGATTTTCACTCTAGTGGCGCCATCTATGAGGGAATGTTAGAAATAAAATAACTTTAAATCTATTTTATTATTTAATTTAAATATAATTATTACTGAGGATTGAACTCATCATGTGATGATAAGAGCATTAGTCACTGAAGCGAGCCATGAGGTATGATGGTTGAGGGGGAGTACCGGTTTTAGCCCGACGTCACTTAGGTTGAGTCATCAACATGTTGGGATCGCACTCGGACAAGATTCATCTTGACCAGTGACGTACAGGTATTGAACTCCGTTCTCTTCACTCGCGCAGTTGCACGTGATGTGATTAATATTTTCTCATTGGTTGAACTGTCTTTTGAAGTAATTCTTTCCGAATTTTGGCAACGGCAAGCCATAGCTTATAATAAACTTTCTTGCATTTCTTTTCCTCGCTCTTACTTGAATGTGTTTTCGATAGCGTTGCTCGCTTTTCTTATTTGCGGTTGCACGTGGTGTGTATTTATGAATATGGATAAACGACGAAGATCTGATATTTCTTCTTCAGAAAGCAATGTAAGTAACTTTAAAAAAGTTCATTATTATTATTATTATTATTATTAATTTGTAATATAAGTTATATATTTCTGAAATATATTCTCCATATTTTTAGATTATTTTTGAGGATTCTGAAATACCTTTGCAAAATTCTGATGATGAGGTATTAATATAGCATAATTTATTCATTTTTATTGTTTTTTTTTCATAGTTTTATTAAGATTTTGTTAATGATTACTTTTTTTTTTATTTTAATTTTATTCTGTAGTGGTGTTCACGGGTATCGTGCGACGACTCTTCAAACACGTTATTTGACGATCCAGATATTCCACTCAATGATAGTGATGATTACCTTGTAGGTATCCTTTTTATATATTTGTAAAACACTTTGATTTATTAATTACTTTATTCATTACTTAATATTAATTTTATTTCAATTATTAGTTTCGTGGAGCACTTACTCAGAGTTATATAGACAGCTCACAATTTTTTGGGAGATTAAATTTTATTCAAGATGGGTTAGGTTTACAGGTAATTAAATTTTTTCTTGCTTTAGATACAATTTATATTTTTAATAATGTTTTATTACAGTGATGATTATCTTTATTTTTATAGGATAACCCCGGACCGTCCGGAGTTCCGCCATTCAATGTATGTATGATACTTATTTAAATTAGTAATTCAAATGAATAATTAATATCTGCTACATTAATTGTTTTATTTTTCTTATCAGTTGAACGATGCCATTATATTGGTACCACTTCGTCAGCGTGACTACAATACATACCGGGCGAATGAAATTACCTACCGTGCCAGAATCGATGATGATAGGATACCAGAATATTTAAGAGAAAGACCGTTGATAACAGCCATGGAAATTGCTAGAGAATTATTCACGCTGTTATAAGAGCGCACTTTTGTTGGGTTGAGACCCACGGATCTAGTGAGATTCTGTATCCAGGCAGATGGATTGGATAAGCCAATATCATCCACTTTGCAACAAGTCAGAGATTTCACCCTAGAGAAGCTTCTTGGGATCGTTCTCAAAGTTTTACAATCGAAGGACAAAATAAAATTGTCGGATGGATTTACCGTCGATGTGATAACGGTGAAACGGGATGTCGGAGCAGGAGGCGGTACTAGGAGAGTAATCAACGCTGAGATTGACCAGCTTCGAAAACGATCAATTATCTTCATTCCAAGAGATGATATTGGGCTATGTTGTGCAAAGGCTATTGTCAGGGCAATTGCTTTGAATGATGGGGATACAAGATCCACAAATGCTTTCCGCAACGCATGTCGTCCAGCGTTAATGATGAGGGCAAAACAATTGCATGAAGACGCCGATGTTCCACTAGGTCCATGCAATATTCTGAAATTGCAAGGTTTGAGGAATTTTTAGACACACAAATAGTGGTATTTTCCTCCACAAATGGAAACGGGGTAAGTTTTTTAACTATAATTTAATCATATAAAATTATTAGTTACATGCTTGTTTTCTTCGTAATATTTATATATTGTTTTTTCTTCTTCTAAATTTGGTATCAAAAAAAGAAAGATTAGCTTTTCTTTAAAATTTTAAGAATATACTTTATTATATTGATTTCTTCGATTTCGACTTCAATGAATTTAAACTGTTGTTTAAATAAAATAATGTTGTTTTTTCTATTTTTGACTGTTTTATGATCAACTTATTATTTTATTTATTTAATTAAAGAAAATAGACCTAGTAGCATTAATTAACATTTAAAGGAGAAAAAAAGTAATTTTTTTTTGCTGTGTTATTTTTTTAAATTTTTTTATGTTAACAATATCTTTTTTTTAATGAGAAATAAATATTTCAACTGTTCTTATATATTTTTCAGCTATCGTACAAGAGTGATACTCCAAGGCGGAGACGAATTAACTTATGGTTACATAAGGAGCATTATAGTCCTATTACAACCATGACAGGGTTCTATGCGTCCAATTTTTATTGTATCGGATGCGAGAAGGCTTATGATCACGAGGAAAATCACGCTTGCAAATATGTTTGCCCCGTTTGCCGAAAACTAGAGTGCCAACCTACATAAAACCCTAAAAGATGCAAGGACTGCGACCGATTGTGTAGATCTGAACAGTGTTATGATTCGCACAAAGCGAAACAGAATAGGCAAAAATTTTCCATTTGCGATAAAGTAAGATTGATATTTTTTAATCTATTTTTTACCTACAATCTTAACATTTCATTTATTTATTTATTTATTTATTTTAGTTATACCAATGCCCTCGTTGTTCCAAAGTTATTCTGAGGAAGTATTGCCCACGTGAGGCTCATCGCTGCGACACTTCAAAATGCGTCTCTTGTGGTAAATTTGAAAATGAACATCATCTTTGCTACTTGAAGAAAGTTGATGCTAAAAAGCAAACAGAAAAGTTAATATATTTCGACTTCGAAACAGACCAGAGTTCAGGCGAACACAGGGTGAATTTTGCTGTAGCTCAAGATTTTCAGGGAAACGAGAAAGTTTTTAAAGGTTACACAGCTCTCCAAGAATTTTGTGCTTGGTTGTTCTCACCAGTCCACAAACAATATACAGCAATCGCCCATAATATGAAGGGGTAAGTTGTATGTCTATTAAGTCATCTATGCAAATTTCATCATTAATTTTTAAAAAATATTAAATTTATGAGTATTGCTTTTGATTTTAGGTTCGACTGTCAATTCATTACAGCATGGCTTTTAGAGCAAGGCACTACTCCTGACGTTATTCCTTGCGGCTCAAAAGTCATGAGCATCACTCATCCGAATTTGCGAATCACAATTATTGATTCATATAATTTTTTACCGATGGCCTTAGCAAAATTACCCTCTTGTTTTGCGATTCCTGAGATTAAGAAAGGTTTTTTCCCCCACTTATTCAACACGGTGGAAAACCAAAACTATGTAGGACCACTGCCGGACCGATCTTTTTTTTGCCCAGACACAATGTCTGCCAATAATCGAACTGAATTTTTAAAGTGGTATGATGAGCACAAGGAAGATGAATTTGATTTTCAAAAAGAAATGAAGGAATATTGCAGGTGATTATTATCTTTTTTTTTAATTTCTTAAAGTGCAACCGTATTATGAATTGGTGTTTAAAAATTTATTTCATTCTTTTTAGTTCCGATGTAGACATATTAAGAAGATGTTGCAATGTATTCCGATCGGAGATGATACAAATTTCAGGGGTCGATCCTTTTCGGTAAGCTCTTTTAATTTTCTAAATAAAAAATCTGAAATGGTACTGCTTTTAAATAAAAATCTTAATTATGTTTTTTTTCTCCCAGTTATATTACAATTGCTTCGTCTTGCATGGCTGTCTATAGAAGCAAACACATTGTGGAAGGGACTATTGCTATGGTTCCAGTGAATGGATATATCAATGCAACCAATTTCAGTGCAGACGCTGTTAGATGGCTGGATTTTGTAGCTCGTTAGGAGCATATCCAAATTCAACATGCTCTTACAGGATGTGGAGAAGTCAAAATCAATAATGTCAGTGTTGATGGGTTCTGTAGTGATACAAATACAATTTATCAATACCATGTAAGTTTTATTCTTATATATATACATATATATATTTATTTTTTGTCGAGCGTTTTACGTCATTATAATTTTTTTTAATGCTAGGGATGCTTCTACCATGGGTGTCTAGAGTGCTACGAAGAAGATGCTGTGCACCCTTTAAAGAAAATAACGATGTCAGCCCTAAGAAAAAAGACAAGAGAGTTAACCGAAAAGTTGTGCTCCTCAGGCTACAGAGTTATTGAGATGTGGGAGCATCAGTTTCAAAAAATGAAGGATTGTCCAGAGCTGAACGAATTCATTAAGAATCATGAAGTGCAAGATAGACTGAAACCCAGAGATTCCTTCTTTGGCGGTAGGACTAATGCCATACGACTGTACTACGAAGGTGAAGCAAAATATGTCGACTTCACCTCGCTATACCCATGGGTAAGTAATTTTTTTTTCAGGGTGAAATTCCTGAACAAATTTTATTAATATGTTATAAGTATTATGTTATTTGCTTAATATTATCGCCTCTTATTTTTCAGGTAAACAGATATTGTGACTACCCAGTTGGTCATCCGGAAATCATAACATCGGATTTTCAGGATGTAAATAATTACTTTGGGTTAATAAAATGCAAAGTCTTACCACCAAGAGGACTGTACTTACCTGTTCTGCCGAGCAGATCTAATCAGAAACTGATGTTCCCGCTATGTAGAAAGTGCACTGACAATTTGGCTCAAACAGTCTGCCAGCACACAGATGAAGAACGCTCATTAATTGGAACCTGGGTATCCGAGGAGGTTAAACTTGCCATTAAGAAGGGATATAGAATCGTTAAGGTGGTTATTCAGTTTTTTTTAATTCTTATGTTTTCAAATAATCATAAAAATGTTGTGTATGTATATTTATCTTTATTATTTCTTGCTTTTTTAGATATACGAAGTGTATAACTTCAAGGAGAAATCCAACCGTCTCTGCCGTTCATATATCGATCTCTTCCTAAAGATCAAACAAGAGAGTAGTGGCTGGCCAGCAAATTGTGTGAGTCCAGAAGATAAACTACAATACATTCAAGATTATAAAAACAGAGAAGGAATAGATTTGGACCCAACAAGAATTGAAAAAAATCCTGGTCGACGGGCAGTATCCAAAGCATTTCTTAACAATTTTTGGGGAAGGTGGGTTTTCTTTTTTTTTCTTTAGTTGAAAGAATGTTTTGAATTGTTTTTTTCTCTTGTGTTACAAAAAAAATTATTTTTTTCAGATGGGCAATGAACCTCTTCAAACCCCATTTAACATACGTAAATGACCTACCGAAATTTAATAAGATGCTGGCTGATTCTACGAAAAAGGTATCTTTTTTTGTGTGTATTTAAGTAAAATATATGTTTAATTTCAATATAATTTAACTCAAATATAATTTAAATTTTATTTTGCTTTAATTATAGGTTAAAGATATATATTTTCCAAGCTCCGAAGTTGCTGCAATACAGTGGGAAGCTGTGAAGGAATTTATCGACCAAGACACAACAACAAACATATTTATAGCGTCTTTTACAACCGCGTGGGCCAGATTAAAACTCTATGAAGAGATGGATAAACTTGGTGATTCCGTCCTATACCATGACACGGATTCCATTATTTATGCAAGCACAGGAGATAATGACCCACCTTTGGGAAACTTCTTGGGCGAATTCACAGATGAGCTTGACGGAGATGTGATTACATCATTTGTTTCTGGTAAATATATTTTTAATTTCATATTTTTCAGTTATTAATATAATTACTTAGAAATTTAAAGAAGCATTGCTTTTTTTTTCACAGGCGGAGCAAAAAACTACGCTTATAGAACAGCGTCGGGCAAAACATGCTGTAAAGTTAGAGGTTTCTCTTTGAATTTTAGAAACTCTGAAATCCTGAATTTCGATTCAGTTAAACATCTTGTGTGTTCTTTAGACAGAGAAACCACAATACCTCTCTGCAATCCTTCAAAAATTGTCCGCCAGCCAAAGAAGAGGAAGGTTGTGAACATGACGGAAACAAAGAAGTATCGTATGGTTTACGACAAGAGGATTATTAACGAGGCTGATTACACAACTCTCCCTTATGGATTTTAAAGGATCAAAATGTCTAGTGGATGCGACCCACTCATAAAAAAGCGTGCCTAGTGGATGCGACCCACTCATAAAAAAGCGTGCCTAGTGGATGCGACCCACTCAAAAAAAAGCGTGCCTAGTGGCGACGCCCACTTAAAAAACCGCGGAGTGCCATAGGAGAAGGGTCCTCGTCCCGCATTCTGGAAGGTCTCCTTGAGAGGGACCTACGGATGTCTCCTTGTTTGTATTGTGTGTGTGTGAATGAAAAAAGAATTTAATGAAAGTAGAAAAAATACAAGTTTATATTTTAAAATCATTTATTAATACGACTAATGGTTTACAGAATATTTTAGTATTTTAGCCATCTGTTTTTTCTAGCAAACAATACTGGTGCTGCAGAAGATGATACAGGTAACAGTTTTTTATTAATGACAAATTCTTCGGGGGTTTTCATTTCTTTTAAAGCTTCGAAGAATACTTTTTGTCCTTTGGGCTGTTTCTTTTCATTTCTCATTACACTATTTATCAGATGAAGAATATTGGTTCCAGGTAAGAGTTTATGTTTATACATTATTTCACCTTTTTCAGTCCACGATAACAGTTTCTTATGAGTTTGTAGGAATTGTAAAAACTCTTTCGCTCGTTCCTTTTGACCCTTAGGTACAATATTCATGAGCTGCGTTTCTATTAAATGGTTCGAAGCATTTTCTTCTTCTTTAATATCTTTAGTCTTTTCTTCCACTTCTTCAGATTTTTCTTCCACTTCTTCAGATTTTTCTTCCACTTTATTTGATTGCTCATCCACTGGTTCGTTTTTATTCTCCATAAAAGTTGGAAATTTAACATACTTTTGAAGAATTTGTAAATATAAATCTGCTTTTTCATTTTCAGTAATATTTTTGTTTTTTAAAATATCATGCATTTGCTTGTCCAATTCAGATAGATATTCGACAGTATTATTTTGTAACCTATCTTCCGGTACAAGAATAAATTTTTTAGCGTGATCCATTGATTAAAGATGTTAAAGCTGTAATGGCTGCTGGTATCAGAAATCCTAAAAATCCGTCACCTCGTTGAACAAGAACTTTTCTCTTGCGGAATAAAGGTACTTTTTTGTCTGCAATTTTTCGTAAACTTCTTTTAAAGGGTGAAAGTTTTTTCTTTTGATTTTTATTAAGAGGAATATTACCTTTTAACAAATTAAGTACGCATTCACAAATATGTTTAATAGATTTAGATGAACAATGTTTCAAAAAGTGCCGCTTCGATTTGGATTTAGCCACAGCTTTTAAGACCTCGAGACAACAGTGCTTACTGTCCGACATTCTAATCGCATTTGATTGTTTCAATCGTTGTGAGATTTAATTTATACTTCAGGAAACGACCAAATGATTCAGCTTTGATAATGGCACAATGATTTCTATCCAAGTGTTTAAAGTTACAGTTAACGTGAAAAGGAGCCAAATCATTGACTTTTGGACATCCTATATTTTCTAAAGTAATGCAAGTGGTAAAGTGTTGAATAAATTTTGTTTTTTCATCTCCTTTTATGTAAATAATTTCATACTTCTGAAATATCTCTTCTAAAATATAATATAACGCACTATATGACATTTTATCTAAACACCAATTATATCCATGAGTATTATTCTTGATCCTAAAATATTGCCGTACTTCGTTAGGTTTATAAACTTAAAAGGTGATTGAAATGCCCAATGACTCAAAGATTCAGACTTTATATCAAAAATAGCAAGTTCTTTTATAATCATTCGATTTTGACTAAATAAAAATCCTTCGAAATCTAAAACGATACATCTTCACGGAGGTTAATGAACAAATGATTAACGAGGCTGGTACACAATCATTTTATCAGTCGGAGTTATACCTGAGCGCAGGCGCATATTATTGTTAGTATCCGGTTTTAAATCAACTAATAAATACCCATAAGGCTTTGAAGTTGCATCCTGATACACTTCTTGAAAAAACTTTACTTTTGCTGGATAGAGTTGTCTCCCCAAATGAGTGATTTGACTTTGATCTCTGAGATTTTTGAAAAGAATAAGATAATGAGAATTTAACGAAATTTCTCTCATTTCTCTTCCTTTATGAAAAATGCTCTGCACAATAAAAATGACGGAGACATTACGGTGATGACTATGTTTCGTAAATAGTTGAGTTAATTTGGAATTGCTTCCTAATTCAGACATAAGATCATCTAGAATAATGAGTGCATTTGAAATATTATTTAAATCGGAGGGAACGCCCTCGTGAAATGTCACATTCGGTATGGTTTCAAACATGGATTGATAAGCTCCATAACACCAAACTACCGTTTGCGGAAAAGGTTTTATAATCTTAAATTCAATTATTCTTTTAACTAGCTGACTTTTACCACAGCCTGTTGGACCGGCCAGCACAGAAGTAAATGGACTTTTAAGCATTGGAAACTCCATTGTTATTTAAGAAAAATCAAACAGGAATATTAATTAAAAAATAAATAATATTAAAAAAACGGTATGTAAAGAAAAACACAACCTTTTTAAAAATATAAATAATTTTATTGTTTGAAAGCAAAACGTACACCAAATTTCTTTTTGACAAATTGATACATAACAAAATCATTTTTTCTGTTTACATTGAGATGTCTTATAATGGATAACATAGAGTGATCGCGACAACGCTTATAAATGAAAAAAATACAATAGGCTCCACATACATTCGAAGTGAGAGATTGAAAAGAGATAGCATTCCAGCATGCATTGGAAATGTTAAATAAGTTATATACATCAAGTCCAAAAAAATCAGGTGAATGTCCATAGGAGTCGAAAAATTCCAGTATTTTTCCTTCACCCATGTATAGAGCTAACCAATGAGATCCTGGTCTAGTGGATCCGTGTTGACGATAATAGCTTCATTTTCTTGCAATAAGGGTATCGCGTCTATTGAATAAACACCTTTAAATCTGAATGCTGTAGCGGGATCTTTTGATAAAATGTCATAAATCTTTCTTACATCCATTCTTTTTTAATTTCCAAAGTCGTATATAATGTCTCTTGATTTGTTTATTTCTATAATGTTTTCAAATTCGGCAAACACAATGACACACACTGTTTTGTCTAACGGTTTCTCAAATTTCATTTCCACTCTTAAATTACTGTGTTTTATTAGATTAAAATGCTCGCCGTCACATAAATCCGGTGATAAATCAAATGCATACAAAGTATAACCCTCACAAAATTCTTCTCTCGAAATAAAGTTACCTTTGTCACTTCTCATGTGTTCAGTGCTCATAAATAAATTTTGATAAGCTCTGATATACTGTTTTTGTGGAAAGTTGAGTTCTAGTGGATTATGAGGGACTGGTTGTCCATCTACGTAAACTGCGATGAAATTTAAATTAAAGTGTTTAAAATCGTATGGGTTTTTCTCAAATGTTCCGTGAAATGCATCATTTTCGACACACCCTATGATGAGTCGTTTAGGAATTTGTCCCACAAACACATTGTCTTGCACAAATGACATATTTCCTTTCGGAATGGAATATACTTTACAAAGGACTCGGTTGATAGGATATTTTGCAGTATCTTTTTCTAAAGCTTTTGCATGGCCTAGAATAACACCGGGGCTCACGCGTACTTTTCTTATTAAAAGAGAAATTCTATCTAATATAACTTTATAACCTGTTTTTCCAATCAAGCAAAACTCTGGTTTACTGCGACTCAGTTTAATTTTTATATCCACCATATTTAATAATAACCTATTTTGGTGAAATAGATCACTATGAATACATCCAATCATATCCACACTTGAACTTAGTTTAAAGTATTTAGATCTTTTTTTAAGTCCATCGTTAGAATCCTTATAGTAAAGCTCTGCAGTCAATTGTGAAGTTTTGCTATCATATCCATGGTTTAAAAGCGTTTCAGTATAGGCTATATAAGGATAAGTGTTGCTCGAATTCGATATAATGCGGTCGTTTAAAGATACATCCACTTGAGAAAACAAGGAGTGCAAAAATAAATTAACTGGGCCAATGTTATCATCCGCTGCCGTCAAATTGGTATTATCGTCTTTTAAAATTTTTGCTTGCACATGAAGTTGAGTCTGACTTAAATCAATAAATTCATCACCTGACCCAGAAATGTGAAATTCGACGGGACCGCCATCAAACACATTCGATAACGGGTGAAATTCAACCCACTGTCCTCTTTGAATAACTGTCTGTGTGCCAGGCATCTGAAACAATTCCAATTCAGATTTCACACATTCCGGGGAACCTTTTAAAACAAACGTCATGATGAGTCGAAAATATCACGACCTCTCGCTTTCTGTTTCTTTGATGAAATGATCTCTTTCTTAGACTTGCGCTTTCTTTTATACCGTCCACTACCCACCATGGACTGTATTTTTCCAAGTGCCTTATTGGCTAGATTTTTCCCCGATTCTTTTGCTCTTTTTTTAGCTGATGTTTTCAAATCTTCACCTGCTAAGACATCAGACATAACACGTGATCCGGTGACTAATGCTTCTTTTCCAACTGTTTTGGATCCTCGAACAATGTACGGTAACGCGGCTCTAAATAGTCGTCTAAATATACCGCCCAGACCATAACCTTTCTGATAGGATATACCACGATAATATGGCAAACCATTTCCCGATTGAGAGGAATAATGGTCTTCCAATTTCTTGGAGCAGCAGATATAAGGTACTTTCATCTTGACAGTTAAACTTGAAATGAAACATTTTTGAAAAAAGTTTGGGTATTTATAGAAAATGCCGCATTCGAAAATGCAATACGACCATCACTTTACCGCTTTCAAATGGAACAAAAGCACCTGAATTCAGTCTAAGTTCAACTTGAATTGTTTGAAATGAATGTCTCATTAAGGGTAAGTATTGAGGTCGATCATAATACTGACTGATTGTTTCTCCATCTTGTCCTTTGATTCGCACGATTCGCAATAAAGGAGCTTGGGTATCACCCACTACTTGAGGTGAAATAAGATCCGTGTAAACGTAGAAAACCGAAAATGTGGACCATGCATCAGCAACAAATTCACTTTTCATATTACCGGTGATAGTTGTATCAGAACGGAAACCTAACAATTCCCCTAACTTCTCTAAATGAAGACTGCAACCTTGAACTGCATTAATTTTAACTCGTTTCGTAGGTTTATTGTAACTTATTGTAAACCGACTGGGATTTTTAGGCAAAGCAAGTTGTATCGCTGAAACAATATCAAACATGGATTCATAACATCCCACATCAATTGTTTGCTTAACAGTCGAAACGATATTCCCATTACTAATCTTGTAATGAAAATAATTGTTAGTTTCATTGACGTTCAGCCAAGAATGGGGATATATGATTTCAGAGAGTCCCACTTCCCATTCACCTTTTAAATCCACTGGCATAGGTAATTGAGTTTTGAAATGAGAGATTTTGTTATCAGGAAAAAAACGCATCGAGCTATCGGAAGGTAACGTCACGTAGAAAGACATTTTTTAAAATGAACCTTTTAAGGAATGCGCTCTGCTATTTATACTTTTTGAACATCCGTCACCCAATCATTAAACTTATCCGAATAACCGAGAAACTTAACAAAATATTGCATCTTCCCATTCATTTTTTTCTTCTTAATGACTTTTTCAACTGGATAAAAACCAGAATTAACAACTTTTTGTAATTCTTCGGCATAAAAAGTACCTTCGATTGGCTCATTCATTAAATCTTTTAATTTATACACTATGGGATTTCGCGTGATTATTTTATCTATGACGAATAATTCACGCGTCCAATTATTTTCATAACCTTTCTCAAATGTAAGTTTTGATTTACTAATACGAACTATGTCGCCTAATTGAAAAACAGGTTTTTCATTATTTATCATATCCTTATATAAAGTATTCCATACTTGTTTCTGATTATCGATATTCACCGAAGTAGGTTCCATTTTTATACTTCGATGTTTAGTATGATTATAACTATGAACTAACTTTGAAATAACATTGATATATTTCTTTGTGTTAAATTCTGTAAAGTATTTCCACATCTTCGTTTTTAAAGTGCGATTAAATCTCTCCACGATACTTGATTTCGTTTCATTATTTGTAGTAAAAAAATGAACTCCTATCTTTTTAAGATATTGTTGCACAATCTTATTTGTAAATTCTCTTCCTTTATCTGACTGTAAATTTTCTGGTTTTCTTTCTTTAAAAATAGTTTTTAAAGCAGACAACATATTTTTGGCTGATTTGTCTTTTACAGTCACAGCCCAAGCAAATTTAGAGAAACAATCTATACACGAAAACAAATATTTATATCCATTATTAAATTTTGCTAATGATTGTAAATCGACCAAATCGATTTGAAATTGTTCATCTATACCACCAACAATCACTCGATTTCGCCTAAATTTATGTTTAACCGGTTTATGCAACGTATAAGAATCTTTAGTTTCTAACCATTTCTTAATGTCACTCTTCTTCACTCTACCTTTCACGGCATTATAAATTGCATCAACACCACCAAAACTTCCTGGGTGTTCAGGTTTCTTATAAACAGATGAAAGTAAACTATCCATAACAAAATTCTATGAATAAGAAAAAGTTTTCCCATAAAGTTAATTTAGTAAAGAATTAAAATTTAAATATATTGGTATGGAACAAAATACCACAAAAATTAATATTATCTCTTTTTTAAATAACAAACATCATGCAATAACTTTTAACAATAAAACTGTCTCTCTCTGAAAAGACGTGAAAGAAAGAAAATTCATGCCTGCTGAAAAAGAAAATTTCACAATCCTCTGAAAAATGAAAAGTCAGTAAACACATGGAAAGAAAAAAACAAAAATGTTTAACAAACTAATTACATTTATTCAAACAAATATATTTAAATACTTTAAAAAAATTAAAAGTCATAACTACAAAAATCCTTCCTTGCAGCAGCAATGCATTCATCCAATCGAATATTTTTTAAATAGTTCTCACTTAAAAAGTCAATTAATGGTTCTTGGTCTGGGAACAACTTGTGATTATCAACAAGTTCTAGTTCAAAGTCTCTGGCTAATGCCACAACATTGAGATACATACAAGACTCATTAAAGTCTCTGATGGAGACTAAGTCAGAGATTTCAATATCTTCGTCGCAAATTCGCATAGGTGGGCTAAGACCTTTCTTTTCACCTATGTGTTTGTATAACACTATGGCAAAACAACGATTCATATCACCCTCTGCTTCTTCATAGCGGGCACTGTTGGGTTTCTCCATTGGCAGTATACGTTTTGACACCATTTTAAAAGTTTTTAAAAAGTCTCTGTGCTTGTACTTCAAAGTTATGTAACTGGAGATCACATTTTCGTAAACTCTACGGATGGCGCGCCATTGGGCGTGTGTGATATCCAAGGGCCATTTATAAACTCGTCCACTACGACATGTTGTCTCACGTGTCAAAGATATTCTTCCGTCTTCTGCCATGAGGAGATAAAATTCTCTTTTGTTGTCTGGATTAACTGCCTCTAATCGCATGTTGATATCACAAATGTCGAATATTGAAGTGGGCGCATCATTAGAAAAACAAACATTGAATTGATCCGGCTGTAGCGTCAACCCAACAGTCGATGGGTAGTAATTATCTCCATATCTGTTGAATTTCCTTATGTGTATAGCAGCTTTAGTTTGGTACAAACTTGCTAAAATGAAGTAATTTTCTCCGATAGGGTAGAAGTGCTCAGGGTAGCTACCCTCTTGGAAAAGACCTTTCCTCTTTGGTACATCCTAAAAAATAAATATTTTGAGTCACCAAGAAAAAACATTATTAATGATTGAACATTATTTTAAAAAAACTATTTCTAAGTAATATGAAAATCTAAAATACAGTTTAAGAGTAAAAAAATATATGATTAAGTTTACAAATAGGTAAGTTAAGAAATAAGTAGTTAAAGAATTTAAAATTATGTTTAGGATGAAAATCTATTAACATTAAATAAATAAATTATTATTTTACATAAACAGTCATAAAATAAGAATGAAGAAAAGTAATAAGTACTTACTTGAATTTCAACGTGCTTTCTTTTTAATGATGAATTGGCTTCCATAACTAAAACAAACTTAAGAAATAAAACTTTCACAAAGCAACAACACACACCAGAGCAAAGGAACTTGTGATAAAAGGTGGGGGGAGAAGTTCAAAGTCCTCTCTAATCGTTGCCAAACTTAGAAAAGTAACTCTAACAGCCAATGAGAAAAATATTAAGCAGTCACGTGATTCACAACTTAACAGCATAAGTGAAGGGAACTGAATTCAGCATACATACGTCACAGATCAAGACCTATCTTGCTATATCTTGTCAGAATGACTCACTGCCATCTATCAACAGTAGTTGTGACGTCACACGAAACCTAGTGATGCAGGATTGGTATCGTTGCCACCACGAAAAAAACAAAAAACTAAATTAAAAAATACCCCCTCCCTACTATAGTACAGCAACCGGGCAGAAAGAAGCTCTCATAAGTGTTGCCATCCTTAAAAAACTAATATTAAAATTATTATGTGTTGCCACCCTCAAAAAAGTAATAAATGAAAATAATATTTAAAAAACGAAACTATATTAAAAACAGAAATCGAAACTAAAAATAATGTAGGCTTAAGAAAAAAAGAAATAAGCTCCCCATGACGCTGCAGACGAAGTTTCGATTTAAGACGGGCAGAAATAAGCACATGGGCAGAAATAAGCAACTTTCGGTCAATAGGAGGACAGAAATAAGCAACATCCGGTTTGACAGAAATAAGCAACTTCCGGTTGGGGCAGAAATAAGCTCCGGTTGACTTTGAGTGATGACGTCACTTCCGTAGCACGTACATCGGCTATTACTACTGATGAATACTTTTAAAATCTAACAGGTCTCCTTGAACATGAAGTAAACAAAACACAAAATGAGTCATGATAGGTCGTTTTAGTCGTTTATTATTAGGAATATTATTAAGTGGCACACAAACATAGAAATATTACCGAAATCCAATTAGAAATACTTTTATTTCACACTATTATTTAATACTTTTATTTTACACGACGATCAAGGAGATTATGATCATTCTCATCCTTATTCGCATTTTTAATCTTTTTTTTCTTCATAACATATTATCGATAACTTAAACCCCTGAGAACAATTTTCCTTTTTTTTAAATGAAATTGTATAAAATAAACTTCTCAATTCAGATAAGCATAAATCAACACATTCCTGTTATTCAGAAGAAGTTATAAATCACTGTTATTGTACTGGCATCTGCTGATGATTGAGAGAAACTTCGGCGGGGATATGGTGAATAGGATAATTTTTTTTAAAGGCAAATCTCATAATCTAAACAAATATTATTCCAAAACTCTTAAAATTACAAGAAATCATACATTTAAAAATTTAAATAATTGAAAATGGAAATAAATCTGTTGTATACGCACCAGATGTCATAAAGTAGCCAGACGATATATTAAAAAATATGTCAACTAAAGACAGGTAGTTTAACTTCATATAGTTTTGAGGAATTAATCTCTACCAAATTATTCTATTTTTTTCCAAATGTTCAACAGCTTATTTTATGGTTATAAAATTCTAGATTTGCGTGCTTAAATGTTACCTCAGATCAAAATTTGTATTGATTACATAATATATATTTCGGCATAATCTTTAATATATATTTTAAATAATGTATATGTTTTTAATTTTATTAATGGTTTTATTTCAGAGATAAAAAAAAATTAAAATGCCATTCGTTATCTTCATATCTAACATATCTATATATTGCACATTATTTTGCCTCTTCAACAAAAAAAAGTAGTTTTTATTAATTGGGCAAGATCTCGATAGATATCATAACGATCTATTGTATTCTTCTTTTTTATATTTCTTTCAAGCATCGATTATTTTTTAATTAATAAAAGTAAATAAATTAATTAAAGCTAGTTAAATTATTTAGAATCTTATTTCTTAATAATACAATTACATCATTCATTTTAATTATTATTGTGGTATAATTTTTTAATTTTACAGTAAAAATATACTTGAGCACAAGTAATTTTTTACATTAGAATTAAAAAACTGAAGTAAAAATATTCAACAAATTAAAGCAAAAATTACTCTTAATCATTTAAAAGCAAGAGTCATTTTGTTAAGCCATTGTTAGTTAAATAAAAATTATGCTCATCTTAATTGATTAAATCCTTTCACTTCAAAGGCTTAGTTATTAAATTTCTTCCTTTTCATTCAAGTGATGAGAAATTTGTAATTATTGTAAGCTTTGCTTCTTTCTTGCCCAATCTTAATATTTAATGGCTTAGTTACTAAAGGGTAGTTTTAAAATAAATCCATCCAGAAATTTCAAAATCTATTCCAAAAAGAAAAATGAAAGAAAATAAATAGAAAAATGAATAAAGTTACTTCGAAAAGGACTTTTTTTTTTTTTAATGAGAGTTGTTTATATAATAGATAAAAGAAATCGCACATTTATACCAGAACTTATTCATATAAGTAATACAAATCTTTCAAAATGTTTGGATATTATAACACTAATTTAAATTAATACCTTGAAAAGTGATAGTATACGTTTTATTTATAATGAAACTTACACGGTGCGCCTTAACCAATGTTAAATAAAATGCTCTTACACCTAGAAAATTAGAAGAGATTCTGAATTTGCAATGTTAACAGATAATAAAAATCAAAAGATCAAAATAATCTGTGGAGAGATTTTTTAAAAAATCCACTTTGAGCATTTTTGCGAAAGAAGTATGATATTTTTGAAAAGTTGGCGTTGTTTTATATCAATAAAAAGGAAAAAATGATATAATAATGATTTTTCAGTTGTAATTCTATTAAACTTTTATTATTTAAACATTTTACTGCTGATAAAATATGAAAATGTAACATAATTTAATTATATTTACATCAATTTAAACATATGAAGCATTATATCTACAAACAGCGCTCGAAAGGTGTTTAGGATAATCCGGGTGATTTGCAGCAACCTTATTCATTTCCCAGGAAGACTTTGAGAAATCAAAATGTACGGACTCCATCACCTGTTCTCCAAAAAATGCTAATCCTTCACCGTTTTTGTCACATGACTGTTCAATGTGAAAAAAAAAACTGCATAAACCTTTGGTGTAACGCTGACACCCAAGTCCATGTAGCTCTTTTTGAAAGCTTCTATAATTGCTTTGTAATTTCGGTCAAGATTATTTCCGAAGCATGCAGAAACCACTTTTTTGAAGTCTTCAAATACTTTAACATACTTCAGTATTTCTAGATTTTTAAACTGGCGCAGTAGTTCTTCTTTATCCAAAAGTGTTTTGTATGCATTTCCCTTAAACCCAGAACATCCTCGTCTGATTTCGCGCTGAACGTGACAAGCTTTTGTCCATGTCAGAGATTCATTTTCACACTCTTCCAACATATGCGTGAAAACAGTGTTAACAACACCAAGCATAAGGTGTAATTCTGGAGGTGGAATAATGTCTAGGAATGTTTTCCCTCCAATAGCTGCAATTAGCGGTGGATGAATGCAATTGAAATAATCTTTCGCCTTGATTTTTGAACCTTTTCCTTCAGTCAGCCAACTTGTATAATACGATGAAACATTTTCGAGGGATCTCAATTCGCCACAGCTGCTTAGCTCATCTTTCTTGGCATAACAATAAGTGCATGGGTATGCGCTGCTGTGCGACATTATACCTGCTAAGATATTCGCTAACATCAAATCGGTTGCAATTGTGCCGTAGAAAGGACTTATATTCAACGTTGAAATGAGTTGATCTACATTCTTATAATTTTCTTGTGCACTCGGAACGGCTGCTAGAATGAATAGTCGTTTAACTCTAGAATCCTTAAATTTTCTTGCAGCTATCCCCTCATCGAGCATGTTTACCGCTGCACTCGAAGTCCAACTCATTTCATTGTACAGAAAGACATATTTTTAAAAATCCACCTCCTGCGTCAATACCCATTTTTAAGTGAACATCCAGTACATCTCGTTCATTTTTCACATACTGAACAAAAGCAGGAACATCTTTGCAGTTAACTCCAAGCGCAGGAGCATCCGAGACTTCATCGCCTTTAATACAAACGAAAGGAAATTCCTTAAAATCAAAATAATCGTTGACAGAATGAGTTGTGATATTAAGTTTTGTTTTTTATCCTGGTTCAATTGCTTTTCTACTTCGTGTACACACACAAATGGAAGCTACCATTTTTTAAAGTCACAGTGCTTGTGTCGCTAAAGTCGATTTAAGTTTTTATTATTTTTGTTTTTTAAATAGTGGTTCATCGACTATAATTAACAATTAAAAAAACTTCTAACAATTATAAAATTTATTGCAAACGGTAATTATGAATATTTAATACAAATATATTATTATTATTTTTTTATAAGTATAAAAAGATGCTAGCATTTTTGAAATATCGTATTTCGTGAAGAAAAATGTTCAAAGTGGATTTTTTTTAAAATCTCTCCACAGATTATTTTAATTTTTCGATTTTTATTATCTAAGAACATTGTAAATTCAGAATCTCTTCTAATTTTCTAGGTGTAAGAGCATTTTATTTAACTTTGGTTAAGGCGCACCGTGCTTATACTTAAAATGACTCTTTACTCCGTCAGTTTAGCGGCGTTTATTTATAGTATAAATAGTTTTTGAATAGGGCAAATAACAATTTTTTTTAACATAAAGGATTTCATGGAGATATCAGATATTTCAGTTTAAGTAAAAATATGAAGTGGTCATATTTATTTAGATAATTTTAAAACGAAAGATGCTGGATAGTACCTACTCAGTTTAAAGTTTTTAATAAAGTACTTATTTATTATAAAGTATTGCACATAATGTACTTATTATTAATTTATATATTTTTTAAAATTTTCATTTAAAAAAAAATAAAGTTTTTGTATTTTTCATGGTTCCTTTTTTACTATCAATATTCTATGCATTTATTTAGTAAGCTAATTTATATTTGAATCTGGAAATGGCAAAATATTTTATTATATATAAGTTGATGTATTATATATAAGTTGATGTTATTAAATTTAAAAATAAATAAATCAGAAGATGGCCTTGATGACGAAAATTCTGAGGACTAGTACCGCGATGCAGATGAAATTATAAGAGTGTTACAAGAGGAGAATAATAATGTTTTTCTTCTTCTTTTTCTTAATTATCATCAGGAATAAAAATGATATAAAGATATGTTATTTTTTTTGTACTTAACATGGAGTTTAGCACGGAAATTCCCATGATGATGAATATTTCTAGCATACTGTTTTTAAATTACTTTATACTATACATCATGCAAAGAAGGGTTAAAAGTTTTTAAATAATTCAAAAATTCTTTGCACTTGTGAAAGGAATAATCCCTACATGATTAAAAGAAGTCTGAGATGAAAAAATATCCGTAGGAACTGAGTTAATCTGCTGCTGCCATGTTGCATGGTTTCGACTACCTGGAGAAGAATTAAAATAAAAGTAATTAATCTGTTTGAGGGAATTAGGAAGCTTTTCATATAGTTATTTTTCATTTTGAAATGAAAAAGTAGGTTGGCAATGGCTCGTCAAAATTTTTGTTAACTTTTTTCATTTAAATACTAATTTTTGATCTAACGAAGTTTTAATGACATCATTTTCACAAAGTTTCAAAAAATACGTATTGGCAGTGGTGATTACTATTACTATAGTGGTGGTCAGGGATAAAGAGAGAATAGAAGGGCTATGTCACGCCGTTGAAGAGACTCGTGCCGCTGCGAGCTTCTGATTTCAGTCAGTGACGTCACGGCGGCGCAGCATCAACTTCTTGCTTTAAAAATATATTGTTTCACATGTAATTAGCATCTTTTTAAAATTTATTTCAATACATTCATTGTTTCCAATACATACATTTGTGAGATATTTTTTTATTCATTTTGATGTAATTTTCTTCTCATCTGATTTCAAGAATTTAACAGTAGTAGCCAAATATGAGCTTGCGCTATAGCGACCTGCAAGAACTTTAATAAAACGCAAAATCGAGAAAACACAATTTTCTATGTTTTATTTCAGAAAACATAAAGGTGACATCAAATGAATTATAAAATGTACTGGAATAATTGATACAACTATTGATATTACTTTAGTATGTATCATGTTAATTAGAGTTAAAAATCTATTACACATTTTAAAGTTCATTTAAATTTTAATTATTAAAATTATCTTGATTGCATATTGATTCCATAACAGTAAGCAACGCAAAAAGGAGGGGGGGGGAGAAACTAAGATCACTCACCAGGGCGTCATATCTAAACCTTCTTCACCTTCCAACTGCTAGGCAACGCATCGACTGATTCCTAAAAGGATGCAACCCCTACAGCAACAGGGAACTTCGCCAAATTCACCATTTGGCTCACTTTATCGATGTTTTGGGGGCACCTACTATTTTGGGACTCCTTGCTCTGCATCATCCCTCCCCCGCCATAGACGAGGGATTACCGAGAAATTCATTGACGCACCTGGTGAGGAACCTAGTTCTCTAAAAGTGAAAAAATTTAATTAGTGTCCAAGGCAAAAGTCCATGAGTTCAAGGAGTTACAATCCTTGAAAACATCTTCTGGCACTGGAAACAATGTCGAGCTAGGTCTCGCAAGCTAATGTCCAAGATTTTGCTTCGTCTCTTGAAGTCAGATGTAGGCTGCTGAATACTTTCGGAGGAAGTGGTGAAGCGTGTATACTGGGTGGAGCATGTATTTGAGATGCAGCTGATTTTGGCAACGAAGGTGGTTGTGGAGGAATCCTACCAAATGATAAAACTGGAGGAGCAGGGAAATCCAGTTGAAGGATAGGTGGAGGAACCATGTGAGTGGGAACAGTCATTGTGGCACCAACAGTACGTGGAGCATCAGCAAACAGTTGAGTACGATCAGCAAACACTTCATGGGGGCGATTACCAAACACTTCATGGGAACGATCAGCAAACACTTCATGGAGCAGTAGCTTTGAAGCCAAGACGTCACCTCAATTGCGCTAGCAAGTAGTCCTAATTGTCGCTCTATTTCTTTTCCGACATCACTAATCTCTAAATACAAATTTAAGTAACACCAATAGCTTTGTATGTAAAAATATCAGTTAGTCCAATGGGACCTATAAATAGCCAGGGACCAAAGGCCCCCAGTGAGCATCCTAGTTTTCCCCCATAATTTAAATGAATATTGTATAAATTTATTATTTTAAATAAATTCAAACACTTGATCAGGGTGTTAGAACCAATTTACAAATTTACCTTAAGTAAGAAATAAATTGTTTCGTTATAACTTTTCCAGGTGATCAAACTGAAAAAATTAAAATAAACTTAACCTATCTCTTAAAAAAATTTTTTTTCTCTCATGTTAGTAATAAATTTATTTTAATGGACTTAAAAAAAAGAGTATCTTACAAGCATTTATGAACATTTAAATATTTTATTTAGGATTTATTTATCATTTGTATTTAATTGTTACGGTGACGCAAATTATATTTACTAACCGGTTCATTTGTCTCTTTGAAATTTGCCTGCAGGTCTGCAATGTTTTTAGGAGTAAAATGCAAATAATATCTTCGAATATACAGTAACAATCTGTTCACGAGACAGTTAAAAACTTTTCGATTATATTCGACACTTCTGACTCGATAATTCACTTTAGAAAAACGCTCCATTATGTGATATGGCCCTTCAAATTTTGTTAGTAATTTATTCGATAAACTTGACTTTTTTAAATTAGGAGTTCTTACAAAACAGAGGGAACCTATTGGATAATTAAATGTTTCGATATTTTTCCTGATTTCACTTCTCCCAATATTTTTTTTTCTTGAGTTTTTAAATTTTCTAAAACCTTTGAAAAGATTTCGTCTAAGGACCGAATTAATTTAATTGCATATTCTGAATGGGATTGAAATTTTCCACCCTCACCCAAACTGTAGGGCAATCTCATGTCTTTAAGGTGTTCTATAAAAAATGGAGAAGCTTGTAAGCATTCGTTAATTGCCAACATAGTTTGTGACAGTTGCTTGTCCCATTCGTTATCCTCATTGCAAATTGTTGCCAAAATATTTGCAATTGATTGGTTTGGTTTTTCTATTCTACCGTTGGGCCCAAGGTGCATACTTTGAGGTATGAATTTTCTCGATACCTTGAATCTTACAAAACTCTGTAAATTCATTTCCTGAAAAATATTTGGCGTTGTCGGTTACTATAATTTTAGGACAACCACTGTGAACTATATAATTATCAAAAAATGCTTTTGAAATGGTTTCGGATTTCATGTCTGGTAAAGCTGCTAAATGTATTTATTTAGAAAATGCATCAATCATTGATAATAAAACATATTTGTTCCCCGATGTGGTGACTTTCAATGGTCCACAAATATCAGCGTGACAACGCTCTGAGGGATACGTACTTTGTTCAACCATCTGCGTCGGAGCTGATTGCATTTTAAAAACACTACGCTTGGATAAGCAAGCAATACAGGAATTTACAAAATTTTTCGTGTCTTTGTACATTTTATCCCCCAAAAAAAATTCAGCTAATCTATTGTAGGTTTTAAAAAATCTGAGATGACCTCCTATTTCTGAATCGACTGATTCTAATACTTTTGGTTTTAAAGAAGAGGGTACACAGATTTGCTTTTTAAACTCTTTCCTGGGAGATTCATTGTTCCGTTTGGACAAATGAATTAACACTCCATTTTCATCTAGCAAATAATCTGGATATTCAGAATTGTTATTTTCTTTTAGTTTATCAATAATGTTTTTCAATTTAGGATCTTGACTTTGTCAATTAACTTGTTCTGATTTTTTTGGAAAAACTATTGTTAAGTTATTAACAATCATATCATATCGCGATCATATCATATCACACTCATACATATTTCATATCGCGATAAATGGTCAGCGACCACATTGAGTTTGCCCTTGATATAAATTATTTTGTAATTAAATTCCTCCAGAGCTAGTTTCCACCTCAAAATTTTAGACGAGGGATTCTTATAGGATAAAAAACCTTCGAGAGGTTTGTGATCAGGGTAAACATTAAATTTTCTACCTATTAAGAATGTTCTAAAAAAGATTAATGATGAATAGATTGCGAAAAATTCTAATACCGTAGCGCTATATTTAGCTTGAGATTGACTTAAATTTCTTCGAGTAAAAATAAAGAGGTTTAACCTCCCCATTTGGATATTTTTGTTCGAGTACTGCACCGATCCCTAAAGAACTGGCATCTGTTGTTAATTGTAATTCGGCTTCCGGGTCAGGAAGGACTAAAACAGGTGGGTACAAAATTGCATTTTTTATATCGTCGAACGCGTTTTGTGTTTCATCATTCCAAACAAAGAGTACATCTTTACGGAGTAAGTTAATTAGAGGTAAAGCACGTTTTGAGAAATTCTTTATATATCGACGATAAAATCCATCTAACCCCAAGAACGGTTTAATCTGATTTTGATCTTTAGGAACTTGAAATTCATTTATTTTAACTGTTTTATCGCTGTCTATTGACAATCCTTTAGGTGTTAAGTCAAACTCTAAAAATTTACACGCTTTTGTGAGAAATTGACATTTTTTTGGATTAAATTTTAATTGCAATTCCTAAAATCTGTTCAAAACTTCATTAAGAAGAGTTAAATGCTCTGTGATAGATTTACTATACAGTATTATATCGTCTATATAGACGAGAGCTCCATTTTTCTGCAAAGCACATAACGCTTCCTGTGCTATCTTTTGAAATGCCTTGGGCGAGTTTTTCAAACCAAAACAAAGGCGATTGAATTCAAATTTTACACCATCAGGAGTAGTAAATGCTGTTTTATGTCTATCTTTCCTTTTAATATTTATTTGATTGAAGGCTGTCTTGAGGTCTAGCATACTCATATAATTATTTGATCCAGAAATTTCGAACAATATATCCTCTAAAGTTGGAATTACGAAATCTAAGGGAACCGTTATTTCATTGAGTTTACGAAAGTCTATTACGAGGCGATATTTACTGTTTTGCCTAACAAATAATGCAGGAGCGTTATAATTTGAGTTTGATTTTGAAGTAATCCCAGCCTTTTCCAAATCACGTATTTGTTTTCGAAATTCTGCACGCAAATGAAAAGGTATTTTGTAGGAAGGACATTTAATGGGATTGTTATGAAGTAATTGAATTTCGTGAGGATCAGTAATAGCTTCCGATAATTCTATTGTCGATCTAGCAAACGCATTTTCATGCTTAAACAAGATTTGGGCAACTCTGTGTTTTGCTTTGGAGTCCAAATGTTTTAATTTAAAATCATATTCATGAATTGGTGGGAGTAATTCTCCGGATACGGGTAATTCTTCTGGCAAATCATCAAAATTATTTATTGAACCTACAATTGTATGCTTGTTTAACATAATAGCTTTATCTGTTTCCTTATTTAAAACGACACGAGTTTTATTATCAATTACATCTAATAAATCATTGGTATCTTCAAAACAAACCCCTTTTCTTTTTAATTTTTTACTCTTATCGATTGTTATTTTAGAACAATTTTCATGCAGTATTGGTACGTCAACGTAAACAACTGACGAAATTCCAAGTTGAATTAACAATTTTTGATTTAATCGTAATTTTATATGTTTACTGTTTTCATGAGTTATATTTGATACATAATTTAATGGAATTTTTCCTTCCATGATTTTAATGCTATTATCTTTAATATTAATACTTGCATCTTTGGTTTTTAAAAAATCTATCCCTAAAATAGCCTCATAATTTCTTGAAAAATCTTTATCTGTAACGTAAAAATTTAGTTCAACCGATGTATTTCCTATTTCTAGGATAAGTTTAACGTGTTCTTTTATTTCTACCTTGCTACCATTTACTGCTTTTATATTTATATTGGATTTTAATTCTAACTTGACCATTTTTATTTATTTTATCTTGGACTCAATAATGAAATTGTTGCTCCGCTATCTATTAAACAATTAAATTTACATTGATTTGATACTACGCTAATAACGGGCAATTTAAATTGGTCTGAATCACAAGAATTTCCGGGAGATGCAGCAGACCCTGATTTTAATACCTCCCTCCGGAGTTTAAATCTCGATAATTTCGAGTATTAACATTTCTCCTTTCATCAGCATTATTAACAAAATTTCTTCTGTTAGCATAATATGTTCTCCTAAATCCAACCCTTTTTCGTGATTTTGATCTGTTTCGCCTTTGATCTCTCTCTTTTTTATAACACTTTGCCTGAATGTGACCCTGAACCCCGCAGTAATGGCACCTAACCGATGACGTGGGGTATCTTCTGGAAGTAAGATTGTTTACCTCCGCCTCATTTGTTTTTCCCTGATTTTTCTATGTATCTACCTCGACTGATAATTTAGAAATTTGAGCCGTCAACTCGCATATTAACTTTTCCTGAAATTTGTTAGTGATGGATGCCTCCCTGTTTCTCGACTCATTCTCAAAAATTTTAAAATTATCTTCTTCCTTAATCGCACACTGAACGACGTCTTCAAATGTTCGAGGTTTTTTTCCTAAAACCTGCCTCTGCAATTCTGGCTTAATGCCAGTACAAAATCTTGCCAGCGCCATTTGTCTGAGCGGATAGAATATCCCCGCCCAATCAACGAAGGCGATTGGTAAAATCGAAAATGCTTTACGAATCGTACTGAGCACAAATCGCGAGTTCCTGCAAATATGTTGTTAATGGAACTTTTTTCTCAAAATGTGACTTAAGTAGATTAACTAAATTATTATATTCATTAACTGTAGAATAACTTTCAATAAACTTCTCCGCATCCTCACATACTTTAAGTTTTAATACCGTCAGTTTATCGTTATCGTTCCAATTATCATCCTACTTCATCTATTTTTGTAATAAAACTATTAATTGAATCTTCCTTTTATTTAAATTTTGGGATTAACTCTATTAAATGCATTGAAATGTTTCGTAATCCTTGTTCCGCACCCGCGTCGTACGGCTCCGGTTGCCGTCTACCTGCTTTATTTCTGTTCATAATTATTCATAAATTAAACAAATTATATGCAATAAATATTTCCTTAACTTTTAAAAAATGCATAAAATAATTCTATTATACGTTATTTGACCTGCAAGCATTTGAAACAAGAAAATGAAATCGCGTACATACAATTTTCAACACGTGCATAATTCAATGTAGGTTTTTTAAAAAAAAAATTAATTCAAAAAATTTTAAAATATCTCTAAAACAATTAATAAATAAATGAATTTTAGAAAACATTGCGTGCATGAAACTTATAATTTAAGCTGGATGAATTAAGATTAGAAAAATAATACGTTATGCCCTAACCCGCGTGGTACGGTGTCTCGGCACCATTGATACAACTATTGATACTACTTTAGTATGTATCATGTTAATTAGAGTTAAAAATCTATTACACATATTAAAGTTAATTTAAATAATTAAAATTTTCTTGATTACATATTGATTCCATAACAGTAAGTAACACAAAAAGGGGAGGGGAGAAACTAAGATCATTTACCAGGACGTCATATCTAAACTTTCTTCACCTTCCAACTGCTAGGCAACCAATTGACTGATTCCTAAAGGGATGCAACCCCTACAGTCAGAGGGAACTTCGCCAAACTCACCCTTTGGCTCACTTTATCGATGTTTTTGGCGCACTTACTATTTTGGGACTCCTTGCTCTACATCAGAATTTATCCTGCTTTGAATAAAAGCATTATGTTTCATGTTTTTTGTTTAGACGCTTAAGAACTTTTGATTTCGCCATTGAAATCGATACCGTCTCGTAACTTTGAACAGAAAAGAAAAAAAAATGTACAAGGTCACAAAAAAATAAATAAATAAAATCCTGAACTTCAAAAATAAAAGTTAAGCTTCCAATTTAGTAAGATATTTTTTAATATCATTATTCAAAATATTTATGAGTTTTAATTATAACGCTTTAATGTTAAATATTTTTGAGCAAGTGTAATATTTCCATTATTATATGCTCAAAGATTATTTTTTTAGTAATTAGCATTTAAGAGTTTTGTTTCCTAGTGATAATATATATATAAAAAAATTGCTATTACAATTATAAATAAGAAAATGTATTAAAATTAGGCATCCCAATTAATCAAATATAAGGGCACTTTTAGAGTTACATATTATTATGGAACAAAATGTTACTATAAAAGTGTTCTTATATGCTTTTATTTATTTAACAGTAAAAGTTAAAAACAAAAATTAGAAAATGATAAGAAAACGATAACGTCAACCATTGAGATATTCTTCTAACTTTGAGATGTTTTTTTTTTAATACTATAAGGAATACTAAGAAAATGTATGAATACTATATTTTTGAAAAGAAATAATTTGCTAGCAGGGTAAAGTTTGACAGCTATTATCAGAAAAGTGTCGAGCATTCTTACTGAAAGCAGCAAAGTTTTCATATCTTCTAGTTCTTATTTTTGAGATCTGTGCGCGGCGTGACGTCATGAGGTGGGGAATCAGCTTCAGCTTTGAGTATGGAATGAACCAGCCCTTTTATGTCTTCTCTTTAGGCCTGAGTGGTGGTTACTGACTATGTGAAGATAAATGAATATTGAATCTATGAACAGTCTATAATACACTGCATTATAACCACAATTTTCATAAGGATGTTTATTAGATGAATGCCGTTATGCTCTGAAAAGGATTAAACTTTCCTTCCCCCCACTTTTTTTCAAAACAATTTATAACATTTGCCGCTGAAAGGGAAGCTGGATCTAAAGTCAAAACTAAAGATTTCAAAGAAAATTTGGTATAAAAGTGTTTGAAATAAATATAATTCCTTTCCACCCTCTATCCTTTATTTTTAGAATGATAAAAAGACATAACTTCTTAGGTAGTCCGGATAGTTTTAAAAAAAATACTTATGAGAACCTTTTTCTAAGTTCAATGCAAATCGCGTGATTGCAACTTTTCTTACATATTATATTTAAGCATAAGAGACTGCTAATAATAAAGGAGGGTACTCATTTTTCATACTGCTTAGTCAATCTTAAATATTGAGAGGATATTTTTATGCTTTTAGTTCATAGTTCATTTTTCTACAGTGACTAATTCAATCCATGGTACATAACTTTCAACTTTAGTATATACTCCAAACTTTCTAGGTGTAGAACAGCCTTCTCCCCAACTTACCACACCAATTAAGAACCAAATATTTGATTTTTGAAAAATAAATGGCCCTCCACTATCTCCAGTGCAAGTATCAGGTCGATAACTTTCTGCATAACCTGCACATATCATACTATCTGTTATCGCGTAATTCGATGTTTGCTGGCAGGAGGTGTTATTAATTAATGGCAAGAAAGCTTCTTGCAGTGTCAAAGCCATGACAGAACCTCTGACAGTTACTCGTCCCCATCCTGTTACTACTCCTAGAGTTCCTGTAGGTATTGTTGCTGTGAAACCAGGTGGAGGTAAACAAATAGGTAAGACGTTTTCTTGAAAAATTATTGATTCGTTCAATTTTCCAAGAGCAATGTCATGCTCATTGATTATTTTATCATCATTAGGAGAAAGTATGAACTTCGGGTGAACAATTAAATTCTGTATCAGTCTAATTATTTCCCCTTTTTCAATTTGACGCCGGAGATACTTTCCGAATTTTACGATGACCGTATTTTTAATTTTTTCTTGAGACATAAAATTATAAACATTATTGTTCTTTATTCGAAAACAATGTGCAGCAGTTATTATCCACTTATCAGATATAAGGCTACAGCCACAGAATGGAGGTTCACGGCTCTTAGATAGCATGCCCATCCATGGAGCCGACAACAGAGCTGCTCTGTTACCATCTATTACTCGTCTCCACCTTCGTACAGAATTTACAGCTGGTTGACCACACGCATATTTAGTATCGTTACTGGAACTACTACTATTTAGCATTTTAACTGTGATATTTTTCTCAATTGCACAGTTAGGATTATTTAATTGATATGCTAAACAGGAGTAAACACCTTCATGAATGCTCTGCAAGCTGGAAATATTCAAAAAGAAAACGTCATGTGTTTCTTTTAAAATTAATCTCCCATTTTTATACCAAGAAATCATTGTTAAGATAGGTTTTGTTTCGCAAGATAAGAATATTTCGGATCCAAAGACAGCTTCGATGTAAGAAGTTCTGTTTGTAAAACTAAATTCACATTGTTCGGAATTTAATTGTGTTGGTAGAGTTAAAGACACATTAACAGCTCTTAAAATATTTACTTCATCTGAGTTATAACCTAGGCACGTATATAATCCACTGTTTTTGACAGAAATTTCAACGGCATGTCGCTTGTATGTAGAAGTTTGTACTAGTTTTCCATTTCCAATCCAAAAGTGTTGACTTCTATCCACTTTTTCATCGAATGGGCAGCTAATGTTTATAAATTGTCCTTCCGTCAAATTTATACTTTCTATTTTAGTTGAGCATTTTTTATCGTTGAAACCTGCAAAAGGAATACGCATTTCAGTACATTTTAAAACCCATCGTTAGAAAAAAAGGTTTTAACTAAAATTTGAAAGAAAATTTTTCTAGTAATTTATAAAGCTTTTGCCAAATTTACAAAATCTATAATTATTTATCAATTTTAGAAGTCAGTAAAATATTTTTATCATGTAATATTTGCTTAGTTACATTAACTTGCTAACGCAATTCAAAAATAAGTTATAATGAAATTTTTTTTAATGTTTGTAAATTGACATTCGCTTTTTAGTTCATTTATTAAAAATACTTATAAACAATCATTTTTGCATTTATTTAATTCTAATCAGTAAAACTTTAATCCTAAATAATAGAAAGCAATAAATTTATTATTTCATTTACTTTAGATCAAAGCCTTTCATCACACTTTTGTTAACTTGAAAAGTTCCTGTGAAATAGAAGAAGGTAAAATACTGTTCTCGTATAAATGTTATTCAGGTGCATGCTAATATTTGTGACATGCAATGTGAGCATGTGAAAATTGTATATACTTCTTCTTCAATGAAACAGCAGTCCTGAAATGGCCTTTGCTTTCTCAAAAAGTCTTTTCCAGTAGTATCTCCGTTTGGTGACTGTCCTCCAATTTTTGGTTTTCATAATGCTTTCATAATCTTTTACGAAACAGTCGATCCATCTAAGGCGAGGTCTGACTTTTGCTAATTTCTATAGTCTAGGGCCGGGATAGCCTGGTTGGTAGGATACTGGGCCCATGTCCAAGAGGTCGTGGGTTTGGTCTCTGCCGATCGAAGACTCTCCGTGTAATAAATGGTGATTGATGCTCGTTAAATCTGTCGAGTCTCAATGTCCTCCATGTTCCCATAAAAAATCCTACCACTGGGGATACTGATCCAGGAGTTTCCTTGTCCTCTGGATTGGTTCAAAATTACAAGGCTGTTGACATTAGTAGTCGTAAACCCAAAATTGGGTCGGCTGTTCAACGACGGTTTTAAAATAAAAATAAAATTCCTATAGGCTTCTCTAGAAATAATTTTTTGCACTTTCGATAAGCCTTTGCCATAAGCTGTTCAACCCGAGTTCCACCTCAAATACTTCTTGCTACTTTCGTCTAGAAAATTGCCAACGCTATCTTATATTTCGATGTTAATACCCATGTCTCAGATGCATTTAATAAAACAGTTCTTATAAGTGTTTTATATAAAAGGAATTTAAATTTTTATTTTAGAAAACTAAAACTGGACGTCATGCATTTTTTTAGACTATAAATGTGATTCGCTTATGTATTCTTGAGGTTAGATCATTATTGCTGCTAAATTCTGCTCCTGAACAAGAGAAATTATCCATTTTTTAAAGCTTGCCTTCTCCCATTTCCAGATAACTGATTTGAAGACCTAAATTTAAAAATGGCATATATTTGGTCCTTTTTTTATTTACTGATAAATTAATTGCTTTTGTATTTTGTTTTAGCGACATAAAAGCCTGTTTAAGAGCTTGATTGGTGCTGAGTAATATAGCAACATCATCTGCAGGTATTTTGCACGTATTTTCTAAAAATGCTTTCCCTGGTGTTTATTAACAGAATTTTCTTGAGCTATATTAAATACAAGACAGGTCAGTTAATCTTCTTGTCATACACCATTTTTTATATTTAGCTGGAATATTTCAAACACTGTTTTTAAAAACAAAATGGTAAAGACTGGTGCTCTAAATGGGGAATAAAGCTTGAATACCCTAGCTTTTTTATATACTCATAGAAATGTTAGGAAATATTCATCTTGATAATTCCTTACGGGGAAGCATTTCCTTATTTACAGTGTGGAACAAAGCATTACATCTCATATACTTTACGGGAACTTTGTTGTGTTGCATGTTGTGCTGTCCCCCCCCCGCCCTCAGACCTATAACTTTTTGTTTCATAAGCGTTGGAGAATTTTTTTAAATTTGTACTATGTGCTGAATGTTTTATTAACGGGCCATATGACAGAGTGCCTTTTTAATATAGCCTGATGCAAATTTTTAGAGTAAAATGCTTTAATTTGTTCTGAAAATTTTTGTACAGCGAGTTATCTATCTACAAAGAATAAAGATTTTACAAGTACTTATAAACTGTGTTTTGTAAATAGGTCAAGAGTTATATTTAAATTCATATATTAGCAAACAGAGATAAAACAATTACCACGAATGGCATTAGTTACCATCTAAAACACATGACGGCAGCGTAGAAGACCAATGTCCATCTGTTTGGCAGTGTGATACGTTACTACCACGAAGAATGAAACCAGAATCGCAGGAAAAAATTGCCGTAATACCACCTCGTGACTGTAATTTAACTCGTCCATTTTTCAAAGTTGTGTTGATTGGACAATGGTCTTGCATATTGGTAGAAATTGCACCTAAAATAAAACAATACAAAGTGTTAGGAAATGTACTTGAACTGCAATACAGAGTGGTTCAATGAGCACGAAGTCTAACGGAGCACTCTCTATGCGATTCTCATAGGTGATCGTTTGTCAATGCGATTAGCGCACGTGCGAACAGTTTGTTTTACTTGTAGTTTCTAAACATTCGCACGCGCGTCTAGGTCATTCGCTTACAGTGTAAATGCTTCTTAAAATTTCTGCAGATTTTGATAAAAGTTCATTGAGTCGGGTTTTTGAATATTATAAAGTCATTGTAAAACTGTGCAAGACTTCCTTCCTATAAATTTGCTTACAAATACATAAGAATTTTTTTTCTCTGTCCTTAAGTCCAGAGTCGTCATAAGAGTGGGGCGAAAAGGACATTTTCCCTCGTCCCGCATTATGAGACTCCAGGAAGTAACACGCCAAGAATTTTTTTAAATTTTTTTAGTAATTATAAATAGTCCACTTTGGGCCGGGATAGACTGGATGGTAGAGTATTGGGCCCATGTCCAGGAGTTCGTGGGTTCGTCCCCGCCGGCCGAAGACTCCCGGTGTTGTAAAATGGTGACTGATGCACGTTAAATCTATCGAGTCGCAAAGTCCTTCACGTTCCCATAAAAAATCAATACCTCTGGGGATACTGATCCAGGAGTTTTCTTGTCTTCTGGATTGGTTCAAAATGACAAGGTTACGGAATTGAACTTTAGTAATCGTAAGCCCTTGGGTCAGCTGTTATGAAGAAGAAGAAAAAATAGTTCATTTTGAGCCGTGGTGGCTCAGGGCCTTCCAGTTAGGTGAACCGGCTGTTTCAGAAATATTTTTACGAACCTTGTAATTGCAAAAACGTTTAAATTCGTTTTTATTTTTTGAAGTATAATAGCAATTGCTTTTCAACAACTAAAAGAGGGTCTTATATGCAATTTACCAAAATCAAGTAATGTTTAATGATCACTTTTTAGATAAAGATGTTATCCAGGTAGTAGATAATATCTTTATAGTATAATATCTTAATAGTATATAATATTTTTATAGGTCGTAGATAAAATATTTATTGTCGAATTTTTTTTTCCTGTGCAAGTCTTGAAATTACGGTCGAAGTAAATAAACAATTAATACATCGCAGACCATAATAGATATTGCGTTTCAAAGTAATTTAATTTACCTGTATATGTAACCATTAATTTACCTGTATTGAATAATTTAATTTACCTGTAATATGTACATGCGTAAAAAAATAAGTTAACATAGTGAATTACTTTTGATCTAATGATTGGATTTTCACATACAACGATTCAATCGTAATGGTTCAAGGGCCTTACATTAAATATGCCTATTAATAAGAGCAGACAATATTTCAGCATGTATTGTCTTTGAATAAACTTTTTTTCGAAGGATTCGGATTCTTGACCCTAAAAATATTTGAACAAAATTTGGAAAATACAATTTTAATAGTTAAATCAGGGGTGCCGTCGAAAGCTTAGAATCTTTAATGTTAATTTTACTTTTTGCGTATTTCGCCATATTTAAATAACTTTTTAATCAAAGAGAAAAATTTTCGCTAACAATTGTAAAATTCGTTTATCCAAACATGTCATGTAAAAAATTATTCTAGATAATTTATTGTTATTTTTCATTTTTTTTTTATATTTTACAATAGTTGAAAAAAATGGGAATTGTAAGGTATACAAATTTTTATATCATTTTTAAGTACGTAAATTTAAAAGACAAAATGCAAATATTGAAAAAAATAGTTGAGTCGGAATGATCGATCGGAATCTAAATATTTTTACTACATAACTTTTGTTATATTTGATAATGTTTAAATATTGATTGGTTGTAAAATATTGATTGGATATGAAATATTGATTGGTTTTAAACATAACGATTTTTATATAAATTTCGATGGTTTTATTTTACTTTAACATGTTAGCTTTACTGTTAAGCTAAGTAGTGAAGTCATGGTCATGATTATTTAAGAGGCCATAAACTTTCGGTGGGCACTCAGCGTTCTACTCATTAACTATCAAAATATGAATGGGAACTAAGAAGATGAGAGAGAATTGGGTGAAGTATTACGAAAAAATCTAACTTTGTTGTAGAATTTCCTGGTAAAACTAACATACATAAGTTTTTCACGGGAAAAAACTCATAAGAACGTCTCACAGTTTGCTCGATACTAAATATAACACTCTTATTAATTAAAATTATGTCAAATATACTCATTTTTATTAAGAAAGTTTTAATTAATTGAAAGTTTCAGTCGTTAAAAATATTAAAAAAATAATTAGTGTAGGAAAATAAAATAACCTTCTATAAGCACTTAGATCAGTTTGAAATGTTTAAGTTCCGTTTTCTTTCAGAAATGCTATAAAAAATGGGGTGATCAATTCTAACTCATAAGGCGTTTCGTTGTTTAAGAAACACTACATTAAATAATTTTTAAAGCTCTCTTCTTTTATTAAAAAATATTGTCATTAACCGTTGAACTAGCTCTTAATCAAGGTTTTGAAGAAACTCTATTTTGACAGGTGTTGAAACTAATGTAACTTCATGTTGTAAATTTTATAGATGTTTTTATACGTTAATATTTCGATAAAAATTACTAAAGATGTAACACTACTTACGAAAATAGATAAAGAAAGTTTTTGCTAACTTGTTTTAATTACTACCGATTATACACCAAAACCTATTTTAGTGGTAGCATATGGTTAAAAAAGTATAGTAAATTGGGTGGTTAATTGTATAAAAATTTATAAACAAGTCAACATACAAAGCAATTGTACGAGTGATATGATGTGTGGTAATGTAGGTGAAATACTAATTACGTAGGTTTTGAAAATAATACGTTGTTTAAAAGTATTTTGTATGGTTAAAAAACTGAGTTGAATAATAATAATATTAAAAACAAGAGCCTGGGTGGCTCAAGAGATTGAGCGTTCGCCTTCCAATGAGGTAAACCGGGTTCGAATCCCAACGACGGCTGGTCGATCCGAATTCCACACGGCTTTCACCGACCACAATGTTGACGTAAAATATTCTCATTGGTAGACATATTTTGAATAAGAGGCCCCTTGCCGTCAGATTAACCATGGGAGGGTTTCTTGGTTTCCTCTCCATGTAACGCAAATGAGGGTTAGTTCCATCAAAAAAGTCCTCCATGAAGGCAAATTTCTCCCAACCTGATCCAGGAATTCCCTTCTCTTCTGGATTATGTTCAAAATTACAAGGCTACGGAGTTAAATAATAGTATAGTCGTAAAACCAAAATTGGGTCGACTGTTCAAAGACGGTTGTAAAATAAAATAAAATAAAAAAAACAAGCATTATATTTGTAACCATTTCACACTACTATGAGTTATTAATCTGTTCAAAGATTTTTGTTTAGAAACATAGGATATCAAATAGTGACCTACACGTGACCCAAATATTAAGCATGCAGTAATTTAAATTCAGAGAGCGAACAAAAATAAGAGAAAGTAAAATTGCTGCGGTTTAGCAAATCTTGACATTTGATGTTTCTTATAATAAAATTTAATCTCTCTACCTAAAGACTCTTATTCAAAATTGCTAAATGCAAAATAGCATGATGTTGGCTTGGCCTACATTATATGTGCTTAAGCACTGAAATTCATATCGCAGACAATAAAAAAGATAGATTAAAATTTCTATACTTTATGAAAAAATGGCTAAAATAATCAAATTTAATTATTATTAAGTTTTTAATTGACTTGATTAATTATTCAATAAGGTGTTAGTTTAATTCTGATTTGATTAATTATTCAATTGATAATCTTGGATTTATTTCAATTTAAATTACAAAAATACAAGTCTTGTGCGGATTTTCGACAAAATATGAGTAGTTTTGATAAAAATTCATTGCTTTAGAGGTAACTAATATTTAATTTATAAACAAAACAAAGTAAATTTTATCAAAATTTAGCTTACTTGATGATTAACAACGCACTTGTTAGTAAATATTTAATGGCCTATTATTATTATTGTTGCTGTTGTTCTTTTATTTGTAATTAGATTCATTGTGAGGATTTTCGATAAAATATGAATAGTTTTGTTAAAAATTCATAGAGTTAGAGGCAACTAATATTTTATTTGTGTCATTATTATTATTGTTGTTGTTCTTTTATTCGTAATTAGATTCATTTTTTATAAGTGTGAGCTGATCAATTTTGTTTAATTGATACATTGGTCGCTGACTTTTAACAAAGCAGCAGACTTTAATAAGCAACAAATCTAATTTAATTTGTAATCTATAATAAGATATTTAATCAGAACCAATACAAACTAGAGTAAATGTTTCGCTTGAAGCACATTTCAGGTATAAGTTTAATTATAATTTTTACTAATAAAAATAACACTTTACTTGTATTCACAACAAAACAAATTTTATCAAAATTTATCTTACTTCATGCATAACAACGTCTTTTTATTAACTCTCTCATTAGTAAATATTTAATAAATTATTATCATATATTGTTTGCCTTTTATTTATAATTAGATTGTTCTTATAAGTGTTTTTAATAAAGAAAAACTAGAAAACTATGGAATTAGTATGATAAAAAAAAATGCAATTCAATAAAAACACGTTTTAAATAGTATAATCTATAAAACTCCACTTACTGTATAATGTTAAGAACAGGTTTATTTTCAACAAAAAGACCATCATGTAAAAGTAAATAACCTCGTCAGGCTATACTTTAAAAACGATTGTCCATGAATTGCCTATTAAATGGACCAAAGATTTCTTCCAATAAAAGATATCTAGTTTTAAGCTATCTACTTCAAATTACAAGTAGAATCTAATTTGTAATGGGAATAACCAGGAAATGTAGGTGACGTCTGATGAGCTCAAATATCTGAACATCGTTAAAAAAAAAAAGTGGGGGTAAAAAGCGGGCCAAAGGAGCAGCTCTTCTTTGCCTATTTAAATGTAAAGAAAGTAATAGAAATTGTGAAAAGAATTTTAAATAATATGAAACGGAAATGTAAGATTATTAAGTTTTTTGAATACTTCAAAAGAAAAAGTTTATTTTATTTCGCCCTTGCGTAATTGGTGGTATAACTAATAATTTGAGAGGTAAGAAGGCAAAATGTCTGCCATTTTAAGAATATTTTCTTAACCCATAAAAGGCTAACGTTTCTATGAAATTTTTTTAAAAAGAAAAAAAACTAATTACTCAGTTGTTTCATTTTTGAAATTTATTTGGAGAATCAAGACATTTGTGTTCACCAAAGAATTATAATAAGATCAAAATCTTATTTCGATCTGAAATTATGATCGAAATAAACTATCAAAATATGTCAGTTACTTTAATAATTCTTTCTTAAACCATAAAAGTCTAACGTTCCTATGAAATTTGTTTTTTTTTTATTTTTAAAAAGGAGAAATTGGTAACCCAATTATTTCGTTTTTGTAATTTATTTGGAGAATCAAGACATTTGTATTCACGAAAGTATTATAATAATATAAAAATCTCATTTTTATCAGAAATTATGATGAAAATAAACTGTCAATATGTCTGTTACTTTAATAATTCTTTCTCAACCTATAAAAGGCTAAAGTACCTATGAAAATTTAACCTTTAAAAAAGGAAAAATTGGTAATTCAATTATTTCATGTTTGAAATTTGTATTAGAAAAATAAGATATTTGTGTTTCCCATGGTATATTTATAATAAAAATATGTTTTGGTCTTAAATTAAGCAAATGGGATAATTTAAAACTTGAGTAGTAGTTAACTCTAGAAAATTTCACTTTTTTCACAAAGTCACTTTTCACAGCACGACAAAATCTTACGTTTCTACAGGAGAGTTCTGGGAGGGTTTCGTGGTTTTCTTCTCCAAGTAACGCAAAGGAGAGTTAGTTTCATCAAAAAAGTCATCCACGTTTCCAATTTTTCCCAATAATTGATCTAGGAGTTCCCTTGTCTTTTGGTTTTATTTTATCAACGACGGTGATAAAATAAGATAAAAAAATGAAGACTTTATAACGTTTCGATATTTGTTCAAATTTGTATGCTTTACATCGTTCGTTTTCGATAGCACGTACCTTTCTCAAAATTATCCAATAGGTTAAATTTCAGAGGGCCTGGAGATCATTCACTTTTTTGTCAGAAAATTCATTATATTTTCTCTTCACGAATGTTGGACTATTTTCACAATGTGAGCACCATTTGACTGATAGCAAAAATATTAATCTGCTTGCATAGATTTGAGATTAAGTAAAAGAAATAACTCCAAGATTTATTTTTCGATGGACTTCAATACAAAGATGAACTCCCTTATTAATGAAAACCAACGGCAGTTCATTTCTCTTTAAATACCATTAGGTCTTTAGGCATTCAAACTGCAGGGAATTATAGAGAAAAATAATTTTAATTCTATCTTTTTTTCTCTTAAATTCATTGAGTTTACATAAATATCTACATTAAAATAGAAATCTACTGTGAAATTTTGACTATTACAAAAAATAAATAATGAAAAGTTCTTTAATAAGAAAGCTGCATACTAAGATATATCCTTATTTTCATTTGTTGAAGAAAGTTGCGAATGTAATGATATTATCACTAATATAGGTAGTACTTATTGATATCTGCAATAATAATATAGGTAACGATAAATCTTATTCTGTGATGTTGCTAATAGGGTGAAACTTCGGAATATTTCGAATTCAATTCAATTTCCAAATCAATTCTAAATTAAATTTCTAATTAAAAAGTGTTTTATTCTTTAGTTTTTTTATATCCAGCAGCATACAGTCCCTGGCCAAATTATTAGACGCACCAGAAGATTCTATGTAAAATCTTAATAATCAACTATACAGCTTTATTGTTTTCACGCGACTGAAACCGGTTTGTACTTGTTTACGTTCGTCTATCAGTTGGTTAAATTAGACTATGTATTATATAAATTCGACGACAGGATAAATTAGACGATATATTATATAAATATGGAATATTTATTACATCAGGTATTATATTAGTATATTATAATAATTAGACCAGATTAATAGACACACTGTAGTTTTTTAATAATTACATGTTTTGCACAAGTTTATATGCAATACTTTTATATTTAAACATACATGTAATGGGTTTTTATTCAGGAGATTTTTTTTTATATGCTTCCTATTTGCATTTATTTTTAACGTATTGCATTACAATGTCAACCAATTGATACACGAAGATAAACAACTTCTAACCGGTTTCTGTCGCTTAAAAATAATAAAGCTGTATAGTATCACCTGATAATTAAGATTTTACATAGCATCTTATAGTGCGTTTAATAATTTGGCCAGGCACTGTATTGTTTGTTAGAAAATAAGTTCGAGAATACAGCATCTAAATAAGAACTGAAATTAAAGAAATAACAAATTTTAAAAATAATATTTTAGTAAAATTATGTTGTTAGTGTTATGTATTTTTCAATTTTTATTTAGAAGCTAAAATAGCTTTTAAATTTTTAAAAGTTGTCTTAAAACTCTTTAAAGCGTTTTCATTCGTTGATAATGTTTAATAAACTTGAATTTTACAACTTTAAATGTTTTTTAATTTTAAATATTTTAACTTCAAATATTTTAAAATATAGATATTTTGAGAAAATATCTAATAAAAAAAATGAGCACTTTTGACGAATTCCAATACTGTTTCCTTGATCGTTCATATTCCTGTTCTATTGACCTTATTTAATGATATTGCTTAGTTATATGAAGGTCAATGTTCGATTTGCTGAACCTTTGTGAAACTTCTATAAAAGATAAAATGGTTGCGTGTCTACCAATGTTTGCACCTTTACAAAAGTCACATTTACAAGAATTATTTTCAATGAAAATAGACATTTTTAGAAGTAGCTAAATTTAAATAATGCAAAACCCTCATCCCTATTTTAAATATTAGATTGTGTTAGAAACTGTTTTAAGTTCTTGCTTAGAAATAATTGTGTCTTATTATAGTACTTTTTATTGATTTAGTTTGATATATGTCTTTGAAAAATTTAATAAGTTCAGTTTATTTTTATTTTATTATTTTTTATTACAATCAAAGTTAAATTAAAATTAAATTAAAGTTATATTAAATTAGTTCAATTAAACGGTTACGAATAATGATAAATCTATTAGACGTTTCAGTTGTGATTGAACCTATTTTATATTGCTCAGAATAAATTTCATTAAATTCCTGATTATTATTTGATCAGACTTTTTGTGGTATACAATGCATTTGTTACAAATTTTACTGCGGTATCACTGTATTTTAAGCACTGCTTCAGATCAATAGGTATCAACGTACTGGGAAGTAAAGGGGGCCTCTGCGCAATGCTGACCATATTATCCTCATGTGACCATATGGTGCCGAAATTACGAGAGCCTCAACCACCATGATCCCTTAGGCCTAACTGACTCACTGTTGTGCGAGTGTTTTACTTTTATAATGTGTGATAAAGAAATGCAAAAGTATTTTTTTTTTCTCAAATATTGCTGTAATAAATTATTTTTGTCGTGAAATTAAAACGCACTTAAATTCTTTATATAAATTATTAAGATTTTTTCAACTGATTTTTGGTTAGTTTCTCTTTTTGCAACAATAAATAATAAAAGCGATTTATAGTAAAGGTTGAGCTAGTTTTTAAAATTTCAAAGAGTTCATATTACTTATTAATTTTTTGTGTGCATAATTTGGATTCTAAAGCTATATTTTGATACTTGATTTTGATTTTTTTCATTTCTTTCCTATAGAAAGTTTGTTGGTATAAAATGACACACGGCATAATGAAATTGAAATGCATTTGCCTTTTGTTAGTAATCACTTTTAAGCTCTGTTAACTACTTTTCAAATATTTTATTCTCTATTTTGTTATTATTAATCTAAGTAATAATTAGTTAAAATTTTAATTTTCTTCAATAATTTTCATTTCACTTCATTTATTCATTAATTTTCAATCTCTAATAAACATTCTTTTTTTGTTTACATTAATTCCAATAAGGCATATATGTCTGGGTCATTCTCCGACAAGTGGTCATTTCATGTTCCTGGAGCCACAATTACATATTTTAGAATTTCAAAAACAATAAGCAATCAAAACTATCAATATTATTCAGTTACGCGTATAAACTATTATCATTTGCTTATTAGAATTCAAATATAATTTTAAGGTATCCTTTAAAAACAAAATATCCTTCTGTCACTGTGTCCCCATTCACACATGTAGATAAATAAAAACATTTCTGCCGTATTTCAGCAGGTATTTTTTGGTAAATAAAATTTATTAAATATATTTTGAAGTATAATTCATCCTATTATTTTTATATTTCAGGCATTTAAACACTTTTACTCTTTCCATGGTAATAGCCATCATTACTTTGCAAAACAATAGTCATGTCTTCATATAATCAGTAGAAGGCATCACACAGCTTTTACTGGTCATATCTAGTTTGTATAGTAACAAAGAAAGGAAGTAATTTTGCTTTCAGTTGGAGAACATTCTACTGTGAACAATATGGATCTTACGCATTATATTAATGTAAGTATTTTTATTGCAGGGCATTCCTTCATTTTGTATAGAATTTATGAATGGAAGAAATTTATCAATCTCTCATTTTTTCTAATTATTAAAAATAATTATTATTCCTGCAAATTATCAGATACAGTTTGGTTTATAATAGCTTTTTTTATTAAATGTAGTATATATATACCAGCAGGCAAAAGTTTGAAATTTTCAGAACAAATTTATTTAAACTCATTTTTTTTCTTCAAAAAAGAACCACATTTTAGAGTGTGACCTCTCTTTCTCTGTATATATATCTATACAGACATATCTATCTAATATATATACTGGGTGTCTCAGTTAAATGTTTCATTACTCCTAAGAGGGGTAGGGTGCATCCTGATGACTCGAAATCATATAGCAATGCGGTGTCGGAAATGCTTTCCTGAAGCGGTGATGTCCACAGAAGCACCATAAAGACAAGAGATCGTAAGTGAAAAATCGTTTTAATAATGATTATATAAAGACATGACTATTGTTTTGCAAAGTAATGATGGCTATTACCAGAGTAAAAGTGTTTAAATGCCTGAAATATAAAAATAATAGGATGAATTATACTTCAAAATATATTTAATAAATTGCTATATGATTTCGAGTCGTCAGGATCATATATGGCAGTACTTTTACTTTCGTTACTTGTACCGCCGGTACAAGTAAAAAGTACGTACTTTTACTTGTACTTTCGTTACTTTTTTAGGGAAAAAGTACAAGTATTTGTAACGGAAATGTCCAATGAAATCGTTACTTTTTTCTAAAACTCAGAAATCTTTCTAAAAAAAATTTAAAAAAAATTTAAATTTAAAAAAAAATGCTTATGTTTTTTTAATTTATAAAATTAATGTGCAATATATAAGCATTCACAGCTAACTTCGTGAGTTTAAATACCTTGACCTCCCGTGGAGCGCTTATTCAGCGTGGTTAAGCGATGGTTAAGCACGTTCTGAGAAATTCTCGCAGCAGATTCAGTGACACCACTTTCGAAATGCAATTATTTTGCAAAATGAATAAAAAATATTAATTAGCAAGTTATTTTCATTCATTTTCGAGTTTTATGCATTTATTTAATAGATTTTAAATAAAAAATGTTGGATTTTGTTATTACGTTTTTCAATTTTCTTTTTGAACTCACTAAAAATACATTTTTGTCTTAATAAATTTTTTACTAAATACATTTTTACCTAGTGCATTTTTTACTGAAATTATGTTTATGCCCGACCTTGTCAAACAAAGCCCAGTCAAATTTCTAAGTTTAGATCTCTAAGTCTAATGTTCGGAAAATGATTTTCTCGCATGACTTCAGCATTAGCCATTGTTACAAATAAAACTGTAGACTGTTCTATTTCAACTTATACTGCACATTCAATTATTTTTTACCAGCTCAAAGATCACAAAGCTATCTGAAACCCCGTGTTTGCTTTGTTTATGTTTGTGCTTTTAAAACGCGTTTCTATAGAGTTAAACAATTTTAAATCACTGGTAATTTAAATAAATAAAAATAATAAACTAAAAATTAAAATCAATAGATAAAATTTCTTTTTCGTGCAAATCCATAAAAAGTTTGAAATTAAAACTATATTTGATTTTAAAGTTATATTATACGATTATATTATAAAATTATATTATAATATTCTTTCGAATTTAAAAGTAAATTTAAATCCATAACTTTCAAAATTAAAAATAATTAAATAAATAACAACAATTTTTCAAAAACATTACAGAACATAAGAATATTATTCAATAAAATTTAGGTTACTTTAAATTTTCAATTTCCTAGAAATGTACTTTTAAATCGTTACTTTTTTTGTTTTGTACTTGTACTTTTACTTGTACTTTTTACTCGTTACTTTTTAAAATAAGAACTTTTTACTTTTTACTCGTTACATTTTTTAAAATTACTTGTACTTTTACTCGTTACTTTTTAAATGTAACGTTGCCATATATGGTCAGGATGCACCCTACCCCTCTTAGGAGTTCTGAAACGTTTAACTGAGACACCCTGTATATATATATATATATATATATATATATATATATATATATATATATTTGGAGGTTGACGTCAGGTATAGTTGAAATAACTACGCTTTTGTAATAATCAAATTTAATAAAAAGAATAACAATAGATATGAAAACAACCGCTCCGTCTGAGCGTTTAGCTGGAATCTGACATAAGTGGGGAGGCGCTGCTGTAGTGGGGGTTGGATTCCCACATTGGCCATCCGACAAGAAGCACCTGCCCTCAGGTGGGCATATCAAAAAAAAATTCAAAAAATACTTACATAATAGCTAAATATCATTTTAGATTCTAAATACTTATACATCATCTGAAAAAGATTTCAAAAGACATATTAATAATCAAAATATTAAAATAATTTTCAAGATAAAAAAAAATTAAATCTCTGGGAAAAATAAAAATGTTCTAAAGAGTTCTGAAAAAAATGTCATTTTAAGTAATATCATCAGACCAATGTTTGATGTATTCTGCACATGTACTGGTCTTCGAAGGTCCATCAAAAAAAGCACATTTTTCGACATCAAAAGTATCATTTGGTTTAATTTCTGTTATCGTATAAGGTCCTATGTATTTCGGTTTCAGTTTCAATCCTGGTCCAAATTGTGTACGTTTTATTGCCACTAGATCGTTAATTTTGAAGAATGCAGCTGGATTTCGCCGAAGATTGTAAGTTCGTTTGTTTTCATCTTGGACTTTCTGTATTTGTAGTTTGGCTTGTTTCCGTAACTCGTCACGGCTGTTAACGAAGATGGCTTGAATTTCCTCATTCAGCATATTTGTAATTTTCAGATCTTGTTTTGTTTTAATAGCAGTACCAAATAACAGTTGAAAAAGAGTAGTGTTAATGCCTCGTTGAAAAGTAGAATTAATGACTTTCTGAACGTCTTTTACATAAGTGTACCATTTGTTAGGATCTTCTATTGATAATTTGGAGATTACAGAAATTATGGTAGAATTTAAATTTTCTATTTGTCCATTTGCTCTCGGTAAACCGGTAGTTACAGGGAAGTGTTCAATTTGTTCAGCACTGCAATATTCAAGGAACTGTTTGGAAGTAAATGCAGATCCACTATCAGAAATAATTCGTGATGGATTGCCAAAAACTTATTTTTGAGAGTCTAATTTAGAAATAACTTCTGTAGCATCTGTACTTTTTGTTGGGTATAACCAGCAAAACTTTGTGAAAGCGTCTATAACTGCAAATATGTATTTATAATTCTTGTTTGTGGTAGGCAATGGTCCTAAATGATCGATATGATAAGTGTGCAGAGGAATGGATTCTTTTTCGATCGGATGTAACAGTCCTTCTTGTTTTCCACACTTTCGATTTATTATAATGCAAGGAACACAGTTTTTAAAAAAACGGTCTATTTTTTCTTTCACTTTAGGCATATGGAATTGATGCTTCAATGATTCTTCAGTACGCTTAGAGGCATAATGTCCACGATCATGAGCATTTCGTATAATTTCATTCTGCATACTTTCAGGAACGACAAGAAGTTCTTCACCATCAACAAATTTATATAGTATGCCAGATTTAAGAAAAAAGTCATCATAGGGTTTAATTTTCAAAAGTTCTTTAACCGTTTGGATATCACTATCTTCTTCCTGAGCTTTTCCAATTTTCGTAATGAGACTATCCTGCACTATCATAATGGGATATCTACTTAGCGCGTCGACGTGATACATTTTAGAACCGGAACGGTGTTCAATGATATAATCGAAATCCTGTAGCAATAATGCCCAGAGTGCTATGCGAGTACACAAATCCTTTTTATTTAATGTCATCGCAAACGCATTACAATCGGTCACGATTTTAAAATGTTTCCCTAGCAAGCAAACTCTAAATTTTTTCAAAGCCTGCACAATGGCTAAGACTTCAAGCTCATAACTGCTGTATTTCGCTTCGGCATCAGACGTTTTCTTACTCATAAAATATACCGGGTGAAACGCGTTATCTTCTAACGATTTTTGCATTAAAATACATCCATAACCATGAATACTAGCGTCGCAATGTATTTCAGTATCCGCGTTTTGATTGTAAATGCTAAGAACGGGTGGAGAAGGCAAACTATGTTTTAAATTACTAAATGCTTGTATTTCATTCTCGGTAAATTTAAATTCGCGATTTTTCTTCAAAAGTTCAGTTAAAGGGTGCGCAATAATGGAGAAATTTAATATGAATTTTCGAAAATAGCTAGCTAGACCAAGAAATGATTGTAAATCCTTCCTATTTTTGGGTTCGGGAAAATTAAGTACAGGTTTAATTTTTTGTGGAGACGGGTACATTTTACCATTTTCAATTACATGTCCGAGAAATTCTATTTTTCCAGTTAAAAATGTACACTTTGAAAAATTTATCTCTAACCCATAAGCAGAAGCGAGTGAAAATACCGATGCAAGCCTCTCGAGACCTTCCTCTTCATTTTTCGATGGTATAGTCATATCATCCATAAAAATAATAATATGACCTTTAATTATCAAATCCTTAAAAATAGTGTTAATATAACGCTGAAAAGCTGCGGGTGATTTGCAAAGGCCAAATGGTGCTCGTAAAAATTGAAATTGACCATTATGAGTGACGAAAGACGTGTATTTACGACTGTTCGGTTCTATTTCCAAATGAAAAAATGCATTACGCAAATCAATTTTGCTAAACGGAGTTGCACCCTGAAGATTTTCTAATATATCGTCAATAAGTGGTAAAAGGTAATTATCTTTAACTACATTTTTATTTAACGCTCTATAGTCAATACAAACTCTTGGGGTTCCGTCTTTCTTTTTTACCACTACAACCTGACTGGAATATTCGGAAGAACATGGTTCAACTATACCGTCAGCCAAACATTTTGTCACTTTGTCATCAACAATTTTACTTTCTGTAAAAGGTAATCGACGTAGTCTATGAGTTATTGGCGTTTCATTTTTTAAATTTATAGACATTTGAATTTCGCAAGTTTTAGTTTTGGTAGGTTTATAATTTGAAACCATATTTTGAAGAGTTTCTTTTTGTGTTTGACTAACGCGAGATCCGATTTCTAATTCGAAATCATTTTTAATGGAAATATTTGAAATGGAAAATTGCTCAACGGGTTTCGTTCTACTATCTTCTATTTTTGCTAAAGTGATGCCAGCGGTATTAATTTTTATTTCTGCCTGTGTTAAAATATCCATGCCAATTATAGCATCATATGACATAATATTATCTCTAACTATACAGAAATTTGTTTTAAATTCTTGATCATCTATTACAAATTCATGAGTACAACTACCTATTGGTTTAATATGTCCGTTACCAAACGCTGCTAGTGTACCATAAAAAGAAGTTAAAGGAGGTGAGCCTATTTTATGATAAGTTTGTTCCCGCAAAATTGTTCTCATAGCTCCAGTATCAATAAGAGCATTAAATGAAGTATTATTGACATTAACAGTTTTATACATCAAAGAAGGTGAATGTGTAATTGCGCTTACGGTGTTATCAGTTTGGTTAATAGGTTTATTATTACACTTAGAAGAAATATGTCCAAATTTCTTACATAAATTACATTTCAAACCTCTTTGTTTATCAGGACACAAACGTGAAATATGTCCCGTCACACCACAATTATAACAAGTTTTCTGTTTATCTAACTTAAAATCATTTTGAAAATCATAACCTCTTACATTATCACGTACTAAATTACTACACTCACGTTTGGGAAATTCAGGGGAAAATCGAGGATTTGTACGGAAAAAAGATTTTTTGTTTCTATCATTAACTATTTTTTCATAAATACGCAATTTATCCTTAAATTCAGGAATAGATTTCGCGCCATACAAAATGGATTTATTAGCGGGAGAATCGGGAATACCGTCAATAGTATAATCAAATTAAGAAAAATCGTCTATTGGGTTTTTACAATTACACGCGAGTTCCCGTACGTCAAAAAAATATTCCATAAAAGATTCGTGTGGATTTTTTTTACGATTACTTAATTGACGATGAATTTCGGCGGCATTTAATTGGTGACTAAACTCATTTAATAAAGCATTCTTAAACAATAACCACGATGTCAAATTACGTTGCGTGAAAATAAAAGTTTTAGCTTGACCGTCAAGTAAAGTTTTACAAAATATTATTTTCTGCGCATCACTTAAATCCAGAATAAAATTAAACGCGTCCTCAACATCGTTAAAAAACAAATGTATCCCATATGAATCAGAAGCATTGAAACGCCTGATTGAAGATGATATTTCTTTTAAAAGAAAGTAATTCGAAGAATCAAATTCTGCATTCTTTGTTTTGTTACTACTCGATAAGCACTTGGGTGGGGTTTCAATGTCATTATGTACATGTAAAGTTTCAGTTTCGCTTTGTAAAGTTTCAGTTCAGTTTCAGTAAATGTTCATGTAAAGTTTCAGTTTCGCATCTAAATTTAGCACATTTAACACACATATTAATTCGTGTTCGGAACAAGTATCAGATATCAACTTTTTTCTTTCCTCAATATTTATGTCCGGGGGAAAAGAAGAAAAGGATAGCCATTTCTTTCGTGAGTTACGATCAAACACATCGTTAAATATAATTCTATTCAGCAATTTCACAGTTTTTATATTTCCTGATTTTAGGAAATTTGCAATTGACTCAATATCGTTAAGAGATGTCATTGTATGATAATTAATACAGTTTAAGAGAGATAGTTCAAATCGAAAGCTGTACTTACCCGTCTGGTCAGTTAGGTAAACACCGTCTGTGCTTAGTTAAATTATCGTTGGTTAATCAACACCGTCTGTCTTAATTATATTTTATCAAACTGCCAGAGCCCCCATGTGGAGGTTGACGTCAGGTATAGTTGAAATAACTACGCATTTGTAATAATCAAATTTAATAAAAAGAATAACAATAGATATGAAAACAACCGCTCCGTCTGAGCGTTTAGCTGGAATCTGACATAAGTGGGGTGGCGCTGCAGTAGTGGGGGTTGGATTCCCACACACACACACACACACACACACATATATATATATATATATATATATATATATATATATATATATATATATATATGTATATATATAAACTAAACTCAGCGGCGTGACAGCCCATAGAGAGCCAAGGTCTACTGTGCCCATCTCCGTTTTCTTGACCTTGGGCTCTGGGGCGCAGGAGCAGATGTTCCGGTCAGGTGGTCAGCCGAACGCGGAACCCCCAGTGTTTAGTTCCCAAGCATGCTTGGTACTCATTTATCGACCCACGGAAGGGATGAAATGCTGAGCCAACCTTGCCCGGCCCGAGGATCGAACCAGGGTCCTGTGGCACGACAGCGCGAAGCGCTACCGCTCAGTCACCGGGCGTCACACACACACACACACACACGCACACACACACACACACACACACACACACACACGCACGCACGCACGCACGCACGCACGCACGCACGCACGCACGCACGCACAAATATATATACAGTGGCGTACGCAGAATTTTTTCAAGGGGGGTGTTCATAATTTTCTGAAACTACTAAAAGAAATTCGAGTCTGTAATAAAGCACTATTATTTCCCTAATTTAGACAGCTAGACAATTTTGACTTTTTATTTAGACAACATTGTTTGGTTAAATTTTGATTTGATTTTTTAAGTTTAAGAACATAATGTAATATCTTCTGAAAAAACTCCAATGTCATATGGGTGGGAAGTAACACTTTGAGGGCCACTTTCACATTCATCAGATTTTGTTATGCTAGAAACGTTTTCTTCAACGAAAGTATCACATTTCTGTACAACAGAAAAACTTACATTGATACTAGATGCTGTCACCTCACTAATTTCAGGTCGTGTTTTTTTCTCAAAATAATTAAAAATTGTTAAATTCTTACGTTTTGACATCCTAAAGATCCAAGAACAGTAAATATATATACTGGCACAGAAATAAATGCTATCCTCAGGGACGGCGCTTACGCGGGGACATACGCCATTCAAATTTTTGGGGCCCTTCGATTAAGTTGTTTTTCTCGTATATTTTTTATTTATTCAAATATAAAAGTATTTATATCTTTTCATTTCAGAAAGCATGTTTAAAATTAAAATAAATAATAATAAATTGAATTTTACTTTATTTTGTTAAATTAGAACTAAATTTTAATCATAACATTTTGAAAAAATTTTAATATATATTCAAAATTGATTTTTTTAAAAACAATCATTGTTTTTCGTAATTTTTTAAAATTTGTTTTCAAAAAAATCCATTTTAAGGAGACCCCTAATTATTTGATATTACATCATCCACTGTACTCCGTTCCCCCTTTTATATAATTTTTCACCGCATCTCCAAAATTCTCGAATTGTCTCAAAGACAACAGCACGTCTAGGATTACAGACTCATCGCGTAAAGATCTCGCGAATGACAGCCAGTCTCGAAAACTACACTGGCAGGACAGAAAGAAACCAGTCCGTAACAGTATCACGTGAATTTGGTTTCAAAAGTACAACCCTATTATAGTAAATGTTTTTTCAGTATTCTGAGAAATACCGTGTGAAAAAAAGTAGGCATAAGGCAGATAAAAATATATTGTCTTAAAAAATAATAGCTCGCATAATTTTTACTAAAATTTCTATTTTTGCCATTTTGTCTGAGCTCAAGGGGGGTGTTTAAACCCCTAAACCCCTCCCTTGCGTACGCCACTGTATATATATATGCAGAGTTTCAGCGACATGGTGTAATATCTCGGCAGATTACATCATCCAACAACATGTAATACTTTAAGAGATTTCATCATCCTCTTCGTCATTGAGAGGCGCCAGAGAGTCCCGAAGGGGAAGTCCCGAATTTATAATTAACTCTCAACTTTATACCATTTAACAATCTAATTTCCCTTTCACATGCGATTGGCGACCACTGCGAGAAGGCAGCTCTCATCAAACATGCCAATAACGTTAAACTTATCCTTCTATCCTTTTACCTCTATTAAGTGTTAAGTTTATTATTAAATTATTGTCGTTATTTCATCTAATGCTGCACAAACTCCCATATATATATATATATTACTGTGAATGACCGAAATTTTTGGTTATCGACTTTCACATAGTCGCTTTGGTAAATGTTTGAAATATATACTAGGTCTACTTAAGTACCACTGCCCGTTATATATTTGCCCGGTACTCCGAACATAGATGTTTCTCCTAATCTATCCTCAGCTGATTATCGAATAAATATAATAATATCAAGGAATAAATTGATATCAAATCGGATGTAACAAATATTTCAGACATTCACCAAAGCAACTTTATGATTGTTGACATTCACTGGTGAAAGTCGACATTCTCCTGATAACGGTCATTCACGGTAACATACATACAATGAATCTCGGGAGTAACCATTCTCTGTCTTCACTGTATGTGTTAATTTTTTTTTACCTACTTTGAATAATAGAACTATTTAAAATAAATTAACAATTATACATCTATATTTAAATAGAAGTTAACATTTAATTTCATATCATAAAAATTTAGAAAAATTTTCGTGTCTCCCAAAAGTGTTCGTAGATATAGGAGGTCCCTACATGGAGGAGGACCCTACGTAGAAGTAGCCTTTCCTGGACGTTTCACTGTGTGTGCGTATATATATTATTCATACCTGATAATATAGCTTTATTTAAACCCTATTTATTTAATTTATTACTTCATTACTATAGCCAAGGTATGTAACTGTGTTTAGACTGTGAAAAGGATAATACTTTCTATTATATATTCAAACACCATTAGGTTGTTCTCTTAAATAACTATTTACTGAATAACGGGAGCGCTGAAAATAAACTATACAACCTACTTTTCCAACGTGTCCTTCCTTACAATACTTTATTATCCCCATACGTATAATCTGCTGATTTAAACCAGAACTATTCGGAAATTAAGTAATATCACTTAGGGTATGGAATGCTGCCGGTGAAATAAAGAAAAATAACCGGAAATGTTTGCATTTTTTTCTATTATTCCCCCATTCATTTCCAACTTCGTATCCCCAGAGTGTACATTATGAACAATCTTCTAACTAAAATGTAATGATCATGTGATCAATAAGTGGTCACAAATGACTTCAAAGTGTTTCATTTACTTTGTTCAATTCCCACATCATATAAATAGATGGATTTAGAATCTCGTGAGATTACCTACATCCAGAAATACTTCTGGAATCATTTTCTATTAGAATATGCAACCCACAGAAATGATAGTGGTTTGCCCCATGAGACGATTACACATTACAATATTTCTTTTCAAAGAATTCCCGTATTCTTTAATATTTGTTATCTATCAACACAATTTTCGATCAATTTACTTCACTATTGGTTTTGGGCAATGGTATACTGAGAGAAAACTAATTTTGATGTAATGAAATTGTAAGAATTATGATATAATCAGAAAATAGTTTTCAATTTTTGATTTACTTTTGATAGCAAAATAATAGTTGTATTATATGCTGTAATTTGAAATTGTTTCTTGAAACTTTTAAAACACAAGAATTGTCTATAGTTAGAGAAATCACGAGTATTTTAGAATTATTTAAGACCTTTTACCAGGGAAATAATAATATAATTAGCAGGGCTCAAAACTGACAGTAGTACGTTGGTCTGAAATCATTAAAATATGATTCGGACCCAGATAAGATAATTATTACTGGTCCCCCAAACCAACAATCGATGTAAAGTGATGGTATGCTGTTCAGGTTTTTTATATTTTCGGTTTTACCTTCTGGTCATAAAATAGCATATTTTATAATAATCGTAACTTTATACATATTCTTTGTATTGTAATTTTTTCTTTAAATTCTTTTTGTAATTTTTATTTTGAAAAAATCTAATAGAGAAATATAAACGAACCGGTTAAAAATTAATGCAGACTAATAATTTCTTTAAATTACTGGGTCTTTCGGACCTGTGGCTAAATTTTCTCGATTTCTACCCCATATTAGTATTTTTGGATGAGAAATTTAATATCATTAGTCTTATATTTAAATTATCACAAAGTAGTTTAGTTTTTTACTTAAATGTTAAAATAATATCTAATAATAGTGAAATTATAATATAATTAGCAGGGCTCAAAACTGATAGTAGTACGTTGGTCTAAGACTACTAAAATTTGTTTCGAACCCAGATAAAATAATTATTACTGGTCCTCCGACCTAGCATTCGATGTAAAGTGATGGTATGCTGTTCCGATTTTTTAATTTATGGTTTTATCTTTTGGTCATTAAATAGCATATTTCAACATAATTGTATACATTCCTTATATTTTATTAAGTTTAATAACCGTCGTTGAACAGCAGACTCAATTTTGGGTTTACGACTACCAATATTCAACTCCGTAACCTTGTAATTTTGAGCCAAATCCAGAAGACATTGGAACTCCTGGATCAAGTAATGGGAAAAATTTGCCTTCGAGGAGGACTTTTTGATGAAACTAACCAGCAGCGTTTCATGGAGAGGAAAATCACGAAAACCTCCCATGGTTAGCCTGACGACAAAAGATCTCTAACCCATGATCCGTATACCACTGAGGATATTTTGCATCAGCACTGTGGTCGGTGGGAGCCGGGTGCGGAATTCGTATCGACCAGCCTTCGCTGGGATTCGAACCCGGTTTACCGCACTGGTGAGGTGAACGCTCAATCCCCTGAGCCATCATGGCTTACACATTCGTTGTATAGCAATTTTTTCTTTAAATTCCCTGTATAATTTTTATTTAAAAAATCTAATTGAGAGATATAAACGGACCAGTTAAAAATTAATTCAGACTAATGATTTCTTTAAGTTATTAGGTCCTTTGGATCAGTGGTCCATTTGGTTTATTTATGGTTACTTAAGACTGTTTGCATTAAAATAGGTAATGTATCGTTTTTATTAAGAATCTTATTGTTGAAATCACTACAAAAATGTATTAATCTCATTCATACCCTGATCAGGAAAGAATAAATATCAGAAAATGATTTAGTTAGATAATTGATAACACTTTTGCTGATAAGCTTCATATATAATTATCTGAAGCTGATGAAATTTATAGAATATTCTAATAAACTTTTATCAACTTTCATTTTTAAATAATAATAGGTAATGTCGAAGAGCACACGTGCTCTTTGCTTATAAATGTTATTCAAGATAGTTTTGTTAATCAGATAAAAATGAGCCTTAAATTTCGTTCAAAAGAACACAATGAAGCAGGGGAAAAATTGATCATGATAAAACGGTTTATTTTCATTCAAATTAGAGGATTACTGAGTCTTATTTAAATTTAAAGTAATTTTTTTTCATTTGAAAGGAAACAAATTTGGAATGACTTTAAAATACATATTTTTGAACAAATTTTTTTTCTGATCACGCAAAACTAGTGCAATAATACAGCTAGATGTAATGAGCTGAGTTTACTTTAAACATTATCTGTGAGTTTTTAACAAAAAAAAAAAAAAAACAAAAAAAAAATACCCACAAATTGGTGATGCTATAATTTTTCCCTCCATGGTAACATGTACCCCGTTTCATTTTTAAATTATTCGATTCCAAAACAAAAACAAGAACATGAGTGATTTAGAACATGAACAACATGATATAGTAAATTAGTTAATGCAATGAAATGAGTCCCGCAGTGACACGGTTCCCAACAGATCACCGAAGTTAGCATCACTGGCTGCGTTCAGTGTGCAGGTGGGTGACCACTTGGATCAGTCTGCGTATGGACCGAGGATGTGCGTTATTGGTCCTCTTTAAACTGTTCTACCGTAAAGTGCTCGACTTCGCATGCAGGTCGTCGGGTTACCGAAGCGGGGGTGCCATCCCCTCTGCAGACTATCAAAATTGTGATGGCATGTCTTCGGCTCATCCTCAGGCATGTTTCCCAGACCGTCGCCAATAGCCCATTGTGCAGCTCTAGTGCGACGTAAATGAACTACTGCTACAGCAACTACTACAGCAATGAAATGAGTTTACTTTAAACATTGTTGAGAGTTTTTAACAAAAAATATATGCAAATTGATGATGTCGAATTTTTTTCCCTCCATCGTAACTTGTACCGTGGTTTATCTTTAAATTATTCGTTTCCAAATCAAAAACAAGAACAGGGTGACGCGTTGGGCAAAGGAATACGAGTATGTGCTCTTGGGCAATACGCTCCCTTCTATCGGAAAAAAAGTTTAATGACTTTTTTGTGGAAAAATGAAACACTTTAGACGTGGGGAGGGGCAGAAATAATTGATCCGGAACTTGGGACACTTAAGGGCCAAGTCCAATTTTCTTACAAAAATTTAGTGTTTTTAATTATTTTTTTGAAGGAAAATTGTACAAACAGTACATCTATATAAAAACTACAATTTTGAGTAAGGAGGCAACAAAATATGAAATATCAGAGACTTCCACGAAAATGTTTTCTGGGAGGAACATCCAGGGAAATACTCATTAAAAGTTTTAAGAAAATACGTATAAATATTTTTTTGTATATCCGTAATATATTCCAGCATGTGGGCATCAAAAATTTTATCAAATTTCAGTAATTTAGTTAAAGCTACTAAACAAAAAAATTTTTGACCAAAAATTAATGTTTTTAACAAAATTTAAATTTTGAAGCAGAAAAAAATATAAAAAAATCATTCTTTCATAAATTTTATTTAATAGAAAATTTGAATTAAATAATAATTATTAATAAGAATTAATTAGGTAATAGCTTTTTTAAAGTAGCATAAAAGAAACAGTGAGTTCAGTGTTCTATATTTATTTTCTTGAAAATTTACTTTGATTTACTTTTGAGCCCCCTTCCGGATGCTCATGCCTAATCTGCCGCTGCTGGTCATAATCAGCAAAAAACATGCCCGAATGAACACTTTTATTTTAAGTAATAATTTGAAATATTAAGAATCATTAACAAAGCAGTATTAAGCACGAATAAGCATTGATGAAGTAAATGCAGATCATTATTACTGACAAAGAAGTATTATTATCAGAATTATAAACTATTATTCTATGTGTATGAACTTTCGCATGTTGCTTTAAAACGGCATCCACTCGCATTTGCTTTTACATTGCACTTTCAACTTTGTATTAATAATTTTCTTTAGAACAGCTTTTATGCTAACTTTATTTCATAAATTCTTACATAATTTAATTTAATAAAATGTAGGTCTTATCTAAAATAATGAATTTTCTTTCCTTTTTTTAATTTATCAATGCCGCTAATTTGCTCCCCATTGACGAATTTCGTCAAAATTTGAGGGACGATTAATCGGTATTTTATGTTACTTTTGATTATATCTACATGATAGCCAAGCATGTTAAAGTGAAAAAAATAAAAGAAAAAGGATGCTGCCCTATCGGCATGTCAGGCAATATAAATTTTGATATTGCCTGGCAAACAAATACAAACTAGTATTCAAACTAAAAACTTAAGTTAAGAAGTAAAATACAAAGATTGTTTAAGTATTTATACCTCAATAACTATATCATTAAAACTTATTTGTTATTGAAAATTCTAATAAAAAAAAAACGTGTTACATTTTATCGTGACAGAAAATATTCAAAAGGATAATTCCGGAAAACTTGTCTGAAGTATCGTGTCCTAAAATGTATCAATGAGTTTATTTCCTGTTCTTGAAATAAGATCACCTTTTAGTCACGAAATTTTAATCGGCATTTACTAGACCTTTTCGAATAAAGAAGGGAAAAGTCTATAATATGCTCGTCCAATTGTAACAGCATTTATTCTCCTCCTGTAAATGCCGATAATTCATAAAAACTGGGATTCAGATCATGCACGCGCAATATCATTCGCGGGCACACCTCCACGATTGCGCTTCAACAGTCCATGACTTGTTGCTATGGTAACAGATGCAAGATTGGCCCTTTTCCTGGATCCACTCTAAATAGTTTCCAGAAAATTTTCACATGTTATCATGATTTAGGTAAGTTCCAAGTTTAAGACATTTTTTTTCTTTCAAAAACTAGATTTAAATATTTCTCCCTAATGTATTTATTTCTCATAAACTAAAAATAAGTAATTTTTTATGATAAAAAAATTTGTTTAATGATTTTTTAGTTATTTAAAATGAATTTCTTAGAACACAGATAAAATGTTATAAAAGCCGGTTATATAATCCTTGCTTTCCGTAACTTTTTTCTAAGATAATTTTTTATTGTAATTTTATTAAAATGACTAAATTATTACTTTTTTAAGACTATAGACAAGAAATATTTAATGATAAGAGAAATAAAGGATATAGAACATAAATGGCATTCACCTCATTTAGATTATTGCAACATTATAGTTTATCACAACTAAAGGATTATATTTTTTACTTAAAGTGAAAACAAAATATTAATGTCAATAACCTTCTCACTACTTTGAACTAATTTATATTTTGAAAGCAGTGACTAGCACACCATTTTTGTTTCTTATCTCATCAAACTTCAACCTACCAACAATATTACTGCTAAAAGGATCATGGAGAGAAAGGGTTAAATTGCCTACAACTTTGAATTACAGTGCAATCACGTGAAAAACATAATTCTTACTGTTTGTCTTATACATTTAAACTTTTTACATAATATAATTCAGATTTATAAAGTTAATTCACATATTGGGTAAATTTTGTAAAATAATTTATTGGTAAAATTCTTATCGTTACAAGCTTCCAAATAAAAAATCCAATTTGAAATCTTTGAAAAGTATTCAAATAAAGTTTGAACAATTTAATATGTTATTTTGTTTTTAAAAATGTAAGTCTGAGAAAATACAAATTCTTTGTAATTGTTCAAAGTATATAAAATTTCAGAATAAAAAATGAAAAAAAAAATAGGGAAAGTTTCTATGCTTATCGCAAAATTTTATACTTTGATGAAGGCTATTTTGTGTATCTTCTTTTAGTTTTGTGTATCGCAATTTGGTACTGCAAGAAAATATTTACAACTTCAGACAATTAGTTAGATACGATCTACGTGCATGAGAATTAAAAATACTATCTCTTTCAATGTTCAATATTGAGAATATTAATCACGTGACATATTTGCGACAAACAGTAAATTCTACTTATAAAATTATCAAGAGGGAGTGCGTTTTTTTGTAATGCCAGAGCATATTTTAGAAAACTGGTTTTGTAATTCAGCATGTGCATAATTAAAATATAATATTACCGTAGCATAGTTAAACATAGCATAATTAAAACATAATTTTACAAAAAAATAAATCAGAGTTTTCATTGTAAGGAATATATGTGAATAAATATCTCAGGAACAAAAGAGGACAACTCCACAAGGAGTACAAGAACTTTTAAAACCTTATACTGTGGGAAATGTATAATTATTTGATGAAATCAAACAAATAAAAGATATTATGACAAGTGGGACTAAAAAAATGAAAAACAATGTCCAAAACATACTTCTTCATAACATTAGTAAGAGGCTCAGTTGTCCTTAAATTAAGCTAATTTGCATGACGTTTGATTGTATCATAAAGCCGTATCAAATGACTGAAACAAATACTTTAAATCCCGCTTTTACTAATCAAAAGTATTTTCAGTTAATAGTGTAATTAAATGTTGTATTTACATGTCTTTGTTTAATTTCGTGGTCAATTTATAATTGTAATAAAGATGTATTATTTTTATCTGGTTCTATTTCTGTATGGATCTTACAGTCAAATAATGAGTATCAAATAAATCATAGAACAACATAGAAAAATATATCGGACACTTTTGAAGCAGTTAAAATAGTTCTTTTATACAAACTGAAGATAGTAAGCTTCAGTTTTAATCTTCATAACGCTTTTTTTTACAATTACGGATACATTTTAAAATCATACTTTTTAATATTGATTATTTTGTACGAAACATTGAATTCGTGACGAATAATTACAAGAAACAAATAATAGTGACCAAACTATAGCTATTTTTATAGTTGAGTTATTATTTTTTAGCACTTCCGACTTGCTAATAAATGGTCAAACCAATCATTTGTACTACTTTATAATTGAAATGGTCATACATTGTGGTAACGGTTACCATCAAAGGTTAAACCTAAACCAATCAACTGAGGTCTGATAAATGGGGAAAAATATTTCTACCTTTGATAAGTATTCTCTTTTTGGTTTCTGGAATAGTTCTATTATTCATAGTTCTTGCTTAGTAGGAATGACCAATTGAATTATGAAATTCATTTTTTATATCCATTAGTTATGTAAAGTACAAAATAAATTAAAAGTTTTCGATGCATTTTTGTTTATTTCTTAATACTCTCTCCGATCATTAATTGAAACATGCATTTACATTTCTGAAATATATCTTTGCAACGATGGATTTAAAACATTCTTGGTATTCTCATAAAGCCAAAAACACGGTAAATTTTACCACCTGGTAGTTTTGGCCATACTTTTTTTACCCTTAGTAGTCTTATGATTTATGGATTATTTACTATCACAGTGAAAATAACGTTTACGGAAATTCTGATTAGCGACCTTAAACACAAAATGCATGAGAAACTGAAATTGTAGAAATTTATCTGGGTTACTTCGTTAAATATCCATTAAAATCTATTATCTATTTAAATATAATAAACTCTGATTTCGTTTATATTTTCTGTTTTCTTGCATCTGAAATCTTTTGGTGTTTAATTAAATGTAAATTCAAAATACTTTTATAAACTTTTTTTTCGATCGCAGATTAGAAAATGCTTGTAATGTTTACTTTTATTTTTGAGAAAATTACATATAAAATTATAAAGATACGACTAGAACATTATTTAGTTTCTGGTAATTCATTAAAAATGCTTAAAATTATTGTACCTCTACTGATAAAAAAAACAGGCTTATATTTTAATCAAAAAATTCTTGCATTTGCTGTGTCATTGAGTGAAGTATAACTTTTCGAGTGAATAGATTTGACTTTTGAAAGTTAAACAATTTATAGCCTTCGAATCTCGGTTGAACCTTAATGGTTAGCTCACATGATGGTTCATAGATAAGGTGAAAATCAGTAGGCTAAAGTTGTCTACGTATTGAATGCTTTTGATAAACTTTTATAAATTTCCTGCATTTTTAAAATTTTTTGATCTTGTTTAATTAATAACGTGTAAATTTATTTAAGCAGTATGTTAACAAGTTGAATCATAGTACAAGTTAGTCCTTATAATTACACAACTCTTTGGTTTAAATTGGTTGGACATAGGGTTAAATTTACATCCTCTATTAAAATTGCCACAAAATTGTATATTGAGAGATTCAATAGTATTGTAATAAATTTTCTACTGCACCACTTTTTTTTGTGAGTGTAGAATGAAAACTTTAGAACATAGATATTTTTCAATAACAATTTTTTGAATTTTCAATCTTGATTCGACATCTTAAAAAATTAAATAACTAAGAAGTATACATTTTATGCATGTCTCTTTCAAACTCGTTACTCGTGTTCAATATCAGAAAAATGGTATAAAAGAAAAACAGAACTTATTAAGTTTAAATACTTAGCAATTGATAATTTTAATAAAAAACATCACAATGAAACATTAATTAAATTGTTTTTTAAATATGGGATTTTCATTTTTCGATATTTTAGTTTTAAATAACAATTTGGCAAAATCTAATGCTTTCTAAAAATGAATAGTTTAATTAAAATTTCCTATTTAAAAATTTTATGAAACAAATATCCGTAAAAGATATCAATTACTATTTAAGTGGAAATGCTATATTTAACACACGTATAAAGTACTTGTTCTACATAAATAATACTGACCTACAGGCTCATAAGTCCAGAATATTCAATTAGCTCCATTCTGCGACTCGAAGCACATTTTAATCGTGTCTCTTCATGCATAGAGCAATATATTTTGCAAAAGACCAAATTTTCTATTAACAAATAGCATATTCAATTATTTTCCGTGGTTTCTGTCAAATCAAGCATGATTACTTAGATTGTAATGGCAGCATTTAGATCCTATTGCATTTAATAAGCATTACGCTTTCATTTACCTTTTTGATTGACGACTAGGATGTTCCATAGTATGTCTGAACGCTGCTGTATCAGTAAGTATAACATTAAATTTTAGAATTTATTTTAACTTTTCTATTTCATTCATAGTTTTAATAAACGGCGGCCTTATTTGAATAGCGGGCTAGCTCCTTTAATGCTTTAATGTCTAATAATTGAATTATTTTTCCTATCCTGTTTCGGTTCCCTGTTTCGCAGCAGTAATAAGCTGTTAATAAGCTGGAGGTGTACCAGTAACAAAATAAGATGACTTGTATGAAAGTTAAGTCCAACACCATTGTTTTGTATTTCGTTTTAAAAAAAGTGGAATTGAACCACTACACTGTTCAAATAAGGCAGAATAATATACTATATTTAGGACTCGAAACACAGTTTTATACGTTTATGTAGTTATTAAAATAATTTTCGGTTGCAGTGTTTTATATGTGGCTATTCGTTACTAACAATTATATAAAATAACTGATAGTTTTAGAATGTTTAATAATAAATTGCATATCTATCATATTAGCAAACGACTGTAAACATTTTCTCATTCATTTCAATAAACGTATGCATAATTTAAGAGACAACTAACTTAATAAAAATCAATATCTTTAAAAAAAAGCATTCATCAATTTTCTTTAATATCTCAATTTACTAAAATACCTCATTTTAAAAGGGTTACAAGTCTTTTAAAACAGTAAAAAGTAGACAATTTTCATTCTACATTTTCATTCATTTCATTTCTAATCGATTTTTAAAATTTATATTAAAATCAAATTGTTTTGTGAACGCATTTGGCTATTATGTTAAAACTTATTGTAATTTTGAAACTTCCTTTATTTTTCGAATATTTATTTTTGTTAATTTTTTTTTCTAAAATTTTATGATATCCATAATGATGGCAAAACGAATGCAAGTATACATTAAGTAATATTTTATTTTGAAAAAACTGAAATTCCCGATTAAAAATATATAATAGTTTTCTATTTGCATAAATGTTAAAACTTATTATAATTAAAAAAAAACATATTTAAATGTTTCTGTCTGCATTTTCTTTAATTTTTTAAAAACAATTTATGATGATTTTGATTATGATTTTAAAACAGCTAAAAAACAAATGTTAGAACACATTAAGTGATATTTAGATAACTATGAAATTACCGATAGAAATATAAAACGGTCTGCCGCAAGCATAATTGTAAAATGTAAAATATTAAATTTGAAAGAAATCTGTCGAAAAATTCTGAAAAATCAAATTTTAAGTACACGACGTCTTTAAAATTTGATTTCTCTAGTGCTATTTCACCAATTTCGTTCAAATTTAGTAATTTGTCTCATAAAATAGCATTCTTTAAAATGATGTAAAAATTTATAGACTTTGCAATTCAAAATAAAACAACAATAAGTAATTATTAAAAAAAATTTTTTCACACCGAATTATCGGCGACTAAACGAATTTTACAATTGTGTGCAAAAATGTTTCGATTCGCATTCAAATTCTTGAGATATGGAGAAATACGCAAAAGTAAAATTAACAAAAAACTGTCCTGATACGCTGTGCTGACCACACTATTTGGAACCATACTTTCCAGATTACGACTATCTTCTATATATTGAGGGTAATGAATCTAAATCTGTCGAAAAATATATGCTTGTTCAGAGAAGGTGCATTTTTGGGTCTGATTTCGTAACTTAAATTATCGTCTGCACTAATTAATCAGCATATTTGAGGTCACTTCTTGAACCATTAAGATTGAGTTCCAGTACGAGAAGATTCGATAATTAGGACAAAAATTATTCAGGGGATTAATTTATTTTTCTGTGCACTGTATATCAGAAGCTTTAAATCTGAGATTGGAAGTATATTTGTAAAGTATTTTACAAAAAGATTTATGAACCTTCTTAGAGGTTGATACGAAATTTAAAACCATTGAATCAGGTTGCGTTTTGGCATTACAAACTAGACTCTTACAATATATAATAAGAAATAACTAAAATATTCTTATCTCTTTGTTCTGTCTAATAATTACATAAAAAATAGCAACTTTCAAAATCATACAAATTACGCAAGATTGTTGACGAAATTCAAAGTTAATGTTATCATTGTTATTTTGGTTAAATATATTCAATTATTTTGAGGTGAAGAAGATATTATTTTTCTGGAAAAACTGAGATAAAAAAAGCGTTTTAATAAAGAGTCATAAATTTGAAAAACACAAATTGACCTTTATCATATCAAATTATAAAAAAATATTTTTTCCTTGAGGTGTTTTAGAATATTCCTCCGACAATTAATGTCTCAAATTATAAATTTTATTACAAAAAAATATATGACCTCATAAAAATATATAAAGCTATGTAAGGGAAATAAAATTTTCTAATTTTTTTTCTTTTTAAAGTCTAAAAATGTAAATTCTGTGCATATTAATAGGTCATTACATCCAGTTTAGTTCATTTAAACAAATAGATTTCTGACATTATTAGAAACTTTATGATCTACAAGGATTTCTAAACAATATAATTTGTTATTAAATAAAACCATCATCTAATGTCAAATCTGTACTTTCAATACTATAAAGCAAAAATCTTAGTTTTGTAATGATATTCTTTTTATTTGCTAGTGCTTAACTTCAGTATACGGAAATATGGAGCTGAAATAGCTTTGCTTCATATTCAGTTGCATCGATTAAATATGAATACAACCGCGTTTTCATGTCAAGCTGATTACAAAGGCAGTTCACCCTGTATAAATTTTTAAACAGTTACGATAATCAATTGGAGAATCTCTCTAACAGCGAGACTTCTCGCTCTAACTATTTGAGGAAACATCACTTCGTTTTCACTAGACTATTTCTTTAATTATGAAATCACTATGTAAAATATTTGAAAAAATTTACATACTTCTGCGCATTAAAATATTTGTGAAAAAGTTATTAAGCTAAACAATAAAAGTCTTGGATGAATATTAGCTAATCTATTTTAAAAATATCACTTTTATTAAGATTTCTTTATTTTTAAAATTTTTATTTTGGTGAAAATGTTATAAAGATTATATGAAAGGTTTTCGATGATGCGCGATCTTCGTTATAATAGAATTTTCACAATATTGTTTCTTTAATTATTATAATCTTATAAATATTTGCAAAACTTTACATACTGTTACACTTGTCTTTTAAATAAAGTAATCTATTAATACGTGTCAAAATATTTGCTCAAAAGCTGTGCAACTAAATAATCAAACTCTTGGATAAAAATTAGCTAATCTATTTTAAAAATGAAAGTACTTAAGCGCTTTTTTTTTTAGATTTTTATTTTAGTGAAAATGTTATAAAAATTATATAAAAGGTTTTCGAGGACGCGCGATCGTCGATAAAATAGAATTTTCGCAATATTGTTTCTTTAATTATCATATTATTTTATAAATATTTGCAAAACTTTACATACTGTTACACTTGTCTTTTAAATGAAGTAATCCATTGAAACGCGTCAAAATATTTGCTCAAAAGTTATGCAACTAAACAATCAAACTCTTGGATAAATATTAGCTAATCTATTTTAAAAATGAAAGTACTTAAGCGCTTTTTTTTTAATTTTTATTTTAGTAAAAATGTTATAAAAATTATATAAAAGGTTGTCGATGATGCGTGATCGTCGATAAAATAGAATTTTCACAATATTGTTTCCTTAATTATCATATTATCTTAAAAATATTTACAAAACTTCACATGCTGCTGCACTTGTCTTTTAAATAAAGCTATCCATTGATTCACACCGAAATATTTGCGTACAAGTTTTTCAACTAAACAATAAAACTCTTGGATGAATATTAACTAATCTACTTTAAAAATAAAAATATTGCTTGAATCGAGATTTTTTAAAATTATTTTTCAAATTTCTACTTTCGTGAAAATTTTATATACATTATGTAAAAGGTTTCTAATGATGTGCGATTGTCGGCAAAGTAGAATTTTTACGATATAGTTCTATATTGCATATAAAACAGAATTTTTACTATATTCTATCTAAAGCATTTACAAAATCTTACGTACTGCTATTTTGTCTTATAATAATAAATTTAAAAATTTAGAAATAATAATTTTAAAAATATTAAAATTACCTATAGATGCACGTTTCAAAACTTTTTTAATTACTTCTCTGGCATTTCTGAAAGAGATTGAGTAATTTTTTAATTAGTGTTTATGAACAAGAAACACGCAACCTAGGTAAAATCAATTATTTAATGAGTATATTAGTTATAAGATCACTTTGATAATCAATTCATAATTATGTATTTGTATATAAGCAAGGACAGGTTATAATACTTATTTTCGAATAGAATATATCAAATACTGCAACTTATTGTAGTAATAATGTGGGAATTTATATTGTTTCTTTTATTGTACTAAAAAAATAAAATATTTAAAAAAATGCTTAATTTTTATGAAATAGTTATACAACTCAACAATAAAACTCTTTGATTGATATTGCCTAATCACTTTTGAAAATAAGGAAATATTAATGTACAGTAAAACCTCGCTACAACAATATTTTGCGGACCAAATAAGAATATTGTTGTAGAGGGATATATTGTTATATCGAGGGCCCACATAATTCTGGGACGCAATGAGATTTTTTGAAATTTAATGTTATATATTCATTAACTATAAATAGATTTATCGAAAAAATTAATTTGCAAAGTGTTTATTACGGTTAAGCATTAAAAACAATGGATATAAATACAGAACATAAGATTGTAAACTTACCTTAAAAAAACATTTTTATTGAAAAAAATCAGATATTTTTGTTTGTTTATTCATTTTTCTGACTGTTAAGTCAACCAACAAAGTATGCATAGAGTCCAATGCCCGAAAATGATTTTCATTTGTAAATGGAAGACTTGAGAAAAATGTCTTTAGAGATTTTACGGATTGAAGAGCTTCATGGGGTGACAATACGGACTGTGATACACATGGATCATCATCACCATCTTCTTCCTCATCATTATTTTCCATTTCATCCGTAATTTCAGAGAGAATCTCTTCATCACTAACTCCTGCGAAAATTGTGAGATCGTCATCCGCAGTTAAATAGTCCTCCACGTTAACACCATATGTTTTACCCATTTTTTCCTCAAGTTGGGATAAAGATTTTTGAAGATTCAAAACTAATTCTTGATTATCTGAAAGATCACTGTCTGTGGAATTTTCTTCACTATTAGAAACAATTTCATCTTCCAAGACACACAAACCGGCCTTTTTCCAACAATTTTGAATAGTTTTTTCTGTTACCTCCCACCAACTACCAGCAATAATATCACATGCTTCCTTGACATTCACAGTTTTAAAAGGATCTTCTACTTTATTTTCGATGTTGACAAGTATCGATTCAACCAAACGCTTCCTGTAGTATCCTTTGAAACACTTGATTATGCCCATGTCGAGTGGCTGCAAAATCGAAGTGCAGTTGGCCGGGAAATAAACAATTTCGACGTTGTGTAGTTTTGGAATTGAGGTGTGAGCGGTGCAGTTATCAATTAATAAAGCAATTTTTTTCTTCCTCTTTTTCATTTCTTTATCTAACATCAACAACCATTCAGAAAAAAACTTAGAAGTCATCCAAGCTTTTTTATTGGCTTTATATTCCACTGGAAGACTTTTCACATTCTTGAAACACCTCGGCTTCAATGATTTGCCGATAACAAGAGGTTGAATCTTGTGTGTCCCTGTGCTATTGGCACACAGAAGAACAGTCAATCTCTGCTTTGATTTTTTTCCGCCGTAACATTTTTCACCCTTAAATGCCAATGTTCGATCGGGAAGGAGTTGAAAAAACAGCCCAGCTTCATCTGCGTTATAAACGTTCTCTGGTTTATACTTTTGAAGAATATCTGTCATCTTCTCTTGCTTCCATTCATTTGCTTCGTTAATCGGAGCAGATTTTTTCTCTCCGTGAACTTCCTGGAAAGTTATTCCATGTCGATCCCGAAAACGCATTAGCCAACCATTGCTAGCTTTAAAAGTTTCGTTCCCTAGCATTACTGCGAATTTACGTGCTTGTGTGCATAACAAGGGACCATTTATCGGGATATTTGTTGCTCTCATCTCTTGAAACCATTTTAAGACGGCAGCATCAATGTTTTCATTAGTTGCGACTTTTAGTCGTTTACGCTTTGGATTAATTAAATTTGAACTTACAGTATCTTCGATCTGTTTTCTTTTCTTTAGAAACGTTGCAACTGTAGATTGAGATAATCCGTATTTTCTAGCTGCATCAATCTGTTTCATTCCATCATCAATATCTTTAATAACGTTAAGTTTATCTTGAAATGAAAGTTGCTTTCTCCCTGCCATTACACTAGTAAAAAATATCCAATACACTGAAGACTCACCAAGCTGAAAATGTTAGCAGCACTAAATGCGAAAAGTTCTGATCGTAGAATTTGCGCTAGCTCATGAAAACACCAAGTGTAGTTTAAATCAGGGATTAAGTGACAGTGATGAACGATGACCAATGGTCAGTATGCATTTTTTTCTCCTCCTCAATTTCAATAAACGTGCTCCACCCACCTTCTACAGAAACAGTACCTTCTCAGGGTCGCAGGTGTTACTGTGATGTGTGTGGTCATTTATGACTCATGATGTTACAATGGTGATTTCTTAAGAACTGAAGGAGGCAATTCTAAAACATGAAGCTCTTAGGGTGGTCTAAGTACCTCAACAGTGGGGGAATGAAATTTGAATACAAAAGCCATTCTCTGATGTGCAAAGAAATAACAGTGGGGTGAAAGATCATAACCAGAAGTGACCCTTTTATCAGAAAAGATGAAAAAAATGGTAAAAGATGACAAAAAGGCATTTTACATTATTTGGAAACCAGTAAAAAAAAATGGAAAATAATGTTGAAATTTGAAAAAAAAATCGTTTTACAGAGGTTTACTGCTTCAGAGAATATCGTTATATTGAGAGGAAGATAACATTAATCCATATGCAAGTTTGGCGGGACCACGGAACATTATCGTAATAGAGGGAGTTATTGTTGTATCGGATATCGTAGTAGCGAGAGTTCACTGGTATTAAAGAATTTTTTTTTTTTTTTTTTTTTTGATTTTTTAAAGGAGCACTTAAGTAAAAATTTATCAATATTGTATGAAAGATTTTCGACAATATGCGATCATCGATTAAATAGAAACGTTAAGAATATAAAACATAGCTAAACACAGCATCAAACTAAATGCGAATTGCAAATACGTACTTAATTTATTGTTAAGCAGTAATTAGTTAGGAAGACAATATGCTTCAAGTTAGGATTGCCAAGACGCTCGTGAACTACAGAAAAAAAGACAACAAGGGATTATTTAAACGAAGTACTCCGTTGTCCTATTATTTTTTAACTTAGTTGGTATTCTCGCTTTTCTGGGTATTGTTACTAATTTTATATATTTTAAACACTATTGAGCTTCCCCCATTTCTGAACACTGTTTTATTTATGTTGTGGCATCAGCCAGATTAACTGTAACTGTGTGTTAACTGTTTAGTTTTAGTTTCAGTTTACATTTATGTTTAGTTTCAGTTTGTGTTTGTGTATCTCGCTAAGTTGTTATTAAATGTGTTTGCGAGATGCTAGATCCTGCTCATTTATTTAATATGTACTGAAATAATACATAACAACACATGGTGGCAGCGGTAAAAGAAAACAAATTAACGCAGTAAGTTTTGACTCTCCTTCGATATTCTGAAATTACATCATGACATCAGCTCCTGCATATCATATAACGCCGCCAGAATCATTTCCTTTTTCGATTCCCTCGGAATGGCCTAAATGGAAGCAAAGATTTCTACGTTTCCGAACTGCTTCTGGACTAATAACAAAAACAGAAGAGGAACAAGTGGATGCTCTCATATACGTCATGGGTGATAAAGCCGAGGACATATTTCTTTCGCTCAGTATATCGGAAGAGGATAAAAAGAAATTCCAGGAGGTTTTGAATAGTTTCGACACTCACTTTGTTGTTAAACGAAACATAATATTCGAACGAGCTCAGTTCAATCGGCGAATTCAAAAAGAAGGTGAGTCTGTCAATGATTTTATTACTGCTTTATATGCTCTTGCTGACAAGTGTGAATATGGTAATTTACATGACGAATTGCTTCGTGACCGTATAGTTGTAGGTATTAAAGATCAAACTTTAAGCGAAAAATTACAACTTGATTCTGAACTTACCCTGCAAACTGCAATTGACAAAGTACGTCTTTCGGAATCAGTTAAGAAACAACAATCACTACTAGTTGAAAATTCTACAGTTAATGCTATTAGTCAAAAGAAGAAATATAATAAAACAACTAATGCAGACAAAAGTAATTTTCATGATTCGAAAAGTAAATATCAAGATTCGAAGACTAATTATCAGCGAAAAAATTGCAAATGGTGCGGTAAACAGCCACATGAAAAAAGAAACTGCCCAGCAAAGGACTCAAATTGCAGAAAATGCAAGAAAAGAGGACATTGGGATAATGTTTGTTTATCTACTATTAAAAGAGTCAATGAACTTTGTGATGCTGGTTTTGTAGGACTAGTGGGAAGTACACAAAACACAGATGAGTGGGTTGTTCCTGTTAAAATACTAGGAAAATGCATCCAATTTAAAATTGATAGTGGTGCAGACTATTCTGTTATTCCAAGCAGTATTGCCTCCACAGTACTCAAACATACAGAACTAAAAAGTACAGATAAAGTGATTTTTGGCCCCGATAAAACACCCTTGAAGTTAATGGGAAAACTGCTTGAAAATGTTGAATATAATGGAAAAAAATGCTTAGAAGAAATTTATGTTATAGAAGGACTCCAAACATGCTTATTAGGAAAACCTGCCATAAAATTTTTTGGACTTGGTCCCAATATCCAATCTCAGTCTGTGCTCAACATTGCAAGTTTTAATCCTTTTCATGAATTTCCTTCGTTATTTCAAGGACTTGGCTTACTGAAAGGAAGTTACCATGTTGAACTTAATAGTGATGTTAAACCATATGCTCTAACTTCTCCACGTCGAATTCCAATACCTCTTCTGGAGAAAACTGAACTAGAAATACAGAGAATGCAAGAATTAAATGTTATTCAGAAGGTAGAAAAACCTACTGATTGGTGTTCTCCTGCAGTTTTAGTACGAAAAAAAGATGGAAGTGTGCGAATATGTGTTGACTTAACGACACTCAATAGAAGCATCAAAAGAGAATGGCACCCACTTCCAACAACAGAATACAATTTATCACTTTTGGCTGGGGCGAAAATCTTTTCGAAATTAGATGCAAACTCTGGGTTTTGGCAAATTCCTCTTGATGAAGAATCTTCATATCTCACAACATTCATCACACCCTTTGGCAGATTTCGTTTCTTACGTCTACCATTCGGAATATCATCTGCTCCAGAACATTTTCAACGTAGAATGTCACAAGCTTTAGAAGGTCTTCTTGGTATTATATGTCACATGGATGATATACTCGTCTGGGGTTCAAATCAAAAAGAGCATGATGAACGTCTAACATCTACTTTAATCCGTCTGAAAGAAACGGGAATCACTCTTAATAAACAAAAATGCTGTTTCTCTGTTAAATCTATAAAATATCTTGGTCAAGTCATTGATGACTCAGGAATACACCTAGATCAGGACAAAGTAAAAGCCATACAAAATTTCAGAAGCCCAACAAACAAAACTGAACTGAAACAGCTACTTGGAATGGCAAATTATTTAGCAAGATTTATTCCACGATTTTCAGATATTATGGCGCCTTTGATTTCTATGTTATCCACAAAGAATAAATTTGTTTGGAACTCTCCTCAGGAAACCGCACTAAAAAAGTTAAAAGACATTTTGTTATCTGAACCTATACTTACCATCTATGACCCAAACAAACAATCAATTGTTACAGCCGATGCTTCTTCTTATGGATTAGGAGCCACACTGTGTCAGAAGCATGATTCTACAATCAAGGTGGTAGCTTATGCATCCAGAACTCTAACTCCTACTGAACAACGTTATGCTCAGATAGAAAAAGAAGCCCTTGCACTTACATGGGCATGCGAAAAATTTTCCAATTATCTAATGGGTACCAAGTTTCTTTTGGAGACAGATCATAAACCTCTTGTCCCAATACTTACTAGAAAATCTTTGAATGATTTAACACCTCGCCTACAACGTCTCAAAATGAGGCTCATGAGATATTCTTTTGATGTTTTCCACACTCCTGGGAAAAATCTTTGCGTAGCAGATGCACTATCTAGAGCACCACATCAACAAGAAACTCCAAATCTGGAATTGGAAGAGGAAGTTGAAGCTTTTATCAATCAAGTTTTAGAATCTGTTCCGATGTCTTCAGAGAGACTTTCCCAGATAAAACTAGAACAAGAGACTGACTCAGCATGCAATATGTTGATCAATTACGCTTCTCAAGGTTGGCCGGAGAAAAACCAGATAGTACCATCCTGTTTACCCTTTTGGCCTCTAAGATATGAAATATCCATACAGAATGGCTTGTTAATGAGAGGAAACCGAATAATCGTGCCAAATAGGCTACGACAAGAAATATTGGGCAAAATCCATGAAGGGCATATGGGAATTAATAAATGTCGAGCTTTAGCGAATTCAGCAGTATACTGGCCTGGCATCAGTAAACAAATAGAGGAATTAGTTCGGGACTGTCCTTCATGTATACTGGAAGCTAAAAACTGTTCTGAACCTTTGAAACCAACTAGTTTTCCTCAGAGACCATGGGAAATTGTAGCTATGGACTTATTTAAACTCCATGCAGAATGGTATTTATTAGTTACAGATTTTTACTCACGTTATCCAGAAGTGGCAAAACTGGATAGTTTAACATCAAAAGAAGTAATTTTACACTGCAAATCAATTTTTGCCAGACATGGAATTCCAAATGTTGTAAGATCAGATAATGGACCACAGTTTGAAGTTACTAGAACAGCAGAGTTTCAAAACTTTGCAAAAGTATACGGTTTTAGGCACATTACTTCAAGTCCAAGATATCCTCAAAGCAACGGTTTTGTTGAAGCAGCAGTGAAGATAATTAAATTAAGATTCAAAAAGTCTAAAGATCCTTACTTGGCTTTATTGAGTTATCGGACAACACCTTTAAAGAACGGCTACAGTCCTGCTGAGGTGTTGATGGGGCGTCGACTACAGTCAACCTTACCTTTAGCAATTTCACTACTTCAACCAAAGCTAATAGAGAAGGAGATATTGGAAGAAAAAGAAGAGAAAAGAATAGAAAGACAGAAAAAGGATTATGATCGGAGGCACAATGCTCATGAATTGAAACCAATACATCCGGGTGACAAGATATGGATAACTGATAGGAAGGCTGTTGGAACTGTACAGAGAAAAGCTGAATCACCAAGGTCATACTTTGTTAAAGAAGGCAAACAAGTGCTTCGACGGAATAGGAAACATTTGATTCCAGGATCTAAACTACAGATTCCACCACTAAACGATGATTTAGAGGAAGCTCTTTCAGAAAGAGATAACAGAAGGAGCTTACCAGAAATAACGGATCCAGATCCTACAGTGTTAACTCAGAAGAAGGATGTATCTCCAAAAACTGTTGTGACTCGCTCTGGAAGAATTGTGAAAGCTCCCAATAGACTAAATCTTTAAAGGGGGGAGATGTGGCATCAGCCAGATTAACTGTAACTGTGTGTTAACTGTTTAGTTTTAGTTTCAGTTTACATTTATGTTTAGTTTCAGTTTGTGTTTGTGTATCTCGCTAAGTTGTTATTAAATGTGTTTGCGAGATGCTAGATCCTGCTCATTTATTTAATATGTACTGAAATAATACATAACAACACATATGTAACCTCTATATTCTTTCCATTATGAGCGATCTTTTATTTTTTAATTTTCAATGATATTTATATCCCATAGTTTTTTAAAAATGTTGATATTCTCTCATTTCTGAGTACTGATAACATTTTCTCATTTCTAAACACTAACGCCATTCTTTCATATCTAAACACTGATGTGATTCATTCATTTCTGGAAACCGTTGATATTCTATCAATACTGAGAACGATAGTAAAGACAAGAACAACTGAATATTTTTAAATGAAGTTCTCCGTCTTTGTCATTTCGAACATTGCTAGTCTCTCTTTTCTACACATTATAGATATTCTCTTCTCTCTAAACACTGTTTATATGCATTTCTTAATTTCTGAACACTGTTGGGTATATTCTCTCGTTTCTGTAATCTTGATATTCTCTCAGATTTGAGGTATCTTAATATTCCATAATTTTTGAGTGACAATAGTATCCCATCTCTTCCAACACTGTTGATATATCTCTCACATTTGAATGCTTATAACATTCTCTTATTTCTAAACACTACTGAGGTTCTTTCATTTTTGAACATGGTTGATATTCTATCATTACTAATCACTCTTGATGTAAGACGACTGTTCTCAAGAAAATGAAAAAGCAAATTCATCTGCTTTGATTTCAAATAAAAAATTTTCGTTTTTTTTTCCAGACCTTTTAAATATCTTTATAAAATTCCAAAAAAAAATATAATTCTATTTATTATTCATTTTTATTCATTGTTCCAACTTATTTTAATATTTAATTAGGTTACTAGATTAATATGTTTCTCATTACATTGACATTTGTTGCTAAATGTTTTTTTTTCTCCTTTAGGTACGATTTGATGGTTTTGGAACCTTTCTACACGAAAACTATTTTCAGGAAATAGTAAACTTTTAAAAGCATGCAATAAAGAAATATTTATCAATACTAAATATTTCTTGATACCTTGATTTCGTCAAAATATTTCAATATTTAAAATATTTACTCCAATACATTAATAACCCTAAGGATATGCTGATTAGTAAGATACTATCAACAGCTGGTATATTTTTTATTCTAAGTTTTGTAGATGGAGTTTTAATACACAATTTAACAATGATTCCTTCAACGTACCAAAAATATGCTATTCAGGAAAAATCTGCAGTTTTACCTATTCAACATTTATTGGTAATGAAACATTTTCTATTGTACATTTCCTTTTATAAAATTAGACATTCGGTTTTTACCAAAAATATGAATATATCTCTTTTTATTACAGACTAGAATAAAGAGACAAGAATTTGATGCAGATGGTAGGTGATGGTTGCCTCTTATAGCTATTATAACTAATTTTAATACCATTTACAGCTATCATGATTAATTTTTTTATCATTTAACTCAATTTTATTTTTATCTAAAACTAATTTTTAAAAACCATTGTATTGTCTGCTTAGCTCATTTCTGACAATTTTAGAATTGAGTTTGCAGATTAGAATAAAAGTTATTCAATAATTTTAACAAAATCAGACGTACATTAAACTTTGAAAAATAAATTGTTTTTACATTCTTTATACTTTTTAAATGACTCGATTTTAAATGATTAAAAAGGATAAATTCTTTGAATTAATTAATTACACGAAATAATAACATCCCGTTAATTTATGGATATAGACTCAATTAATTACAAGTAAAATGTGATGTATTGTAACTTTTTAAAAAGATATTGTATTAAATAATAATACCTTATGTTTTACATTTAATGATAGAGCGCACATAAACATTTCATCGCCTATGTGAAAATCTTCACCCAAAATGCTGTCTTGAACAGTTTTGAAAGGGTAGTTTATCATTATATTTCCTTTTATTTTTACTTTCAGAGCTCCACTGTTGAAAATTGTTGTTTTCAACTTAAAATTATCAAGGAAATTATAAAAAGAGAAAAATATTTTCGAACATTCAAATAATTTGCGGACTTCAAAAAATTATAAATTAAATCCTCAAATGAATTCATTGAAGAGTTTGTGATTACAAAAATAATGAATTATTAAGACAATGAAAGATAATAATAAAGAGATTCCAATTTGTATTAAGACAACAATAAAAAAAATATGAAATAATTATATGTAAAAAAATCTTTATCTTTAATAAACATGTAATCATAACTATATACTTCATTAGCATGCGTGAATCTGAATAATTTCAATTTTTTTATTTTCTTCATTTATTGATTGCAAATTTATTGACAGTAAAATACGAAGAAAAAAACCTAATTAACTTTTCATAAACTAGTTTGTAGTTAATATAAATTCTTATTGATGTATATTATATTGTCTGTTCTTAATAATAAAAACAATGACATATTTACTAATACTCTTATTACTACTGAAACAAAATAAATGATTAAAAAAAGGAATAAAGTGTGAATATAACACAAATGACTGTAAAAAATTGGACATACTATAATTACGATTTTATAAACAAGAACCTACTTCAGTGTCGAGACACCAAATGATGGTAAAGATAAGAAGCTGGTGTGAGAAGTTTTGGCGGGAACCTCACAGTGCTATAGATTAAATTAAAATAGACTTCCACTTATTGGAAAACGGTGGGATATCAGAAAGATCATTAAATAAATAATTAGAATTTTCAAAACATGGAATAACTCCAAAAAATCAAGTTCGGTAGATGAAGAGCATTGTTGATTGATTATAGCAGAAGAAGAAACTTAAACCTATAATTAGAATTCCAACTATGTAGAGCGACGGAAGATCGGTTAATATCCTAATATTTGACATATCTTTTGTGTTCTTCAAGTCGAATCTTAAGGGTACGTTTAGTTTTTCTAATATACGCTAAACCACATTGACTCAAAATTTGATAAATACTTTAGCTGTTATTATCAGTAATAGGGTCTTTAAGGCTGTTGAAATTGAATTTATTTACAGGGGAAAAAAATTCAAAAGTTTTGCAATTTGGGGACTGATTTTCGGGTAATAGCAATCAAATTTTTAAAGTTTGAACTCAAGAGTTTGGTAAGATTGCGAGATTAATTTTCTGAAGATGGAATCAATAATAGTAGAAGAACCGCGGTCTGCAACGATAGCTTAAAGACCTCTTCATTGAGAAGATAAATATTTCAACAAATTTTCGAAGTGCGGTAAACAAGTGAGCGTAATTTTTGGTTAGCGGGATAGGATGAAAGTTTTGAGGGGGGGGGGTGAAATCGCAGGTGGTTTCCTTAGAGGAGTAATTTAGGGTGGTTTCTGGTAAACATTGAGGAGAAATATATCGCAATGGATGGTTGACTGAATGTAAACAATAAATGTTTCCTAAAACCAGAAAAAATTCAGAAAACTTTCGGTGTATCTATCCGTTTATGTAATGCTTACGAGGCGATGTGTGAACAGGCTTAATATTCCAGGAAATTTTATTAATATGATTTTTGTTTAAATTTTCGCTTAGTTTTACCATTCATAAGAGTTTCTTGTAATTTGTAAATTCTATCAGGTCGTGAGCCTAAAAGAAATTTTACAAAATTAATATCACAGCATAAAAGAAATGTAAGCTTAGCCATTTTTTGAGTGCTATCCCTTATTTAGCTGTATTTGGGTAAAATAGTGCCGTTTGTTATTTTTTGGGCAGCATTATAGCAAGTTTGGGGAATCTTCCTAATTCATTTGTTGTTTGTTTCGCTGGAAGTTGGGTTGGAAGAATGCGTTAAATTGCAAAGACTACAAGTATAATAATATTGGATGGTGCATTTTTCCAAGTTAAAGCATAAAAAGCAGTAGGATGTAGTAACCCGAAGGTTTTACGACGCTTCTGCTCTTAGCTTTGCATGGTCAACCATCCATTACAGAGCCGCGATGGCTCAGGGGATAGAGCGTTCGCCTCCCAATGAGGTGAACCGAGGTTCGGTCTCGGCGATGGCAGGTCGATACGAATTCCGCATCCGGCTCGCACCAAACACAGTGCTGACATGAAATATCCTCAGTGGTAGACGGATCCTGGGTTAGAGTCCCCTTGCCGTCAGGCCAACCGTGGGAGGTTCTCGTGGTCTTCCTCTCCATGTAACGTAAATGCGGGTTAGTCCCATCAAAAAGTCCTTCACGAAGACAAATTACAAATTTCTCCAAATACTTGATCCATTGTCTTCTGGATTGGGTTTAAAATTACAAGGCTATGGAGTTGAACATTAGTAGTCGTACACCCAAAAAATTGGGGGGGGCTGCTCAACGAAGGTTATTTATAAATAAATAAATAAATAAAAAAATAAAAAAAAAATTTGAAAAAAAAAAAAAAAAACATTTCTTACAAGTAATAAACGTCTAAGAAAAGTAAACACTTATTTTCCTGTTCAAATTTGAATTTTATGAAAAGATCTATAGAATTCATAATATTGAGAACATGATTAATGTCAGAATTTTCCATCAATGTGAAACAATCGTCGACATATCGCTTATAAAAAGGGAACTTTAATAAATCAAATAGTTTCACTTCAAAGTAGTTCATATACAGGTCACTTAAGAAGGGGCTGAGAGAATTACCCATAGCTAAGTCATCAATCATTTGATACAATTTATCATTAAAAGTGAAGATGGACTGTTCAAAACAAATGCGAATAAGATTCACTAGTTCATAAATTTAAACTTGGCTAAAGTGGAACTTGTAATATCTTTATAAGGCAATTAAGGCATTAACGGCAACGTTAGTGAATATGGATTTTACATCAAAAGAGACCGTTTTCATTAGATTTGAACGTATGAAGCTCATTAACAAAATCATACGAGTTTCTGACAGTAAATTAATTCATACTAGAAAATGAGGACAAAATTAAAACAAAATGCTTAGTTAATTAACAGGAAGCGGTGCCATACAAGAAACAATAAGTCTAAAAGAAGTATCAGCTTTATGAGCTTTAGATAATGCGTAAAACATAGCACAGTGTTAATTTGTAGGTGTAAGAAAATACTTCAGATGATTCGGAATAATTACCGAAGTTTAAACGGCACCCTCCCGATCCTTAATACTCAAGTTGATTGCTCCCATTGAGAGAGATTTTAAATTCAGTGTTCTCAGTTCCCCTCAATAAGAATAAACTTCAAATTTTATTGCTAATACTGTTAATTTGAATTTTAGACCTTCAACCAAAAATATTGACAATATTGCTCTTTCTAAATTATAATCTTTGAAATCTAACTCGGAAATTGTTATTACTTAACAGACAAAGAGGTCAAGTTGTAGTTTTAGACAAAGTGAAATATCCAGAGGAATATCAAAAATTAATTGATGAAGGTCTAGATAGAATATTACCTAAAGATGCAAGCGTTAATGTGTGTGTGAGAGAGAGTTGAATAAAATCAAATCTGCCGTCAAAAACTCAGAACATTAACTGATCATCCCTCGCTTCACATAGCTTAGAATTCTTTTTTTTTTTCTTCTCTTTTTTTGAATTGCAGGCACTGAACTTTATTCGTTTCGCCTTAGAAGATGCCAGAAGTGTTATTCATTTCGCGTTACTCAGTGGGCACCTGTGAACCAGAGTCACGGAGGCGAGTAACATTGCCCATGCCACACTGCCACAAACCCGTTCACAGGGTGGACCACATCACACACAACAGAGGACAACACAAGAGAGAGAAACACCCATGCCCAGAGCGGGAATCGAACCCGCGGTCATTGGCTTCGCAGTCAGGAGCGCTAACCGCTCCTGACTGCGAAGCCAATGAGAATTAAAGAATTCTAATTTAAGGTTTCAGTTTTCTTCAGCTTAAATCATTGGAGAGTACTCTCCATCTACCGAACTTTATTTTTGGGAGTCATTCTATACATTGAAAAGTTTTAATAATTTACTTAACGATCTTTTTAGGTTACCAGCAATTGGAAGTCTATTCTAATTTAATTTGTTGCATCCTAGGGTTCCCGCCTTCACCTTCTTTTTATTATTATCTTCTGAAAAATTGTTTCTCTTTCTCTACTGGTTAAACCACTTTGCACGTGTTTGTCGCTTTACTTCTCTACCATCATTTGAAGTTTAGATACTGAGAAAGATTTTTGTTTATAGAACCGAAATATTTCTAGACGTTCATTTGGGCTTCATTCCACTTTTAAAAAAAAAAAAATTTAAGTCTTTAAAGTATACCCTATCCTCTTTGAATTTTATTGCTACTCTTCCCATATTTACCCTTTTTATTATCAAATTATTCTGATTACATACACAGTAACTTCACAAAAAAAAAAAAAAAAAAAAAGAGAGTCAAATTTTCGCCTAAAATTTTATTTCTTTCAAAGTTTTGGTTCTAATATGCACTGCATGCACTCTCAGCTTTCATTTTACTAACACCTTTTTTATCCGCGCAAAAAAAAACATTTTTAGCCTAATTGTTTTAGAGATGTAGTAGGAAATCAAAAAAGGAGATTTATGCTGATCTCCATTTTTCTAAGTAAAGCATCTTATTTCACTCAGTTTTGACGGATATTGGTTGCACATTTCCTTCTGGAGCCGCAATACAGACTGGGAAGCACCCTTTATCTTAACTACTAACATCCTTAATTTCGGCGTGATTGAAGAGTTAATAATTTCTCAGGGTGTGATCGCTGGGAGTGCTGCAGCACTCGGTTCACAACTAAAGTTCTTGGCTCTATGACCACCCTTGATTGGGTGGGTAAGGTAATGTGTTCTTCTCTGGTACAAAATGTGCAAGAACTTCGTTTCGAACGTATTACAGTGCCTGAAGAACCTCCTGATCCTTGTGACTTTGGAGTTGGAGGACCAAATTTAGACATGTGTACTTGGCTCATACCTGCAGTCACCACTATTCGAAGTCGATGGCGATTAGGAATGGGAGAACTGTCAGCTTGGATTGGAGGGCCACGAGCTGATCATACAACCTCTGACAGACAAGGTTAGTGTTAAAATCTTCATTCTCATAAATGAATAATTCTATAAAATGCTAGTAAGAATGAATTTAGCATGTTTTTGCTTGTAGATAGTATATGACCTTTAACATCAAGTAGCGGCAGTCTGCATCAAAAATTTTGGTTGTCTAGAATAGCCCAAATGTTGGTTGCTTTTTAATTAGTTTCTCATTAATTGGCTACTAGTTCAGTCTCGCTTGAGGAAAGTTTCATCAAATGTTCAACTTCACGCAGCTATAATTAAATTTATGCAAAAAAGTAGCTAAAAGTTATTGTAAAAATGTTGGCTGATTTAGACTTCGAATTGTTTGAAACCAATCTCAGGATTGTACTTTCCTTTTAAAGAAATAAACTGGTTCATTTGCAATAAATTAAACTATAAAATGGTTTATTTAACCTTTTAAGGCGTTTTAATATTAAAATAGTTTGTTTTGAAGACTTGTTTTGAAGAAATAGCATACCAATAAAATACAGTCAAACCCCGCTATAGTGAACCTTCAAGGGACTGACATTTCGGTTCACTGTAACCGGGAGTTCACTATATCCGTTACGCAGGCAATTTAGCTAATGGTTCCTTAACTCCTCCCTTTTATTACACATTATCCAAATAAATGACTGAAAAGTATTGTCTAGTAGCAAAAACATGTGTTATTTTTTGATAACTCTCCGTCTTGCGTACAAAAAAAAAAAAAAAAAAAAAAAATCTCTAGCTGATGAGCAATCCTCAACATCAGATATGGAAACACTTTCCGACTCTCAGATAATTTTTCCTGAATTTCTGTTATTCCGCTTTTTAAACCTGTCTAACCTGCCATTTTAGCACTTAAAAGTTGTCTCATAAAATTGCTTAGCAAATTCGTCGACATTTGTTTAGATACTGGAAGATTGTGGCTTCTTCTAATGCTGGACCACTTCAGTAATGTTTCTTCAACATCCCTGTGATCTGCTTTTCTCAACTTTTTTCTGGCAACTAAATTTTTTTCCTGAGCAGAAATTATAAACTGCCTATTTTTCCATATGTTACAAACTGCAGATTTGGATAGTTTATATTCTCTGCAAATATCAGCTGGATTGCATCCATTTTCAATTTTTCTGATTATGCCCATTTTATCATCAATGAAGATCGTCTTACGTTTACTGATCGCCATAGTTAAATTTGAGAAACTTGTCTGCAGGCTTTTTTGAACTGAACTGAGAGCAAAAAGGAGTTGAAATCAGGGCATTATCAACACATATTAATGCCAACCCTTTGACCAATAATGACTCATTCCCTCTGACAGAAAATGCATATTGATCCCACTGACGCCTTACAGGTTCATCATCTGCCTGGGTTGGAAACATCTGCTTGGTTTGTTTAGGGATGGGAAAGTGAGATAAAAGAGGCAAAGAAGAGAAAATGCTTATCGCTACATTCCCCTCTATATATGGTTTTAAAAATCGGTATAGGTATATTATTACCAAAAAAATGAAGAAAAAAATCAGTCGAAGACAGAAAAAAGTTCATTATGTCCAACTTCCGCACTTTTTTGGTTCACTATATCCACAAAAAGTAACATTATACGTGTATAGCAAAACAACTAATAACATTTCGTTCACTATATTCGGGAGTTCACTATAAACCGTGCTCACTATAGCGGGGTTTGACTGTAGTAACATTTAGTACCATTTTAAAGAAATTTATACAAATTATAAAATTTTACTAAATTACATATTTATTTGATTTTGCAAAAAATTATTAATATTATTTTAAAAACTAATATCGATGAACTTCAGTAATTTTATTAAAAACGTAAAAAATATTTATCTGCTACAAATTTCCTTTTTTTACCTTTATGAATTCATACATTTATTTAATATAAATACTTCAAAATAATAATTCAAACTGTAATAAATCATAAATTTAAAAAGGAATAAACTTTAATAAACCAAATAAAGTTAATAGCTGGTACGAAAATATACTTAGTATGTGCAGGATTACTAAAATGTTTTGTAATTGTTGAATATCTCGGAAAATATAATCTGAAGAAGAACAAAAAAACCGGCGTTCATTACATCAGAAAAATAAATAAATAAAAACAAACAAATAAATCAAACAAAATGAAAATCGGCAAAGTTAATATTAACTCTTTTCTTTGAATGCGCGGAATAAAAATGGGCCAACTGCATCTTAAAAAAGTGAAGATGGTTCTTATGATATATTAATGGGGAAAAAATTTTGATGACAAATATTTTTAAAAGCAATATTTATTGTTATGAAAAAGTGGGAACCATGGCGTAGTTACATCAAAAATTTAGGAACTTTTAATTTTGCGTAGACTGCATTATCAGATAATTTAATATGTATGCATTTAACACATTGCTACAGTATATATATTACAAAACGGCTTTATTACGTGAGCCTAATTTGCGCGGGTAGAATTCCTCTTGTTAAATCATATAAGATAAAAACAATCAATAAATATTTTTTCTCATACTTAACAGTTTGAATATCAGCTTTTTTTTATGGTTATTTGACTCTTTGGTTTAATATGGTAAAATTCCAATTAAATAAATTGCTATTTAACCATTTTCATCGAGAAATTTCTAACAGTGTATCAAAGGAGGTGGAACAGAATTTGTTCGAACGCTATAATGTCCTTTTAATAATGCCACTGACTGGAATTTAAAGGGAACATTAAAAATTGACTTCATCTAATGCTAAAATGTCTGAAAGAATAAACAGAATATAAATGAGCATTGAAAAGTTTACAAAATTAAACAAGCAATTTTAAATAAATTTTTTCCCAAACTGTTTAGGTGGTTATGTATTTTACGAAACATCGTTTCAAGAAGATAGTCATCTACCAGTGGTGCCAACAATAGTGAAACAAGACCATCAAGTGGTAGGTGGAGCTCGACCATTACCCCAAGGAGCAGGAGGATCTTCTGTAGATCCAGATGATGACTTTGGGGTCATTGATAGTGCATTATTTATAAGTAGGAATCTCAGTAAAACAGGACCAATGGGTTATTGCCTTAGTTTCTTTTACATCATGGAAGGCTTAAGTGCTGATAGACTCATAATTCATCTAAAAGACATGGAAACTGCTGAAAATGCGTCATTGTGGGAAATCAGAGAAGGAGTAGAAGGAAGTTGGACCAAAGGAGAAGTAGCATATACTTATGATGGAAATCATTTGGTAATAAAAATATCTTTCCATAATGATTATTTCGATTCATACCACTCTGTTTTTTTTTGTTTTTTTTTTTTGCAATTTTCAGATTGCATACAATTTTAGATTCGCAAAGCAACTAATATAATTATTCATAATGTACAGTGCGAAAAAAAAATCGGCATTCCAAATAACTTTTGGTCTAATGTTAGGATCTTCACGTTCTAGGACTCAATCTTAATGGTTCGAGGGGGTGACCTCAAATATGCTAATTAATTGGTGAAGACAATATTTTAAGTTACGAAATCAGACACAGAAACGTACTTTCTCTTAATAAATATACCTATTTTTCGACGGATTCGGATTTCTGACCCTCAAAATATAGGGGGTAGCCACAATCCGGAAGTACATGGCAAATTACAAAATTTGAACGAAATCGGCCGAATAGTACCTTAGAAATCCATTTTTGAAAATACGACTTTTTCAAAATCCTCAGGAACTATTCGACCAATTTCGCTCAAATTTAGTATTTTGCCATTTGAAATTACATTCATTAAAATGACGTAAAAATTGTCATACCTTTACAAATTCAGAATTTTTTGACTATTATTAAACAAAATAATAAAAAATAATAAACATTTACTAAAAGTTTTTTTTCTCGATGGAATTTCCAAAATTTTTTCAATTCGCTTAAAAAGTTCTCGAGATAATTCGAGACTTAAAAATTTATCAAAAAATAAATAAATACTTATAACTCTTAAAAACACTGTATTTAAGGTAGAGTATTGAGATAATGCGAAATACGCAAAAAGTACAATTAACATTGAAGGATCCAAACTTTGAAATGCTCTCCTGTCCAATCTATTAGGACCACATTTCCCAGATTATGGTTACCCCTATGTTTTGAGGGTCAGAAATCCAAATATTCAATAATTTTCATATTTAACGCAAATGCTAATTTTTTGAATGAAAAATAAATAGTTTAAATTACATAAAATATCTGTCTCAGAGAATGAATTAATTAAAATTATACAGACGCACGCATAACATCACAAAATAGAAAATATAAAACAAACAAACATAAATAAAACATAAAACACAGAAAATTAAGTAACTTTTTTTTGTATAATTTAATTTAACAAATTTGGGATAAAAGTTAATAAAATGAAATAAAAAAATACCCATTGCTCATTGATACACTATATTTAAGGTAGTATATCGTTTCTAAAACTTCAAAAGCTTCTCTTTTTTTTTAAATTACTAACTAATGATATTTTTGAAATTATTTTGTTATTATATGTATATATCATTATATATCATTAGTTATATATCATTAGTTATATCTGCTTTAATAACTAATGATACCTTTATAAAATGATATTTTTCATTTTTTTAGAAGAAGATGTGAAATTATAATTACCTTTTTAATATGTTTTAAGTTATTTACAATAGATATATTACAGGCAGGAAGAAAGAAACCAATAAAGAACAAGAGTTTAAAGAATGAGGAAACAGAGAAAAAATCCTTAAAATTTATTTTTAAAATTTCCAGACATAAGAAAATAATATTTCATGATTTAAGATTTCCGTCAACGAAGCAAATTATATGTACCACACGTGACGAACTAATACCAAGCTTAAAAAATAATTGTAATATTACTTTTATTTATAATATTGCTAAAACTACAGCAAAGCATTTATCCTAGTTTACTGTTTCGGAAAAATTGTGATGATTATATTATTTCTTTCGATTAGCTGAATTAACCTATTAACATCAAAAAATACATTTGTGTAATTTTAGCTTCATCATACACGTGATGCAACTGCGTTATTATTTTGGGAAATTGAAAAAAACCCTTAGTTTTAAAAATTAAAAAAATCAGAGGCATTTTCTAACGTTTCTATTTTCACATATTATAAAACATCTTTAGTGTTAATTTTACCAAAATTAATCGTTGATGTTTTGATCAATAATCAAATCTTCAAAGCACTTCGGTAAAAATTACCGAGTTTTTTGGTGTTCCCATAGAGACAGAAACACGGTACTTTTTACCATATTCTGGTAGTTTTGATCCTACTTTTTTTTTCTCAGTGCAAGAAATTCATTGCATAATTCTAATTAATTTTTAAAATTTTCATTTTAATTATTATATTTCTCTTTCACAAAAAAACGTTTTTTCCTCCACTTTTAGTTTTTCCTCCACAGTTATTCTAATGTCTAGAAAAATACACGAACTTTCTTTTACTGACATAAATTTGTTTTTAAGATAGTTTTTGAAGCCGTTACTAAAGCAACCAATGATCCTGCAAGACCTTTTAGAGGGTATATAGCATTAGATGATATGGTGTTTCAGAAAATGGGAAGCCCGGACTTGGACAATTGCTTTGGTGAGTCCTATTTCTTTATTTTGCAATAATCGAGGTATTTCTTTATTTTATATTTATTGTATAAAATAAATTCAAATATTAATATAATAAAAATTATGAGCCGAAAACATGTAAATAACAGGTGTCATGGAAGTATGTCAATAATTCAAACAAATTGAAACGAGATCATAGAGCATAAAAATTTCTTTTATGTGATTTTAAAAAGGGTCGGTAGGGCATATACCAATAATGCTAAAGCTGATCTTTTTTAATGTACCTTTCATCAGCATCTAAATAAGATAATGTTTCAGTTTTTTTTCACAGAATATTGCATATACATGTTTGCACTGTGATAAGTGCTAATGCATATCTTTGGCAGATTTTTTTACAAATTATGAGCTGAGAACTTTTAATTTTTTTAAAAGTTTCATCATTTTTGACCAAAACACTTTCATATGTCAAAAAGTAATCTCTTTAACGCTAAAACAGTATCACAGCATACAACTGATATAATCTCAAACATCCACCAAAAATTTCGAAGCGATATCACAAGTAGTTTCCTGGAAAAGATATTTCGAAAAAAATGTCAGTTTTAGCATTATTGACATAAGCCATACTTTAACTAATCTTGACTAACTAATGGTATACCTTAACTAATGATGAATGCGTGATTCTAAATTTAAGAATTGTCCACTGACAGGTCACTGTACCTTTGAAGGTGGATTCTGTGGTTGGACGAATGATGTGGAAGATGATTTTGATTGGGAATTAGGTAGATCAAGTAAAAGTTTTTTAACGGGTCCATCTAGAGACTTTAGCAGCTATAACAGAGATGAACAGACAGGTATTAAAAACAGATTTTTCATCAAACCAAGAGTAACTTTCATCTCTCTTCTTTTTTCCAACTTCAATAACATATTAAAAGATGTGCTTCGTTGCAAATCTTTTTAGGTGGCTACTCTTACATAGACGCTTCTTTCCCGAGGCGACCAGGAGATCGGGCGAGACTATTAAGTCCTAATTTCTTGGCTACTGGTAATACTATGGTTTTATTTTAAAATGACACATTTATATAAAATATAAACTTTTCTTTAAAAAAATTTGATTGTCCTATAATGAAAAAATATTCAAGATATTCAGCATATTTGCACTGATGAAATTCAATATTTTAAAATGCTTGGGGCTGCGGTTTCATGCCATCCGCTCCATTTAAGATTTTAAATTGCACATGTACGCAAAAATCTGTAGAGAAATTCCAATTGAATTTTTAAAAAAAATTTTGCTGCCTATTAGCAATAAACACTATTGAAAGACAATACTAGTTATGAGATACATTTATGGTATTTACCCAACAAACATAATAACAATAAACCTTAACACCTCATACCTAATGTATATTACAAATAGTATAATACTTGAATTGCCAATTTTTTCAAACTTATTTACAGTTTTCTTGATGCATTAAGAAAATAAATTCATTAGAGAACTATACTTTTTATACATAAGCGTTTCAAAGTTGCACGATTTCTCCACTCTTTATACTTTCCCTTCTCCGTAACTATATTTTCGGCAAATCTTGCTTTTTCCCAATTCAAGTATAATTCAACTCCTTACTTAAACGTACTGCTGTGGGGAAGAAAAAGATTTGCCACGACCATGGTAATGGAAAGGGGAAAAGTGTGGAGAGATTACTCAACCTTGAAACGCTTATACTATTTACAAATTATGATTTTGCATTTCTGTTTAAACCATTGGTTTCAAACCATACTTATATAATTATCTGTAATTTATGGGTTAGGTGACAATAATCCAGTTTGCATGAAATTTGCTACCCATATGTTTGGGAACGGAGTTGGGAGTTTGAGGGTACTGAAGCGTGTTCCAGGGGATGAAGCTCCTGACAGAGTACTTTGGGAAATAAGTGGAGAATCTGGAAACAAATGGTACAGAGCACAAGTTTCTGTTTCATCAGCCACTTCCTATCAGGTATGATATCACGAGTAGTTTAAATGAGTTTCGATCGAATTCTTAACATATCTTTTTTAATCATCAGTAAGACTTTAAAATCTAAGCTAAAATTAAAATTAATTTAAATATAAAACTTTTAACTCGAAAGGTCACCACTGTCCCATAAAAAATATCCATCATTTTAAATTTTAAACTTTTAACGTCATAAATATTTTACCATTAGTTATAATTATGTTTAGTAAAAAAAATTTAAATCCTGTAACACTGTAATTTTACATGACATTATCCCATATTTGAAAGAAATTGGTTAAACGTTTGTGTATTTAATGGTGTAAAAAATATACAGTGTAGTTCAAAGTTTTTTAAATCATTAGAAATTTAAATAATAAATAAGTAATGAAAATGTTTTTGCATGTAATTATGAGTGTAAATTTTGCATGTAACAATTTTGCGTGCATTTCAAATTTAAAAAAATATTAAGAATTGTATGCGAAGTTTTTCATTTGCACATTTTATTCCACTGATTTAGAAATGAGTAAAAATTAAAATGAAAAGAAGCAAAATTAAAGTTAGACAGCTCTTCTGACTAATTTTATTGGGTGCCATATTTTCTTTATCTTGGCTACCCATTTTTCGAGGGCCATAATAGTTATTCAGAAAAGTATTTTTTTTATATCTATCGTAACTTAATACATAAATAATGAACTTAAATAATATCTACTCTAAATTGAATTCATTAAGATTGAATCTGATATTCCGATCATTAAGTTAAAAGTTATTCAGTTAATTTTTTTTCTAGCTCGCTGAATATGTAAATTAGTAAAAAAAATTTTTTTTCTGTGAGAGCCTGCACCATTGCTTTCAAACCATAGTTCAACAAGTTCCACTAAACTACATATGTCTTCGGTTAAAAAAGAAGAGAGAGAAAATTACCATGCTAGTAGTTTGAATACGGCATATTAGAACAAAAATGGATCAGTAGACTAAACTAAAAACCAACGTGAATAAAGCACAAATGAAAACACATAAATTGACATACTATAGTTTCAGTTCTATAAACAAGAAACTTCCTCAGTGTCTAAACATTAAATGAATGGAAGAGTCTGGAGATTTTTTTACTCATTTTTAAAAATAAAAAATAGTCTTAGTAGACTTTTCAATCTTATAGAAACAAGATAAATTCAAGCAGTTTTAATAAGCAGATATAGTCTTAAAAGAACAGAGTAAAAATGATATAACTACGAAATGATAATAATATAATTAAAGATGGAATTACACAATGGGCTTAGTTTCAGAACCCTATTCAAAATTGTTTCAAGATTTTAACTACAAAAAACTGTTTTATGGATTTATTGAATTTTATATGACAAAAAAGCATGGCATAATAAGTATGAAATTCAGAAAAATATCTTTGTTGATTTTCAAAGTTCATTGCTTTTTTATATTTTATACATATTTCTTTTGAATTTTTAAGGATTGTAATTAAATATTAAGTATAGATTTAATTATTTTATTTGTGAATTTCTACTGATTTTACTGTAAATTGTCGTGTAAAAAGAATAACATTTACATTGGCAAGTAAAGCAGATTTATTAACCAACATCTAGGATGCAAAAAACATGGTAACTACCGTTTCCACTTGAAAAGCATGAACTTATATACAGTGTAATAAGGAAACGGAAATGGAGTAAGAGAATGTTCTAGAAACTTTTAGAACACTCCGTAAATAATAACTAAAATTACTTATATTCATATTTAAATGCATCTGAAGTTTCGGTCGAAATCGGGAGAACTTGAAAGGTCGAACTCAAGACCTCCGACTTGCTAAGTAAGTGCCTTAAGCCGTTCGGCCATGTCAACGTGTTTCGTGTCAATATTTAAAAAAAAAAAAAAGAAAAAAAGAAAAAAAAGAAACTGCATTAATCACGAAATTTTATTTTTATGAGTAAATAAATGTTAGAAAATCGTTCATTTATTTGGCGTTTAGACACTGAAGAAGGTTCTTTACTGAAACTATAATGCGTAAATTTAAGTTTTTTTATTTGTGTTGTTTTTTGCGTAGGTAATGCTTTGTGCTTAGCTCGAAGTATTACCCTTTCCTTTATTAAAAAATAATAAGACTTAAATCTTTATTTTTTTTAATAAAATTCGTTTTTTATTTATTTATTTAAATACAATTTATTATCAATACAAATTTAATTACTGATTAACAATGCAAATTAAAGGTTTTAGAGACTCAACTTTAAAGCTATACCACTGAAAGGATTTTCTGGATTATTAGCTTTTTTTAATTGTATAAATTAATGTTATTGCTCATTTTCAGCTTGTTTTTGAAGGAGTTGTGGGGACTAATTCTCTTGGGAACATTGCGATCGATAGTGTATCATTTATACCAGGAACTTGCACAAGTAAGCATTTTCTTGAGGATTTTTTTCCACAATAGAACTTCAATTATTTCATACTTATTTATTTATGATTTCATACTTATTTATTTATGAACTCAAGAAAATTCTTGTTAGAAAAGTTGCTTCCAAAAAACTCATTATATGTTATCAAGTTCAGAGGTCGGAGTTTAATAACATATAATCAGAGTAAGTACAGAGGTCGGAGTGATATAAGCGCATTATAAAGAGTAATTTTTATCTTAGGATAATTATTCTTTATTTTCAAATGTCGTATTTTTACAATTGTAAAGGAGTGCGTCCTGAAGAGAACCTTTACGTTTTTCCATTAAAAAAATTTCTATTTAATTTTATTTTATAATTCTTTCTTGTGTTTTTATGTATAGGTTTAGAAATTTTAGAAGATAGTCTCATATTAACCCAATTGTCCCTTACAGACTTTTAGTACCCCTTTTACCATACTATTTCGTGATAATTTTTATAAAGATTATGCGTAAACTAAGCATTAACTATTAATTCATCTCGTTAGTTACGCAGACCATTTGGAATTAATTTAAAATTCAATAATTAAAATGGGAATTACTGTTTAAAAAATGATTTTTCCCTTTGATCTAAAGGGAATGTGTGTCTGTATGAATGAATGTCTGTATGTGTGTGTATCTTTTCTTTTTAAAATTTTCAGTAATATTCAGTGCAACGAAGTTCAAAAGAAAATTATAATATCGAAATTCATCAAAATACACATTGATTTTACATCTCTGCCTTACCTTAGCAAATAATAAATATGCGTCTAAATATTTACTTCTAAATATTTTGCCCTTATTTGTGAATATTAGAACACACCTTTTTTTAAGAAAATATTCTTTATATGGAATCATCTTTTTTCTAAAAATTAAAAATTAACGTCATAAAATTTTCAATGTTCAAACATTGTGAAGTTTTATTTAGCCTTTTTTACTTTTTGTAATTTTTTGAACTTTTTTTTTCAGTCACACCTCAAACGGCTGCTAAAAATTCTGGTAAATATACAAATTCTCATTCTTTTTTTTTTTTGCAAATTAGATCATTTATGAATAACTTTTGAAATTATTTTGAACTGTTATGAAATTTATGACTCACTCAAATATACTGGTGTGCAAAACTTAAGCAGCAAGTGGTTTTTCGGCCACAGCTCCCCAACAAAGTATAAGATAGCCATGAAATTGCAGTATAATATGCACGTAATTCAGTAGAAAGATTATTTGTATGCAAATTTTAGAAATAAAACGTCGTAGGTGATGTAAGTGTACGTAAATCTTGTGGGTCGACGCGCGCAGGTCAAAGCTGTGATAAAAGGATGAAGAGCACGGTAGTTAAAGACATCCGCTATTGGTACAGCTGTTCGGAAGGTTGGTGGTGGCCGTCCAAGGAAAACAACACCAAGAGATGACCGTTACATTGTCCTCCATGCGAAAAGAAACCGTTTTCAGTCAGCGAGAGCCATATCTCAGCAACTATGCACAGCCACAGGACGAGAAGTATCAAGATTTACAGTGGCCAGACGCCTCCACAAAGGTGGCTTATTTTCTAGACGTCCTGAACGCTGCATACCTTTAAAAGTTAGCCATGGGAGGTACCGTTTAGAGTGGTGCAGAGAACACGAAACCTGGACACCTCATCACTGGAGTCGCGTTCTCTTCACCGATGAGAGTCGTTTTAGTGCTACAAGCGATTCTCAACGTCAGTTGATCTGGAGAGAGGTTGGAACTCGATTTCATCCCAATAACATCGCGGAAAGAGATTGTTACGGTGGTCCTGGAGTTGTCGTCTGGGGTGGCATTATGTTGAACGGGCGGACTGAGCTTCAGATCTTCGACCGAGGTTCTGTAACTACAGACCGCTACTGCAATGAGGTAATCCTACCCCATGTGCGTCTGTTCCGAGGGGCCATTGGACCAGACTTTATTTTTATGGATGACAATGCCCGGCCACACCGTACTGCTAATGTTCAAGAGCTACTGGAAAGTGAAGATATCACACGAATGGATTGGCCAGCTTACTCTCCAGATCTAAATCCCATAGAGCATGTGTGGGATGCATTAGGGAGACGTCTTGCGACACGACAGTATCCTCCTGGTAACACTCATCAGCTGAAAGATGCGTTAAAGCAGGAATGGAGACGTTTACCCCAAGAACTACTGGATAATCTGGTGCTTAGCATGGAGAGGCGATGCCAAGCAACAATTACAGTAAGGGGAGATCATATCCCATACTGGGGAACATCTGCCAGTTGTACTTACGCTTCTTCAGGCAATCATGTGTAACGCCACTATATGTCAAATAAAGCCTTTTTTTGTTCAATACCCTACTTTAAGCTTTATATTCATTTCTGCGCTATTATTCTTTTACCATCGTTTAAGTACAAAATAATGTACATCATATTCAAATTTCATGTCAATTGGATGATTTCTTGTATAGTTATGACAGAAAACGCACTTGTTGCTTAAGTTTTGCACACCAGTGTAAATTTTTAACTGATAAAGTTGTAATAATGCAATAAATGCTTAATATCTGTTCTAAGAAGAAAAGTATAGTCAAAGCTTCCAGAATATGTTAAAATTTACCGTGTTTCTGGCTCTGTGGGAAACCAAAAAGCTCAGTAATTTTTACCATAGTGCTTTGGTAAGGTTTTTGGTAAAATTAACAATAAAATATTGTTTTATAATATGTGATGAATGTGGTAATTTAATCACGATACCTAAGAGCATAGCTTAAAAATTATCTATTCGATTTAATTTACTTTTCAGTTTTGTATTTCTAGCGAAATGTGTTTAAAGGAGAACTATGATTTTGAAAACCAGAATTTCCGGTGAACCATTACCATCTGAACGGAAAATTTACAAAATGAATGGTTTAAATCCCGAAATAGGAAAGCTTTTCTCCTTAAAAATCCCTTGCGCCTCCTAAAAATTCTGCAATTTTCACTCTCCCACTAAAGGAAGAATTAATCAACTATGTCGCTCAAATGCAATGTAGATCGGATTTCCATTTGAGACCCTTTGTCGTCTTTGGCGTCATAAAGATTTGGCGAGTAATAATCTCCGTGAGAAGGTGTGCTTTTTCAACATATAACCTCCGCCTACTCCATCAATCATTCAGGTGGGGGAGAAACTTTTTGTCTAGACCTATAAGACACCTAAATCTCGTATATTTTGGTTTCAATTTCCAGAATTGTGTTTTTTTTTTATTATTGCTAGAAATGTCATTACCATTCAATACGGTAATTTAATCAGAATTTTTTTCTCCATATATGTTCTGAAAATGTGCGTCATTAATACATAAATGCACGCTTGCGTAAGTGGTTCGAGTTACTAGAAAAGATCCATTACATCATCAGTTTAAAATTAAAAAAAAACTCTCTTAACTATTATTTCAAATGTATGAAACGCTTGTTTAAAACGCTTTATTTTTCTTAATTTTTTCTCACATTGCGGCTTTTGAAAAAACGCTAAAAATTTGCATGTTTTGCACATTTTATCCTCAATATACCTGACCACTAGTTATTTTTTTATATGAAATGGATATTACTCTATATCTTTATTGTAAACATTGTCCTCGTATCTTGTACTGTTCATAAAATAAGAACTCTAATGACAAATCTATAAAATCTTCTCTATTATCATCTTCAATAGACTAAGCCCTCTGGTTGAAGACATAGTAAGAGAGTATCAATGTGGGTTTAGAAAGGGTAAATCGACACGTGAGCAGATATTCAACTTGCGTCAGATTCTCTAAAAATCCAGAGAGTATAATATCGAATTACCGTATCTTTTTATTGACTTTAAATCAGCCTACGATAGTGTTATTCGTGATTTACAACTCAGAGCTCTTTATGAGCTAGGCATTTCAGATAAACTTGTACGGATTATTAAGTCGACTTTAACTCAGACTTTCTCCTGTATAAAGTTATTTGGCAATCTTACAGAATTTTCTGAAATTGTAAATGGTGTGAGACAGGGCCACGTTCTTACCTGTCTTCTTTTCAACTTGGCGCTGGAATGGGGGATTCGTGATTCTGGTGTTAACACTCTAGGCACAATATCCACATAATTTTGAACTATATAGGCCATTCAATGAAGCTGTTATCCACAAATGCATCAAAATAAGTCGCTTAAAGCTCACGGCTCTGTCAAATAGACCCTTCTTTCTTGACATTTAGGATCTTCAATTACAAACCAATGGGAACTAGAGTTAGTGGTAGGCCTAAGATCAGATGACTTGACTGTGTGGAAGAGGATTTTAAAATCCTAAGAACAACTGACTGGAGAACAATCGCAAACAAAAGAGCAGAATGGAGGGCGATTCTAGGGAAGGCTCTGACTCACAAAGGGCTATCATGCCAATAGAAGAAGAATGAAAAATTTAGAATCTAGATGCCGATAAAGGCATTTCCATATGCTTGTGAGTAGTCGTTTTAGAATGGACAGATACTTGTTTCATAGTTTAAAAGTTATTTAAGTATGTCTTGACAAAGCCTATTCATCTTAACGAAATAATTTTTTTTGCAGTTTTGTTACTAATATTCTGTCTAGTGGGGTCTCTATCAACTATTGAATTGCTTAAAATTTTCTAATTATTGCCATCAATATGAAAATGAAATATTTAGGTAAAAATATTGTAAATATTTATCAAAAATTATTGTAAAGGTTAATGGACAAATATTGTTTAATAAGTATAAAAAAAATATTATCTAAATTTATGAAAAATATTGCAATTATCTATTTTTAAAGAATTTGGTTTATTTTTAGCAAAAAATGATTTCTTTAGAAGTACTTTTGACTTGAAATTTCTTTTGAAGAAATTTTTTAATCAGTTTAAATAGTTGCTGACTGTTAGTGGTTTGAATTTCTCTTAGGCGATTGTACGTTTGAAGAAGATGCGTGTGGTTGGACAAATGCTTTACCAATTGATGCTCTCGATGACTTCGACTGGGCTCGGCAGTACAGCTATAGTGTATCAGGGCCATCTACAGATCATACGAAAGGTACAAAAGAAGGTAAGACGGTAGTCGGCGCCGATTGATAAATTTCTTTTAAGTTACTTTACTATATTCCTTGTGAGCTAATGTAATATTTTCAAATAAGGTTAATTACATTTTATCTGATGTTTAAAAAAAATCTGTTTTTTTCCCCTTTCAAACGAATTAGTACTACCGCAGGGCTAATGATAGTAAAAACTTAAATATATATATAGCTTGGCGAAAACGTTTCAAAATGATATAGAAACGTTTTCATACACTCCTATATATCACAAATGCCAGCTCTTTTGCAACTGAAAACTTCTAATTACGTTTCTGGAGCCGCGGTGGCTCAGGGGATAGAGCATTCGCCTTCCAATGAGGTGAACTGGGTTCAAATCTCAGCAATAGCTGGTAGATACGAATTCTGTATCTGGCTCTCAACGACCTCAGTGCCGACTTAATATATCCTCAGTGGTAGATGGATCATGAGTTAGAGTCCGCTTGCAATCAGGCTAACCGTGGAAAGTTTTCGTAGTTTTCCTCTCTATGTCACGCAAATGCGGTTAGTTCCATCAAAAAAGTCTTCCACGTTTATAAATATTTATAAACAAGTCAACATACAAAGCAATTATACGAATGATATGATGTGGTAATGTAGGCGACATACTAATTACAAAGATTTTAAAAACAATACGTTATTTTAATGTATTTTGCATGGTTAAAAAACTGAGTTGACTAATAATATTAATAATAAAAACAAAAACCTGGGTTGCTCAAGGGATAGAGCGTTCACCTTCTAATGAGGTAAACCGGGTTCGAATCTCAGCGATATCTGGTCGATCCGAATTCCGCACATAACTTGCACCGACCACAGTGTTGACATAAAATATCGTCATTGGTAGACGGATTATGGATTAGAATCCTCTTGCCGTCAGGCTAACAGTGGGAGTATTTTGTGATTTTCATCTCCATGTAACGCAAAAGCGGGTTAGTTCCATCAAAAAAGTCCTCCACGAAGGCAAAATTCTCTCAATACTTGATCCAGGAGTTCCCTTGCCTTCTGGATTGGATTCAAAATTACAAGGCAACGGAGTTGAGCGCTAGTAGTCGTAAACTCAAAAAATTGGGTTAGCTATTCAACGACGGTTATTAAATAAAATTACATTTCTGAAAATGCCAAAAGTGCTTCAACGTTTGCAATATTATGCTGTTATTTATTTATAGTCCATTCCACCTTAAGTTGGCACTGGAGAGAAAGGTAGGAAATGTAATACTCCGCCTTTGAAAAGTAGTTCTTCGCTATTTTGGAATTAATTGCAGTTTAAATGTGCGCACAAATATAAATAAATGTTGCATAGTAAGAAAAGTATATCATGAAACATTCATTAGAAGTTTTTCATGTTCAAATGTATTTAGCTTATAAATACCTTCTCAGTAAAGCAAATGTGCAAAGAAGAAGGTGTTTTAGTTTGGCGCTGAATTAGTTTTCAAGGACAAGGAATTGGCTCATTGGCTATGTTTCTACACTGGTCAGTCAGTTTTTCCATTCGCCTTGGCTTTGCTTAAGTGTCCTATCTCTTGTGCAGTTCTTATTTCGTTTTTTTTTTGTATTTGATTATTTAATTTTCTAAATATTAACCTTATCTGTACAATATTTAATGAAAAATTTTTCCCCCTCAGAATAAATTGAAAAAAAAAAAAAAAACACCCCAATAGACAGGTGAATATTATTAAACTGATGACAGTTGAGCATATTTGCTGTGTAGTTAATTCAACATGTGATTTTATTATTATTTTTTTACGACAAAAGAAAATTTTTTTTTTCGCTTTATTCGATCTCTGTAAAGATTCAAATTTTGCGTCTTTTGCGCCATGTTTAGTTCTGAAGTACAATTCGCTTTTTATAGGAACTTAAATAATGTAAAAATTTAAGATTTTTAGTTTTTTCAATTAAAGGGACTTTTAAATATTATCTGAAATACAATTTCCATAATAGAAGTGTTAATTCGTTAATTATAACTAATAAAATGTATAGGAATTGAAATAATTTCAAAAAAGACGCAAAATTTGAATCATTAATTTTTTTTAAACATCGAAAGGTTAATTTAAACCAATCAATATTTTAATAATTATTTTTGAAATACAAAGCCCAAAAAGCTGAGAAATCCTTTCTCTTATGTAGAAAATATTAAGATATTTCAGTATCTGACAAAATATTTTGAGACTAACTAATTCTACTGAACTTAAATAACAAATTATACGGATTTTTCTCTTAAGCCTCCTTTCACCTGCAAAGTCCTGAAAAGTAAAGGAAAGTTCTGATATTTCAAAATATGTATTTTCTTTCGAAGAAATGCGCCTACCCATCCAAGTAGAATTTCGCCTAATGAGAAATTGTGGATTGAATTCAATTCAGGGCTACCCCACAAAGAGTTTGCAGAAGGAACTGTCAACTGTTAAAATATTAAATGAATAACATGATAACCACCAGGATAGGTGGTTATCATGTTATTCAAAGAGTTCCTGTTTTGAGTCTAAGAGGGTGGGATATGGCAGCTGAAAACATGGGGGGGGGGCGAACAAACAGTACGCGACCCCCCATATGGATAATACTAATTATTTTTTTCAGGTAAGTTCTTTTGTCTCTTAGAAGCAAATATATTTCAGAAAAAAAAATTTATAGTAAAAAAAGAAACTTTTCTGAAATTTTTTATTTATAAAAAAAAAAAGAACAGTAGATATTAAAAAAACATAGGTATGATATTTTTCATGATCAATGATTTCCTGCCTATGTTGACCTTTTCTTCCCCAACAAAACACACCAATGAGGGATAAATTAATGTACATTAAATTAATCTACAAAAAATAAGCATTTAAAAATAAAATAACACAAAGTATTTAAAACAAAGTATTTATGCGCATCTATGCATTTCGTTTTTTTTTTTACTTAGATTTCAGCAAAAAAGAATCTTTTTAAATATTTTTTTTTTTTAAATTAGTTTCGTTTAATTAAGAAATTATAATAAGAAAAAAAAAAACAGTAAGTATTATAATACATAAGTATGATCTTTTACATGATCAATAATTTCCAGCCTATGCTAACTTTTCCTTCCCCAACAAATCACCAATGTGGGATAAATTAATGTACATGAATCTACACAAAATAAGAATAAGAATATAAAAATAAATATTTAAAACAAAGTATTTTTGCGCATCTATGTATTTCTTTCTTTTTTTTTTTTTACTTACATTTCAGCAAAAAAGAATATTTTTAAATATATATATTTTTTTCTGTTTAAAATTAGTTTCGTTTAGTTAAAAAATCATAATAAGAAAATCTGCTTTTTAAATACTAATTAAGAAATCAGCTTACAACTAGTATCTTAAAATAATGATTATGAGAAATGCTCTAAAAAATCGTACTCTTTTCCGTATTCTGTACAAAATTTTAGTACGATTCTTGGTTTTAAAAAAAAAATCGGCGTTTTGCTTTCTTAAACGCCAATACTGGCCACTTTCTCTCCCTTTGTTGCTACCTCATCCCCGTACTGAGTAACCCAGTTTCCATGTAATCCGGTCTACCTATCTTTCTCTCCAGTGCCAACTTAAGGTGGAATGGACTATAATAGATATGTTTATCAGATTGCTTTTCGTGGAAGGAATTTTCTGTTACGAAACTTTTAAAAGGTTACAATCATTTAATTAAGAACAACCCAACGATAATTGGTTCCAGTTACCCCTTCACAATATAAGGAAATACTCTTAGTACACTTTCAGGTACTATTTCCATTCCCTGTTACTTCTAGATGTTTATCTTGTAATAATATTATCATTTTTTTAATTGTAATGCATTAAAGTCATCGCTATGTTTTCTCAAAATCTCTATCTACATTCAATCATTGTAATTTAAGATGTATAAGTGTGAAGTAGCAAGCATCAAGTAAGATCTAAGAGCTTTCATAAAGCACAAAGAAATTATATTTCATTTGTAATTTGAAGAATAAGTAAACCATTGTTAAATTTTTACTAAGAACTTTTAAACAAGTATTTCTAAGTAGTGCTTATTCAACTTCATAATGAAGATTTAAAAATTTAGAAAATATACTTATCTTTCGTGATATTCTCTATCTAGGTAACTTGTACTCAATTATTAACCTCGCTTAAGAATCTGTATAATATTTTGAAATGTAATGACACAATTAACACCAAATAATAGTATTAGCACTAAGTATTTCTAAGTAGTGCTTAATTAACTTCATAATGATGATTTGTAAATTTAGAAAAAAATATAATAATCTTTCGTGATATTTAAATAACTTGTACTCAATTATCAACTTCGCTTATGAATCTGTATAATATTTTGAAATGTAATGACACAATTAACACCAAATAATAATTTAAATGTCTTTAATATTGATATTTAAGAAAATATTTTTAGGCTATTACATGAATCTTCTAAGTAATCCACATGCACCTCAAAGAGGGGGAACAAGGGCTTGGTTAATTAGCCCTCTTTTTTCTGCAACTGGACGAACTCGATGTTTATCATTCTATTATTTCATGTATGAAAGATCAATTGATCCAGCAGGGCCAAGTTTAGGAAGTTTAAGAATTCATGTTAGATCAGCAGCAGGTGAAGCGGGTGGTAAAGTAACCACTCTTTGGAGATTGCACAATCATCAAGGTCAAAGATGGCAAACATCAAGAACACCAGTTGTCATGGGTTCTGAAAGAGCTGCACCCAGTAGTCCATATCAAGTACGTAAAATAGTTCTTCCCTCGTACATGCTTTATAATTTTATCAATCTAAATGTTTGGCATACATTTTTTTGTACAATTAAATAATCTGTAAAACAGAAAAGCATTTAAAAAAAAAACAGTTGTATCAACAAATATATTGCGTTACTGATTCTGTTTCAAAATGTGAACAAATTGAACCGTTTTTTTTTAAAACTAAAAGGTATTCAGAAGAAATAAAAAAACATGTATATAAATTATTTTTTAAATGTTTTTTAATATCCATTAAAATAATCATTTAGTGTAACCATCATTAGCTTTAAGATTAATCAAATTAGAGTGGGGCCGTGGTAGCCTGTGGGCACTTACGGAAATGCTCACTATTTCGGCACCACTGGCGAGGTCAAGAAAAAGCCGCAAAATTGAGAATATGGTAACTCGACCGATCTATGCGTCACATCTTGCTACAGCGTGCAACCCTATTTCGTTGATTGAGTAGGAAAATGATAGTTCTATTCTATTTATAAATGTCTTTCTTATTCACTTCTATCTTCACACCGCTCTTATATTTTTTATAAGCAGTTTTCGTTTCGAATGAAAAATTCATACTTAATTTAATGTTTATGTCTCAGAATTTACTTATAAATAGATTCTCGTAAAAATTTTATTTTTCAACTTCTTTTTTTTATTATTATTGTTCTTGAAAAAGTGTAAAAACTACTTTTTTTTTTAATCTATTTCCTAAGACAGTTTACCATTCTTTACTATGTTACATATATAAGGAAATTTTATATAAGGTATTTTTTTTATTGCAATACATTGCAAAAATTGCTTATTGCTTTTATCGCTAAATTCAGCATTTCCGATGCGAAATTAGGAAATAAAATTAATTCTTTTATTCCACATGCATAATAAAAATTCTTCGCAATGAAATACATATTGTTACGCTAATAATGAACTATAATAGATTTGAGAGATGAGTTAAGGAAGCACTTCATGCATTTAAAAAAAAAATTGCCTCACTTGTTTGCTTTTTCAGATCTGGAGATTTTCTTAAATCGTTTTTCATCAAATTAAACATTTAATCAGAAAAAGGTGATAATTTTCAATGTGGAAATATATATAAGAAATTATTCACAAAGGAATCGATACTTTTACGCAAATAATAAATTAAGATAGGTCTGAAAAAATAGACCTGAGAAAGCAATTAATACATTTAAAGTGCTTTACTTTAATCTTACCATTTTTTTTCATTTGTTTGTAGTTTCAAAAGTTATAAAAGTTTTAAAAAATTATTTATATATATTTCATTATCATATGCAGCACTTTACTTTAACCTTATTATTTTATTCATTTTCAATAAGATGAAGATTTTAATGAAACTACTTCAATATTTTGCCGTTTCAAAAGTTATAAAAATTCAGAAAAAAAAGTTTTATTTAATTTTAATCCGATCAAATTTACTTTAACATTATTTTATTCAAATGCTATTTCAAAAGTGATAAAGTACAAGAACCAAGTTTTATTTTATAATTATACGACTAAGAAAAGAGTGCCATTTCTTATAACATTACTAAATAAGATATTATATAATAATATAAGAAAAAGAAAACGAATGGTAGATTCAAAATAAATAATAAGAAAATCCTCATAGAAAAAATTTATATTTTTGGACAAATAATGATTAATTGGGGAAAATTTTAGGAAATGGATCTACTAAAGCAAATTATACATTTAAAATAATTTATCCTTAGAAGGCAACAGTGAACTATTTTGTTAATATGAAATATATTTCAGATGCTTTTGTATATAGTTTTAAAAACTTAAATAAGCATGTATTATAAAATTAGTTATAGTGCCTTGACATAAGAGTTTCTCTATTTTTTCAGTTTGATTATACCAACCTGCACTTTAGTATACATAAAAGTAAAATATATTTTATATTTTAGGGCTCTAAGAGAACTTTTGCTTTTATTTGTTCTTTAGCATTTATGCTATTTTTAGCCTAACTGATTTGTTTTATCCATCATGATTGCTTGCATCTTAGAAAATATCTATAGTTGATTTATCGAGAAAATTACATTGTCAACAATGTCAACTTTCATCATAATTAACAACACTTAAACTCGAAAAAAAAGTTGTTCGCAAGTATAACACTAGTTTCCATTGCATTTATTTATTTATTTATTTTTACTAAGAAATTGAAAATAAAAAACACTTCTGAGAAAACTCCAAACAAATCAATACAATCAATGCATCAGAATACGACCTCAGGTCAATGCTCTTCACAGACATAAAATTTTAAAATTAAATTCCAGTTTAGAAGTTCAGATTAAAACTAAATTTGAAAGATTTAATTAAAATTATCACTAAGTATTGCAAAGAGAATTTTGCGTTTTAATATTTGTGTTACATGATCTTATGAAAACACAAAACAATGAAAACAATTGCAACAAATTAGTGAAAACAATTCTATCCCTTGTTTACAAATGCTACGCAAAAGCAAACAATTTGGCGACAGAGCAGGTTTGACTTAAAAGTTTTCGCCAAGAATGCCAAGCTGTGCCGAAATCGTGAGCATTTCCGTGAGTGCAGCCCGTGGTTAGAGAGAATCGGACTCCGACGTGTGGGGCCGGGGTTTGATCCTCAACTCCTCTAATTATATGCGATATACGTGCTCGTAAAATCCAATGGTTGGTCACTAAGCCGTACAGGTATGTGGAGAAATTTTCTTCCCCTTCAGATATGTGTCTAAATTGAGAAAATGGCCTTACGAATGAGTGGTATTGCTATCTTTCGGTGGGGTTCTGAGTTAAGACGTACTTTCACCCTTGCGATGCTCTCTTGTCAAACGAAAGGCCGACCTTCCTGACTTAATTCTCAAAAGGCCAATGGTAGGCGAGCTTGGCTTGGTGGCGTTCATGCTGAAAAATGCTATTTTAATAGCATTTCGGAGATTTCATGTTGTTGGAAAATCACTTTTTGTCACATTACTTGTATGAGACAGAGCATCATCCTTCTTGGAAATAAATGGATCTCAGAGTATCTTAAACTGTCAACTTTGTGTATTTATTCGCTTTGCTCAGTTGTAGAGTGAACAAAGTGATGACTTCGGTCTATGACTATAATTAATTTAAATTTTGCATTTAAGCTCATTATTTAAGAATCGTATAAGCTCTTTAAAGTTTCAAAACTAATAAAAACAATATAACTTTATTAAATCTTAGTCGCATTAAATCTTAGTCCTTATTATTGCATCTAAAGTATTTTATAACAAATAACTTTCTAACGTTATTTGTTATTTATTAGTATCACTCGTAATGTGTGAAAGAAATTTTAATCGATTTCGCAACTGATTCGATTATTCAGGTTTTGACCATCGGTACCTTGCTTTATTGACGTTTTAACTTTACATAGAATTTATTTATACATTATTTATATATAATTTATCTATAGGTAATTTATCTATACATAATTTATTTGTAACATAAAATAGTTTCAATCCAACATCCTTTTTTGATGTCCTGGTGTCGAACCAAGGCAGATAAAAAGGTCTGGTGCTTCGTCAATTCAGTGAAGTTCTAAATGAATAGAAAAGCTCTTGAAATATGAAAATGGGCTGGCAAAATTTAATAAAATTCAATTTTCGTCACCAAATAAAATAAATTACATTAGAGATAATGAATGATTCAGCCAAAAAACACATTTGTGTTGTTGTTACGCATCCCCCTGGTGTAGGAAAGCCCACACAAGGTCCAAGAGACCCCGTCGCCTGGGAACATCGAAAATCTCCTACTAAACCATCAGCTGCCTCTAGGAGGCTCCTAAAAAATTAAGAAGGTGAGCAGGACTAGCGGGAAAGGAACAGGAGAAAAAATCGTTTTCGCATTCTGAAATTTTATGCATTTCAAGTGACCACTTCTGAGAGTTGTAGAGGCAGCTGCATAACAGAGACACGCCCGGACTAATTGCAGCGTACCAGTTATAAACTGGTGGAAGGCGCCAACTTGAAAGTAAATTACTTTTGTGGAGCAAGTGGATTTCCGAAAGAATTAGCTGAACAAAGTTGGCAATCGGAAAATTACACCCATTTCTGGCAAGAGTATCTGCAATCTCATTACCTTACACCCCAACGTGCCACTGAAGGTATACTGATTTCCTCCGGCCCAGCTCAGAGAGAGGTACAAGAAAATCCTGATCAGGTTTATCATATATTTTCAGTCAATTTATTTGGTATTGGATGGCACTTTTATTGTCAGTCAAAATCTAAATACAACTATAATCAGTAATAAGGGCAAACTCAAGAGCCCTCCCAATAGCAATAATTTCTGACCTAAAAACTGAGCAAAAGTCAGGGTTACGGATACTAAATTTAGTTTCCTCTTCGGTGTTGCTGGTGAAAACACCACTCCCAGCTCTTCCGTCTTCAAATTTGCTGCCATCCGTGTAGATAGCCAAGGCCTCAGAATGGATATTATTAATGACCTCTAAGACCAACTGTTTTAGAAGTTCAGGATGATCCTCCTGTTTGCTAGCACGGGATTTCAAATCCTCATTGAAACTGATATTCTCAAATGATACCGTAAGAGGCAAACAACTAAAAGTCACCATTGGAACAATTTTAAAATTCATAAAACCACATACTCAAGTGGTGTGTTTCTCTTTGAACGCTGGTTGCTTGTCCAATATAAAACATAGTTAGAAAGTACTATTAAGATCACCAAGGCTAATCAATTTATTAAAGTATCGAAAAGAGTTTATCTTAAATCTCGTAGTCAAAGGTAAAATGTCAACCCCTTAAAGAACCATTTCACTTGGGTAGCTGTTCCTCAACTCTGTGACAATTCTTACTGCACTGAGTTGGACTCTATCTAAAATCTTTAAATTAGTTGTAGAGGCAGTCTGAAAAATACACATTTGTTAAATTATTTATTAATGGTATAGTTTAAATCATTCTTAGTTTGCTTGCTTTTCATTCCAAGCATTTTTTCTGAATTTTTAATCCACAATGTATTTCAAAACGAGATAGATAGTACTTATACTATAATTTGTACTTTTCTTTTTTAAGTATAGCAGGTTAATTTAATTCTGTGTATAAGTTCACTTGTATTTTAAACCCATCAATCGATAAATTGATTATATATTCGATGAAAATATATACTACAATATAAAGACCCTTAGATATGCAACAAAGTATTAAAAATATTCGAATTAGTAATTAGTAAAATGACTTATTTTCCTGTTTTCATCAAATTTAGATAATTATTGAAGGAATATGGGGTGACGGAAGAGTTGGTGTGATTGCCATCGATGATATCAGCTTTTTTGATGGAGATTGCTCATGTAAAGCCTCATTTTGTTAAAAAATTCTTTATAAAAATTTCTTCATTTGAGAAGTTTAACTAAAACTTGACATATGGTTATTTTCTTCCATTTCAGCGCATCCTTTGAAAGCAACTGCTGTGATAGGTAAGCATAATTTTTTTAAAACATTTTTTGAAAAATTGCTTGATATTTTTCTTTTTCTCTTTTTTTACAATTTTATGTAAACCCTGGTTAAGTACTTAAATAAATTTTGGCTGCTTTAATTTGAAATAAAATTAATGCCAGTATTCGATTAAAGACAATCATTGAGTTAAAAACTAATTAAACATATTTTAATTTTAAATATTTTCCTGCATAACGTAAAACAATTTAAAACAATTTTTTTAACATTTATATTTTGTTTGTGTGGTTTTATATTTTTGCATATGAGAGAGAATTTTACAGAGGGCTCTAAATTCATCTGTGTATTTATTATGACCATGTATGTAACAAAATTGTTAATTTCAAAATGGGTCAAATTGTATTACTGTAAATTACTTTATACATGAAGAACTATGCAAAACTTTAGACGCTCACACCCCAAATACCAAACTTTGGAAACTTATAAAATCCTTAAGCACTACGCAGCCACAACAGGAGGACTGCAATGTCATTTTAGGCGAAAATGGACTGGCCATATCGGACAACAAAGCTGCAGCCAATTATCTGGGTTCTCACTATCAGAAGATAAGTAAACTAAATTTTACACCAATGGATAAAGATAAAGAAATTTGTGCAAAGAAAATTGTGCACGGATGCCGCAGCTCTGAAAGAGGCAACCCCATTTTTAGTGACGATTTTACAATGAAAGAACTTGATTATGCTTTGGGCACTGTAGATCCAAATAAATCTCCCGGTCCAGATAACATCCATGGCCTGATGATCTCCAGACATAGCAATAGGGGTAAGCAGAGCCTGCTAGAGATATTCAACCTGTCTTGGAAACTTGGAAGACTTCCTCGCGATTGGAAAAAAGCCCTGATTATACCTATCAGGAAACCAAACAAGAAAACCAGTTCTGCAGAAAGTTACAGACCCATCGCTTTGACAAATTTTTCTTGCAAACTTATGGAAAAACTTATTTTGGAGAGACTTACTTTTTATCTCGATTCTAATAACTTGTTCCCAGCTGAACAATATGGTTTTAAAGGGGGACACTCCACTGTGGATCAAATCTTATACTTTGGACAGAGAGTTCGTGACTCTCAGAATCTTAAACCTTCACATCATACCATTGCTGTTTTTCTGGACCTGACAATGGCTTTTGACAGAGTTTGGAGAAATGGTTGAATAATTAAGCTCTTCAACACTTTTGGCATTATTTCCTGGAATCATGACTTCATGAGGGATCGAGAGATCAGAGTGAAATTTAGCGATTCTATTTCTGGATCTTTAAGGTTGAGTCAGGGAGTCCCTCAAGGCTCAGTGTTGAGCCCTCTTCTCTTTGCCTTGCTTATCGCCGGCATCGAGGAGGTTGTGTCCAGGAGGTGCGAGGTTGGTCTTTATGCCGATGACATTATTCTCTGGAAGTCCGACTCCGATGTTGACCAATTGGAATCTGATGTTAATGACACCCTCTCTGAAGTCCAGAGTTTTGCTGAGAATCATAAACTGAGTTTTAATTTGTCTAAATCAATTACAAGCTTCTTCACGACTAACCGGCGTCTATATAACTATCAGCCAAACATCACTATGAATGGCCAATCACTGCTCCATGAAAAACACCCAAAATATCTGGGACTCTCTTTAGATCCAGAGATCCTGAGAAATAGACATATAGATCATGTGGTTAATAAATCCAGAAAGAGACTAGACCTTTTGAAATATATAGCTGGAAGGGATTGGGGTGCAAATGCCTATATCCTTAGATCAACTTATACCTCCTTGATAAGACCTATTCTGGAATATGGCTATCAGATTTACTTCTGTGCGTCAGCCACTAACTTAGCAAAACTTGAGAGAGTGCAATCTAGTGATGCTCGCATTATTACTGGCATGAGGCATAGTTGCCCCCACAGACTTGGTTTTATATGAATGCGATATCCAGCCTTTAAAGCTAAGAAGGAATGAGTTACTGGCAAGGTATTTTAACAAACTTTACAGTTTTGGTGTTTTTAACCGCACTGCAAATTATTTCCGTAATTGGACAAACAAACAAAGATTGAAAAGAGACAGCCCTTTTTCTCGTTTTCACCTGATGGATTTACTAAATATGAATGTTGAGAGTCACTCCGTGAGAAAAATCTTTTATCCCATGGAGGGCTTTCCTGGGGTACATTTCCAGCCTGATCTTGGAGCTCATACTAACAAAAAGGAAGATTTGCCTGATTACTTACGCCAACTTGCTCTTGAAATAATTAACCAAATACCAGCCACAGATATTCTCATCTATACTGATGGCAGCAAAGACGACAGCGATTCTTGTGGTAGCGGAATTTTCATTAAGGCTCCTAACTTTTCTAGAAAACTTACGATTAAGAATCCAGACTTCTGCTCTGTTTTTAGATCTGAGCTAATTGCCATCGAAGAGACACTCAACGCTATTGGGTCTATAACATCATTCGCTAATATCTGTATCTTATCCGATAGTCGTAGTGCCATACAGCACTTAAGTAACTGGAATAAGGCTGGCGACAAGACATCTGTCTCTATACTTAATAAAATTAAACAACTCTCTCATCGGCGTAAAATCTTCATTCAATGGATTCCCTCTCACATAGGCCTCTTTGGTAATGAAAATGCTGATCTTTTGGCCAAGCAGGGAGCTTCTGATAGCACAATTTCAAGTCAACCTTTGACCTTCCCTGAGATTTGCTCCAAGATCAGAACCACTAACCAACAACTATGGAGCATCCCTCCGGCCCACTCTTGGTATAATGGACAGACTCCTGGTGGGGCACTTACCATAGGGGCTGATAGAGCCATACAGTCCACTATAAGTAGGCTCATAAGTGGACACATCAGGTGTCTCTCTTTTGAGCTTGGGCGAAAGACCTATTCAACGTGCATGAGGTGTAACTCTGCACAGGCTTCTCCCGATCGCATTTTACACTGTCTTGGTCTGGAAAAGAAAAACCTATACTCTGGTCTCTTACTTGTATTTGATTTCTTGAAGACTTTCGAGCTCATTGACTTGGTCTAGCCTGCGGCTGACCAAGAGGAATAAGTCAACAAACAAACTTTATACATATATACATAATAAAACCGCCATTTAGTATAGAGATAGATAAAGTTTCTTTTCATAAAGATTATGTACTATCTCATAATTACTGTGAGGAAAACTATTATTAACTTTCTATGAAAAATGCTATGTGGTAAATATGTAATTCTACTACCAAATTAAAATGGGAGTATGAGAACTTAAATGATGGCATGACTGCTGTCGTTATGTCATGCAACGGAACAGAAAATTCTTGCTTATACTACACATATCTTGTTTATACTACAATTACATACATACTTTATCCTCCTTTAGACTCTTCGCCCTAGATGGCGGTTCGAAAAAGTATTGCGGCGTAGTAATGCAGTGTTGTAACAAATCAAATGCAATTTAGACTGTTTTACTCCAATTATCAACTGAATAGACACTGCCAAAGGTATCACTGGCAACGAGTGGTACACGTGCTGGCGACTAAATTAAAGAACAGTCTTTAAAGAACAATGCAGAACATTAAAGAACAGTTAATAGTTTTTCATTTATTTTTTAAATACAAACTGAGTCCGGTTTTGATAAAGAGGAGGAGACACTTTCTGCATAAGCAATCGACATTTTGCAGTTCGGGCGTATACATCGCAACTTGTGGCTGTTCTGTTTGATAGATGGGTCAGGGAAAAGCTATATCATCCACAATACATCCCGGATTTAAACTCTTGTGATTTTGACTTGATTTCTACGATGAAGATCCACTTCTAACATTCTTCTCAGAACTATTCTACAGACTCTATAGTCTTTAGACCGTTTTACTCCAATTATCAACTGAATAGACACTGCCAAAGGTATCACTGGCAACGAGTGGTACACGTGCTGGCGACTAAATTAAAGAACAGTCTTTAAAGAACAATGCAGAACATTAAAGAACAGTTGATAGTTTTTCATTTATTTTTTAAATACAAACTGAGTCCGGTTTTGATAAAGAGGAGGAAACACTTTCTGCATAAGCAATCGTCATTTTGCAGTTCGGGCGTATACATCGCAACTTGTGGCTGTTCTGTTTGATAGATGGGTCAGGGAAAAGCTATATCATAAACAATGCATCCCGGATTTAAGCTCTTGTGATTTTGACTTGATTTCTACGATGAAGATCCACTTCTAACATTCTTCTCAGAACTATTCTACAGACTCTATAGTCTTAAGACCGTTCTACTCCAATTATCAACTGAATAGGCACTGCCAAAGGTATCACTGGCAACGAGCTGGTAGTGTACACGAGCTGGGAACTGCATTAAAGAACAATAAAATTTGGTAGCATATATATCTTTTGAATTAGCCTTAAATAAATAGCTGCTACTATTAAAGTTCCAACCCTCTTACATAAAAAAGAGATCTTTATTTAAATACAAAGTAGAATAGTGTAAAAAAGGAGCCTGGTCCCAAAAATATGTTATAGTGTAAGCTCAAAAAACACATCTGACCTATCTATACACAGTTACATATTTATTTCCTATTTTCTAAAAATAAGGCTGCGGGTCATCAAGCATCATTCTCTCCAGAAAGTCCTGTTTTTCCCCCTTGAACTCTTCTACAACCTGAAAATATGTTCCTTTCCATAAGTTTTTTTACTTTGATAACTCACACAGGGCAAAAACTGATCAATAATGTAGGAGAATCTGTTCGAAGAAAGCTATCTACCATGACTCGCTCTATGACATGGATGTTTTTCTGATTTCATTTTTTGTTTGTTTGATAAGTTTTTTAGTTCCAATTTGCAGCAAACTTTTATGATTATATGTATAACTTTCGTCCAAAATATTTCTTATTGCCTCTCTGTCAATATTCCTCATGACTGCTATTATATGATTACTCAAAATCCAAATTTCATTAATCTTTAATGCGTTTTTATAAATCCTTGACGTCACAGCTATACCAGGACATTTATATTCAACCTACTCCTGCCCTTTCAAACATTATATGTGTAATTCGAGAAATCAAGTGCATGACATACAAATATTTCCAAATACCTACTTAAACAATCGGAAACTTACAGTTGTAATGTATATATATAATCAATTTCAGAGGGGAATTAAGGTAAATGCAATTTATAAGTTTATTTAAATGCCAGCAACTCGACAAAATAACTTCCCTATATGTTCAGTTCTTCAAGTTATGTGAGATTGTGTTGCGTGTATAATATTTAATTCACTGGGTGAATCATTAAATTTACTTTTCTATTAGGGGAATGCTCATTTGATAGAAATATGTGTGACTGGAAGAACAATACGGAATCACCTCCACCTTTGCAAGAACTTGGTTCACATCGAGCGACTTCGAAGTTCAATCGACATGATTTGCAATCTCAAGAAGGTCTCACTTGGCGCTTGGCATCAATCATAAGCAGACCAGCCAATCTACAAGACCATACCTTTAGAGCTCCAAGTAAATATGCTTAAATAACCTTCTTTCTTTTATTCATAACCGTCGTTGAACAGCCGACACAATTTTATGGGTTTTGCGACTACTAATGTTCAACCCCGGAGCTTTGTAATTTTGAACTCAATCCAGAAGACAAGGAAACTCCTGGATCAAGTATTGGGAGAAATTTGTCTTCGTGGAGGACTTCTTGATGGTGCTAACCCGCATTTGCGGTGCATGGGGAGGTAGACCACGAGAACCTCCTACGGTTAGCCTGATGGCAAGGGGACCCTAACCCATGATCCGTCTACCACTAAAGATATTTCACGTCAGCACTGTGGTCGGTGCAAGCCGGATGCGGAATTCGTATCGACTGGGATTCGAATCCGTTTCGCTCATTGGAAGGCTAACGTTCTATCCCCTGAGCCTTCGAGGCTCCTAAATAACCTTCTTGAAATTATTTTTCTAGTTAAATTTTAATTGCATAATAAAATTGGGATTCAACAATTGTAATAAAACAATAATTTAATTAAATAAAGCACTCTAAAAATATGCTAGAAAGAAATGGAAATAAGCAATCTGAACTAAAGAGATCCAGGGATCAGAATATACAATAGAAAATTCATTTTACAGAGTGGTTTTATAATAGTGCCAGAGCTTAAAGCACTTTCACTCAAAAAGTACCGAATCTAGGTCAAAGTCCATCACCACGTAGTATTGTACGTACTAGTTCATTTTCATACAGTCAGTTCAAACACGTCAGTTAATTAAAAGATGACAATTAAATTTTAATCATAAAATTTTTTTGTATTTAATGAAACAAATTAAAAAATGTTGAATTTTGAAAAAATGGTTAATTTGAAAGCAAAATAAGCTTGGTTTTAAAAACGTCAAAAACGAGTAAAAAAATTTTTTTCATTAAATTAATTAAAAATGTTTTAAAACAATCATTTTTTTTATATTTAAAATACTTTTCTCAAAAATCGTCACTTTTTTTTAAAAAAATTATAGCTGGATACGTATTTTTTGACATCTTCAATCAAGCATCCGCCCAAAATCCAGTATTAAGAAGCCCAGATTTCGCAGCAAGTCAAAATGATGCTCTTTGTTTGAGCTTCTGGTTTGCTCCATTCGGCCGTGGAGAAGCAACAGCTTTAAGTATCATGCGAGTCGAACTTGCACCACCTGAAGGAGAAAAGGAGCAACGACTTCTTATATGGAAAATGGCCACCAAGAAGTTTGACACTTCTCGACCAGACTGGATGTACGGTCAAGTATCTGTGGCGACACTAACAGCATTCAGGGTGAGTAATTTTAATTCTTTATAATGTTTTGAATTCGAGGGTTTATGCGTTAATGAATGATCAAATAAGCAACATTCCTGTGATAGAGTAGTTTTAAGAGCACCTTTTGTTAAATACTGGCTCTTGAGTTCATTTCTGGATTATTTGGCAGCTTAAGAAAAAAGATTTGGCTTTATTCAATTATTTGAATTTATTCAATTGAACAAATTAATTCATTCAATTCCATCCATTCAATTGAGATATAGATGACAGCATAAAACAGAATCGGGAATGAATGTTCCCATTTTTATACGATCAACCCCCACTATAGTGAACCTTCAAGGGACTGAAATTTCGGTTCACTATAACCGGGAGTTCACTATATCAATACTGCAAACAATCTAAACTAATTTTCCCGAACAGTTTCATTTTATTACAAGCTTTTTAAATAAATGACTAATAAAACGAAATGCAAAAATGGTTAAAAAACAGTATGTAGTAACAAAAAATGTCTTAACTTTTATTTTTTATTACTCTTCGTTTTGCGTTCAAAAAATTTAGGGATGGCCTTCATTTAGGGATAAAAAAAACTGAGACAGAAGAAGCAGACAAGAAAAAATGCTTATGGCTATATTCCACTCAATCGATGGTTTTAAAAATCGGTATATGTATTTTATGTAGAAATTTCAAAATTACCAAAAAATGAGGAAAAAAATCAGTCGAAGACAGAAAAAGTTCGTAAAAAACCCAATTTCCTCTTTTCTTTCTGTTCACTATATCCACAAAAAATAATATTATCCTTTAGGAAAATTTGCCATAGAGAAGCCTATGGTAATCTATGGCAACCTATGGCTACCATAGAAATTTGTATGGCAAGATACCATACGCCTATGGTTACCAGAGAGATTTGTATGGCACAACCCCATAAGCTTATGGCTACCATAGAAATTTATATGGCAAGATACCATACGCCTATGGCTACCATAGAGATTTGTATGGCACAACCCCATAAGCCTATGGCTACCATAGAAATTTATACGGCAAGATACCATACGCCTATGGTTACCATAGAGATTTGTATGGCAAAACCTCAAAAGCCTATGGCTACCATAGAAATTTGTATGGCAAGATACCATAGGCCAATGGTAACCATAGAGATTTGTATGGCAGTATACCATAGACCAATGGTAATCATAAGGATTTGTATGGCACATCACCATTGGCCTATGGCAACCATAGAAATTCGTATGGCAGTATACCATAGGCCAATGGTAACCATAACGATTTGTATGGCAGTATACCATAGAGAAAAGCTGATCTAGATCCCCACCAACGAAACAACAACTTCTATGGAGTCCTCAAAAACATCTTCTAAAAGAAATAAATATCCATTTTTTCACCCCGAAGTTAATTAAATTCAACATGTAATCCCACAAGGCATTCCTGGTGAGTCTTTTCCGGCCTCCGGGTGGCCAATTTTCCCATTTTTGAGTGTTTGAAATCCGATGTTCCATTCTTTTAGGCTTAGAGTATCAGACCGCCATATTAACGTGTCATCCACTACAAGTGGAATTTTTCGCTAACTTTGGCGACTTATTTTAATATTTTTTCGATCTCATTCTTGGTCAAAAACATTTTATTGCAAATGCCTATGCGATTATCGATCTGAATTTATTAAGTTTTTAATTTTCGGTGGTCTGGTGCTTTTATTATCTGTATCTTTTTAAAATATGTCGCGATTGGGTATAGGTTTTCGCTATGATAAATTTTGCTATTTGTTACCGCTGACTTTGTGCCCTTTAATTAATATATTGCTGTTTATATTTTTATTTAAAATTTTAATATTTCTTTCTCCCAACTGTTTCTGATTAAACGGCATCTTTCTTTTTATTTTATCCCCTCCCTCTGATTTTATATAAATTTTTTAAGTCACAACACGTTTCCATTATTAATGGTGTTCTATTCCCCATGGCAATTTGTAGACAATCTTCATGATGAAAAACGCAGTTAAGTGCTTATGATCAAGCCAGGTCATCATTTCTTTAATAATTAAAAATTTTAATTCTTTTAACTTGTTCGGTGATAATTTCATTTTATTGCTATCATATATCAATATCAAAGTCAGTGTTTACATTCTCATTAGTTTTTGATTTTAATTCCACTTAGGTTCTTGTAATGTTTTTTTTACATTATCTTACATACGTTAGGGCTTTATATTTTTATTTTGTGTTTAATTTTTACTTGCCATTAAATTGTTTTTTATCATGTCTCTGTGTTTTACTATATTACAACTAATATTTCCTAAGTATCCACATATATTTGTACAATGTTCTGTTACATATTTATACAAAGCTTAGGGTCATCACTTAACTAGATTTTCTGGATTACTGGTTGACAATTATTTTGCTTCAATATCATCAACGGGACAGTCCCTGGCCAAATCATCTGTTGCTGTTACCAAAAATGCTTTTAACAATTTAATCTTTCCTTAAGTTTACAACTTTTTCGTCATAGCGATGCCCCATACCTAATTAATTTTTATTTACTATCCCTGACCAATTGTAAATAGCAATTATTAATTTTACCAATTTTAATCATGTCTTAAACATGCTTGTATTTTCCAATGTTTCTATATTGCGTTCTCTTTTCTAACTATGCTTAACACAACTCAACATAAATTTTCTGAGTTTTATATCCCTCACTAGTAGGGGATCAACTAATTTAGCCTGTTTTCCATTCTTAGCTTTTCATAGTCTAATACCATCTTTTTTATAGATAAAATTTTGTTCACATGCCACCACTGGTTGCACCGTTACATGTTCGGCTTTTGTCCCGTTTGGTCTATTTTAATCTAATTCCGCTTCGACCACCGGCCCCACTCTTTATCTTTTGAGTTTTCATAGTATTTTATTGTTTTAGTAGTCTGTTTAATTTTTAGCTTAGTATCACATATCAAAATTTAAAAAATTTTAATACTCGCTCCGATCATTGGACCATTATTTTACTTCGCTTTCTTTTAGGTTCCTCTAATATCTGACGCTTATCGAACTAATTATGATACCAATCAATCAAATTAACGTTTTGTATACTCGCTTCGACCTCCGGACCCACTTTCTATTTTCTTGTTTTTTACAGCTTTAACAAATATTGGTAGCCTGTACTCAATATATTTTGTTCTTGTTGAAGAAGCTGATTCTGGAGAATACAGCGAGTGGAGTAGGATGTCGCCTTTAAGTGTTTCCAAATAGTGTTTTCACTGGCCCGTTAAATCTCATCAATCTCTTACTCACGTCTCTTAATTTTAACTTTAAAAACAACCTATTTACTTACTTTTGGACCGTTTCCATGAGTTTGATGTAACCATAATTTTTAGTGCACACAATGAGGCTAAAAAAAATTTTTTTCATAAAATTTTATTTCTTTTTCCCAATAGATTTTCGAACAAAAGATAAATTAGGGACGCCTATTTACATCAGAAATCTCGTACGTACAACAATAAAGAACATTATACTTCGTTTAAAGAAACATGACTTCAAAAAATAATGTTATTTTTGTTATTCATTTGTTATTTATAGGTTGAATTTGAAGGAGAAGCCACGGATGGAGGATTTGCTTTGGATGATGTAACGTTTTACGACGGAAACTGTCAAAGTAAGAATTCTGAAACTTCTAGAATTGAATTTCTTCAGGCATGGGATATTAGTATTTTTCCCCCAACGACATTTGATTTCAAAACTGCTCAGTTTACTGCACTGCTTTGTTCTTAAACTGATACAGCTTTAGTAACCGAACTAGTTCGACCACATATGATAAAAAAAGAAGCAAATGCACCACGACCGGAAATTTCTCCACCGAAAGCGTTATGCACTGTTTGAATTTTCATTCTAAAATTATGGTAAAATAACCGACAGCATTCTGTTTATCAGATTAACCGTTAAGTTAACGGTAAAGAACATTTTTTACCTTTACGGTTTTGAAACCGTTTACAATTAGTATGGTTATATAACCATGAATACTAAATTATACGGTTTTTAAATCATTTACAATTAGCATGATTTCAAAACCACAAAAAAAAAAAAGATTTTACCAGGGCATAGGAGTTAAGCCTTATGTTAGGTAATGGCACTGGAGAGTACAGGACACAAATGAAAAAGTGCAGGCCCCTGGATGCTGAAGGGAATATAGGAAATATCGTGGTGTCGACGCTGGGACTCGAACCCAAGTTCTGTTGGTTACGAGATTAACAGATTAGCCCTCACGGATATTATATGTACACAGTTGCAAGGAGCTATGTGGCATCATTAGTTATGCCTAATTGGTGCGATACAATTCTGGTTGTTTAACAGTATGAAGTGAAAGTAGTTAATAACCGGCTTTTTTTCGCCGATGACAATTTGAATACCATCTTATTTAAGGTTATTCGGCTATTTTCTTTGAATATTGTATAAAGAAGTAATTAAATAAATTATTATTTAACCATTTTTTCCTAGAAATTTGTAACTGTGTAAATGGATCCAGCCAGGTCATAATCTGGAAAAAAAGAATAGGAGGTGCTCTTAAACATTAGTTTCTTCTTTTGAAGGGGGACCAATTTTAATTATTATAAATTAATCAAAAGGGTTAGTTAATTTTAGAAAATAGGGTGCAAAGAGCCGCGATGGCTCAGGGGATGGAGCGTTCGCCTTCCAATGAGTTAAATCGGATTCGAATCCCAGAGATGGCTGGTCGATACGAATCCACATCCGGCTTGCATCGACCACAGTGCTGACGTGAAATATCCTCAGTGGTAGACGTATCATGGGTTAGAGTCCCTTTTGCCGTCAGGCTTACCGTGGGAGGTCCTCGTGGTCTTTCTCTCCATGTAAAGCAAATGCGGGTTAGCTCCATCAAAAAGTCATCCACGAAGGCAAAATTTTTCCCAATACTTGATCCAGGAGTTCCCTTGTCTTCTGAATTGGGTTCAAAATTACAAGGCTCCGGAATTGAACATTAGTAGTCGTAAACCCAAAAATTCGGTCGGCTGTTCAACGACGGCTATAAAATAAAATAAAATCGGGTGCAACGGTGAATCGGTTTAAATATGAATACGAGTGGTGGTTGCTCTCATCTCCAAATTAAGTGGCCCGGGTTCGAATCTCAGCGGAGCTAGACGATACGAATTCTGCTCTCAACTAGCACCAACCACAGTACTAACGTAAAATAACCTCAAGGGTCGACAAATAATGGGTTAGAATCTCCTTGCCGTCTGGCTAACCGAACCGATTTTTCATGGCTTTCGTCTCAATATAACGTAATGCTGGTTAATTCTATCATAGAGTCCTCCGCAGAAAGTAGTTAGTTCCAATGCTTCTTCCAGGAGTTCTTTGGTCTTCTGAGTTGGATTCTCAATTACAAGGCAATGGAGTTAAACACTGATTGGCATATACCCAAATACGGATCGGCTATTAAACACCGGTTATAAAACAGAGAAAAATATGAATGCAAAGGGAAAATTTTCGGTGTTATCCTTTGAGGTGCAACAATTTTAGGGGAAACTTAAAATATTTAACCCTATCAGAGGTTTAACCTACCAGCTTTAATATTTTTAAATTTAACTTTAAAGCTTAAATATAAGATATCAAATCAGAAATTAACAACTCTAATAAACCTCAGCTATTTTCAGAATAAACAAAGAAGTTATCTACTACTTCGCATTTATGATAAGATTAATAAATTTTTGTTTGTCGTTTATAAGGTCTTTGTTAGTTGCATAAGAATTAAGAAAGAAAAAAAAAAGACGCAATTGTTAGTCGCTTACGATGCTTTAAAAACCTATCCACATTATTAGAAACATTAATAGTTATTTTATGTTTGAGTGTGTTTGTGTTTTTTTTTCTCAATCAAAAAGCCACGAATTTATTATTATTAAATTACCCATTAATTATTAATTATCCACGAATAAATTATCTGATATATAGAAAGCAGAGAAGTTTTGAACCGAAAGAGATTTTATCTTATACATATGAATGGCTGACATAGTAAGTTAATAATCACAAAAGCTATGAAATCATAAACAGAAAGTGAACTCGTTATCAAATAACGAATAATTTAAAACAGGAATAATATTATAGTAAAAGTGTGTAAATTTGATGCCTTCTAGGGAAGATAAATTATCTTTAATTAACAAACAAAAATCCCGTGAAATCGTTATAATGAAAATGAGTACAATAGACAAAACATTATGAGAAAGAAAGAAAAACTTTTAAACAGGCTTACACAAACAAAATAATAAAAAAGGATTTAAAAATGGAATATTTTCTAGTGAAGATAATATAGTAAATTAAGTTAAGAGCTATAGAAATCTGCAAGGATATAACAAAAAAAAAAGAAGAAAAAAACGAAAGGAAAGAAAAGGAAACAAACAGGATGGGGATCAAAAATCAGAAACAGCAATATGCTTACAGAAACAAAATAAAAAGCTTTTATAGAATGTCATCTAAGTACAATAAAATTTAATTGCACAAAGAAAATCAAGTTATAGCTATGAAATATTCCCAGAATTTGAATGTAAAATTTATATTAATGAGTTCAACCTTATGATATTTGTAGCAAAGCATGTTCTTGTGTATTTCTTACAATTAATGTGCAAAAAAAAAATAGATAACTGTAAATAATATGAACTATGCTTCTTCAAATAATGCTTGAGAAAAATAAAAGCCAAGTGCTGAAGATATTACATCAGCATCCGTATGTACTCAAAGAAAAAAATTCTGGTAAAATTATCATGCTGTTATAATAATGACTTTTCTGGAAAAAAAACGTAATTTTGGTAAATAAAACAAAAATTTATGGTATTTAAGCCATCCATTTGGTAAATTATTCCGTTCATATGGTAACGGTTTTACCGGAAACTCTGGTTTTCAAAATTATAGCTCTTATTACCACACATTTAGTAAAAAGTACCAAAAAGGAATTACATTTAACCGAATAAATGGTTTAATGGATAAGGTATCATGATAAAATTGCCAAATTTTATCACATTTACCAAATTTTATAACAGATTATAGAACCGTATTTTATTGTTCATTTTACCAAAATCATTACCAAAACGCTTTGGTAAAAATTACAAAACTTTTTGTTCTCATGGAGCCAGAAACACGATAAATTTTACCATATTCAGGTAGTTCTTATTATACTTTTTTTCTCTGTGTGTGTACGAAAGAATAGAAAACAGAAAACTTGAATAGCTTTTGTTCTAATGATCGGATTTCCTCGTACTGACATGAATTCTTAATGGTTCAAAGGATTGACTTTAAATAAGCTAATTTATTTGTGCAAATGTTGTTTTATGTTACAAAATCAAACCCAAAAACGCACTTTGTACAAACAGACTTTTTTTCCCGACACATTTCGATTTATATTGCTTATAATCTACTAACAACACATACGCAAAGTTGCACGTACCTACATAATAAATTCTCAACATCTGTTATCTTTCATAGTTCTTTTGGACATAAATCTAACAACAGATTAATGATTCTCAGGGTTTGTTAAGTTAAAATTATATCATAAAAGCTTTTGTAAAATAAAATGATAATGAAATTGAAAAATAAAAAATAAAAATAAACAATCCGACAGAACGATATAGTCATAGAAATAGCAAGACATGCAATAAAATATAAGTAAATAGTATTAAAATTTTTACTATAATTTTTATAATTTTGTTAAAAATGATCAGAAAAAATATATGTTTGTGATATTTTACAAACATATGATTTAAAGAAAATTTTTACATTTTAAATACGATCATAATCAGGTAAAGGAAAATGTACAAGGGAAGCATTGTGCATGAAATAACTTCATAAAAATTAACGTAATATGCAAATTGAAATTATAAAAAAAAAAAAAAAAAACTTATGAATAATTTTCCTTTTAACATGTAAAGAATATTTTTCTTTAAGATGTAAACAATTCCCTTAAATTTTCAAGTAGTGTATAAAAAATCGTGTTTGGAATATACAGAAGAAACTTTTGGGAATTATTTCCTTTGGTTTATATTAATTAAAATGTTTTTGTGAAACTGTGAAGGTTTGATGTGAACTACAGTTAACTTAAGTAGTTAATTATTTTCTCTAGCATATTTGTCAATAAGCAGAATTAACAGAAATGATTGTACAGAACTTATCTACGCTTTCATTGTATCAACTAAACTGAAAGTGACATTCATTTTATCAACTAAACTGAAAGTGACACATCTTTTACTTATCGACATTGTTGACATACTGTAACCTCTCGAGAGGCAACTTTTGCGATAAGAAATGAAAATTGATTATCCACATTGATGGTAAAAAATGGTAATTTCTTTATGATGACATCCTTTTTCAATTGGAGATACCACAAATGTAAAAATGTATGTTAAGTTCCTTAGTAATCGGAAGGCATTGACATCATCAAACGATGTCATCCTTATGATAGAGAGATGAAGATATTAACTATTAGAAACTAAAATAATTCAATGACTAAATACAAGCCTACATGATCAATATTAATTCAAGAGGCCTGCCTCTTTTTTTTTTCTTTTTTTTTTTTTTTTTGAAAAATATATAAAGAAATTTGTTTTACTTATTTATATGATAAAATTCGCTATTTCTTAAAATTTCGACCAAATTAGCATTTTTTTATTGTAAATTATTTATATGCAGAGTGTCCCAAAGAAAGGGAAAAATTCGGCTACGAAACGTCGAAAATAACGATTAAAAATTTTGTCGCCACTTTTTTCGTCGAAAATGCACCTCATTTATTTATTTTTATTTTATATATAAATATGGAATTTTTATAAATATTTGATAGTTTTTTGAAAACTACTTTATCTCACTTCTTAAAACTTTTCTTCATTTTGAAATTGCAATGTTCACCATATTTTGAGAAGTACTACAAACGAAATGACATTCTAGGAATCTTTTTTAAACATTTTTTTAACATTTTTGGAAGAGTGGCCACAGTAAAAAATGCGATAACAAGCCACTGGCTCAAATTTTCTTCTATAATGATCCATAATGATCCCCCTTAATATATGTTTTCAGAAACATTTAAAACAATACAGACAATAGAGGTCTCGAGTACATGAGGAGGAAATAAAAAGCTATCGAAATCATACGAATCACTTAAGGATAAGAAGTGGAAGAAAAACTTTAAACGATTGTGTTTGCTTAATAAAACCGTTAATCATGCGGCAATCGAACAGGTTTTGATATTTACAATCTCTCCTTCCTCGTTAGTGGCTCGTTAGATTGTTTACTCCTCTCTTAAATATTAACCTGCATACTTTTTTACTTCATTTCTTACAAGGATTTTTATTTTTTTACCGGAAACTTTATATTGAGCACGGAACCTGTATGGTAGTGTTACAAAATTTCAGTCATTAAGAAATGCATGCTTCATATCCCAAATCCATAATGCATAGGCTGAAGCAAATCGATTGCCAGTTTACCAAGATTAAAACGCTTTATAAGATGTTTACACTGTAAATATAAATCAATTTTCTATGAATAAATTCTTACAGCCTGGCTGATCTAATATAAAAATCAATTAAAATTAGGATAGCTTTTTAATCTGATAAATTCGCACCGTTGTAGGGATATTGGATAAGTTTTTTTTTAAATTTATTTTACTTAAAATAGTTAATTTTATTCACAAATTAAAATGTTTCTTAATTGGTGAAACTCATAGCACCGTGATCAGTTCAACTAACAGGCAATCGATTTGTTTAGCTTGCAAATTTTATGAACGATATTAATGTATATGTACTTTAATATATATTTTTAGAATCCTTATCAAAAATAAAGGCAAAAAACCTTTGACATTAGAGGTCGCAAATTACTGTTTATACGAAGGGGAAAAAACGTCATCGAAATACATCATCATACACAAAGTGAATGAGGCAGAGCCTTTTAACTGTTTTGGTTTGAATGTTTATGTTTGCCTCATAAGTAAATGATCTCCCAAGCAAGGAATTACATACAACCGGTTCTATTGCGTAACAAGCTCTGCTTTGTGTATGTTTAAGAATGGAAAACATCTTCGCATGTTTCCAAACCGGTTTTTGTTTATATTCAGAACATTGATGAAGCAGCATTAAAAGGAAAATATTTACGTTTTGGCTTTAAGCTCGGTTAACAGTTAACTTAGCTGCGTCATTAAAAAGAAAATTTGTAACCCATTGTTGAAAGTGAGTGCACGGATGATGCAGGGAGGAGTCAAAAAACGTTTATTAGAAAAACGTCCCATTTTCAGTTAGCAATCAAGTAGGTATATTGATGTTCTGTTCTCATGTCTGCCTCAATTGTGATTTGAAAGAATTCAATAGCGTTTTTATTTTATCGCTTAAATACTAATTTGTAATCTGTAACCATAGAAAGAAAAAAATCTGTAAACGTTATGTTTTAAAATGTTGATAAAGTTGTCAGTAAAATATATAAAGGGTTTTCCGCAATAACAACCATTAATGTATATTTTAAAGCCTTTGAAAAAATTATGTAATATATATATATATATATATATATATATATATATATATATATATATATATATATATATATATATATATATATATATATATATAGTATAAATATAAATAAATAAATATATATATATATATATATGTTACGGACGGGGAGTGTCGATGAAGTCAGTCTAGGGTTGCGTTTTAAAGCTTTTATTATGACAAAAACACTTAAGTGGCAATACAAAATAATTAGAGCTGGAACATCTTAATGAGCTGTCTCCCCGTAGCCGTTCCGTGAGTGAATGGAGAGGGAGTCTGCTTAACTACAGGTGGCGCTGCATGGCGTATGCAACACTCTGTCATCCTGACTTAGTCGGTCTCCGACTAATTGCTTTAAAGGTAAATATTGAACATCACAATAAAAAGAAAATATTGATGACAGAAATATTTTGACAATTGAATTGAAATATAAAACAATAAATTTATGAAAATTTAAATCCAAACTAATTCTAAATACACTGGTGTGCAAAACTTAAGCAGCAAGTGGTTTTTCGGCCACAGTTCCCCAACAGAGTATAAGATAGCCATGAAATTGCAGTATAATATGCACGTAATTCAGTAGAAAGATTATTTGTATGCAAATTTTAGAAATAAAACGTCGTAGGTGATGTGAGTGTACGTAAACCTTGTGGGTTGGCGCGAGCATGTCAAAGCTGTGATAAAAGGATGAAGAGCACCGTAGTTAAAGACATTCGCTGCAAGTGCAAGTGATTTGTTTTGTGATACATGTCTTCAAGAAATCATTTAGACGACTTTACTCGAGGAAGAATGATTGGGAAGCTTGAGGAGGGGCGTAGTGTGACCAGTGTCGCTGAAGAGTTCGGGATCAACAAAAGTGTTGTTTCTCGCGTTTGGAATGCCTTTAAAACTACTGGTACAGCTGTTCGGAAGGTTGGTGGTGGCCGTCGAAGGAAAACAACACCAAGAGATGACCGTTACATTGTCCTCCAGGCGAAAAGAAACCGTTTTCACTCAGCGAGCGCCATATCTCAGCAACTGTGCACAGCCACAGGACGAGAAGTATCAAGATTTACAGTGGCCAGACGCCTCCACAAAGGTGGCTTATTTGCTAGACGTCCTGAACGCTGCATACCTTTAAAAGTTAGTCATGGGAGGTACCATTTAGAGTGGTGCAGAGAACGCGAAACCGAGGCACCTCATTAATGGAGTCGCGTCCTCTTCACAGATGAAAGTCGTTTTAGTGCTACAAGCGATTCTCAACGTCAGTTGATCTGGAGAGAGGTTGGAACTCGATTTCATCCCAATAACATCGCGGAAAGAGATTGTTACGGTGGTCCTGGAGTTGTCGTCTGGGGTGGCATTATGTTGAACGGGCGGACTGAGCTTCAGATCTTCGACCGAGGTTCTGTAACTGGAGACCGCTACTGCAATGCGGTAATCCTACCCCATGTGCGTCTGTTCCGAGGGGCCATAGGACCAGACTTCATTTTTATGGATGACAATGCCCGGCCACACCGTACTGCTAATGTTCAAGAGCTACTGGAAAGTGAAGATGTCACACGAATGGATTGGCCAGCTTACTCTCCAGATCTAAATCCCATAGAGCATGCGTGGGATGCATTAGGTAGACGTCTTGCGACACGACAGTATCCTCCTGGTAACACCCATCAGCTGAAAGATGCGTTAAAGGAGGAATGGAGACGTTTATCCCAAGAACTCCTGGATAATCTGGTGCTTAGCATGGAGAGACGATGCCAAGCAACAATTACAGAAAGGGGAGGGCATATCCCATACTAGGGAACATCTGCCAGTTGTACTTACGCTTCTTCAGGCAATCATGTGTAACGCCACGATATGTCAAATAAACTCTTTTTTTTTTGTTCCATACCCTACTTTAAGCTTTATATTAATTTCTGCGCCATTATTCTTTTACCATCGTTTAAGTACAAATTAATGTACATCATATTCAAATTTCATGTCAATCGGATGATTTCTTGTAGAGTTATGACAAAAAACGCACTTGTTGCTTAAGTTTTGCACACCAGTGTATATTCAATTTTAATATATAGATGGCATTTTTTTTAATAAAGTAAAGATGCACTTTTCGAAATTATTAAGCAAATGAATTTCTCTTCAACCTATAGAGCTAGCAAAAACCAAAACATATCCTGAATAAGTAATAAAAAGTTATTCTCAAATACATAAATCCACAAATGTTTTTATCTCACTTCTGAAAAATACGATCAATATGAATGTTTCGATTATTAAAATAGAAACTTGTTATTAATATTCAGTTAAATATGTTCAATTAATATTTGATTTATGCAATAAAATCCAAAATGAAAATAATAAATTTTTTAAAAAAAAATCGAAAGTCTGTGTAAAAGTTCTTGCACAATTGAAAAGTTCATAGTTCATATGAAAAAAAAAGGAAAAAGTTTATGGATCTTCCCACGGCTTCATTAAGTCTGTTGATCTGGATGTGACAGTTGGTCCTTCTCCTATACCGATCTTGTGAACATCATATCTATCGTTGGGTCTAATTTTTGTCACTGTGTATGGACCGAAAAATTTTGGTCGAAGTTTCAAACCTGTCCCAAATTGGTTTCGTTTGATGGCAACTCTGTCGTGGAGCTTATACTTCGTTGCTGTCTTTCGTCTAGTATTATAATTGTGCTTGGTTTTTTCTTGCATCTCAAGTATATTGTTTTTCGCTTCTTTTCGCTTTGTTGTTGATTTTCAAGTAAAATATGTATGCGTTCTTCCTCGAGGATTTTCTTGATGTGCAGGTCTTCTTTATTTCTCATCTTAACACCTATTAGGAGCTCGAAGGGTGTAAACTTTGTTGTTGAAGAAACAGTGCTGTTGATTACACGTTGGACTGCTGGTACATGATTGAACCATTTGCTGGGGTTATCAAGGGATAACTTGGTGATGACTGAGATTATCACAGCATGAAATTTTTCCACCTGTCCATTCCCGCGAGGTTGACCTGTGGTGATAGTGACATGATCAATTTGTTCGTCATCACAGTACTTCTTGAGTTCTATTGAGGTGAATGCGGATCCTTTATCTGAGATGATTCTTCTTGGATTTCCAAAAGTAATTTGTTGCGGTTGTAGTTTATTCAAGGCTTCTTTGGCTGATGTTGATTTAACTGGATAAATCCATAAGAATTTGGTGAAAGCATCTACGACGGTGTAAATGTATTTGTAATTCTTATTTGTACTGGGTAGGGGACCAAGAAAGTCTATGTGGTATGTATCTAGAGGAATGTCTCCTTTTGGGATGGGATGCAAGAAACCTTCTTGTTTTCCTACTTTACGTGATGAAAGTATACATGGAATGCAATTGGAAATTACGTTTTCAACAGTCTTTCTTATTTTTGGGAACCAAAATTGTTGTTTAACTATGTCTTCTGTCTTGTTGATACCAAAATGGCCTTTGTTGTGTTGTAGTTGAACTATTTGTTTTTGCTTATCCTGAGGTATGACTAAGAGTTCTTGATTGTTTACTACTCTGTATAGAATGTTGTTTTTGTACTTGTAGTCTGTAGTTGGAGAGTGTTTGATTTGTTGTCTTATGCCTTGTGTGTATTCATCTTCGGCTTGGGCGTGGCAGATTTTCTGGGTTGTTTCGTCAACTTGGATTGTTATGACAGGATATCGGCTAAGAGCGTCGACATGCTTCATCTGTTTTCCTGGTCTGTGTATTATTTCGTAGTCGAAATCTTCTAGTAACATTGCCCATCTAGCAATTTCAGGTGGCAGTTCTTTTTTTGACATAGTCTTTTGGAAAGCTTGGCAATCTGTGAAAATTTTGAACTTGGTGCCTACGAGGTAATGACGAAATTTTTTAAGTGCTAGCACTATAGATAAAACTTCTAATTCGTATGATGAATATTTTTCTTCTCGTGGAGATGTCTTGTGGCTCATATAATGAATGGAATGTAGGCTGTCATCTAAATCAGATTGCATTAAAAGAATTGCGCCAACTCCTTTTGACGATGCATCGAAATGAAGCTGTAAAGGTGAGCCCTGCTTGAAAAGGTGTAGCACAGGATCAGTTGATAAGGCTTGTTTCAGCGTTTGGAAAGCTTGTTGCTGTTCTGGGCCAAAATGAAAAGGAACGTTGCCTCTAAGAAGATCACTTAGTGGTCGTGCAATAATTGCATAATCTTTAATAAATTTTCTAAAATATCCTGTTAGGCCTATGAATGATTGAACATCTTTAGCTGTTTGGAGCTTTGGAAAATTTAAAACAGCTTTTGTCTTTTCTGTTGAGGGACTAATCGAACCATTTTCTAAAATATGTCTAAGAAAAGTAATTTTTCTTTGCAGGAAATTACATTTTTTGAAATTAAATTCAAGTCCATAGTCGGAAGCTACTTTGAAAACTTTCTGGAGTTTTTGAAGACCTTCGGACTCATCGTCTGATGGAACAACTACATCGTCCAAATATAAAATCAATGTCCCGTCTTCTAAGAGTTCTCGAGAAACAATTTGTATAAATCATTGAAATACTGCTGGTGAATTGGAAAGGCCGAAAGGAACTTTGTTGAATTCAAATTGTCCATCTGGTGTCACAAACGAAGTGTATTTGCTGCTTTGAGGATGAATGTCTACGTGGTGAAAAGCATTTCTTAAGTCCAGATTTGTAAAGACTGAAGCATCTTGTAGTCTGTCGAAAATGTCCTCCATTATTTGGAGTGGAAATCTTTCTTAAATTAACTTCTTATTTAAACATCGATAATCAATCGCAATGCGAGTTGAGCCATCTTGTTTTTTACATAAGACTATTGGAGCGGAATAATCTGAAGTGCTTTCTCTAATTATACCTTTGTTTAACATTTCTTTAATTTGCTTATTAACTTCTAATTTCTCGAAAATAGATAGGCGGCGCGGACGTTGATGGACTGGCATTTCATCTTGAAGAAAAATTTGCATTTCATAATTAGTGTTCTTAATTTTATTTGGCCTATAATTCTTAACCATATTTGAAATAGTGTTCCGAATATCAGGATCTAATAAATGTTCCAAATTTGGTTCATCGTAGTGCGTAATATCACTTTCAATCTTAAAAATATAAACACGATCATCAGAAATTTTCGAACTCGAAACATCTCGCATATTGAGACGCTCCCCCGATCTTCGTGAGCAAGGTCGGTGACCTTTGGTGAGACAGTTTCATCCAACATTATGGATGGGTAATCGTGTAAAGCTAAGGTTGGTGGCGATAATGGTAAAATTGCTCTTTCCAGACTTCCGGGTTACTGCTTCCGATGTATTTTTACGCCGCAGATTGAAAAAACGCGCCATCATATTATTGCATAATATCTTTTGCAGTATTTCACGCGTACCGAGTTCTTTCTTTCAGCCTTTAAACTTCAGCATTATCATATTAATATTATAATCATTAGAATATTTTCTAATTAGGCTAACTTAAAAAGATATTTTTAAAGATATTTTTGGGGACATTTTATTCAAATGTAGCCAAATAAGGGATAAAATACAAAACATGGCAAACCTTAAGAATTATTCACAATGAGATATTAACTTTCCAAAATTTTTTTTGGCCTTACGATCTCTGAGAATCGATACATTTCTGAAAGCTCCTATGAATGGTACAATTATGTTTAGATTTGAACCCAAATTACAGTAACAAAACTGCATAGAATATTAGGCTTGTTCACACATCGCCTCGTAGTCATAACATAAGAGGAGGGATACACTGGAAATTTTCTAAATTTCTTCCGGTTCAAGGACGCTTGTTATTGTTTACATTAGATCACCCATCCATACGCGGAGTCGAAAAAGGGTTCTTCTTTTTGGGAAAAAAAATATTTTTCACCTCTACTTTTGAGAGAGTATTTTCTTTCTTCTCGCTTCTAACACAGTTCGAATCTTGGCAGGTTGCCAATTGCTGACTTTCACTTTGAATTTGAATTGATTCATATACACTGAAGAGGCAAAAAAACTGGTATACCTGCCTAATATCGTGTAGGGCCCCCGCGAGTACGCAGAAGTGCCGCAACACGACGTGGCATGGATTCGATCAATGTATGAAGTAGTGCTGGAGATAATTGACACCATGAATCCTCCAGGGCTGTCCATAAACCAGTGGGAGTAAGAGGGGTGGGAATATCTTCTGAACATCCCGGTGCAAGGCATCCCAAATATGTTCAATAATGTTCTTTTCTGGGGATTTTGGTGGCCAGCGGAAGTGTCTAAATTCAGAAGAGTGCTCTTGGATCCACTCTCAGATTTGAACATTATTGAACATATTTGGGATGCCTTGCAACGTGATGTTCAGAACATATCCCCACACCCCCTCTTACTCCCACTGGTTTATGGACAGCCCTGCAGGATTTATGGTGTCAATTATCTTCAGCACTACTTCACACATTGATCGAATCCATGCCACGTCGTGTTGCTGCACTTCTGCGTGCTCGCGGGGGCCCTACGCGATATTAGGCAGGTATACCAGTTTTTTGGCTCTTCAGTGTACTTTGGGGGGGATGATCAACTCCGTGCATAAATTTTTACAAACAGCAGCTTTGAGTGCAATAGGAATTTTGTTTTTTGGGTGTGCCAAATTTATTGTTGTCATTTGAACTTCTTGCTTTGAACCGAAAGCTCCCGTCAAGATAATGTTCTCTTTACTATTTATTGTAGCGGTTAATTTATTTGCTCTAACACAAATCAGATTACATCCAGAATCAATCATTGCTTTTATTTTTTTACCGTTAAGAAGCACATCTTCATACTGCAGTTCATTGTAATATTTATCGTGACTGTAACTTTTCGCTAAAATTTTGGTGACTTTTTCTGGGCCATCGGGTCTGAAATTATTATTACCGTGGATACGTTGGCTGTTATAATAAGAGTTCTGTGGACGCGGCGTTGTATTACGCCGGTAGTGATTTGGACTCTGTTGATTTCTTCTGAAATTTTGTCCATGGTTAAAGGTTTGTTGATATCTTGTTTCACTTAGCGATTTTCGTTTTGACGTAAAAAAAATATCACATTTTTGAGCAAGTTCTGGAGGTTTTAACCATTCTTCACCTTGAATTATGGCAATATGCGATTGAGTTTCATAATCTAATGTTGAATAAAGTTCATCGGCGATAATTAATTGGGATAATGTTTTAAAGTCAGTTGCTTTGCGTATTTTGCAATAATACTCGAAAGTTGTTGTTAATCGTGATGCAAATTGTGTGTGCGATTCATCAGGCATGCGCTGAGAGTTTCAAAAATTCATTAAACATTCGTGTGGTGTTGGCTGAAATTGTTTCAAAACGGCATTTTTAACTTTTTCATATTCTCGGAGATCATTTTCTGAAATGTTTAATAAAACGTGATTTGCTTTTTCGCCTAAAATATTTATCAATATTTTAGATTTTATTTCATCCTGTACTCTTTTTGTGGTAAACGAACGTTCTAGAGATTGAAAAAATAAGCTGTAGTTCTCCGATCTTGTCGGCACAGGCATGCTAAGTGTTCGGACGCTTCTAATAATACTTTCGATATCGGAACCATCTTCACTTTCGTCCTAATTTCTAAATGAGTTCAGGTTGGCACTAGGAGTGTTTCGAAGGTTTGTTAATTCGATTTGGCGTTCTAGCTGTGCGAGTTTAATTTTTTCTAATTCTATCTTAGCACTTTCGTTATCTTCACGGGCTTTTCGTTCTTCGACGGTTGATGCGACTAGATTTTTAACGAAATCTACCTTCGCTTTGAATACATCACTTGACTCAATTAAGCCTTTTAGAGTAATTAACGTAGCGTTTTCCGGTACAGTTATTCCTAATTCAAATGCGGTCTGTAGTAGATCTTCTTTTCTCGTATTTTTATACATGTTTAGTAATAAAGTTGCTCCTACCTGTATTTCTTGAAATTAAAAATAAATCCGTTAATTTTATCCTTTTCGTGATGATTCCAAATATTTTTCCAACGGTGTTGATTTGAAGGAACGGCGGTTTTTTTTTTTTGCTGTTGATGATCAATGGCGGCAGTTTCGTTTTGCCGACTTAGCTGTAGGAGGATTCTTGTTTCGTTTTAGACTGATGTTGACTTTAGCTTAATTGAGCAGGTGTAGTCGAGCCCCCATGTTACGGACGGGGAGTGTCGATGAAGCTTCAAAGCAGTCTGGGGTTGCGCTTTAAAGCATTTATTATGACAAAAAACACTTAAATGAAATGGCAATACAAAACAATTAGAGCTGGAACATCTTAATGAGCTTTCTCCCCGTAGCCGTTCCGTGAGTGAATGTAGAGAGAGTCTGCTTAACTACAGGTGGCGCTGCATGGCGTATGCAACATATATATATATATATATATATATATATATATATATATATATATATATATATATATATATATATATATATATATATTAAACTTATATATATATATATATATATATATATATATATATATATTAAACTTATATATATATATATCTATAAGTTTAAAATATAGAGAAAACATGGAAAAAATTACAGAACAATGAAAAAGGGGGGAAAAGAAAAATAATAATGAAAATAACAAGAAACTTGAGGGGAAAAAATCCGAAAAAAAGGGAAAAAATGAATAAAAATCCGAATATTATTATAAATAAATTTACTTAAAAAAAATTATTCTTTGTTAATTTAGATAATATTTACCATGTGCAAATCCATTTCACTCAAATCCGTGGCTAAAATTACGTGCAAAACAGGCAATTCATGTTTCTTTCTCTTTTCTATTCCATGTTTTTTTTCTCTAAATAAATGTTAATTTTCTAAAATTATTAATTGTCAACTTCTTTAAATTATCCAGTATAATATTACCTTGCGCACATCCATTTTCTTGCCCATCCTTGATAACTAACAAATCAAACGCACTTCAGTACTGCAGTAAGAACGCACTTTAATACAAAATCCCTCTATTTACGCTTTTACCTAAATTTGCGCTTTTGGTTTCATGCTTTGCAATCTGGCAATCTTGTTTCAAAAATATTTTAAATCATTCTTGAAAAATTTCCCGTTGATGTAAGTTCATTTGAATTCGCTGTTTGCTTTATAGATTTCATTTTATGTTTTATTCTGTTTTTTTCTCGTTATTAAAATCTGTCAATTCACTGCTAAAGAAAATGGTATAAAGAATATTAAAACCGATTGCCTCGGGTAATTTGGAGGTGTTTCTAATGATCACTTTTAATCTCCCCTCTATTTCCTATTGTCATGGAACTGGATTTGTCGTCTTTCTCAGTAGTGATTGAGTTAGCTTTGAATAACATTATGTTTTTCCCTAAATTTTATATTTGCGACCCCCAAGTTTAAATTTTTTCCTTCATTTTAATTCACAGTGCTCATTTTATAACACTTCCATGCAATTTATTATCTATTTGTTATGTTTTTCTCGAAATTTCTAATTCATCGTCTCTTTTATAGCACGTCCTGAAGTTGCTGCTGTGGAACCACCTCCTTCAGAAAAGTTTTAGATTGGCTTCAATATTTCTCATTGAGAATATTTCAAAACCTGCAGCTAGAGGAAGTTGGAGAAATATTTTTTACTTATTACAGACAAAATTATTGTTGCAAGGAAATAAAAGTGCTATAATGTCATACAAGAATTTAAAAATTTATCCCTTGAAGTATTTGGTTAGATATGGTATTTTAACACATTAATATACTTAAAATTTTTCTTATAAATATGCTTTCTACTTTTGCTGGCTTCTCATATATTTTCTAGATTCTTTGAACAGGATTTAGTCATTTTAATAAATAATTTCTTTACAATTTGCAATGTGTTTTTCTTTTTTATTTACTGTCTTTCAGAATTATTTAAGCTGATGAAACATTTTTCGAAGTAAATTACGAATTTTGATTTTGGAAATATTTTTTTTAAAGTTTAGATGCCATCAGTTCTATACTTTGGTATTAGGGCTATGAGTACTACATTAATAGTGGATGTTTTATAAGTAAGTTAATAAACAATTATTTATATTTAAAATAGTTCCAAGGTGAATTTAAACAATTCGTAACTTGAATCAACAAGACCATATTTTTCAATCAAAATAAGCCTATGCATTCTCAAATGGTACTTTTAAGGTCACTTTATTTGAAACGTTCCATTTTAATTTTTTTTTTGCTGCCTCTAGATCATTATTTTTTTCCTGTTAAGAATGATACCACATTTCATCATATCATTAAGGCTCTAATGGAAACTATTTATAGCCATTTGCTTATATTGTGCGTGTTAGAAGAAACTTTAGTGTAACTGAAAACCAAGTGTTACAGCATTTAATCAATTTCCAAAGTTAATAAATGGCAGTTGCCTTCGATCGAAAAGCTTAAAACTACAACAATAAATTCCTTTAAAAATTACTACAATAAAGTCTTTTTATCAGATTGAAATTTTAATTACTTTTCAGTAAAGTATAAAAATGTATTGAAATGTTTGAATTAGAAGTTACAGTTTTCTTCATAGCATAATAAAACATCTTTTTATTTCAAATTTCTTAAACTTGAATAAGAATAGCAACACGTTATATTCATAATAAGTTACAAAAACTAATAAAATTTATTTAATTTATTCATGTTTTTTTTTTTCAAACTTATTATTATTCGTCTTTCAGCCATTTTTTTCCACCCGCAATCTAACCTGTCTTGTTGACTATTACATTTGTATTCCTGTACTGTGATTTGTCAGATTTTGAGTTGTTTCTTCATTAACTGATACCTTCATTGCAACAAATATCAGAGTTTTTATTTCATGCATGCATATATATATATATATATATATATATATATATATATATATATATATATATATATATATATATATATATATATATATATATATATATATATATATATATATATATATATATATATATATATATATATATGTTACCATGAATAACTGAAATCAATCTACTTTCTCTGAAATCATGTCTACTTTCACCGGTGATTGTCAACAATCACATCGTCGCTTTGGTGAATATCCAAAATATTTGTAATATCCAATTTGATATTAATTTATTCGTTGATATTATAATATTTCTTCGATGTTTTAATATCTACTGAGGATAGATTTGGAGAAACATCAGTGTTCGTAGTACCGGGTAAATGCATACTGGACAGTGGCATTTGACCTTAAAAAAATAATGATGTAGGGCATACCGGGTATGCCCTACATCATTGTTTAGGGTGGGCTACATCACTGTTAGGTAGAAAATTTCCGATGGGATATTTGAAAACTAGAGATTCTGTACTTAAAATTTTTAGGGTATTATTTATTTCAGATTTCTTGCTCAACTTCTTAAATATTTCCGCAATTTAGACTTCTAACAGCAGGGATGGATGTTTTCTCAACCTCCTTATCAATTTATTTCCAGCCCCTGAGATTCATGACGAACCCACCCTCACCTACCAAATAACCATAATTTTCTTAAAAACTTTCCTAAACCACAATTTTTAGTCTCTCTTTTTAATTTTCATATGAATAAAGTTTGGAACGTGAGAGTTTTTTCCCCAGTTTCATATTTGTTCCAAATTAAAATAATCTCTCCCTCCCTGAGTGCCCCATCCTTTAAAACCCAAATTTTTAATGACATTCATCGTTTAATAGTATTTTTTTTAAATTTTTAATCAAAAAAATTTAGAATATGACCCTTAACATTTCAATGCGAATGAAAAGTTTATGTAAAGCAAAAATAATAATTTTATAAAGAGTAAAAAAAAAAAAACACAAAACAATAAAATAGTTTTATTTAGCATCTTTAGTACAAAATTTCAAGCTTTTCCAATAATTATATCTCTAGCTCTCGATAGTCATTTCACATTCAGATGTATTTTCATGTATTTTCTTAAAATGAATGTCCTTTATTTTCAGTTCAATAAAAAAAAAATTCTTTAATTTTTTTTATTTCCAATGGCAAGGCATATTACATTTATAAAAACAAGTCAATACGAAACAATGAGCAAGCGATCACAAATATTGACCGAAGTCATTGAAGCCCCAGGCGTTCTCTAGCTCTCCAATACAGGGCGGTCTCGGAGTCGGCAGAACCACGAAGTGCTCCGCACTGACGCAGATGAGCTGTATTCAGAGGTTCTCCCAGATCGCATAATGAACAAAAAGGGGAGTCGAAAATATCATTTGTATGGAGATGTTCACTCAGGCAGTCATGTCCTGTAACCAGCCGGAACAATGCCACTGCCACACGTTTTGGGCAATCGGGTATATTAGCAAGTTCTTCACTGCTCCAGGTCTTGGATTTAATCTCATCTTGTTGAATAAAAATAATGGTACTTATTTTTTGTTGTCAAAATAAAATCCCTAATTCAAAAAACAAAACTATACTCTCCGAGTCACTAAATTAAAAATTTAGGGGCACATCTTTCCTATGCGATTAAACTATAAATTAGTTAAATTTTGTATATCGTATGTCAAGTTTATTTAGATAATAATCCTTTATTTTTACCATTTGTCTTACCGTTATTTTCCATACTATTTCCGATCTTCTATACAAATGATTTGAAAGGGATGAATTTTATGATAAATTTACTAAATAAAGCATTTCCTGTTTTCCCTTTTTTAACATTGTTTCGTGTAAATTTTTTATTTGCTTCGAATTAATGAGAGTCATATTCTAAATTTTGAAAGCTTGAAAATTATTTAAAAAATTTATATTAAATGCGAAATGCTCTTGAAAATTTTGGTTTTAGGGACATTTATTTACATAACTTTATTGACATGAAAGATTATTTATATGAAAATAAAAAAGAGAGACCAAAACTTTTTGTTTTACAAAATTTTTTTGATAGTTATAATTATTCGGAAGGTGAGAGGGGTTAACCTTTTAACGCACAACTTTTAATAAACACATTTTTCATACTTTTTTCATTACTTCGTATTAATTTAGGTCAAAATTTGTAAAAATTATCATATTTCATATTTTACTAACTTATGACTGTGAAATAGAGCAGGAAACACCGGTGTCTTTTTCTGCACTAAAGCATTAAAGGTAAAATCATTCAAACATGACTCACTTCCAAACCAAACAATTTCTCAAATTTGCACTTGTTTGTAGTTATTTTGATCCAAGAGCAACAATTATTTATCATTTGAATTTCTTTAATTCATTAAAAGAATTATTGATAAATTTTTGAATACGCCGGAAAAAAAAGTCTCAAACTACTTTTTTTTTGGATTTTATACTTTAGTACAAATATAATTCCAATAATCTAACAGATTTCTTTATATAACTATTGGACTGTTTTTCTTTATCATAATTAAAAAATTTAGAGCATCCGAACACACACGCACGCACACACACACACACACACACACACACACTTACACACACACACACACGGGAGAATGGCGAACGAGGTAGACGCGAGATTTCTATCGGCTGTTGAAAAACTGAAAAAAGTATGTGAAATTAGTGGAAATTTGAGAAAAGACTTGAAGCAAAGCGTTCCGGAGGCAATAAGCGATCTGAATGCAGTTAAAAATGATTATAAATCGATGATATTGTCTTTGAATGATCAACTAAAAGATTCAAAGCTCACAATGGCTGCTACAAATACTAAGCCTACAACGGGAAGAACCTTTGAGGAGATCGTCTCGAGTTCAACGCAGTGCCCTACCGATGACCGGCCGCGGATGCTCCCGATGTTTGCTGCGGTGATTGCGCAATTGAAAAAGCAGATTTCGGAGGAATTGGGGGAACGTCTCAAAAGAAAAGTTAACCCAGAAGATTCTCAAATTGGAGTGGAGAGAATGAAGTCTCTAAATGGAGGTAAGATTTTGATTAGTTGTAAAAATAAACAGGATTTAGATAAACTTTGCCACGCAGTTGGTGAACAATTGGGCGAGGAAATGAGTATATCACAAAATAAAAGTTCCTACCTCAGATTATTATATTTGATATACCGGAAGAAATAGACATAAATAATGCTGAAATGATTGTTAAAAATCAAAATCAAGATCATTTAAAAGGGGAAACTTTTAATGTCAAGTTTATTAGGGCAATGAAAAAAAATATAAATAGACGATTCTTAGTTGCTGAAGTTTCTCCTGGAGCTAGGAAATATTTTCTTGAATATGGAATCAAATTGAAGTGGTCAATGTGCAGGTGTTCAGATTACATTAGTGTCAAGAGATGTTTCCAATGCAACAAATTTAATCATGACTCAATTAATTGTAGATCTCAGACCACTTGTCCAATTTGTTCTGGTACTCGTTTAATGAGAGATTGCTCATCGCGGAATGAATTAAATTGCTCTAATTGCATAAACTATAATAAGTATGTCAAAGGTGGAATGAGAGTTGATATTAAGCACGCGGCCTTGGATAGAAGATGCCCTACATATTTAAAACAGATTGAGAGAAAAAAGCAGAATATCGACTATGGTAACTAGTGCAAATAATGTTAATATTCGTTGCTTACAAATCAATCTTCAGAAATCTCGTAAGGCTGCTATTAATCTTTCTGCTATAATCCAGAACAATAACACTGACATTGTTTTTATTCAGGAGTCTTATTGTATTAATAACAAGGTGGCTGGATTTTCTAGATCTTTTAGAATTTTTGAAATGGGCATTGGTCTAAAAAGGGCTGCTATTCTTGTTGCTAACAAGAATATTGATGCTATCCTAATTAGTCAACATTCCAGTGAAGATATGATTCTTGTAGAATTCATCATTAATAATATTCATTTTTATGCTGCTAGTGTGTACGTGGACTATCATAGAGATATCAATCTAGATGTTTCAAAAATTGATCTCATCACTGACCTTTGTGCTCGTGAACATTTGTTATTGGCCATGGACACAAACTCTCGCTCACTTTCATGGTACGATTCACAAACAAACTCTCGTGGTAAAGTTTTGGAATCTTTTTTTATCTTCAAAGTGTCTTTGGATTGTTAATGACAATATGAATATTCCATCTTTTTGCTCACCAAATGGACAGAGTTTTATTGATTTGACTGTTACATCTAACTCATTACTGCAATGTATTCGTTCCTGGTCTGTTTTGGACAAGGAAAGCTGTTCTGACCACAGAATTATTGAATTTTCCATCAATTTTAATAATAATTCAACTACATGCACTGCTTATACTACGCTAAAATTTAACTTTGATAAAGCAAACTGGTCCACTTTTCATGAAATCTTACAGGGGGAATTCACTAAACTTTTGATCAATTTTAATCCAAGATTGAAGCACACTCATGTCCAGGATCTCGATACAGAGTTAATCAGTATTGTAAAAGAAGTGTGTGACTTGAATAGTTTTGTTTCTAAATATATCAACTGTATTAAGAATGCTTGCTTCAAGTCAATGCCAGTTAAGAGACTGAATTCTAAACAAAATAGACAGAGAACAGTTCCGTGGTGGAACAATGAACTTACGGAGATGAGAAAACTTGCTAATTCCAAAAGAAGACTATACCAAAGGACTTTTAACAATTTGACTCTAAGAGATGCTAGGAAAATTGACTATTTTAGCTGTAAACAGATTTATGGTAGACAACTCAGGGCTGCAAAAATTCAGTCATGGAGGAATTTTTGCACAGATATTGGCTCACAACCTTGGACTATTCTACATAAGATCGCTTCAGGTAAGCTTAAAAATCCAACAACATTAACAACTGTTCACACTCCAACTGGCTTTTATACATCGGATCTTGACGAAACTTTGGAGACTCTTGCCAAACAATTCGTGCCTCTGGACGATATCAGTTTAGACAATTCGTACCAAGCTAATTTAAGAACATTAATAGATATTCCCATGAATACTCAAGATGATTTGAACTTCTCTGAAGAGGAAATTAAGTTTGCTATTACTAGCATGAACCCGGGGAAGACTCCAGGAGAAGATGGGATATCTAGTAGAATTGTGTCTGAAGTTTTTAGGCGCTATCCTTAATTTATTTCAGCAATCTATAATGAATGCTGATCTAGAGGAGAGCTTCTCCAGTGGAAACATTCTTGCCTTCGATACTTTACAAAGCCTGGTAAAGAAACATCCTTCAACCCATCAAAATTTAGACCAATTAGTTTGCTTCCTGTCAGTGGAAAAATACTCGAAAAATTGCTTATTGAAAGAATTATGCATTTTTTGTACTCAAATGATAAATTAAGCTCAAATCAGTTTGGATTCACACCGGGAAAGTCAACTACTGATGCTGTTTTGAATGTTACCAATTTTGTAAAAGAAAACTTACGGAATAATTTCCAGGTTTTAGCTGTTTCTTTGGATGTAAAAGGGGCATTTGGCGCTGCTTGGTGGCCGGCGATATTGAATCAATTGAGAAATTTTAAATGTCCCAATAATCTTTACTTGGTTGCTAGAAGCTATTTTTCCGAACGTTCGGCTTGCTTACGTACTTCAACGAATTGCATCAGAAGAAAAGTTACAATGGGCTGCCCTCAGGGGTCTTGCTGCGGTCCGGGATTTTGGACAATCTTTTATGACTCCTTGCTGAAGTTGGGTTTCCCACAAAATGTTCACATAGTTGCTTTCGCCGATGATCTGCTCATGCTTATTGCTGCAAAGTCTGAACTAGAATTGGAAGCGGACGGTAATTTTTGTCTGTCAAAAATCTTGGACTGGTCAAACGAAAATAAAATAACATTTAACTCAGAAAAATCTAATATCTTGCTTTTATCAAAAAAACGAATTAGAAGAGATATTAAAATATATATGAACGGCAGTATGTTGAATAGTGTTGGTGAGATGAGATATCTGGGCGTGATTCTTGATAGGAAACTTTGCTGGAATGCACACATTACAAATATGTTCAAAAAAGTTAGCTACACCCTCAATACCCTTGCCAGATTGGCAAAGGTGAACTGGGGCATGGGTTCAAAGGCCTTAAAAATTATTTATGATGGAGCAATTTTGCCTCAGCTAACTTATACTACACCAGCATGGTTTGATGGCATCCGCTACAATTATAACAGGCGCAAGCTAAGATCGATCCAGAGACTAATAGTCCTACGAATTACTAAAGGATTTCGTACGATCTCATATGAGGCTTCTTGTGTCCTAGCTGGACTTGTACCAATCTGTATTAAAATACAGGAATGTGCAGACATTTACTTTAAGGTGCAACCAGATACATTGAGTGATACGGAGTCAAATCTTGCCCCAATATATTGGCTGCACCCTGGAAGGGTTGCTTCTACCAACAATAATTTAGATAGTGATGATCATCTTCTCATCTATACAGATGGAAGCAAAATCAATAATTGCACAGGCTGCGCTTTCGTGGCGTATTACAATGATAGTGATGTTGCTGAAAGATCATTTAAGCTTCACCCTAATTGTTCTAATAACCAGGCAGAGGCTTTTGCCATTCTCCAATCTTTGAACTGGATGAACTTCAGGGATGACTTATCATTCAATAACATCATACTATTCACAGATAGCCAAGTCAGCATATCTAAAATTCAAGATAGGAAGTGCCATGACGATACTACTGAAAATATCCGTTTCATGATTTGGAAACTCTCTACACGAAACATCAATATAACCATTAATTGGGTCAAGGACCATTCTGGAGTTATCGGAAATGATAAGGCTGATGAGCTTGCAAAAGCGGCAGCCGAATCAGATCTCACCATCAGCTTCAGTAAATTGCCTAAATCTTTTATTAAAAATGATATTCTTCGAAAGACCAGGGATATGTGGCAAGGAGAGTGGGACTCCACACAAAACGGCAATATAACAAAGAAGTTTTTTCCATCAGTGCAAGAAAGAATGACCCAACATTTCATTCCCAATTTCAAATTAACACAAATTTTATCCGGACACGCTCGTTGTGGAGAATACCTACATAGATTCAAGCACGTAGATTCTCCACTCTGCAGCTGTGACCAAAATAAAATTCAAAATATTGAACATATTTTATTCTTCTGCCCTGAATTAGACTCTCATCGTAGTGAACTTTTCAAATATGTAATCACAAGTGGATTACAATGGCCACCAAACTGTCAAACTCTGATCAATACTGACTGTCTACCAATTTTTCAAAAGTTTGTTCATAATATTCCTTTTCTTTCTTTTTGATTTTACTTGTCTGCTTTTATATTTTATATTTGTATTTCATTTTGTATTTTTGATCTAAATTTGTTATTCTTATTCTTCAATGCATGTATTATAACTCTTGTTATGGAGCATGCTGAAAATAAATACTTTTAAAAAATTAAAAAAAAAAAACACACACACACATATAGTAGTTTTAATTCGCCATCAACTATCATCCTCGAAACCAAAAATTGCCTTGAACGGTGCCAGACTGTCTACAAGGAAAAATTAACAGAATCCATAGAGCCACAGTGTCTGTAAAGGAAAAGTCCCCAATTAATAATTAACCTATTCTTTTCCTTAAAACTATTTAAATATAACAGTCAGTCTTTGTCCTGCAACGCTGCGTGTGGGCAGCTCTCCGGTATCGATGTCGCTGTTACACTTATTTTCCTTCCTTATTAAATTTGTTAAGTTTAATTCTTAAATTTAATTCTTTTACAAAATTACTTTCTTAATTTAATTCTTTTACGAAAAAAGAAAAATAAACTTTTAAGACGGAAAACAAAGTAAGGAAAAGATATAATCTCGTCGTCTGCTCACACCATTATGTCTGCAAAATAGAGTGCTTTCTAATTTTATTATCCAATTATTATCAATGTAAAACAATTATTATTAATCTTATTCGCGTCACTACTAATATCACGATCTAAGGTCAACTCAAGCATCAATCAAAACTCAAAGCATAGAAATTTTTTTAAATGAATTCTTTAATTAGAAAAAAAAAATTGCTCGACTTCCCAATTTTGAAATCGAAAATAAATTCTCTCTGTTTTATTTTTGTCCTCAGCAACACATATTTCTCACAAATGTAAATGTATGATGTTTAGCGAAGAAATTGACGCAGTGAGATTTTGATTTCATTAGTAGTAAGGCTACTATACTAGGAGAGCTGAACTATCAACTAAATTGGAGCAAACTAGTTCGCAAGTTAACATTATGTTAGTATTATCGTGAAAGTTTGAAGACCATTTGGATACCAAAAATTATTGATATGGGTTGTGCGGCATTAAATTGCACAAACAGTTCGAAAAAAAAACTTTCGCATGTTCAGATTTCCTTCAAATGTGAAAAGAAAGAAGAAATGGATAATAAATTGCCGAAGATACAACTGGCAGCCTGGAAGTGGAGTTCGCTTATGTGAGGTAAATACTCATTTATTTATAATTTATTAGATTTATTTACTTATATACGTAGTATATAAACGATATTAAGTTATTAGAATTTGTTTTTAAATGTTTGTTTTCGTTTAGTTAAAAAAAATAAAAAATAAGCGAATAACTTGCAGGGTTACTTGAATTTTACAGTTTTAACTAAGTACCAAACATGGCAATTTTCATTGAAAATTGCATTTATTAAATATATATTTATTTAAAATATGACTTTTAAACAGCATTTATTGATTTATTTAACAATTTTAAGTGTTTATGTGCAATGAAACTAATAAATAAAGGCAAGAGATTGGCTGAATAATTATTCGCCAAACTTATTTCATGATCGCCAAGTTTTGTCATAACTTTTAAGTATTTATTTTTGTAAAAAAAAAAAAAATTTAAAAAAAAAATAATATATATTTACCTGTTTTTTATTGTATTCCATTATATTTCACTAAGATCAAGTGGTTACTTTTTTAATCTTGGCTTATTTAAGTCTGAATTTTAGCTATTCATGGTAATATATCGCCTAAAATTCAAACGGTTTTCATTTATCATAAGAAATCTATTTAATATACGATCTTTCATATGTTTTTGGGTCTATCAAGTTTTTTTCTTGTTTTAAATTGCTGAAATAATTAGTTTCTGTGTTAGAAAATTTCATAGGAGTATGTTTGTAAATTGTAAACTCTAATTTTTTTTAAATTTGATTTAATTTAAGTATGAAAATAAAAAAAAGTATTCTAAATATTTTTGCAGGTTCATTTTGAAGAAACTCAACGAGAAATAAATAAAAAAGATGGAAACAATAAATTTAGACCTGATGCTATTCCAACAATTTCCAATGTTCCAAATGAATAAATGTTTTGAAAATGTGTTCTGAAATCAGATGCTTATTTAAATAAATTATTTAAAAATTTATCATGCGTCGTTTCTTCTCCTCCCCATCAAACTCTAGTTTCTATTTATTCTACTAATTCTATTTATATAATAATATTGGCTAAAAATCTTAATTCGTCTTGTCTTTAAATGCTTTAGAGAAAATTCAATGTCTCAATTAAAAACACTAATTTTAAATCAATTCTTGATTTTGAAACAAAATTTCTTGCTTCTCACGATTGTAGACGTTTACATTTAGAATATTGCACGAGAAATTTAATTATTTTCATTCTAAAAACATACTTAAAAATATTTCAGGTCAAAACATGTTTTTCTCCCTTTTTAGTTGTGTTAAAAAAAATCTGAAAAGAAATTTAAAAAACTCAGATCTAACTGAAATATAAAATTTAGTACCAAATTTACTTTTAAATCGTTTATTAAAAAAATGAGTCCCGCAGTGGACTGATCGTTAAGACACGGTTCCCAGCAGATCACCGAAGTCAAGCATCACTGGCTACGGTCAGTGTGCGGGTGGGTGATCACTTGGATCAGTCTGCGTAGGGACCGAGGGTGTGCGGTATTGGTCCTCGTTAAACTGTGCTACCGTAAAGTGCTCGACTTCGCGCGCAGGTCGTCGGGCTACCGAAGCGGGGGTGCCACCCATTCCGCAGAGGATCAAAATTGTGATGGCATGTCTTCGGATCATCCTCCGGGATGTTTCCCAGACCGTCGCCAATAGCCCATTGTGCAGCTCTAGTGCGACGTAAAGTAACAACAACAACAATTAAAAAAAATTATGTAATTGGCACATAGCACATGCGCAGTTTTTTATTTAAAACTTTAAATCGGTCATAAAATTTCTAGTGAATTTGTATAAGCATAAAAAAAAAGTTTCCGAAAAGCAATGTTAATCGTTGCATGCTTTTTTTTTACCGATTATCCTATAGTTGAGGTTAAAGCCGTTTTCAGCGATAAGTTGCCAAATCTTATAGCTGTTCATTATTGCAGGAAAAGCTTTTGCTCCAAAATAAATGATAAGTCGGCCGGTCTAATTCAGGAGCTCTAATTGGTAGAATAGAGCACGTGACCGCTCCACGGAAGCCCTGACAGAAGAAAAATTATTCTAGAGAGTAAAGAAGCATAGAAGCATATAGGTAGATACGCATAAAAAAAGAAGTTTCCGAAAAACAATGTTAATCGTTGCATGCTTTTCTTTACCGATTATCCTATAGTTGAGGTTAGAGTGCCTGTATTGAAAAGAGTGATGACAATATCCAAGAGCGCATGCGCTGCCGTCATATTTTTGTCCAAAGGGGTTGCCAGATAATACACCGAAATTGGCGCTACTCGCTCATTTGGTGTTATTCTGAGGTTCTGTTATTCTAAGAGTATATACTAAGGAACTGAAGTATATTAATAATATAAACTTTAAGATTGGAAAGCACATGATATTACAGATTTTTTAAGAAACATTGTAAGAAAAATTAGCATCTCACATTGTTGAAAAATCAACGTCAATGAAAAAAAAAAGAGCCTTATGAAAAGACTTTAGCTTTAAATAAATGCCTTAAATAAAATATAAAAATTAATAATGATTATGTTATTTATTTCAGAAATAATAATCAATAAAACGAATAACATAATTTATTATTATTTATTACTTTTTCCTGGAAAAAATTATCGCATGTTCACCTACAAAGGTATGGCTTATTTCAACAAATTGTAAACAAAAATTTCGATAATTAGTTGAAATTTAAAACAAACTAGTATTTAATCAAGTTGGTAACGAAAAGTAAGCAAATGCTACTTGGCGAACATTGTAACGCGCCAACATTTCAAAGTAATATCGCCAAACTCTGCAATTCTGAAGTTTTGATAAAAAGATGCTCAAATCTTAAAATTTATTAGTAATTTAGATAGAAATTATGTTTATTAGAAGTAAATACATTTATTCTTATGTAATCATTAGTTATTTCATCACCTTGTTCTCTTTACAATGAGATAAACAAAACTTTATATGCACGTAAGTAAGTAATAATAAGGATAAATTCTAATAACTGTCCAAATTTTCCGCCATGATTTTTACATTTACTGTAACAGTGAAGTTTCTCATTGAAAAAAAGTAAGTAATGAACTTATTACATGCCTTTATTAATGCAGAACATAAATTTTTTGAGGCAGATAATTTTCACTCCGTGTAATTCCAATGGCGAATTTTCCACTCTCGCCTCCGGCGGTAAAGTTTTTCTTTCCACCAATCAGAAATCGTTTCTTCCTTGTCCACACTCTTTTACTCTAGGCACTCTAGTTGAGGTTAAAGTCGTTTTCAGCGATAAGTTACCGAATCTTGTAGCTGTTCATTATTGGAGGAAAAGCTTTTGCTCCAAAATAAATGATAAGTCGGCCGGTCTAATTCAGGGGCTCTAATTGGTAGAATAGAGCACGTGACCGCTCCACGGAAGCCCTGACAGAAGAAAAATTATTCTAGAGAGTAAAGTTGAAGCGTATACCGAATACCTTAATATTTCTCCTTTATCATCAGAGATTTCTCAACATCAACATAACAGACGAATTTTAATGGTAAATATTGTAATGTCATGTGTGAAGAAGTATGGGTCATGGGCATGTTCAATTTCTGTTGAATGAATGTTTTAAAAATAATATCTTTATTATTCAATGACGACTTTAAGGTCTTCCAGACAACAAATTCCACCTTTGACTGACACTAAAAGTGTTCCATTTCATTCGAATCAAGCTGAAAATATTCTGTGTGATGAATACTGTTACAATGAATCAACAGATATTGCCTCCAATTGTTCAGAATATCAATTGCTGGAACGTCCTGATGGATATGTTGATTCCCTGAGCAGTAAATCGCCATCATGTGATAATGAGAAAACCTTTAAAAAACCATATTCATTAGATAATGTGCGATTTCCCCCATCGCCATGTGACAATCATCCAACTGAAAAATCTTCAAAACTAAATAATTCAATTCAATCGAATTACAAATCAGATAAGAAAGGTAGTTCATTTCATTTTCCCTTAACAGCCAATTCACAACTAACTTCCGGGACAGATGATGTATTTGAAAACAAATCAAATTCAGTTTCTGACTATGCTTTTGCTGGAAATACTCACTACGATAAATTTCTCAAGCCCAGAAACTCTGATGGTTTGAATGAAGCTACTCATTCTAGTGAATTTAAAGAGTTTTTTTCTTTAGGAAAGCAAAATAACTCTTTTTTTAGAAAGAATGAAAGCAATTCTCCAAATCAGATGAAAACAAAGTTACGTTCTATGTGGAATAATGTGAAATATGGTAATTTATAATTTTTTCGAGGTTCTTATTAGGAGTTAGATCATCTAGTATATGTATAAATGTAACATACTCATATAATATATTTTGTGCTTACTTTCTAAATGTGCTTTATAATTATTTACTTTTCAGTGGGTGTTTCTGTGTTCATTGTTAAGTAGTGTTTATTTGTCATTTACTGTTATTTTTATTGTTAAAAAAATAAATATAAATGCATTGTTATAATAAAACTCTAATTTATCATAATAATAGAGTTTAATAAATAAATATAACTAACTAAAAAAATAACGTGTTTTTAATCTAGTTAAAATTATCACATGAATCAATAAGTATTTATTTGTTACATAACTTTTTGGCTACTAAATCTGTAAATTGTGATTTATGTCTAACTCTATATTTGACACGATTTTTTTGAGGCCCTTTTTATTGATGCATCATTCAGTGTAAGTATTTTTTATACACTAATGTTAAAAACTAATTATTGTATTATTTTAGTCTCAAGAAATGAATGCTAATTTTTAAAATTAACCAAATTAGAAATCCTATGAAATTCTCAATTTTTTTTTCCTACTTTGTTTAGTTGAGATCCTTCTTTTTTCTGAAATTTTAGATGGAAAATATCTCCCATTTTTAATGATTAAATTTTTAATAGCGATTGTTTTTCAAGGTGCCAAGCTTTACAAATATTTTTGTCAAAAACATTAGATTTTTTTTCTAACAAAAAAAATTTAATAATTGTATTTTTAGAGTTTGTTTCTTTAATTATTAATTAGCTTTTGGTGATTGGTTCGGTAAGTCAACAAAAGCTATCTTATTTTAAGGTAAAACTGTATTTCTTCAGAAATAAATAAAAATTATATTTGTTATAAACTTTTGTTAAATTTTGTTTTTATCTTTATTTAATTTTTTTTTAAAAAAAGAAGAAAAAAAACTGAGCTTGGCAATAAAGTTTCAAAGAATTAAAAAAAAAACAGAAGCTGTGCTTTTTATAGCATTGTTCAAAATGATTAAAGTCCAGGCCTAATATTTAAAAATTAATTTTTAAAAGCTAAAAGAAGTTAAATTTCTTGAAAACCCAAATTATATATTTATTCTTAAAATAAGAATTATTGTCCATTTTTTAATTGCCTTCTGTTTACTTTTGTTGTTATGCCACATCTTTTTTTCAGTATGATTTTGTTCAGTATGATGTGTATGATTTGAAAGTCTATTGTTCTAATACACATTCTATTTTTTAAAAACATTTTCTCTTTGTTGTATTTATCAGCATGTTTTATTCCATAGTAAATATTTTAACTCTGTTATATGTGTTAGTCAGGAATTGCAACATTTGCAAACATTTATTCCAACACTAATAAAGTCACTAGATTATCACAATTTTATTTACTTTCTTTTATTTGGCCCTACTTTAAAAGCATTTTACTGCGCTGAAACACAATTTTTATAGTCTAAGATATAAGAAATTATGAATTTGATTAAAAAAAGCATGCTATCATCAATATTTAAAGTTACTGTGTTTCGGTTGAATTAGCAAAACCATATGGTAACTTAAGAATGTTCTAATATTTGAACTTCAGGTTAATTCGTGTATAGAACATTATTTTTGTGTGTTGGGAAATTTAAATATAGGAAAGCTATCTAATGAGGGACCATGATATGCAACTAGACTAGTTAATCTAAACTAAAAATGTCATAGTTTTTTATTTTAAAAAATGAGTTAATTTTTTAATAATCAAACCTTTTAAGTCAAAGATATAAGAGATGTTACTACTGTTTTGCGTTATTTATCATGATTAGTTTTGTTGTTTAAAATGTTTTCTTCTTTGCATCTAGTTTTTCTCATTTAATGTTTTTATAATAAAGAATTAGTTAACAGTTGTGCTATGGATGAGGTATTTCTCAGCCTCACTCCTACTGCACCTGAACTTTACGAAGTATTCAGTTTGATTTCAGTTTTCAGTTCTGATTCGATAGTGCTGAAGAAAGCAAGTGCGAGCATTTCTATTCCCTTTTGCTGCACCAGTCACACAGTTAGTAAAGCCGTGGCTCACTTTACTGGTGGAGAACAGTGGGTATAGAGTTTGTTCCTGGCAGTTAACTGAACTGGTGTGTTTGTACCAAAGTGAAGGTTAAAATCTATTGTGGCTGAAAGTTATCCCATTAAATACACAAGTGGGCGACCTTTGTGCTGAAATACAAACTAAGGCAAACAGCATTAAAGAGCACAAAAATATTTATAAAATACAGACAGCTGTTTTGGAGGCTCAAAGGGCAACCTTCATCAGTGCAGCAGAAAGAAATGAGAGAAAACGGGGTAAATATAGAGAAAGGTGACGAATAGGAAGCAAGGAACAAAAAGGTGGTTAGTTAGGTTTAATCATAGATTTCCAAACTGGAGAAAGATAAGGAACGCTGGATAGGTCATTGACCAACAGTTTGGAATTTTTGAAAATATGATAAGACTCGTAAAAATCTAAATCAAAAATTGAAGAACAATTTTAAATGACTTCAGAAGAAGAAAAATTAAAATTATGATTAGAGTCCCAACAATGTTGGGCAATAGATGAGCATTTACATTCTTGTTTTTTGACATAAACTTCATGTTCCTTGACACGGCATTTTAAGGCAGGCTTAGTTTGGCCAATATATGAACGTATGACCAATGGTCTTGCCATGGGAAATCCTTTGAACCCTATACTTAGTGGCATCTATATGCATTACTTTGAAAGTAAACTATTCAAAATCTTAACTTTTCCCTATTATAAAAGATATGTTGGTGACAGTTTTGCTTTGTTAGATGAAAATAATTGTAATTTAAACCAAATTCTTAATGTTATGAACAGCATTGATTCTTGCATTCAGTTCAACTTTGAATTAGAGACTGATCAAAAACTTCCTTTCTTGGATGTTCTTGTGACTCGAAAGGATAATTCATTCCATACCATTGTCTTTCGTAAACCTTTTGCTGTTTCTCTTTCCTCTCATTACAAATCTTCCCACCCTCCCAACCAAAAACTTGCCTCTTTTCGGTCTTTTGTCTACCATGCTATTAATATTTTTTCTAACATTGATTTTCTTGATGCAGATTTAATTTACATTAAAGCCATTGATCATGACAGAGGTTATTCTCCTAACATTATTGATAATATTTATAAAAACTTAACTGAACAATCGCTTACCGATAAACCTTCCACAGAATTTTCTAACAATTTAGTCATTTTACCCTATTTTCCTAAAATAAGTCAGCAAGTAGCTACGGTATATACCAAATTAATTGCTAATGCGGCCTTTCATATATTTTATTTTATAACCGTCGTTGAACAGCCGACCCAATTTCATGGGTTTACGACTACTAACGTTCAACTCCGTAGCCTTGTATTTTTGAACCAATCCAGAAGACAAGGAAACTCCTGGATCAGTACCCCCAGAGGTATTGATTTGTTGTGGGAACATGGAGGACTTTGAGACTCGACAGATTTAACGTGCATCAGTCACCATTTACTACACGGGGAGTCTTCGGCCGGCGAGGATCGAACCCACGACCTTTTGGATATGGGCCCAGCGCCCTACCGACCAGGCTATCCCGGCCTTGGCCTTTCATATATTGGCCAAACTAAGCGTGCCTTAAAGTGCCGTGTCAAGGAACATGAAGCTTATGTCAAAAAACAAGAATGTAAACACTCATCTATTGCCAAACATTGTTGGGACTCTAATCATAATTTTAATTTTTCTTCTAAAGTCATTCAAAATTGTTCTTCAATTTTTGATTTAGATTTTTACTAGTCTTATCATGTTTTCAAAAGTTCCAAACTGTTGGTCAATGACCCATCCAGCGTTCCTTATCTTTCTCCTGTTTGGAAGTCTATGATTAAACCTACCTAACCAACTTTTTGTTCCTTGCTTCCTATTCGTCGTCATCCATTCACCCTTCCCTCCTATTGGCCGTTGTTCTAAACCCTCTTGTGACGTCACCTTTCTTTATATTTACCCTGTTTTCTCTCATTTCTTTCTGTTGCACAGGTGAAGGTTGCCCTTTGAGCATCCGAAACAGCTGTCTGTATTTTATAATTATTTTTGTGCTTTTTAACGTTGTTTGCCTTAGTCTGTAGTTATCCCATTGGTTATAGTATAGAAGTTAGGAGCGATGGGTACCTGCTCACATGCTAACCAGTTAAAAGATAGAGCCTTGAAAAATGGGGCTAAGTACTTGGCCGTGATTGGGTGATTTACTAATCACACTTAATGTTTTCAAATTTGTGAATTATAGATTTATAATATAATGATTGTTGCTAAACAGTTTCATAACCATTCCCAAAACTCGATATACTGCTTTATGTGAAAGAGAAATTTATTAATAATGAAGTGTTTGTAACTAATATTATGCTAACTGATAAGCATCTTATCTATTATTAATAAAATCTTCTTTATCCACTTATAGAATTTTGATGTGTTAAATGCATTATTTTTATCTTGACTCTTGTTACTTAACTGTCATATTAAGATTTAATTATCATAATTTTTTTTTCAAAATCAAATTCATTTTCAGGATGGCGAGTTAAAAGAGAGGTTAATCTAAAGACTGATTCTGCAGCATGGCTTCTTGGACGTTGCTATCATAACAAATTAAGCGGTAAGTAACCAACAATTTTTATTTATTGCTTATTATTGTAATGCTTATGCAGAATTTCTTTATCCTTTTTTTTTCTTTTTGATTATTGTGTCCTAGTTGCCCTAGGGTTTTGACACTTGTTTTATACTAATGTACTAATAATATACTAGTTTTATTTTCTTATACTAATGCTCTAAAGTTTAGAAAGAAAATGTATTAATTTACTGTGAATATATGCACTATGAATGTATGAACCATAGCAAATAGGCTTCCCTTTGGAACTGTAAAAAATTATTTATCAATCAACTCAAAATAAATTCAATAATAATTCTTAATTAAAGGTAAAGGCAAAATTACCTTACCTGCAATTTCTGTTGTTCTTCAATTTTCCGGGTGAGAAGATGGAAAGCTTTTCTTTCGCTTTAAAAAGGATCGCTACTCTTGTAAAAATAAAAAGATGTCAATAATAAAAAGTAACAAGTTCTGCCATTAAAGGAATTAACTATTTCTTTTTAAAACATTTAATATTTAACACAAAACGTAACAAGAAACATAATTGAAAACGAAACATTAAGCTTTTTTTGAAATGAGCATAACATATCAACCTCTTCTCTCTGAGGCGATCATTCCCCTTCTGTTTACAAAACTTCCGCCACGCCACAGTTACAGTTAAAATTTTAAAGTTAGATTGTTCTTCGCAGTTTCTCGACACTCCCCTCTTGAGTTTTAGAGATGTCGATCACTGAAACTCAACACATATTACTGTCCAAAACGTTGAGGCACTCTCACAACCCTACCAGCTCGAGTGGTCACAGAATCAGTTTTTCTATAGTTATCAGTCACTGAAGGGTTAGGGTTGACACAATCATTTGGAGTATTATTGACAATAGTATCACAACTATCCAGTTCCATAGGGCACAGTTTCTGAACAGGGCGAATAAAGACACCAGACTTTGTCTTTATTTTCGCTAAACGAACAAGTCCATCTTGACTGGGATATGTTTCCAATATTTTTGCCATCGGCCAGTTAAGTCTCTTGATGTTGTCCCTCCATACGAGTACTATGTCACCTTCTTTCGGAACACGGACGTTATTTTTCTTTCTGTAACTTTCTCGTAGTTGTCCTAGGTATTCCACTCGAAATCTCGAACGTAGATCTTTTTAAATTCTTAACCGGTATGCCAAACGTTTATTTAAACTTTTTCCATCTGCTTGGCTGCATTGGTCAAGATCTGTAACATCATTACTTTTGTTTTCTTGCAAAAACATTGCTGGTGTAATTGGATTCAAGTCATTTGCATCATCAGAAACATGGGTAAGTGGTCTTGAATTGAGAAGACTCACATTCGCACAAAACAGTAGCCATTTCCTCATAACTTAGCGAAGTTCTTCCCAGCACTTTTCTCAAAATCTGCTTCATAAGACCTACTAAACGTTCCCAGAAACCACCCCACCATGGAGCTGAAGGTGGTATAAATTTCCAAGTGATGGGAGCGATTTCACCTTTCAATCTCTCGAGATCAACATTTCTCAGCAGTTTTTCAAATCCGACGAAGTTAGTCCCATTATCCGAATAGATCTTCGAAGGTCTTCCGCTTCGTGAAATGAACCTTCTTAGAGCCAATAAGAAGTTGTCAGTGGATAAAGCAGTCAAAAGTTCCAAATGAACTGCTCGGTAGATAGCACATGTTATTAGAAGTATCCACACCTTTTGCCTTTCTTTAAGGTACAAAGGACCCGCCACATCTAAACCAATTATCTCAAAAACAGACTCTTCCTTTACTCGATCTTCCGGTAATGGTCCTTCAGGAATACTAGCTGGTCTTGAATTGAACCTTTGGCATACAACGCATATCTTTATGGCTTTCTTTATGGTTCTTCTACTCTTTAAGATCCAATAATTTTCTCTTAAGGCAGTCATTAAAAATGGTACTCCGGCATGTCCTAACTCTTGATGTTTACTGATTATTAGACTTTTTACCACGTGATGATTTGATGGTAAAAGTAGTGGAAGTCTAAAATCCTCTTCATCTATTCTCATGAAAACTTTGGTTTTAACCCTTAGGAGACCATCATTGTCTGTTATAATTTTTAGAGACTTCAATTGGTTTTCTGTTCCTCCAAAGAATTCTTCATCCTGAACTTTCTTCAGAATTTTAAGTTCGGCCTTCTTCAGTTCCTCAGCACATAGTTGTCCAGACCTTTTATCACTAGGTGTCTTAGCATTTCTGAAAAATCTTAAAATCCAACCAGTGATTCTTATTATTCTTTTGTACGAAGAAATGCGATGATAGTATTCGTCATTTTCTTTATTCAAGGAAGACACGACAATTTTCTTCTTCTCAGAGTTTATCACCTTTTCATCTGGAATCAATTTGTAATTAGGCCAGCGGTCTCTAAAGTCTTTCAGCCATGGTGGCCCCTGCCACCATTTTCCCTTGATAAGCGTCTTCACTGAACACCCCCTAGAAGGTAAATCGGCCGGGTTTTGAATTCCTGGAACATAATTCCATTCAATAACTTGGGACAAAGCTCTTATTTCTTTTACCCTATTGGTCACAAATACAACCCATGGACCTTCTTTCTTTATCCAATACAATGCGTCCATGGAATCAGACCAATAAAATGTCTGGATATCCTTCAAGTTCAGATCATTTTTTACAGATGTTGCTAGTCTCACTCCGATGTTACAGGCGAGTAATTCCAATCTCGGGATAGACACATTCTTTAATGGTGCCACTCGTGATCTAGCTTGTAGTAACTGACAAGTCACTTCATTTCCCCGTTCTGCTCTCAAGAAAATTCCAGTAGCATAAGAAAGTTTGGATGCGTCGCAAAAAAACATGCAAAGTCAATTTTGTGTCATTCAAATCCAAGCATGAGTAATTTCGAGGAATTTCAATGTCTTTCAAATCTGAGATTTGGTTTCTCCAATTATTAAACTTTTGAACGATATCTTTCGGCAGTTCAGCATCCCAAGAGACTTGAGCTTTCCAACAATCTTGGAGAAGTAGTTTCGGTATTAGAGTCACTGGGCACGTGAACCCAATAGGGTCAAATACCTTATGTGCCAATGATAATATTTTTCTCTTAGTTATGCTTTTATCATCGATACTGATATCGTTAATATCGCAAGACAACGTATCGTTCTTAAAGTTCCACAAAAGCCCTAAAACTGGGACTTTAAAGTTTTCGGAATTCGTAACTTGTAAATTTTCCTCAACTTTATTCTCTGAAGTGTGTGCATTATCTATCCAGCCACGCAAGTCAAATTTCGCAGAAGCTAGCAGTTTCTGAGATTCTGATCGAAAATATTCTAGTTCTGTAACAGAATCAACACTTGCTACACAATTGTCCACGTACATGGAGTCTTTTAGTTTCTTAGCCAACTGCTTTAAGTTTTCTGGTACGTTTTCCAAATGGTGGTTTAAAACGGCAGCTAGCAGAAAAGGGCTGCATGAAACACCAAAAACAACGCGACAGTGCCTGTAAGTAATTAATTTGCGAGGGTCACCGTCTCTCCACCATAAAAACTTCAAAAAATTCCTATCACTTTCTTGTAGGCTTATTTGTAAAAAGGCTTTGCGAATGTCGGCTATAACACCGATTTTACCCCATCTAAAACGATTTAAAACTGATGGTATTAGCTCTATCAAATTTGGCCCCTTTTCAATACACTCATTTAACGATAAAGAATTACGTGTTTTGGCTGATCCATCAAACACAGGACGAATTTTAGTCGTTGAATTTTCTTTGATGACTGGTCTATGAGGTAAGAAGTGCTCAGCGGAGTCTGCATTATTTATATTGTTATGATCTGACAAAACCTGCTCTATAATGCTTTCTTTTCCCCACTCATCAAATACATCTTGATACGCCTTTAACATATTACTACAATTAAGCGATTGTACGGTATTGCTAAGCCTTTTCTTGGCCAATTCTTTATGATCCGACAATGTTACACGACCCTCCAACCAAGGTAAACAAACCTGATACCTACCGCTTTGATCTCTGGTTAATGTTTCTTGGAAATGCTTTAGAACAATTTCTTGTGTTTCTGTTTTTGTTTGTTTTTCACTCATATCGTGAATTCCTAAAGAATCTTAACTCCCAGAGATCCGATATTTTAGCATAATCTACATGTAAAGTTAATAATAACTGAGGAGTATTAAATGCGTTTTCTCGTACAGATTTTCCCAGCACTGTCCACCCAAGACACGTATTCGCAGCTACTAACCCTCCTGATAGATGTTTAATATTCCCCGTTAGCAAGGTACTTGCAAGATCTGCCCCAATAAGTATGTGAATTTCATTTGGGTTTTTTTCATATAAACAAGAAATCCCTTTTATTTCGATATCACTTGCAAAAATACCCATACCTTTTAATTCATGTTTACAGTTGGAATCACTTATTTTAGGAATAGGAGCCCAAATCTGCTTCTGATCCATCACGTCAAATTCACAGCTGAATTTTTCGTCTAGACTAGTTAGCTTAACACTATACCGCTTATGTTGTTCAGTATTTTCAATACCTCCAAAAAGTCCGTGGGTGACAGTTTCCTCCCCAATGCAATTTAAACCCATTGTTTTAGCAATAAATTTACTACAATATGATCTTTGACTACCCAAATCAATAATTATTCTTACTAAATTTTTAGAATTCTGGCCATGAACATATACAATTAAAGTTTGTAAATAAACTTCATTAGAACAACAATTATTAGTTAAAACACTACTTTCAACAAGTTTATTACTATTATCAAAATTGTCGGATTCATTCCCTTTTAAATCATGATTTAAATAACACATTATTGATGCATGGCGCTTCGAACAAAATGTGCAAACAATTTTTGAATAACACTGATCCGCCCAATGATTCATAATTAAACAGCGAAAGCAAGCTCGTCTTTTTTTCAAAATATTCTTTTTCTCTTCTAACGATAAACTCATTGCTAATTTACAACTCGCTGAATCATGCGGTTCCTCACAAAAAACGCTGAAAGATTTTTTATTCTTGTTCTGTTTCATCTCAGAGCTCAATAAATCTGTTGCCGTATATTTCGGCTTCTCATTTTCACGTGATTGAATATTTAACTTTCTACTAGAGGGGGAGAAATTTATTTCTTCATTATGGCGCCGACTGATATGTCTCGGATTTCTCCGATCCACTTGATATTTATTTCCAAGGTCACTTACTGTACTCATCTGAATTGAGCGTTCTCTACAACTTAATGCTTTTGAAAGAAAATTTAAAAGCTCTTTTATATCTGAATATACATTTTCATTTTCGATTTTATTATACTCTAATACTAAATCTGGGGGTAATATTTTAAGCAACATAGGACACAATACACTTCCATAATTTACCGGTTTTAGTTCTAATGATTCTAAACTGCGTATATGTGTCATGCAATTATCATAAAATTTTCTAAAAGCGCGAATATCGTTTGAACTTTTTAACGGTTGCATATTTAAAATAGCGCTCATATGTGTGTGAATAAGAAAATCTTTCTTAGCAAATCTATCTTTTAATAATTCAATTGCGGAATCATATGATGCGTTTGAAATTGAAAAACCCTCAACCGTATTTAAAGCAGACCCACCTAAATGCGCCTTCAAATAGTTAAATTTGTCCACTTTATCTAATAATTCATTATTGTGTATCGCTGTTTCAAAACTATTCCAAAAGGTTAGCTTTTGGCTGACATCGCCATAAAATTTCGCGATACTCAGTTTCGGGAGTTGAATGCGCACCTTTTCTGCTGCTGATTCGTTTATTTCTGTTTTATTTATTGAACGTTGTAAGGTTATATTTTTGCTTTCCATATTCTTTACTGACATTTGCATTTCATTTATTTTCTTTTTTGCTCTTAGTTTAGAAATAACTACCTTATCTTGATACTCTTCTGTTTTTTCAAATTCTGATTGATATTCATCATCGTTGAGGAGGGGTTCTAGTTCTCTATCAACAGAACTCAAAGAATCAAATTTGTTTGTTAATGTTTCGATTATTTCTTCGATTACACTGGCATTTATATCTTCCGTTTTCGAGAGTTCTGCATCTAATTTAGTCAGTGTATTAGTTACGCTTGTTCTTAAGGAACCTCGTTTTCTTTTTAAATGCTTAATTTTCTCATCCGCCGACATCTTTTTAAATTATATATCAATTCGATAAATACACGATCTTTTAAGAAAAACTAATCGGTCTTCTCAGTCCCGGCAGGGATGCCATGTAAAAAATTATTTGTCAATCAACTCAAAATAAATTCAATAATAATTCTTAATTAAAGGTAAAGGCAAAATTACCTTACCTGCAATTTCTGTTGTTCTTCAATTTTCCGGGTGAGAAGATGGAAAGCTTTTCTTTCGCTTTAAAAAGGATCGCTACTCTTGTAAAAATAAAAAGATGTCAATAATAAAAAGTAACAAGTTCTGCCATTAAAGGAATTAACTATTTCTTTTTAAAACATTTAATATTTAACACAAAACGTAACAAGAAACATAATTGAAAACGAAACATTAAGCTTTTTTTGAAATGAGCATAACATATCAACCTCTTCTCTCTGAGGCGATCATTCCCCTTCTGTTTACAAAACTTCCGCCACGCCACAGTTACAGTTAAAATTTTAAAGTTAGATTGTTCTTCGCAGTTTCTCGACAGGAACATCAGATATTATTGACTTTATGTGTTGTTTTTGAGAAAAATCTTCGTACCCATATAACTTCTATGATATCTTTTGTATTTTGAGTTCTTCATCAACAAACATGTCAAAAGCTAATTTTGGATACCTTTTATATTAATAAAAATTATAAAAAGCTTATCAAAGTTAGAAATAGAACTTATGTACATATTTGTAGAGTAAAAGTAAGTTATAACAACAACTCAGAATAGTAGGTGGAATGGTTGTTATAGTGAGCTTGTTATAAACAAATACACATGTTTAATGTTAAGCTAACTAAGACTAAAATGTAAATTAAATACATTTTCTCTTTTTTACCTTTTATTTGAAACAACTGTTTTGATTTAAAATACATGACTTGAGTTTATTGTGTATTGTATACAATTTATTACGTTTCTGGCTTTATGGGAAGACCAAAAGGCTTGATAATTTTTACTAAAGTGCATTGGTAATGATTTTAATAAAATAGACAATATAATATGATTTTGTAATGCATGATAGAATTTAGTAATTTTATCATATTACCTTAGAGCTGGGTTACTAAAATTTTTTGATGTGGAAGATCCTATAATATTTATAAAAATTTTGTGGGACCCCAGCATTGCTCAAATCCGATAAATAGATTAATGAAACTGTCAGTTTCTTCACTTGAAGTAATATACTATTGCAGTTTTAAGTGTTTAATTTTTAATTAAGATTTATAACTATATGAAAATTGCCTGAGACCCTGGCATAAAAACCATTTATTCATTTAAAGTTACTTTTCAGTTTTGTATTTTTTAAATAGATGTGTTTAATAAGAACAATTAATTTTAAAACCAGAATTTCTGGTTAACCTTTACTATATGAACCGGAAAATAACAAAACGAATGGTTTAAACTCGATATATTTTGGTTAATATATTATTAACTAGACTTATGGTTTTTTACCAGAATTTTTTTTTCTGTGCTTCATATGTAAAGGAAGGGATGTGCTAACACCACTTTTGCGATCGCATTGACACAAAACTTTAGCTGAAGATATTGAAAATGTTTCTTATTTTTAATTATCGATACATTTGTAGGTAATTTCAGAATATAAAAAAAAATTTAAAAAACTCAACGAAAATTATTATAAATTATTTTATGATCTCATATGGCTAAAAATTGCTGATATCTAAAAATTTTCTGAAAAAAAATATGATAAATGTAAAAGCTTTTTAATGATATTTTTTCAAAATATAGGAAAAGCACAAATGTAGGAGAATTCTGCTAGGCCTGTAAAGAAAATTTTGCTTCATCGACCAAAGATATGACATTATAAATCGTTGTTTATGTTTTTTATTTTTATTTTCATAAAAGCTTTTACTGGTAAATTCATGTATTCATAAACTGTATAGTTTAAAAAATGTAAATAAGTGTGGTAAAATGTAATAGGATAAAAAAATACAGTAGGGAACCGATTATCCGGAACGATCGGGACCATCGATATTCCGGATAACTGATTTTTCCGGTTTTCTGAATCGCTACAGAAACCCATTTTTTTTATAGTTAAACCCAACTAAAAAAAAAAAATTGGAAATAATCTTAAAAAGAAGAAAAAACGATGAAATAATACACTAATGATTATTTCCAAAATGATGGTAAGGTAAACATCTTTCAAATAAGAACGAAAAATCCTATGAGGAAAAAAAATTTTTTTTTTTTATAATGGCGGGAAAACTAATCGAATTTCGTTCCGGTTTTTTGGTTTTCCGGTTTTCTGATTTCCGGATAACGGGTTCTGTACTGTATATGTAAATATGTAACAGACATTTCCTGGCAACAGTATTTAATTATGCAAAAATTTATAATTTTACTTAGTGTTTTTTTATAACTTTATGACATTGTATTTAGAGTATTTTGTACTATTATGAAATATGGACTTAGAGGAATTTCTCATTTCTGGAAAGTGATTCATTGATGGCAAGGTGTTATGTTTTGAACAGCTGTACCCCAAGTTCCTATTTAATTATTTTCTTTAAACTTTCTTTTTCTTAAATAATGTTTTATGATTTTATATTTTTGTACTTGACCCTGTCTACTGACATAATGTTTTGTAGAAAAACCATTTAAAATTTCTTAAACCTTGGAGAAAAAAAATTTTTTTTTTTTAAGCAGTCAATAAAAGGTACTTAATAATGATAACAACTCATACAATAATATCTTTTATATAAATCTTTCTTCGTTTATTTTTCAATCCTAAAGTTTCTAGGATATTTTTTTTTTGTACTTCACACTTAAGCAGTCAAGCCAAATGTAAAGAATTTTTAAAGACTTTCTCTTCAAAAGTTTGCTCTCAATTATGATGCTAATGCAATTATGATATTGATTTAACCTAAGCGGTATGGCGATTGTCCCTGATACTGATTCATTATATTTTAACAAAGTTTTTTTTTTTATTACTCAAAAATAACCTTTCAACATCAAATAGGTAGTTCTAATGGTGTTTTTATTGGTGACAAAGATGCTGAATCTATATTAAAACTGGTGATTTCAAAACACTTTAATCCCTATTAATTTTAATTAAAAGTTTAAGAATATTTTTGCTTTAAGCTCTCTTATTTAGTAATGACATAAATTTTGAACGTTTTTCTTTCTGTGATGTTTGTGTTTTAACTTTTTCTTTATAATAAAGGGTCAAATCTTATTTTATTTGCCTTTTTTTTAAAAATTTGCTTTTATATTTTAATCAATATACAATGTGTATATATATATATATATATATAGGAAAAAATATTGTCACTAAGAGAACAATCCTATCTAGTTGTCATATTTTGCATATTTTACTTTTAGAATTATTATTTTATTTAATTGCATAAATAAGATTTTAATTACTATTTAATTCATAATGCTTATATATTTATTAGTTTCTTTTGGGAGCTGATTTAGTATTTATAAAATGTGTCTGAAAGAGAATTTTGTTCATCTATTTGAGTAGAACCCTGAATGGTGTTAAGCAGAGCTAATTTTAAATTCAACTGACTCTTATGTTATAGGTGCTAAATATTTACTACTTATGCAAAATATCTTTCTATTTTGAGAAACCAATGCCGTAATAACTTTTTTCAATGAATTTTTGAACATCAAATTACATTAAATAATAAATTTGTAACAAAAACTATCAGTGCTGAGCGCTATGCACAGTTTTATGCACAGTTTTGATCGTTTGCTTTTTATGATTAAGAAGAAGGCAGTTGTAAAAATATTTTATAAAAATATTAAAAAAATACTTCAAAATATTTTAAAAGATATTTATTCATTTGGGCAGAATGCGGTTTGAAATGATTCAGCATAAATAATTCATAGAATTTAAATCTTTACTTGTTGTAATAAAGACGCATTAATAGGAGGTAAAAAAGCACATGACTGAACATTTTATGCACCAAAACTTTAATAGTTTTTTAACTGTCAATGAAATGAAGTGTTCATATCAATTGCTTTAAAAAAGTATTAGGATACTTGCTTGGTTAGCAGTGTCAGATGCATAAATGTCAGAAATGATGACAGTCAGAATTTTCTCCGGTTTCTATATAAAACTTATATAACATCTTAACTATTAGTTCAATCAACTTGGGTGTGATTTCACTCAATTCAGTGTAAAAAATGACATAGTAAACATATTGCTTGTCTAAATAATAACATGTAAATTTTGTCCTCTTTCTCCCCTTCCCCTCAGTGAATTATAGATAAAGACTTCAGCTCATTTTGGAGGTGAATATTAACTTTAGATATTTATATTGGGCCTTAATCACATTTAAGTTTCTTGCTACTTTAATATCATGCCGAATGTAGTTCTACTGTATCTTGATTTTTTGTATGAATTCCTTGAAATATATACCTTTGTGGTTCACTGTTGACACAAGTCAGTTTTGATAGTCAAAGCCTTTTTATGAAGATTTTTGAATGACCTTTGAGGCAAAAGTCTGCTGTAAGTATTTATGATTTAATAGTTAGTAGAACACAAAATAATGGTCAATGCAGGAGTTTACCCATTTCACAAAGGGCAATTTTTTGTGCAATGCAATATGAAAGTTTTTAGCATATTTAAATTGATCTGTTTTTCCTAAAATTCCAGATCTTCAGTTTTTACCTCCCAAAACTTCAATTTTTTTTCTTGCAAAAATAAACTGAAACATTGTCTTATAGTTTATACAGAAGAAAAAAACATATCCTGAAAATTTTAACAAAATAAAAGATGTTAAATATTTAACCTTGCCTGACGCTTAAAATCCTGAGTCTTAACAAAAATATCTACTAAAGAGGTTTCAGAATTTGAAAAAAAAGATTGAAAAGAATTCAAAATAAGCTTTTTATATGAATAACTAAAGTTTCATGATGAATATTGCTCAAAGAAGGCTAATAATTCATCATACTTCATAAATATTTTTTTAAGAGCTAAGGATTATTGCTTCATTTATCATAACTTTCAGCAAATATTTTTCAGATTTTTCTATGCACCTGTTTTTTGGAACTTTATTGAGATAAATTAGCTCTCCTAGACTGTTAACCAAAGTAGCAACAAGATCTGAAAAGGAAATTTTTATCTTTCAAAATTAAAAATGAGTGATGTCATCACTACAGGAAACATATTCACTTTATAAAACTAATTAACATTCAAAAGCTGTTATGTAATAACTGAAATGTTATCAACACTTTTTTATACATAAACTATAACATTATTTTCTTAAACTTCGATATTACTTTGTTCTTAACTTGGCTTTTAATTTGTATTTTAGATGGTACTCAGTTTTCACCAGATGTCTCAAAGCAATTGAAACTTGATCTTTTGAGTAAAATCTGGCTCACTTATCGTATAAATTTTCCAGCAATTCCTGGAACTGAATTTGTGTCAGACTCTGGATGGGGTTGTATGTTAAGATGTGGTCAAATGATGATGGCGCAAGCTTTAATATGTCACTTTCTTCATCGAGGTATGTTTATAATTTTTAATGATTTTCTAAATCAAACTGCCGTAATACACCTTATAAAACTTTGTATTTTTGCTTTAAAATATATTATACTATGTATAATTGTAAAGTTTTTGTCTATTTCTAAAAATCTGAATTCTCTACAACAACATGAGTCCAGTGAACATAGTCCTCTTTAACTAACAATATTTAAGTGAGTTATGAAGGAACAATAATTTTTATACATGTAATAAAAAATTCTTAATTGAATAAAATTACCACTTTAAAAGGTAAGTTTCTTTTTTTTTTTTTTTTTTTTTTTTTGAAATCATTCATGAAAAAAAGTCAAAAACAGAAATGGCTTAGGTTCTAAAGACAAAAGCTCATATTTTAAGGCTGTGTCATCATGTAAAAAAACAATATTTAGCAAATAATTTGCTACTTTATAACTGATGTAAGTTTGTAACAGTTATTAAGTTTTGTGCATTATTAACACGTAGATTCTATTCTAGTTCTGGTACAAAATGTCAAGATGAAAAACCACAGTTTTGAGAAAATTAAAAGCATTTTTGATCTATGTTTTTTTTTTATTGTGGCTTTTTTATTTTAAATAAATTGTGGCTTTTTTTTATTTTCTTAGGATAAAGAACTTCCGAAAACACCCTTTGAGCAAAAAAATAGTTTTAGAGCATTTCAAAGAATATATTTATTTGTTTACGTAAAACTAGTTTATTATTTAACAAAAATGTGGAATATTGTAAGTTTCATCAACATATAAATACTTTTTTGGCCAGACTATAATCATAAATTATTGATTGAATATCTTGAAAATGTTCATATTTAATACACATAGATTGGAGAATAGCTTCAGATCAACCAGAAGAATCTAAGCAAGTCTATAAGATGATATTGCGCTGGTTTGGAGACTCACTCTCGGATAATAGTCCATTTTCTTTGCATCGTTTAGTCTCAATGGGAGAAAACTATGGTAGAAAGGCAGGAGACTGGTATGGACCAACACATGCAGCTCAAGTCCTTAGGTGAGCTTTTTCCTTTAGTTAAAATTTGTAATGCTACTTAAATAATTTATAACTTCTACTATGCTTCTTACAGCTTCCAAATTTTTTAGCTAAGTATAGTGAGCCATGCCCCTAATGAGTTTAGGGAGCTATTTTCCTAATTTTCTTTGTCAATCTCTCTTTTCTTTAATTCTTTTGTATCTTTATTATTTTATATATATGTATGTATGTGTATGCAGCAGATGCATAAATTTTCAAAATCATTATTTTTTTCTTTTGTTAATTAATAAATTTTCTGAGTCACACATAATTAGTGACATAATTACTCACACTTAATTGTTTTTCTGGTTTTTAGAGATGCTCTTCATTTATGTCGAAAATATTATCCACAACTAAAAGATGTTTGTATGCATGTTGCTTTAGATGGAATTGGTAAGTTTACTAAAAATATAATATTATTTCCTCTTTTTTATAATTTTCAAATTGTTATTTTATAAATAGAAAAATTATCAGGAAAACAAAAATGAAGTATTTTTGTTTCATAAGAAATTTAAAAGAAGTGAGTATTGCCTAGAGCAGGTTTTTAAATTATATTGGGTACTGTTATGCTAACTCTATGGGAACAATTTTTTATTTCTTTGCTGTAAATGCTGGAATACTAAAATCGTTCAGTTAGGAATTTTATCACTAAATTTTAAAAGTACTACCATTTGTATCTGTACAAAATTTGTTTATAACAATAGCTGGCTGAGACAGGTTAAAGGTTTGCTTCATTTTGAAGAATAATAATTTTAAAAATAAACATAGTATTCTTAAAATAATCGCTTAATTAACAATGTTTTTAATAAATATATAAATTAAATTTACAGACCATAATAGTGTGTGCTGATTTATAATTAATATTTAATTAATATGTATTATTAGTTATCTTATTAATATTTAATAATTCTTAAATGTACCAAATATATAATTTCTGTAATTTAGAAAGGAACTGAGTTTTAATCTTCCATTATATAAAACATAATTTTAGATGAAGAATATTTAGTATAGATATAAATAGCATATTTTCTAAATGCTTTGATTATGATCTTCCTAAAATGTGCTAAGTACAATTGTTTCCAACTTATTTTGATCTTTTATCACAATTGTTCAAACCTCATTTCTGCTTCAAAAACACAAACATAGATGTACAGTGCGTAAAAAAACAGACCATTCTGAATAGCTTATATCTTTTGATCAAAGGATCGGATCTTTACAGTCTGGGACTTAATCTTAATGGTTCGAGGGGTTGACATCAAATAACTAATTAGTGCAAAAGATATTTTAGATTACAAAATCAGACATAAAAGGTACTTTCTCTTAAAAACATACCTTTTTTTCAACAAATTCGGATTACTGACCCCTAAAACATAGAGCGTAGCAATCTGGGAAATATAGACTCAATAGTTTAGTCAAGAGAGCAATCCAAAGTTTTGGCCCCTTAATGTTCATTTTATTTTTCACATATTTCTCCATATCTTTGGAACGATTTAAGAAAATTGAAAATTTTTTGCACATAATTATAAAATTCGTTTATTGAAAGATAATTCCATTAAAAAAGTAACTTTCAGTAAACATTTATTATTTTATTTATTAATAGTCCTAAATAATGTGAATTTTTAAGTATACCATTTTTTACAATATGGCAAAATACAAAATTTGAAGAGCGAAATGCAACATTTGAGCAATTGGTCAAATAGTTCCCAAGAAATCGAATTTTTTAAAAATTTGCGTTATTCCAGTTATTAGAATTCAGAATCATTAGAATCAGTGTCTTTCAGAACATCATCTGTGTTGGACTCAATAACATCAGTAGTGTTGTCATATACACAGTCCAGTCACATTAATGTGACCACTACCTACTTTCGACGTCAACGTGAGATAACCAATCACAGAAGGCAGGTGGCAGCACATTACAGTGGATTGTATATATAGGATGTCCTAAGGCATCTGAAAGCATTTCAATCGTTGGCGTAATGCAGAAACTTAGCGATTTATCCGACGTCCAAAAGGGCATGATTGTTGGCTTTCGGGCCAAGAGTGGAAGCATTTCGGAAACGGCTGATTTTGTGAACTGTTCGCGTGCCGCCGTGGTAAAAGTATACCGTGCATGGCAAAATGGCACTATACAAAACAAGCGGTGTGGCACATGTGGTGCACCACGGGCCATAGATGACAGAGGCGAACGAAGGCTACGGAGATGCGTTCAGGCGAATAGACGTGCAACTGTTGAGCAACTGACCCCCCAGATGAATCAAGGGGCTACCAAGAGTGTATCTTCAACCACTGTTCAGCGAACGTTGCTGCGCATGGGTCTCCGCAGCAGACGCCTGGTTAATGCAACTATGCTGACTGCTGTTCATCGGCGACGAAGGCTAGAATTTGCACACCAATACCGCAACTGGACGCCCACAGAGTGGCAACAGGTGGCTTTTTCCGATGAATCACGTTTTATGCTCCATCGCACAGATTGGCGTTGGCGTATTCGGCGTGAAACGTCTGAAAGCAAACAGCCTGCAACAATTGTCGGAAGGCTGCAGGCTGGAGGAGGGAGCATTATGGTTTGGGGAATGTTTTCCTGGCATTCATTGGGTGCACTCATCATTGTGGAAGGCACAATGGATCAGCACAAGTACGCATCTGTCCTTGCGGACCATGTACACCCCTACATGCGAACGATTTTTCCTCAGAATGTTGGCATCTACCAGCAGGACAATGCGAGGTGTCATACAGCTCGCAGTGCATGTGCGTGGTTCGAAGAGTATCAGGATGAATTTACCGTACTCCCCTGGCCAGCAAACTCACCGGATTTAAACCCAATCGAGAATCTGTGGGACCACCTCGATCGGGTTGTTTGCGCCATGGATCCTCAACCGCGTAATCTAGCGCAACTGGCCACGACACTGGAGTCGGAATGGCTCAACATCTCAGTGAACACCTTCAGAAACCTAATTGACTCTCTTCCTGCACGTCTCGCAGCGGTTCGCTCTGCCAAAGGTGGTAATTCTGGATTTTGACAGGTGGTCACATTAATGTGACTGGACTGTGTATGAATCCCACTATGCAATGGATTCTACATCCTCCTCCTTTGCTGTGTCCCACTAAAAATCTTCACTCCCATCCAATGAATTCCAAATTTTTCATCTCATCTAGTATCATTTGACGCATCTTGTCTATAAGAGCAGTGTGAAAATTTCCTGTTTTTATAAGTATTTCTGGTATGAAATATTTTTAACTTAAGGTAATTTTGTTGACTATATAATTTTTTAAATTTTAGAAATGTCCATGTTTGGTTTTATTTGACGATCAACTAATGCACCCAACATACCAGAAATTTGCTATCTCATAATCAAAAGTAGGGGGTTGACTTATTTATTAGGATTTATGATAACAGATAATAATTAAGTTATAATTTTATTCATTGATTGTTCCATGATTCATAATTGCAAAATTGGGACAGATCTTGCACTTTTATAACAATGAATTTTAACTTAATAAAATTCTCTATCATCCATAGTTAACCTCGAATAACTTGTAAAACTAATTAATATTTATAAAAAGCACTAAACAAAGCAATAAAAAGTTTTATAAAAACAATTGTTTTAGTGAAAATGATTTAATAGTTTCTGTATTTCTCTTTTTTTCAGTTTTTAAACAAGATATTGAAGATTTATGCCGAAAACCATCTAAATGCAAACTTCAAAATGGTACAACAGAGGAAAATGAAGTTTTGGCAACTAGCAAAATTCTTCCTCAGACCTCCGAAATGCAAAATGCTTCAGAGGTCAATATGATTTTAACTGAAACAAATAACTTGGATTTTAAATCTGTGAAAGATAGTATAGAATTTGATGATGCATGCCCATCATACTCCGAATTTGGTCCACCTAGTTTTAATACAGCTCAAGGATACTGGAAGAGCTTGATTTTATTTGTTTCAGTTCGATTAGGAAACGATAAAATAAATCCATTTTATATACCTTGTCTGAAAAATCTATTGACTTACGAACAATGTATTGGGATTATTGGAGGCCGGCCTAAACATGCACTTTACTTCATTGGCTGGCAAGGTAACAATTCTCTACAATATATTAATTTTTTAAAACTAAAATTATGTGTTTTATCTGTCTGAATGATGAGTAATATTTAAAATTTTTTTTAAAAATAAGTTTTAAGTGTTTGATGCTTTCAATGAAAAAAAGTCATTTTAAGATGCAATTATAAATATTTTATAGAATTTGTATTGATGTTTTTACTTCAGCACTCATCCTTTGCAACCAGACTCAATTGTCAGAGGAGGGAATTTATTAGTGTAATTTTTATAATCTTACCTATGATGATGGATATTTTTTTTTATTTAGTAGTATGTTTTGAAACATGTTAAATACAAAGTTGTCTTCCAATCAGAATGAATGTTACATAGAGGGCATAATCTAAAATTTCAACTGACTTTTTTTTATAACAAAGCTACATTAATTGAAATATGCAATCAGAATTTTCAGGAAAGTAATTTAGCTTTACACCTTTCTGTTATGAAACTTTTGAAAATTATCTTTTTTGTGCAATTTATCTTTAAAAAAATTTTCCGCATTGTATAAATCAGTTTTATAAAAATTTAATGAACTAATTTTAAAAAATATCTAAAAGCAGATAACGGTACAGAATTAAATTATCATTTCAAAATTGCTAATTAAAGAAATTTTTTTGTTTATTGATGCACCATTTTCAAACATTTGTTCAGAATGATAAATAAAATATTTAAAAATCGAATAAAAGGGGAGAGGAAAAGGTTCAACTTTATTCAGTCAACATTTTATTTCAACTTCATCTATACTTATAATAGAACAGTTCTTATGGGGTTAAAATAGCAAATAAATTTCCTTAAGTTAAATTTTTTTCCTTTCTCCTTTTATATGTTTATATTAATGACATGTTGTTTTTGTTTAGATGTACTTAGATTTTTTTTTTAAGTTGTAATTTTTATATTTATGTATTATATTTAAGAAATTGCAATATAGTAAAAAAATATAGTATATTTTAAGTTGAAACAAATATATTTCAATAAATAATTCTCATTAATAATTGTAAATTGAATATATTGGGACCGACAATAAATTACGAAAGAAAACAAGTATTTTTGATCATCCTATGCCAGAAATCAAGCAATAAGCTTGTAACTTATACTGATTACTTTGGTTGTTATTTACAATAACTGCATAAAATTTCATAAACCTAGCTTAAATATTATGGAAATATGGACATTTTTATAAAAAAAATTATTATTTTTGTCTTAATTTTTTTTTTCTCAACTTTAAAAATGTTCCTTAAAATTAAACAAAGTTTTTTGAGCAATTAAAAAACAATTATTAAATTATTGTTTCAGAACTTGAAAGAAAAGTCGTTAAAAATTGCACGAGATATGACTATTTAAAGTAGATATTTTATGCTGCATATGTGCGAAAACAATTTAAAAAATCTTTTTTTTATAATTTTTTAGTGAATCATAATTATCAACTAATGGAAAAGGTCTGATTTGAATATTTTAAAAATTTAAAGAGTTTCAAGCAATTTTGTAATTTTTTTACTTTTTAAAAAAAATTTCAAGATAAAAAGGGGTTTATCCAAATTTCATTTTGTTCTATTAAACAAGTTTTATTAATAATAACACTGGCATTGTGGGCTATCATCCTCCATAAAAAAATTTCCTTTTGCACATTTTCTTTCCTTATACCATCACAGTTTGGTGTCCAAACAATTACTGTAAAGTATTATCATTAGTTATTAAATTTTATCTTATAATAAAATTTCTGGGAAACCCCTTATCATTTTAAACTTCTTTAAAAGAAGTACAAAAACTACTTAGATAATTGCTTGAAACTAACTAAATTTTAAAGACATTCAAATCAGACTTTTTTCATTAGTTTCAAAATACAATTCACTACAAATTTATTAAACATGCACTGTATAAAAGGACTACTTTAAACTGTCATATCTTACACAGTTTTTAATGAACATTTTTTTAAAAATTAAAACAATAATTTTTTAATTACTTTAAAAATTTTCTTTAATTTTATTAAATATTTTTAAAGCTATAGCAAAAATATGTAAGACAAAAAAAAATAATTTTTTATGAAAATGTTCATATCTCCATAAAATATTTAAGTTAGGTTTATAAAATTTTATGCAGCTAATTCAAGTAACAATCAAAGTAATCTGCAGGTTACAAGCATATTAATTTATTGTCGGTCCCTGAAACCTATAAAAGCCTAAAACTTAATTGCTAAGTATAAAATATTGCATGAACTAATTGAAAGAAATTGCCTCTAAAGTTACAAAAAAGAAAAAGGCTCTAAAGTTACAAAATAATCTTCTAAGTATTTCTTGAGAAATTTAAAAAATGTTAAAAACTTATAGTGTCTCTTTCATTATTATAGGGTAGTGTATGTTATATGAAATTTTAGAAATAAATAATGTTTCAGATTAAAATTCTTGTTCATTTACAAGAATAATATTTTTATTTTAAAGGAATTTTTTGTTATTTTAAAGGGCATTTTTATTATTTTTAAGTTCATTTATTGCCATTTTTAAGGATTTTTCTGAACAAACTTAAGAAAAAGACTACACTGGGCATTATCCAAATGTCAGCCAAATATAATTTTTTTTCACATCAGAATAACATCGCCCTTCTCATTAAATTTGCACTTAACAAAACCAAGCAAATTTTTTAACAAATATAATATAATTAAAATAAAAAATATGACAAATTGTGAATTTGTAATAAATGCGTTAAATTCATTTTAATTTTTTTTCAAGTCTGTTTTTGCTGCTTACAGTGGGTGATAGTCAAAAATTAAGAATCTTTAAACTATGAAATCTAATATCCTGTAGACTGAAATGTCTGATTGACTTTAGATCGACTTACCTACTTTGCCATTCAATTTGCTTTATAGTGTATACCTGCTGGATAAAATTAAATGTACCAAGTAGAACTTTCAATTTCAAAGCAGCTATGCTGTTGCAAAGTGAGAATATCTGATCTAAACAATATGTTTTTGAATGAAAATACTAGTCTAGTATATAAGAATTGAATTTATTAAGCAGAATACTTAGATGTAAATTGCAATTTCAAGTTTTAACACATTATTTATAGTGCAGTTTGGAAGCTTTTTACTTTTTGCAGAAATTCATCATATCATGTTTGCATATTTCAAATATGTTTTATTTCAGTTTCATTTGAAAATATGTTAATACTTTAACACTATGGATAATAAACTTTGTGAGGTGATTTTTATATAAAAAATTAAACGATATTAATTATCTCAAATATATATATGTGTGTGTGTGTATGTTTGTATTTGAGAGGGGGAGAGTGAAATCAATATTCTAATATTTAAGAGCAATAAAGAAAATGTAATTAGCAGGCTATTCTGACTTAACTTAAATTTTTAAATTTTCAAAAAAAATGTTTTCATGAAAATGTCAAATCTACCTACCTACTTTTATTTTAAAGGAACTACTACTACAAAAGCTACCTAATTTTACAGTAAATTTAATTCATGTTTCAATTTCAAATATGTGCCAGTAATCTTGGGCAACGTTAAAATTTTGACATTGCGATGTATCATCACTCTAGCATCGCGATACTTCAATACATTACTATGTTCTGTTACATTAATGTTTTACATTTGGTATTGCATAATTTTGAATTCTTTAACTGTTTGATTGATAATTGAGATAATTATATTCTTGTTATAAACTCAGTCCTCTGTTACTTAACAAAAAAAGTGTCAGAAATTTGTCTAGTTATCAACAATAAGTAATATTTTTTTTAATAAATAAATCACATCAGTGATGTAACAACACATTGAAATTAAAAAAAAAGGGTAGAACAACCTGTGCAGGAAAGGGACGTGTGGCAAAAATTTGCCTGCTGCAGACTATGTTTTTAAATAGGTAAGTAATTATAAATATAAAATTAAAATACACATTGAGCCAGCCTTTATAAAAATCTTTATTAACAGAAAAATAAAAACTTTGCTGGTGGATTGAGAATGCTTGAAAACTTAAGAACAGCTGTCACCAAAAGGCACGTGTATCTTCCGAGTCATCTGTTTACCCCCTTGTAAATTTAGTACATTGCTATCAATATTTATTTTTTAAAAAAAGAATCTATTAAAAAGTCAAACGAATCATTGAATGAAAAAAAATAATTAAAAATTCGCATGTTGTAAGTTCCAATTGTTTTTTATAAACATTGCATTTTTTTATATTTCCTAACTATGATTATTATTTCTCAATAATTTAAGACTAAAATGTATGAAAAATTGTGCTTAAAAATGATAAATAACTGGATTGATTGTTAAAAAATCAACATCAGAGAATTTGCACAAATAAAAGAAAGCATGTTTCAAAAACTAAGAGATTCGTGTTAGAAAAACATATATCTCTGCTTAATGAGTTACAATGGAAGAAGCATGAGGAAAGATAATGGTAATCACCACAGCAATCACTGATCTAAGATCAGAGTAAAATGCTCTTAGCGCGAGATTGAGGTCATTGATGTCTGATTGGGAGAATTACTCGACATGTGCTTGAAACCATCAATGCACTTTCAGGAACAATGCTCTTCATTGTGCACATAGATATCAATGTCTATGATGCATCAGGAAATATACACATCACAGTACAATCGCAATTTGCAATGCTTTGTAAAAAAATCAAATCTAGACATCAGATCGCCGATTATTACTTAACATTGATATTTACTGATGTATCGCCCTGTCCTGATCCCTAATCATAACTTCAATTTATTAGACATAGTTTATAGCACTGTGATATTGCTATTTTGAGTACATTGCATAATGTTTAAATGTAGAGCAATGTAGCCAATTATAACTCTTATACCATCAAACTGTCTTCTTAATCTGTTTTTAATACACTATCAAACTAGCTTTACAACTGCATTTTATTTTATTACTTTAAATATGTAACATTAATTTTGCCTGGCACAGTATACGTATTCTCAGCTCTCTCTACATTCAATCAACGAAGAATAGCAACATAAAAAAAGAGCTGGGAAAGATGAGTTGTATGTTTTGTTGAGATTTTAAGATTCAGATGTATTCTTTCTTTTTTTCTCTCCATGTAGATGACAAATTAATTCATCTCGACCCACATGCATGTCAACCTGTTGTAGATATGGAAAAAGAAGATTTTAATGAAAAGGTTTTTTTTTTTCTTGTTTGTTAAATTTGTATTATTTAAATATTGAGGTTTATATTGTAATGAAAAGTTTTGAATAAATTTTTTGAAGATTTACAGGTAATGTAAAATTTAAAACTGAATTCTTTAAAATTGGATATCAAACACTTTATTACCAAATTTATAAAAATCTAAGTAATAGAATATTTTTTACAAATATTTTTCCTAAACTGAAATTTCACACATAAATACAATTAGAAGAAGGAAACGTACAGCAAGCAAAAAAATGCATCTTGACAAATTTTTTATCAAATCAATGGATATTCATATAAACTTTATAATTTGAGGCATCCACTTAAAATGCACTTATTGGTTGGGGCAAAAGATAACTTCACTTAGTCAGATACAAAAACATATTCTTTGAATAAGCATTTTTTTTTGTTGACAAATTTTGATTATTGACTATTAAGATATGAACCCATTATTGTCAGAAGACTTATTTACTCTAAATCAGAAACTCTTTGCATCAATTAATAAAACAAACTTTTACAAAGATAGATTTATGCAAAAATTTTAATAATTATCTAACATTTAAATGCATTCAAGTTTTTAAGGTATAAAATTTTGAATAAAAATCTTATTTTTGCTTTTAAAATCATGTTGTTTAAGATATAAATATTTTATCCTTACAGTTCAAAGTTTTACATAAATATCTAATTATTAGTGCAGAAATATCTGATCATTAGATAAAAGTTATTGATAGTGTAATGTTTTTTATTTTTATTTTGCACCCTATACAATTGAAGTGTCAGATTCAGATTCTTCTATTTCAGTCATTTCATTCATCATCAATTAGAATGATCTCTTTCACTGAGATGGATCCAAGTTGTGCTATTGGCTTTTATTTCAAAAGAGAAGAAGAATATCAATATTTTGTCGAAAAGTTTCCAGAAGTATGTGTCTTTAATTTTTCTATTTATTGCAAATATGATTACTTACATATACAGTCAAACCCCGCTATTGTGAACACGGTTTATAGTGAACTCCCGGATATAGTGAACGAAAAGTTTGGTCCCGTGCACTGCTATACACGTATAATGTTATTTTTTGTGGATATAGTGAACCAAAAACAGTGAGGAAGTTGGATATAATGAACTTTTTCCTGTCTTCGACTGATTTTTTTCTTCGTTTTCTTTTTTGTAATAATTTTGAAATTTCTTGTTTAAAATAAATGCATATACCGATTTTTAAACCCATCTATAGAGGGGAATGTAGCGATAAGCATTTCTTGTTGTTTGCTTCTTTTGTCTCACTTTCCCATCCCTAAACAAGCCAAGCAGATGTTTCCAACCCACACAGATGATGCACCTGTAAGGTGTCAGTGGGATCAATATGTATTTTCTGTCAGAGGGAATGAGTAATTATTCATTATTGGTCAAAGTGTTGGACACTAATATGTGTTGATAAGGCCCTCATTTCAACTCTTTTTAGCTCTCTGCTTAGTTATAAAAAATAAAAAGAGCAACCTGCAAGCAAGTGTCACAAATTTAACTATGGCGAGCAGTAAACGTTCTCCATTGATGATAAAATGGGCAGAATCAGAAAAATAGAAAATGGATGCAATCTAGCTGATATTTGCAGGGAATAAAAACTATCCAAATCTGCAGTTTGTAACACATGGAAAGAATTTAGATGGCTGAAAAAAGTTGAGAAAAGCAGATCGCAAGGATGCTCAAGAAGCATTACTGACGTGGTTAGCATTCGAAAAAGCCGCAATCTTCTAGTATCTGCACAAATGTCGATGAATTTGCTAAGCGATTTAATGAGACTACTTTCATATGCTCTCGAATGGCAGGTTAGACAGGTTTAAAAAGCGGAATAACAGAAATTCAGGAAAAATTATCTGAGAGTCGGGAAATGTTTCCATATCTGATGTTGAGAATCGCTCATCAGCTAAAGATTACAAATTTTTTTTTAATCTTTAGCTGAAGAAGAAGAGTAATAAAAAATAGCACATTTTTTGCTACTACATAATATTTTTCATTCATTTAATTGAATAATGTGTAATAAAAGGGAGGAGTTTGGGAACCATTAGTTAAATTGCCTGCGTAACGGATATAGTGAACTCCCGGTTATAGTGAACTGAAATTTCGGTCCCTTGAAGGTTCACTATAGCGGGGTTTGACTGTAATAACTCTTTTTTATAAGATTAACTATAGGTGCAGAATCCATTAAGTATGTCAATATTTATGTTGATTCTAAATACATTTATATCTTCAAAGTATGTTTTGACTTATTTCAAAATGATTGAACTTATTTCAAATTATGCATTCATTCCAAAAGGTGTGTTTTCATTTTTATTTAGCTTATATTTTAATGAAATATGATGTGATAAGGCTATAAATTTTTAATAGAGTAGGACAATATGGCATCCTCTATAAGTGGGGATTTTGTTATTAATTTCGATTTATAGTGAAAGAATTGATAAAGTAATGCAATATGTTTCTTCCTCCCTTTATATATTTGACTGAAATAAAATCCAATCAAGAAAGTAAAATGCCAAATTTTTGACTTAGACATTTAGAATTGCTCAATTTAGTTTTAATCACTTTTCAATGTGCTTGATTTGTACCGATTTTCTTGTAAATCCATGTGGTATTTCAATAGTTTTTAAAATCTATATTTTTTTTAATAGGATATTATTACGATACATGCAACTTAAATCGTTTATTTGTGCAATTATTTTTTTATGTGCTTGATTCATACCAATTCCATCAAGGTGTTTCAATCTTTTTTTTCCTTTTTGACAATTATTGCTACCAATTTTTACTTGGATTTTAAAACCTGATATATTTTTATGTGTTGCGACACATGAAATTCGAATCTTGCTTTGGGTAGTCATATTTTATATGCTAGATTGTATATCGTAAATCTATGTGATGTTTTGATTATTTTTCTGCAGTTTTTGCCTTTTATTTGCATACAGTTTTTAAAATTACCAATATATTTCATATTGCAACATGTGAAATTCAAACTGCACATTTGACTAATTACTTTTTATTGTGGTGCTTTATTTATTTTTTTTCCATCTGTTTTTTGACATTTATTGCAACTGATCTTTTCATTTCAGATGATTTTAAAAGTTTCAATACTTTTAATGTTATTTATTTTAGCACGGGATTCTCAAATCACGCCTTCGAGTAATAATTTTTTAACACTTCCCATTTTCATGATTTCTTTGTAAATTTTGTCACCAATCTCTTTTTTTTAACCAGCTGTTATTACCACCTATTTTGCGATTTTTAAAATCCTTTTTTTTAAAGCTATCAAGACTTGAAAAAAACTGTATGTGTTGATGAGAAAAAGATTTATCAGATACATAAGTTTTTCTTTCCCCCTTTGAATTTTATTAATGTTATTTTTTGCATAAAAATGATAGTCTATTATTTAAAAAATTTTATCAAATTAATTTGAAATAATGTTGTTTGTATGAAAAAAGTTAAGTATTAAAAAAATTGATTAATTTGAAAGTGAAACTATCTAACCACAAAGCTTCTTAACATTTTCATATAATTTCTTGTTCCAGCAGTAACATGTTTGTAGTTTACTTGATGACTCTATTAGATGGTTTAGATAAATTTGATTTAGATTTAAGTTGTAGTGGGATTAGGTGTTACTACATTTTTGAATTTTTAAAATAAAATACTATTACTGATAAAAAATTGACCATTGAATAACAAAAACTTTAAAGAAATCATTTAAACAATTTTTCTTTCAATGTCATGCCAAATAACATATGAAACATCTCTAATTTATTTTTAATAGAGTGACCAAGCCCTCTAATTTTCTCCCCTTGAATTTTTTCTTATTATGGCTTGTCATGAACTGTCCTTTAAAAGTTAATGAAATGTAAATTTGCATCATTAGTAATCAAAAGAATATATTGTAATGTTGTACAAAAATCAGTATAATGTGTGCAAATTAATAAATTTTAGGTTTCCTGATCTTAGTAAGACTTATTTTTATTCTGTATTTATTTTATCTTGACTTTAAACATGTGGTATTCACATTCTTCTATTCTTATCAGTTTGCTGGATAGATGTACCTAGTTTAATGAAAATCATTGCTCACACCATATGTTTAACATGCATGCATTAACAAATATTTTGTCAATTTCTTGATTTTTTTTTTTTTTTTTTGAAAGCATAGCCTGGTTTTAACATAATTTGTTTATCATTTATTAGTTATGAATAAATGTCATTTTTGTACTCTTATGATATAACCATTTCACGTTTTAACATTAGTTTTAAATGAATGTTATATTGAGTTGTCAATTGTTCTTTTTTTTTTTAAACAGTTTTTATAAGGGCAGTACTTGCCATATTTTAACACTATTGATTACTGTTAAGAACTTGAAAATAAAAAAATTTTAACAGTTACAATAAAAACAGAAATGACTCAAACTTATGTATAAGAGAGTAAATAAGTAGAATAAATCTCTATATTAAAAAATGTTATTACCATTTCAGAAAGTTTTTCCTCAACGTGTGTCTCTTTCATAAAATGCAAAAAATTTGGATAAAGAAAAAAGATAAAATAACACAAATTTACAGAAAGAATTTAAGAACATTCTAATATAAAAAGGAAGTTGTGTAATTTTATTCAACTAAAACTATACTTTTTTGCAACCACATACTTTGTCTTAAGATGAAATATGTGTATCACTTAGTTTAAATTCTTAATAGTTTTAGAGTGATTAAATTGTAAAATTTTCATTTTATATGAAAAAATATCTATCTACTCCAATATCTTTACTTTATTGGAAATCCAATTGGGGGTTAAATAGATAAAAAAGAGGAAACCATGAAATCTGAAAAAATAGTGCAAGCAATAGCGATTGTGTGTAGCAGGCATAGCCTATAATATATTTGAAATAAAGTATAAAAGCTGAGGTATTAAAAAGGAAACGAAGGAAATAAAAATATAACCAACAAAGCCGACGTCTTCAGGGAGTACCGGCCTCGGTAGCCATAAAAACAAAACCATCTCTAATTGAGGGAGAAGCAAATGCCTAAATTAACTCCCTCAGTACCCCGATGGTTTTGCATAGAAAAAACATGAAATACAAATAACAAATTAAGAAAAGAAACTCAAGCAAAATCATCAGAAAAATAAAAACTCACTTATTCACAGGTCTAGGTTTTTATATTTTTTTTCTTTTAACAGGGCGAAATTCAAGTCTTAACTGAGCAGCCCCAGTTAAGCATTCTATTTATTTGTTACGTATTTCTTTCTCTTGACTTCTTTCATTTTATTCTCCATCTGCGCAGAGTAATAGAGGGCGTTGTTTTCTTTAGTTTTTAATGTTTTCTTTTCATTCGGCTTGCTTATGAAATCGATGTTTGACCTGTGAATAAGTGAGTTTTTATTTTTCTGATGATTTTGTTTGAGTTTCTTTTCTTAATTTGTTATTTGTATTTCATGTTTTTTCCTGGACTTCTATACAAAACCATCGGGGTACTGAGGGAGTTAATTTAGGCATTTGCTTCTCCCTCGATTAGAAATGGTTTTGTTTTTATGGCTACAGAGGCCGGTACCCCCTGAAGATATCGGCTTCGGTGGTCATATTTTTATTTCCTTCGTTGATACTTTTTTCTGAAATTTCTGCTGCTATTTAGCGCGTTTTTTTCAAAGAAGTTTTATCTATTTTGAATTAAAAATATTTGTGTTTTCTTTTAGTTTTAAAAAGGATTAAGGCTAAAAGTATAAGGATCTAAGATTGCAAATCAATCTGGAAGGAATCACATAAGTAGTTCCCAACTAGTATAGACAAATGTTTATAGTGTGTTATTAATTAATGGGATTTTTCATTCACTCCAGGCTATTTAATGTTAGATTGTGTTATCATTGTAAATTATTAATGTTTCATGGTGGATTAATTTTTTAGATAACAGCCCCTTTAAAAAGAAACTTGGACTATCCTGTATTTGCATTAGTTGAGGGAAGACGAGCAGATGTTGAAGAAGTAGATTCTTTCAATGCTTATTCGCGTTCCAACTTTTCTAATGTACACAATTCGTCTTGTGATGAAGACTATATATTATTGTGAATAATTTATTTAAAATTAGATATATTTGTATATTTTCAAATAAAAATATTTGAGCTTTTTTTAATTGGCGAGTTTGTTATAATTGACTAAACTAAATTATCAATGATTTTACCTGTGAATCAAACAAAATTGATATAAGGGTTGCCCAAATGAAAAAATAGGCATGTATACAGTAAAGATAGCAGCGCCACCCACTCACAGTTAAAACAGGAGTGCAAAGCAGATTTGGTATAATTGATTAACCAATTTGCATGAGAGCATTTAAAGTCTCGTTACAAGTGGATGAATCTTGAGCAGAACAATGTTCAGTTGTACTTTTTTTTTTTCTTTTTTTGCAGAAAGTGATTATCTACACTCTCCCTTTTTTTCAAATAGAGTTCAGCACAGAGATTATGAAGCATAACCCTTTGTTTACATCGAACTATTTCATCAACTTAACAATAGTTTTATTACTGACCATGGTATTTGCAGCTCAGATATTGATGTTTTAAACCATTTGTTTACAGCTGTGTCCTAGAACAGGCTGACCACTAACAGCTATTATTTTAATAATATCTACATTATGCTCACTTTCTAGCACTACTGTACAACTTTACATTCACTGTGATGGCATACAAACTGATTAATCAATTAAATGCAATCCGTTGACAAGCTCCTTTAATTTGTTTTACAACTGAATAGTGGTACTGCTATTATGCTCTATTTCTGGTATCACAAATATTGTCTTTTCATTTGGGTGTCTCAGCTTGTATTATTTTATATAAATTATTCAGGAAAAGAGGTTGCCCAGCTTGCAAGTGGCTAAACAATATAGAATAAGATCTTGGCATGTTAGGTGTCAGAAATTGTAGAACAGTGGCATTGGAAAGACTATGCAGGTGGAAGCTGACTGGGATAACCTTGTCTAGGCTGTTGTGTTTTTAAGAATATTAGCTATTATCTACAGGCTTACATAAATATTCATTTTACAGGGATGAGAGTAGTCAGAAAGTAAAAAAAAGGAAATCCAAGAATGATGGTGAAGAATATATATATACAAAAATTGGACAAAGAAGTGCGATTTCTAAACTTGTAGACCATGTGATTATAAATCCTGATGATTAATTTTAAAATTTTATGAATATGAATCCCGATATGAGGCTTTTAAATAACGTGAATATGAAACTCTATATCGAATTTAAAAAGTGCGACAATACAAATCGTGATGCATAAATTTTAGACCACGTACATACGAATCACGATGCATAATTTTTAAATCGCACGAATACGACTCCCAATGTCTAATTTTTATAGCACGTATAAATACGAAAATCGATGTTTGATATTACAACCTAAAAAACAAATCACGACATTAGATTTTAAGCTCCCATGAATACAAGTCTTTACATAGGGTTTTAAAAGCACATAAATAAAAATCGCGATATTGGATTTCTAAATCTCGTAAATAAGAATAGCAATGTACGATATTTTAATCGCCTGAATAAGAATCACAACGTTCCACTTTCAAATCAGGTAAATATGAAAATCGATGTTTGATAATAAAATCGCGATTTTAAAAATGCATAAATACAAAATGCCATATTGGATTTTTAAATCTCGTCAATAAGAATCGTAAAGTACAATATTTAAATAGCGTAAATAAGAATCACAATGCGCAACTTTTGAATCAGGTAAATACGAAAATCGATGATTGATATTAAAATCGCGTGGAAAAGAATCGAGATATTTGCAAAGTCTGGACTTGGGATTTCTAAAAGGCTTATTTGTATTGTTTTTATTTAGACATAATAAATAAAAATGTACAAGATTAATTGAATGAGCAAATAAATATCTTCACTGCAAATCCACTTCTACTTTTTTGTTTGCTTTCACTCCAGAAAATAGGAAGCAGCGACGTCTGAATTACGAAAATACGAGTTATCCGGCGAACGGATAAAAATACGGAAAATTTTATTTTCAGTGTAAAAGCGGAGAAAATAAGTAAAAATGCAGAAGGGTTAGCAGCTAGGATGCAGTATTGAATTTTCTGTTCATCTTTGAAAATCGTAAATAAATATAATTATTTTATTTTAACGACTGAACTTTAAAAAAAAAAAAAATCCGAAACTCTTAGAGAATCAAGAGTTTTTGATAAAAAGGCTGAAATTCGAGAGGCAAAAGCGGAAAAATCTCATTCCTGTGTAAAGGTCAACCAGTTTTATCTCAAGGAAATGATTTTTAGAAAAACTTCAGAGGGAGGATTGAAGACTTCAATACTTTCGCTTCACGGAAAATATTTTAAAAAATAAAATATTTTAATTTGTTCAAAATTTTTTTTTGCTGAAATTAGCGGGAAAAATCTGAAAAAAAAGTTGAAATCCGCAGAAGAATCACATCCCTGATTTTATATTACAATATTTTATGTAAGGCCAATTTTTTTACATGAATCCATTCTTTTTCATTTAACAGTATTAATATTATTATTAAACAGGGAAGTAAATTTATTTATGGTAGTTAGTATTTTGAAAATATGCATGGCCACTTAGATGTAGTAATCAATGTGTCTAACTGTAAAATTGTCACATTCAACCTCCAGCCTGGACAGCTGGTTGTAAACAACTCAGTTGTTCATTCCTGTTAGATCCATAAAAAATAAGTTAACTAGGATTCGAATCTTAAGCTAATCCTACACCAGAAATAGGCTCTACAGGCCAAAAGGCTACGAAAAAAATGGAATGCCCTGGGAACCACTTAAAAAAATATTCTAAAATCAAAAACATGAACTACCTTAACATACAATATTAAATTAGATTAGCTCATTAATAAGAAGTTGGTTAAAACATTTATATTTACATATTTTTGAAATATTCAAAAAGAAAAATTTCTTCTTCTGAAAAAAACTTAATTTTAGAAAAAATATTAAATACATGTCTATTATTTTAGACAGAGAATTATAAAAAATACATAAAATTTTTGTCCCATAGATTTTTGCTTCATACATTAAAACTCAAAATTACCTTTATTTTAAAGACAGGTGAGTTACTTACTGAAATAAGAACAATGTAGGAAACTTTTAAAATAATTAAGCAACATTGCTGGAGTTAAAAATCAATGATTTGATACTACAAACCAGGGTTTGTTGATTTAAATCAGCTTGATTTAAATCAAATGATTTTTTTAAAAAAAATCATTGATTTAAATCAAAAAAAAAATTTTAGCTATATATATTGCTTTTAAAAGTCAAAAAGCAGTGTTTTAAATTTTTGATACTTTTATTATTTTCTTTTCTTAGTATTAAAATTTAATTTAAATAAATTGCTGCATTAATTAATTTTAGTTAATGAAATTACTTTTTTGGTGTGTGTTCAATTCCAACACATTTGAAATTACATTTTTAAAAATGTTTTGATTCTTGAGATTGAAAGTACAGATTAAAGTAAACATTTAATGCTGTCTTAATATAGACTTGCATAGCTGTAGAAAGTAATTAATAAACATGAATATTTTTCAAAAAATAATACAAATAATGTTAATTAAAATTCTACCTTTTGAATGAAAAAGCGTGAATTAAAATCTACATCATATTTTATTGGTGGAAAATGTGTATTTCTGAAGCTTGAGGTTATGTTAAAAAGAAATTACCCTAATATGCCAAAAACAGAAGAAAAAAAAATAAAAAATAAAAAAAGAGGGCTGATGAATTCAGATGTATTTTTCCAAATATAGTGTCATTCTTCCCTTTCAAACTCTTTCAAAGTCTATTTGATGCAGTAGGGTTATTAACTGGTATTTTTTTTCTCATAATTTGTTTACAGTATCTTTGACATTATCAGATTTTCTGTAAAGAAATTTTGTGAAAAAAAATTCCAATGAGTCGATAGATTTTCTAACTTTTTTTTTAGCTTAACTTATCCATTTTGATATAGAATTAAAAATGAATATTTTAATATAAAAATATATAGATTAAATATTTATTTATTATTTGATGAATGACTACATTTATAAACACAGTCTGCTACATTTATTTTGTCATTTTAAAAATCAAGAGGAAAAAAAAGAAATCACAATTTTAAATTAAAGTTATGGTTTGCTAACTGAAACTTTGTTTTAATAGTTAAAGTGCACGGGTCTGTCCAAGCCAAATTTACTACCGTTTAACGGTACCTTTACAAATTCAACTTTAGGAAAAAATTTGTGTTGATTTTTTAATATAATTTTTAATTTTCGCAACATAGGTAACTCTCAGAAAAATCCAGACAGACCCCTGAAGTATTCTTTAAATTCTCTATTTAATCTAGTCTTTAAATTTTAATCATGCATTTCTTTCAAAGCCATGTATTATAATGAAAAATTATTTTAGTTAGAGCTTCTAAAATATTGTTACAACATAGTTTTAATATTAAGTTAATTTGATTAAACATTTATAATTTTTTTTAATCATGAATTAAAGTTCTTACAGTGTATTTGAATAAAAATCAAAAAAATCTGATTTAAATCAAAAAAATCCGATTTAAATCAAAAAAATCTGATTCCTTTTATTTTTTTTAAAAAAATCAAAAAAATCACGAACCCTGCTATAAACTAGTATCATCATTGCCACCTTGACTCTGCATTATTTTTGCTTTTCTTACTTTCACTAATCTTAGAAAACTAAGCAGAATTCTAGTAATACCATTACAATATTTAAGATATTAGACAAAGATATTTGAATATAAAAATAATTTATTAGCAGTTTAATACATATATAAAATTTAGAAACAAGATAATACAACTAAATATATCACTATTATGCTTTTGAACTTTCATCCATAAGACAAAATTTGATCACATGCAACATTTTATGGACTTAAAAATATTTGTTAGTCATAAAAATATGCCATTAAAGGCTTGCTTACATTAAAGTTTACAATATAAAAGGTATTTAATTGCAGTGAGTAGTCAAAAATCATGCTCATATACTTTTATTGCAAAGAAATTATAAAAAAAAAGGTATTTACAGACCTATTCTCTGAACAGGAGATAAAAATCAGAATGACATAACATGCAGAAAAGTTGTAAAGATTATTATGTGTCATGTTATAATCACACAGCTAATGACAAAAATTTTGAATTCCCAGATCAGAAAACACTGATGTCAGAAACATTAATTTTAAAATACTAAGCTCTGAGAAAACTCAAACGCCAAAAATATTTTTTTATTACACAAGCATGTATTTAAGCAAGGAAGAAAAATATGTTGTAACAGACTATGAAAGATATACAGAGAGTAAAACAATATTAGTATCTTAATTTTTATAGAGAAAAGGTTACGATTCCTATTTTAATTGAGTAGACTGCTAAGTGTTGATATTTAAAGTTAGGACCAACATAAAACCTTATAACCCTTGCTATATATGCTCAAATAAAATATAATTATGTTAAATTAAATCAGGTTAAGAAAGCCAGAATAGGGGTTTCATGCCTCTCGCCAAATTAAAAAGATTGACATTGAATTAAAAATTCGACAATTTTTTTATTTGAAACGTAAAGCTCTCTTCATTCAAAGGTCATAAACGATTGCTAAATTTAAACAAAAAGCATAAAAAAAAAACAAAAAGTATTTTTCTACCATATTGTTTTAACTACATTTTAATAATATTTAAATTTTGTTGATTTACAGCAAGCAGCTTCTGTAATCTTAAGAAAACAAAATAAATTAAAATTAATAAAAAAAATTTTTTGGCACAATTCAAATTGTATGTACAAAAATACCATTAAATTGATTTACGATGAGATAATAAAAAAATCAGTAATATAAACATGCAATACATTAAATACACGCATAATTTATTTCATGTTTCTTTTAATATTGCACTAACTTCCTGATTTCCAACAAATTGCTTTCTTTTTATATTAATACAGTTTTACTATATAATCTAAAAATATCACAATAGATTTTTGGAAAATACAGCAAACTAGCTAAACATGACATGACTTATATTTAACACTGTTGAGACGATAAAATGATTTGCTCGTGAGATATGCATTTAAATATTAACTTAATACTAACAACAATTTAACTTGGGATCTACTAATAATGTTTCATTATTACAACCACTTTAGAAAATATATTTTATCAATCTGATTATTATCTAATACTACTTTTAATTGTTATTAACTCCTATGCTCATTTTCAGTTAGATTTTAAATGTTTTAAAGTTCACTTTTAATTTAAATGTTCATTTTCAATTCAAATGTTCATTTTTAACAAATGTTCACTTTTAACTTAAAATAACCAGACAAAGATTTTTTTTTCAAAGCACTTTGATATGGAATGTGTGAAAAACGGAAGTTCTGACTATAAAACTAGCAAATGATATTTAAATGTTCGATAAATAAACAAAAATAAATAAAACTGATTGTATATAACATAAGACAATGTTGAATAAATTAATTAATACATGTGTGTGATTTTTTTATCATAAATAATTATAAAGACATAAGTACATAAACTATATAAGTACATAAGTTCAATAGATGTAAGGCCTTTTTAGATGATCACAGCAATTAAAAATATAAGCAGCTTAAAATTTTATAAGCATTATACTATGGTATATTCAATTTGTGTTTCTATGTTGTATTTCTATATTGTATCTAGAAATACAACTTAATTTGACTATGAAACACAACTGAACTAAATCTGATAAAGGCAAAAAACCAATGTAGATTCCTAGAAGAAAAATGTTTTCTGAACCACAAAACACAAGATAATAATCTTAAATGATAGGTAAATATAAAAGTAATTATTTGTATAACACTCTCAAATATATATATATATATATATATATATATATATATATATATATATATATATATATATATATATATAATGTAAGTACAATGCTCAGTTGTATCAACCCTACAATGAATCACACAACTATCTTTAAAAATGATAGTTTAAAATACTTATCTAATACCAAATGAATAAAAAAAAATTACTCTTAGAGTCATGTAATCTTAGTAACATTCTACAAACATCATAAAGCTTACCATAAATATAAACATTTGTTCCTTTTTAAAATAATATATTGCTGGTTTAAAAAAATAAATTTAAAAAAGCTTTATATACTGTCATGGTGTTCATGTTCATAATACATTATTTAAGCAATAAATAAGGATTAAAAAAGAAGTATAAAACAGTAGTGTGTGTATATAATGTAATGTAAAAATGTCAAGTAATGTAAGCACAATGATTCTTTATCACATAATCAACCAAATGAAAACTTTTAAATTACCAACATTAACACTTGTATTGTAAGATTAACCGTTCTAGTGAGGCGAAGTGCTATCGCGCTTCGCTTGTTATGTGCCGAAAATGCGGAAAAGCGTGATATCGATTCTCTTGTTTTGTACCAAAAATTTAATAAGAATAAAAAATATTTTTGTTGGTAAAAATTACTTGTTACATAATAATTAGTGTTAATTATAACCATTTCTATTGTTCGCCAAAAAAAATGACTACGCATTTCATTCTGCATTATTAGCATATATATAAGAAAACTCTTCAGCACTCAAACGGTTAAAACATAAATTAAAAGTTTTATTATGTCATCGAATTGGAATAAAATAGAATAAATTAAATTAGAGTAAAATAAAAATTGATCATTTTAAAATAATACTGCTAAACCAATTAAAACATTAATTTTGTGGTGCATCAAGGCTTACTAAACCAATGCATATAGATATTCAAAATTACAATGCGTTAAAAAAAAGTTAATTTCATAACATTGCATGTAAAATTAAATAGATCTTATTGATATTAAAAAAGCATTTACAAGACTTGAAAGATTGAATAAACTAAAGATAATGCATTTCTTCCCCTCAATTAAATAACTTTTTAAATAGTATTTCTGAAGTAATTATGAGGGATGAAATAAATCACAATACCTAGTAGTAATATACATAAAAAAAATAACCCCAAAAAACTCCCGACAGTCCAAAAATATGTTCCACAGAGAAAGTAATCACACTATGTAGCATCTTTCATAATTTTTTCAAGATATAACTTGATTCGGGGCCATATTTCATTAGACTCTTTGCCAGTAAATTCTTGTAAAAGCATTTTCTTCCTGGATCGAAATGAAAAAAAAAAGAAATATTTTATCAAACAGGCTTCAGCATTCTACTATCAATAAGTTCTATGAGCTTTAAAGAAGTTAAATACTGTGCGCACAAAAAAAATAACCTGGTTGTGGATCATATTTTAAGTTACAAAATCAAATGAAAAAATATAGTTTCTCTGAATAAACACACTTTCTTCTACAGATTTGGATTTTTGACCTTCATAATTTCACTTATAGCTGCAATCAAAAGATATGGTCTCAAAAGCTTAGTCAATAGATTGGTTGGAAGTCTGACCCCTTAATGTTCATTTTACATAATACGTATTTTGCCATTTTGCATATTTCTATTGCTAAGTAAATTAAATGTTTTTTCATATAACTTTAGAACTTTCTAATCTCAAGATAATTCAATACAAAAAAACATCGGAACTGATTTTTTAGGCATCTGCACCCGATGTTTGCAGATTTTTTCTCTGGCCAAGCTGATAATAATCTAGCTTGAGTTATATTGTATCGGGTTGTTCGGAAAGTAATTTCGTTTTTCCGACAGAGAATTTAATTGTATTTTTTCGAACCTAACTTCACACTTAAGCCGCATTATCATTATATGTTTTGAGAGCTGATATAGCAAGGCTTGTGAGTGAAAAAGTTCAATTAATTCAACACAGTAGTTTTTGGTTGGTGCCCTTTTAAATATGGAGAGCAATAAACAGCATTTTCGTCATATTTTACTTTTTTACTATAGAAAAGGTAAAAATGCTGTTCATACCAGAAAGAAATTCACTGATGTGTATGGAAAAGATGTGTTGACAGTACGCCAGTGACAGAATTGGTTTGCAAAATTTCGATCCGGCAATTTTGATGTCGAAGATGCACCATGTTCTGGAAGGCCCACTGATAAAGACATGATAAAGGCATTAGTCGATGCAAAACGGCGAATAACACAACACGTGAGATCGGTAAGAGGTTAAATTTATCGAATTCAACTGTTTATGACCACTTGAAACACGGAGCTACTTGAAAGGCCTGGGTTTAACCTCGAAGCTCGATATATGGGTTTCCCATGTTCTGACGGAGTGAAATTTGTGCCGTCAAGTTGACGTCTGTGATTCGCCTCTCAAATGTCACGAAAATGATCCATTTTTGAAGAGCATCATTACTGGGGATGAAAAATGGGTTGTCTATAGCAATGTCAAACGAATGAACAAAGATGAACTGGCTCAAAGCATTTCGAAAGCCAATATCCATTAAAAAAAGGTGATGCTGTCTGTTTGGTGGGATTTTAAAGGTATAGTCTTTTTGAGCTTTTACCGGGTAACACAACACTTAATTCGGAAGTCTACTGTCGTCAACTGGACAAACTGAATGATGCTCTTCAACAGAAAAGGTTAGAATTAATCAACAAAAAAGGTATAGTGTTCTACCAAGATAATGCGAGGCCTCATACAAGTTTGATCACTCCCCAAAAGCTTTTACAGCTTGAATGGGATACACTGTCACACCCAACATAATCTCCAGATCTGGCACATTCGGATTATTATTTGTTCCGGTCACTACAAAATTTTTTGGACTGTAAAACCTTTACTTCAAATGAAAAGGTCAAAAATCACCTGGATGAGTTTTTTGCCAGCAAGAACCAAAACTTTTATGAGCGTGGAATCATGCTACTACCAGAAAGATGGCAAAAGGTGTTGGATCAGAACAGCATCATTACTGGCCAATAAATAATTTTCTAATGGCCAGAATGGCCAATAAATAATTTACTAAAATATTTATTCATTATACGAAAATTCCCTTTCATTTCCCCTCCAAAAACGAAATTACTTTCCGAACAACCCTATAATTATCACAGAGAAGTTAATGAAATTCTGGGAGAATGTATAGGAAGCGGATATTTGACATTGTAATAATGATTATGACTATCTTCTATTTGGATGGGAAAATAAGAAAGAGTAATGACGTGTTGAATGATTTATTGGTGCTTTGCTTTTGTACATAACATTTTCTATGGAAATTTATTTATTGCATTTCGGTTTTAAGATTGAATTTTGAGTAGTTTTTTTTCTTCTGCAGAATGAATAATTTGGTGGGTGCAATTGGGTTTTTAGTCAAAGTTACCTTTTAATTTGAGTTAGCATGTTAGTTGGTTGTGATTTTTCAAAGTGAGTTATTAATGATCTAGGCATGATTAGAAGTTGAATTAAGATTTAGTAGATTAAGAAGTTTTTATTAGGAAAAGATGTATATATTTTTAAGAAGTTTTTATTAGGAAAAGATGTATATATTTTATGCTTTTGTTACAATTAAGGATATTTTAGTGTATTTAGACTTTAATGGGGATAGGGGCATTACATGATTTTTTTAATAGTTTTTTGAAGAGTTGGAAATGGAATATGACCTTATAATATCTATTTTTTATTCCTAATTTTCCTTATAGTATCTATTTTTGGTAAATTTTGTGTGTGTTTGTAATATTGGATATTCTTGGATTGTTATCGATGATGTCATCAATTAGAAGATTTATAGCTGTGAAAGTGGAATAATCTTTCACTTTTAGGTGGGTTTTTATACGCTTAATTTCTAAGGGATATTCTGTTTTTTTTTGTGGTTAATTTTAACAAACTGGTAACAATTGTTGATAATAAAACTGTTGCCTATATTTTAATATTGATTTGTGGATTGTTTTGTTTATGGAATGTTAAAAAAGAGAGAGAGAGCGTGAAACATTACATTTACTGAAAATGTGTGCAAATGCTTACAAAACTGTAGTCTAGATGTAATGATTTGATATAGATCTGCAGTATTTTTCATTTATGAACTATAATTTTGTGTTAATAAATGCCTGTGAAGTAGGTTATATTTTAATTTAATAGTTAAGTTAGTGACATTTTTTTTCAGGTTAAGTACCATTGCCCGTCATACCTAGCTGTTGCTTAAAATTGACAGTAATACAAGTAACCTTCGAATTTTGTACTGTTGCAATACTTGATTTTTATTTTAACATTGGTGCATGCATGTAACGAAATAGTTACCTGGGAGCTAACGTTTGTTACAGATCTGCAGCTATTTATGAAATGCATGTTTTGTGTTAAACAATGACTGTAAGGCAAATGAACTTCGAATTTATTAGGGTCACAATGCATGATCGCATTTTTGGCATGTGACAAAAGTGGTGCTAATAGGAATAGGCCAAAAAAGGTTGTCGAGGAAAAAAAATCACCAAACATTGAGTGCAGATGCTTGACAAATCAGCTCAAAATTATTTTTTAAATTCCAAATTATTAGTTATAAATAATTTAAATAGTTTAGAAGTGTAAAGCAGACAATTATGTTAAAATACATAATTTAAGCTTTCAAATTATGTATTTTAAAAATTAATGCCATAAGTGCCATGAGAAAACCTTTAACATATTCGAATTTTTTCCTGACCACAGAAATCCTGGTATAGTGAATATCAAACTAAACGCATTTCTTATAATTTCACACCAGATCTGGAGGTTATCTGATGAGGCTGCTTTTAGCCGCACAATAACTGACGAATAATTTGGAAAAATTTAGATAATTTGCTATTTAGATAATTGTGATAATTAGATTAAATTCATCTAACAATCTGTATGAATTGAACTAATAATGATATTTTAATTCATTTCACTTTTTCAAATCATAAATTAAGCGTAACAAACAATAGCATATCAACCGTACAATTTAAAGTAGTATTAAAAAATTCAGGAAAAAATTTTTTTTTGATTTTATCAGCTTTTATATATACTGAGTGATGCACGACAGGATTACATCAACAAATGTTAACAATTTGATATAAACTATTCTCCTCCTACATAAAGCATATTTCTGCACTATAGCCTTTTTTTCTGCACTATAGCCAGCACTTAAGTATTTTGACCATCAGACATGAAAAAATTTAGTCATAACAATCTTTCACTATGACGGAAAGTTAATTAAATTGCAACGAGGTACGTAATTACCAGAAAAATGTCACTAACTATTAGTTTGTGATTATATCATGAAGAATGAGAAAATGAGTAGTATGAACTTAGATTAGACTGATTAGGCATAATTATCAATATTTTCAACAATTATGTATGTAGTTTTCCACACCTTTGCAAAATTAGTAAGACCTGTGTTTGTTATGTAAATTACGTATGAACTTAGATTAGACTGATTAGGCATAATCATCAATATTTTCAACAATTATGTATGTAGTTTTCCACACCTTTGCAAAATTAGTAAGACCTGTGTTTGTTATGTAAATTACGTAATCTAAAATTCAGCAAAAATTTTAACACCTTAAATTTTAACAAAAAGATATTTAAATATTAATTTAAATAATAAAAATTAGTTATAAAAATTCGTTTTTTGAATAGAATTATTTTTCAATAGAGAAGATTTGTAATTTTATAAATTACATTTCTGATTTGCTAACATAGTTCCACAGATATGAGCGTGGCAAAATATGTTATACAGTACAGAACCTGTTATCCTGAAATCAGTAAACCGGAAAACTAAAAAACCGGAACGAAATTCGATAAATTTTTCCGCCATTTTAAAAAAAAAAAATTTTTTTCCTCGTAAGATTTTAGGATTTTCCTTTCTTTTTTTAAAGATGTTTACCTTACCATCATTTTGGAAATAATTATTAGTGTATTACTTCGTTTTTTCAGGATTATTTCCAAATATTTTTTTTTTTAGTTGGGTTTAACAATAAAAGAAAACTGCTTTTTGTAGCGATTCAGAAAACCGGAAAAATCAGTTACCCGGAATAGCGATGGTCCCGATCGTTCCGGATAATCGGTTCCCTACTGTACTACTTAGTCATGTTATAGGAGTTAATGCTTTGTCAAGTTATAATGTTTATTATATAATAAGCATATTTTCAAGATTGCAGCTACCTATGACATAAAGATCAAAACTCTGAATCTGTAGGGAAAAATGGTAAGTTTGTTGAGAGAGAATTAGTTTTGTCTCTTAATCTTTGCAACTTAAAATACTGTCTGAACTAGTTAATTAATATATTTAAGATCTAACCCTCAAATCCTTAAGCTTGTATTTTAGTACATTAAAATTCGATCAATACATATAAAGTTTTTCAGGGTGTTAATTTTTTTCTTAGTACACTCAATATATATATATATATATATTTATGAATAAATATGTATTTTCAGAGAAATCTTAAACATAATCATTATAATGTTATTATCTTTAAGAATCCGGTTTTTGTTGCTATTTGTACAGTCAATGCTAATAAAAATTAATGTACAGTCAAACCTTGTTAAAATAAAGTCAAAGAGTAGCAAAAATCATTTCGTATAAACCGAAAGTCATATTAACCAATAAAAAAGTAAAAGACATTTCTGATGATATTAAAAAACAAATCACTAAAACAAACATCAAAGAATATAAATGATATATATCGAGAATTGAATGTAATAAATGTGAAACAACCTGTAAAAATAAATTTTACTCCCTTAAGTTAGATTTAAAAATATAATTTATTGATTTCTTTCATCTATCACTAACATAATATATATAAAATCTTCTGCTTCATATTGAAAGTTCTTTTTTTCTCACTCATTTTCACAATGTGCAAGAAACCAAATAAAACATTTACAAAAAAAAAATTGTGTTTTTAATAACATGATGGGGAAATTGTTTACATTACCTATAATGCATAATGTTGTCATTGCCTACATTTCTTAAGTCATAAAATGCCTTTCAGTAAGTTTTATAATGGAATTTATATTTATCTAAAAATATGGTACCTGTAATATTCTAGTACAGGTGAATTCTCCTTTCGGTAGTTAGAAAGTCGAGCCAGCACAACATCTGGTTTATCATCATCCCTTTGAACTAAACTTTCACCAGTTATATCATCTTTCCCCTTTGATAAAGAAGCATTTTAAACAACACTCACAATAACTTTGCTTTAATTAAAAGTTTCTGTTTTCAAATGCATTACTCTGGTAAAAACAACATAGTTATGAAAATAGTTTATTCATAGGTAAAAAGTGCTGGTAGAAGCCAAGACAGTCTTTTCTAGAATGAAAGGGACTGTGAGTGTACATTTTTTTTATTAAAAAATATGGGGTCATTTAGATAAAATGTATTACATAGCTGAAGGATAACTAAGAATATTTTTCTTCAAAATAAACATTTATTCTATAACATAGTTTTAAATAAAATATATGTTTAATTATTTTCTGTGACAAATAAATTAAGTAATTATTTGTAGTCCTAACTTAGTCTTCTAATTCATTTGAAAATTGAAATCATTAAAGAAACTGAATTATTTGGACTCATGATTCTATTTCTTACATTTATAAGAACTTTAATATTAAAAAGCTAATTTAAATTACTTTGACGTACATTACATTAAAAATATAATGATATAGAAACCAACTATTGAACAAATACAATAAATTATAGCAGCATACTATTACTAGAAAATATTAAAATAACATATTTGATTTTTTTCTCTCCCTAAGCTGTAGTCCATAGGTTCTCAACCTTTTTAACGTTGCCGCCCCCTTAAGGAGCAAAAAATATTTCAACGCCCCCCTTTATAAAAATCCTGTTATTTTGAGCATGGGGACGGAGGGATGTGTACTGAATTATAAGAGGCAAATTTTTTAAGCCATTTTTTTACCCTTTGAATTTGTTTGGTTCTTTAAAAAATAATAAATTAACTCGATAATTTTCTCATGGCAGGTAATCGCCGTCTATTTGTTATGATCAAAATAAATACGTTTAATGAAAAAAAAAATACAACTAAGAAGCCTATGCTTAAAAAGAATAATTTATTCTAAATTAGATAATTAAAATAACACCCAAAATAATTTTGTTACACTAAAAAGTAGTATCAACGAAACTACTTTTTACAAGGAAGTAGTATCAAGTAACTATGTTAGTGGGATGATTGTACTTAATGGTTCAGAACCAATTCCTTAATGCTCGGTTCAATACTTTTAGTGAGATGAAGATGCAAATACCCACATTTGCACAATTTCGAGTCGATTTCTTCTTTTTGTGACAAGATCCGTAACAGCACTGAATCCACATTCGACAAGTTAAGAGGCAAGGAAGGCAATTAAAAAATTTTTAACGATAGTCTACAGTCCAAGATAGAGACGACTGGTACCTTTAACACAAGATTGCCCATGGAAGTCATTTTGACTGCTTTATAATTTCAATTAGAAAAACAATGATAACACAATTTCTTAGAATTTTGTGACTTTTTGTACAACATATAATTTTTTTATTATTAATATTTACAAATAACTTGTTATATAACTGAAAATAATAACAAAAATATTAAATTTTATTTTAAACAAATTTCTTTATACATTAGTTATGCTTTCTTTATTCATTAGTTATTCTATGCAGTCATTTTAACTGCTTTTGAGCAATATAGGTATTTCAGTCTTTTTAGAGTTAAGTAAAAATTCTGTGAGACAATCACCATTTCAAAGTTTCATTAGTTAAAAGTTCGACCAATTCCTCGTAAATCTGAACCTGTGCTGTTTCAATATTTACAAAAGGGTTCATAAAACCCATTGAGGGACTTCGAGGGAACAAAACATCTTTAAAATGGTCAGAAAAGTCCATGTGCAAAGAGTCAAGGTGTTGACAATATTCTTGTGCATGTGCATCATCAGAGAGAATTTTGCCTGCATGGCTGAACTCATTCCAACCAAAATTCTGCTAAAACAAAATCAGTTTTTTTAGAAAGGCGAAAATAACTTATTTTGTAGGGATCGAATTGAACTCGTCGCCTTGAAGTTGTAAATTAATGCCATTAAATTTTTCAGATAAATCAGCCAAAGCCTTTCTTAAATTCTAGCAATCTGTCTCTTAGAGCTACATTTCTGTTTTCAAGGAACTCAAGCACAGAGTCGAAAAGATTCTAATACCTATTGAGACAGAAGCTTTTGGAAGGTCAGTGAATCTCGGTGTATATTGCAAGCGATCGAATTCTTCATCGTTTTTCTTACACAGTTGTCTAAATAATTAATCTTAGAGAGCATTACTGTGAATTTTGTTCACAGCAGATACGGCATATTGCAATGATTGATGCAAACAGTCACTGAGATTTTTTCTTACTAAATACTGTCTGTGAATCACGCAGTGAACAGCTAAAATATCTGGTACCTCCCTTTCCAAAAGGGCGATAAACTCACGATGTCGACCCACCATTGCAGGAGCCTATCGGTGGGAATGGACATAATATTCGCAAGAGGAATGTTTTTCTCTTTAAAATAATCTTTGACAGTACTAAAAATAGATTTACTTTTGATATCTACAATCAAGCTTCTTGCAAAAAGCATATCTTGAATAATTTTCCCTTCCTTTACAAACCGGATCTATGCCTACAGTAAAGCCTGCATTATCTGGCAAGGTAGATTCATCAACTTGAAGGGAAAATTTGTTGGACATCAAAAGTTTGCATAAAGAAATTTCAACGTCTTCACCCATCTCATCATTTCGTCGCCGCACTGAATCGTTGCTTACAGGATAGTTTTTTATTACATTGGATGATGTAAAACTGTTTCTAAAACTTCCTTGACAACCGGCAGTATCAACTCTACTCCGATGGTTTGAGCTTTCCCAGACTTAGCAACAAATTTTGATATATTATAAGAAGGGATCAAACCATCGTCGCATTTTTTTGATGACGTTACTAGTAACCCTGAGACCGAAGGTGCCTTCAGAAACGTGAAAAAACACGTTCGTAAAAAATGACAAATCTATATCTAGTTTTTTGCAAATGCTCTTGCTAACAGTAAGATTTCCTTACCTCATTAGATAAAACTTTATTACAAAGTAAACACATAGGTAATTGAGAGTTCAACAGTAATTGAACAAATCCCAACTTCAAGTACGTGACACTGCATTGATGACACTTCTTTTCGTCAACCGACATTGTTGGTGTCAGCAAAATACAAACGATGAAAGAAAATCAACTATTTCTCAAAATTAATAAATAATTTATGATACTATAAAGAACTAATTTGCGTACGTACCTGGCCAAATAAACTATGAGATCTAATCGAAACTGGGGGGAAAAACCGCAAAGAAAGCTAACGAAAACAATTATAAGAAACACGGGTCCAATCAAATATTCATACTGAAAGCGCATGTACTGCAATTTCCACCAAATGGTTTGAATGAGTCAGAGGCAAAAACTACTTGCTCATGCGCTGAGCTGTGTAAGTTCGGATCGAAGATTAGGTGTCGTATAAGTTCGTTTTATTGCTGCTTCAAATAGTGTATAGGATAATCTTTATTTATTATATTCATTTAATCTTTTTTTCTTTATTATAAATTTTTTTATTAAATTAATCTTAATTTAATAATTTTATTTGTAAATTTTAAAATTAAATTTGAATGACAAAACATGCTCAACGCCCCCCTACCGCCCAAAACATACCCAACGCCCCCCTACTGCCCAAAACAAGTTCACCGCCCCTCAGCATAGTCCCACCGCCCCCAGGGGGGCGGTATCGCCCCCGTTGAGAACCAATGCTGTAGTCTATAACACTAGTATTTCTCTTAGACCTGAATGAAATGAGATAATTTGTGGAATATAATATGTAGAAGGGGTCAAAAAGTTAGACTAGAGGCAAAATTTTTTCCCTTTGATACAACACAAATATATTTCATAGAAATTGATTATGAAGAATTCTCAACTTTATCTGAGAGGTCCTAATAAAAAAAGTTAATAAGAAATACTAACATCCAATAAAAAATAGTAACACTTGCCTAAAAAACTACTGTATGCAACTTGTCCAAAATCTCCCATTAAATAAAGTTTAACTTTACAAGACAGTTTGTTTAAAAGAAAAAAGAAAAAAAAGAAAGATTGTATAAAGAAATTTATGACATAGCGAAAAAACTACATTAACTTTCCTTCTTTTAAAAGAAAAAAAATATTTAAAGAAAGAATGAATTAAAATTTTTGCCATTCTTTTTCTATACCATTAGTTCAAATCAAAGCTACCTATGGATAGGTTCACATTTTTTTAAATGAAATTTTGTAATCATTCAGATTAACTCAAAAAAGAATTTATTCATTATTGCTCTTTTACTAACCCTAAACAAAACAAATTCCAAATTAATTTAATCAGCACTTGCGAATAAACATCCACTTTTTTTTATTTTTCAAACTATTTTTATTTTCAGTCAAATGCTCTTTCATTCCCATTATTTTTCCAGGAGAGATTCAGAATACTAAGATTGTACTAAATTTTATTTTATTATTATTTTTTTCAATTTTTTGAATCAATTTAGAGAAATTTTTTTTTTTTTAAATCTGTATTGCTACTTTAGAAAACTTTATTTAAATGATAATAGTAGAAAAGAGCTATAACACTTGAATTATAGAAATACTTAAATATTAGAAAGTAACTTTACAACGGTTAAAATAAATGCCAGGGCTGGAGGAAGGGATTTTAGGGATTATATGATTAAGTACATTATTAAGGGATTATAGATATGGATGTTTACAGTCATTAAATTATTAATTTCCTCCTTTTTTCAAATATTGTTTGTTTGAAAAGTATATTTATAGGATTTACTTTTTCATTATATATTCTTAGAATTAACTTTCTTTATAGTCAAAAGTTCTCTGTGTAAAAGTTTTATTTAAGCTTCATGCCAATATTCCCAAAGAATTAATGCCTGGCACAAAAAGAGGAAGGAATAACCTTAAAGAATAACCATGTGATTTTAGGTCTCTTCTAATTTAGTCCTAGATCCATTCTTTTTAATTTAGTGTGTTCAATATTGTGTGTATAGTGCATAGAATTATTTTTAATGAAGCATCATTTCTGAATTTGGATGAGCAATCAGAACATTTTTTTTTGTCATTGATTTACTCTTTAATCAAAGATAAAAGAAAGAAAAAACAGTGCTAATGACAGATTTTTTTAACACTATGTCTCGATATGCCATTCATTATTTTAGACTGTTCAGATATTTGTTTTTTTCTTTTTAATTTCTGAAAAATTTCTTTAGAAATCAAAATTTTAAAAAGCCAGATATTTAAATTCAATTTAAAATGAACTATCTGACAGATTTATTTCAAATTTTTTTTTTTTTTTTTGCCATATAAAATTTCATTCTTTAAATTGACATAAAAAATTTTCTGCCTCACAATTCAAAATTATTTTTGACTATTATTGAGTGAAATAATAAAAAATAATAAATATGTATTAAAAATTATTTTTGACTATTATTAAATGAAACAATAAAAAATAATAAATAAGTATAAAAACAAAATTTTTGGCTTTTATTGATTTTTTTTACAATTATGTGCAATTTTTTTAATAAATTTAAGTTCTAAAACTATGGCGAAATTCGCAATACGTAAAATTAATATTAAGGGATCCAAACTTTCAACCGCTCTCTTGACCAGACGGTTAAAGCCATATATTCCAGATTGCAGCTACCCCATATACTTTGGTCAGGAATCATAATCATCATAATTCATCAAAAAAAAGATTCAGAGACGGTACTCTATTGTATCCGATTTTGTAACTTAAAATATATTCTGCACTAATTAGCAAATTTAAAATCACCCCCTCAAACTATTAAAATTGAGCACTTGTAAGGTGAATCAAAAGTTATTCAAAGTGCTCCTTTTTTTTTCTCACACACTGTGCATAACCTGTGTGTCAAACGCTCTCTTAATATAATGTAAATTTGTTGATATAATTATTAATTATATCGAAAATACTACTATGTCTCACAATGTAATTTTGATTTCAGTTTTGCATCCAAATTTCAGCAGAATTTTTGAAGGTTCGATTTAGAAACAAGATAGAAAGGTTAATTTTTGAGATAATTAGAAAAGATTCAATAATTTTCAAGATCTTAGTAAATTTATGTTAAAAATGAGAAATAGCAATTCATTCTTAAAATATTTTACACAATTTTTTCTTTGTTATGTATTTAAAATAGTTATTAAAAAAATTTTTGGGAGACTTAAGATTTCTTTTCTCTACAAATATTTTTGCTAAGCGGATCAATAAGTTCTTATTTCATTTGATTTATCTAAATGTTTTATTGTTATAATTTATGCTGCATGGAGGTTTTTACTTATTAGTTTATGTAATTTATGCTGCATGGAGGTTTTTACTTATTAGTTTATGTAATTTATGCTGCATGGAGGTTTTTACTTATTAATTTATCTTTATAATTTTATAAACCTGTATTAGTCTGGATAGAGAATATTTAATCTTCCGCAAAAATTGCATGATAGCAATAATAAATATTTTTCTATCACTATGATGACGATCCATTCTTTTGTAATTGTATTTTATAAGCAGCCATTTTTAGTTTATATTACAGTATTAATTTCCTAAGCATTTTATTACAAGTGGATTAATCAAAGGCGTATTAACAATGAATTAGCAATAAATAACAGTGAATTTGTTAATTGGCGAATCATTGATAGGCATTTTAGGGAATGATCCAATAGGAGAATGCGTTAATAAATGCATACAAATGTTTAGAAACCTATAAATGTTACAACAGTTGACAACAACAAAACGAAAAATTTTAATGTTTATAATAATTTTTAACAAAATTTGATTTATTGAAGGGAAACTATCTTTAATATATTATTTAAACGTGCACAATTATAAGAAAGAAATAATAAGATTAAGATAATATGTCTCCATTTGACCTCATAATATTCATTCATAAAAAAAACTTAAGATATTTTTCCAAACCCACTAGCTGTAGCAAGTGGTGAATGTTCTTTTAGAAAATTAAAAGCTTGAGGTCTACAATGTCACAAGAAAAACTCTGGCAAAATTTCTATCAAAAATAAAACCGCAGAAACAATTGATTTTGAAGCATTTATCTGCGTCTACTAAAGCACGAAAAAATACATTTTAATTCTATGCTTTTAAATTAATATATATTATTAAAAATATTACATGTAATAGATATTTATTCTTGAATAGGAGTTGATATTCTCTTTAATTTAACGAACAGCTTTCTTTTTTAACCTTGAAATTGTTAATTGTTATTTGTCTTCTTCGTGTTTCTTAAATCAACCTTTAGGGCTGATATAGATTTTATAATTTTCTAGCAGAAATATCGAAATTTCAAAAAAAATTATACAGCATTGTAACAACTACGTCAGTAAGACATTTCAAGGGGAAATATTAGTATTTTTTAAAAATTCAGATTTCTTTTCAGAAATTGAATTAAGAGCGCTGTTTTCAGTATCGCCCGAGTGAAAAGTGCTATAGTGCCAGCACTGATGACTGCTACAGTAGAGAACCGATTATCCAGAACGATCGGGACCATCGCTATTCTGGATAACTGATTTTTCCGTTTTCTGAATCCCTACAAAGCGCCATTTTTTTTATTGTCAAACCCAAATAAAAAAAATATTTAGAAAAAATTTTAAAAAGAAAATACAATAAAGTAATATACATAAGATTAATAAGAAAAAAAATAATGAAATAAAAATATATACAGGCTTAATATAAATGAACAGAAAAGGTAAATTGGAAAAAAAGAAGAAAAAAAAGGGGGGGGAGATGGCTCCATCTTCCTCGTCGCTTTCTTCTACTTCGTCGTTGTCTGCGCCAGGACTCAAAACCATCCACTCCATTTTTTGCTTCATTACGAAAATGGAAAAATCCCGAACATTTACAAAACTTGAATATAATTCTGGATGGAAAAAAAATTCTATCAAAAATTTCAGGAGAAATGAAAAACAAAAATTTTTACTTCATTATTCTTTATTTTTTATTATTCTCAACCGAGAAGAGAAAAATCGCGAACGTTTCTTTTCCCTCCTATGCACGAGAGAGACATCGATCAAATATAATTCTGGATGGGGAAAAAAAATAATTAATTCTTCAAAAATTTCTAGAGAAAAGAAAAACTCAACTTTTTACTTCATTACTCTCAAATGAGAAAAGAAAAATCGTGAGCATTTATTTTCCCTCCTATGCGCTGCGCAAGAAAGACATCATTTGAATATAATTCTGGATGAAAATGAAAATAATCTTTCGAAAATTTCTGGAGAAAAAAACAAAACAAATTTTTTTACTTCATTATTCTCAAATGAAAAGAGGAAAATCGTAAGCATTTCTTTTCCCTCCTCTTATGCGCTAGAGAAAAAAATCTTTCGAAAATTTCTGTAGAAAAGAAATTTAAAATTTTTTTCTTCCCAAAGGAAAAATCTTTCTGCAAAAAACTCTCTAAAATTCTGCGCCGATATCGCCGTGATTCTGGCATGCGATTACTGTCTAGAAGAGTTTAACTTGGGTTTCAACATTTTGCTAAAACATTAATCGAAATCAGAAGGAAAAACATGTGTATCACAATCTTATTCCTCATTAAGCTGAGCGATTTTATTTCTCCTCCACTCCAGTTAAACATAAATTGGCAAGCAGACACAGAAGCTGACATAATAAAAAGAATTTATGCTAATTCTGCCCCCTCCTCACACCACGTTCAAAATGAATGGATTGAAAAACGGGTGCAGTTGCAATACTTGACCTTGAGTCATTATTCCAGTTTCTTTGGCTGTCACTATGTTCAAAGGGAGAATAGCAGAAATGACAGATAATTTTTAAAAAATAAAAAAAAGTAGGAGATAACAGGAAAAAAAGCAGGGACATGGAGATAATAGGAAAAATAGGAGTTCTGCAGTCCCTGTAGGGAGTACTTTCAGAGATTTCTAAGAATCAAAGAACAGAAATAAAATTACTTGTTTTATCGAACAAGCATAAATTGTGCTAAAGGGGGAAACTGTGAGATGAATAACAACCTTTGACCTCCTCCACACTTACACATCTGGACAAAACTTCAGAAGAGTGGAGCAGAGGAGGTATTTAAAATATTTGTTGCAACCTTACTTACCGGCGAAGTTCACTTTACTTACCAGCATATGTTCGCCAAAATAAAGCCTTTACTTTCATAAAATCACTCTCAATATATTTAGCGAATAAATTAAGCAAAATATTTTTGTGTAAGTAATACTATATTAAATTTTAAAAAAAAAAAAAAACAAGTTTTAAAAAATAAATATTAATTTAAAGCAATATTAAATAGAAAATATTTCCCTTAATTTTACATTTTATTATTCGCAAAATGTTATTACAGTACAGAACCCGTTATCCGGAAATCAGAAAACCGGAAAACCAAAAAACCGGAACGAAATTCGATACATTTTCCCGCAATTTTTTTTTTTAAATTTTTTTTTTCCTCTTAAGATTTTAGGATTTTTCTTTCTTTTTTTAAAGATGTTTACCTTACCATCATTTTGGAAATAATCATTAGTGTATTACTTCATCGTTTTTTCTTTCCAAATATTTATTTATTTTTTTTTAGTTGGGTTTAACAAAAAAAAAAACGGCTTTTTGTAGCGATTCAGAAAACCGGAAAAATCAGTTATCCGGAATAGCGATGGTCCCGATCGTTCCGGATAATCGGTTCCCTACTGTATTATTTATTTAAATAATGAATATGATAAATCATGATTATTGATAGTCTACAGCAATTCTGACTGTATCCATTTTTAAAGAAGAAAATGTCTAATAAGTGCCTACTAAAATGTAACGAAAAAGTCTAAACATATCAACTGTGAATTTTAGTTGAATTTAATTTAAAATACTACAGCGTAGCTTAAGTGTAAAATGAAAGGAAGAATAGATAAATCATGAAACGTAATAGTCCTGTTTGTTAGGTAAACATCGCTGAACTTAGAGATATGTTAAAAAGAAGGAAAAATTACTTATCAACAAGTTTTTAGAAAAAAAAGGATTGAGAAAAATAAGTAAAATTTTGATAAATAAAAAGCACGAAAATGCTTTTAATACTAAAATACAAAACTGTACTACGAAGTATGGATGAGATGTTTGCTTTAAAATTTTGATGAATTCAACATGTGATTCACTTTGGAAACTAGAGCTCAGATTAAAAATGTACAGTAAGACCCCGCTTAACGTGTAGGATATGTTCCATCAAAGTAGAGCGTAATGCGAAGCAGCGCTAAACGAGGCTATCTTAACATGTAAATAATTGGGTTAGGGGAAGATGGATAGAAAATTGGTCAGGTATTAAATTTAATAAAAATAAAACCAAACATTTATTTCTTACAAAAATAAAAACAATATAAACGAATATATGTGCTTGTAAAAACAAATAAAATTCTAAGTCAGTCAGTTCATTCAGTCTATTTTGTGTTTCCAATTTTCTGCCTTTTTGTCAAGAAGGCATCTAATGTAGTTTGTGTTTTCCTTTTGCGTTCTGTTAGAAGTTGTTGATAAGTGGATAAAGCATCTATAACACTCCGTCTTGCTTTTGAACTCCTGTCAAAATTTGGATCATTTTCAACAAATTGGTCCATAATTTCAGTTATAGTGGTCAAACTCCTTTTTACAAACGCTATTGAAAGTTCTTTTTGCTCTTCTTCGAGATCACTACTATCAATATTTTTGTTTTCTTCTTGCTAAGTTAATTCCTGGAGCTCATCATTAGAAAGACTAGCTTCTGTTTCTTGAACTATTTCTTCGACGTCTTCCACATTTACCTCATCTAAACCGGTTTGTTTTCCTAATTCCACTATTTCATCCATATCGACAGAGTGTCCAATGTCTTCGCTCTTCTTAAATCTGGCCAAATGTTCTTCCATACTCCTTTCAAAGATCTTTCTGTTATCTCATTCCAAGAAAGGTTTATGTTTTCTACAGCATTCATGATATTGTAGTTTTTCCAAAATTCTCTTATTGATTGCTTCTCTTCTCCGTCTATTTTGTCAAACATCTGCTTTAATGTTCGCCACAAGTACCGTATTTTTCGGCGGAAGCGCCGCGGCGCTATGGAAAAAAAAGTTGTTTTTTTCCAACATGCGGCGCTTCCGATGCAGCGGCGCTTCAAGGAAAGTTATTTAAGATAAAATAATTTTCTGAGAGAAAGACTATTAAAAAAAATTAATAACGAAGTCGACGAAATATTCGCCGGTATCGCGATCTGCTGCAGAACATCGGCAATTGTAATTTGAGCGAACAGAAGAGGAAGTAATAGGACCCTAAATCCAACACTCACGGGACTGACGAAATGCCGAACTTCGGATCTCTTTCGGAAATTCCAATATGGCCTCCAAATATCCATTGTTAATTTCAGAAAAACCAATAAATTTAGTCAAGTTTCGATCGTAGATTATGATGGGGTGAATTTAAAACTGGTCCATCTAAAGAAATTTTACTAATCAAAATAATAATCTATATAATATAATCAAGAAGAAATAATCCGAATCCTATGTAGAAGAAATAATCGTTTCTTCTTTGGAGCAAGATCATAGTTCTCGTTTTTTCTTTTAGATAACATTTTGTTTTAACAAAAGAAACTACCACTCTATTATTTTTCAATAATTACTATTACTTAAAAAATTGCTTATAATTTTACTTATTAACCAGTGTTTTCACTAAAGCGCGAGAACGCGAGAATCTCGCATATTTTTTTCTTTTCTCGCATTAAAAAATGATTACCGCGAGAAATTCGCGCATTCTATAAATCACTTTCAAAATTCGCCAATTTCTCGCACTTTGGAAAAAGCTTCGAATTACGCCATTTAGAATAAAATCCGTTTCACTTTTCTTCCTGGATCTTTCATTATTTTCAACATCTGCCCCATTATCTAGCCTCCTTATTTACCAGTATTGTTCAGAAACTTTTCGAACAGAACACAACCACGGAACCCCTTTCAGAATACATTTCTCTGCAACCACGTATTTACCGCAGGTAAGGTTTCTTCATGTAAGACGTTAAAATTTTTTATGCACTTATGTAAGATGGACAAATACCTTGTAAAGGCAAAATCTTCTATGATGATGCACCAAAAATATTCAAAGATTTAAAAAATAGAAGACGTTGAAAATGTATTTTAATTAAAGAAATGATTTTTTTTTCAAGAGTTTTTGTGTTTTTTTAGTTTTTAGAAATCTCACCCTGTTTTTGAGAAAGGGTGAGAAATTCTCACCCATTTTTTTTCTATGATGAAAACACTGTTAACTGCTTCTTTAAATATTTATTACTCCACTTAGGCTCCATCATTAAATTCATGCTTGTTTTGTAGAAGGGAAAATTGAAGACTGAGTCGCAAAGAACATTATGGACCTATATCCATGTCCATAATGTCCTCGCAATTAGGCCGCTATCTGGTAAAAAATAATATTGCTCTCTGATTTTTTTTTCCGTTCACATGATATGTTACATGATATAGGGGAGAGGAGGGCACACGTGAACAATTTTTTTTATTTCTTCATTTTTCAAAAAATAGCATCAATTTCTCACAGTGAAGAAGTCCATATGTTTAAATAGTCTTTTCTTTGTCTTATGGAATTTTTTGAGATTTTTCAATAAAATATTTCTCTACTTTATGATATTTTAGAAAAATGACTTCAATTGTTCACATGTGCCCCTATTGGGGGCACATGTGAACATGCCTGGGGCACATATGAACAAGATTAAAAACACAAAACAATCATCATATTTCAAAGAAAAAAATCTTTATTATAACAGATATAGATACGCATTATACTGAAGGGGTTGTAGCTTACTATGTGAATTTAAATTGTACAACAGTACTGGCAATAAGAAAAAAATTTTTCAGTTGTACATTAATTTTTCCGCTGTTGGGGTTTTCGCAACTTCATGTTCCTCAGGAGTTGTAATGGGCCTTTTTCTTTCTTCTCTAATACACTGTCATGAATTTTTTTTCTTTTTTTTCTATCTTTTCATTTGCAGCTTTAGCAATTCTATCTTTCTCAGGTGTATCAGTTAATAAGCGTGATGCGCGATCAACAATTTTATAAAAATAAAATTTTCTTTAAGAAAAAATTTATAAATTAATTATGGAAAATTAAATAATAATAATTTTAAATGTATGCATATCTTTTAAACTTATAATATTATGAGGATAATAATCTTAATACTATGTAGGGGCACATGTGAACTGTTCACATCTGCCCCATCATCCTTCTTAAACATAACTTGAAAAATAAAGAATTTTTCATTGAGTAAAAAAAAAAATTATTGTCATAAACTTACCTGAATGTTCATATAATGCACTGCAATAGTTAATTTTAGTTTATTAGTTGATTTATACTATGCTTTCACTTGAAGAAACGAGTGATTATAATATATACAACACCAGCTGATACAAAGAAATTGTCAGAATAGAACAACAAAATGTCTCATTCTTCTGAAAGTTTTGCAGAGAGGTAGAACTAGTATTGCCATCAATTGAAAATTTTTTCAGATTTTTTATTTCAAATCATATTGGTAAAACATACCATGTTCACCCGTGCCCCCCTCTCCCCTACTAAAAACTGAACTCAGTGGCGCGACAGCCCATAGAGAAATATCTAACTCTTCTTCATGTCAAAAAGCAATAAACTATGGTATAGTATAATAGAAAAGTTTGCCCATTTTAGTGAAATATATCAGGAATATTCAGAAAGTGTTATTGATGAGGAAATAAGTTTCATAAGAGTTATTTTACCTCTAAATGAATTTTTTTATTTACTTTAAAACGTGAAAATATTAGTTGTAAAATCATGAATTTTTGCAGCCACGAATTCGAATGGTTCTAATTCGAATTTCTGCTTGTATAAATTGTAAAATACTAAAAAATTAAATATTATAAAAAATTTTAAATAAGAAATTTCTTAAAATAATCGTATGCTCACAATTAAATAAAATATTGCATAACATAAAATTCCGAAAACCACATTATACGTCAAAACATAAATGATCAACATCGATGGATAAACAATTGCAGTGTCTGCCTGAAAAAGGCAAATTACGTTTCAGCTTATGGGCGATTCTTTCGTTACGTGTGCTACTTTTACACGACATATTTTAATTTTAACACTCATTATAATAAACTTGTTAGATATTTTTTACATTTTTCGTAAAAGAACACTTCGTAAAAGAACGTTTTTCGTAAAAAATTTTAAATAAGAAATTTCTTAAAATAATCGTATGCTCACAATTAAATAAAATATTGCATAACATAAAATTCCGAAAAGCACATTATACGTCAAAACATAAATGATCAACGTCGATGAATAAACAATTGCAGTGTCTGCCTGAAAAAGGCAAATTACGTTTCAGCTTATGGGCGATTCTTTCGTTACGTGTGCTACTTTTACACGACATATTTTAACACTCATTATAATAAACTTGTTAGATATTTTTTTACGTTTTTCGTAATTTGTTGCTAAATCTACATGTGTTTTAAGTTTGCAAAAAGAAGATAGAAGGTGCAAATCAATTTGATGTAGATAAAAATAAAATTCTGAAATTTTGTTATGTATGTTACCCTTTATGATGCTAGATATTTGAAATTTTGAATATATTCATTTAATTCTGTGAAGTATAAATGTGTAAAATCACAATAATTTTTTTATAGAGAAATACGATATCAAAGCTAGCTGTGTTTAGTGATTTTTTAAATTTTTTTCCAACAGTAAACACACACACACATATATATATATATATATATATATATATATATATATATATATATATATATATATATATATATATATATATATATATATATATATATATATATACATACATATATACATACATATATATATATATATAAAAACTCACATGTCTCAATTCCATTCAATATTCGCTAAAAAAAGTTATGAAGAATCATTGTAATCCAATGAAACCGTTAAAGCACCATTAATTGACCAATGTTTGTCAATGATTGTGTTAGGCTTGGATAGTGATAATTTTCAATTTTCATAAAGATAATCGATTTTCATAAAGTATGTATGTGGTATTTTTCTGTTAACCCTTTCAAAGGTAGAACTGACTTGTTTACGGCATTATGGCTATTATTCTTTAAAGTCTTAATTTTTTTCTTCATTTAAATATCCCCTTATCTTAGCCCAGGAATAAATCTATAATAGAAAAAGATGTACACAACGATTTATTCTGAATAACTTTTGATCTTAAAATTGAAAAATTCTGAACTAAGATGCAATATTCCTAACATAACGAAAGATATTCTATATAACAGTGAAGATGATAATATGAGTTTCAAATCCGCACACAAAAATGACAAATACGATAAATTTGGAACCGTTTTTAAGAATTTTAGTACTATTTTAACATGTTTTATCACGCTTTTAGAACAAATTATTATACACCAAAAATTCTCCGCATTTATTAATAAAATTCATTCATTCGAGGATGAAATCGTGTGAAAAAATAATAGATAAACAAATTAAATAAATAAAAATTAATAAAATTTTTTTCTTCTTATTTTTAATATTTTTTCAATTTAAATCAAACGATAATATCTTATGTGGCAAAGATACCATTTTAATAATTTCAATCTTAGTATTTGACCATTAAAAATTACATATTTTTATAAATTCTAAAATACACGCTTTACAATGAAAACTGTTAAAAATACTTCACCATAAACTTATTTTAGAGTAAATAGGTGCAAACAGTATTTGATTCCCACTTTGGGCAAATCCTTAAAATTGAAAAATAAGATTTAGAGGTACATATTTTTAATTAGTTTTCTAATTAAACCAAAACTTATTAGCTATTCCCACATAAAGAAGAATCTTAAAAATATAAATCCGTCGAATTCTGGCCCATTTAAACATATTTATTTAACATTTCTCAATATAATATAAATTACAAGAAAACACATTCTAATTTATTTATTTATTACATGTGCTTGAAAAAAAAACCTCGATTCAAAATTATAAAAATAAGTTTCTATCAACATAATACTTATGTAAACAATCGGCAGAATTTAAAAAAAGAAGAAAGGAACGAGAGAATATTGAGAAGAATATCTTTTGGCAAAAAACAGCCAATTTTGTAGTTACTCTTTTAAACTAGTCCCTTTGAAATGTACTTCCTGCTTTCTTTTCCCTCCCATGACGAATTTTGGTAAGGAGGAGAGTTTGATAATCGATGTCACTGATTGAAGGGGGTAGAATTTTTTGTGCAGTTCAGGCCGACCTGTTTTAACTCTCCTTGACTAAGTAATCAACAGACATGATGACTCCCCCTGCTTAAGGGTCAGATGATAAGAAAACAGGTGTTCAATGAGTCACCCTTTCTCACTGAGCTATGATTGAAAAGAAACAACTATGTAGGGGGCGAGGAAGGGAATGGTTGATAATATTTAGTACAAAACTCTTACTTCTCTTGACAGTGTAGGGAATGAATGATTATTTCTGCAATAATGGTAAACATCTTATAAAAAAGAAAGAAAAATCCTAAATCTTAGGAGGGAAAAAAAACTATTCCTTTTAAAAATGGCAGGAAAATGTATCGAATTTCGTTCCGGTTTTCTGGTTTTTGGATTTCCGGATAAGAGGTTCTGTACTGTATATTAAAAGAAAAGAACCTTTGTAATAACACAAGTATTACCTCCTAATATTTGTAAACCGTAGAACAAAACTTAAAAACGGAGCATCTATCCAAATTTGCGAGTTCATTTTACTTTAATGTTTACTGTAATTTTAATATTACTCAAAAGTATTTCAAAAAATGTTTAAGTGAATTACTTAGTTAGCAACATATATGAACCACATACATTTATCACTAAAATGCATATAAATAACACTAAAGAAGTCTTACTGGAACTTTAGGAGGATTAAATTCAAGATTATATATTCTACCACTGGGTAAATGCAACCAACGTCCTTTAAGTCTGGAAACAATAATTTCATCAGGAACATCTAGACTAATTGCCCTTTTTATATCACATATAGCAGATAGCATGTCAGCTTGCGCTGCTGTGCGGGGGAATCCTGAAATTAAATTTTCACATCAGTAAATCTATCACGTAAAAGATATACAATTCGAAGAAAAGGGAGAAAAAAATTTTTACAACAAGCGCGTTTCAAAAAGACTTTAAAGTTTCAAAAGATAAATTTATAAATTTAAAAAGAAATTTTTTTAAAACTTTATTAAAGTGAGAGTTATAATATGTTCCATAAAATGATAAAAGTTTTCAAAGCAATTTATTTTTTCCAAAATGGCTTTAGAAAGTGATTGTGAACATATCAAAAGGAATACAATACAAAAGAATATACAGTACTAAGTCCCATATAAGGATGTGTGTTTACTGGAAGGGCTTATTTTACTGACACTTTTAAATAATCAAAACTCTTTTCCGATCTTTTAAAAAAAAAAGTGTTATTAAAAAATACATTCTTTATACTTTTCCTTGCTGCTTCTACCATAGCTATACGTTTATTCTGCATGAATTACCACATTAAAAAAGTTGTTGAAAGGACAAGAGCAGTTAAAGAAAAACTTTAGGGAAAAGAACAAACTATAATTATTAATGAGGATGAATATTACTAATGTTTATATAAAAACGGCAGACAAGATTAGTTTGCTTTTCATTACAGAGGTTTTCATTAAAAGATTTACTCAATTTTGTCTCATTTTTTAGAGTATATTTTTTATTAAATCGGATCAATTTACTTCTGCAATTTCTTGATGTTCATTTTTTAATGTTATCATTAACTGATCATTTGCTCTGCTGATTCTTTAAAACAAAATGAAAAAAAAAAAGAAAAACTTATCTTTATTTATCACAGAGAAATCTCAAATTATTGTCTGCTTACTTTTATTCATTTTTATACATAGATATTTTACCATACTACTATAAATTACCAAACAAGCGCTCATATTTAATTAAGTCTCACCCATAGTTTCATATGAATATTGACTAGCGATTAAAACCAAATAAACTTCCATCTAGATGTAGATCATATAATTGCAGGCCATGCGCATATATAGGGGAGAGTCGGGTAGCCCCGCCCACTGTCAATTTCATACGTATAGAATATTTTTTCAAGTCAATGGGCCATCAGACATTAATTGTTATATTAAAAAAAGATTATTTTCAAAGTTTCAAGTATTTATGCAGATGGTAACATGGTAAACAATAGTTTTGAAAATATGTTGAATACAGTAGTCATGAAATTAAGAAAAATTGGTTGAATGTTTCGATTAAACTTCATTTTAATACTAAAAAAATAATTTTTTCTATACATACAGCATTAAAGTATGTAGTCTTAAGTTTAATTTGCACAAAGAAAGAAGTTTGTATGTAAAAAATTGTTCGAGTATTTACAAATTTACAAAAAAATTGGATTTCGGGTAGCCCCGCTCACATGAATGACGGGTATCACCGCCCAATTTTATTTCGTCGATAAATGTACGGTTGCAAAGATTAGTATTTTATTGCTTCAAATTTGAATGTTATATGCATTTTTAACAAAATAATATACGTTTTAATATTATATGAAACATAAATTTATATATTTAAAAATGAAAAATTAAATAATTTTAAAATGTAATTGATATAACCAAACTAAATTTAATATCAAAAAATCATAAATATTATAAGCTATTTGCTTACTTATTTATTTTCACTTATTTGAAAACGAATCAATCTACAGAAGCATTTGAATGCAATCAAAATACAAAGTGAATTTGTAATTTTATAAGAAGTATTTTATATTAAGTTTATAAGAAGAGATCAACCAAATAAGTTTATACTGAAAAACAACTATTGTTATTAATTATTGTTACTTAAATTAAATTATTTTCATTAAATATTTAATATAAATATATATTAATATTATAATATATTAACATACATTAATAATGATAAAAAGTATGACATTTGTTGTTATTAAATTATAGAATTCACTAAAAGTATATAAATATGTAATAAATAAAATAATTTGTGATAAAAATGATAAATGAGGTTTATCTATTGTCAATACATTGGTCATTCTCATTTACACCTGAAAAAATAGCCAAAAAACACAATTTTTGTAACTGGGCGGGGCTACCCGGCACATTTTGAAAAGAACTGAAAAACACGTTTTTTTTTTATTTCTATTTTTTTAAGTTTAAATATTCTTTTTTTGGTTTATTCTTTTTGCATTATTTAATTAGATGATAAAACAATAGAAACATACAAAAATGTTGATTATTACTCAGTATTATACAGAAATATAAGCAATACTCCTTAGGTGAGCGGGGCTACCCGACTCTCCCCTACCTGCGGAAAGTCTCAAATTTTGTGTATACTTCTATAAAATTAACAGGAGTATCCACACGTTTAAAAAAAAAAAACAAGCAATTTAACTATCACGATTCAAAAATTATTCAACGTGATCACTTATCACTAATCATTTTCACATTATTTTAAAATCTAACATCGCAATTTCTATTCATTCATTTTAATAATATAATATCACTATATTCACACGATTTGAATATCAAACATTGATTTACGTGCTTTGAAAGTTACACATTGCGATACGTATTCTCAGAATTTAAAAATTAAATTACATGGTTTGTATTCACTCATCTCTAAAATTCAATATCATGATTCATATTCAGAAGATTTTAAATTCCAACACTGGGACTCACATTCACTTCTGGATTCACACTGGAACTTCATGCAATTTTAAAATCAAACATTGTGATTTGTATTCACGAGATTTCAAAATAAAACATTGTGATTTGTATTCACTCGATTTTAAAACAAACAATTCCTATTTATGCAATGGACAATTACAGCATATCATAAATTTTTTAATTTTCATACCTAACTTATTGGAAATTCTCTCCTGAAACCGAAAATCTGATTGTTTTTTTCGACAAATGTTAATTTATTTAGTTATTCAACATTTAAATTGCCTCAAAAGGCCTCCGTAAGTGATGCAATCAAAAACGATCCCTGATTGGTTATGACGTCAAATGTGCCGAAGGGAAACGTGCCGTCTCCATCAGCTAAGGCTATTTCAATGCTCTTTTAGTTTTGATATCACGTATATCGTATGAACATCCTTTGTACATTATCAGTAAAAATTTTGTGAATCAAATTTACGGTTCTGAGAGTGTATGCAAAATGAAGGAAAGATTTTAAAACTTCAAACGTTGTTATTTATCATTAAAATATCTGAAGAAATGATTATGTAGCTCTTAACAGCGAATCAACATTTCTTTTCGGCGGAAATCAGTGGTGCTAAAGTTCATAGAAAATACTATTTTATTCCACTTACTTTTAATTTAAAATAATGCTTTATTACAACCTAATTACTTAATTAAAATAAGTCGCAGATTCGTTAGAAATTTTATACATTTTGATATAGGATGGATGATTTTATAATTAGTTATTGCATTAAAACAAATCAGTATTTTCATAAATCTAGTCCATTGAAAAATATCAGTCCATCATCATTACAATCTATGTGCTAATGATCAAAAATTCAAATAATGTAATTTAATGTTGCCTCTTTAATTTATTTATTTATTACTAGAGTTGAAGGATTTTCTTTTTAAGTAAATATTTACTAATGCAGTTTATGTTATCCTTTTTTTTTTGTTTCACTATGTATTAAATATTTAAATACACATTAACGCTTATATTTATTATTCCTAGATTAAATAGGAATTCCGTTACAGTTCGAAATTATATTTATTTTTAAATTTATGAATTTTAATTCCTTTTTCTGCAATATAGTATTAATAAAGTATGGTTATTGTTAATTTCTCTCCTTATTTTTGCAAGCTATTTGTCAGTGCTTGCAATGAAGAATTCTAAAATAGTGAAATTAGTACATTATACATTTTTAATTAAAAAAAATTTATTAAAATTGTTTTAAAAAAATCTTAGGTTATGCATACGGTATAGCGGAAAACGTATCAACACTTTCAAGAATCTAGTCCATTGAAATATATCTGACCATCAGCATCACCATAATCTAGTTATACTAAAAATTTCACTTAAATTTCTCATTTATCCATATCTAATTAACTCATTTATCCACAAAATTTCAGCGAATATCATTAAGCTGGAAGTTTTTGTTTCACTAAAGCTAGAGAACAAAAATAAAAAATTAACTTATACAAAATGGAAAGAAATTCTAATGCACATTCTTTATTAAATTAAAAAATAAACAGTAATGTTGATATTTTTTCTCAATATTTTTATTCTTTGAGTAAATAGGAACTTTGCTACGGCGAAAAATTATTTTTATATGCATTTATAAAATTTTATTCCTGTTTCTGCAATAAAGAACTAAATAAATGCATATGCTTGATTTCAAATACTCTTATAACATAGATTAAGGTAATGAAAGTAAAGTTAATAAAATCAGCAGGAATATATATATATATACATATATAAATTTAAAGTTTTGCTGGGATCACAAGTTTTTTAAGAGGCTACTGCTATGAAGACAATTACATGCGCTTACATACAATTACATTACATTCACGCTAGAATAAATAGATAAAAATTATCAATAACTTAAGCTGTCCTATATTTTAAAATCTAAAACTATTTATTGTACATAAGAAATTCTTAAACATTTCTTTCACTTAAGATGAAAATAAATCTTCCAAATGAACTTGAAGTATACATTAAAATTAAGATTATAGTTAAAAAAATGAAAAAACGAAGTTATTTTGTATTTGTAACCCATCATTTATAAGCAATACCATACACTTTTTTTATTGAACTAAAAAATCTTAAATATTCCGAGCTAGAAAATTTCGTCAAGTATTAACAATGTTTCAGTGGGTACCATTGAAATTTAACATTATAAAAATACGTTATATCAAATCCACATTTTTATTAAGCGATATTATGGCGCTATTTTTTATACAGGTAGCTTTAGACCATCTAAAATGGATGGATTTAATTAGAAAATTCAAACTAAAGCAAGAACGTATTGGTTTTCACAGCACAGCTATTGTAAGTGAACGACAGATGGACACGTGTGACGTCAGTTCGTGAATAATCACGTGACTCCCCGTTTCAGGCGAAAACGAAAGTAAGCGTTTCTTGATTGAAAGTAACTAAATAAATAGCCTTCTTAGAAAAGTAATAAAATGTTTTCTGGGAGTTTTGAGGGATTCTGATTGCATTAAAATTAAAAAAAAATTTGACTGTAATTGTCCATTTCAGACATATTACGTGAAAGCTTTTGCAATTAGAAATTATTGTAAATAAATATATTTATATTAAAATCTTCATCCTTTGTCTTTATTTTTTAGAAAAGAATTCTTGCCTTCTTGCTAATTGCTTTTGCAATCGTAATAATTTGAAAAAAAAAGAGAAAAGGTGAAAGGTAAGTAATTAAAAATATAATTCATTTTAATTATATTACCTTCATTTTTTAATACTTAATTAAATTGAGTAGTAGTTTCACTATATCAAATATGTTTGTTTTTTTCTAAAAGAAAATTCGCATTTTACCATTGCTTCTATCAACCCACCACCTCACAGTACATCACGACACTGATGTTTGTTTACCTTAAAGACCTATTATCCGGAAAAAACTTTTTTTCTGGACTTGCTAAAAACCTAAAGATTCAGGATATGGAACTTTCCACGGTAGAAAAATATATATATATTTCCTTTACAGAAAGTAAGATAAAAACATATGTATAAATTAGAACTTTGCTTTAAAAGAACATGAAATTACCATCAAGTAACCAGTTCTTATCAGATAGCAACTTTACTTTCTCTAAAACAAGATTTGATACAAGCTCATCAGGCACAAGTTTCCCCTTTTCAATGTAATTCTTTGCTTCTAATCCTTCCTCTAAAAGCAAATAGAACTAAGAAGTTAAAGTACATAAAATAATAAATTAAACAAAGTCATAAGATCATCTCAATGCTTACAAATTTATACAATTCTCAATTTTATAGTTTTAATAAGAGGAGGCTTTAGCATTTTCAAGAAACAACAAGAGAGTTGCTGTTTATATGTGCTATCTGAAAGAATGAGCTTTGTTAACAATTATGTCCTTCAGAACGAGAATCTGAGATTTAGACAAATAACTTCCTGCATAACATTCAGTAACACAAAAGATCATCTACATTTTCCATTGTTAATCCAACAGCAAAAAGATAATCAGAGCCCTAAAACTGCTAGTGGCTAACAATATTTTACCTCGGTACTGCAGAGTGCATTCTAGGCAGAAAAAAGGGCATTATTATTCTAAAAAGGCAATAATTTCTTTCTATGGGCTTTACACATTCTATTAAATAAAACTGTCAATTAGTAAGAGAAAAAAAAAAAATTTACTTTACAAAAAGTAGCAAAGCAATCATATTAATTACTAATTTTTATTGATAAATTAACACATAAATCAAGTCAATGTGCTAATTAGCTTAGCAATTTATTTAAAATACATGCACATGTTAATAAAATAATAAATCTATACTTTTAAGTGTCTGTAGTTATGATTTAATAATTAAAATGATTAATAATAATTATGATTTAATAAATAATTAACTTTTCAGTTATTAATTTTATTATAGGCGCGTTAAATAGTATAACAATATAATTAAAAATGCAGCATTAAATTAAATAATATTTCTTTCTCACTTGGTGTACAAAATGAATTCTATTCCTTTTGCTGCTTTTTTTTTTATTCGATTTATTTATCTTTTTATTAGTTATTAACTGTTACTTTTTTTTTTATCGCTATTAGTTATTTGCTTAATTTTTGTAGTTATTCATTGTTAGTTTCTTAGCATTAATTGTTACGTTGCTTGCTAGATTTTTTTTTTCTTTCTTAAGCGAGGTGAGCGTCTTTTGTTAAAACAAAATGTTATGTAAAATAAAAAACGAGAACGACGATCTCCCACCGAAGAGATTATTTCTTTTTAGGAGGATTCGGATTATTTCATCTTGAATTATTTCTTCTTGATTATATCATAGAGATCATTATTTCAATTAATGAAATTTATTATTTTAATTAATGAAATTTCTAAAGATGGGGCAGTTTTAAATTCACCCCATCACAATCTACAATTGAAACTTAGCTAAATTTATTGATTTTTCTGAAATTAACAGCATATTTGAATTATCGTAATATATGGGCGCCATATTGGAATTTCCGGAAGAGATCCGAAATTTGGCAAATTCCGAAATACGGAATTTCTTTGGTCCCGTGAGTGCCGGATTTTGGGACCTATACTATTCCATACAAATCAGAAAGAAAAAAAATTCTTAATATCATTTCTTTTTGAAAAAAAAAAAAAGATGCAACATTTTTTTTAATTAATAAAAATGACAAGATAAATGCGCCTCCTTATTTGCATTACAATTTAAATTAAAATCAAATATTATAGCATATTTTCAGTGTTTGGTTGCTCAAAAGCAACAATTAATGGTTTTTTGAGCAAAAAGAGAAAGGGGCGATATGTGCCAGCCAACCCGAAGAGGGGGACGATGGTCCACAGAACGTTGGGAACCACTGTTCTATACTAAAGAATTATAAAATTGCCATAATAATTGATAATATCTCGGTTTCTCTTAAGTCAGTTAATTACATAGAATACATTAAAAACATTTTAAGAAGTCAGTGCTTTTTCCAGATTTTGAAATTTACCTTCATCAGAAGAATTAAGTGAAATTTAAACACCTTGTTCTTTTACCTTTACAATCACAACACAATTTTGAATAATTCAAAAGAAAGTTATATTTGGAATCTCAAATATTTTAGCAGTTAATAACTTTGACATTATTTTCTAACTTCCTCTAAAATTTTCAATTTCTTTCAAAACATATTTTATTATATTGGTGACAAGCAGCCATGTTTGATAAATAACATGCATCAAGAAGAATAAGAATTCTGTGTGTTTCAACATCAAAATAAATAAACTTATACTTCACAAAAAGAATGAATAGTTTTCAAACAAGCAAAATATGATAAATACATTTATTAAACCGTTTAAATAGCAAAGTTATGAATATATAAGAGGGACACCGATTTGTCCCTGTTTGACACCTGTTTTTTTGGATTGATTTTCTTGAAATTAGAACAAAATTTTAGTTGCTATGCTATATTGGAATATACAATTCAAGCATGTTAATAGGCTTTAAAATAAGATTATGCTTATGGAAAAGCAAGCATCTTGTGCATAGGCAACTATAAAAGAAGGATTGAGTAATGAGGGATCATACAAAGGAGCATAGTCTGTATCATTAACAAAATTCTAGATTTGTTTAAATAAAAATAGGTTAAACATTCTATAAAATAATATTGATGCACTAAATCTTTTACAAACTTTAAAATAAAATTCAACAATATTCTCAGACAGATATAAACAAAATCAACAAATTATAAAAAACCTGGAGAACTTATAAAAAACATTGCTACTAATTGCGAGAGTAGGTAAAAATACATTAATATCAAATTTTTTGCAATGACTTGTTGTAATTCTTTCTTCTTATTTGCCAAAAGAGTATTGACCAGGGTGTGTGACTTTTTTTATTTTTTTTTTATTTAAATAGGATTTTTTTGATTTAAATCAGAATTATTTTTTTTATTCAAATACACTGTAAGAACTTTAATTTATGATTAAAAAAACTTTATAAATGTTTAATCAAAATTAAATTAATATTAAAACTATATTATAACAATATTTTAGAAGCTCTAACTTAGCAAAGTAATTTTTCATTATAATACATAGCTTTCAATGCATAGCAACCATGTTGAAACAAATACATGATTGATATTTAAAGACTAGATGAAATAGAGAATTTAAAGAATACTTCACCGATCTGTCCAGGTTTTTCTGAGAGGTACCTATTTTGTGAAAATTTAGACATAATTTATGAAAATTAAAAATTACACTAAAAAATCAACACAAATATGGTAAAAATATGGATTTATCGTTTCTTACGAGACACAAAAATAAAATTACAAAGAAAAAGTATTTTGTGAAATTGTTCTACCGTTTTTCCTAAAGTTGAATTTGTGAAGGTACTGGCTTGGACAGACCCCTGTACTTTAACTATTAAAACAAAGTTCCAATTAGCAAACCATAATTTTAATTTAAAATTGTGATTGCTTTTTTTTCTTTTGATTTTTAAAATGACAAAATAAATGTAACAGATTGTGTTTATAAATGAAGTCATTCATCAAAAAATAAATAAATATTTAATCTATACATTTCTATATCAAAATATTCATTTTTAATTCCATATCAAAATAGATAAGTTAAACTAAAAAAAATCGATGTACTCAATGGAATTTTTTTTCACAAAATTACATTATAGAAAATCAGATAAATGTCAAAGATACTGTAAACATATTATGAGAAAAAAATACCAGTTAATAACCCTACTGCTTCAAATAGACTTTGAAAGGGAAGAATGACACTATATCAAGAAAAAAATATCTGAATTCATCAGCCTATTTTTTTTTTCCTTCTATTTTAGGCATATTAGGGTAATTTCTTTTTATATATCCTCAAGCTTCAGAAATATACATTTTCCACCAATAAAATATAATGTAGATTTTAATTCCATGCTTTTTCATTCAAAAGACAGAATTTTAATTAACATTATTTTTTGAAAAAAATTCATGTTTATTAATTACTTTCTACAGCTATGCAAGTCTATATTACGACAGCATTAAATGTTTACTTTAATCTGTACTTTCAATCTCAAGAATCAAAAGATTTTTAAATTTGTAATTTCAAATGTGTTGGAATTTAACATACACTGAGAAGAAAAGTAATTTTGTTAACTAAAATTAATTAATACAGCAATTCATTTAAAATAATTTTTAAAACTAAGAAAAGAAAATAATAAAAGTATCAATAATTTAAAACACTAATTTTTAACTTTTAAAATCAATATGTATGAAGAAAAAAAATTTGTTGATTTAAATCAATAATTTTCTTTAAAAAAATCATTTGATTTAAATCAACAAACCCTGCTATTAGCCACTTGTTAAATCTGTTTCAAACATTTACATTGTCATCCACTGATAAGAAAATTAATATAGAAAAAGAGGTTGAAAATGAAATAGTTTTTGATATTTCATTTGCTGAAGTTTTTTTCTTTCTTGTTGATCAGAAGTGGTCGAAAACTAAGAGAACATCCATTCTAAAAACAGTATTAACAATTTACTTTCAAACACACTTTCTGTAAATTTATCTTCGTATTCAGGTACAGATTACTTCGAAATACTAAGTCAAATTGAATTCTTCCTTCCACAGCGAACAAACGGAACTCGTCGCCAACTTACCGTAGTTATGACAATCCCGCATGAGAATTAATTACTTTTCACTCCCCTCTTAATGAAACATTGCTCTTAAAATCATGTTTTACATTGTACCAAGAAATTTGGGGAAACAAACAGATAAATAACTAAAAAACAATAGTTAAAATATTTTTACTAGTTTTATGTAGTATATGAGAACGTAGAACATCACCACTTGATACATATGACAAGTTAAAGTCGCCTACAATACGAGAAGAAATTGTTCCTTTTCCGGAACCGGGCGGTCCCATTATTAAAAACCGAAAATATTGAGCCATCTTGAAAATTACTTCAACAGTTTACAACAATGCTATATCAAACATCGAGACAGAAGAGATAACTTATAGGCGGGTTGACACGATGGGACAAAACAAAAATGGGAACCGCGAAATTTTAGGGAAAAGGGAAAATGCGAAGGGGAAAAAAGGCTGTTGCTTGGCTGACCGCCTTTTTAATAAATAGAGGCATTTGATTGGTCAATTACATCATCGTTATCGCTTAATCGTTTTGTCAGGTTTGCTAGAATGGCGTTTTTAGCATTTTTGTTTGGCGCAATTTTAATAACGCGCATGCTCAGTTTGATAATTTATTCAAACCAATCGAAGTACTTCGTAGACAATGAATATAGAAGCTTGTATCCCCTCCTTTGCTCGTGTATACTCCATAGAGTTGAAATAGTAGGTAGAGGAACCAAGTTCGCTTTATTCCTTCCGAAAAGACACGCCACAGATAGCAAGCAAAGAGCTACAATCACGTGATGGAAAGAGTGCAATACTTGGCGCAGTATCACAAATGTTGGCGCACTAAGTTTTTAAACAGCTTTATTTCGATATTACCGATGCGCAAATAATCGGAGCATTTGAAAGAGAGAAAGAAAATATTTTCGTTGATCACATTTCTTTAATATTATTAAATGGGTTTTTAAAACATGAGGAGTTTTTTTTTCTTAACAAATAATTTTTAATTAAAGTACTGCCTTTATTAAAAAAAATTCAGTAGTTCTCGTCTTTACCCTTAACACTATTCCTTAAAATTTATTCACTATATAAAAATAAAAAACGATATTCTGCATCACTTATATTTATTACTATATTCAGAAAAAAAAATTTTTTATGTTTTTATTGCAAAGACCTATTTTAAAAAAAAAATTAACAATATATATTGTAATAACTATTAATACATTTAACTATTGTTACTTTTTTTAAAAAAAATAATAACTTCGATAAAAAAATCAGGATTTTTTTTAAATCTACCAGGGCTTAAAATGTGAATTTGAGAATGTTGCCTTTCTTTTTTAATGAAACATAAGTTCGTTTAAAAAATAAATTTAATCTTTACGCTTTAAAAGTTTTATCACTGTTAGATAAAACAAATTGTAAAGTTAAACAGATTGTCTGAAAAAAGTTCGATGCTTAGAAATAACGTTAATGCTGCAACACTTTTATCATTTTTATTTATGCTCACCAAGAGACTGCTCGAGAGGTAATATTAAATTTCGAAAAAAATAGCTTCGAGTAAAATAAAACCCGTTTTTAGTAGAATAGATTAGTTAGAAAACATATTTTTGATTAAATTTAATTACGTTTATAATTTTATTTATATATTGAATACACTAAATTATTTATACAATAAAGATTATTTACATTATTAATTTAGAATTTTGACTTCGTTTTTTCCTGACACTTAAAATAGATATTTTCAAAAATAAACTGCTGTTGCATTTTAACTTTACTCAACAATTTGTCTAAATATGAAATAAAATATTTATTCTAATATAAAAGTTTTCTGCTCCGAATAGAGAAAAATATAAGATTAGAAACATTAAACTAATCAAAGAAAATAATAAAAGTGTTTAATTAGAAATTTTACTTTGTATTTCATGTACAATCTAATTCCATAAATTACTAGGAAGTTTGAATGGTACACACAAAGAGACTAGTAGAAAAGCTTTCGAAATTTAAACAAAAAATACTTAAATAAAAGAGAAAGCAATTAGAATTTTTACTTTGTACTAAATGTAGATTGAAACTAATGACGAACTTATAATTAAAATATCTTACTTTTATTTGTGATAGAAATTGCAATTTATGCAACTTTTTATGAGGTAAATTTATGCAACTATTATAGGTCAATGTATACTTAATAATTTTTATACAGAAAACCAGTAACTTAAAAAGTAACAGTTAAAAATATTTTATTTTACAAATAAAAAAACCATAATCATTTTATGGACATTAAGAAAATTACAATGCCCCTCCATAAAAAATGCAATTTTCTTAAAAATAATAAGCCCATTTAAAACTATATCTTTTAGCCAGCTGCAAATTAAATATATACAATCTATACAAAGGTAAAAACAGTTGAAATTTTACAAGAAAAGTTCACGATGTTAAATCTTTGCACCACAGCCAGCTGTTAGCCTTGGCCGTCTGAGCAGTTTATTCCATACCAATGCATCACATGCGCTAATTTACTGCACTAATTTACTCCTATACAACTTAGCCACTTCTATGTTATGTTTTCTAAATTTGTTGCACTAAATCAAACTAATTCTACGCTTTAATATACTAGTAAAATAAAGTATTTCCAATATAGCAACTATTTTTAAATAAAAAGAAGATAAACAAGTACTTAATGATTATATTAAATGTACCTTAATTTATTTTCTAAATAGTACATAATTTGTATTCATTTTATGTGTAGTAACAGAATTATACAATTTTATTAAAAATTAACACTAAAACTACTATACACTATTTTATATTTAAATATTAAAAATATTTCATAGAATTTAATTATTCATCAAACATATAAGAATATACAAATAATTTGTTTTTTAAGCATTCCTATGTAATTTAAAAAAACAACTTCTTATATACCATATTTTTTATTTAAATATATATATTTGAAGGAAACATTTTAGAACAAGATAAATATTGGGTTTTAGTAATCAAGAGGTAAAGATATACAAAATCTTCAGAATATACAGAAATGATATCGACATTTAAAGAGAACTAAAACAAAACCGAAAGTTTACTCAATTGTTCCTTGGCGCTAAAGTATCTCGCCAAGGAAGCCAACAAAGCTTCGCAGCTATTTCAGCTAAAAATAGAGTATATATTGAAATATACTTAAACATTATAAGTTTAAAGTTTAAGAAACAATAAAAACTTATGTTAAATGCAAAAAAAGTGAGCAAAAACGAGCGTAATTGATTATTAAAGCAAATAAAACATGATTATCAGAGCATGACTGAGTATCGGAAAAATTTTAAAATCAATTTTAAAATAGAAAAAGTTAAAAAAAATGTCGCCCTTTCTTGTAAAAAGTTATCGGACAGTCCCTAGAAAACTTCTCCGTGCAGCAAAATGCTCAGGACTTTTGTACCATTCTTATTTCTGAATTAAAAAGACAGACAGTTAATTGCATCAGACGATCGCAATGCTAAACGAATGGACGGGAATCGAAGCGGTCTCAGTGAACGGCAAGTTTGGGCTACAGTCACGTGACTTTATCTTGTCCACGGGTGGGGGGTTATTCTACTCTCTCTACCCAGTATTTCAACTCTATGGTATACTCAAACAAAGACTTAAAGATGGAAAGATCAATCACTGTACCAAACAGATGTTAGGATGAACTTTGACACTGGACACATCACCGGTCTCTATTTTTTTTATTTGATTTTCATAAATTGTTATGATAAATAATAACATTCTGTCTCTGTGCCAGAAAAACCTGAACACATTTTTTTTAAAGATTTATAATTTGTAAATTTTAAATGAAAAAATTAATATATTTTAAAAAATTGATTTTTATATTGTTCTGAAATTCAAATACTTGAAATAAATATTAAAAAAACAATCTAAGTGCTTATTAAAAATATATAAAAATATAAAAATAACTAAAAAATAAATAAAATAATTAAAATAAAATAGAACAGTTTTATAAGCAATCTAAGCTGCCCAAAGCATTTAATTTCATGAAGAACAATAAATTGGAAAATGTTAATAATTGCTGAGATAGAGTCTCATAATTGCCTGTTAGCGTTAAGTTAGTTAGTTATTAAAACTTTTTCATGGTTTTCATTTGTGCGTAATGTAAATTCTAATTATTTTCATTCAAAAAGTCTTTCAAAATATAATTTCATTCCTGTATTTAAATTACAAGTAACTTTGATATCTGGGTTGCCTACAAAAATTCAAAAAAGTACAAAAAAAAATTTAGAGCATTTCACAGCATTTACTATTATCAAAGATGATAAAAAAATTATTGATTATTAAAAAATAATTTTATTGCGATAATCAACATTAAGCTGGAAACCTATTACTATTAAGCAATTTAAAAGACTTTTTCGTGGTTTTCCTTCGCATGTAACACAAATTTGATTACTTTAATTTAATCTTCATTAAAATAAATTATTCTTACAACTTTTATGAATATGATTGTATATTGATACTTAAATTGTTAATTACTTTGATCTCTGAATTGAATTCAGCATAATAAGGGTGTTTCACTACATTCACAAAATAAAAAAGCTCACACTTTGATTTCTGGGTTGAGTTAATAAGAAGAGCTTTTCGTTCTGTTCAGAAAGATGGTACCCTATCTATTAAGGATAATAATAATGAAAAAATGTTTATTTATAATTTTACTCCGATACTTAAATTGCAAATTATTTTATTTTACATACCAATAACAGCAATCTGAAAAATATTTTTGTCTGTTTTTCATAGCGTGTAACGCGAAATTTGATAATTTTAATTTCAATTTAATCTTGATTATAATTAATTATTTTTACAACTTAATTATTTATTAACTTAATTATTTTAACTTCATTTATAATTAATTAATTAAAATAATAAATTAACTTAATTATTTTAACTTAACTTTAATTTATTTATAACTTAATTATTTTTATAAACATAATTATTTTTATAACGTAAATATGGTTTTATTCCGATACTAAAATAGCGAGTTACTTTGATTTTCGGTTAAAAACTACAAAAATTTGAAGAACATCTCGTTATAGTCACAAAGAAGTCTCTCAAAGATGCTGAAAAATGATTCATTATAAAAAAAAATTCATTGCGATTACTGAACTTCTAAATGGAATCAAGCCATCTGAAAGATATTTTCGTGGTTTCCCTTCACGTATAATGCAAAATATGATTGTTTTCGCAAATTTTTATTCAGAATAGAAGAAAAATATTTATACCATTATTAACCACTCCAAAAACCAGAGTAAATGCTTTATTATAAAACTGATACGTCCAGAATTTGGAATTATGATGAACTTGCCTGTATATTTTGATTCAATAAACTAATTTATTTTCTGCTTCCCTTCTTACCATTATTTTTTTTTTTTTTTTAAGTGAAAAATGATTCTTCTACATTACTGTTAGAAAATTTGACGATTCATCAGGTTGTCTTTTGTCAACATCTGAATAAAATTCGTGCAAATAGTTATTGTATTTGTAATGGCGAAAATATCCAAATGATAAATCCTTTTTTTACAGTGTTAAAATTTAAAATACTCGGGTTCCTATGATTTTATTATTTTACTAATGACTTATTCTAGTATGTTATATTGAAATATCTGATATATGTTATATTGAAATATCTGATATATGTATTTTGAAATATCTGAAATATGTATATTGAAATATCTGATATATCTGGAGAAAAAAAAAATTTCTAACCAAATGTTCTTTGAGTCAGGAAGAGACAAAAAATATCTGTTGATTTTTTTGAAATATACTTTCTATCACAAACGCCTTAAAACTTTGCTCTCGATAAAAATAATTTCAGATGTTTTTAATCCTTCTTCTCTTATTAACCTCGTTATATCATGCTTTTGATCAAAGTTCAGCAGCGTGTGCGTTCTTTCTCTCCTAAATATTAATTTGATCCCTACACACGTTTTTTATTCCATTACTTATAAGGATTCGTAAAATATATATTAACTGCCCGGATTAGAGAACAACTGAATTATCTTCTTCAAAAATGGCAATTATTTAATTTAAATTTGATACTTTTGTGTGTGATCATATCTCAGTGTCAACCATATCGGTGTCACGTATCAATGACATCCAATAAAAATCTAACTGTCAATGAACTTAACTGAGGTGAAGGGATTAACTGAATGCTTAATAAAATAAGAGCTTTCTTTGATGATATGTTTTTTAAATTAGTGGTGAAATCGTCTAATAATTATTTTTAAAAATCGTTGCAAGAAAGGTTTGCAAGCGTATTTTTTTTCAGACTCATGCGAGTTAATTCAAATCAAATAAATATACTATATGTACTCTCTTTTTCTTTCTTCCGGATTCTAACGAATTAAAGAGTATTCATACTTATCAAGATATTTTACAACAAAGTGCTAACATAGTACAAAGGTACATATACTTGTATTTATTTCTGTGCATAGATTTTTTTTTCCTTCTATATTTTCTTTCAGAAATTTAGCTGTATAATATTTTATACCCAATTATGTAATTCTGTTGCGATCGTAATTTTTCTTAGAAAATTATTATTTAGATGATTAGTTGAATATTCATAAAGTACGTTAAGAAGAGGTTTGAAAAAAAAAGTAATCAATATCATGCGTAAATGCTTTCGTTTTTTTCCTTCTTTTTTTAATAATGTGTTACGTTTGTTTTCTTAAATCATTCATTGCCACTTATTTAATTTAATTACATATAATGTCAGGATAAAAGCATATCTCAGTTTTTACATAAGCACGTGAAAATGTAATATTTCATGAAGTTTTCCTGCTGGTTTGTGTTTAGAGTGATAAATATTTGTTTCAAAACTATAATTTATGTATCTGCAACTGTATCTCAGGACTGACGTTTAGCAGTTAATTCAATAACTAGCATTTTATTCAAGTGTTCTACACGCACCCGTAACTCTCTAGGAACTGCATTAAGAGGCACTACTCATGCATGTTCGTATCATATGCTAAATGAACACCAGTTATTTATTCTTCTAAGAATATAGTGCTTGTTTTACTTACAAATTTCAGATCCCCATTTGTAGAGCACCCTGTTGACATGAATGAAATATTGTAAAACTCATATAGAATATAACTGTATGATATATTCTATATAGTGATTAACTCTTCTTTACTTGAATTTTTTTTCTAGTTAGCTAACTCTAGCAGAGATGACTTATGTGTCCTTTTTTTAGAATTGAACCTTTATCAATAATAATGATTTTTTATATGATTGGTCTGGTCATTAAATAAAATAAATATAAGTATATCGATTATCACTAAATGTCGAGTTTACTACGATGTATTGAAAATTTATTCAATTTCTTTTATTCGTTATGCAAGTCAATTTCCTGAAATTTTGAAATTTTTTTTAATTCAAATTGACACTATTTAGCGATAAAAAAAAATCTTTGGATACATTCTCAGATGTATAAAACAAGCTTTTAAAAATTTTATATAAATTTTACTCAGGTATTTGATAACTCCTTTAATATTTACATGATTTCGTTATAATTTTTTTCTACAAATAACTAATTAAAAACTGTTGTTATATTCATTTAGTCACTTTCTTTTTTTTTCGCAATTGGGTATAATATGAAAAAAACACAACTACTTCGATTTAGTAGGAACAACATATGACGCAATGCTAAACGAATGGAATTTAGTTGTTGTTTATTTAGCTATTGTTATTAGTAGTTGTTGTTATTTGTTTTAGTTGTTGTTGTTTATTTAGTTGTATTTAGTTTCAATAACTTTTCCTTATAATGCAATAAAATCTGGCGAGCAGCTATTTAAACGATCGAACACTTCGTTTGTTTATTTGTGGCTTGAAGTTAGGCTCGCAGAAAAGGCCGTTCATGGGTTAAATTTAGTAGGAACAACACAACCTGTGACGTAGGCTATATTATACCCAATTGCAAACTTATACATTTTAATAATTGCAAGTTATTTTTTTAAAAAAAAAACATTATTATCTTCTCTTTTATAATATTTTTTATAATAAATTACAATTCGCAACTCAAACAATGCAATATTTATTTTTCAAATTTAATAATTTATCTCTTTTTTGAAAATGGTATTTTCAATCGTTGTGTTATATTGAACGAGATTTGGAAAAAAATTCTCTGCAATTAATTTTTCACCTTTTATTACCCTCTTACATTAAACCCAACTCAGAAGACAAGGATGCCAAGTAGTTGTACTTTATTTAAGAATTTCATGCTAGAGTTATTAGTTACACAATTTCACTATTCTCGTTCTAACCATAAGGGCAGTTCGTGATTTTTTTTATATCACAAATTCGTTTTTAAAGTTTAACTCGTCACAAGTACTTTTAATACTTTCAATTAAACACATTTTCAATTTCAAAATATCCTCAGTTGTTTTTATATTGTTATTGTTGATGCTGGATTTTTTTTTTTTTTTTTTTTTTTGCCTTATCATTTACCATTGTGTATGTAAATAAATTATGAAAAAGTAATTCGGAAAAATATTTGTTTTAAGTGCCACATAAATTTGTAAGAGACTTTTTGAATTAGAATTAATTGCATCAATGAGGATAACTTAAAATATTATTCGAATAATACCAAAAAAAGACTAGTATAATAATTACCAATGAATACAGGTAAAACAGAATATATTAGTTAATATTTAAAAATTGATAATGCTTAGCAAATTATTAATACTTAGCTAATATTTAAAAAAAAATCTCAAAACAGAAAACAATTATGCTTGATTTTTTCTTTCCCTAAAATTTGTAATACTAACAATAAGTATTTTCAAAAATTCAAATGTCAAACAACAGTTTAAGAAATAACTAAAAAGTTTTCTTCAGTCCAGAATTTTTTTAATACAATTTTTAAACAAAATATTTAAAACAACGTGATTTTTTTTTAGAAAATTTTTAATGTTTATTTTAACAATTTTTTTCTTAAAATATTACATAATTTTTAAAAAACAAATTTTCGAGTATATTTCGATGTCATATTTATAAGACTAGAAATATAAATAATTTTTTCTTGGAATATTGAGAACAGTAAAATTAAGGAAAAAAATAATAAAAAAAGGTTTCTTAATTATGCATCTAAATTTACCAGCAACTTTAAAACAATTAATTCAAAAACAATTTTATTAAAAAAGTTTTCTTTCTTTATATTTCGGTCTTTTTATTATTCTCTTATATGGAATCCAACTCAGAAGACAAGGGTGCCAAGTCATGAGAACTTTGTTAGAACTTTTGGGAGTTAGAACTTTTAGTTATACATTTCCATTGTACAGCAATGGAAAATGGTCTAGCCATAAAGATTATTCGTGATTTTATTTTTATCACAAATTAGTGTTAGTAGTTTAGCTCGATGCAAATATCAACTAGTTTTTATTGCACACATTTTTAAGAACAAAATTTTCTCAATTGTTTTTCTGATTGACGCAGGATATTTTTTTCTTATGATTTACCATTCTGTATATAAATAAATTATGCTAAAGCAATTCAAAAGAAATTCTCTCTTTTTACACGTCGCAAAAATTCGAGAAAAGCTTTTTGAAGTAGAATTAATCGCATACATTAAGATAATTTAAGGTATTATTTGAATAAAAACATAATAACGCTAGTTTAATAATAACAAATAAATATAAGTGAATATCTTTAGAATAACTTAGTTGATACTTAATGGAGAATCTCAAAACAGAAAAGAAAATAATGCTTAAGTTTTTTTTCCCACCCTAAAACTTATTATTTACCATTTTATTAAAGGAGTAATTATTTTAAAAAGATCAAATGTCAAACAGAAGATTAAGAAATAACTCTAAAACGCTTTTCTTATTCAATTGCTTTTTTAATGCTATTTCTAACAAAAAAAATTTTAAAAAAGCTGATTTTAGAATTTTTTTTAATCTTAATCTTAACAAATTTTATTTCTAAAAACAATAGATAATTTTTCAAAAAATAAATTGTCGAATATATTTTGGCATTATAGATAGATATAAGAGTAAAAATATCTTTTTGTCTTAGAAAATAAAAGATGAAATTTTCGCATTTAAAGTATTGGCGATCGAAATGGGCTGCAGGTGGCGTAGAGCAGAACTCTTTTCCTATGGCAACACTTCACATGCTTTCCCCATTAGCGTGTGGAAAGTCATAGAGGAAGGAAGTACGTTAGTTTCTCTCTGGATTTTCATATAGATTAAAATCTTTTAACTTGAGAAACTATATGGAACTGAAAACAACATTAAACATAGTTCTAAATAAAAGTATCATGGAAATTTTAAGAAATATTTTTATTATATAAAAAGGAAAAATATTAAGAAAAGAGAAAATATCGTAGTACATTCCTATACAACTGAAAAAAGGAGGAGAGGGAAGGGAGAAGGGCTAAAGGCATGAAACCGGTCTCTCCCCAGATGGCGTATTCGAGTGTTGCGATCGCGAAAAATAGAAATGTTTCTTAATTATGTATCTAAATTTAACTGCAACTTAATAACAATTAAAAAACTATTATATCGATTACCCACTTGTATTCTACCCAACTCAAAAGACAAGTGAAAATAAATGAAATTATGCTTCTTAATTATGCATCTAAACTAATCAACTACTTTATAAAAATTACAAAACCGATCATATTCTAAAAGCTTCAGGAAATTTTCAAATCTCTGATAGAAATTGCATAGCGGATTAAAAATAAGCATACAATTTATAGTAATTCTTATTTAAATTATATACGATTTAGTTATAGTAATCTTTTTTATTTATTATGCACTAATCTTAGTCATAACTCACCAATTTTTAAAAGAAAAAAATTCCATTTTTTTCTGCAAATATTTTGAAAATATTACGAGGTAATTAAAATAAAAGTTAATGAAAACACAGCAATAATTATACTAATCATATTATGGCTAAGAATACACAAAAATTTGGAACAGAAAAAATGTTCACGTTTTGTTTAAAGTCGTGCAAGATTATTATTGATTTTATTGTAAGTTCTGCTAGAAACCGAAACTAATTATTTAATCCATTTATGGATGGGTGGTCTAATGTTAACAATAACAAGCGTCCTTAAACCGGAAGAAATTTAGAAAATTTCCGGTGTATCCCTCCGCTTATGCTGTGACTATGAGGCGATGTGTGAACAAGCCTAATATTCTATGCAGTTTTGTTATTGTAATTTAAGTTCAAATCTAAACATAATTATACCATTCATAAGAGCTTTTAGAAATGTATTGATTTTCAGAGGTCGTAAGGACAAAAAAAATTTTGGAAAGTTAATATCTCATTGTGAATAATTCTTAAGGTTTGCCATGTCTTGTATTTTATCCCTTATTTGGCTACATTTGAATAAAATGTCAACAAAAATATCTTTTTAAGTTAGCCTAATTAGAAAATATTCTAATGATTATAATATTAATATGATAATGCTGAAGTTTAAAGGCTCAAAGAAAGAACTCGGTACATGTGAAATACTGCAAAAGATATGATGCAATAATATGATGGCGCGTTATTTCAATCTGCGGCATAAAAATATATCGGAAGCAGTAACCCGGAAGTCTTGAAAGAGCAATTTTACCACTAGCGCCACCACCCTTAGCTTTACGCGATCACCCATCCATTATATGAAATAATAAATTTGTGAGAGAAAAAATTATGTCTGAAATATATTCATAAAATATCTAGATAAATGATTATAAAAAATCATAAAATATCTGGGTAAAAATTATCTTTGAAATCGGAAATCTAATTTAATCCCAGCGTTAAACGCATCCTATTCGAGCGTTCGAATCGCTTTCACCAGCAAATTGTTAGGTGAAAGTTTACCGATAGATGGGATGATGATAATGATTGTTGGCGTTCTGTTTTGGAGCTTTATGCAGTTTTCAGCTTATAGCTCGCTTATGTCCAGGGTGGCGGAGATAAGTGGATGATTATAGTATGCGGATCGATTTTAGGTAATGCATAAAGTAGTGTAGCTTGCGTTTGTCTGTTGTATCCAGGGACTACAATAGGGTTATACTGTGACTCCTTTATGTCTATGGTTGTATCCATAAGGTATGAAAACGACAAGGCCCCAAGTCCTAGCTGCGTTTTTAAGGTGGTGCGCTGCTGATCGAAGAGCGGGCATTCTAGAATAGTGTGATCTATATCAGAGATCGAGCCGCAGTTGCATTTGTTGTCTGGAGCGAGTCCGAATCGGAATAGTTTTGCTTTGGTTGGATAGGATCTAGTGCGGATTCTAGAGAACGTAACGTCTTGGAGCCTGCTGGAGAAGGGTAGAAGTTCGTTTTTATTTTGGCCCAGATGACGAAAATCGGTATTGATTGTTAGATGGTTTAATTTCTAAACTTGCACATTTTTTAAAGCAGTTAATTTCTTTTATTACTTGAATTTTCTGGAAAAAGTGAAGAGCTTAAACTTAATAACTCTGATTTTAAAAGGAGATAAAACTTTTGCTGAAAATAAAAATAGTTCACGTTATCTGTGCCGGAGAAATATTAAATATCTTTGTTTTGATTATTAATTTTTAAATATTTTATTTATTTATTTATTTATTTTTTTTTGAAACTGAAAGCAAGTGACCGCAACTGGGATAAAATCTAAAACTATCAACGATGATTTTTATCAGCACCCATCAAACCATCTGAAATTATCTGAAGTTTTTTTTGCTTAAATTACGTTTTCTTATTCATATTTTATTGTAACCTGTACAGTTTTTTTTCACTATTTATTAAAAACTGTTTTATTAGCAAATTTATTTTTTTCTTAATAACCAATTTACTATGTATGATGAATTTATAGATGAGTTATTTATTAATAAAACATTGAGCTGCTTTAAACAATTTTATACAATTTCCATACATATTCCATACATACATATAAATTTTTTAAATTTTTTTTCTAAAACAGAAGCTTTTGAAAAAGAGAAAAGATTAAAAAAAGGAATCACACGCTCTAAACGATGTTTCAGGCGCGAATGCTCATTTCTCTTAACTCTAGGGCTAATACAATAGATCGAAGAAAGAAGTCTCCTTTTCTCCCACCGAAACCAGTCTTAAAGAGGGACCCCGCACCCCTACTTGAAATAATCATACCTCGTTACCATAGTCCCCGCCACCCCTCCAGACGAATGGCGGACAGAGTACCTATCGTAGACAAACAGTACTTACAATATTATTATAGCGCATACATACGTACGTATGTACGTGCATTAAACATGTGTACATATATATGAATGTTTGGATCTCTTAATGTTAACAAAGTTTCTTAAGTATTTCGCTATATTTGAAGAACTTTCTTAAGCGAATCATAAGTTTTGGCACACTATTATAAGATTCGTTTATCCAAAGATAATCTATGCAAAAAATAACTTTAAATAAATATTATTTTTTATTTTATTTACTGATTGTCGAAAACACGTAGCATTGCAAAATATCGAATTTTTTCCTCATCATTTTTAAAGTAATTTTAAAGGCAAAATAAGAAATTCGAATGAAATCGGGCTAATAGTTTCTAGGTAGTCCAATTCTAAAAAGAGTTATTTATGTAAAATTCGATTTCTGAAGAACACTTCGATTAATTTAATTTGCGTACATGTATTGAACATATATAAATTGTGTACATACGTACAAAACATACGTACGTACAAATATACCCACATTTACATATATATATATATATATTATAGATGCAAACATTCATATAATGTATGAGTGTATCTATGTGAATTAACGTACATAAGAATATGCACACTTATATGTTCTACTTAAGGTATCTATACGTATATACGATACGCAAAAATAAATGGACCATTCTAAATAACTTTTTATCTAATGATCGTATCGCCACATTCAAGGACACGATCTTAAAGGTTCGAGAATATGACATATATGCTAATTAATTAGTGCACATGATATTTTAAGTTACGAAATCAGACACAAAAACGTACTTCACACCTTTTGTTTGGTGTTTATTGGGTTTTTGACTCTCAAATTATAAGGATGGCCGTAATCTGGGAAAAAATAGTCCCAATAGTTATGGTCAGAAGAGCGGAAGTTTGTACCCCTTAATGTTATTATTACTTTTTACGTATGAGACTATATCATGAGAGCTTCTTAAGTGAATAGAAAATTTTTTTGCACTCAATTAGAAAATTCGTTTGTCCAAAGCTAATTCCATGCAAAATATAAGTTTTAGTCAAAATAACTATTTTTTGTTACTTTATTCAATGACAGTCTGAAAAATTTTGAATTGTAAGTTAAACAATTTTAAATGGCAAAAGGCAAGATTTGGACGAAATGAATAACTCCTAAAAATGCGACTTTTTCAAAATTCGATTTTTCAGGAACTATTGGATCGATTTCACTCAAATTTTGTATTTTGGTATTTAAAATTTCCTTCTTTAAAATGATATAAAAAATTATGTACTTTACCATTCAAAATTTTTTCGGCTATTATAAAATTAAATAAAACAAGTAAATATTTACTAAAAGTTATATTTTGCAAAGAATTATCTATGGGCAAACGAATTTTATATTTGTATGCAAAATTATTTTAACTCATTTAAAAAATTCTCAAGACATGGTGAAATATGCAAAAAGTAAAATTAACATTAGGGGTCTAAGCTTTGGACTCAGACCACACTATTGTGACGATTTATCTCGGATTGCGAATACCCGTTGGACGGCTCTTTTGACCAAACTATTATTGGGACCATATTTCCCAGATTGCGGCTACCTCCTTTATTTTGTGGGTCAGAAATGTGCATCCGTCGAAAAAAGGTATGTTTTTCAGAGAAAGTACGAATTATTTTTGTCTAATTTCATAACTTAAAATATCGTTTGCATTAATTAATTAACATATTTGAGATCCTAGGAACCCTTAAGATTGAGTCCTAGAACGTAAATAACCGATCATTAGATCATCTCGCAGTAGAGTGAACTTTAGGACACGTTTCCCACTAGAACACCGAAGTCAAGTATCACTGGCTACGGTCAGTGTGTGGATGGGTGATCACTTTGTTCAACCGGCAAAGGTGTACGGTATCAATCATAATTAAACTTTTTAACCATTAAATTTTCGACTTCACGCGCAGGTCGTCACCGAAGCAAGCGATCCATTCCCTCTGCAGAGGATCAAAATTGTGTTGACATGTCTTCGGATCATCCTCAGGAATGTTTCCCAACTCTGCACCAATAGCTCATTGTTCATTGTTAGTGCGACATAGACCAACAAAAACAACCGATCATTAGATGAAAAATTTTTAAAAGTGGTTTGCTTTTTGTTTTGTACAAATAATTTATTCTTTCTACGTGCATATGACACACAATGTACTCACGTGTGCATGTACTATATGCATGTATTATCTAATAGCAATGTTATTCATGCAATGATATTTAAAGTAGCCACATATATATAATTATATACTGAGTACGCCCGTGTGTATGCACCTGTATGGATATAATGTATGCATGCATTCCTGTAAGTACAATATACTTTTGTGTCTATGTACGTACATGCAATTCATGTGTATATGCATAAATTTCATCTTATTTTTCAGAGAAAGGGGCATATCTGACGAGGAAGTAATTTATTTGAAGGAAGATTGCTTCGCTAATTCCTTCATGTTAAATATGTTGTGTATTTACTGGTGGTTATTATACCTATAATATCATTTGTTTATGTATTAACGAAATAGTTGATTTAATTATGGTGTTTTGTGTCATTCACTAGTGGTTATTATAAGGATAATATTTTTGTATATTAACAAAGTACCTAATTTAATTATGGCGTATCTAATTTGCACTACTAGTGCACTTGTCATTTATTAATTGTTATGATAATCATAATATTTATTTGTTGCTGTGTATTAAAAAAATATGTTTGGTATTTCTACATACATTAAACGATTTTTTTAAAAAAATATTTTGTTATCATTAAATTTCCTACATTTATCAGATCATGCATATTAAGTAACAGATAAATAATCAGTTGCATTTTATTTATTTTGACAAAAGAAGACATTTCATGTAAATTTTCTCTGATATGCAAAAAACTGCATTAGCACTTTTACACTCATCGAAACTTCTCACACCACATAAAATTCCGAATAAGAGAGAGAAAAAAAATAGGCAGACCCTCTTTAAGTATTAGATGTTCTATTTATTTTGTTTTTTCTTTAATCAAATCGTTGAATGAAAAAATAAAATTCATATTAAACGATATTTTAATTTGCTAAGTTCTCATTGCAAAGTAAGTCAGACGGATAAAAAATGATTATTTTCCCCAAAATAATCGATCAAAATTGATGAAAAGAAGAATTTTCCTCTGATTGAGAAGCTAAATATAAAAATATAAAACCTAATAATAATAATGAAGTAAAATATAAAACCTATAGTCCATTCCACCTTAAGTTGGCACTGGAGAGAAAGGTAGGAAATGTAATACTCCGCCTTTGAAAAGTAGTTCTTCGCTATTTTGGAATTAATTGCAGTTTAAATGCGCGTACAAATATAAATAAATGTTGCATAGAAGGAAAAGTATATCTTGAAACATTCATTCGAAGTTTTTCATGTTTAAATTTATTTAACTTATAAATACCTTCTCAGTAAAGCGAATGTACAAAGAAGAAGGAGGTGTTTTAGTTTGGCGTTGAATTAGTTTTCAAGGACAAGGAATTGGCTCATTGGCTATGTTTCTACACTGGTCAGTCAGCTTTTCCATTCGCCTTGGCTTTGCTTAAGTGTCCTATCTCTTGTGCAGTTCTTATTTCGTCTTTTTTTTTTTTTTGTATTTGATTATTTAATTTTCTAAATATTAACCTCATCTGTACAATATTTAATGAAAAAAATTTTCCCCTCAGAATGAATGAAAAAAAGAAAAAAAAAAAAACACCCCAATAGACAGGTGAATATTATTAAACTGATGACAGTTGAGCATATTTGCTGTGTGGCTAATTCAACATGTGATTTTATTATTATTTTTTTACGACAAAAGAAAAAATTGTTTTCGCTTTATTCGATCTCTGTAAAGATTCAAATTTTGCGTCTTTTGCGCCATGTTTAGTTCTGAAGTACAATTCGCTTTTTATAGGAACTTAAATAATGTAAAAATTTAAGATTTCTAGTTTGTTCAATTAAAGGGACTTTTAAATATTATCAGAAATACAATTTCCATAATAGAAGTGTTAATCCGTTAGCTATAAACTAATAAAACGTATAGGAATTGAAATAATTTCAAAAAAGACGCAAAATTTGAATCATTAATTTTTTTTAAACATCGAAAGGTTAATTTAAACCAATCAATATTTTAATAATTATTTTTGAAATACAAAGCCCAAAAAGCTGAGAAATCTTTTCTCTTATGCAGAAAATATTAAGATATTTCAGTATCTGACAAAATATTTCGAGACTAACTATTTCTACTGTACTTAAATAACAAATTATACGGATTTTTCTCTTAAGCCTTCTTTCACCTGCAAAGGTCCTGAAAAGTAAAGGAAAGTTCTGATATTTCAAAATATGTATTTTCTTTTGAAGAAATGCGCCTACCCATCCAAGTAGAATTTCGCCTGATGAGAAATTGTGGATTGAATTCAATTCAGGGCTACCCCACAAAGAGTTTGCAGAAGGAACTGTCAACTGTTAAAATATTAAATGAATAACATGATAACCACCAGGATAGGTGGTTATCATGTTATTCAAAGAGTTCCTGTTGAGTCTAAGAGGGTGGGATATGGCAGCTGAAAACATGGGGGGGGGGACAAACAGTACGCGCCCCCCATATAGATAATACTAATTATTTTCTTCAAGTAAGTTCTGTTGTCTCTTAGAAGCAAATATATTTCAAAAAAAAAATTATAGTAAAAAAAAACTTTTCTGAAATTTTTTTTAAATTTTTTATTTATAAAAAAAAAAGAACAGTAAATATTAAAAAAACATAGGTATGATATTTTTCATGATCAATGATTTCCTGCCTATGTTGACTTTTTCTTCCCCAACAAAACACCAATGAGGGATAAATTAATGTACATTAATCTACAAAAAATAAGCATATAAAAATAAATATTTAAAACAAAGTATTTATGCGCATCTATGCATTTCGTTTTTTTTTACTTAGATTTCAGTAAAAAAGAATCTTTTTAAATATATTTTTTTTGTTTAAAATTAGCTTCGTTTAATTAAAAAATTATAATAAGAAAAAAAAACAGTAAGTATTATAAAACATAAGTATGATCTTTTTCATGATCAATAATTTCCAGCCTATGCTGACTTCTTTTCCTTCCCCAACAAATCACCGATGTGGGATAAATTAATTTACATTAATCTACAAAAAATAAGAATAAGAATATAAAAATAAATGTTTAAAGCAAAGTATTTTTGCGTATTTATGCACTTCTTCTTCTTTTTTTTTTTTTTTTTACTTATATTTCAGCAAAAAAGAATATTTTTAAATATATATTTTTTTTTCTATTTAAAATTAGTTTCGTTTAGTTGAAAAATCCTAATAAGAAAATCTGCTTTTTAAATACTAATTAAGAAATCAGCTTACAACTAGTATCTTAAAATAATAATTATGAGAAATGCTCTAAAAAATCGTGCTCTTATCCGTATTCTGTACAAAATTTTAGTACGATTCTTGGTTTTAAAAAAAAAAAATCGGCGTTTTGCTTTCTTAAACGCCAATACTGGCCACTTTCTCTCCCTTTGTTGCTACCTCATCCCCGTACTGACTTAAAGAGTAACCCAGTTTCCATGTAATCCGGTCAACCTACCTTTCTCTCCAGTGCCAACTTAAGGTGGAATGGACTATAGTAATAATAATGAAACGCGCCGTCATACAATCTTGGGAGTGATGACGTCACGTTCAGAATGACGTTTTAGCTGACGTACACTAGCAATAGTATTAAATTGCATTGTCCATGAAAATCTCATGACAAGGTAGATTTTAGCTGAGCATACGAAACGCTGCGAACGGAAACCTTATAATTATGTAGATTTAAGATGATTTTCACCTTAGAACTAGCTTTATTCAAGGGTTTTTTTTTCTCGCTTGAAAACCCTAAGACAACCTCGTTTTAAGGTTGTTATGTGGAAGGTTGTTTCCCAAGGTTTTGGATTAGGGTAATATGCGTAGAATAGAGCAGATTGTCGCAGACCTCGTTTTAAGGTTAGAAGGTTTACACGAAAACCGTGTGAAAAATCCTTTTTAGGTTTACATGAAAAAGTTTTTGTTGGGTGAAAAAAAACTTATTTTGCTATCTGGGGTCATTTGTTTTAATTAACAATTTTCCTTGACGTGTGTGCATACACGAAATGATTTTTCCGGGACAGCTTACTGTGTTGTTTAGGCTTTCTTTTAACAGGATCGGTTTTTTTGCAAATGAGTTTTGGTCATTAGGAGTGAAGAGGATAGCGTATGTTGATAATCCACCAGCCGTTGCATATTCGAGTTTCTCGGCAACTGAGTGTTCAAATTCCAGTATTGTTGGAGTTGATATTTTAGCAGGTCTTTCCAAATTCGAGTCGAAGTCCATTTCATCTTCTCTCATATTGAGATATGGAAGGTGAATCAATCCTCAAGCTGTACTATGGTAGTGAACTGCGGCAAGCCAAGCCGCACCGATGGGCGGTGCCCGGGTTGATAATTAAGGTAGTTTTGCAATATTATTTGAAAGGCGATATTGCAATGCGAATATAGTAATTAGATAACTGCTATATAAGTACAAGAGAATAAGAATATTTAACTCACTGCTTACTTGTCAATAATTCAAAATCGAATCTCGTCAGACGACGAACACTAACATCTGTCGAATTCCATTACATAGAAAAAGAAAAATTCGACTTCGACCGATAGATGGGAGGAAAAATGAAGATCGCAGTCCGTTAGCAAAATCCGTTCGAAAGCGCGAGGTTTCAGGTTTTCCTTAGGAGTAGAAACGTGACGTCGAAATGACGTCATTTTTCTCTTCCTAGCTCGTTCGAAGGCTGCGAGGTTTGAGCTCTTGGACAGAGAAATCCGTCCAATTTCTCGGATTCAAGAAATTGGACCGTGTAAACAGGCCTATACTATTATATAAGATTAATTATATAACAGTATATTAGTAGTATAAGTTAATTACTGTAGCTATCAGCACACTTATTTTTTCTTTTCACGAATATTATAAGATAATTTTAAAAAATCGTGTATTTTCTGAAAATTCATTAAAAACTAATATCATTATTAAATGAAAATTTATTCCTCTTATCACCATCTGTTCGTTGAAATTTAGCGCCATCTGGCAATGATTTGATAAACTTTCTATCCAAAGCCGAAAATCTCGCAGTCAGTTGTAAAGGGATAGGTTTGCAACATTTGGCAACTTTTCGCTGTTTACAACTGGCTGAGGCGTCAACAATTTCGAACCGCGCATGCGCAGTTGCTCAGCCGCTTGTACCCACAGACGCAAGTAATCCTCTATGCAAGTAACAAAATATGTAAACACACCATGGTAACAATTGCTGTAAAAAACCTATTTGACTAACAGTATTTTAATTTGATTTGGAAGCTTAGAATAAAAAACTATTTTTGGTCATATTTTATTTCTTCAAGTTTTATGCAATTCAAGCGTCAAATTTAATTCTGATAATGGAAAGTCGAGATAAAGAACATCTTTTGGCCTTAAAAGGTTAGTTTATTTTAATTAGTATTGCTGTTCTGAGACTCAATCTTAATGATTTGGGGGTTGACCAACAATATAATAATTAATTAGTGCAGACGATGTTTTAAGTTACAAAATCAAGCACATGAACTTACTTTTCTGAATAAACATGCCCTTTTCTTCCACGGATTTGGGTTTCTGACCCCCCAAAACAAAAATGATAATTCTATGAAACTTATCTTTCGATATGCTTTATTACTATAATATTTCAGTTTTTTTTTATTTATTAAACCACATGCTTGTTAAGTTTTTCGTCCGTTTAGAATAAAAAAGTTAAAAGAAATTATATTTTAGCATTAAAATTACTATATAAGATTAGAAGCAAATAAATAAATAATATTTTTTTACCTATTTTAGCATAAAATATAGAGTGTTAGATGTTTAAAGTTTACATGGAGGTAAAAAAATATTCCTATTTTACAGAAAACAATTCATAAAAATTGAATTTTGAACTTAACTTTCTGTTTGGACCTATTGTTCAACTGTTCCTCTGTAATTCTTAACGAAAATTAATATTCTTTGGTTGTTTATGATATTAGAAGCAAGTAAATAAGCAGCTGTAACTAAATGCTGTCTGTACTGATAGATAGTTTGTAAACATGAAACTTGTTATTAGTTTCTAAAACTAAAAAAAAATGTGTGCCTCAATCTCTCTAATGGCTCTTAAAAAGAACAAACTAAATATCTTAATTTAAAAAGAGAAAATAAGTGATTTTTAATGCATTCCCTCTTTGCTTCCTGGACAGATTTTCCCCACCTGACCCTATCACAAGCCATGATGGCGTTACCTTTTTAATATTTATTAACTTTTCGTTTTTTTTTCTTCTCATTTAATATTTTATTTTGGTACAAACACGGTTGCAAATAGTTTAAATGATAAGTACAGTGTGCAAAATAAAAAATAGACTACCCAGAATAACTTGATCATGGCCGGATTTACGCCCCGCAGATCCTATTTCTCCCCCCCTCTTTTTTTAAAGTTTTATTCGGAGCTGGGGCCCTCAGAAGCCCAAAATGCATTTTTTTCTCTTTTTTACATTGTCGGACATAATAAATATAAATAAATGACTGAATAAAACAAAAAACTTCGTTGTCATTAGTAGGAAACATCATCTTTCAAGCAATATGAGTATTAATAAATTATTTATAAATAAAAATTTTTTGCTTAAAAGGTAAAAAAGTTTTTTTTTGCCCCATCATTCGATCATCAGACTATTTAGTATCTGTTTCTAAGGATCAGAATTCCCTTTTATTTTACTTTAAAATTGTACAAATGATATATTTAATGCTTTCATGTGATATGCAGCAGTTTTAAATAGCACTTTAAAACATCTAAAAAAGGACAGAAATTGTCTGTTCAAAAAAAAAAATTAACTAATACTTTTGAATAAGAATTTAAATAACTACACACGTTTGTTTTGCTATCTCATTCTATATGCAGGGATGTGATTCTTGCGCGAATTTGCAGATTTCCGCTTTTTTTAAATTTTTCCCGCTAATTTCCGCGAAATTTTTTTTTTGCACAAGTTAAAATAATTTATGAGGAATTTAATTTTCCGTGGAGCAAAAATATTTAAATCCTCATTCCTCTCTCTGAAGTTTCTCTAAAAATCATTTCCTTGGGATAATACTGATTGACCTTTATACAGGGATGAGATTTTTTCGCTTTTGTCTCTCAAATTTCAGCCTTATTATCAAAAACTACGATTCTCTAAAAGTTTCGTTTTTCTTAAAATAAATATTCCGATTTTTTTTAAAAATTCAGTCGTTGAAATAAAATAATTATATTTATTTACGATTTTCAAAGATAAACAGAAAATTCAAACTGCGTCCTAGCTGCTAACTCTTCCGCATTTTTACTTATTTTAGCTAATTTCTTCGCTTTTGCGAACAGAAAATAAGATTTTCCGTATTTTTATCCGTTCTCGGGATAGCTCGTATTTTCGTAATTAGTCGTATTTCGTTCCGTTGCTGCTTCCTGTTTTCTGGCGTGAAAGCAAACGAAAGAAGAAAAAAAAAATAGAGGAGAATTTGCGGTGAAAATATTTATTTGCTCATTCAATTTTGTTAATTTTTATTTATTATGTCTAAACAAAAACAATACAAACAAGCCTTTTAGAAATCCTAAATCCAGACTCTGCAAACATCGATTCTTATGTCTATCATCGATTTTCGTATTTACCTGATTTAAAAGTTGCGCTTTGCGATTCTTATTCATGCTATTTAAATATTGTGCATTATGATTCTTATTTACGAGATTTAAAAATCTAATATCGCGTTTTTTATTTACTCACTTTTAAAACCCTATGTTGCGATTCATATTTACGCGAGCTTAAAATCCAAAGTCGTGATTCATTTTTGCGGTTGTAATATCAAACATCAATTTTCGTATTTATACGTGCTTTTTAAAAATTAGAATTGGGATTTGTATTCGCGCGATTTAAAAATTATGCATCGTGATTCGCAATTATGTGATCTAAAAATTACGCATCATGATTTGTATTTTTGCATTTTTTAAATTCGATGGAGTTTCATATTCAAGTGATTTAAAAGCCTCATATCGGGATTCATTTTCTCTCAATTTAAAATCATGCATGTGATTCATATTCATACAATTTTATAATTAACCATCGGGATTTATAATCACATAGTTTACAAGTTTGCAGATCGCATGTTTTTGGGTCAAATTTTTGGATATATATATATTCATTCATGGATTTCCTCTTTTTTACTTTCTGACTACTCTCATCCCTGTATATAGCATTATTTAGAGTAGACAGTTGCGTGTGGGTGTGATGATGACGTAAAAGAAAAAAGCAAATTTCATTCAAAAAAAGCAAATTTCATTTCAGTTAAAATCCTCAATATTATATTTTTAAACTCCTCGAAAATGTAGTAAAAGAGGTATACAAATTAACTGTCGCAAACAAATTAATATTAAAAAAGAACGAAACAAAAATGATATTGAAATATGCTGAATCCCTAATGAGACCGGGATGAAAGACATCGAAACCTATTTGATTGAATAGTAAAACTAGAAGGTGTTTCTAAAATTCTGAAATCTATCAGGCTTTAATTTTTTTTTTCTGTCACAAACTTTATCAGTAATTAAAAATAATAAATTCGTTAGATTTTAATATTGGTTCTGTTTTTTTGTTGATTAAATGTTAAACATTAACAGATATTTTTCTTTTAAAACATTTCATTCTATAATAAGATAATTATTCTACAATTGTAATTATCTAAAACTAATTGCTAATTGATATAAAGCTTTAGTGAGTTCCATTGATATGTTGAATGCTCGTTTTGGCTGGATGCCTGGGACAGTTGCTCCTTCACATCCTAGCCACTATACACTATCAAGAGCAGAGCTGATACTTTAAACCCGTATGACGTTTATTCTCTCTGATATTTAATAGACCCTTTAATAAATCCTTAAAAATATGAGCCAAAAATTTACATAAATAATGACAATTTTTTTTTCTTTTTTTTGAATGTACTTAAAATAATTAAAAAGGAAGCAAAAATAATGAAGAAATATTTTCAATATAAACATCAATTAAATAATATCAGCTTTTCTAAAATGTTCTTTTTATTTTTACAAACAGTTTTAATATAACGGCCCTCACCTGCTCCAGGGACTGCTGGATTGGGTTCAAAATGACAATGCTACGGAGTTGAATATTAGTAGCAGGGTTGCCACAGGCGACTAAAATGCAACTATTTTTGGCATAAGGCGACTATGGCAACTTTTTTTGCCTGAAAAGGCTAAAAACAGCAACTATTTTCAAGAAAAGGAGACTATTGGGAGACTTTTCTGTACTACTAGAGATTTTTTTTTTCAAGCATAAATTGGTGAAAAATCTGCGCCCCACTAGATAGTTCCTGAACACACTAAACTTTTTTTTCTTAGAAAATAAAAAATGTTAAAAATTTTGAATTGCAAATTTGAGTCTTCACTTTTTAATTCGTTCAATCTGCACAAATTCCATTGTAAGTCTATTTCATTTCTCGATCACCTTTTAAATGATTATTGTTACAAAATTCTGCATGATTTTTTTTATTTTTTTTTAAAAAACAATTTTTTAACAGTATTACAATGCATGAATTTCGAATTTTAGAAATCACTTTTCATATATGAAAAACATATATATGAAAATTATCATATTTGCCACCAACTTGACTGAATGGATCATGGTATATGACAATTCCCAAGTAGCACATAATATTAGATAACATCAGAAAATCGGCAAAATCTAACGTTATCTTGCACAACTTCTAATATTAGAAAGATACAAGAGGTTGCTGTTTGCTCTGCAATATATAATATTAAATTCTAAGCAAACTAATATTATCTAGCGTTCGCCATATTATTATTTTGCATTAGTTTTGATGCTATGTAATATTAGATTTTATATTTTCTGATATTATTTTGCTTTGCTTTTTATTTGTTTGGAGTAAGCAAGAGGAAGATATGGATGGTAGTAGAATAATTCGGCGATACAATTTTACCTAATTTTCTGTATTGTAGTGAAGCAGTAAAACATAGAACAATAGTTTTATGTCATTCCATGCATTATTTACTTAGCAATACAGAAATACTAAATAAAATTAAATTAGCTAATTCTGCTACCTTCCATTTTTCTCTTCCTTACTCCAAAATATATCATATGTTCAGCTGATTTTTTTGAATATTTCGAACTAAATTAGGAAATATTTTATTGCAACTGTTATTGATATTTTTTTCTTTTATTCATACAATGGGTTTTCTGATAAATTTTATATCATTAATAATTTTCAAGTCTTTAATTTTAAAATGTACTCTTAATTTTTTTTTAAAAAAACTGGGCTTATTTTATCAAAATCTCAATTTAATTTGTTAGTTTGTAATTATATAAATTTTTTAAATGTGTGAGCCATTTGTAATTTCACAATTATCATTCATATCATTATCATTCATTTATATTCTGAAATTATATAATAAAAACCACACTATATAATTATAAAGTTATATATTTACATTTGAACTGAGTGGAAATTTAAACTTAAAATTTTTTCCTCTTTTAATATTAAAATTGTTCAATTTTTAAGTGGACATTTCTTGTAATAATTGGCACAATATAGAACAAAATTTAAAAATATTCAAATTACTTACTTCAACAAATTTACACATATTTCCCCCCCCCCCCCCGTCTTTTTTCACTAGAATTGCTAAATCGAGAAATACTTACGTAACTTTATTCTTTTAGTATTTGAAATTTTATTTAGCAAAACACCTAAAAGCAAAATTCAAGCGCAAGGTAGAAATTTTTCCAGGGAATGAAACCAGGAAAGCAACTAATATCATAAAAATTGCTAATATTTTTTTATAATGTTAAAATAACTTTTATGGGCATATCTGAAATTTTCATCAATTCGATAATTATTTAAAGGTGTTGTGTTCTATTAAACTAACAATCTTTGTAAAAAATTTACACAACATTTTAATTTCAAAACTGTCAGTAAATAGTATGTGTTATCTAAATTAAATTTGCACAAATATATAATTGCATACAGGAAGGAGATGAAAAAATAATAAATTTTTTTACATTATCTTTTAAAAGTTAACTTTAGTATTAATGATCAAAATTTAACTACAATCAATTACTCTTTTGAGAAAGTTACTACTGTGGAAAGTCGCGTTTCCGGAATCGGCGGGACTTCCCGGAGTCCATATATTTGATTTTTCCGTATAATTGACCTCCAAGGTAAACAAAGCTTAAAATGATCTGAATCTAAGAAGCAGAAAATAAATAAACATTATTTTTCGGGCAATAATGTTTTAGTATTAGAATGATATCTAATCAATCATAAACAAAATATTAGAAAAAAAATAATTATTGCTATTTTAAAAATAAATATAGAAAACGAAAAAAATTCACAGTTATGAAAATATTAATTGCTCTCTCCGCCATTTAGAACTAGAACGATTCAAGCAAGAAGGGGAAATTCCCGTCATTCATTAAGGTGGGTAGGTGGAGAAGAAAAATTCATTTCCTCCTTACTTGTCATTCAAGTTGAGGGCGGGGTAGTGACAAATTCTTATTTTCTCTCCCATCATTGGCTATCAATCAAGCATTAAGGCGTGGCATGCTGATTGGGTTCTCTTTATTTTTTGACTAAAGGGGATTCCCCCTCCACTTTAACATTTGCTGTGTTTACCCTTTTTCACAGTATTTCTTCTTCCCTTGACACTCAAATAAAAGGGTTCCAGGAAATGCCTCTTTTACTAGCCAGCTACAGGGAGGGGACTCAGTTGTGCTCTTTTGAAAACAAATCCCCCCCCCTTTCCTGCATTCCAGAGGAGGAGCGTCATGGTCTTTGTAGATCTTCTGTTCTCTTTTCTGTTGATTTATGGGTTCAATGCATAGATTTCTAGAAGCTGAGAAGGGGAAAAACCTGTCAAAAGAATTGAGTGGGGAAGATGAAGAAATGTTTGTTTATTTTGATTGTTAAAAAGTGTCCGGGAAATCGACCCTTCCGGAAAAGGGACGTCCGGATATGGGACGTTACACTGTATAACAAAATAGATTTTTGATTAAGACAATTCCATTCCTCATTTTTCTCTGATTATATAGTATGCGTTATGAAGAATTAGTCTTAAATGAAAACATATATTATGCGTTTAAAAAAGTTGCTTTTGCAAAGAACCTTATATATAAAAATTTCAACAATATTCTTCTCTAAGTTGATTTAAATCTGTTTTTACAATAATGTAAATAAATGTTCTGCTAAATTTTAAATATTAAGCCAAAGAAATTTTTACTATTATCATTATTTTACAATCACATTAATTTAAACATCATAAAAATATATATACACTTCTTACCTCAAATTTGAACTGCAAAATTGAAGTAATAAAAACAATGCTAGTAGTATAATTGCTCATAAGTTAGAGTTAATGTTTAACAATGATGTTAAAATAAAATTGCTTCTGATATCTTCAAAATTTCTTGAATTTTCATAATACTTAAACATAACTATAATGACTAGATTAAATTACACAATGCAGTAGTTAAGAATAAAAAAATAAATAAAACCAAATCATGACAAACATTTCACTACTTAATTATTTTATTTTAAAACAAAACACAATATGAATATAACTTCACTCAACTATAAAAGCAATACATTCTTACCATCATTGTTTAATATAAGCTTATTGATATTCTTTTTTTAAAATATAAGTTAAGAACATGTATTTGTAATTAAATAAAATTATTTTTTTTTTTCAAAAAGCAACAGTAGGACCATGAGTTATCATTTTAATTATTATTTTTAAATTAAAAAAAATTCCAAAACTTTACAGTCATTTCATACAGTTTAAAGTTTTTCTTCAATTAAATTTTTTGTTTTTGTGCAACTGAACTATATTTCAGAACAATAAACTGAAAATCTTTGCTTTATTGAAAGATTTTATAAAATGGTCAGCGACATTAATGCATATCACACAAACACACAGCAGGGATGAATCGCACAGGGATGCACCTTTCTTCAAACTTTCAGGTCCGGCAGATTTAAAGAGAACCTCCAGTCGTTTTGTTTTCTGTCAGGATCGAACATATGGCTCCCAGTTTTCTACCAGAATATTAATTTCCATTTGCATTGTGCAGCACCTAATCTCAAAAATCAATGGCTCCTTTCTGGTAGATAAGCTTGTTTATCCAGCAAATGAAGCTAAAATTATAAGAGAAAAAAAGTTAATTTTACATTGAAAACACTAAATTTAAACCTCTCCATTACTTTATATTGAAAGCATTAAATTAGTTAAAGTAAATTATATATTACATATTTGGATTCCTTATCTTCAAAATATATGGGGTAGCCGCAATCTGGGAAATGTGGTCCCCATAGTTTGGTCAGGAGAGCAATTCAAAGTTTGGACCCCTTAATGTTAATTTCGTTTTTTACGTTTTCAGTCATATTTTAAAAACTAATGAAGCAATTCAAAAAAAAAAATTGCACCCACTCATAAAACTCATTTACCCAAAGATAATTTCGTGAAAAAAATAATTTTTAATAATTATTTATTATTTAATTAAAGTAAGGATTAAAAAATTTTGAATTAAAAGGTAGGGATTTTTTTATACCATTTTAATCTACATATTTTTCAATTGAAAAATCTAAAGTTTCTATTGTGTTTATTTATTAGAAGATGAGAAAAATTAAAATTAATTATTTAAAAAAAATAATTTGGCGACAATGAAGAAATGATTTAATGGGGCGATTAATATTAAAATGTGATAAACTTACAAACTTTTTATTTTTTTAAAACTATAAAATAGGATATTTCTTTTTTAGTCGTCTAAAATTCTATTTGCAATTTAGTAAAGAAATTTGAATAAAACATTTTAATCAACGAGCACCAAATTTATAAAAGCATGCTTGTGATTGAATATGATTATACACCAGATTTTGCTTATTTAATGTGATTTTTTTTTATTTTTTAGTTTTTTTTCTCAATAACTGATACAATTTCTATAATATACATACGTATGAATAGATTTGGAATAAAATATTTATCAATTTCTTTAATATATTTTTTATAAATATTAATAAAAATATGTAGTCAACATTTTTAAGCATCTCTCACATCATTGCAAATTTCTCAACATCTTATATATCGTCTTACTCTTAAAAGTAATTTTTTAATCACCTGTCTGTGAATGACCGAATGTTACCTGTCTGTGAATGTTACTGTGAATGACCGAAATCTGGAGAATGTCGACTTTCACCAGTGAATGTCAACAATCACATAGTCGCTTTGGTGATTGTCTGAAATATTTTTTACAACCGATTTGATATTAATTTATTCGCTGATATAATTGCATTTATTCAATATTTTAATACTTACTGACGATAGATTAGAAGAAACATCATTGTAGGTTATACCGGGCAAATGCATACCAGGGAGTGGCACTTGACCTTAAGAAAACATCAGTGTAGGATATACCGGGCAAATGTATACCGGGCTGTGGCACTTAACTAGACCTAGTATATATTTCGGACATTTACCAAAGGTCTAGTCATACTAGTTCTAGTTAATTGCCACTGCCCGGTATACATTTGCCTGGTATACCAGACACTGATGTTTTTTTAAGGTCAAGTGTCACTGCCTGGTATACATTTGCCCGGTATACCAGACACTGATGCTTTTTTAAGGTCAAGTGCCACTGCCCGGTATACATTTGCCCGGTATATCCTACACCGGTAATTTTTTAAGGTTCAGTGCCATTGCCCGATATATATTAGCCTGATACTCCAGGCACTGATGTTTCTTCTAATCTATCGTCAGTAAGTATTAAAATATCGAATAAAGGTAATTATATCCACAAATAAATTAATATCAAATCGGATGTAATAAGTATTTTGGACATTCACCAAAGTGACTATGTGATTGTCAACATTCACCGGTAAAAGTCAACAACCACCGATTTTGATCATTCGCAGTAACATGCACATCATTAATATAACATAATGACCTCATCAGCATGTTTTTTTTCATATTTTGCCTAAATAACATTTGTCATTCTATAGAATGCCTAGGGAAAGTATGTAATACCTCTCATGTTTCATACTTTGCCTAAAAACATCCGGCATTGTATAGAATGCCGAGACATTCTATTCAATACCGGCGTTTCATACTTTGCCGGTTAAACCTTGCCGGCGTTTCATACTTTGCCGGTTTTATTCTTAAACATAACATATTTCAGCGTTTTTAAAATACCACTAAACATTCAGCAATTCCTTGAGTTATAGAAAAAAGAAATATCGTAAATTATAGAAAACCTTGTGAATGCGCATTAGAATTACTATACAATATACATGTGGGAGTTAGTGCAGCATTAGATGAAATAATGACGATAATTTAACAACATAACAATTTAATAGAAATAAAAGGGATAGAAGGATATAACAGTTAACGTTATTGACATGACTCGTGAGAGTTGCCTTCTCGCAGTGGTCTCCGGAATGCATGTGACTAAGAATTAGATTGTTCTATGGTATAAAGTTAAGAGTTAATTATAAATTCGGGAGTTTCCCTTTGGGACTTCCCCTTCTGGTCTGGCTGGCGCCTCTCAATGTCAAAAGGATGATGCAACTTCTTTTAATATTACAAGATGGTGAATGACGTAATGTTCGAAGCTATTATACTATAATACTGCAACAACAGCTCCAAACTCCACAGAATCGGTGATCCTGACAGCAAAATGTCCTTATTTTCATCATAATAGCTACCAGACACAGTTACCTGGAAAAAAGAGAAAAAGAACGAGAAAGCAAAGTATAAAAATATAAAAAACTATTTTTTAATTAACTGACCACGGTTTCATGTGGTCAGCTGAAGATAAAGTATTGTTCGGTCCTTCGTGATTCCCGACTTTTAGCTCATCATATCTATCATTCTTCTTCACTTTTGTGATTTGGTATGGACCGAAGAACTTGGGTCTTAATTTGAGACCAGATCCAAACTGAGTTCTCTGGATTGCAACTAAATCTCCTTTTCGATATTCGTTGGCTTTCTTTCTTTTATTGTACTGCCTGCGGTTCTCTTCTTGGATCTTCAAAATATTCTTTTTGGCTTCTTCTCGAATGTTCTCTCTATCTTGGATAAATGATTCCATGTGTTCTTTCTCCAGCATTTGTAGAATTTGTAAGTCCTCTTTTGTTTTCGTTTTCACTCCGGTTAAAAGCTGGAAAGGTGTCATCTGAGTGCTCCGAGAAACTGTAGAATTAATGGTACGCTGTACTGTTGGAACAAATTTGTACCACTTAGTAGGATCTTTTATTGATAGTTTTGCCAGTATCGGTATGAGCATCTTAGGCATTATTTCCACTTGTCCATTACCACGAGGAATGGGTGTAGTTATTTTCACATGTTCGATACCTTCATCTTGGCAATAAGTCTCAAAATCTGTTGAAGTAAACGCAGTACCTCGGTCAGTAATTATTCGTGAAGGATTCCCAAAAGTTATCTGTTGAGCTTTTAACCCCTAGACTTGACGTTGATTTGGTTGGGTAGAACCAAACAAATTTGGTAAAAGCATCTACCAGGGTGAGAATATATTTATAGTTTTTATTAGTTGAAGGCATGGGACCAATGAAATCGATATGGTAAGTATCTAAGGGAATATTATTTTTAGGAATCGGGTTCAAAAACCCTTCTCTTTTTCCTGCCTTCCTGTTTACTAATATGCACTCTACACAATTACTTACAACATTTTCAACACATTTTTTCATATCTGGAAAATAATAGTTTTGTTTAAGTACATGGAGACTTTTAGTTATACCAAAATGACCTTTAGCATGTGTAGATTTGATAATGTCAGTTTGCATTAGTTGTGGAACCACTAACAAGTAATTATCATTCTCAAGCTTATATAAAACATTATTTTTTTCCACAAATTCATCAATTGATTTATTTTCCAAAAGTTGTTTAATAGAGTTAATATATTCATCATTTATCTGTCAAGTAACAATTTTAGAGGTTAATTCGTCACAAGTAATATGCATAATTGGATATCTACTTAAACAATCAACGTGTTTCATTTGTTTACCTGGGCGATGTACAATTTCATAGTCAAAATCTTCCAAAAATAATGCCCACCTAGCAATTTTAGGAGTTAATTGTTTTTTACTCATAGTCTTTTGGAAAGCTGAACAGTCTGTTACTAGTTTAAATTTATTTCCCACCAAATAATTTCGAAATTTTTTCAAAGCTCTCAATTATAGCCAACACTTCAAGTTCATAACTTGAATAATTCTCCTCTTGGGGAGTCGTTTTTTTACTCATATAGTGTATTGGGTGTAATTTGTTATCATCAGATTGTTGAAAAAGAATAGCACCATACCCAAATTTACTTGCATCGGTATGTAACTCAAGCTTTGCTTCTTGTTTAAAAATGTGTAGTACTGGATTTTCAGAAAGTTTTTGTTTTAAAGTTTGAAACGCTGTTTGTTGTTCTGGGCCAAAATAAAATATTCTATTATCCTGAAGTAATTCACTTAATGGTTTAGCAATTAAAGCATAGTTAAGAATAAATTTCCTAAAATATCCGGTTAACCCAAGGAAACTCTGCACCTGTTTAGTAGATTTAGGTACAGGAAAATTTGGAACAGCTAATGTTTTTTCGGAAGAGGGTTTAATGGTACCGTTCTCAATAATATAACCCAAAAAGTTAATTTTAGACATCAAAAATTGGCATTTCTTTAAGTTAAGTTCTAGTCCATATTCGGATGCAGTTTGTAATAATCGTGTTAACCTGTTCAGTGCCTCTATTTCACTCTCTGCGGGAATGAAAATATCATCCATAAAAATGACAACAACACCTTCTCTAAGAAGATCACGGAACACATAATTGATGTACCTCTGGAATGTACTAGGGCTATTACACAACCCAAATGGCACTTTATTAAACTCATACTGCCCATCAGGTGTTACAAATGAGGTGTACTTTTTACTATCCTCGTCCACGTCTATATGAAAAAAATTGTTCCTTAAATGAAGTTTACTATATACTTTGCCACACTGCAACTTGTCTTACACATCTTCAATTTGTGGTAAGGGGTATTTATCTTTAATTGTTTTAGAATTTAATTTTCGGTAATCTATACATAATCTTAGGCTATTATCTTTCTTTTTGCAAAGAACTATTGGGGAGCAATAATCAGAGCAACTCTCTCTAATTATGTCTGTTTTTAACCATTCTGATATCTGATCATTTACCTTTTGTTTCTCAGAAAAAGATAAACGTCTAGCTCTTTGACATACTGGGATTTCATCTTTTAAAATAATTTTCATTGTTAACTTAGTGTCTTTAATTTTGTTTGGCTGGTAATTATTAATCAACGCTGACAGTTCATTTCTAATACAAGGATCATTTACATGTGATAAATCAAGTTCATCATTACTATACACCTTGTAGATATTAAATAAAAAACATTCACAGGAGCAAGAATCATTAATATTGAAACAAGAACATTCATAAAAATCTTCACTCTTAGAAGTTACAATCTGAGTATTTATACTTGAAGAAAGCTGACCTAGTGTTATTAATTGCTTGTAAATCGTTGAATTTATTATTGCATCTACTTTAAGTTCATCCGAAACAGCGGCGCTGACCTTCAACCCTGACACATTGGGATTTATGGACATTTCCATTTCTACTAATTTTACCAAATGCTTAACATTGAAGCACGATGTTAGCATTATATTAGATTGAGGAAAATCTTTTATTTTATTTGAATTGATCACCAATATTTGAGCCCCAGAATCAATTATGGCCTTCACCGGGTGATTTCCATTCAAATAAATCTCAGCATACTGTAACTCGTGTTTAAAATTATTTTCTCCAGATGGTTTGCAGGAATTAACACTAAAGCTTTGATTTCTTAAGTTATCACTGGGAGGGGTATTTTTTCTCTCTGATTTATCGCTTTTGGAATCATATGTTTTATTTGATCTCTTTGGACAGTACCTCGCAAAATGATTTATCTCTTTACAGATGCAGCATTGTTTTTCTGCTCTACTTTGTTTATTTATCGTTTGAGAAAAACAATCCGTATGGTTTTTTCTGAAATCTCTGTTCTCGCTGCGAAAAAAAGTACTCTGCCCATATTTATGGATATTGGAAACTTCTCTGCGTGGCATATTTTTCGACGTAGTGTAAATGTCTAATTCTCGTTCTAACTCGACGGGATTAAACCAATTTTCTCCCTGACGGATTAAAATAGGACTCGCCATTTCTTTATTTAATGTCTCAATTATTTTATCGGATATGATTAAGTTGCATAATGATTTAAATGTTTCAACTTTACGTAATTTGCAATAGTACTCGAAATGTGAATTTAAGCGAGTAGCAAATTGAATATATGTTTCTTCTTTAAATTTTGAGGCATTTTTAAAGTTATTCAAACATTCTTGGGGAGTTAGTTGAAAATCGCGCAGTATTAAAGCTTTTAATTTTTCGTAGTTTTTTAAATCATCATCTTCAATGTATAACAAGATGCTGTTTGCTTTTTCACCTAGCATATTAATTAAGATTTCGGCTTTAAGCCCCTCATTTATGTTTTTTGTACTAAAAGCTCTTTCCAACAATCAAAAAAATTGATTAAAATTTTCAGGTTTCGATGGAACTGGAAGAGATAGAGTTTTAATGCTATGAATTAGATTCTCAATGTTTGTTTCAGGTGTATCATTTATTGTTTTGGGAGTGTCAATTTCAAATACTTTGTTTTTAGCCTCTAACAAAAGCATTTCTTTCTCGAGTCTTTCTAATTTTAGTTTTTCTAACTCAATCTGTATTTCGCTTTGTTTAAGTTCCTTGTCTGCTGTTTGTACTCTTTCTTCGACGGCGTTAGTTATCAAATTTTTGACAAATTCAGAATCATTCTTAAATATTTCGGTAGATTCAATTTTTTCTTTTAATTTAGCGATATTATCGCTGCTGTCTGCGATGCCTCCTATTTCCTCTAATACTTTTACTAGGTCTTCTTTCTTTGAATTTTTATACATTTTTAAAATTGAAAATTTCCTACCTTGATTGAAGAGACTCTCAGTGTCCAATGGTAATCCAATGTTTCTCGATTCGTTGATTCAAACCAGATTCGTATCCCTTTCGTATTCAAGCATTTCACGATTGCACTTCCCTGGAAAAGTTGACTGCCTTGCTGATTTGCACAGGATATTCCAATAATTTCGGAAAGTTTCTGGATCAATTCTGCCCTTCGCGACAGAAGTTTCTGGATCAATTCTGTCCTTCGCGACAGAAGTTTCTGGATCAATTCTGTCCTTCGCAACAGGAGTTTCTGGATCAATTCAGTCCTTCGCGACAGGAGTTTCTGGATCAATTCAGTCCTTCGCGACAGAAGTTTCTGGATCAATTCTGTCCTTCGCGACAGATCCGGTTATTGCTGATTTAGGAAAGTTCAGAGGTCTCTGCTGCTGCTTTTCTCCAGTCGCTGATTTTTTGCTGCACTTCTCCTGATCCTCCACTAGTGTAGAATTTTGGTGATTCAGTGAACAGTTTGGTGATTCCCCAACTCGGGATTTAAAATAGGGACAAAATCTGGATCTCCTTCTCGAGCGCAGAATTTTGCTTTCCTTTTTTTTTCTTCGGGGAATCCCTTCTCGGGATTTCTGAAGTTACTTGGCTGAAAAATATCCCCTTCTCGGGATTTCGAAGTTGTTGGTTAAAATCCCCTTCGTGGGATTTTAAAGTTTAGAAATAGTTACAGCTCGCCGTTCAAATTCCGGACGCAAGCCCCCATTATTTATGGGAGTTAGTGCAGCATTAGATGAAATAATGACGATAATTTAACAACATAACAATTTAATAGAAATAAAAGGGATAGAAGGATATAACAGTTAACGTTATTGACATGACTCGTGAGAGTTGCCTTCTCGCAGTGGTCTCCGGAATGCATGTGACTAAGAATTAGATTGTTCTATGGTATAAAGTTAAGAGTTAATTATAAATTCGGGAGTTTCCCTTCGGGACTTCCCCTTCTGGTCTGGCTGGCGCCTCTCAATGTCAAGAGGATGATGCAACTTCTTTTAATATTACAAGATGGGGAAAAACGTAATGTTCGAAGCTATTATACTATAATACTGCAACAACAGCTCCAAACTCCACGTACATTTTATTTTTCAAGCTCTTTTTTTGAAGTTATACTTCTTATGCGACTTCCAACAAGTTTGCGTTAAACGTTTAACGCTAAATTTTCATTGGCCGGGAAATCACGAGGTAGGATCCAGTTTTCCCTCATTCATTTCCATATTGTTTTGGTTCTCACTAGCATAAAAATAATAAAAATCATAAAAGTATTGTTTTTCTATAAATATTTTTTTAGTTTGTTTTGATACACATATAATTTAATAGGGTAGTATTTTTTTTATATTTTCAAATTTAGTGGATAACAATTGTAAAAAATGAGTGAAAACAATCCCACGGACAATGCGACGGATTTAAGGTTATGTCAAGGTACGTCTCTTGTGAATATCAATTGATTGTTAATAGGTTTTCTCTTTTGAAATTACATTATGACGCATTCACATGCATTATTAATACAAATACATTTTACTAGGCGAGACGATAAGGCAACCACAAGCACTCCCACTGGTTCAAGAGGTCCACGTGGGGAAAATGCACAATATTACAGTGATTACAGAGCACGGAAGCGAGCGGAGCAGGAGAAAGAGTCGTTGAATAGAACTAGTGATTCTTCTACAATTAACGTCGCAGGTTAGGAAGTTAAACTTCTTCCGCGCAGAGGGACTCCACACACTATTTTTTTTCTTCAAACTTTCTTGCCTAGAACACTATCGATAACAGCTGTAAAACTGATTATCCCTAAAATTTTGTATATAGCCATAATAAGTTATGTTAATTTGATTTTAGTATGGAATCCACGAATTTTTATAACAAAAACACCATAATCTAAATAATAACAGATAAAAAGTTCATGTATTTAAATTCTAAAAACTTAGAAAATCATAAATAATTTATAAATCGATTCAAATTTTCTTTTCAAAGGAGATTAAAATTAAAAAAATTTTGCTTTTTGGACAGAAATTAGATTAAAAATTGTCTATATCCTAGAAACTTTGAGATATTTTCCATTAACTTTGAGATATTTCTATTAAACCTCTCCGAGCAATCACAGAGCATTATTTAAATTTTTTTTTACAGTCAGAAATTGGTTGCTTAGCAACCTAGTGAAAATAAGTCTTCTTCTTTTGAATTAGTCAATGGGTTACCTTAAAATATTAATTTGCGTTGGCGACTTTTTCTGGCGGTTTTCTGAACAGTCGCCAAATATATAAGCCTTTATTCTGACCCAATTTAAGACCCAATTTTTTCAAAATTTTGTCTACCCCCCCTAATTTAAGTGTCTAGATTCCAAATTTGTAAAAAAAAAATACATGTTTATTCCGAGAAAGTTAGTTTTTGTGTCTGATTTCGTGACTTAATTAATAATTAGCACTAATTAATTAGCATATTTGAGGTCACCCCCCAGAACCATTAAGATGGACACTTAGTTCGTGAAAATCCGATCCTTAGAACGAAAGTTATTCAGGGTGATATCTTTTTTTTTTGCGGACTGTACATCAATGTAAAAAGATACTATGAGAATTCAAAATCATCAATTTATGATTGAAAAAAACATGTAGAAGGAGAATTCTTTAACAATTCACATATTTCAAAGTTGTAATACATGTATATTAATTATATTTTGCCCCTCCCCCCAAATATGTTTACATAACGTTCTTTAAAAGCCAATATGCATTATATTTATTTCTTTTTGTTTAGTTAAATTTTTAATCTCAGATCTATCATTTAATCTCTATCATTGAAATTTATAAAGTTTACTAAAAATTACTGAATCATAAATACCTTTGTAGTTAAAATTTCATTCTCCGACAAACTTTAAGAGCACCTGTAGCATTTCCAAACCAGTTGTTTTGTTTTCTGTATGGTTCGAACTTAAAGCTCTCAGTTTTCTACCTCATTTTCATTTGAAGAGTCCAGCAGTCAATCTCAAAATACCTTCCTGATAGATAAGCTTCTAAATCCCGCAGGCGAAGGTAAAATTATAAGAGAAAAAAGATACATTGAAAACATTAAATTTAAAACTATTAAGAATTGAATATTACTTTAAAACTTAAAGCATTTAATTTGAAAATGTCTAAAATTTAATGGGTAGATATCCGTAACAATACCTGCACCAAAAAATCTCATTATCACCAAGCGAAGTGTCAAAAAATATTTCATTTATAAACACTCAAGTAATAATTTCATTCTTTTTTTGTAAAAAAAAGGGTGAAATTATAATATAAAACCCTTGAGCTCTTTTTATTGGAAGTGAATATTCAAGAATATCCCAAGTAGCACAATGGACAATTACAGCATATCATAAATTTTTTTATTTTCATACCTAACTTATTGGAAATTCTCCCCTGAAACCGAAAATCTGATTGTTTTTTTCGGCAAATTTTAATTTATTTAGTTATTAAACATTTAAATTGAGCCAAAAGGCCTCCGTAAGTGATGCAATCAAAAACGACTCCTGATTGGTTATGACGTCAAATGTGCCGAAGGGAAACGTGCAATCTTCATCCGCTAAGGCTATTTCAATGCTCTTTTAGTTTTGATATCACGTATACCGTATGAACATCCTTTGTAAATTATCAGTAAAAATTTTGTGAATTAAATTTACGGTTCTGAGAGTGTGTGCAAAATGAAAGAAAGATTTTAAAACTTCAAACGTTGTTATTTATCATTAAAATATCTGAAGAAATGATTATGTAGCTCTTTACAGCGAATCAACATTTCTTTTCGGCTGAAATCAGTAGTGTTAAAGTTCATAGAAAATACTATTTCATTCCACTTACTTTTAAATTAAAATAATGCTTCATTACAACCTAATTGCTTAATTAAAATAAGTCGCAGATTGGATAGAAATTTTATACATTTTGATATAGGATGGATGATTTTATAATTCGTAATTGCATTAAAACAAATCAGTATTTTCATAAATCTAGTCCATTGAAAAATATCAGTCCATCATCGTTACAATCTATGTGCTAATGATCAAAAATTCAAATAATGTAATTTAATGTTGCTTCTTTAATTTATTTATTTATTACTAGAGTTGAAGGATTTTCCTTTTAGGGAAATACTTACTAATGCAATTTATGTCATCTTTTTTTGTTTGTTTCACTATGTATTAAATATTTAAATACACATTAACGCTTATATTTATTATTCCTAGCTTAAATCGGAATTCCGTTACAGTTCGAAATTATTTTTATTTTTAAATTTATAAATTTTAATTCCTTTTTCTGCAATATAGAGTATTAATAAAGTATGGTTATTGTTAATTTCTCTCCTTATTTTTGCAAGCTATTTGTCAGTACTTGCAATGAAGAATTCTAAAATAGTAAAGTTAATACATTATACATTTTTAATTTAAAAAAATTTAATAAAGTAGTTTTAAAAAAAATCTCGGGTTATGCATACGGTATAGCCAAAAACGTATCAACACTTTCAAGAATCTAGTCCATTGAAATATATCTGACCATCATCATCACCATAATCTAGTTATACTTAAAATTTCACTTAATTTCTCCTTAATCCATATCTAATTAACTTATTTATCCACAAAATTTCAGCGAATATCATTAAGCTGGAAGTTTTTGTTTCACTAAAGCTAGAGAACAAAAATAAAAAATTAACTTATACAAAATGGAAAGAAATTCTAATGCACATTCTTTATTATTTATTAAATAATTAAAAAATAAACAGTAATGTTGATATTTTTTCTCAATATTTTTATTCTTTGAGTAAATAGGAACTTTGGTATGGCGAAAAATTATTTTTATATGCATTTATAAAATTTTATTCATATTTCTGCAATAAAGAACTAAATAAATGCATATGCTTGATTTCAAATACTCTTATAACATAGATTAAGGCAATTAAAGTAAAGTTAATAAAATCTGCAGAAATATATATATATATATATATATATATATATATATATATATATATATATATGAATTTAAAGTTTAGCTGGGATCACAAGTTTTTTAAGAGGCTACTGCTATGAATACAATTACATGCTTTGAATTCACGCTAGAATAAATAGATAAAAATTATCAATAACTTAAGCTGTCCTACATTTTAAAATCTAAAACTATTTATTCTACATAAGAAATTGATCCAACATTTCTTTCACTTAAGATGAAAATAAATCTTCCAAATGAACTTGAAGTATACATTAAAATTAAGATTATAGTTTAAAAATGAAAAAACGAAGTTATTTTGTATTTATAACGCATCATTTATAAGCAATACCATGCACTTTTTTATAGAACTAAAAAATCTTAAATATTCCGAGCTACAAAATTTTGTCAAGTATTAACAATGTTTCAGTGGGTACCACTGAGATTTAACATTATAAAAATACGTTATATCAAATCCACATTTTTATTAAGCGATATTAAGGCGCAATTTTTTATACGGATAGCTTTAGACCATCTAAAATTGTTGGATTTAATTAGAAAATTTAAACGAAAGCAAGAACGTATTGGTTTTCACAGCACGGCTATTATAAGTGAACGGCAGATGGACACGTGTGACGTCAGTTCGTGAATAATCACGTGACTCCCCGTTTCAGGCGAAAACGAAAGTAAGCGTTTTTTGATTGAAAATAACTAAATAAATAACCTTCTTAGAAAAGTAATAAAATGTTTTCTGGGAGTTTTAAGGGATTCTGAATGCATTAAAATTAAAAAAAAATTTGACTGTAATTGTCCATTCACAAAAACGATATCGTAAAAACTTAGCTTTGAACATTGTACAATATTGTAACGAAACATTGTACTATATAAAAATGGACCCCTTTTATAACGTATATTCAATATTGCAAAACAATATTGTTCGATATTGTAAAAACGTTGGGGAACGTCGAGCGACATCTCTCTGCATTTACAAACGTTGTACTATGCCGCCCGACATCGTCAACACGATATTCAAAAGACGAATGCAGCGGAATGCCGCCTATCGCCAATATTACGTTATTTGAGAAAATAAAAATTAGTTTTTGAAAATATTCATGCCTGCTTGTAACCTGGAAAAAGCTGATAGCAAAACCGTTCTAGCTTGTTTAAAATTAAATTATTCGTTATTACCAAAACTTATAGAAGTTTAAAATCTGCAGCTTAGTTATTAATATTTAATAAGTTTGGGTAGGCAGGTATATTCTATTATTATTCTAGAAAATAAGCTAGAAAGTAAATAGTTTTGCTAAGATATTTTTTCTCTTTTTCAGGGTACAAGCAGCCATTTATACTGTGAAATAATTTTAATATTTTAAGTGATTTGTGCAATAATTTTTACAGCATCTATATTTTGCTATGTAGATTAAAATTACAATATGTTTAATTTAAAACTATAAACTTTTTTGCTGTGACGTTTTAGTATTATATAATCTGTATTTTACTAAAATAATATGTATGGAAAACAAAATTCCTTATCTTCACAGCATCATGTTCGATTTTAAGAAATCTGATTAAAAAGATAAAAAAAAAGCAATATTTACACTGAAGTTGTCATAATAAAATAACAGGAGTCACTTCCTCAGATTTCTGATTTAAAAAAGGGTAAGCATGGTAGAATAAGCAGCAATTTAATTTACTTAAAGCCTTTGTCCATTAAAGTGTAGCCAAAATATCTATTAGGGCATGAACGGTTGTCAAATGTGTAAATGAAATATAATTTTTATTAAACAGTAAAGAATAATATACTAATTTCTATAATTTATTGTATTCTTTAATACAACCAATTGTTTCTAAAACAAAACTGTGTCAGTAGAGGCAAACTTAGTCTTTCTGCCTTCCTGGTCGTTGACGGTGGCAAGAGCTTTCTAGTCTGCCAGTTTCTTTAAATAGTCTGAAGGTAGCAGCTGAAAAAAAATAAGACATGAACTGTGGTTAATTTTAATATTTTTAAATTAAAAGACAAATAGTTTTATTGAAAATATTACATGAACTAAAGTAGACATAAGTATAACGCAAGTACTACTAGCAGCGTTTATGCTAATCCCTAGGTTGATAATTCTTTTGTATACAATCAGAGCAGTTTTTATGTTTTCAGGAGCACTGGGCCTGTTTTTATATGGGGGCCCTTTATGAGTAAGTTTATAACATATGGAAAATATTATAATTTATAATAAAATAGATGGAAAAAATTTTTTCTTTGAATAATTTTTAAAAATTTTTGGTCACCTTTCGATGAGGTGATCCGGGTTCCAATCCCAGTATCGGCTGGGATTGGAACCCGGCTAGTCAATACAAATTCCACATCTAACATGTGCTTACCACAGTGCTGATTCAGATAGAGTAAAGTATTTTGTAAAGGTATCGCTAAGTGGTAATAAATTTGGCTTGGACACAGATCCCTGTTCTTTAACTATTAAAACAAAGTTTCAATTAGCAAACCGTAATTTTAATTAAAAAGTGAGACTTTTTTTCTCTTGATTTTTAATACGACAAAATAAATGTAACAGACTGTGTTTATAAATGTAGTCATTCATCAATAAATAAATAAATATTTAATCTATATATATTTATATTAAAATATTCATTTTTAATCTTATATCAAAATAGATAAGTTAAGCTAAAAAATTTTTTAAAAAAATCTATGTACTTATTGGAATTTTTTTTCCACAAAATTTCTTAATAGAAAATCTAATAATGTCAAAGATACTATAAACATATTATGAGAAAAAAAATTCCAGTTACCAGTTAATAACTCTACTGCCTCAAATAGACTTTGAAAGGGAAGAATGACACTATATCAGGAAAAAAACATCTGAATTCATCAGCCCCCTTTTTTTCCCTTCTATTTTTGACATATTAGGGTAATTTCCTTCTAATATAACCTCAATCTTTAGAAATATACATTTCCACTAATAAAATATAATGTAGATTTTAATTCCAAGCTTTTTCAATCAAAAGGTAGAATTTTAATTAACATTATTTGCATTTTTTTTGAAAAAATTCATATTTATTAATTACTTTCTACAGCTATGCAAGTCTATATTGAGACAGCATTAAATGTGTACTTTAATCTGTACACATTTAATGCTATCCAATCAATCTCAAGAATCAAAAAGATTTTTATAAATGTAATTTCAAATGTGTTGGAATTTAACACACACCAAGAAAGAAAGTAATTTCAATAACTAAAATTAATTAATGCAGCAATTTATTTAAAATAAATTTTAAAACTAAGAAAAGAAAACAATAAAGTATCAATAATTTAAAACACCGTTTAACTTTCAAAATCAATGCGGAGAAAAACCTATACCATCAAAACACTTATCACAGTCATATTTGACTTCAGAATCACATAAGTTAAAATATGTTGCAAAGTTGGGACATATTCAGCTATGGATTGCTTTTCATTATGTACGGGGTATCTGCGACATTTAAGATTTTCAAATCCCTGACTTTCCATCAATAATTCCAAGAAGTTGTCATGACTTACCGAAGTTACTATTTTCTCTGACAAAAACACTAACAATAAATTTAAAAAGGCAATATAATAACATTAATTGAAATGATAGGTATCTTTCAATCCTTGAGGCAGAATTTTTTCGAGCTATCTGCGACAAAACTCTCTAGCACTAATATCTTTCTTCAAGATACCTTTCATAATAATAAACATGTATGCTGCTAATTTAAAATAACAAAAGCACTGTGTTTAAAAAAAAAACTATATATAACTTTTTTTAAATTGAACATGTAATTTTTATTATAACATTACATGTAACATTTTCGCATTTTGTTGGGAGGCCGGGGGACACAGAAATTATTTCCTTTACCTTTTGTAACTAATCATCATAATAAAAAAAATTGCAAATCATTAAATACGCAGTAGTACTTGGCAAAAAAAAAAAAGATTGACGACAAATTCACACGAATCGGTCGCCTCAAATGAGTGTTTCATTTCTAGATTAGGCTGTTGTATAAAAATATCGCATAAAAAAAAATATTTAAAAACTATGGAGAAATCAGCAGCAATAACTGATAAAATTCAACACAATTATTGACTTAGAAAGTAAATACCCAAATACAAGATTCCAATTTTTCAGGTTGTTTATCGGGATATTTAAAATCAACATCAATAACTGACGAAAATACAACAGAAAAAATACATCAATTTACACTACTATCGGCGTATATTGAGCATGTCAAAAAGTTATTATTTTAAGGCATGATTAAAATATAACTGGTAAATTTCTGTCAAAAAATAAATAAAGGTAATTTTCGTCATATTTCAAGTCTTTTAAACATTTTTTTAGTCCGAGAGGAGCAGACAAATTGTTATAGTGCACAGAACCAATAAAAGTAAACAAGATCTTTGGGAATATCGGAATTGAATAATGTGATATAATTTAATAGTTAACAAACTTGGACTATAAAAAAAAGAGGAAATTGGCGTAATTCTAGCAAATATATATACACATATCAAAACCCCGTCTGAAATTATTTATTACTTGATTAATGAGCTATTCGGTTCGGTAAATAAGATGTAGACATATAAAATTTTCATGATTCAATTCTTTTTTTTTGTAATTTAAACAGTATATATATATATATATTAACTAAATACATTAAACATAATAATAATTAAACATATATATAAATATATATATATAGCTGCAAACTTGTATGGTTGAGAAAAAAACTTCTTACTAGCAGCAATATTAGAGATCTTATTAAATCTTCAGTAGACATATTAAATCAATCTAGTAGACATACTAAATCTTCAATTTTAAATTTCGAAAAAAAAAAAAAACATTTCAATCTACCATGACAAATTAATAATTAAAAAATATGCAAATATGATCTATTTGTTAGCTCGCTTAGCTCTTAAATTTTTAATTAGTTTAAGTATTAAAAAATATTTTTCATTGAACGTACAAGTTGCAGGTGTGAAAAATATAAACATAAGCATGTCAGAAGGCTTAACACCTCCAAACATACTATAAAATTTCGCCACTGTTTGTGAATATGAGAATTATGAGAATTGAATAATGTGTTATAATTAAATAGTTAAGCAGCCTGGACATGAAAAAGGAGGAAATCAATGTAATTCTTGCAATATATAATTATATATATTAAAAACAGAACATACCTGCCAAGATCAGAGAATTCGCTCACTTCAACAAGGTGCATTAATTCTCCTTCATCTTCAGCTGGTTTGAGTTTTCGGGCTCGCTAAATCGAAATTATTTTAATTCCACTTACATTATGCGCTAAGATATAAATCTTATGAGACGAAATTAGATTTAAATATAAGAAGACAAAATATAAATAGACGGCAGGTGTAGCCGAAAATGATAAACAGCATCTTAACGGGTTACGGTTCCGAGTGGTGAATATCATAGATTTCAGTATTTAGTGAAAACGATCGATGTCGTGACAAAAACACGATTACAATATTGATATCAAATATTGTCCGGTTGTTGTTCGGATATCTCTAAATTTATATTTTAAATTTATTTTTTGGAATTATATCAATTTGACGTCATTTTTTGTCTTTTAAATGATTAATTTTGATTTAAGAACACAATAAAGTTTTAAATGAAAATTTTACAAACAGATTTTTAATGTGAAATCGACGGGAATCGTACAATATCGTACACACAATTTCGGTTTTCGCCAATGTTGACAATGTCGGTCGATGTAGACCAAAGCTGTTACAATATCCCTGTGCTACTTGGGATATACAGATACAAAAATATATCAAATTTAATACTTTTTAATTTTTTTAAAAGATATAGTACAATGACACTTAACTATCAAAATATTTTTGTACATAGCATAAGCTCATAGAGCCAATAGGAAATGTTCACACTTTTATTAAAAACTTCCTAAAGAAAAATTTTAGCACCTTTTCAGCACTGCTCTTTATTTAACGTAAACACACTTTGATTAGACCATATTGTTGCTTATTTTTTAACCATTTGCTATCATTCATAAATTAATATAACTGATCATGTATCAAAATCATGCAAATCTGTCTATATTCAAGAAATGAAAATAACTTATTATTTACAATATAATAAACAGGAAATTTAAATAATTTTACAACAGTGTTCGTCTTATGAATAAAATTTCGAACATTCTAAAATGTAATGGTTTTTACTGAAAAGTAGCCAATTAATTAATAATTATTTTAACATTGCAAACTTGTTTACTAAAAATTTAATTTTACCTTTATCAATGTTGCAGTGAAATTCAGAACCAAGTAAACATAGTTTTTAAGAATCTATTCTAAACTAACTATAATACTTACTATTTATAATCAGACAATACATATTAACAGAATAGTTAACTATTACTTGCGAACATTATCAAAAATGAGCACAAATGTAATATTTACTGATAGATTTATTAAATCTTTAAATTAATTCTTGAATGTTTTGATGAAGTGCTCAAAATTATAAGTACCTACACTGAATGTTTCTATGGGAAAAACACTATCTATGATACTACTTTAAAGTTTTATGTTTCTGTCATTGAAATGTATGAAGTTTACTAAAAAATTACTAAATTATAAATACCTTTGAAGTTAAAAATTTCATTCAAACTGATTACCACAATCAATGGCGGCGATGTATGTTACGTGAAGACATTATTATGTGTATGTTACGACGACGTTATTCGTGAAGACACTATGGAAAAACATTACCTACGATACTACTTTAAAGTTTTATTTATATATCATTGAAATTTATGAAGTTTACTAAAAAATTACTAAATTATAAATACCTTTGAAGTTAAAACTTTCATTCAAACTGATTACCACAATCAATGGCGACGACAGGTGTCACGGGTGTGGCGGCGACCAGTGCTTATTTCTGCTAATATTATCTTCTGTTTGCTGATATAAGATTAGATTGGCTAAAAGTGATATTTTAAGTAATATTTAATTTATTATTTTCTTTCATAAATAAATGTTTATTTCTTAATATTATGGGATGCCCTTTCGCAAAAATATAGTGTTGTACTGAAAGTAATGAAATAGATGATAATTTTGAAAGTTCGAATGTTAGATCGAATACTATTTAATTTTATGTAATATTAGTTCTAATATTAGAGGATAGGATTCATGAGTGTTGCGTTTTCTGGCACGGCAGTATTATATTGCATTTTTCTAATATTAGATCATATCTTTTTGCTACCTGGGTTAAGTCATTCACAAAATTTTAGTCATATTTTTGATGAATTTTTGTTCTTATTAGGCAACTATTTTCCTAGTTTTTGGCTACTATTTTCATGCTTTAGGCTACTAAAAGACTATTTTGTTAATTTTTTCCTGTGGCAACCCTGTAGTAGTCGTGAACTTGAAATTGGATCGGCTGTGCAATGACTGTTATAAAATAAACTAATAAATTTGGCCGGGATGGCCTGCTTGATAGGGCGTTGGACCCGTGTTCGTGAGAATGGGAGTTTGAATCCAGCCAGCAGAAGAATACCCATGTATAAAATGGTGATCGGTGCATGTTAAATCTGTTGGGGTCACAAAGTCCTCCAAGTTCTCAATCACCTTTTTTACCTTTCAAACATCAATTTTTTAATTTTTATGTGTGATTTGAAAACTATGCATTGCGATTCGTATTCATGTGACCTAGTGATTCGCATTTGAATGATTCAAAAATTCAATATCGCAAGTTGTATTTTCATTTTTTAAATTGCAATATTGCGATTCTTGTTAGAGCTTCTTCCTGAATTAGTTAGGGGAGGGGGGGTACATTTCAACATGGGGCACCTTACAACAACTAGAATTTCTGCCTTCTAATATTGCTTATTGATTGGCCAATATGACAGGTAATAAGCTTTAATTAAGTTTTAAGCAATTTTCTTTTTACCAGTGTTGTGTTACTTTGTGGAACATGTTTTAACATTCCAAAAGTAAAAAGACAGTTTTGATTTTAAAACTTTATCTACCAGTAATCTTTTAATAAGGTAAGTGATATTTATTCTTTAACTAGTGTATTTAATTCTGCTTCAAACTGTATTATTTATTAGAAATAAGTCTTTTTCTAAAGTGGTTGATAATACTTTAACCAAAATGTCTGTACCAGGGGCAGATTTCAACAAATCTTAGGGGGCACGTTTCAACAGTGTTATAAGGTGCCCCGGGCTTATTATTTTTTTGTTAAGTAATCTTGCAGAAGTCATTAGTCTGCAAAAAGCCCATTAATTACGGTTGTTACATTTAAAATATTCAACTTTTTCTGCAAAGCATTAGTCTAAACTTTTTGAAAAACAAGTGTGTTCAAAGAAACAGGTTTGTATAAAATTTTTCAAAAATATTAATTTTTTTTTAAAGCTTAAAATCAAGATTCAGTTAGTTGCATTGTTATTTGTTGTTGAAAGTAGAATTTATTAACAAGGAATTAATTAAACGAGTCAATAAAAAAATTATTTTAAAATTTTATGAAAATATTCAAGAAAATTTGATTTAGAATGAAAATAATTTAATTTTAGGAAAATTGAAAAGCTTACAATATAACATTATATTTAATAAAATGCGCAATCCTGTTATTTTACCATTCTTACAGTTTATAAAGATGGTGCGAACATATAAAAAAAAGCGCACTAAACCAGAAGTTAGTGAAGAAAGCATTAAAAAAGCAATGGAAGCTGTCAGAAACGGTGCATCTTTAAGAGCAACAGCAGAATTATCTGGAATGGACTTTTCAGCTTTATTTTATGGATAAAAAAAAGAAAGTCAAATAATTGTTTGGTTCATGAAATCAAACAATGTACAACTAACACAAAATGCTACCGTTCTAAATACACAAGCCAACAAGTTTTGGATGTCCAGCAAGAAACCTTGCTTTGTGAATACATAATTACATGTTCAATTCTCAATTATGGTCTAACTCACAGACAAGTTCGACAACTTGCCTGTGATTACGCGAAGCGTCTCAACTCTGAAATTCCAAGTAGCTGGGACAGAAATGAAGCATCTGGAATTGACTGGGTTAAAGATTTTATACAGTGTCACCCATAGCTTACTTTAAGAAAACCGGAAAACAACAGCTTTGTAAAAGCTACAGCTTCTAATAAAGAAAATGTTGAAGACTTTTTCAACTATTATGAGAGAGCTCTTATTTCTGGTCATTTTACAGTTGATCAAATATATAATTTGGTGAAACTGGAGTTTTAACAGTTGTTCCAGCTCCAAATGTCCACGCTAGGAGCTCGTCAGGTGGGGCAGGTAGTTTTTGGAGAGCGAGGAGGCATGATTTCCATGTGCATGATAATCAGTGCTTTGGGAAATACTGTTCCTCTTGTATTTGTTTTTCCGAGGGCAAGGTAGCATGACTCTATGTTATTTGGAGCACCACCAGGGAGTTTAGGTTTAGTCAACAGTCCCAAAAGTGGATACATAACTGGACTTCTTTTTGTCAAGGTTTTCAAGCTTCTTGAAAAGCATACCCGATGTTCTACAGAAAATAAAATACTTTTGGTGATGGACAGTCATGAAAGTCACTGTACACTGGATGCTATGCTGTTTGCTAAGGATAATGGTATTGTGCTAGTTACCCTTCCTTCGCATTGTTCTCATTGTCTCCAGCCTTTAGATGTTGGAATCATAGGGCCATTCAAATCTAAATTGAGAGTAGCAGAAAATGATTGGATAGTATTGAATCCAGGTGAGACCATTAGCATACATAACTTGGCTGCAATAACAAATACTTTAACATTTACAAACAAAAACATCATTGCAGGTTTCCAAAAAACTGGAATCTGTCCCTTTTCACGTTCCATTTTTTCTGATGAAGACTTTGAACCTTCTTCTGTAACAGTTTTACAAGCTTCTATTAATTCCAGCGAAATTCTTCGTGTGGATCAAATTGTTAAAGAAATGTGTAAATTAGTCTCCCAAGTACTAGTAAAGGAAATCATAATTTTTGTACACAAACAAGGTCAACTGAAAGAAAACCTAAAGAGCCTAGCTTAATAACACCTGTAGATGTGAGACCTTACCCTAAATTTATTACCATGGCTGAAAAAAGAGCTAGGAAAAAAGGAAAGAAAAGCCACATTCAAGATGAAACTATTTGAAGATTGGAAAAGACGAGGAATCCAATCTCAAATGAAATTAAGCTCAAGTTAAAACCATCAAAAAAATTGTTATTTGTTGAATCTTCTGAAAGTGAGTGCAGAGGACATTTCTTTACACACTGAATCAGAATGTGAAGATTTTTTGACGCCTTCCACTACAGATATTGAAGAACAGATGGATTTTGAGATAACTGATAATACAATAATAGAGGTTAATGACTTTGTTCTTGTTGAGTTTTGTGGAAAGAAAAAAAAAGTTCTATTTGTAGGAAAAATTGGAGATAGAAGAAGACAGCTATAAAGTAAACTTTATGAGAAAGAAGGAAGATTCTTGGAAATTTTATTTTCCAGAAAAAGAGGATATTAGTAGTATAGAAAGGAATGACATTAAAATGAAACTGCCTCAACCAAGTTTAAATGGCGGAACAGTTCGAGTTGTATTTTTCATGACATTCTCCGTTAACTTTGATTTAATTAAAGACAAAATAATGTAGAAAAAACCTAAATCACTTCAATCTGTTCATTCAATATTTTATTATTATTTTATAAATAAGTGATTATGATTATAAAGTTAATTTTCCAAAATATATGTATGATCTTGTTAAGTTATCTTCGATTGTTGAAATGTGCCCCACCACCCGTTGTAAACTGCCCCCCCAGGAGGGGTAGATTTCAACAAAATACATGGTTCACTAAATATGTAAAATTAGGTATTTTGTCTTTGGCTTAGACTTTTGGAAAAAATTGAGAGGTTTCCTCAAATATCAATTTAGTAAATAAAAATAAGAACTTAGATTTTGAAAGCAATGAAACTTCCCAAATAATTATTTAGCAAAAAATGTTGAAAGGTGCCCCCCTCTCCCTTACTCTAAAAGTGTGCTGTATTTTGCATTAGAAAGTAATTTAATTGTAAATGTTAATTCAAAAAATTACGTTTAATATGAAAGATATATTATATATAATTTGATATCTATTTTTTGTACATAAAATTTTCAGGGTTTTTCACTTTGTGCCACAATTACCCCTGCTTGATCCAACTATCAGATCTTCACCTTCTAGGATTCAATAATAGTTTGAGAGGATGATGCCAAATGTGCTATTTAATTATTGCAGATGATATTTTAAGTTATAAAATCAGACACAAAAACTTACTTTCTTTACGTAAACATAAATATTTTTTAGCGGATTCAAATTTCTAACCCTCAAAATTTCGTGAGTGGTCGCAATCTAGGAAAAATGATCCGCATAGTTTTGTCAAGAGAGCTGCCCAAAGTTTGGACCCCATAATGTCAACTGTATTTTTTACATATTTCGCCATATCTCAAAATCTTTTATTCAATGAATTTAAAAACTTTTCGCACAATTTTAAATTTTGTTTATCCAAATGTAATTCCGCTCAAAATATAATTTTTATTAAATATTTAATATTCTTTATTCTTTTATTTTAAATGTTCAAAAAAATTTTGAATTGTAAGGTATGGAATTTTTTGCATGATTTTAACGAGTATAATTTTACATTGCAAAATACAAAATTGGAGCAAAATCGGTTGAGTAGTTCTTTAGTAATTGAAATTTAAAGAATCCTTATTTTTAAGATATGATTTCTCAGTTACTATTCTACCGATTTCATTAAAATGATGCGAAAACGATTGTTTACCTTACAATTCAAACTTTTTTTTTACCATTTTTGATAAAAATAATAAATATTTACTAAAATTTTGCATTTAATTATCTTTAGATAAATGAATTTTATAATTGTGTGCAAAATTTTTTGAATTCACTTAAAACTGTTCTCATGATACAGCCAAATGTATGATGAGCACCAATGACCAATATTTATCATTATGTGCATGAAGGAATTAAATCACAACTCCAAGATACCTCAGATCCCTTCTTAGTGCAGCTACCGGAAGATTGGTGTCAACTATGTGTAGAAGGCATGTTTGGGATGCTTGAGGAGGATGTGTAGCTGCTCTCAATCCTTCTCCTAATCCTATCCTTTGTCATGCTCTCAACTGCTTCACAAGAACAATAGCTCTCATTTCCAATTAAATTGGTAGACCACATAATTAAAAGCATAGCACATCAATGTATGGCTGCTAGAAGTGATTATACTCCTTACTGAAGGTACTTTTTCTAGCCCTAAACTGACTTAATTCATTTCATACGTATGCTTCTTTCCATAACAATAACACCATAACTGTCTGGTAAATGCTTTTTATGTTCTAAGTTATTACGTGCACTACAATATGTGCAAGTTTCATTAAATTCTGTTCGTAATTTTTTGAGTTAGGGTCATTTTGTGATTTTTCCTTTATTTCTGATAAGCAGTGTAGATTGTTATTGATATTGAATTGCTGAATTTGTGTTAAAGAATTCATCTTTTTATGCTCATGTATTATTTAATTTTTTTCAGTTATGCGGCTAACTAAGTTGTCACTATATACCACTCACCTAGTTTCATGTGATTCTTCTTATTTTTCTTGCAATATTCTTGCAAATGAAGTGGAAAAAGATATTGGATCTCCTAAAGACTTAGAACTTTTCAACTCTGGTAATTTATTGATGTTACCTCAAAGTTTTGGGTAAGATATTTCTTATGATGAACTATGACTTGTCTATTTTGCTTAGCAGGCTATTAAGTTATGCTTTTTAAATTATGCATGCTTAATATTAAGGATGTAAAAGGGCTGCATTTTTATTTAAAAAAATAAATAAAGCTTGTAATTTTGATGACTTTGATTTAATCTTGCTTTTACATGAAAGCATTAAAATTTAAGGAATAGCTGTAGCTATACATACTTTTTATCGTGTTTATCAAGTTGTGTGTATAATATTTTTATTTGATTTATATTGCTATTTTTTATTATCAGGCATCATGTTTGTGGAGGAAAGGAGTATTTTCAATTTAAAAGCTTTTCAGTCTTCGCCATGTTTTAAAATTACACTCATGTCTTTAATTTCTGTCTGCTTTCATCATTCACTTCTTTTAATCTGATTACAAATCCTTGAAATTTTTATTTTTGGCAACAGACATTCCCGAGCTTTTCTATTCTAGGCTATTGAGCTCATTTTTCAACTAACAGTGATGTCAAACTAGCAGTTTTTGAAACTTTTGTGTAGGAGATAACAATGAATAATTTATTGTTAGTTGACGGGAAAAAACAATCAAAAATCAATCTCATTATTTAATGAATCTCACCTTATCTAAAGCAGTGAATTGGTTTGAGCTGTTTCAATATCTCATTAAAAACAATCATAACACAAAAACACATAAGCCATAAACACAAAAGTAATATATATTGAATATATATATATATGTCATGCCTTCTGTAATAAATAGAAATTTATTATAGTTTTTTTTTCAATACTTTTAAAGATAGATTATTTTTCTGTAGATGGCACCACTACGGTAAAGTTTAAATTCAATCATAATAATTTGTTTTTTTAGAAATTTTGAATTAGTCGTTTAAAATGGGATTTTTGGGGTGAAATCTGGGTAACTAAATTTATTAATATTTATTGAGGATGGTAGTATAATTTCTATGGGGTATCGGTGGATTTATGACGGTTTTTCTCAGGGATATTTTTTTTTGGTTCTGACGTCCGCCGGATGCGGGATGACTCTGGACGTGGTAAACAGGTCAGTCTAGATTCTTTCGCCTTGTTGAAGGGAGGATAAAAGAGAAGCGATGAATGTGGCTAAGCGCAGTAGTAATCAGCAGTAGCAGTAAACCATTAACCAGAGCAGTATCCTGAGAATACGGAGTTTGTCCGCTGAAAGAGTGGTTCGTGACAGTACCTCGGAGATGGTGGATCGTAACCTTAGGGAAAGGTAAACTGAAGTCTCTAGCGGGAAGGACCACCAGGATTAACCGAAAGCCGATATCCTCGAGGCGATGGACCAAGTCCGAAGGAATCTATGTGGGACATCCGGTGTTCCCCTTCTACACGCCTAAGCCGATTGAAGTTAGAATAGCTGGAGAAATTTTGAGATCTTAGCCGAGGAGTTTGTCCATGAGTTCATCTACCATTCCGGTGGGCGGTTCCAGAGAGCAAACAGTAAATTCTTTTGGGTACTTATAAAACTTTAAATTTTATTTCGTTAACATTTTAGAGGAATCATTTACCGTAAATTCTGAACTGTTATGTTGTGTTTTTTTTTTTTTTGTGTAGGAGAGCAATCAGTATTTAAGTGTGATTTATAGATATCATAAACCAAGTCTGTGTTTTTAGTAATGTTAAATGCAGTTTTTATTTTCTAAATGTCTTTTTTTGAACTGTTGTAATTGAAGGTTATGCTTGAGTGTTATAAGGTTGCATTTTTGTTTTAATTAATGTATAAATATTTATTTCCATGTTAGCATTTGGAAATGTGTGAAATTATGTTTTTTGAAGATTTAGAGGTGCAATAAAAATGAGTTTTAAATGTTAAAAGTTTTCTGTAATTCATTAGATATTTGTCTACTAAATAAGCTGGGTAACTGTTACTAAATTTAAATTTTGAGATCACAGCCAAAGGGGTAACGGTACACTTCTTCCTGTAGTGATTTCTCTCTGTGTTTCTGTGCAGTACTTTTGAGCCGAGTCTTTCATTTTATCATAATATTGCAGTCTATAATATTTGCAGTTGTAATTCAATATCCATTTTTATTATAATTTTTCTAGACTTTTATTGAGAAAAAAAGTTAAAAAGCTATTTACAAATTATGTACAAGGAGCAGAGCTCCTGGACACAAATTTACTAGGCCATTTCCAAAAGATAAGTGTGCACTTTTTTCCAAGTAGCTTACAGTTATTCTTTCATGTCATGTGATCTATAATATCCAGACTTCTTTGTTATAATTGACGCCTTAAGATCAGGGCCGGATTAACCTATAGGCACACTAGGCACGTGCCTAGGGCCTACGAAATTCAGGGGCCTACGAAAAACTTGGGAGAAAAAAATTTGTTGACAAAAATAATTTAGCTTTAAAAACAGCAAGTGTATTTTGCTCAAAATTATGAAGATACAAGTAAAAAATATGATATTTTTCGGTAATAAATTATTTTGCAGAATCTTATGATCTAATATATTACTTTTTTTCTATTTTTGGATTCAACGAAATCTTGTATTATGCTGTCGAATTCCAAACTATGCAAAATGTCGTATTCAATAGACATAAGTGCGAGCGATGCCAAACAATCTTGATTCATTGTTGAACGTAAATAATTTTTTATCAATTTTAATCTGGAGGAAGATCTTTCTCCTTCTGCATTTGATCCAAGAATCAACAAATATATTCTTAATGCAATGTGAACGTTAGGAAAAGTATTCACAAGTTTATCTTTAATTTGAGCCTTCAACATTTCTTGTGCAGATTTATGCTCATACAAATTTGAAAATAGTAAAAATTCATCTGCAAAGTTTTCCTCTAAATCGGATGAGTAAATTTTCACCAAATTTTGCGCTTTTAGTTTAATCTCAGATTCTGACAAATATCGGCAGTATGTTGATATTGCAGATAAAGTTCGATAAGCGAATTTGTAAATTAAAATCCATAGTAATAAAAATGTAAAAAAGAATATGCAAGAAAATGTTAGCATATATTTTGAAAAGAAAGGAGGAGTGGGGGAAGGAGGGGAGGGCCCAAAAACGGCTATGCCTAGGGCCTACGAAAGGTACAATCCGGCTCTGCTTAAGATCATACGATTGGATGAGGATGAATTAATATCTCAAAATATTTATTGATTTTAATGGGAATTCAGCTACATTAAGATATTTTATTGCACAGTATGGACTCATTTTATAAATAAAGATTACATTGCTATTCAATGAAAGTTAATATATATGCGAAGAGTTTAGTTAATTATGTGAAAGAGATTATTTGAAGTTCTCATCTGTTAGAAAGGCTAGTCTACAATTAAAATATACTTCTTTTTAGGTTCAGTTTTAAAATCCATTTAATTCTATTAAGCTATTATTTTAGAAGTTACAATATCCCCCCTCTCAAAGGTGTTGACCCGGAGGTGATCAGGCTCCACATCTCATTGGGGAAAGATCAAAATCCTTACTTACCATCATCTATTCAAACTATTTAAAATTTATATTAATCTGGATGATTCAAATCACATGATCTGAATTACAAAAGCAATCTAAAAATAAAAACAATATTCAAATGTTATGTTAACAAAACATATGAAACTACCTCAATTGCAATGGTTTCATACTAACTTTCAAAATATTTAAAAAATAAAAACATTTATAAGAACACTCAATATTCTACTTCTTAAGATGCTATAATAACATCTGATATAGTTGCAACTAAACAATAGGCATTAAAAAATTGCTACCTAGGTTTAAGTCCTTGTGACATAAGTCACTTGATTGAGTATCCATTAGCATACTTATAAAAACTTCATTACAAAACTCTTAAATCTTCATCTTACAAAACTTTAAAATACTCATATATTTTCTCTTTTCTGTTATTCTTTAAAATAGTAATATCTAAAATATTTTCTTTAACTAACTCCTTAAAAATACTTCATGTGAAGAAAAAAAAAACTAAATCTCCTCTTTATTTCTTTAAATCTCAAATATACTTCTTAATCTCAGTAATTACTACTCTTTCTAGTACATATTTTACAACTACTTTTCTTATTTTCACAAAATATTCATTTTTAATACTCATTTCTGCAAACATATTCATTTTTAGGTACTCATTTCCACAAACAATATTCATTTTTTAGTACTTATTTCCACAAACAATATTCATTTTTTAGTACAGTACAGAACCCGTTATCCGGAAATCAGAAAACCAAAAAACCGGAACGAAATTCGATAAATTTTCCTGCCATTTTTTTAAAAAAAATGTTTTTTTCCTCATAAGATTTCAGGATTTTTCTTTCTTTTTTGAAAGATGTTTACCTTACCATCATTTTGGAAATAATCATTAGTGTATTACTTCATCGTTTTTTCTTCTTTTTAAGATTATTTCCAAATATTTTTTTTTTTAGTTGAGTTTGACAATAAAAAAAAACGGCTTTTTGTAGCGATTCAGAAAACCGGAAAAATCAGTTATCCGGAATAGCGATGGTCCCGATCGTTCCGGATAATCGGTTCCCTACTGTACTTATTTCCACAAACAATATTAATTTTTTAGGTCTAAAAATTAAAAACTCACTTTCTTAAACATTTTTGGCATCATTGCCATTTCTCATTCTTTGTGACTATATGTCATTATAACCTTAATGAAGTATAGACACCTTTATAAAATACAAACATCAAAATATGACGTAAAAAAAATACAATTCAAAAAACATAAATTCCACTTCACCTCATATCATTTCACCTTGGACACATCTGTGTCTTTAATTTGGAATTTAGGATTCCAATATTTTTAAAGGGAATTTGCTTGATAAGGGACTCTGTTCCTCAACAGGAGGAAAACAGCCCTGAATCACAGCTATCAGTGTTATGGAAGATCCTGGAAACTTTAATTGTGTCATCATCAATTATATGCATTTGTGGTTTAATATTTCCACAAAAACAAAAGATGAAGAAAAAAAATAAAACTTCGCCCTCATAACATGTTATCTCAGATATGGGTAAACACTACTCTGTTTTTCACAAATTAATGGTCAGATCTTCTAGAAAAGGGCGAAATATTTCTTATCATCAATATTTATGACAGTCCAGTATTTTTTTTAGCAAGTTACAAAATTCATCAATTTTTCTTGAATAATTCTTCTCTCTAATATTATTTATGACAGTTCAGGATCATTTTTAATAAATTACAAAATTCAATTTTGCCTTATAATAAAAGTACAAAAATATCACAACAGAAATTGGCTAAAATTTACATAAAATGTACTCTTAATTTTCACCTTCTGGTGTTAAATAAAATTCTTCAGCTGGATAAAAGTTTCCTCAATATTGTGCAAGGACCTGAATAAGAAGTTAATTTTCTAGTGTTAGGGTATTTATATTCTTCCTTTACTACCAAATCTCCTTCTTTAAGATCAGCATTTTTAAATTTCAAATCATATCTAAGTTTATTTTTCAAATGATGTTCCTTGGTTTTTTCGAAAGCTATTTCTCTGGCTTTTTCTACTGGGGGGTATAAAGGTTGATCAATAGGGGAATCAAAAGGCAAGGAGCTAAACATTAAATAAGCAGGTGGAAAAGTTGTAACAGCATGAGGAGTATTATTATATTCTGACGCAACCTGTTCAAGAATTTTAGTCCAAGGAATTTTTTTAGAAAAGTTATTTACTTTACATTTTAATCTAGTAACTATTAATTGTCCTACCCTTTCTGATTTTTCATTATATTGTGGATGGTGACTAGTTGTCAACAACTGTTTAACATTATGGTTTCTCAAAAATTTCTTAAATTGACTAGAAGTAAAGGCTGGGCTCCTATCAGTTAATAAAGCCTTTGGAGCATAGGATGTAAATAAAGGCTTCAACAAATTTGAGTACACTTCTGATGTAATATTTTTGCTACAAAAAGCCCAGATATATCTGGTACAAAGATCAATTACGATGTTTAAATATTTTTTAGAAGAGTTATAATAGTTAAAACCACCTACAGAATCCAGTGATATTAACTCAAAAGGTTCTTTGCAGGGTGGCATTGACTGTAACAAACCGTATTTTTTCAAGTATGAGATCTTATTCAACTGACAAGTTTCACAGTGCTTAACATAATTACTAATGACCAATAATAGTATGGAGAAATAATGCTTAACATTTTCTTTACACCTGGGTGACCATATTCTTCATGTACTTTTGAAATTAATTCTTCTCTTAAGGAGAAAGGGACTTCAACTTTAATTAAACCCTTTTTACTTACAGTTAAAACATCATTAATTTTCTTAAAGTTATTATTATTTACATTATCAAACCTTCAATAAATTTTTCTTTTTGAATTAAATGTGTTGAATAGCAATTATGGTGAGAAATTTTATTTCTAGAGAGCATATCTGCCTCTTAATTAATACTTCCTTTTTTATATTTTATCTCATATTCATACATTGATAACTTTAAAGACCATCTAAATGATCTACCTGTCAGATGTTTCACATTTCTCAACCAAACTAGAGCTGTGTGGTCTGTATGTATGGGGAAAGGTGTTCCATGAAGATAATGTTGATATTTATCAAGAGCGTCTACTATTGCTAAGCATTCTAATTCAGTAATTGAATAATTTTTCTGATAAGTTCTTAATTGCCTCAAATGGAAAGATATTGGATGTTGTGTTCCATCTGGGTGCTCTTGTTTATGGACTGCACCTACCGTATTTTTCGGCGGAAGCGCCGCGGCGCTATCGAAAAAAAAGTTGTTTTTTTCCTACATGCGGCGCTTCTGACTAAATATTTTTTAGTAGCAAAAAATTTTTTCAAGGAAAGTTATTTAAGATGAAATAATTTTCTGAGAGAAAGACTATTAAAAAAAATTAATGACGAAGTCGACGAAATATTCGCCCGTATCGCGATCTGCTGCAGAACATCGGCAATTGTAATTTGAGCGAACAGAAAAGTAAGTAATAGGACCCTAAATCCGACACTCACGGGACTGACGAAATGCCGAACTTTGGATCTCTTTCGGAAATTCCAATATGGCCCCCTAATATTACTATAATTTAATTCCATTGTTAATTTCAGAAAAACCGATAAATTTAGTCAAGTTTCGATCGTAGATTATGATGGGGTGAATTTAAAACTGGCCCATCTTAAGAAATTTTACAAATCAAAATAATAATCTATATAATATAATCAAGAAGAAATATTTTGAATCCTATGAAGAAGAAATAATCGTTTCTTCTTTGGAGCGAGATCTTAGTTCTCGTTTTTTCTTTTAGATAACATTTTGTTTTAACAAAAAACGCTTACCTCGCAAGAAAAAAAAAAGCTAACAAGGAACTACAAAAAAAGAAAAAAAATGTAACAATTAATGCTAAGAAACTAACAATGAATAACAACAAAAAACAAGCGAAAAACTAATAACGTTAAAAATAAAAGAAACAAGCAAACAACTATTAACAAGAAAAAAAACAAGCTAACTATTTACAAAAAAAAAAAACAAATTAGCAGTTAATAACTAATAAAAAGCGGCAAAATAAAAAATTTATAAATCGAATAAAAAACCGCAAAAGGGATAGAATTCATTTTTTTGTCTACATGGTAGTTTCAATGTCAACTGGGTGTGGCCAATTTATGGTCAAACAGAGGAGGGAAATTTGGGGGCAAATCAGTAAAGCACAAGCCCAGCTGTCAGGATTGATTGATCAGTTTTTTCCAACTTGCATTTCTTTATTTTGTTCATTGGAAATGCAGATGTTTTTACTTCTCAATTTATTTTAAACTGCTTAAGAAACAGATGTTTCCTTTGACACAGATTTTTTTTTTCAAGCTTTTTTATTTTTAGAAGATAAAATAAAGTAAGTTACTTCAACAGAATAAAATTCCAAATAAAAAGAATGTAGCTGATTTTTTTTTAATCTTATCAATATAAATTTCTTAAAAAAAAATAAAAAAAATTTAGATCAGATTAAGTGCTGAATTTTGGAATGCTGGATTAGGGGTCCCATACCCTTTTCTTCTCCCCAATCCCTTTAAAATATAACTGATTGATTTCTCCTGAACAGCTCCAGTAGAAATGACACGTGGAGGAGGTGGGGTACACTTCTCTTTTAAACATTTTCTTCTTTCTTTTTAAGTTGAGTCACATTGGGTTATTTCCATTGAAGGAGAGGGCATCATTCTACCCACTAAAATTCCACCCCCTAAGATTGTGAAAGTGAAACTTATTTTCTCTTCTCTCATTCCTTCAGAATTTTTTTGGGTCTTGTTTAGTTATTTATTATTCTTGTTATTGTTAGTTATTTCGTTATTATTAGCTGTTTCGTTATTATGTATTAGTTTTTCCTCAAATTGTTAACGGTAATAAATTTTAAAATCTTTTTATTTTAAAATCTTTTTTATAATAAATTTTTATTTTACTTTTCTTATTACATTGTTTTACTGATTTCTGTAATCAGTTCTGCGTAGCTACTGCACATATAAATAATTTTTTTGTTGTTCTTCTGTTTTTCGGCGCGGTGCCAACTGGTAAGAACAACTTTATTTTATATTGTTTTGTTGTTTTCTTTTTTTTTTTTGCTGAAAAAGAAATTTTTTATTATAATTTAGAAATTAAAACTTTACTTTATGAAATGCATACAAAAATTTAATTTTTTATTATACAGATATTCTAAATGGTAATTTAAAGGTCTCTTCTAAAAGGATGCTGATATGCCCGGTTTAGCGCCATTGCGGCGCTTACTATAACTTTTTTTTAAAAAATTTAAATTTTATCGATGTGCGGCGCTTGCAACGAAAAATACGGTATAGCCGCACCTGAAGCATCTACATACGAATGACATTTTCTCTGTGGGTTGAAAAGACATAAAACTGATTTGGAAAATAAAGCGTTTTTTAACTCTTCAAATGATTTTTGACAGTCTTCAGACCATACAAACTTAGCATCTTTTTTAAGTAATTTATTTAACGGCAATTTTAACTTAGCATAATTTTGAATAAAACTATGATAAACATTAATCAAACCTAAAAATCTCTGTAATGACTTGACATTATGAGGGGGAAGAAGTTTTTTAATTGTCTCTATATTTGCATCATTAGGAGAATATGTACGTTCGGAAATTTCATAACCGAAAAACTTAATACTTGTTTCACCAAAATCACACTTAGAACCTTTTAATTTGATATTTTCTAACCTACAAATTTCGAAAATTTTTCCTAAATGAATTAAATGTTCTTCAAGAGAGTAACTATGAATTATAATATCATCAAAGAAATTTTTAGCAAATTTAATGTTATGTTTTTGTAGTATTTGGCGAATAGCACACTGAAAAATACTTGGGCTGTTCTTCCAGCCAAAAGAGAGTCTTAACCACTCAAATAAGCCAAAATTAGTGGTCATTGCAAATTTTGAAGTGTCACAAGGTCTAATTTTTAAATGCCAAAAACCTGAACATAAATCAACTTGAGAATAATATTTTGCATTCGTTAAGTCATCAAGAGCATCATCAATTCAAGGAATTAGTTCAGCATCTGGTTTTATTATTAAATTTAAACGTCTAAAATCTATATAGAATCTATTTCTTTTTCCTTCATCTTTTCTAGTTACCATTGTTACAGGAGCTGAATATGGACTATGTGAAGGTTTAATAATATCATTTTCTAATAACTTTTTAATTTGTGTCTCAATCTCTAAATTATCTTGAGGAGAGCAACAATATGGGCATAAAGATATTGGCAATTCAGAAGTAAGAATAACCTTCTGAGGCTCTAATTTTATATCTACTATTTCCTGTGGTGAGTTATAATCCACAGATTCAAGTTATTTAGAATGTTTGCTCGTTGGTGATGAGCAAAGACTATCCTTAACTACACTGAGACACAAACATTTCGAATGAGTTACAATATTTTTAGAGCATTTTAGCTCATTTTCACCTTGAACAACAATTCTTTTATCAAAATCTATTTTAATATTAAATAAGTACATGTCAGGTAGTGATAGCAAACAATAATCTAAATTCGTATTAATACCGTACATTTTAATTTTATATGTCAATGTACCAATACAAACATCTATTTCAATTAAGTCAAAATCATGAATTGTGCCTTGTGTTTGTTGTAATGGAACTTTATATTTTGCTTCAATTTTTCTGTATTTAATATTTTTGAAGAATTTTGATGGAACAATTGATATCGTTCCTCTAGTATCACAAAGTTCCGGAATTTCAATTTTTGAGCTATCACTTCCAGACATAATCATATCACAAAAATATAAGGAATTTAATTGTCATTGTTTATTAATACCATGCTCAACCTTTTTGTCACATTTGTTTTGAGAAAAATTATCATTAACATTTTCACTCTTTTTGTCATATTTGTTTTGGGAAGATTTATCAGAAACAGTTCCATGGGGAATTTTTTCAGTTGGTCATTTCATTTCATTACTAGTATATTTAGAATGATTACTATACTGATTGAAACCAGTTCTTTCTTGGTAATTATAATTTCGTCCCGTATAATGCTGTTGATCAGTCTGATATCGGAACTATCCCGGACCATTCTGATAATTGTAAAATTAATTTTTATTTGTGGTGCATTATATGCAACACATCTCTGCAAAGTAGGAGAAAATTGTTTTTGTTTAGTACCTGTCTGTTTATTAATACCGATTCTTAAATATTCAAATTCATCTAGTTCAAAGAACTATTCATAGAATTCCATGTCTTAAGAAAATGTTGCTTTACTTCATTTGGTACTCTAGTTTTAATTTGGTTAGCAATAATTAATTCTTCAAATGATTCTATTTTAAGCTCAGCTAATCAATCATTAAAGTAAGCAGATATTTAATTGCAAAAATCGCGCCAAGAATCTTGAGATTTTTTATGAGTTGGAATTTTAATTGCTCTGGATTAAGTATATACCTTTTTAATAATAAAGTTTTAACGTGTGAGTAATCATGAGCCAATTCACCCCGTTCCCATGTCAGTTGGTTAACAATATCATAGGGTAACAGATTCAATAAATGAATAACATATTCCGTCCCGGGAATATTAGCTAATTTGGCCTTAGTTTCAAAATTTTTTAAATACAAAAATATCTCGTCTTTATAGGGATCAAGCGGTCGTGACAATTTCATTAAGGAAAGGTTTACATTAGATGAATTTACACTTGAAAATTTTTCCTTATCATTGCTTTGAAAACTTAATTTATAGAGTTCAAGTTCTTGATTTTTAGTTTTCAAGATTTGAAGTTCTTGCATTTTTTTCTTTTCTTCTAACATACGATTTACTATTTATTTCAGTAACCTTTCATTGTAATTCTTATCTGTTATTTTTTCCTGATTTCGGAAACTGGTTCGGTATCACTTATTAGTATTCCTAACTCATCTGCCAAAACAATTAAATCAGCTTTTACTAATTTACCTAAATAGGATATATATTTGTCATTATTTTCTAGACTTTAAACCTTTTCTCTTGAAAGTTGTAATTCTGATTTTTCCCGTTTTTCTTCTAAAATTCTACAAACTTTTTCTTGAGTTATAGATTCGTCATAATTTTTTTGCATTAAAATCTTATTTCTTATCTCCGTAACTGCGTTATTTTCATTAACATCTAAATCTAATTCTTTTGCCAAATTTACCAGTTCTGATTTAACTAGTTTCCCGAGATATGACATTTTTCATAACACTAATTATCAATAACTTAAAAATAAGGTAATTATTTTTGCAATAAGAGAAATGAAAATCAAAATCAATTGAAAAGAAAAATCAAAGTATTGCATTTTTAAAATACCAACACACTCTATAATAAAACATAATTTCTATTTATGACTATCTTAACTATTATAATAAAACTATTATTTTTTATTCACTTAGTTCAACAAAGTTATTTTCAAAACTTACCAATCTTCATCTGTTGAAGGTTTAAAACGTGAGTGCACAATAAAATAAAAAAAACACCTAACAATAAACATCCATTTATTTTCATCCTCGAATCTTCAATATTTTTCTCCTGCGAGAAAGTTGGTCCTTTTCCTAGGGCGCAGCAAGAACAGTCCAGGCAGGGGCGGCGAAGGTCATCACTTTGGCGAGCACACAGGGCTGAAGTAATATCACCTCTCCTTCCTTTTGGTTTCGAGAGGCGGCGAAGTTTACCATGGGATCTCCATAGGTGCGGCGAAGTTTACCACGGAATCTCCATAGGCGCGGCAAAGTTTATCATGGGATCTCCATAGGCGCGTTGAAGTTCACCATCGAATCTCCATCGGACTTCAGGGGCGCAAGAATAAGGAAACAGATTTCCATGCATCAGACTTTCCGTTCCAACCATAGAAGGGGACAATAACGGGAGTTCATCAATCTTTTAAAATTGCATTTCTAATTCCCGTTCATTTGTTCAATTCAAAAAATCCTTGCAATAATCTTTAAAATTCACGTTCATACGTTTCCCGGCAAAAATTCCTTCTATTCTAGTTCATGGGTTTTCGGCAGAAAATCCTTCTATTCTAGTTCATAGGTTTCCCAGCAGAAAATCTTGCCGGCTTTCCTGTCATGCCTTTGTCCTGTAACAATTTCTTTCCGTGTTTTTGTGCTGTGACTTTTGAGCCGAGTCTTTCATTTTATCATAATATTGCTGTCTATAATATTTGCAGTCGTAATTCAATATCCTTTTTTATAAGGATGACAACATAATAATTTTTCTAGGCTTTTATTGAGGAAAAAAGTTGAAAAGCTATTTACAAATTATATACATGGAGCAGAGCTCCTGGACACAAATTTACTGTGGCATTTCCGAAAGATAAGTGTGTGCTTTTTTCCAAGTAACATACAGTTATTCTTTCTTGTCATGTGATCTATAATATCCAGACTTCTTTGTTAGAATTGATGCCGTAAGATCATGCGACTGGATGAGGATGAATTAATATCTCAAAATATTTATTGATTTTAATGGGAATTCGGCTTCATTAAGATATTTTACTGCGCAGTATGGACTCATTTTATAAATAAGGATTACATTGCTATTTAATGAAAGTTAATATATATGCGAAGAGTTAAGTTAATTATGTGAAAGAGATTATTTAAAGTTCTCATCTGTTAGAAGGGCTAGTCTACAATAAAAATATAATTCTCTTTAGGTTCAGTTTTAAAATCCATTTAATTCTATTAAGCTATTATTTAGATGTTACACACACACAGGTACGCAAGAACCTGCAACCAGGGACGCGTGTGCTGTTACCCGTGACTGAGGACCTCCGTTAACACTAATCATACCATAACGGGTCAAGAAACCCGTTTTTGTATGTTGTATTGTATTGTATTGAAAAGTGTTGGTATGTTTAGTGTTAATAATAGGTGTATTTTGATAAAATTTGGGTATATATATTCTAGTACATGGTAGATAATAGTTTAATGCTCAAATTTGAAATATTTTTATTTTTTCGAAGTATGCAATTTTGCAAGGTAAGCGAGGACTTCTATACACAACATACACACTTTACACAGCTAATTGAAGACCTTCAGTAGAAAATGTTGCATAGCATGCATTTTTGCAGAACTACTCTGTTCCAAGTCATTTAAATTTTGAAGCATTTAGTTAGGAGATGTTTATACTTTGTGTTTTACATTTTATTTAAATGTTATCGCAAAAAAATTAATATATTTCGTGTTTAGGTGCTGAATTTTTTGATACCTTTTTGGTCCTAGAAATATGACAACTCGAATGAAAATTAATAACCATACGGCAAAATAGACTTGACTTTATAGCTTTTTAAAAATTATATTTTGTTAAAATTTAAGATACTTCCCTTCAACTCTCAAATACCATACTTTTTTTTTTCATTTTTTTCTTCATTATTTTGCTTATGTTAGGGCACTAAACTCTGTCGCGGATTAAAGCTCATCCAGATTCAGATCAATAAAAATAAACTTATTTGGGAAGTAAAGGCGGTCGGCGCGCACTGCAGACTACATTGCCAGTACAATTCCTATAAAACTGGAGTTCCTTGCGCATGACGGATATTTTGTTCTCATGATATTTAGTTTTTTTTTTTTAATTTGGTTATGCTTGCCATTTTTATAAATATTTAGTTAGGAAGTCTGGTTAATTTTTTATTGACGAAACTTATAACATGTTCATAACTAAAGTTGTTTTCAACTGAACTAATAATAACGAAATAACTAATAATAACAAGAATAAGAAATAACTAAGCAGGCCCCAAAAAAATTCTGAAGGAATGAGCGAAGGGGAGATAAGTTTCACTTTCACAATCTTTGAGGGTGGAATTTTAGTGGGTAGAATGATGCCCTCTCCTTCAATGGAAATAACCCAATGTGACTCAACTTAAAAAGAAAGAAGAAAATGTTTAAAAGAGAAGTGTACCCCACCTCCTCCACGTGTCATTTCTATTGGAGCTGTTTAGGAGGAATCAATCAGTTATATTTTAAAGGGGTTGGGGAAAAGAAAAGGGTATGGGACCCCTAATACAGCATCCCAAAATTCGGCACTTAATCTGATCTAATCTTTTTCGTTTTTTTTTTTTAAGAAATTTATATTGATAAGACAAAAAAAAATTAGCTATTGTCTTTTTATTCTGTTGAAGAAACTTACTTTATTTTATCTTTTAAAAATAAAAAAGAAGCTTGAAGGAAAAAAAAAAAATCTGTATCAAGGGAATCATCTGTTTCTAAAGCAGTTTAAAATAAAGTGAGAAGTAAAAACACCTGCATTTCCAATGAACAAAATAAAGAAATGGAAGTTGGAAAAAACTGATCAATCAATCTTGACAGCTCTGCTTGTGCTTTACTGATTTGCCCCAAATTTCCCTCCTCTCTTTGACCATAAATTGGCCACACCCAGTTGACATTGAAACTACCACGTGGACAATAAAATGAATTTATTCCTTTTGCGGTTTTTTATTCGATTCATTAACTTTTTTTATTTTGCCGCTTTTTATTTTTTCTTCTTAATTGTTGCTTGCTTGTTTTTTTTTATCGTTATTAGTTTTTAGCTTGTTTTTTGTTATTATTCATTGTTAGTTTCTTAGCATTAGTTGTTAAAAAAATGTTTTTTTGTAGTTCCCTACTAGCTTTTTTTTTTTTCTTGCGAGGTAAGCGTCTTTTGTTAAAACAAAATGTTGTCTAAAAGAAAAAACGAGAACTATGATCTCGCTCCAAAGAAGAAACGATTATTTCTTCTTCATAGGATTCTGAGTATTTCTTCTTGATTATATTATATAGATTATTATTTTGATTAGTAAAATTTCTCTTAAGATGGGCCAGTTTTAAATTCACCCCATCATAATCTACGATCGAAACTTGACTAAATTTATTGGTTTTTCTGAAATTAACAGTGGAATTGAATTATAGTAATATTTGGGGGCCATATTGGAATTTCCAAAAGAGATCCGAAGTTCGGCATTTCGTCAGTCCCGTGAGTGTCGGATTTAGGGTCCTATTCTTCATTTTCTGTTCGCTTAAATTACAATTGCCAAGGCGCTAAATAGATTTATATCTTGCGATTTTTCCTTAAGCTAGGGGTGGATACAAGATGCATACCTTTTAAATTTTCTCCTTATGCATTGTTTTTTTAAAATTATTATTTCGTTTATTTATTTTCTTACAGGCTGCTGCCGAAAAATTGCTAAGAATTGGCGATGTTCTGCAGTAGATCGCGATACGGGCGAATATTTCGTCGACTTCGTTATTAATTTTTTTTAATAGTCTTTCTCTCAGAAAATTATTTCATCTTGAATAACTTTCCTTGACAAATTTTTTTGCTACAAAAAAATATTTCGTCAGAAGCGCCGCTGCATCGAAAGCGCCGCATGTAAGGAAAAAAAACCAACTTTTTTTTCGATAGCGCCGCGGCTCTTCCGCCGAAAAATACGGTAGATGATAACTGGATAAAAAATAACTAATAATGATAACTTGAAAAACATAATACTTTCGTTTAAAAATTAGCGTTGAAAGGGTCTCGGATATTTGAAAAAATCGTAGAAATAGTTGGGAAATTTGGTGCTTCAAGAATTTTAAAAATAATAAAATAATTTATAATAAAAAATGGAAACATTGATGAATACTAGCATTTTTATTTATTTATATTTTGAAATGTGTCAAAGCATTATTCATTAACAATTAATAAATTCATTGTATAGGAAAATGTTTACTGTTTGCATTATTGCAGAAAGGTCACTGTCCTTATACTATTTATGGGCTTGATCCTTCTGTTTGACGGTTCATTTTGAAAAGTGAGGGAAGTCTCTCCCCCACTATGCTTTGGAACAAAGAAACATTGGTGCCGGTAGGGCACAAAAAATGGGCCCTGCCTAATTTGTGAAAAGATGATTCTGAGAAATTCCCACTCTTTCTGCTTTTCCGCACGTTTTGCTCCCTTTGAAAAGTGATTTTTATTTTGAGAAACTTCTGTTGTACTTTCTTATTGCTTAAAACTGTATAAATAAATGTATATATTTTTTTTATTATGTTGGGAAGTTAGGAAAATCATTTACACTTATTTGTTTGCTCGAATGTTGAATGCATTACTTGGTGACAATAAATAAGAACAAAAATGAAAAAATAAACAACTTCTAGCTTATGTAACAAATAGACATTTTAAATTTAAAAATGATAAATGAAATGTCAATTTAACTGCTTTGAAAATAAATTGAACTGTAAAAATGACTTGAAACTGTATTCGAAATTTACGAAATAACCAGGAATGCACAAACTCAATTTACAAATACAAGCTGAAAATTGCAAATTTTACTTTGTTTCATTCTAAAAATTTATAAACTTTTATAAATTATCAAAGGAAATATTGCTGAGTTACAAAATGTAGTCTGCATAGAATTGGATTGAACGCAAGTTTTAAGCAATGCCAGAAATTATTGGTGTTAACATATTCCTTTCATTCCTTTTCATTTTTATTTATTTATTTTAATTTTTTTTACATATGTGCCCATTTAAATTAAAGGGATTTTTTTCTCCCTTTTAAATTTATTTATTAGTGCAACAGTGTCCCTGAGGTTAATACATTTTTTTAAGAATAATTTCAAAATATATATAATAATTGTTGAAAAGCGCTGTTTACTTATTACAGTGGAAAGTCGCGTATCCGGAATCGGCGTGACTTTCCGAAGTCCGGATAATCGATTTTTCTGTATAACAGACCCCCAAGGTAAACAGAGATTAAAATGATCTGAATCTAAGAAGCAAAAATTAAATAACATTATTTTTCGGGCAATAATGTTTTAGTATTCGAATGATATCTAACCAATCAAAAACAAAATATTAAAAAAAAAAATTATTATTGCTATTATAAAAATAAATATAGGAAACTAAAAAAAATTACAGTTATGAAAATATTAATTGCTCTCTCCGCCATTTTGAACTAGAACGTTTCAAGCAAGAAGGGGAAATTCCCGTCATTCATTCATTAAGGTGGGTAGGTGAAGAAGCAAAATTCATTTCCTTCTTACTTGTCATTTAAGTTGAAGTGGGGGGGGGGAAGTGACAAGTCCTTATTTTCTCTCCTGTCATTGGCTATCAATCAAGCATAAAGGCGTGGCATGCTGATTGGGTTCTCTTTATTTTTTCTTGTGTGACTAAAGGGGATTCCCCCTTCACTTTAACGTTTGCTGTGTTTACCCTATTTCACAGTACTTCTTTCCCTAACACTTTATCAAAAAGGTTCCAGGAAATGCCTCTTTTACTAGCCAGCTGCACAGGAAAGAAGGGGGAGGGGACTCAATTATGCTCTTTTGAAAACAAATCTCCCCCCCCCTTTCCTGCATTCCAGAGGAGGAGCGTTACTAACGGTATGGTCTTGGTAGATCTTCTGTTCTCTTTTCTGTTGATTTATGGGTTTAATGCATAGATCACTAGAAGCTAAGAAAGGAAAAAACCTGTCAAAATACTTTTTTTTAATTTTTTTTTTTTTTAAGAGAGTGGGGAAGATGAAGAAATGTTTGTTTATTTTGATTGTTAAAAAGTGTCCGGGAAATTGACCCTTCCGGAAAAGGGACGTCCGGATATGGGACGTTACACTGTATTGTCAATGGTTAGGAAGTTCACACAGAGAAATTTATATTTAAGTTACATAAAGGTTTTTTCTCTCATTTTTTAAATTAAAAATAATAGTTTTAGCAGAATTTAAAGCTTGAAAAAAAAATAAGAAATCAGTTCAAATAATTTTTACAAGCAAATATAATTTTAAAAGTACAGTGTATGAATTAAAAAATCTTATTTAGAATTGAAAACTTTTTTTCCAATTGAAATGTTTAGAAAACCTTTCTGAATTTTTCTTTTATGAATCTAGACAGCGTACGTTATTTCCGTTTTCACAGTATATGTTTAGAATTTTTTCTTAAAGATAAGAAATTTATAAATAATGAAAAATAAAAAAATAAAGAAAAAAAGACGTAGACATTATAAAAAGTTTATTTACCAACCTTTTTAAACAATGACTGCATAATTACTTCGAAATTTACTGGAGCACAACTATATATTTTAAGTTTTAGTTTTTTCTTCTTTTTTTTAAATTTATAATTTTAAAGTTTTATTTTAATTTCACTTAAACTACAGTAATTTTGGTGATAATAGCTAAAAGTTTTTTTTTGAAATAAATTACTGATAAATTATTTCACACTAGCTGCAAAATAAATGCACTGTTTTTATAGTTAAGATTGCAATACAAAAAATCTGCAGTTAACTTTAGAAAAACTACCAAACAACTTCAGTTCTGTAGAAAAACTGCAGTGTATTTTTAGATAGGTCTTCCTATACTTAAGGTGTCAGAATTCGTCGAAAAAAGGATATGTTCATTCAGAGAAGGTACGTTTTTGTGTCTGATTTCATAACTTACTATATCGTTTGCACTAATTAATAAACATATTTGAGGTCACTTCCTCAAACCATTAAGATTAAATCCTAGAAAGAGAAGACCTGATCAAAAATTATTCAAGTGGTCCGTTTATTTTTTTGCACACAATAGAAGATTATAATTCATAACTCAAAGCCTCTACGATGTTTATTATATAGTAATTTTTTCATGATTATTGAATAAAAAATAATTAAATAATTACTTTTTTTAATAAAATGTATTTTTTCTCGGCAATTTTTTAAAAAAAACTATTTGCACTTTGTTTATCACGCAAAAAAAAAAAACTTTTAAGTGTCATTAGATTACATCTGAATTTTTGCTTTAAAATAACTTTCTCAATCAAGTAAGGTTTCTTAAATAATTCTCTCGATTATTACACTTATCTCATAAAATAATTTTTTTATTACTTTGGAACGATTAACGAGGTCAAATTTTTACTCAATAAAATGTAACTGTTTTTCAAAAGTGAAATTTTTACGCATGACAACAGTAATTTAAAAAATAGCTGTTTTATAGGGAATCTGATGCAGATTAACCAAGTAAATCCTTTGTTTTTTATCAGTATTTCTGATACACTCATGAAAAACGCAACTCAGGATGCCCTATAAAAATATTTTTCATGAAAAAATAATAATGAATTCAAAGATTTAAACTATAAAGAACCTCTAAAACCCATTTTTTATTGTAGCTTGTTATTTCCCCCCTACTGTAAATATATAAAAGTGCAATAAATATATAAAAGTAAAATAAATAAATGTATTATATTTTCAGATGTCATAAATGAGAAATTTTTATTAATCATCGAGTTTTAGTTGATAATTAGAATTTGCATCTATGTAGACTAAACAATTGGTATGGCATAAGCTTGCTCGAAAACGGTTTTTTAATATATTTGTTTTTAATTATACAAAATGTTTTTAAAAAATTTTAAAAGTTGAAAATTTAGCGAAACTAAAATGGACTCTTTTAAATTTAAATATTATTTTAAATTAGTATTATGTACATTAATTTAAACAAATTGGGAATTATAATTAAAGTAAAAAATGTTCCGAGCTAAACAAAAATGTTTGTTTCTTACTTTTTAAAGGGGAAATAATTTTTTTTAAAATTCAAGTGAACAAATAGTAATTGTAACTCAAATTGTAAAGGTATTTTCCGCAGTGAATGTTATACTACTACCTCCTTGCGAATTACCTTATGGTAAATTAAAAAACGTTTTTTAAAAAATTTTCCGAGTTTTAGAATTTATTTTTTTACGTAAAAAATAAATTGCTAAAATTTTAATAAAAAAATAAATCTACAAGGATTTTAGACTGAAAAGAATGCTGGCGATCCACCCTCAGAAGAAACACTTGCCCGGCTCTAATCGGTCAGTGTAGACAAGTGACTAGAATAGCACTCACAAGAAGCACATTTAAAAAACCCGCGAACTCCTCGCTCCTTCCTGCCGAAATGTGAGATCAAACACATTGTGAGTTTTGAAGGAATCCACTAATCTGAAAGTTAAAAAGTGTGAACTCCAAGACCTACTTCAAAAGTTTTCTTCTTTTTTTTTTTAAATTTTTTTTTAATATTTTCAATTAATTTATTTTCCAAAGCCACAGAGAACATCATTAGTATTTATGTCAGTCGTTTTATCCACGGTTATTTACAGCGTGATGACAACATAATAAAGAAAAAAAAATATTTGTTTCCTCAGATCTACAAAAAAACTAAGAATCTACTATATTTCTTAAGATTTGTGAAATTTCATAATCATCTCATAATTTTATGAATAATTAATATATCATAATCAACTACAATAATCAATAACAAATCATAATCATTTGCAAATACAGTCATTTTTTAATTAATTAAAAAAAGTAGAATACTTAGCTTTCTTTGTCGATTTTTTTTTTAAATTTCAAGTAGTGATATCATTTGGTAACACCATAAAACAAAAACAACAACAACTTTAATTATGTTCCTAACATTATTTAATTTTTTTACATTGCTTTGGATATTTTTGAAGAAAAATTTAAGTTTATTTTTAAAAAATTATTGTGATTTATTTTGATGCTTGTAGATTTTATATTATTATGCTTGCAGGTATTTTTTTAAATTCGATTACCATACCTTTCCGAAATTGATGATTTCAAATATGCCTAAAAACGGATAAAAATGTAATATTTTGGAGTAAAATTAAACACGTTATTTTGATTTTTGATCATGCAGTCACATTGTAATTAGCGATACTATTTCACACTTTTTATTAAAATCTTGTCTACTTTTTCAAAGAAATTTTAAACCAACTTAAAATTGTTTAGCATCATACTTATTGAAAGTTTTGAACTCAAATGATTATGATTATTCTTTGATTCAATTTCCAAAAATCAAAACTCACTACACTTTTATTATATAAAACTATGAGATGAATTCACATGCTAAACATTAAACTTGTTTATCTTACTTATCTTATTAAAATTTTTTGAAGAAATTTTTCTAAATTTGCGTTTTTGTGAAAATCCTCCTGAGTCTTACCCGTATGATAGAAGTTTTGGCATCTTTTAATTTTAGTAGAGAAATGAAATTTAAGAATGCGATTTAATTTAAATTTCATTACTCAGAAACGATTCAGCCGATTTCGCTCAAAATTTCGTATTTTATGAATAATAGTAACGTACTTTGAAATGATGTACAAATTTGTATACCTTATGATTTAAACAATATTTGACCGTCAGTAAAATAGTCCATGAAATATGAGATACTATGCAGAAAGAGAAATTAACAACAAAGGACTTAAATTTTCTTTCACTCCCTACATTAATTATTGTTACCATATTTTTAGAATTGCAGCTTCTTTCCTTCATAATATTGTGATGATCAAGAATCCAAAATTATGGATGAAAAAGCATGTTTCTGCAGAGAGAGAGGCGTTTACGTTTTTGCTTTTGATTTCGTAACTTAAATTATCTCTTACGTAATCTTATTATCATACCAGTTTTCAGCCTCATGAAATATTGTGACTGCATCATAGTACGTGACAGTGTACATTTAACAATTTGCAATCATATACACGGGGTTGAAAATGCAAACCTAATGCCAGAACGTTTCTAGGGGCAGACGCAGATGCTACATCGCCATCCAAGCGGCAACGATTGTCAGAGGTAGAATAATATTGATAATAAAGTAGGAATCCACCAGAAATTCAAACCAAACAGAAGATCTTGCTTTAAACAAGCAATGATTTTTCTGAGTAGTGATGAAATTACCGTAAGTTTTGTAACATGAGCACTGCCTAGAACCTAGAAGACATGCCGACGCATAGCCAGGAAGGCATGCCATTGCTTGTCTCATCATCTGAGATTCTGAGCGCTACTTAATGCCCATTCTCTTAGCATTTGGTTTAGCATTGAGCATGTGAGAATCATTAGAAACTACTTCAAGAAAAACTGCTTGCTTGTTGCAATAGGTTAATCGCATGCAGTAAGAATGGCCCCTTAAATATGAAACTACGGGTAAAATCTTAAACAGGAAAATGATATTTTATTTTAAGCTTAGCATTTTTAAATTTCATCCTAAATGAATCCAGATTTTCCCTTCCAATGATAGAATCTTAGTTTAATTTCATTTTGAACAGCCCTTGCGCGTAACTGTCGACGCAGTACCTGCATCAGACTCTAAAAAGCATCTAGTTAGGATTGCATTTCTAATTAGCATTGCTATTTCATCCGAGTTAACCTTCCAAGCTATTATTTCTTCTAGTTTTGATTAACTTTGTATAATTTCAAAATGAGTTATTGTTTCTATTTTTATGAAGTTTTCTGACTGCAACACTTTCAAAACTTGATTTATTACTCTATTAAAGTACATTAAATTGTATAAAAAATGGATGCATTATATTGTCGATAAAAAATATAAAATGTTCCAATGATGTGTAAGGAAAAGAAAAACACAAATGAATTTTAGATTATTTATTTTTCATTTAAGATAAGAGGATGTTAGTGAAATAATGGATCTATCCATAAGTTTAAAGTAAGATCGGGTTAGTAATTTTTTAAATTTGTATATTTATAATTTTTAAATAAACGTATTTTAGGAAAATTACCTAATTTTTTATCTCAAGTGTCTGTTTTGTATCAGGATTTCATTTTAAGGTCTTTAAAATGAAGAAATTTAGTGCAGGCATCTCTGGACCAGACTATTTTATCAAACGAGCTCAGCTTCTGAAATTTTATTGTGTATAAAATGTTCAGACAAATATAAAACAGTCGACTAATTAACGAAGAAATTTCCTTACAAAATTATTTGTTAGCACACTAACACTAACATCACACTATTATAATGTAAATCTAAAATCCAAGATTTTTAATAATGTAAATAAAGTAAATAAATAAGGAAATATTCCAAAAGAATTTTAAAAAAATCAGAAAACTGGCTCTGTAATATTTTTGAATTTAAAATCTCCTTAGTAGCAATTTTTTATTAACCTTCACGGGAATTTTTGCAAATTGTGTTGTTAATGCAGGGTGGCTATGGTCCAGAACTATTTAAAAAGTGATAACAAAATGCTATTGTTTAAAATTTCACCAATTTCAATTCCACTCTCAAGGTAAGATTTTAACAATTTTAACATACATATTTAATTTACTACTATTTTTTTGTTGTTGATTAAAATGAAAAATTTTGATCCGTTTAATATTTTCTTTCACTTTGTAAAATTTTCCAGACTCTTGCAATCCTGTGATAACTTCAGGCGCACAGTGCGCAAAATGATATTGCGAATTCTCTGAATAACTTCGGGCTAGTGGTTAAAATTTTATGTACTAGGATTCTTCAGTCTCCAGCTAATTAAGCATGGACTATATTTTCTCCCTGGATGCCCTTTGGCGAGGGTGAGACAAGGTTGACTAATAAAAATAGATTATATTTTAAGTTTTGAAATTAGATACAAAAACTTACTTTCTCTGAGTAAATAAACCCCTTTTTTTTTTAAACGGATGTGGATTTCTGATGAATTTTTGAAGATATGGAGGGTATTCTAAGCTGACCACCGTCCTCAGAAAACTAAACAAAAAAAAGTGCTAAAATTTCAAAATGTGTATTTGAAAGCCCAAGATTAACGTTTGCAATTAAAAAATCTGAGAACAAAAACCCCTCGTCGAGAGTCTCTGAAGAGGATGTATATATATTTTAAACAATTGAATAGGCAAAAGGATAAGTTTTAGAACATTCTTTTAAAAAAATTTCTACCAGTTTAGTTTTTTGAGGGTGCTGGTCACCTTGTAACCTTTATAGAAAATATGGCCCTCGTTTAAGTAGGAATGCAATCTTTAATGTTAATTTTTTTACATGTTTTGCTATATCTCAAGAACTTTTTAAGCTATTCGAAAAGTTTTTACACACATTCATAAAAATTGTTTATTCGAATTCCTTCGGTTATTATGAATTCCTTGCAAAAATTAGTTTTTAATAATTGCTTTTATTCTTCTATTTAATAATTGTCGAAAAATTTATGAATAATAAAGTATACATATTTTTACATCCGATGCAGTGATAAAATATAGTTTCATTGTGAGGGAGAAACACTCATTAACTTTAAGGGGCCTACACGCCCAAGCGCTTTCATATCTAAATTATTGGAACTATATTTTCCAGATTGCGATTACACCTCATATTTTCTAGATCACAAATGAAAATCAGTCTAAAAAAATATTGTCTTTATTCAGACAAGGAACACTTTTGAGTCTGATTTCGTACTTCCAACATCGTCTTTAGTTTTTAATTAGTAGAGGTGAAGCCTTCGAACCATTAATATTGAATCTAAGTATATGAAAAACAGATCATTAGATAATAATGTTATATAGAGTGTTCGCTTTTTTTTTATTTTGGGAAGAATGTTCTTCTTTGAAAAATATACTTTGACTAAGAGTATATACTTATACTTTCACTAACAAGGGAAACTAGGGAAGTGTGACTCACCAATTTTGAAATAAGCTAGTAGGATGTATGCCTTATGAGGAATAATTTTAGGGGGCAACATTCGTTTCGGCCCATAGAAGGTTCTGTGAGAGATAAAAAATAAATCAATGTATAGAAAAATCGGTATTTTATTACTTTAATGCAGACTATTAGTTATTGTAATTGTTTCATACTTCAATTAATTTTGTGGTACTTTCACGTACTATATAATGCATATTTATTGTCAAAATTGATTTTGAAAATTTTATATATCTGTAGTTTTTCAGAAAAACCTGTTAGGTTAATTTAAAAAAAAAATTTACATCAAATTTGTTTAATTTTTTTTCCAAAAAACTTTCAAAATTAATTGTAGTATGTAATTGCAAATCAATTAATTAATTAACAATTAATTCATAATTAATTAACAATTAATAAAAAATTAATTAACAATTTATGAATAATTATTTTTTTGATTAATTTATCAATCAGCAAATTAATTAATTATCCAACTAATTACAAATTAATTGGATTATGAGACAATTACAATAACTAATAGTCTGCATTGAAGTGATAAAATACTGATTTTTCTATATATTGAATTATTTTTTATCTCTCACAGGACTTTCCATGGGCCGAAACGAATGTTAATTAATTTATTAATCAGCAAATTAATTAATTATCCAACTAATTACAAATTAATTGGATTATGAGACAATTACAATAACTAATAGTCTGCATTGAAGTGATAAAATACTGATTTTTCTATATATTGAATTATTTTTTATCTCTCACAGGACTTTCCATGGGCCGAAACGAATGTTAATTAATTTATTAATTAGCAAATTAAATAATTATCCAATTAATTACAAATTAATTGGATTATGAGACAATTACAATAACTAATAGTCTGCATTGAAGTGATAAAATACCGATTTTTCTATACATTGAATTATTTTCTATCTCTCACAGGACCTTCTATGGGCCGAAACGAATGTTGCCCCCTAGAATTATTCCTCATAAGGCATACATCCCACTAGTTTATTTCAAAATTGGCGAGTCACACTTCCCTAGTTTCCCTTGTAAGAGTACTTAAGATACAGTGTGATATTATGAATTACTAGAAGACTCTGTTCCATACTCGCTTCGTTCTCCAATCCTCGCAATTGCCTGTCATTTTAATATATATATATATATATAAATACAAGAAAATGCGAAGAAAGTTCCGGTTTTTACAGGTTTTTTTAATAAATAAATTTTCATCTTTTTTTTTTTTTTTCCTTTTTTTTTTTTTTTTTTTTTTTTAAATTTAAAACTGTTATTTGTTATTTTTTTACTTATTATTTCTCCCTCCTTTTTTTTCATATGTCTGTAATTTTTCTTTGTTTTATCTTCTTTTTGAACTTATATATATATATATATATATATATATATATGTATATATATATATATATATATATATATATATATATAGTGGCTACAAGGTGGCTAGCTCCCTGAAAAATCTAAACTGGTAAATAATTTCTTTAAAGAAAATTCTGAAGCTTATCTTTTTGCCATTTCAATTGTTTAAAAAATATATACATCTTTTTCAGAGATTCTCGACGAGGGGTTTTTGTTCTCAGATTATTTAATTACGAAGGTTAATCATTGGGTTTTCAAATACATATTTTGAAATTTTAGCACTTTTTTTTTTAGTTTTCTGAAAATGGTGGTCAGCTTAGAATACCCTCCATATCTTCAGAAACTCATCAAAAATCCACATCCGTTTAAAAAAAATGGTTTATTTATTCAGAGAAAGTAAGTTTTTGTTCCAATTTCAAAACTTAAAATATAGTCTATGCTTAGTTAGCTCTCAATCAATTCAGACTGAAAATCCTAGTACATAAAATTTTAACCACTAGCCCGAAGTTATTCAGAGAATTCGCAATTTCATTTTGCTCACTGTGCGCTTGAAGTTATCACAGGATTGCAAGAGTCTGGAAAATTTTACAAAGTGAAAGAAAACATTAAACGGAACAAAATTTTTCATTTTAATCAAAAAGAATAGTCGTAAATTAAATATGTATGTTAAAATTAAGAATACTTCAGTGACCCAATTTGTCATCATCTTGATTAAATAATATAACTACAGATGAAATCAGACAATGACTTGATTTAAGAACTTCACTTAGAAATTGTTCGAGGCTTTAACTACCAAAAGTCTTTAACGCATTTATTGGATTTTATTAGTTAAAATACTATGGCATGATAAATATGTAGTTGAGAAAAATATCTTCGTTAATTTGTATAACCATTTCATCACTTTTCTACATTTTATACACATTTCTTTTAAATTTTTTGTAATTAAATAGATTGTAATTAAATATCAAGAGCAAATTAGCTTGTTTTATTGTAAATGTCTAACAGTTTTAATGTTTATTAAGTGAGAGTAATTACATTAATCATGGAAAGGAATTTTTTTATGAGTACCTAAATGTTCGATGAATTTTATTTTATATCATATATTTGGATTAAAAAGTTAATTAAATTAGATTTTAATTTTTAAAATTTTTTACAAAATTTGAAGAAAAAATATTAAAAATTTATTTTAATAAGTACGCTTTTCATGTTAAAGCATTGAGACGAAAATAAAAATAATAGTATAAAACAATAATAATGTGAAATAGACTGAAAATAATGAAATATTAATTATAAAGTAAACTAATAATATAAAAATAATATTATAAATTATAAAAGCATTAAAAAATTTTTAAAAAAAATACTGTGGATAATCATTGTAATAATTATTTTTATTCCCTTAGTTATAAAAAAAAGAGAGAGAAAAGCTCATCGATTGAGACTGGTCTTCCAAAGCCTTCTTAGCATTTGTTTGGAAATAATTCTTAGGGGGTCGGGGGTCAAAAACCAGTTTTACTCTCCCCTCAACTAGGAGGAGGAGGGAGTGTTACTTCCGCGTCATTGTAAATAGTCTGAGAATAAAATAAAGAAAAGAGGATACCCTTTTACTACCCGCTAAATATTTATATTTGGAAAAGTATGCATGGAATATGTAAAGTTTGTTTGAAATACATTATTATCAAAATGATAATGTTATATCTAATAAAAAGAGATAAACTGAAAACTGTCGAGATCTGTACTTGGGTATTAATAAAACATGATTTCGTTACAGAAAATTACTTGAATGTTTCTCATCTAGTTTTTATGATATATTTTAATTTTTATAAACTGTTGTACTTATTCTTCTGCTTTGTGAAGTACTTAAATTAAACACTTTTTAACTCAACTCTTCAGAGTAGTTTTGAAAATTACAAGAATCAAACAAAAAGAGTAAATAAATAAATTAAATAACTACGATAGTTGTTTAATTAAGTAAACACGTAGCTGTTGACATGGAATGATTGAATGAAAATGGTTTTTAGTCGCAAAATAAGTAATGGAAAATTCTTTAATTTGTACAAAGAATTTTGTTTTATTTGAAAACTATATAGGAGATAGTATCAGTGGTTCTTACTTCTTCTGTGTTGCGAATTATATGATGTGTTTACATTTTTGTAATAAAAATAAGATTAAAAAAATTATATAGAAAGAGAATTTTTAATTTTCGGTTTTAAGGTTAGCTACTGCAATAGTGTACTCGTTTTAGTACATAAATGTTCGGCTTTTTCCTAAGGAGACGAAACAATGTGTTATAAAAAGAATTATTTACTTTATTATTTATTTTTAAAAAAGATACGCAATGTGTGAATTTATTATGGACAACGTAGCTAGTTCATATGATTTATTTAAAAACATGCTTGAAAACTTTAAAAAGATAGTTCTTAGAAAAACGCGTTTGATATCCAGCATCAGAATATTCTCTTATCAAATTGATAGTTTTTAATAAAGAGATAAACTCACTAACTAAACATCTTAAAACTATTAATAAAATAAAATAAAAAAGAGGATGAGTTTATCATTTGTAGGTTGAAAATTTCACGTGTAGATTTTTTTGTTAAAGAGCAATATTTTTTTGAAACGTAAAATATTTACAACTAAAATATATTGGTTTCATGCTTTCACTTATTACGTATTAGATAAAACTAAGTATTCAATAGGTCATTCAAGGATATAAAGGTCACTCATTAATTATGGAATCATAGAATTGGAATTATGGAATTTGAATTAAATTATTGTTTTTATTTTATGTTCATTAAATTCTAGATGGAAAGTTTCTGATAAAAAATTGGAGTCCAATCATATATGATGACCATCGTGATTTCAACTGTCTTACAGTGCAAAGTTATTCTCGGTTATGTTAAATTATAAAAGTAGAATGGAACATAAAGACAGAAATTTTTTTCTGTAGTCCTTTGTAATTTTATATTATGTTATTTGTAGGATAATTGTGCTGATATATTTTGTGACAGAGAAGTAAAGCCTTATCAACTGTGACATAATAATATAATTTTTTTTATTCTATGGAATTCAAGCGTTTGTGGTAATTTTAAAACTTCAGCTGCATCTTAGAAAAGAAATTATTTATATAGTATCTACATAAACCGCATTTTTTTCAGAGATGTGTGGACCACCGCACTGCCGCATTGCGTGAGGTGACCAGGGTCCTCAGAAAACTAAAAACTGGTAGCAACATTTTTTAAAAGAACATTCGAGAGCTCACCTCTTTAACTTTCTAATTATTAAAAAAATTATTAGAGAATCTCTGCAAAGTATTTCTATTCTCCGCATATTTAATTTTATGTATTTATTTTGAAATTTAAGAACCAGTTTTTACTTTTCTGAGGGTGTAGGCCAGCTTAGCCAGATACATTCATGCCTACTTAAAAAGGATCGTAGAGACTGACTTTACTGAGTGGTAGCAAAAGGATAATAAAATTAAGAGAGAAGTTGTGAGTCAGTGGATAGAGCACTTGCCTCTCAATGAGGTGAACCAGGTTCGAATTCCGGCAATGGTTGGTTGATTCTAATTTTGCACTCGGCTCGCACTGACCACAGTACTGAGGTAAAATATCCTCAGTGATAGACAGATCATGGGTTAAAGTCCCCTTTCAATCAGGCTAACAGCGGGAGTTTTTCGTGGTTTTCCTCTTCATGTAACGCAAATGCGTGCTAGTTCCATCAAAAAGTCCTCCACGAAGTCAAATTTCTCCCAATACTTGATCCATGAGTTCATTAGTCTCCTGGATTGGGTTCAAAATTGGAAGGATATGGAGATGGTTGTCATGGGTAACATTAGTTGTATACCCTAAATTGGGTCGGCTGTTCGGTTATAAAATAAATAGAAAAAAATTATAAAAAAAATAATTTTAAGATTATTTTTCCTAATTTAGGTTATGTTATCGACATAGAAATTTAATACTGTCCAACCAACAGATATTACACACACGCGTATATATATATACATATATAATTGGAAATATCTTCAATTTATATTAAATACCTCTGTAATCAAAGTAGAACCGAATAAAGATACCTTCAAATAAGAGATAAGAAAAAATAGGATCATAATTTTTATTAATTCCTCCAGAGGACTGCAAACTATTTTCAGATGTTTTTTAATTAAAAATACTACAATGGAATTTTCGTGGTCAATAAGTGTGCGCAGACAACAGTGAGAAACTGTTAGACCAATATCTTTTCATGTTAGATAAATAAATAAAATTAATACAAAAGAAAATACTGTTTGGGTGTTTACAAGTAAAATCTTTTCGTTAACTGTAGATTCGTATTTTTCTAAATTTAAACACTTTTTTTTTCAAATAAAGAATTTGCAATCGAATGCTGCGTATTTTCTGGCAATTTAATTCCATAACGTTACTGTAATATACATTTTTAAGCTTTGACCTAGAAGAGTTCAGGGTGTTCCGTAAAAATGGCAATTTATATGTTTCTTTAAAAATCTATATCAAAAATGAAAACTAAGTTTATATATTGGAGTTTGTAAATTAGTATTTAAGTGATTGAAAACAGAAAGCTTATCGAAATCTAACAAACTATAATAGAGGAATGTGAATGTCCAATAAGCACAAAAATAAGTATTGTTGAGGTTTAAATGTAAATATCTTTTTAATGATCATTTTTCACCTGTTATCTGTTTCTTTACATCATCAAAACTGTCTTGTTTTCTGTTTCATTTGCTTCACTGTACTATGATTTGTTATATTTCGACTGAATTTCTGTATTTTTGATTTTTACCTTGCTTTAATATTAATATTTGACCCCATATAAACACATTTTTTGTCTTCAATTTCAACAAATATTAAAAAAATAGTTTTTAAGGGTGGTATTTACAAAAACTCTGAATGACCTAAAAATTAAAATTTTCATGCCGATCATTAGTAAGTATCAGAGCATTACCAGTCAGTCAGCAATTTTAAAACTAATGTGAATCAAAGTCTGATGAATAAAATATCACAAACAAAGCCCCAAAGCATAAATCAGTATCATTTGGATGATTATTCATTTTAATAAAATTTGCTCTTCATTATCATTTAAATAAGCTCAATTAGCCATGTGTAATTAAGGTCCACGATTGGCTGTGTGTATTGTAGGTCCTCGATTAGCTTTGTGTATTGTAGGACCACGATTGGCTGTGTGTATTGTAGGTTCTCGCTTCGCTGTATGTATTGTAGGTCCTCGCTTCGCTGTATGTATTGTAGGTCCTCGCTTGGCTGTATGTTTTGTAGGTTCGTGATCGCCTGTGCATATTGTAGGTCTTCGGTTGTCTCCGTGTAAGAAATTTTTCTCTAAGTTCTTTAGAATCATACAGTTCTAGTTTGAAGGAAATATCTTAAACCGATTTCCCGCTTAATCTCAATTAGATTGCATTAGAATAGCAAAAAGTTAAGTCATTTTTTTTATTTAAAGCAATTTATTTTGAATATTAAATTTAATTACAAAATATGTTTAATTTTAATTGTCTAAAAACTTAAATTTTTTCGAACATGTAGTACAAATAAGTTCTAAATAATAATAGAGACTTAAATAGTGTTTTAGTCTTTAAAAAATGCCAGACATAAATTTTTAAAAGCGTCTAATGTAATTGCTACATTACTTTATCAGCAAAATTAAAAAAATTTTATTGCAATTTATTAAAAGAAGTCTTATCATACAAGAAAGAGTAAGAAAAATAATTTTCTTTAAAAAGGGGGTAAACATTGAAATATGTGTAAGCCGAATTTCTAAAAAGCTGTTTTTTAAAAAAGTAATTTATGTTAAACTTAAAGAAATAATCAAAAAAGAAGAGCTTTTTAAGATAACTATTTAAACTTAAATCACTATATTTCAATTTATAATGACTAGATAACTGCATTATTTTTCATTAACAAGTTCTTCGTTACAAACACACAAGCACCTTCAGTAAAATAAAAGTGAAGAAAATCATTAATTTCTCTTAAAATTGTCTGAAAACGTTTCTATGCATTTCTTACATATTAAAAAAGTAATTAAATTATGGATGTGATAATTTTTCAAATAGGAACAATTATTTATTCCTATACATTAAATGATGAACTTTCATATATATTTAACTGATAAAATGTCTGTTAACCAAGTGTGTAAATATGTTTAAGCATTTCCTTAATTTATTTCATGCTTATTTGTTAAATACGAAAAAGACGGTGAGTGTTTCCGAGTAGGCAGTTTCTCGGTGCAAACGAGGACCCCCGCTGAACGTGTGGTTTAATCGACCAACCGAGGACGTCGTTTTTGCACGCATACACACTTCGACTCGGCTCATTATACATAGTGTTTATAAACACTGCCAATCGAGAATAAAATTAGATATTGCTAAAAAATTTTCTGGGACTATTTCATGACCCCTCGAGTCCGAAAATAGCATTTTCTAACCAAGAACGTACTCGGTTGGCACGAGGTCCTCGGTTACCGGTGTGTCCTCGGTTGTAGGTCCTTGTCAACACACGCACATATTTATAAAATAAAAATATTAAATAAACTAGTCTTTTATTATTCTAATTAGGACAATTAGAAAAAATCTTTGAAAATATATTCATAGTTCCTTCTTTAATACTAAGATAAGAATTAACTTAGGTTTTGGAATTACCATTGAATATTTACATGAAGAATAAAAAGTAAAAGTGAAAAAGGAATTTAATTTTTCTGTTAGTTTCAAATAAATTAAAGAGAATCAAGTTTCTAACACACTTTAACTTTTTATTAAGTGATTTTTTTGAACCCATTGTATGTTCAAGTTGTCTATTAATATTTTCATCAATTTAGATTCAATGATAAAATATTTTTTTTACAGGAATATATATTTAGGTGAAACATTTTCCTGTTACATGAGTGTACATAATGATAGTCAACAGAAAGTCACTGCTGTTCATGTACAGGTACTTTTTTTTATATACATACCATAAATTAAAATTGAATATATAAAAATAAAATGTGTCAAGAATGTTGTTCCTGTATTACAAACTTCAGTACATGTCTTTAATTTTTTTAAAATTTTATGTGTTTTTTCAGTCTAACAAAATGTTAATGCCTAAAATTGTGGATGTCTCAAGAAATACACTTTTTTAAATAAATAATCTGTCTAGTTTTTATTAACTTGTGGCATTTTTTACACTGTTTTTTTAGTAATTCTGTTGAGTTTTACATTAGAATCTTTTGTTTAAATTTTTATTTAATAATATTCCTTTTTTTTTTTTAAATTTAACTTTCTTTGCATTTGCTCCAATTAAAACATTTTTACTTTTGATTTTAAAGTTCATATTTTGATTTCAGTTTTATTACAATTGAACAAATGTTCAAAAGCTTAATCTGTATATAGGTTAGTAATAAATGTGTGGTATTTTAACGGGTCGAAATATGAATGAATTAAGTATAAAAAAAAGAGTGAAGAGTATAATTTAAATTTTAAAAACTTCTTTTGATTATTTGTTTATGCATTATATTAGAGATAAGTGTTTTATGGTAATTAGCAAGTGACTACTATTAAAGATGAGTGTGATTAAGCAAGAAATAATAATAAGTGAAAATTGCAAAATAAAGTGCCATTTAGAGCGAGTAATATTTAGGTGCATCTACCACCAATAATTACCTTTTTCAAAACTAAACTGTCTTTACTTCAAAATAAGTATTTTAAATTGATCATTGAATAAGAAACAAAAGAACTTGAATTTGTCTTTAAAACTTTTAACTTAACAAAAATAATATATGTTTTTAATTTAATTGATTTTTTTGCCATTTAGTTTATTTTAGTTTTGAAATGTATTTATCTAATTTCAGGCTGACCTTCAAATTGGAATGCAAAAGATTGTTTTAGCTGGCCAACGAGGAAATTACAGTACTTTCACTGAATTAAATCCTGATCATAGCGTTGATGATGTAATTCACCATGAGGTCAAAGAAATAGGTACTCATATGTAAGTATTTGAAATGTTCTTTATAAATTTTTGGGCTTAAAAATTCAATAAATTAGTAATTTTTATAACAAATTTAATAATTTTTGTTGTTTATATTTTCAGTTTAGCTTGTACTGTGAGCTACACTACTGTAAATGGTGAAAAAATGCATTTTAGGAAATTCTTTAAATTTCAGGTAACATATATTAAATGTGAGTGTGTGTATAAATATAAATATATGTATACATTGCATATATATATCATGCATCAGAAATATTTGCTTTAAGTCTAAAAACTAAGTTTTTAGTATTTAAGAAAGAAAATAATGCGTGTATTTATTTTCAATTTTTTTAGCTATGCATTTTTCTCATAGTTCTTTATTCTTCCAAAATTGTTTCTATTTTTAGGTATCAAAACCATTAGATGTCAAGACTAAATTTTACAATGCTGAGGTGAGTCTTGCTTATGATTTTGTTACTGAAAATACTAGTTCTTAGATTAAAAAAATAATACTTTTAAAAGATAAAAAATAAGTGCTTCAGAAGTGGTAGTAGTTTAGAAAATTAGACTACTTCATTGTGTGTTAGACCTAAATTCCTTGCTAATTTATATGAAAAATATTTATAAAATTTCCTTCATACTTTTGTATCTGTTGAAAACTTTTAATTTTTTTGTTTACGTTAAAGTGAAACTACTTGGGATAAATTGCTATAGTGGTCAATTTAGACAGGTAGTAAACTCATAGAGAGGATGCGTCATTTTTAGAATCATTTCTGATACAGTGAAACCTGTCAAGTTGACCTCAATTATCAAGAAGAAAATTTATCCTGTATAATATAAAGAAGCAAAACTTTTGTAACCTAATCACCTATTTGTCTCATATATTGACTATTAATTATATTGACTATTGGTGTCCCATAATCATTTTAGATGCTAATGGTTCTATCTTAATTGCATATACAGTGATTTTTCTTTTTAACTACGTTTTCAATTCGTTTAGTGGTTATATAGTTTGTTTACAATGTAATAGTTTCTTATGAATAATAATTTTTATAACTTTCTTCTTATATCCATTATTTGTCATATAAATTTCTCTCAATAAAAATTTTCTTTCCCAATTTCTTAAAAAAAAACTGACTCTTGAATAATTTATAAACCTGTGAAGTTAAAATATTGTTCTTTATAATGTAAAAAAAATAGCTTTTATAAAGTGTGAAAACTATTTCTGTAAATCAGTGTTGGAACAGAATTTCTATGTGTTTTGCACATTAAAATAGTTCTTCATTTTTCAACCCATTAATCACTTAAAACTATATGCAAGATTATAATTTTTATATATTTTTGCTGTATGAGGCCACCTAATTAGCTTAGAGAATAGGAGTAGCAATAAGACACTTATTTGTGTATGATTTTTATTATTTAATAACAATTATTAAAAAAATTGTATTTGTTTTGTTTCAATCCTATTTATTTTGTGTGTTCTTTTGATACCTTTTTATTTTTTTCTCTACACATAATAATTTTCATTTTTTTTCTTTTATGATTTTCATCTGGTGATTGTATGTTTAAGGATTACTGTGTAAGTTTCATTAATTTTATTTTATGATTTTTACCTTGTATTAAAAATATTATTTTGAGCATATTTTTATTGTTTAAATATTATAAGGCTTGGTACAATCCTTTAGACCTCCTTAATTTTGAGAAACAATTTTAGGGCCCTTTAAAATTGTCCAAATTTGTGTCAAGAATTAAAATCTATCTCTATTAATGTTGTTGTGTAATGTTTATATGTATTTTAATGTCTTTAAATAATATGGTTCATAATTTTGATTTATTATGTCAATTAATCTTAATAAATTTATTAATTTATACTTTATGTAATTACACAAGCCTGCGAAATCGAACTTTTTGAAAAATACAAGAGAAATTATTGTTGATTTATATGTTATCTATGTTATTTGATAAGCTGATTTCGAAAATGAGAATAATTTTTCCCAATCACATCAGGATTTTTTATAAAATCGATATTAATGTTATTACTAAAATCCTATTTGGAAAGGAATTCTCTCAAACAATTTTGCATGTACTATCCGGTAACTGTTCTCGTCATTCATTTTGATCTATGTAAAATTTAATCTTGTGAAAGAAAATTGATTTTTTAACTGTCAGCTAATTTTTTGAAGGTTAAAATGAATAAGAAATGCTGTTACCAGACCGCACAAGCCACCTCTGGTCGAGAGAAAAACAATAAGTTCCTTGTGTTCAAACTTTTTACATCAGTTTCTAGAAGAAAATCACCAACATACCATTTAAATTTGTTTTTATTGAGATAACTTACGTGAAATTGATGATTAACCAAAAATAACAAACATTGTGTATGTGTACATGAAAGTTTGAAACAAATAATAAAACAAACAAAAGAGAAAAGTTTCTATTTAAGTACATACTCGTTTTCCTCTGAAACTTATTTTTGATGATCTTCTTTTATGCTTAATCTCAGGTTTATTCCGGGCTATCATCCGACAGTAGTCAGCAAGCATGTTCTTGTCCCATCTTCCTTGATATTTACGCTCCATATCTCTGATATCTTGATGGAACCTTTCCCCTTGTTCTTCGCTGACTGCTCCTAAATTCTCAGGGCAAAAGTCCACATGTGAGTGAAGGAAATGCACTTTTACACTCATGGAGCAATCCAACGTTTTAAATTTGTCCAGCATTTTCATTACAATTTCCTTATAATCAGGATCCCTGTAATTACCCAGAAATTTACTGACGACATCTCTGAAAGCAACCCAAGCTTCTTTTTCCGTCGCTGTCATGTTAGTCTCAAATTTTTTATCCTTCATGAGTTTGCGGAGTATCTGGACCAACAAATATTCCTTCTTTCAACTTAGCTTGGGATAAACCTGGAAACTTTGCACAGGTATTTGAAACAATTGCCATCGTTTGGAGCACCCTTGACAAACTGCTTCATTACACCTAATTTTATATGTAGCGAGGTAGCAATACTTTTTCCAGATCAACTAAGCTGTTTTGAATAAAGTTCTTGGTGCCTGGGTCAAGATTTTGTCTTTTCGGCCATTCTTTTTTGACCCAATGTTGAGTCTTGTCACAGCTGTCCCACTCACAAATGAAACATGGGTACTTTGCAAATCCCCCTTATTGACCAAGAAGCATGGAGATAACTTTCAAATCACCGCAAATGGTCCAACTGTGGTCGATATATTTTATTTTGTCCAGGACGAGAGCCAGGTTTTCGTAGCATTCTTTTAAATATACTGAGTGTCCAACTAGTACTAATGCATACTGGCTCCCATGTTGAAGAAGAACAGCATTGAGGCTTCTTGTAGATGAATCTATAAACAGTCTCCACTCATCTTTATCGTAGATGACATTAAATTTGCTCATCAATCCAGGAACATCATAACAATAGGCCAAGTTCTCCTCTTCATCAAAGTACTTAATAAATTCCTTTCACGATTCCTGTACCAATGAAAAGATGTTCCTTTGGCCAATAAGTTTTTTTCCTTCAGTCTGGAGCCTAACAATTCAGCTGCCTGTTTCAAAAGGCCAAGATCTCTAGTCAGATCATTAAGCTCAAACTGAGAAAAGGGCTGAGGTGAACCGGCAACAGATGGCCTATATTAGATATCGGAGCCTTGAATTTCTGTTCCGAGTCTGAAGACTCTGAAGAGATGATTGGCAATTCAGTTGGAGGCAAAGGCACAGGCACATCAGATCCATGAGGTCAGGGGCATGTGGCCGATGGAATGCTATCAGGATAAGATATTAAGTCTTTGATTTTTCCGGTTATACCCACGAACATGGCAGGAACAAAAATAACAATCATCAAAGTGGTTTTGGGGCTCCTTCCACGTCGTAGGAATTCCAATTCGTAAAGCAGTCTTCTTTCCTTGATGCCATAAGCGTAGATCATTGAGACACTGCACACAAACTTTATGAGGCACACAAGATTTGTCATGATCTCAGAGTTTCATGCCAAAATATGCGAGATGAAGTTGTCTTACATAGTCTGTAATGCTCCTCATGTGATTTTTAACAACACTGCATTCACTGCATATATAACAATAGTCATCTGGGAAATTTTCACAATGTCTCGAACTCAAAGCCATGTTTCACGAAACGCACAGAAAAAAGCAGACTTTAAAATAACTCCCTGTTAAGTTTGCTAGTGTTTCTGAGAGGTCAGCGAACCTAGATAAGGATTCTCGCGACGCTATTAGTAGAGAGAGATTGTGACAGAGAGAAGGACGGTGGCAGGAAGTAGTGATAGAGGGGTACTTTTGTAGATTTAACCAAAGTAGAATGTTGGTCAGTCAAAAAGGGAAGGAAATCAAAAACGAAAATTTTTTTTATGGTAAATGCTCATAAAAATTCCAGTAAAATTGAATTTTTCTAAAAAACGTGACGTGATAGAAATTTTTCATTATTATTTTCCATTTCACCAAAAATAACATTAAGTTCAGCTATCAGACCCCTTGTATTTTTTTCATCGCAGGCCTGTGTTATTAAACTTTCATGAAATAAAATTAAAGAAATGTGTTTAAATTTCTCATTTATGAAAATTATACTTAGGATTTAGTTTTTTAAAAGCTTTAATTACCCGAAATCATTAAATATATACTTCCGACATGCATTTTTTCCCCAGCTAAAATTTCAGGAATTTTTCATGAAGCTACTATTACCTTTTTTTTAAAATATTGATAGTATTTTTTATAATACAGATTTTTCTGCTTTTTTTTAAAAAAATATTTTGTGTAATAATAAAAGTTAGAATGAGATTAATTTAATAAAAAGATTAAAAGATATTTTATTTTAATTTATAGATAAACACATGGCATCATTTATTTCATTAGTGTGTTTGCAATCTTTGGTTCTAAAATTATTTATTTTGAACTTTTAAAATTCTGCTAGTACATTCCTTCTTGGATTATATGCAGGGTTCGTGATTTTTTTTGATTTAAAAAAAAAAAAAAAAGTCAGATTTTTTTGATTTAAATCAGTTTTTTTTTTATTTTTATTCAAATACACTGTAAGAACTTTAATTTATGATTAAAAGAACTTTATAAATGTTTAATCCAAATTAAATTTATATTAAAACTATATTATAACAATATTTTAGAAGCTCCGAACTTACTAAAATAATTTTTCATTATAATACATAGCTTTGAATGCTAGCAACCATTTTGAAACAAATGCATGATTGAAATTTAAAGACTAGATGAAATAGAGAATTTAAACAATACTTCAGGGGTCTGTGTAGGTTTTTCTGAGAGGTACCTATTTTGTGAAAATTTAGACATAATTTCTGAAAATTAAAAATTATATTAAAAAGCATCACAAATATGGTAAAAATATGGATTTATCATTTCTTACGAGACACAAAAATAAAATTTTAAGAAAAAAGTATTTTATGAAATTATTTTACCTTTTTTCCTAAAGCTGAATTTGTGAAGGTACTTTAACTATTAAAACAAAGTTTAAATTAATAAAATCATAATTTTAATTTAAAATCGTGATTTCTTTTTTTTTTCTCTTGATTTTTAAAATGACAAAATAAATGTAACAGATTGTTTTCATAAATGTAGTCATCTCTCTATTCTAAAAAAAAGTTTTTGCAGTTAATTTTGTCCCCTGAAAAACTTTTTAACTACGTGATGAAAATCTAAGATTAAGGAATCAATTCATTCAGAATCTTTCAGGGAAGACATTTAGGGCATTCAAATCTTTTACATAATTTTAAATTTTTATTTATTTTAGTTTTAAAGCACGATTTTGCAGTTAATAATGAAGAATAACCGCCGTTCACAACAGCCAATCACATGTCTGAAAACGGCAAGCTTAAAAAAGCGATTTACAAGTCTGAATTTTCTTTTTCAGAGATGCAACCAATCACAAAATAGTTAGAATTTCATTCTTCAGTTTTACAACATCTCAACTTATTTCGTATTGATATATTGATTAATCTGATTATTTGTTTTCTAAAACGTTAATTCGTAAGTTTAATCTGGTTTTAAATCTTAATTCGATTTGTTTATTTACAAGTAATGCCTAAAAAGAAAAGACCTAACATTACTAAAAAGTCGCAACTCAATGCAAAAGCTAATCGAAAGCGGGGAAAACGTAAACTTCATAGTATAGAAGAAAATAATGCTCTTTTGCTTATACAACCTAATGATGATTCAACTAACAAAAAAAAAGTTAAACTAACAAAGGTTGAGCTAAAAGAGAATGTGTGTAATTGCTACACAGTCGCAACAACATCGACTTTCATTTGCCCACATCAAACCAGACCTGTAAATACAGAAAATGTGGTTGGAATGCACACTGTACCAATTCGCTTTAGCAATGTTGACAATGATATGGACCAAAATCCTAATCCACCTATTTTAAAATCAAAACAACATGAGTTTGCTGGTGATTTGTCGAAATTGTTACCTTATTATAACATATATATATAATGTCAAATTTATAAATGTATTTAGCGTAAAGAAAATGCTATTGGTGCATTGTTTATTTTAATTCCGCAAAATTAATGTTTTCATTTATAGTTATTTTGCTGAATATTATTAAAATATTTTTTTAAAAATTACCCTGTTCTTAACAATATTGCTTATTGAAAAATATTATAGTGTTTGCATATATATATATATATATTGAATTAAATGTGTTAAAAATATATTCATTTCTTTGGGACAAAGTCTGTATTATTGTGATTATCATTTTTTTTAAACAAGTTTCATATTAAGATTATATCTGCACATTGATGTTAATTTCTGACAATTTTGGCTCATTTAGAGAACAAATAGGACATAGAAGGAACTGCAGTCAACGAAAAAAAGTGACATTGATATTGACACACTGCTTATTCTGCATTTAAGAAAATTAATTCTTTTCGATGATAACAGTTAATATTCAGTTTAATATTGAAATATATGAAATCAAAGCATTCTTGGTAAGCAATTCTCCGGGGGTTGGCGAGCAGGGGGCGGAGCCCTCTAGTTCATCAAAAAATAAATATTTAATCTATATATTTTTATATTAAAATATTCATTTTTAATTCTATATCAAAGTTAAGCTGAAAAAATTTTTTTAAAAATCTATGTACCCATTGGAGTTTTTTTTCACAAAATTTCTTTATAGAAAATCAGATAATGTCAAAAGATACTGTAAATATATTATGAGAAAAAAATACCAGTTAATAACCCTACTGCTTCAAATAGACTTTGAAAGGGAAGAATGACACTATATCAGGAAAAAAATATCTGAATTAATCAGCCTTTTTTTTTTCCTACTTTTGGTATATTAGGGTAATTTCTAATATAACCTCAAGCTTCAGAAATATAAATTTTCCAAAATAAAAAATAATGTAGATTTTAATTCCACGCTTTTTCATTCAAAAGGTAGAATTTTAATTAGCATTATTTGCATTATTTTTCGGAAAAAATTCATGTTTATTAATTACTTTCTACAGCTATGCAAGTCTATATAAAGACAGCATTAAATATTTACTTTACTCTGTACTTTCAATCTCAAGAATCAAAAGATTTTTAAAATTGTAATTTCAAATGAAGTTTAACACACGCCAAGAAAGAAAGTAATTTCGTTAACTAAAATTAATTAATGCAGCAATTTATTTAAAATAAATTTTAAAACTAAGAAAAGATAATAATTAAAGTATCAATAATTTAAAACACTGTTTTTTAACTTTTGAAATCAATATATATATATTTAAAAAAATTAGTTGATTTAAATCAATGGTTTTTTTAAAAAAATCATTCAATTTAAATCGTGATTTAAATCAACAAACCCTGATTATATGTCTGAAAATTTTGAATAGCTAATATCTTATCTAAGCCATGTTTAGCTGGGTAAATTATATCCATGACTAGAAATCTCTGTTTAGAAAAGGCTAAATTTTTATTGTGACAAAATACTATTTCTGCTGAAGCATTTTCTATTTTCGGCGTATTACCTCTTTTTATCAAATTAATCCAGAGTTGTGAAAGACTTTTAAAGAAAAAAAGTCTCACATTGAAGAGATTAGTGTCTGCTTCTGCAGTAGAACTTCTGCTTAAAACCTGTTGTTGAAACTGAAATAATATTTTTGTTGTAATATTGTTATTAAGATTATGCTTTTCTCTGGTAATATTTTTATTAAGTGTCCTAAATTTTTTGCAAAGTAGTCCTTGAAAAATCCTTAGAACTCTTTAATCTTTAACTTGGAAGATTTGTATGAACCCTTTGAAGTTTTTACCTTTTTCTACTGTAAAACTTATGGATTTAAATCAATTTTGAAATAATTAGCTGATATGAAGTTTCATAAATATAAAAAAAATTACATTACCTTAAGAATTTAAGAAAGCAAGAAGGATACATTTCTTGTGGGAAAAAGACAAATAGAGCACGTAAGTTGATAAGCACTTAGGAGGGACACCCATACTCTATCAAGCCAAAAGTATCTAAAAAATATCTTAATGTTTCTTGGCAACAGATATTTTCTGCTAATTTCTGACCTAAGTGCAAAATTGTACTTTTTTAATCTATTCAAAAGTAAAATTACAATCAAAAAGTAATTTATTACTCTTTGGAATTTGAAAACATAAACCTTTTTATGACATTATTTGGCCTTTTTTAATTAAATTTTTAAATTTATTTATATGAAAATTTTATAGATAAATTGTTATAATTATATGCAGAGTTGTAGGTGTAAACTTTTTTACACCACAGCTAGAGTCTTCTAGATTGAATCTAGAAAAAAGGGAGAGAAAACAAGTTCCAGCAAAAAATTAAAGTTTGCTTGAAATTTACACAGGAATTTTGAAAAAAAAAACATTATACAATTGTACTTAAATAATCAGATTTCTTTATTGAGAGAATGATTTATAGACAAGATAAAAATCATGTTGTCCTTTTTACTGTAGAAATTATTGAGCTATGTAAGTATTGACTGAACATGACATCTTTAAGTTAAACTAACTATTTATTCAGTATACTACAAAAAAGAAACAAAATGGAACGATTATCGTAATATATATAAAAATAATAAGGAGCACGAGCTTCATAGGTGAAAGTTAAATTAGCAGTGCTGATCTGTTGCCAGATTTCCTATTGATGTAAATGCCAATCTTTTTTTTTATTAACACATACATCAATACTTTCCCTTGTTAAAAAGAAAAAAAACTTAACTACTAATTTCTAAGTAACAATTGAATGTTAAGAGTTTATAAGAGTCCCATCTTTTCACATAGCTTTAAAAGTCTTGGCTTAGGCAAGGACTTAGTCAATATATCTGCAGTTTGCACCTCCGTTGAGATCTGCTGCACACTAATTTCTTCTAAAACCTTTACACAAATGAAGAAATGTTTAATACTGATGTGCTTCGTTCTACTATGAAACTCTGGATTTTGAGCCAATTCGACAGCTGCACTATTTATCAACAAAAATTGTTGGCACTTCTTTCAAGGAGGAAATTCCATTGAAGAGTCTTTTAAGCCAAATTAATTCTTTTGCGGCTTCATTTGCAGCAACTTTCTCAGCCTCTGTGGTTGATATTGCAACCATAGTTTGACGCTGACTTAACCAAGATATAGCCCCACCTGCATGCAGAACTAAAACTCCACTCGTCGATCTTCCTGTCTTCATGCAGCCTCCAAAGTCAGCATCACTAAAACATTCTAGAATTCCGGGTTTGTAGCCTGATTTATAGATAATACATTTTTGCTTGGAACTCGCAATGTATCGAAATACTCGTTTTACTTTGATAAAATCATCTTTCACAGGAATTTCTAACTTACATGACAAAACACTTGTAGCGTATGCCAAGTCAGGTCTAGTGCTCATCATAAGATGCACCAACAGCCTCACAATAAGGAAATACTGTTTTATTCTCTTCTTCACTAGAGCATGATTCTTCCTCTTTCAAAATAGGTGTATGAACTGGCCTTCAATTACTCATACCAAACCGCTGTAGTATCTTTGTGGCGTAAGCTTCTTGTCCAAGTTTAATGCTTCCATCATCAAGTCTATAAATTTCTACTCCTAAAAAATATGCTGGCTTGCTTGTAATTTTGAACTTAGCTTTCAACTGATTTATGAAGTCTCTTGACTCTTCTTCATGAGTAGCAGCAACTAGTCCATCATCTACATAGAGAGCTACGAGTAGCTTTTTATCTTCTTTCTCGCGAATGAATAAACACTGATCCACTTCATTAACTTTAAAGCCAAGGTTTAACAGGAATCTACTAAAACATTAATGCCAACAACGAGGAGCTTGTTTAAGGCCATACAAACTTTTCTTGAGTTTACATACATTGTTGGTGCCATTAGTGTAACCTTCAGGTTGATACATGTAAATGTTTTCCTCTAAATCACCATATAAAAAGGCAGCTGATACATCAAATTGCGTAAGATGCATATTCTCACAGGCTGCAATACTTATTATTGAACGTACAGTTCCTAACTTAGTAACTGGACTAAAAGTTTGATTGTAATCAATACCCTTTCTTTGATTAAAGCCTTTAATCACAAGTCTTGCTTTATACTTATCTATAGTACCATCAGGATTTTTCTTGATACGAAACACCTACTTACAAGGCAAAGCCTTAGCTTTCTCTGGTAAAGGTGTTAATATCCATGTTTGGTTTTCTTTTAGTGATTTGATTTCAGCATCCATTGCTTATATCCAACAATTGTAGTCTTTACAATTGATAGCTTCTTCGTATGACTCTGGCTCATTTGAATCTGATATGAAACTTTCAGCTGCCATTACATAATCTTCAAAACTTTTAGGCTGTTTTAGTTCACTGCGATTTCTCAGTTTCATAGTAAATAAATTTTCTCTATCTTCGCTTTCATTTTCTGAACTCATTATCTCTTTTAAGTAATTTTGATCAAGCTATCCCTCATTTTCAGCTTCAGTAGGTAATTGACTCATTGTATCAATCACAGGTATTTCTGCAGAATCTTCACAATTAATTAGAGGTTTCTCATCAAATATTATATCTCGAGAACAGATAACATTATTGTTTTCCTTTATCCAGATACGATATCTTTCATCACCATCATATCCCAATAGATAACCTTTTATGGCTTTCTTATCCATTTTTCTCCGCTTCTGTCTTGGTATATGGACATAGCATGCTGATCCTACTATTCGCATATGTTTTATTCTGGGTCTTTGCCCCATCCATAATTCATAAGGACTTATGTTTGGTAATGAACTTATATTCATCATCTCTGGGTCTTTGCCCCATCCATAATTCATAAGGACTTATGTTTGGTAATGAACTTTTTCCTGTTCTGTTTAATATGTACACAGACGTATTTATCAGTTCTGTCCATAATGATGAAGGAAAATTTATTTCTGAATTGGAACTCTTCAAAGTTCTTGCCATTTCTACTAAAGTCCTATTCTCTCGTTCACTGCCGCCATTCTGATGAGGCATATAAGGAGCTGTTAGTCTTTGGATAATTCCACCTTTATTCAAGATTCTTCTCACATTTTCATTATCGAATTCTTCTCCATTATCACTCAAGATCTCCTTGATATTATGCCCCAGATTTTTGGCATTTGCTAACATATTTTCAAAAGCTTGGGTAACTTCTGATTTCTTATGAAGATAAAATACATAGCGAAATTTAGTAAAATGATCTTTAAAAACTACAGAATAACGATACTTTTTAAATGATTGATCAAAAGGTTCACAAACATCTGTTGAGATAAGCTCTCCGGGGCTCTTGGTCTTCTGTCTATTACCAAATTTTAATCGATGAGCTTTACCGTAGATGCATGCTTCACAGAGTTGATTGTTGAATTCAACTTTAAGATCCATTTGCTTTTCAAGAATATTCTTTACATGGCGTTTGTCTTGGTGTCCCCAGCGTTCATGATATAATTACAGAATGGAATCACCTGTGGTTACTAAGTTCACTTCCACTGGATTGTTTGGAATAAGAACTTGCATATGTGCTTTATGTAAACCACTTCTAACATTTCTTGTACCATAGAGTACAGTTTTGTTACCAGATTTTTAACCAACATTCTTCTGTTGTTGATACAAATTTACTGTTTTTGTTTCTATCCTGTGCTGCTAGTACTGAAAATAAATTTTTCTTAATATCTGGGACAAACCAAACTTCTTTAAGGTCTTTAAATTGTCTTTCACCATTAACTTTTGTCATAATCTTTAAAGTGCCTCTGCCTATAGCTGGTAGTACCTTACCACTTGCAGCAGTAATCCCAAGAGGAGATTCGAGAACTTCAAAATCGGCGAAGAATTCACTATTATTGGTGACATGTTTTGAAGCACCATTATCTATAAACCAATCGTAGCTGCTTTCTTCAAATGAAAAAACTTCTTCGTGAAGAGCTAATAATAAATTATTTGCAATAACATTATCTCTATCTTGACCTTTTTCATTTTGCTTTGGCTTAGCTGGCCTACCATTGGCAATCCACTTTCGACAATTTTTCACCCAGTGACCATTTTGATGACAGTAGTTGCACTTTCCAATTTGTCTTTTACTTTTAAAAATCGACTTGGCTCTAGTTACTTTTGCTTCTAATGCTTCTTGATTTAATGACTCACTAAAACTTGAATCTTTCTTTATCTCTCTTTCATGAGTCCCCAACTGTTTTGTTAGTTCATCTATAGTTCTTTTTTCATCACTCAAAAGTAGCCAACTTGATTTAAATGTACGATAATTGAGAGGAAGAGTGTCCAAAATTTTTGCAAATTAACAACATTTCTGGTAGCCGGTTTTCACTTTTACTCTCAAGACCACTATTCAAATCATTCCATAAATTTTTGAGCTCTGATAAATGAGCTGACATATCATCATTCGACCAACTAAATTTAAAGAATTGAAGACAAATGTTATAAAGCTGGTTGTCAGAAGAATCTTCAAAAATTTTCTGAAGTTCCAGCCAAACTTCTCTTGCGCTATCAAACCTCATTACCTTTTGTAATGTGTCTTCTGTCATGGAGTTGGTTAACACCATCATAACACAGTTATTTGCCTTATTAAAATCTCTGAGATCATCCTTATATTTCTTTTTGATAGTTTCAGAAGCTGTTGGCTCAGGCAGTTCTGGCTTGTATATCTTTCCTTCAACAACTTTCAGAGCATCTGCATGATAATTCAAAACAAACTTAATTCTGTATTTCCAAATTGCCCAATCACTTTTACCACTCAATGGTTTCACTTGGATTTTTCCTTGATCCATTACTTAAACTGACTCTAATGGCTGACTTTCGGAATATGAATTAACTTAGCACTAACACTTCCGCTTAACTATCGCCAAACTCAATTATTTCATTATTTTAACTTCGCCTTAATAACTTGCTGGAGTCCATAACCTGTAGAAATTATTGAGTTATGTAAGTATTGACTGATGACATCTTTAAGTTAAACTAACTATTTATTCAGTATACTACAAAAAAGAAACAAAATGGAACGATGATCGTAATATATATAAAAATAATAAAGAGCACGAGCTGCATAGGTGAAAGTTAAATTAGCAGTGCTGATCTGTTGCCAGATTTCCTATTGATGTAAATGCCAATCTTTTTTCTTATTAACACATACATCAATATTTACTACTTAAATATGACATGGAATTTGACTAATATGAATTTTTGTATTTACTGAAAAGAATTACGATAAATAAATCTTGTGGGAGATATATTTAGTATTATCAAATTATGTTAAGTTTTTGTTATTAGTATGATGAATTATTTTAGCATTCAGTAAAACAATACTTTTTGTAAATTAATCATGATATGTATGTGCAATACGAGCTGGTTAAGCTACATAAAGGTAATGTTAAACTTTAATTTCAAAGAAACCTCATAAAAAAAACCTTTGCTCAGAATAACCATTAATTCAGTATGCTAAATTAAAATTTTTGTTAATTTTACTATAATAGATCTTACATAAAATATGAGCAAATGTTCTAAGATTATATAATAATTAATCATAATTTTCTAGAAATCAATGCAGTTGAGCTTTTTTGGAGTGATGAATATTTTTTTAAGCACATTGAGAGTCTAATTAACTTTTGAAGTCTCAAAGTTAACATGTAATGGCCCCAAAGGTCTATAGGTAATGTTGTTTCGTGATGAACTGGAAGATGTCAAATAAAACAATATTGCAATGAAACATCCTTCTTTAATAGAAAACGTTAACAATCCATCAATAAACAAACTCCAGAAAAAGGTTATTCGTTAAAAAACATTTAAAAGTTGTTATTAAAACAATTAAAACTTAAACTGTTGAATGCAAGTATCTCATACTGAAGGTGGGCGTCACCGGGGGGGAACGAAGTATCGGGATGAAGTCTCAGACGCTGCAACAACCTTGATGGCAAAATATCCTCTCCTTTAATATCAGACAGCAGACTCTTCACTCTTAGCCGTGGTTTCGGTTGTGTTCCTCTACAGGTATCCTTCCGCGCAGGAACTATTATATTTAGTCTTTTTACCTTTGGCCTTTGATCTAATCCTCGATCTTTCTACCCCGGAACTGCATGATTTCCTAGCTGTCACAATTAACAGCCTCTACAGTAGCCCTCTACCAGTGCTAGCGAGACTTTTCCAGCTCATTGCTGATACTTCCCATGAAATTTAACTCAACAGCCTGATCGTGTCTTAATCTCTTTTGGCATGTTACCAGGCTCTGGGATAGTAGATTCATCCTCCGTCGATTCGTTCATAGCTGTTGATTCGCTCTTAGGAAATATGTCCTTTTCATCTCGGGATACATATGCAGGCTTTAGACGATCCAAGTTTAACGTACTCTCTCGGCCATAAATAAGAATCTTAAAAACCTTCTCCCCTCGACTTACCACTTGAAATGGACCTTCGTATGGTGGCTTCTGGCTTTTTTTTAAGGATATCGGACCTCAGGAAAACATGACTGCACAAAAGGTCTTTACTTACAGAAACTGCTCTATGTCCCAGATGTCTAGCCTTCACTGGCAGCAACTCCTGCTTAGTCTCTTTGAGCTTTCCAACAAAGTTTGCGGGATCCGCTGTACCAGTAGACAGACATAAAAATTCTCCAGGCAGTCTTATCGGAGTTCCATAAACCCTTTCAGCTGTCATTGCTTACAAGTCCTCCTTCCATGCAGCCCTAAAACCTAAAAGAATGGTAGGTAAAACTCTGGTCCACTGACTTGTACTTTAGGCTCTAATCGCTCCCTTCATCTGTCCGTGAAATTTTTCCACCTGACCATTTCCTGCGGGATGATAAGGGCTTGTTCGATGACTGGCCGAATCCAGCAACTTAGTCAGGGTATCAAACAGTGAGGCTTCGAACTGTGTTCCCTGGTCTGTTGTGATTCTTAGGGGTATTTCAAACCTAGCAATCCATCCAGCATAGAAAGTTGAAGTAACAGATTTGGCTGTTATATCTGCTAGCGGGTAAGCTTCTGGCCACTTGGAAAAACAGTCAACACAAGTAAGACAGTAGAGAATACCTTCTGATGGTGGCAAGGGACCTACAAATTAAGCGGATCAAACGTCCCAAGCTTTCTCTGCATGTGACGTGTCACCTTAGAATGTTGGCAAGCCAAGCATTGCTGAGCCCATGTCCTAACATCTTTCTTTATACCAGGCCAAACATATCGCTGTTCCACCAACCTTATAGTAGCTTTAATACTTGGATGTGAAATAGAATGCAGTTTGGAAAAAACGTTTTTTCTGTCCACTTTGGGTACGAATGGTCGAATCCGTTTGGTAGATACATCACAAAACAGCTCCACACCAGGATCACCTATTACGAATGGTTGAAGTATCAAAGATGAGTTACCGGTTTGAGCTAGAATTTTGGTTAGTTCCTGGTCACCTTTTTGATTGTTAGCCATTTCTTGAAAATTGATGTGGGAAGGTGTTTCTATGGTAGCAATGTTTACTCTGAACAGCGCATCTGCAGCCACGTTATCTATTCCCCTCACGTGCCGAATATCCGCAGTGAATTGGCCAATAAAATCCAAATGACGCAATTGTCTTGGCGAACACTTATCTTCCTTTTGTTGAAAGGCATATATAAGTGGCTTGTGGTCGGTCTAGATAGTAAACGGCCGACCCTCTACCATATGCCGAAAGTATTTGACTGCCATGTATGCAGCCAAGGGCTCTCTGTCGTAGGCACTGTACTTTCTTTGAGATGGTGCTAACTTCTTTGAATAAAAACCAAGTGGTTGCCACTCTTTCTCGATCCCAAACCACTCTTTCTCGATCCTGATGCAAAGCAGCACTCATCGCAATTTCTGAAGCGTCAACCACAATCGCCAACTGTGCATTCATGACAGGATGGTGCAACTTGGTGGATTTTGCCAAGTCATTCTTGCTCTTCTCAACTGCAGCAACTGCTTCCTCCGACCACTTGATCGCGCTTTTATCATTTTACTTAGAACCTTTTAAATATTCGTTTAAAATTGCCCGAGTATGGGCAGCTCTCGGCATGAATCTTCTGTAAAAATTCAAGACTTCTAGAAATTGACGCAGCTCTCTACCTGTAACTGGCTGAGGAAAATTAGCGATTGCAGAAACTTTATCAGGAAGCAGAGTAATACTGAAGATTGTCCCAAGACACATTTGCTTGCGTTGAGTGTTGCACCATATTCAGCAAAACATTGAAAAATTCTTTTTAAGTGAATTAAATGGTCTTCGTTCTTCAAAGCTTGTACCACATCATCAAAATAAGGTACGCAAAAGTCAAACTCACCTTAAACTTGATGGATGAAATGTTGGAAAGTTGCGGCAGCATTTGATAATCCAAACGGCATGTACAAAAACTCAAGCAATCCGAACAGGGTTGTTACCGCAGTCTTTGGTACGTCTTCCTTGTGCACTGGAATCTGATAATATGCTTTCTCCAGGTCCAATGAAGGAAATATCCTTTTACCTTTCAAAACCTGAAAACAATCTTGAATGTGGTGAACAGGGTACCTATCTGGCACGGTCACATCATTAAGGCGACGAAAATCACCACACGGTCGCCATTCTTCTTTAGGAACACAAGAAATATTTATACAGTAGAGAACCAATTATCTGGGATGCTCGGAACCATCGCTATCCCGGATGTCTGAATTTCCCGGTTTTCTGGATCGGCAAAGAAACGTAGTTTATCGATGTTTTATTGAACCCAAATTACAATGAAAACAAAGTAAAACATTTTAAGAAAAGAAAAGTTTTCTTCAATTAAAAAAATAGAAAAATAACATTTAAAAGAATAGAAAAAAAAACATTTTAATAACATTTAGAAGTTTTGACAAGAAAAGTAAGTTTAAAAATTACAAAATTCGCATATATTTATTTTTTAAACATTTCATCAACTTTTAGCTGACGAAACTTTGGTTTTTGATTGAAAAACAACTGTTGGATTTTATAAACAGCCATTACATGAGTTTCCTCAATAAATGATTTCTGTTCCATTCCAGCTATTAGTTCTTTAGTTAGTTGGATACATCGTTCATTAGATATGACAGATACTTGTTCAGCTTCATCTTCGTCGTCACTTTCGTTTTGTTCTGCGCCTGGGTTCAACACCATCTGAATAATTTCAGAATCTGTCATTTCGTTTACAAATGGGACGTCGTTATCTATATTAAAGCACTCATTAATCTCTGCTTCTGACATTAAGTCCCGCTCTAACCATTTTCGAGAGTATTCCCGGAGCTCATTTTGAAAATCTTTTTCTTTTGAAATTTTGATTCCTTCAAAAGGAGAGTCGTCAACATCTTCTTCTAAAAAAATACATGTCGGAATTAACTTCCGCCATACGTGAGTTAATGTATCATGGGAAACAAATTCCCATGCTTTCGCTGACAACCATATAGCATCTTTCACGGTGAATGTTTTCAGAACATCTTGGACTGATTTTCCTTCATTAGCTGCGTCGATCAGCTTCTTTAAAAACTCAACCTTATAGCGGCATTTTAAGCTGCGTAAAATGCCTTGATCGAGAGGCTGTATCAAGGACGTACAGTTTGGGAGGAGATATTGAATTTCAATATTATTGGCAGTTAAAACGGCTGCAGGTGGATGTGCCGTACAGTTGTCTGAAAACAAAACAATTTTACAGTCATCGGGCAATCCCACCGATTTACAATGTGCACGTGATTTAGGCACAAATTCCTTCTTGAACCATTCCGTGAAAAGTTCCTGTGTGATCCAAGCTTTTTTATTAGCTGTATAAACTACAGGCAAAACTTTGACGCCTTTTAATGCCCGGGTCATTTTTACTTTTGCAGACAACAGTCAGTTTCAATTTACACGTGCCCGCTGCATTCGCGCAGGCTAATAATGTCAGCCTATCCTTCGCAATTTTGAAGCCACTAGGATTGATTTCGTCTGTTGTAGTATAGGTAGTATCTGGTAGATACTTGTAATAGAGACCCGTTTCATCAACGTTAAAAATTTGCTCTAGGGTCAAGTTCTGACTCTGAACCACATTCAGCACAAAATCTACATAATTCTCAGTGGCTTCTATATCGGCTGAGGCTTTCGAATGCCGTTTCTCTCTTTGAATCTGGCAAACCATCCTATGCTGTATTCGCAATTTTTTTCTATGCCAAGCTCATCATGAAAATTTTTCGCTTGAGCCATAATTATTTGTCTAGTTAAAGGAAAGTTTTCTGATCTTCTCTGTCTTATCCACTCCATTAATACTTTGTCGACATCCTCATTTTTTGGCTGATGCAAAGTTTTTCGTTTTTTCATTGCATCTTCTCGCTCGGAATTTGAAAATAGAGCCAGTATTTTTTTCTTTTGGCCGTCTTTTCGAAGATCATAACTGGTTTGAGTCCCTACGTTATAAATTTCACTAAGAGATTTTACTGAAGAACCTTCATCTAATTTTTTTAAAATTTCTACTTTCGTTTTTATCGATAAACTCACGCGCTTTCTTTTTTTAGACGTTGAAATAGACGAAGAAATTTTTTTCAAGATCACAAAATATACGACTAGTGCTATAAAATTCCAAAATTAAAATAAATTTTTCACACTCTAAAAAAGATTCCTAACACGTTTTAAATAATCCTAGCACAAGTAGATAAATGATGAATGATCTACTAATGTCAGAGAAGGGGGTGGAACCAATGTCAAATAAATGAAGCTGCGTGTAAAATATCTGCCCATCTGGTGGTGAAGGTCAAGATGTGAAATTATTTTAAACTATTCTTTCTAACAGTAAAGACCAGATGTCCCATGAGTCATCCATTTTACAGAAGGTGGTTGGTAGGGATTAAGACAGGTCAAGCAGTTGTTAAATTACATTGCTAAAAATAACAAGATTATCTTATTTATGTTGCGTGTCATTTCAAAACTGATTAAAAAAAATAAAAAACATTTAAACGCTAAATAAAATCCAATATATTATTGGAAAGAAAAGCACCAATGAGTTTGTAAAACAAAGCATATTTTTAGCATTTAATATCAGACCGTTCTATAAAGAAACTAACAAATATGTAAACAATCCATATTTAAAATTAATCCTTATTTATTAAGTTAAATCACAAAAAGAATAACTAAAAAATAATGCATTTTACCAACAGATAAGCAAATAAATAAATATTAAAAATAAATAAACTATAAAAACTTATATTTTTAATCTTTACATATAAAATAAATAAATTATCCCCTGAAGTATTAAAAAAAATTAAATCTTAAGGGAGAACTAATTAATCAATAAATTAATAAGAACAGCTTTTCAACAGTCATCCCGCAAAACAACTAAATTAATGAAATATTCAACATTTTATTTATATTTAAATGAAATTAAAACGTATTTAACCAACTGGCGAATGTTTTTAAAAATAGAAGGAGAAAAAATTATAACAATGCAATACGTTTAGATTTTCTATAAAAAAAATAATAAATCACAAATAAGATGGATAGATAAAAAAATAAAAATTAAGATGGTAAAACAGCGAAATTAATAAAGATAACTTATTTTGATATTTGAACATAATACACAAAAGGAAACAATTAAATATATAAGTTAATTGAAGTTATTAATTTAATTGAAGTTGAGGAAAATTATAATAAACTAAATAAAATCAAATTAAATAAAATAAAAAATAAAAAAACGCTGGAAAATTACCAAATGGAAACAGTAACTAGAAAGGGCTCTATCATAAATATTAAAACCGGGAGATTATAAAATCTACTGAATTAAAAAAAAATTATCTTAAAATTCATGAATAAAAAGATATAATTTATGAAGTACGAAATTTATTGTGAACGACAGGAGGAAAAAAAAAAGGGTATTGAAATCGGAAGTAAATCGCTTTTAAAAAGGGAAACCTGCAATCTGCCTTTTTTATTTTTAATTTTAGTAATAAATAATTGTATGCTTCATTATTAAACAATCTTTTCCGTTTATTTTTTTTATAAAATCAGAGGATTTTTATCGAAAGCAAATGCGATTCCACATCAAGCAAAATTTGAAATCATGATTAAACGAAAGAATCTGAATTTATTTAATCGAAAAATATTGTTTTGTTAATTAGTGTCAAATAAATTAATATAACAGACAAAAAAAAATAAAAAACGTTTAAAATTGTAATAATGATGTATTGTCAGAAATTATAGAACAATAATTTGTCATGATAAATCACGGATAACAAAAATGAAAAAACTGGAGAAAAAAAATAGAAGATTAAAAAAAAAAGTTCTAACATGTTAACAAGTTCCTTGACTCGGACTTCTAATAGACAACATTCCAGAAATGATTAAGAATAATAGATGAATCTTAAAGATGCAAAAAATAACGTCGGTCCGGTAAAATTCGGATTTTTTTAAAATTCTGTGTTGCGCTAGCGCAAATTACAGTACTGAAAACGGAAGCGAAATCTCGCAATTTAGTAGTGTCGAATTCTCTGACAATTGTTTCCAATTGTGTTTTAAGTTTTATTTTGCGAAATTATTCTGATTACTTTTTAAATGATAAAATTTAATCTTTTTTTAAATGATCAACTTAACTATATTCTTACTTTATTATTGAACTAAAATGTGTCGTATTTTAATCGTTTTCGTATTCCAATTTGTACTCCCATTTCAGTTTTTTTTTTTTACTTAGTAATGTATAGGGATATATTTTTCTTTTTATTTCTCTTTCACCTTCTATTCAACGATATGCGTGTGCAATGCTTGTTCCCCGCCCCCCCACATAAATCGAAGAGAAAACGAAAACAGCATGCCACTCCCTTTTTGATTGACGGTAGCTTATCTGAAAACCACAAATTCTTGGGAATGCAGGGAAGAAAGTAAAAAGTTTCCCCTTTTCCGGCCCTTTCCCGTCCTAAAGAACTTCAAGGTTACAGAAGAAATAATCAAGTTTTCTCTTGACATATGACTCCCCCACCCACCCTTTTTCCTACTAAACTTCAAAAATGAGTAACACTTCCGCATTTTTTCTCCATCCTTCCAGTTCAAAATGGCGGGAAAACGAAGCGAAATTTTCCCGGTTTTCTGGGTCCCGGATAAATGGTTCTGTACTGTATCATTTTCACTTAGTAATCAGCTTATTTGATATCACCCCTTGGAACCATTAAGATTGAGATTTAGTACCTGAAAATACAATCATTAGAACAAAAGATATTCTGAGTGATATCTTTTCTTTTTGCTTGCTGTGTATTTCATGTATTGCTGTGTATTGCCACAGTGTATTTCATTGTCACAGTGTAAACATTCTGGAAAATAGTGCTCTCCCAACTCTAAGGCAATATTTCATGCAAAGCTCATTTCTCTGCCATCAGGATAAGTGATCCATTGACTTGTCGAGACTTATTTAGTCATGCTTTGTAAAAAAAAATAAGTGTTCAAAAATTGGAATGGCCTTCTCTGAACCCTGATCTAAATTACATAGAGCAACTTTGGGGCAAATTAGAATGTAGATTATGTAGCCATTGCATAATTCGCCATCTTCTTAGCCTTCACTAAATCACTAGAACTGTAATAGATATCTGGAAGTAAATTGGTATGGCTATCTATCAAAACCTGGTGGAAAGTCTCCCCAGATGTGTGTAGGCTTTAATCTACGTAAAAGAGGACTAACATCTTATGAGTATATGTCTCAGGACTCTCTGAGTTTGTACGACTGAGTGTCTGGCCACAGTGTATTTCAATTTTTCTATAGTAGTAGATTAAGGAATGGTTTGTTTTATTTTAATTTTTCGATAATATTTTTTTAGTCTGATGAAGTGTACCTTGAAGCTCCGATTCAAAATATTACCTATGCCCCTATGTGCTTGGAGCGAGTTACTTTAGAACCATCTAACAACTTTGTGTCACATCAATTAAATACAATTGAAAGTATCAATGGGTTTGTATATTGAAATTTATCTAACTTTACTAGACATAATATTATAAAATCAAATTATCTGTCTTAAAATAATGTTTTTTAAAGTAAATCAAATATAGAGTTAACAAAAAAGACATTTTTTTTTCAAAAAAAAAAACTCTGGTTTTCTACATTTAAAATTTTTGTTTATTTATTTTTTTAGTTAATTTAAAACAAAAGATCAAATAATATTTTAATTCCCAAATTAAAAGTTATTAAGGGATTCATAACTATTTCATAAAACATTTTTTCTACCATTAATAAATGTTTTCAAAAAACAGTTAAAATTTATCAATTTTTGTTCTTTTAATACACTCGTTTGAAAAAAAAAATAATAACTGGATATTTTAAATGCTCTTCTTTGTTACTTTATACCTTCAGTTGATCTGTGAATAAAAACTCAACATCTAAATGTCTTTTTAGTACTGCATGAAAAAGTATGATTTCCTGTGTGAGATTTGTTCATTTGTAATATGAAAATACGTCACTTTTCATCATTATTTACATTGGTATCATTGTTTAGCACTTTTGTTACGTACAATTAAGAGCATTAGTATTAATTAAATTCTGTAAAATAAACTGTTCTTGTTTCTTTTTCCATTAAATCAATATAAATTTTAGTACGAAGGAAATAATTTATATTTTCATTTAAAATAATATCTGAAAATAATTGAATGATAAAAATAGTAAAATGCTGCATCTAAATAGTTTAAATATGTTTTAATATTAATGGTTTAATAAAAACAAAAGAATAAAATTACTTATTTATTTACGTGGATATAATTGAGCTTTAAGTTTCATAATATGTTTACTAACATAATAGTGCATTTATAAAATAATATACTAGGAAAATATTTTTATTTTTTAAATGTTTTTTTTTTTAATATATAAAATGGAATTTGAAAATTATTACAGACCAAACATGTATGTATGCAATACAAATTTGTTTACACTGCTAACAGAAAAAAAATTTAGGAAAGCTCCTCATTCCCATTTGTGCTTTTTGTAAAACATAATGTAACTTTAACAAAATAAACATTATCTAACTTCTTATTTTAACTCATCCAATAATTACATTATTTAACTTATTTTAAAAACCTTCATGAAGACCTCATTATTTGACCTTGAAAACTTTTTTCGAAGGACATGAACTTGATAATGCTGTATTTTGTTTTAATTTTTTTTTGAAGCATCATGATGACTTGCTTTAAGCTTGCTCACATTAATTAATTTTACATAGATAAATTAGCAGGAGCAATGATATGAAAATATTTAAAAATTACATAGTTTTTTTCAAGTAATGCTGATTCACATTAGCAATTGAACTCAAAATTTAAAAAAAAGTTGGAAAAAGTATTTTTTATTTATTTGGTTCTATCCAAACTAAAGTAAGTAATAAATTAAAAAGCATTCTTAAAAAAAGAATTTAATTTAAACCATGGATTAAATCACACTGCTTGATACCAGCCAATCTTGGTAAAATATTTGTTATTTTTTAATAAATGTTCATATAAAATGTATTTTATTTTTTTAGAGTGTATCAAGTGTTTGGAGAAACAAATTGCATTAATCCATTAGATAGCAGACAATATTTATTTTGCCTCACTCCAAAGCCTGGTACTGTAACATATTCTAAGTTATCAAAAAATGTAACTAGTATTGGGAAGTTGGATATTGTCTGGCGTACAAGTATGGGGGAAAAAGGTCGCCTACAAACATCCCAGCTGGAACGAATGGTAATATTTTTATTATGAGAACTATTAATTTTCTTCTTAAATTATTTTTTAACTTACATATTTTTTTAATTAGCATTAAAATAACACTCACTTAGTAAAAGCTTTCTGTGATTCTTGGATTTCGCTCATTTAGTTAGAGTAGTCCCTGTTTTTAGCAATAAAAAATTGTGTGTATTAAATAGATGTGTTAAGTTTATTTTATGAGCAATTTTCTTTTCATTTACCCGTTTAATTTAAAAATCTTATGTTCTTTAAATAGGTACCAGGATATGGTGAAATTAGATTAGCAGTTGTTGAAATTCCTGGCATAGTAAAGTTAGAGAAGTTGTTTCCTGTTACAGTAAGAATCACAAATGCCTGGTATATATTTTATCAAATGTTTATTTTTTCTTTCCTTTGTTAAGTTATTATTGTAAAAGTTTTTAGGAAATTCATTCTGATTTATACTTCTTTGAATTTTGATTCATAGATACCCATACAGCACATTGACTTTGTTATGACATCCTAAAGTTGTCATCTTTAGGATTCTGTGACTTCCAGAGGAAGTCCTATATTTACCGCTAAATGTCCTACGGATGTCATCTGCGTGTTAGAATGTCCCACCTGCAGATATCTTAATGATGTCATAACTAGGACAGTTTCAGGATACCTTTAGAACGCTTTAGGATGGCATTAGGACAAAAAAAGACCTGTTTAGTAAGGATTTAGGTAACTTGTGGGATGCATGTTGGAAATGGTATGATAGTAATAGGAGGGTGTCTTATTTTGGAAATAAATTTCATCTCTGAAATTTTAATTAATATTGGCAACTTAAATAAGGTTTTTCTTTTAAATTTACTGAATTAGAGGTCAGAAAAGTGTTTTCTAAATGGAAAAAAAAAGTGATGGTTTTTAATTTGTACATCACTCTATCTCGATTGGCATTACTAATTTTCCAGAAAAATGGGCTATTCCTCAACTATTTCTTTTTAGGAAAATTAGTAAAGCAAAAGGGTTAAAAAATAAACATATCTAAAGAAAAGAATAATGTATCATTTTAATCCAAAAATATGCAAGTTAATAGGATTTCACATTTCTATTGTTTGGAATAAAAACTTTGTCATTACTAAAAAAGTCTAATTGAGTGTACCCTTTGAACACCAAGGAAGGTTATAAGTCTCCTAATTAGCGTCAGTTTTCTTTAAAGATTATTTCTAATTAAATTAAATTATGAGCCTTGTTGAATCTTATGTACATTGCACATATTGTTTAATGTAGTAGATATATTAAGGATCTTATAATAAAATAATGAATAATTTTCTTTTTAACTTAGCATTAGTATTTAAATTTCTCGTATTATCAATTGAAATTATTTAATTGGCAAAATAATTCTCATTACATTCTTCTGTAAAATTTACTAAAAAAAATTTTTTATTATAAATAGTTTAAATGAAGTTACTATTTTATCAAAAACTCAAAATAGATGTTTATGGATCACATACTTTATTGTTTAACTATTGTGTCAATGATGCAATTTAAAAAACAAATAAAAATAGAAAATTATCTGTTTTTATATACAAACTAAAACAGCTGTTGCCATGTTTTGCTGAAGAATTGTTGGCTGAAGGCATACCTGAATCAATATCTTGAAGATATTAAAAATGATAACTTGTTTTAAGGATTTATCCATTTTTTGCAGCATAAATTTAGTGTATGCAAATAAATATGAGAATAGAAAAAAATAAAGAATATTAGAATCACATAAGTAAAACTTTTATTTACACAATTATTTCTCTAATTTTTTTTTGCAGAATAAACTCTTCTTTCTTTAGCATGGCACAACCAGCCTCTAATAATGCTTTCAACTTCATTTACTTTAGTGTTTGTGAAAACACTGCAAACAGCTTCTAAAACATAACAAAAAGAAAATATAAACAAACAAGTAGGTATTTTTATGAATAAACATAAAATTATTTCAGAACCTATTTGAAAGGTATCTAAAACTAAATTAGTCGAAGTCCAGATTTCTGTTACTCTCAGGGAAAATATTATGGGGTGACCTTCTTAAGCTCCTTTTTTAATTAGGACTAAATTCACTCTAAATAAAAAATGACTAGTTTTTTTTAATTGCCCATTGTACGTATACTAGTTCACAAAAAATAAAATTATTTGATTCATTGTCACAAGAATAATCTAGTAACATTAACTGTAATAATGATAAAACTGTTAGTACAAACACATGTAACAATGATCAGAATATTTTAAAGTGCAAGTCAAAAGAAGAGTTGGATAACTGAAGTATCGTATGATTACCGTTCTACTGTGACTGGAAAAGAAGATGGTGATACTAATAACAAGATTATTTCAAACAGTTACACACTTATTAATTATTCCAAACACAGAGAATGATAGAAATTTATAAACTCATTGAAAATTCATGGAATACTAAAATTATAGTATTTTAAAAAGTTGAAGAAAAAAAAAGCTGGTTATAGATGTTGATTTGCCAACTAAATTTAATAATAATAATACCATTTTAATGTGTATAAATACTTTTAAAAATAAAATTCATTTTCTAGACAGGGAACTTTAGCAACACAAATTGTACTGACACTCTGTAACCAAAAAATCTTTTTTTTTTCATTAATGCCCACACAGTTATAGAGTTCAGCAACATCATCAGGCATGATGTGACGAAGTGCTCGGCTTGTATGTTCTTTAAAATCAGTTCCAACAAGACTTTGCAATCTAGCAGACTATGAGAAAGAAAAAAAATTACTAAAATTAAAAAATTTATCACCTTATGCCTTAAGTTCAGAAAATAATTTATCTCATGGTAGCAAAGCATTATTAATTTACTTAGAAACAAATGAGTTTTTACCAACACTGCAAAAGAATAATTTAAACAAAAAATTATACACTTCATTATATTAAAAATACATAAAAGCAAATTTCCTGATTATATATTATTAAGTTATAAATTTGTTAAAGGAAGTTTTGTAAAAGCTCTCCGCTTGAATTTTTATCATTGGGGAGAAAATTTTCTATAGCTTAAAAAAATAATTACCAATTCAGCCTTCAATTTCGAATTATCCAGTAAAGAATTTTGCTTTACAAATCCACTGTCACATTTTACAGGAATCCCAAGATCGCTTCGTTGATGGATTGAGGGTGCAGCTGAAAAAAATTACACAATGGTTGTTACTAATAAATTCAAGATGAAGTATGTTGCTCAAGTCTTAATTCAAATTAAGCTTGATATCATGATCTCATTAGAAAAAAAATTAATATTGAAGAATATTATCAAAGATTATATTTAAAAGCATTCTATAACAACTTTTCGAACAAAATCATCAAACTGTTTTAATTTATGGAGAATTAAATAAATACAATATACAAAAATTAAGTACGGAAATAAAATGAAAAAAAATTATTTAAGTATCTGAAACGAATAAGAAATTATACAAATAACAATATTTTAAAAAAGCAAATTGACATGTGAATGATACAATTATTAAAAATTTATTTTAAAGAAAACAAAATTTTATTCTGAAAATAGTTTATCGTAATTCAGCCCAAGAAAAAGAACAAACTCTTGGAGAATGAAGAAAAAGACAATACTAAAATTTAGCATACAATTTTTTTTGTAAAAAGGCAAATATGTAAATACTAACTAAATGTTTCAACCACTATGGATGGTGTTTTCAATAAAAATGTAAACAATAACAATCTCGAGCTCAGCACCTACTCTAGTTCCGGTTAAAAAGTTTGCAGCTGCTTACTACATGTTATTCTGATAGGTGATGTTTTCAAACGGATAATTTTGTTTTCAATAAAAGAAATAAATTAGATAATTTCTAAGCACATATCTGCCATATTTCATAATAATGTTAATATGTAATTCTGGTGAGTTTGAAGAGAAAATTTGTTTTAGTTTTTTAGAGATATATTGTTAAAAAAGGTGGCATGGTTGCTGGACTTTGAATAACTCGCTTTTTTGGCAGTCTTGATATGGCCTCTTTCCATAAGTTTATTACTGTTTATTCTTGTTGCAAGCTGTGCACCATCTTACGTTAGTGTTAACACTTTTAGCATTGTAAACACCAGTATTGTTAGCATTGTAAGCACAAGTAATAAGTAATCAAATACATTGATTGCAAGAATCTCAATACACAATGATGCCAAATGGCTTTAAAATACAACGGAAACAGTAACCCGGAAATTTAGGCGGTACCGAGCTTGCAGCGTTCCCTAGTGTAGAAAACACCATCCATTATCAGTTAAAAATGTTAACAAAAATTTAACAATGGAGAAAATATGTAGATCAACTACAAGTAAGTTTTATATGCCTTTTAAAGCACTAAATATTTTATTTTAAAAGATCGTTGAATATTTTTAAACCAGCTTCACATTGCAAGAGGCAAATAATGACAAATATATTTACAAGAATTTTCAACTTATTAAACGAAAATAAACTCCTTACAGATTCAATAACTTTTTTAAATACTTCGAATAACTTTTCAACAAATTTTTTAAAAAAAAGTATTTCTTGAAATACTAAGTAGTGAGTATGAATCTAATGAATATGAGTATGAAACTAAGGAATAGGGTATGAAACTAAGCATTAAGCAGAAGAAATTCTAATAATTGCTTTAGAAACAATGACATCAAAATGTAGACACTATTCTGTATAAAATTAGTTACACATATAAACATTTTTATTGCATCCATATGATTCTTTTATATATTAAATTTTACTAATATCGATATAAATATAATTTCAGAACTATTTTTAAAAAGATAAAAATTACTGAGATAGTGAAAATAATGTAATTATCTTTAGCAGTTAAAATTAATAGCCTGATTAAATTTCATGTAATTGTTAATTAACTTTGCAACTTTTTATTAATTTTAAGACAGATTGATTATGAACAATCATGTAAGGAGAAAAACTGAATTCATTGCAGCAAATGCTGCAACTTACTCAATCTAGAACGGGAAAAAAAGCAGCAGCCCTTTTGCTTGGTTATTTACTTGGCTAAGTATATCTAATTTTAAAAATCCCTATGGACAGTGTTTTTTACACAAGGGAACGCTGCAAGCTCTATACTTATATACGCCTATACTTCCAGGTTACTGTTTCCGGTGTATTTTAAAGCCATTTGGCTTACAACGCGAACATTGTGTTTTGAGATTCTTGCAAATGTGGTATTTGATTACTTATTACTTGTGTTTACAATGCTAAAGGTGCTAACTCTAACGTAAAATGGTGCACAGCTTACAACAAGAACAAACAATAATAAACAAATGGAAAGAGGCCAAATCAGGACTGCCAAAAAAGGGAGTTATTCAAAATCTAGCAACCATGTCACCTTTTCAACAATACATCTCTAAAGAAATAAAACATAGTTTCAATTCTTACTCACTAGAATTACTTATCATTAATACCTTATTAAATACAACAGATTTGAGCGTAAAAATTATATAATTTACCGTAATTTATGGAAGAAACGTCGCGGCGTTTAAAAGTTTTAAAATTTTAATTGCGGCGTTTATGCCGGTTGCGGCGTTTACGATATTTTAAAAATAAATTTTACATTTTTCAAAGAAAAAACATTTTTTTTTATCAAAATAGTTGCGAATTATGACAAAAGATGGCGCCACTACCGATAACCAACCACCCCTTAAAGAAAGTGGGTAGATCTCGATCTAGTTCCCGCCAACCGCGTGGTGGAAAGCTCTTTCTCATTTTTTCTCACTTTGTTATACTTTAATTTACATTTTAATTTCAGTAATATTTGTAAAGCATTAATTTAGTATATTTAATTTTTGCCGATGCATCGTTGTTATGGACGCGATTTATAAACTGATATCTTCTTATTTAAATAAAAGAGGTAATTTCCAAAAAATAAATAAATAAAATTAAAAAAAATATTTATAAAATATAAATATGTAGTAATTCGGCACTTAATCCGACCAATTTTTTTTTTAAAGAAATTTTTTTGATAAGAGAAAAAAAAATCAGTCATATTTTCTTCTTATTTGGAATTTTTTTCTCTTGAAGTAAGTAACTATATTTTATCTTTTAAAAATAAAAACATGAAGAGAAAAAATAATAAATCTGTATCAAACAAAACATAATTGAAAAGTAAAAACATCTGCATTTCCAATGAACAAAATAAAGAAATGCAAGTTGGGAGAAACTGATGAATCAATCTTGACAAGTGCTTTACTGTTTTTGTTCCCCTCCCCCATTTCCCTCTTCTGTTTGACCATAAATTAGCCACACCCTTTTGACATTGAAACTTCCTTCTCACTTGGTGTACAAAATGAATTCTATCCCTTTTGCTGCTTTTTTTTTTAATTCGATTTATTTATCTTTTTATTGCTTATTAACTGTTACTTTTTTTGTTAACTTGTTTTTTTATCGTTATTAGTTGTTTGCTTCTTTTTTGTAGTTCCTTGTTAGCTTTTTATTTTCCGAGATAAGCGTCTTTTGTTAAAACAAAATGTTATGTAAAAGAAAAAACGAGAACAATGATCTCGCTCTGAAGAAGAAACGATTATTTCTTTTTCGGATTATTTCATCTTGAATTATTTATCCTTCGGCTTATTTCTTCTTGATTATATCTTATCGATTATTATTTTAATTAATGAAATTTCTAAAGATGGGACGTTTTTAAATTCACTCCATCATTATCTACAATTGAAACTTAGCTAAATTTATTGGTTTTTCTGAAATTAACAGCGTAATTGAATTATCGTAATATACGGGCGCCATATTGGAATTTCCGGAAGAGATCCGAAATTCTGCAAATTCCGAAATTTCATCGGTCCCGTAAGTGCCGAATTTTGGGTCCTATACTATAATATAAAAAATCATTTATATTAAAGTAATATAAATATAGTTATTTAAATTTTTTACCTAACGAAGGCACCAACAGCCGATTGTAACATGTTGTTCTGAGCAGTTTGTCCAAAATATTCAATAGCAAATTCAATTTTTGATTTTATTATAATTATACATTTATAAATTTTAATTTATATTTTAAATTTAAAACATTAGTAGTATTTATAAGGAATTAATGTTATATATTCACTTTTGCCGCTAAATCGTTATTATGGGTGCGGCGTTTACAACGTGTGCGGCGTTTATCATGATTTTTTTTCTTTTAAGTCTCATTATCACAAGTGCGGCGTTTACGGTAGGTGCGGCGTTTCTTCCATAAATTACGGTATTTCTTTTGTTGAAAACAAATTTATCCGTTTGAAAAGATCGCCTCGCAGCTTGTATTGAGCTGGAGATTGTTATTGTTTACATTTATATTGAAAACACAATCCATAGACAATTTATAGAAACAATTATGTAGAAAACGGTAAAATAACAATATACTAAATAATGAAGATGAATAGCAACATTGACATAATTTAAAATGTCATTTCATCATTAGAAGAAATGATTAATTTAGGGTTACCAAAAAAACATGCCAAATAATAAGTTAAACTTAAAGGAAGAAAACAAAAATAATAGAAAGAATGAATTATCAGAACAGATAAAAATTTGCCTCACAAAATGATAAAAATAAAGCATCCTCAATAATTATGAAAAAATTAAATAAACCACGCATGTAAACATTTAAATTGCAATTGAAATATTAAAGATATTGATGGGGTTCAAGTACACTAATAAATCAATAATATAAATATAGATTATAAAAAAAAAAGAATGATAAACAAAAAAGAAACTAATAAAGATATTTGAGCTCATAAATACCTTATTATTTAGATTTCACTAGCAGAATTGCTTTTGTCACTGGGCAAAAGAAATAACATTAACGGTAAAGTTGAAGTTAACACGCATGCGCTGAGCGATGATCCTACATGATTCCTAAAACACTCATTTGAAAGGCCTCTCATATTGCTGTCCGCTTGTGATTTCCTGCGGAATTCTTTCTTCTGACACTCTGCGGATATGACTGTTCCAGGAGTGTTCGGAATGTTTTGGGATGTCTTTAGGACGAAATTTGCTGTATGGGTATGATTAGTGACACTAAATTCCTAAAACTATATTTCTCTAACTAAAGTCATTATTTTTTCTGTTACTAATTCTGACCTCTCATACTAGCACTTGTATGAATATCTCATATAAAATAGAATTTTATTTGTTTTGTTAACTTTATTTTACTTTTTTCTGCTGCTATTCAAAATAACATAAACATATGTACCAAAACAAAAGGGAACAGCTACAATTTTTATACAAACGTAATACCTGAGAAATCACATCAATGAAATCATTATTAATTTTCAGTTCATATTTATAAGCTATGTGGAACAACAGAATGTTCAGTTCAAGAGGTTAGTCCAACTGGCCACCAAAAAAGAAGCTAGGAATAAATTTATATCAAAATTATAAAAATAGATTTAAAAAATTTTTACATTTATTTACTACTATTGTTATGCATATTTGAATCTTTTGTTCTGAATAAAAGAAAATTAGTGTATTATGTGTAGAAAAAAAAGCACAGTTTTACACTTTATGAATGAAAAAATGTTTTCTGATTACTGCTTGGTCACTAATTTCCACTGTGATGTAACTTTCCAACATGATTATCACTTGTGCAGGCATGTGATTCTTCTGCTAATTTGTGGAATTTTGCTAATCAATAATTTATACTCCGACGCATATTATTTCTCTGTAATATCCACAAAATTTTTCATTAATCTAAAGTAAAATTTTGTTACCTATGCAAAATCTTGTTAACGAGAAATTTATTTCACCCTAACCAGCATTCCTCTTTTGTCGTCCTCATGTCGTAACGATAACGTAATTACTCTTGATAATGATTTTTTTACACAGATTTTTTAGAGAAAAATACAATAAACATCTAAAACATCGTTCGCTAGAAGAAGAAAAAAAAACTTATTTTTTTAAAACATATTTTAGTTAGTAGCAATTTAGTTGCGAAATCCGATTTGTAACAGACCGATGTTATTTGATTATGACGATGTTATATATTCCCCCCCCCCCTTTTTTTTTATTCCGTTTCAATTATATTGAATTATTTTTTAATATGATATTGCATCAGGGAAATTTTGAATCACACTTTTCAGTAATAATTTTTTAACACTCTAGATGACATCCTAAATCCATGTTTCAATCTCTTTTTTTCATTTTGCAGTTAATGCAATTAATATTCTCATTGTTTTTAAAATTTAGATTTTATCACAGAACTCAAAATTTTATTCGCTCTTTTGATTAATCACTATTTGATGCACTCGATTTGCTTCAATACCATTGTAAATCCATGCGGTGCATCAATTGTTATATAGGCTATTATAACTTCAAATTTTTTAAGTGTTTTTTTTTTTAATCCTTTTATTTTTATACATTATTCCAAAAGTCAATTTGTCATTTGTCAGTCACATTCTGATGCAATAATGGCACTGTTTTCACAGCTATTCATATTTACGTGGTTTTTTTTAAATCCTGATATTTTCATACTTTAATGAAAAATTCGAATCTCCCATTTGAGTAGTTATTTCTTGACATGCTGAATTTGTGCTGAATCCATGCATCGTTTAATATTTAAAAAAAAACTTTTTTTTGCATTTGTTGCTGTTGATTTTCGTATGATTTTTTAAAATTCCTGTATTATTATGATACCAGGGTTGCCACAGGCTACTAAAACGCGACTGTTTGCTACTATTTTTGTTTACTATTTATGTCGACTTTTTTTGCCTGAAAAGGCTAAAAAAGCAACTATTTTCAGGAATAGGCGACTATTGGGAGACTTTTTTACTCTTAGCGAAGTTCTTTTTATACTTATTCTTATTTTTCGTAGACCTACTGTTACTTTGCGATTGCTGCATAATCGCTGTTATCTTAAACTTTCGTTCTGAACTCAATAGATCAATGTAAAGAAGTTTCTTCATTGGTTTTTTTCAATTATTATTTTTCATTTTAAGCTATACAATTTAATAGGGGTATTTTGTATTTAATTTTGTTATAAAAAGTTAGTTTTTTTCAAATTTATTTAATGTAGGTAAGTATAATAATTTGATTATTTTTAAACCAATAAATGTTCAGTTGTTTTTATTTATGAAAAAATTGAAATAAAGCTTACCTTTATTTAACCCCTTATTTCCAAAGCGTCACGAAAAAACATCTACATGCAAACTCCGGCTAGGTGTTGTTTCGTGACTCTCCAGTTGTATTGGGTGGGGAAGGTAGCTTCGCGGTTGTTGGGGTTCATTGGGGTGGGGGGAGAAAATAGGATTGACAGTTAACATCAATTAGTTTCCTCTCCATGCATTGTTGAAAAGTCTTCTCCTAAGGTTGCTGTTCTTAACTTTAAAAATTGCAGGCATGGCTTTTGGCGACAGCGCCAAACACCAAATTTTATCTTCTAATGCAAACTTTATTGAAAGACACTGGTTTAAATCAACAAATCGATGTATCCTGTAATATAACGAAATGCTTCACGGCCCTTTTTTATAAAAAAATTAAATTAATAAATTCTAAATTGATGTTAAACTGGTTACAATTATTTAATCAATAAGAATTTATAATTTTCTCAAATTATAATTAAAACTGAAACACATAGCGTTTTTTTCTTCGTGGGAATTCCTAAGAACTGCTACACTTTAATAATTCTTTTTTCATAGCCGCACGGGTTTCTCATAGTGCAACCGCTAAGCAAACTTTGAATAATTATAGAACATATATTAATTTCTTTGGTTTAATCATTTTTCTTTGGATAAACCCTATAAATTTCAAAACAAAAATATTATTTTTTTTCATATCACATTATGTAATTTTATTTTCAAAACAAAACAAAAAAGATTTAATCGACGACTATGTTCATTTGTGGCAATTTGAATTGCTAAAATCGAGCTAAATGTAAGTATATATGAATTTTAAATTTTTTCTTTTAACTGAAATGTAAAATAAATTCTTGCCATATAGGATTTTCATGTCAAGTTTACTGACAAAAGTGCCTAAACTGACGAAACATTACTTCACTCCATATAACCACATGAAGTATTCCCTATTCATAGGATGAACAAGAAAGCTGTTTAATTAATTCCGTCAAACATTGATGACATTCCTTTTATACTTGTTAAAATACATTCGTGTAAAAAAAAAACACTTTTGTAACAAAAAAAGCGTTTGTAATTAGCATATACAGAAATTTGTTTGATATTTCAACTTAATTACCTAATACAATTCCTAATACAATTACAATTTCTCTTGTTTATTTCGGGTTAATCTCCGTCACTTTCGGTTTCGTTTGTCCCGGGATGATTTCCGCTTTTTTGAAGCCATTTATCACAGTTTCTTTTTCTCTTTTAATTGCTGACAGCTTAAAGGCAGTGGTATAATTTTTCCTCTTAATGGGAGGCATTTAAAATGGATAACTTAAATACAAGTTATGTTAAAACAAAACGAAAATAGTATTAACGAAACAAAAATATTGACGAAAGAAAAATATGAATAAAACAAAAACACGCATGAGAACTGAAGATAAAACAATAAAAAAACGTAATAATAATAAGCTGAGGAAGATAATGGAAATCAAACAGAAATATGAGCAATGAAAAAAAAAACAATAAAAAGCTCCCTCCCAAGCATTTAAAACAAGTTTCTAGCAATTCCTCCCCCTATTTTCGCTTCTCAAATCAGGTTTCTTTTTTCAACTGACTCAGCCTTGGACGGTCTTTCTTTTATCCCTGTCTAAAATTCTTTTTGAACATTCTAATTGTAAGATTATTGAAGGTCATTCCAAGCTCATCAGCATGCTTTATTTACCAAACATTCACATGTTTTTAACAACCAGCTGAAGAAAAAAGGGGAGTGGAGAGAGGCATCCATGACAAGTGGAAGAGTCATATTTCCTGGAAAGAAGGGGGGTGGGGGAGCGTTTGTTTTACAATTGCCTTATCACCGGCCCCACCCTGATTTTCTTCATTCATTCCTTTCTGATTTATGCTTCTCCACTCCACGCCCATTTCCTACACTCAACAGCTGTCCATATGGCAGAAGGGAAAGAGAGACTTTGTTCTCTTGTGGATAGTGGTCTCCAGAAAATGATTCCAAGAAAGGATTAGGGAGGGGAAAATTCCAGGTGCACTGACTATTCCTTGGAGTGACATTAAGCATGAAAAAATAAATAAAAAGTACAATAACAGGTGGAAAAAATGAAGATGAAATTTCCAGTGTAGTTTCTAAAAAGCAAAATTTTTTGAAAAAAAAAAAAAGTAATACTATATAGGCCGCCCCGTTAGATACGCCTTCCTACTAAATTTTCAAGTTTTAAATCACTAACGCTGCGGCCTATCTCCGCGAAATTACGGTAGTACTTAAAGTTTTTTTTTAATTTTATTAAAATTCTTTCAATACTTGTTTGTTTTATAATTTGTTAGATAGTCAGTGTCATTTTTAAAGAAATAAGTCTTTAGTCAATTTTATTTTCAAAAACGGAAATAATGATAAATAAGTAAAAATATTTTTACATTTATTCAGGATAGAATTTGACCATTAGTTAATACTACTTTATATTATTTTAAATAATTGAATAAAAGAGGGTCTAATGATGTTTCAAAAGCGTGGTTTTTTTCCAACAAATAATTTAAAAAAAATAATTTTTTTTCTAAAGTGAACATTTCTTTGGTTTGTTTTCTACTTTCGTTTTTTTTTCTTTTAAGTTTAATGCACGTATGTAAAATATTTTGTTACAGTATAATTATTTTTAAACCAATAGTAAATCTTAAATCCTTTTTAATTTAAGAGAAATGAAATAAATCTTGGGTTTGCTTTTACTTTGACTTCTTTATTATTTTAATTGAAAAAATTAAGCAATGATATTGATATTATAGTAGTATATGTTTAGAATTAATATTTTCTTTTGTAATAGATTTATTCCTTTTTATTTATTTTTGATTGATTTCCCATAGGTAATTTCTGAACATATGCTAAATCGCGATGTCTGACGGATGATGTATCACAATTTAAAACTTCTGACATCAACCAGTCCTTATCATAGTATTTGACAATTAAGCTACAATTTTAATTATTTGGCTACTATTTTTGATAAATTTTTGCTCCTGTTCAGGCAACTATTTTTATAGTTTTAGGCAACTATTTTCATGCTTGAGGATACTAAAAGCAACTATTTTTGTTAATTTTTTACTGTGGCAACCCTGTGATACAAGAAATTAAAACCGCTTGCCTGAGTATTCACTATTTGATGCGATAATTCACAAGATAGGAAACAAGAAATTCAAATCTCGCAGTTGAGTAATTATTTTTGACAAGGTGGGTTTGTGTTAAATCAATGTCGCATTTAATAAAAATAAAAATAAAAAATTTGCAATTTTTGCTGCTGATTTTCACATGATTTTTTTAAATTTCTGATTATTCAGTATTTGACGTGATAATTCTAACATTTTTTTTAAAAGGTTTTTCGGCAGCTGTCACTGTTAATTTTCGCATATTTTTTAAAATCTTGATATTTTTGATAAGATATTATTCAATACAGCATGTGAATCTCGAAACATTTAATTAACCGTTGATGAAAATAAGTTTATTTGATGAAGTAAAATACCTTTCTTCACATTTTATAAATGTTGCTTTGAGTCTTTTATTTATCTGCTATGTACTAAAAGAAAGAAGAAAAAAAAAACGGATTGAAAAAACATTTTAGATAATTTCTTCTTCCAGCAATCACATGTCTGCCTATGTATAGAATGCTGTACTGTGGTTTATACTTAAAAGATAACTTGATCCCTCATTTGAATCATTTGTGCACTCATACTGCACAAATCAAAATTTTCTATGTGTAAATTATTGTGAAAATCACATTCTGCATCTGTTTCTGGCATTTACTATCATACTATAAAGTTTTAGCGCTTGCTAAATGCCCGAAACTATTTTGTACAAAATTCATACTGAGCAACTGACAAAATGAATATTGCCTACATAGAAGTTTTGGAATATTTAGTAAATAGCAAAAAATATACTGGTTAACACAGAGAATGGTTTTGTATAAAAGATGATTATCTAGGTTTTATTGTATGTTCTTATACTGTCTCAAATCATGTTTATACCATTAAAACAAGTTTCTACTAGTCTGCTGACAGTTTAATTTTAATTCTGATTATTTATTATAACTTTCATAAATAGTTACTCTTTGAATGTTTTCTAGTGATAGAGCTTTAGATTTACTTTTGACACTAAACAACTCCTTCACCAATGGTATTCTATGGCATGGAATTTCAGGTCAAAAAATTACAAATTTAGAAAAAGGATCATGTGTGTATGTCTCACTTGAAGCTATTGCAGTGCGACCAGGATTGCAGGTTTGCAATAACTTTTTTATGCATAATTTATTAGGTGGAAAATAGTATACATTATTTTAATGGAATAATACTGAGAAGACAGGGGCGTACGCAAGGGGGGTGTTTAGTGATTTCAACTCCCTCCTTGATCAGACAAAATGGCAAAAATAAAAATTTTAGTAGAAATTATGCAGGTTATTATTTTTTAAGACTATATAAATTTATTTGCCTCATGCCTACTTTTTTTCTCACGGTATTTCTCAGAATACTGAAAAAAACATTTACTATAATAGGTTTTTTGAAATCAAATTCACGTGATACTGTTATGGGCGAGTCCCGATTGCTGGTTCTTTTCAGTCCGATAGTTTTCGAGACTGGCTAGCATTTGCGAGGTCTTTACGCGATGATTCTGGAATCCTAAACATTCTGCCATCTTGAATCAATTCGAGAATTTTGGAGATGCGGTGAAAATTATATAAAAGGGGGAACGGAGTACAAAGGAGTTAGCTAATGAGACTGAGAGTTATCTCTGTCTGTAGAAAAATCACGCTAATTTTCCCTAATCAACACCCGAAACATATTTCAGAGTTAGTGCATTTATTCGATTTATAGAAAATTTTATAACACAATGACTTAAGATTTGTATCGCATCGTAATAATTTGAAAGGATTTCAGTGCCTTCTTCCTGCCGATCCTTTCATTTGCCAACCTTCAAATATAAAGGCTTTTGAAGCACTAGTGGAATTTTGCGCTCAAGATTTGGATACCTGTAAAGAAAGCCTTAAGTCTGAACTAAAACTCTGGTACAAAAGTTTAAAAAGGATTAGTGAAGACGGAGGTAGTGTTCCAAAAACTGCGGCGGATGCTCTTGGAATGTGCGATAAAGATATAACACCAAACATTTTCAAACTCCTAGAAATATTGGTCGTTCTACCTGTTTCAACGAGTGCAAACGAAAGATCCTTTTCAACTTTACGTCGTTGAAAGACATTTACACAATAAAACGGGTAATAATAGAATTAATAGATTGGCGCTCTTAAAAATTCATAGAAAATTTACCCCAGCTGTAGAAGACATTTTAAACGAACTTGCAAAAAAAAAAAAAAAAAAAAAAACGTCATTTGGATATTACTGTATAAATCAATAAATGTTTGTAAACTGGTTTAATTCCTTATTTGTTGGTAAGTTATCTTTTCTTATTTTTTGGTCAAATTCATTGGTTTTCTATAGAATATTCACATTTATACGGTTATTATTTAGGTAGCTGTTACATTATGAGTACTTTTTTCTGGCTTGATTAATTCCTACTTTTTAATAAAAAATTAAATATTTTACCTCTTATTATAAAAAAAAATTATGTTCTTAAACTTAAAAAATCAAATCAAAATTTAACTAAACAATGTTGTCTAAATTAAAAGTCAAAATTGTCTAACTGTCTAAATTAGGGAAATAATAGTGCTTTATTACATACTCGAATTTCTTTTAGTAGTTTCAGAAAATTATGAACACCCCCCTTGAAAAAATTCTGCATATGCCACTGAGAAGACTAATAATTATTTTTAAATGTGTGTGTGTGAATGTAGGAAAAACTTTTTTTCTATTATATGTATATTATTTTCTATAAATATTTTCATTTTTAATGTAAAGTTTCACCCTTTAACTGATGTGTTACTTGGGAAAATTTCTCAGCTAGGCACATTGTCTCCATACAATTATATGACTTTTTTAGAATTTAATAATTCAGAAACTATTCATTCTATTATTCTCAAATTTTGCCATTTAAAATTATATTCTTTAAAAGGACATAAACATTTGTATATTATACTATAATTAAATAAAATAATAAATATTTATTAAAAAAAAATTTTTTTTTTTTTGGAATTATCTTTTGAAAATGAATTTTATCATTCTGTACAAAAAATTTTCGATTTGCTTAAAAAGTTCTTAAGTTATGGCATATTACGAAAAAAGTGAAATTAACATTAAAGTGTCCAAATTTTCAATCGCTCTCTTTGAGAAACTATTGGGAACACATTTTGAGAGTCAGAAATCCAAATCTATGTTTGTTCATAGAAAGTACATTTTTGCATATGATTTCATTACTACTTATAATATCGTCTGTACTCATTAATTAGCATATTTATGGTTAGACCCTTGTAATATCATGATTGAGTACTAGTACATGATAATCTGATCATTTGATCAAAAGTTATTCAGGGTGTTTCTTTTCTGTTCTCTGTACATGTTTTTCAACATAATAACCATAGTTTTCTTATATTCCGTTCTTTCCCTCCAATAACTTCTTTGCATTGAACTACATTCATATATTATTTCTATCAGTCTTCTATCTTATAGGTTGAACATTAACAAATGCGTATTAGTGTGAAATACATACCTTTGTTTTAGCTATAATTTATATTTTGTATACAACTAGGTATGAAAGTGCAAGGGATAGTTATCATAAAAAATTTTTATTTCTTCTCTTAATAACTAATTTTGTATTTTACATTGTATAATTTGTATTTAATTGCAGTATGTTAGATATAATACAGCTTACATAGTGTTTCTGATAATTAAAATTTCATTCAATGTTTTTTGTAGTGTGTTGTATCTTTTTGAAATTACTTTAATCCATAAAACATATGTAGTGAATAATTCTAAATCTAAGTATTAGAGAAGCCCCACAAAACATTTTAGATTTATCTATTTAGTCATGATAATGTCTCTCACCTTTTGAACACAAAAATTTTATTTCTGTTTTTAGGGTCTTTCTGGACTCACTATAAAAGAATTGTTCTTAAACAGAATTGAAGATTTTGCGGACTTTGCTCATGTATTTGCTACGTTAGATGATGAATGCAAACTACCGGAATTAACTCTTCCTGCATCTTTTCAATCCTTATCTATAAAATAAAACTACCTGTACATTTAATATTATCTAAGAAGATATTTTAATTCAATATATTGAAAATATTTATAATTGTATAGATACTTTAGTAAGTTACTCATTTGTATAATTTAAATAAAATCAGTATTTTTATCTTGTTTGATAATTTCTTGGACTTGTTTCAGTGATTTTAAATGCATGGGATATTTAATAGCTCATAAATACTCTGTTCATTCGCTTGAATTCATTAAGACTTATTATTTTGTATAAGGTTCATTCAAATAAAAGTGGCATTGTAATAACTCCACCATTTGAAAAGAAAGATGACTGCACAAGTCCCTATAAAGGACGCACAGTGCTGGGAATGCATACGATATTGTCAGATCCGACCAGGTGCTTGTGGGAACATATTAAAAGGCATTGTTCACGTCATGGATGTCTCCAAACGGTGTCAAGTACATTATAGTGCAATTTTTGACAGCCAAAAATGTTAGTGCTAAAGAAATTGTTCATCGAATGCAAATTGTGTATGGCACAGAGTATATGTCTCGTAGATCCGTATTCCGTTAGTGAAGGGACGGTAATGACGACTAGTCACGATCTGGTTAAGCACTTGTGGTTATCACCTAGAAAACAGTTGTAGAAATTGTTCGTCAAATGCAAATTGTGTATGGTACAGATTATATGTGTTGTGAGAAATAATCAGCAAATCACTATTCGAGAAATAGTGGAGGAATTATCTATGATCAAAAGAAGTGTTCACAAAATACTGCATAAGAGTTTGCAATACCGAAAGGTTTGGGCATACTTTGTGCCAAAACATTTCACAGAGGAGCAGATTAGATTCATCTCATGTCTGTTTCCTTGAACATCTAATGTGGTACCACAAAGTGGGGAACCAATTCCTTTCAAGGATCGTTACCTCTGAGGAAACACGGTGCTATCACTCTCATCCAGCCACCAAAAGCATGAGCATGGAATGTAAAGTTAACATGCTTCTTTGACGTTGATGACCTGATTCTCTAGCGTCGATTGTTTATTGGTTGGAAGGGCTACCTACTGGCATGACTGTCACTACTGCCACATACTTTGCTGCATTGCATGAACTGATCAAAGAATATCAAGTACCACCAACATGGCATGCTTGTCACATGGGGTTATCCACTTGCATGATAATGCTCGTCCTCATGTGACTATGGCATGCCAAACATTGTCGCGGTAATCCCGCTGGGAGATTCTCAAACGCCCCTTATAGTCCGGACCCCTCGCCGTGTGACTATCACATCTTCGGTCCACTCAAGAAAACTCTAAAGGGACAGTGATTTGCCGAGGATAGTGAGGTCAAAGCTGCCTTTGAGAATTGGTTCCACAACCAACCCGGAACTTCTTATAACACAAGATAATTGAGCAGTTCACAAGATAATTGATCATGGAGATCAATTATCTTGTGAACTGCTGAGACACTTGTATCAACCTATAAGGTGACTCTGTCTCTATCTGTTACGTCTGTATTTTTTATTTTTTGTACTAAATAATATTGAACCATTTATCAAAGCGACTGTAGTACCACTTTCATTTAGGTGACCCTTATATTAATAACTATATGTTTAACTACTTTAGTTACTAAATGATTTATACTGAAAATAATTAGCTTGAAAAGTGTTTCTCCTTGTCATACAAAGAAAAATGTGGACTGATAATGTAACAGAATCAGATATACTCTTTTCATGGTGTTTACGGCGAATAAAGAGTGGACTGTAAATTTAACAGATATTTTATTACAGGAGGTTCACTATAGAATGTCCTCAACAAAGAAGGATATATTTTAATTGATATCCATAGTTTTATTATAGGACGCTCACCATAGAGCATCCTCATCATAGAACGAACAAGTAAATAATAAAAAAACATTAAGAAACAGTCGTCAAATTGGCGAACTATCTTTTACATGGCGGCAACAACAAATTTAGATTCATGACATTTAGCATTTTCCCACGCATTGAATAATTATGCTATTTAATTGATCATTAAAAAAAATGTTAGAATTTCAAGCAATTTGATGGTTTTAAGAATAAAACATTGTTATTATTATTCAATACGAGTTCACAATATACAAGTGTAAGTAACAATATAACAAGTTTTTTTTTAAGTATCAAACTCACACAGTTAACAAATCAAAATGATTCCATTGGGATCAAGCATAATTTATATGTCCCTGTAGAAGTGCTAATTATAGCTACACGTACATTATTATCTTAACTTCTAATAACTTTTATTACATGACATAAAGGCCAATTACACACGGGTGTACTGTCTTATTTTAAAATATAGCCATGCTGCCTGAGACAATTTTAAAATATAGCCATGCTGCCTGAGACAATTTTAATTTTCTCAAAGTTCCATTTGTATCTCTGTTGGAGGTGATTTAAATAATCATGTTTCTAGTTCCTCCAAACTGCTTGAACAAACTTAGTTAAAAATTTCCACCTACTTATAATATGAAAATATGCCTGAGTAAGACTATTAAGATCACTAGGGTCAGATGATAAAGGAGTTAGTGGTCGCAAGTTCAAGATTGATTCAATTTGATTGCTAACAGTTTCAAATTGAATTTATTCCTCATACGTTAATTTGGTAGTTACTACTACTCTTTTAAAATAAAATTTAAAGGATTTAACGCCTGGATTCCAGATACCCCCGAAATTAATTGCTCTAGGCGGAATAAACTTCCATATTATTTCTTTCGATGAACAATAGTCATTTAACTTATCTTTTGATTTTTCAACTAAGTTATAACCTTTTTAACTTGGCACCCACCATATTTGTAGCGTTGTCAGTAATCAAAGCACTACTCTTTTCATGGCGCGAAAAAAATCTTTTTAAACAAGCTATTAGCGCACCTGAAGTTAAATCATCTCATCTACCATTACTAAGTGGACAGCCTTAGTGGCCATCAAATAAATATCGTGATGTAAATTTTGTGATAGATTCCTTTACGTTGATTTTTATATTTAATTAAAAATGGCCCCGTGAAATCGATCCCTGTTTTATTAATACTGCACCAGGGGCTCTGATGGCAGATTTCCCGTTATTTGATTAGCAACTATAGGTTTTTGTATAAAACAAACAACACAACTGTGGAAAATCTTTCTAGCTAAATTTCTACCTTGAATAGGTTAAAACTTTTCTCTAACAAAATTCTGTCCCGCAGTGGACTGATCGTTAAGATACGGTTCCCAGCAGAACACCGAAGTCAAGCATCACTGGCTGCGGTCAGTGTGCGGGTGGGTGACCACTTGGATCAGCCTGCGTAGGGGCCGAGGGTGTGCGGTATTGGTTCTCGTTAAACTGTTCTACCGTAAAATGCTCGACTTCGCGTGCAGGTCGTTGGGCTACCGAAGCGGGGGTGCCATCCCCTCTGCAGAGGATCAAAATTGTGATGGCATGTCTTCGGATCATCCTCAGGGATGTTTCCCAGACCGTCGCCAATAGCCCATTGTGCAGCTCTAGTGCGACGTAAGTGAACAACAACAACTAACAAAATTCAACAAGGCCTGTGGCCCTGCATGCAAACATTTTATATGATAATGTTGCATAAGCAAATTACAGGGTTCCCACGGTACTTTAAAGTCCTTGAATTTTGTTAAAAGCAGTAAAAAAATAATAAATGAATTCAAAGGAAAATTATAGAAATTCTGATAGATACAATTTTTAATGCTTGAAGTGAAAAGGGGTTAAAGAAGATGTAAAACTTTTCTCTCCTAGATTTTTCCCATCCGATTATTGTTCATCCCTCTGATGTTTTGAAAGCTGAAATTTCTAGCAAATTTTAGGTTTTGTAGTCATAGTTTTCGAATGACATCTAGTGTTTAATTGATTTAGAAATATGTTCAATGTGTTAACTTCGTTATTACGACAGGTTAATATTGTTATCCTATTTGTTCTTTTAATTTACTTATGAAGGGTAATTAATTTTTTATTATTTTTAATAAAATTTTTACATTCAGTTTTTACTGTTAAATAAATAAAATTTAGTTCTACAGGTTTCATTGATTATGAATAAACATTGTGATTCACATTAAACTGTTTCTTGATTTACGGATCGGAATTCATATAAAATGTTCTATGAATTGCAATTTAAATGAAAGTGATTTATGAATCACATATTGAATATTACTTTAAAGTGATTCTCAAATTTTTCATCGGGAGTCACACATCATGATTCCAATTAAAGTTATTTCTGAATCATATAACGTGATACGTATTTAAGTAATTTCAGAATCATGCCTAACAGTTTTCATTCTAGTAGTTTACAAATCACGCATTGCGATTCACAAAAGAGAGATTTGAGAATTATCACTTGCACTACTCATCAAAATGATTTAAGAATCACTCATAGCTGTTCTATATTAAGCACCTTTTGATTCATAAATTGCAATTTGCATCATAATGATCACAATTCGCATGAAAACTATTAGCTAATCACGCAACAGAATTCATACTAAAGTGATTTATGTATCACACATTGTGATTTACGTCTTGTTAGTTCGTGCGTTTTGTATCATTTGCTATTCATATTGTTCCGATTTAAGAAACATAAACCGCAATTCAATTTACAAATCACACATTGTGATACGTAATCTTTGAGACTTACTTCACCTTTCTTATAATTTTGATTTACATATAGTATATCTAGATTCGTAATACTGAGTGAAATGGGCGATGTACGTCTGGAGTTTTACTCCTGGAAGGGTCACCCATGGCGAGAAGGCCGTTCCATTACTCTCAGCTAAAGTCAACAGGCGAAGGAGCCAACTCAGACTTCTGCCAGCATGGTGCTCCAGTCATAGGCAGGGCCGTCTTAATAGCAAGCAGGGCACCCGGGCACAGAAATGTTTTGGGCCCCTATTACATTTCATACTGTTTAAAATAGAACTAAAAAACTTCACATGCATAAAATTAAGCATTTTTAAGATATGCAATATTTTTAACGAAGTTGAACACATTTTTATAGCCCCAAAAACTCAATGCACATAAAATAAAGCATTTTTAAACTAGGCATAATTTTTCTTAAAAAAATGAGATGCTAACAAATTGCAATCCTCAAATAGTAAGTAATTTTCAAAACGAAGAAGCTAACTAAAATAAGTAAATTAAAAAGCATAGGGGTATAAAAAATTTTTTTGTATTTTATTTTGTAACCGTCGCTGAGCAGCCGACCCAATTCTTGGGTTTACGACAACCAATGTTCAATTCCGCAGCCTTGTAATTTTGAACCAATCCAGAAGACAAGGAAACTCCTGGATCAGTACCCCCAGAGGTATGACTTGTTATGGGAACATGGAGGACTTTGTGATTCGACAGACTTAACGTGCATCAGTCACCATTTACTACACGGGGAGTTTTCGGCCGGCGGAGATCGAACCCACGAACTCTTATACATGGACCCAGTGCCCTACCAACCAGGCTATCCCGGCCAAGGGTTAAACAATTTTTTTCTTTTTCTATTATAACCGTCATTGAACAGCAGATCCATTTTTTGGGTTTACGACTTCGAATGTTCAACTCTGTAGCCTTTTACTTTTGAACTCAATATAGAAAACAAAGGAGCTCTTGTATCAAGTATCGGGAGAAAATTTGGCTTCGTGGAGTACTTTTTCAGTGGAACTAACCCGCATTTGCATTACATGGAGATGAAGACCACGAGAGCCTCCCACGGTTAGTCTGACGGCAAAGGGACTCTAACCCATGATCCGTCTGCCACTGAGGATATTTCACGTCAGCACTGTGGTCTGTGCAAGCCGGATGCAGATTCGTATGGACCAGCTATCATTGAATTCGAACCCGGTTCACCTCATTGGAAGGCGAACGCTCTATCCCCTGAGCCATCGCGGCTAGGGTATAGAAGTTAAAAAAATTCAAAAGGTATGAATTGTTTCGTCAAACTATTAAAAAGTCAGTTATTATAATATTAATATTTAAACATCTTTCAATGCATATCAGACATAACCAGTTTAAAAGTTGCTGTCGTATGATTCGAAACACTTTCAATTATTACTTTAATTAACTATAAATACTGAACAGAGTTGGTTGAGAAGCATATTTAGCTGTTGTTGTAATTCATTTACGTCACACTGGAGCTGCACAACGGGCTATTGGTGACGGTCTGGGAAAGATCCCTGGAGGATGATCCAAAGACATGCCATCACAATTTTGATCCTCTGATGAGGGGATGGCACACCCGCTTCGGTATCCCAATGACCTGCACGCGAAGTTGAGCACTTTACGGTAGAACAGTTTAACGAGGACCCATACCGCACATCCTCGGTCCCTACGCAGACTGATCCAAGTGGTTACCCACCCTCACACTGACCGTAGCCAGTGATGCTTGACTTCTGTGATCTCAAGCATATTCAGAGACATTATCACTTAGGGAGTTGAGCACTTAAAAACTTCATTTTAACGAAGAAAAATAGATTTTGGCTGACTTTTTATTTTTCCTAGTGATAAACTATTCAAACTATTGGTGTTTGTATGGTAATCAATCATTATTCTTAGGAAGAAAAAAAATACGCACTTTTTACACTAGTATATATATATCCCAGAAAGCATGCAACCTTACGGCTACCTTTTGTCAGAATTTTCTTCTTATTGTCGAACGAAAGTGTTTGTACTGAAAACCTTTTTTTAATAAGGCAAAAATATTGCAGTTTTTAAACCTTTCATCTAAAAGGATTATTTTTTAAGACTTTAAATAAGTGTTGTCACTTAAGTAAAATGGTCACTTAGCTGACGTCACACTAACGATAGGATCAAACTGCATTGCTCATTAAAGTTTCATGACAAGGTGGATTTTAGCTGAGCATGCAAGACTTAGTGAAAAGAAAGGTTTAAGAGTATTTTCACCTTAAGACTAGCTTTACTAAAGGATTTTTTTTTCATGCTTGAAAACTCCAAGTCAACCTCGATTTAAGGTTTTTATATAGAAGGTTGTTTTCAAAGGTTTTGGACTAGGGTAATGTGCTTAGAATAGAGCAGATTGCCACAGATCTCGTTTTAAGGTTAGAAGATTTACACGTAAGGCACATAACCAACATTTTTAGGTTTACATTAAAAGATTTTTGCTGAGTGAAAATAAACCATATTTTGCTATTTGAAATTTATTTTAAAAATTATATAATGCAAAGTTGTTTATTCTTAGTTGTTTTTTAAATACAATTTATAAAAGGTAAGATTCTCAAGGGCCCCCTGAGTGCCTGGGGCCCCTGGGCATTGTCCGGGTGTGCCCATGCGTAAAGACGATACTGGTCATAGGACTTCAGAAGCTGCATTATTACCCTAACCATGAATTTTATGTCTTGTTCTAACTCTCATACTGCCTCGATCATCGCGCAGGATAAAAAGGATCACGTTTGTGGCTTTGGAAGCGGACCACGCTCGAGAAATAAACTACCTTCCTCAAGTACTTCCAATGGAACTCTGAAAATACTTCAATGTAACATCAATGGGATCTCAACCGCAGCCTCAAGAGTCAAACTAGATCAGGTGTTGGAACTTGCAAACACCCATGGGGTACAGATTGTTGCCCTCCAAGAAACCAAATTAAATAACAATGTGTCACTTAAAGTAAAGGGATATAACATCTCCCGCTGTGATAAACAAGGTAATGGAGATGGCCTTACGTTTCTCATCAGAGACATTAATTATAGGAGCTTACATCAATAGCTTATTGGGATCAAATTCTGACCTTAAGACGTAGGGAATCCAGGTGGCTTGGAGAGGTAAGTTGCTTAACATAATCAATCTTTATCATCCACCAAATAACAAAGATCTTCCAACTAATTTTTGCAATGGCTTTGTTGATAACACTATTCTCATTGGGGATCTTAACGCAAAGCACGCAATTTGGGGTTGCTCAGATCAAAATCAGAGAGGTAATGACCTCATAAACTTACTGGATGATAGCGGCTTTACTTTACTCAATGATGAAGCAGCAACGCACTTCTCTTACAGTTACAACACTTCCGAGGCACTTGATATCGCCTCAGTTACTCCTGATATTTCTCCTGGCTACAAGTGGTCAGTGCTGGAGAACATTGGTAGTGACCACCTATCTATTGTGTTTGAATTCTGCAAGCGTCAACGAATACAAAAAACAAGCAGAAGGTATTGGAATTTCAAAAAAGCTGATTGGAGCAGTTTCACTACAAAGCTAGATAATGAAACAACCACACTGCTTGAAGAGGATATAAATTGCAATTAGAAATCTTTCAAATATGCCATATTACAGACAGCTCGTAAGACAATTCCAAGAGGTAATGTGAAGAATTATATTTTCAATCATAATTCTCCTCAGTTAAAGCCGTTGTTGGACAAGAAGAATCAACTGATCACAGAGCTAACCAACTCTACTAATGTTTATTCCAGAATTGAGCTAAACAGGGTCAATGCAGACGTCAGAAGATCTTACGCTGAAAACAAAAGATTGAAATGGTTGGAACTTTGCTCCAAGCTCGACTCAAGATCATCTGACACTAAACTTGGGAAAATTGTTAAGAGCCTCAAACGCAATAAGGAAGAACAGCTACGTGAAAAATGTAACACCATTGTTGACGAAAATGGTAATCTTGCACAAGACGACAAATCGGCTGCTAACCTATTAGGTTTATTTTATCAGGATACAAGCACCTTGAATTTTTCCAAGCAGGATTCAAAGGTCAAAAATAAGGCCATAAACGTTTTACATGTCTGTCGCACCTCTTCAACAAAATACACAATCTTCACAAATAACTTTAATTTGCACGAATTGATGTGTGCATTGAATGAAGCAAATCTTAACATGTCCCCGGCGCCGGGCGGCATCCATGGTCAAATGCTAAAACATCTGGGTAGGAAGTTTTTGAGTAGATTCCTGGACATCATAAATCAATCCTGGCGTCTAGTTCGCCTTCCCAATGAGTGGAAAAGAGCGATCATTCTTCCGATCAGAAAACCCAATAAAGAAGCCAGCTCTCCCGATAGTTATAGGACAATCGCACTCACCAGCACTGCTTGCAAGATTATGGAAAGGATGATTTTAAATCGACTCATCTTTTTTCTTGATAGTCATCAGTAGCGTATATAGGGTATAGCAGGCATGGCGAGTGCCACGGGCGCATTATTTGAAAAAGACACAAAATCAATCAACACCAACGTTTCTTTCTTTTCTCTTTTTCTCAATTTTTCAAGATATTTTGATAATTTGTTTATTTTAAAAAACAGAATTTTAAAAAAAATTAATAAAACATTTAAAAGAATCATTTAGAAAACTCTTCAGAATGCAGAATAAAAACTTCCAATGATATTCTGATAAATCTTTATTTTTCCAGGACCACAAGCAGAAAGACAAGATAAACATCTCTTCATATCACATTACCAGGATGTAAAAGGGCAATTATCTGGGGAGGAATAGCACACCTGCAGGCAGAGAATAGCCCTTTGGTGATGACAAAGGGCAGATAACTGTGAAAACCACGGGGTGGCTCTGTCTAGTTTAGCCCAATTATCAAATTACCCCATCTGTAGGGGGCAACATTTGATATAATTTCCTATAATCAATTATAATGTTTACAGTAGATGTGAAACAATTAAACAAAGCTTACACTACTTTTATATCAAAGAAAAAGAAAAAAAGAAAGTGACTCAAAATATTTATTATTAAGAGAAGGAGGGGGATCTTTGCAGAAATGTGCACATTTTGAAACCCATCTTTGAAATGGAAAATACAGAAAGCAGTTTAAAAGATACTTATTTTGTAAGATTAAGCAAAAAATTATTATTAAGTAAATGCAGTTATACTTTAGTAAAGTGTACAAGCATTCTTGTCCATGTCTCAAATTTAAAAAAAAATAATTTTTTTAAAAAAAAACTTAGGTGATCATTATTTACCCCAGAAACAGTGATCCTGAATTACCCCGGGTCACCCTACTGCTATGAAGCGTACACTAATATTATAAATCATTAATTAATAAGAATTACCTGTAATTAAAACTTTCATGATGATAAAATATGAAATCCCGCGCAGCCAAATACAGAAAATGGCTTCCTCTAACAATAGCTTTTGTTTAAACAACGCCAATTGCTTTGGCGAAAAAGTTTGGCACAATACAGATTAAGGTGGGTTGACACGATCAAAGTACTTTGATCAAAGTAAGCGGGCGCATTCACCAGTAGGGAAATATTTTTAGGGAAATGTGACGATTTAGAAGATGTTGATTTTGTTTACAGGGAATATGTCTATTTTGAACCTTTCTTTCAAGAAATCTAGACGTACTAATAGGATTTGAAAACTTCTATCGGGTAAGTGAAAATTTCTTCGTTTATAATCAACTATATGTGCTTTTAAAATGAATATTACGTTTTCTATTTTAAATACTATACGTTATACTAATGTATATATGATATCGTTGTGTAGTTAATAGATTATTAGAAGTATTTTTGAACTGAATAATCTGAAATAAACACAAAATATGTATTCCATTCCTAATAGTTCATTTATTCCCGATCTGTTTGTGTATTAATAATTTTTATTAAAGTTTATAAAATATTTAGTTGAACTTTTTTTCAGCTCTATCATTTTATAGCAGGGGCGTACGCAAGGGGGGGGTTTAGGGGTTTAACCCCCCCCCTTGAGCTCAGACAAAGTGAACTTACAAAATAATACAGACAAAAATAAAAATTTTAGTAGAAATTATGCAGGTTATTATTTTTTAAGACTATATATTTTTATTTGCCTTATGCCTGCTTTCTTTTTCTCACGGTATTTCTCAGAACACTGATAAAACATTTACTATAATAGGGTTGTATTTTTGAAACCAAATTCACGTAATACTGTTACGGGCGAGCCCCGATCACTGGTTCCTTTCTGTCCTGCCAGTCGCGATAGTTTTCGAGACTGGCTGGCATTCGCGAGGTCTGGAATCCTAGACGTTCTGTCGTCTTTGAGACAATTCGAGAATTTTGTAGATGCGGTTAAAAAAAATTATATGAAAGGGGTTACATTTATTTTCGATTTTAGTCAGACTAAGAGTTATCTCTGCCGCTTGTCCTTCGGAGCTTGTTTCTAAATCTGTTTTGTTTTGGAGACTCTGAGCTCGTTGAAGTTATTCATTCCAGCTCGAAACTTTGAGATCGTAGCTTAGTGGATATTTCTGTGCCAATATATATGTATATATTTTTGCTGTTCTTGGATCTTTAGGATGTTTAAACGCAAGAATTTAACAATTTTTAATTACTTGAGAAAAAATCACGACCTGAAATTAGTGAGGTGACAGCATCTAGTACCAATGTAAGTTTTTCTGTTGAACAGAAATGTGATACTTCCGTTGAAGAAAACGTTTCTAGCGTAACAGAATCTGATGAATGTGAAAGCGGCCCTCAAAGTGTTACTTCCCACCCATATGACATTGGACTTTTTTCAGAAGATAATACATGCGAGGATAAAAAACTGGATATACTTAAAAATGTTTGGGAACCCAATCCAGCATTTGTTTTTCCTGAAAAAGGAAAAAGAAAATTGAAATTTCAGTACAAATGGCTTTAGAGGGTTCGTTTAAAGAGTTAATAATGCAAATAGTTTTGAGAAACTAATTTTTTTCTGCAACAATACATGAAAAATTTAAAAATAAAATCTGATGCTGATTACAATTTAATACACTTAAGTAATAAGGAATTTATTTCGAAATACATACCTTTGAATTACGAATTTTCAACTTAAAAATACAATTTATTTTCCTCAAATGCCATGTTCTAGCTGTATAATACGACATATTCAATACCCAACTAATTTCTGTGATGGATTTTCCATTTTTATATATAGTGCCACTATTTTTTCTTTTAGAATGTATGAGCAGTGAAACATTATTTTCTCTACTAAAATTAAATTCAATTAAAATTAGTAAAACTCCAATAAAAACTTGCAAATCTCTAAATAATCTACAACGGCAAAACTCAACGAAAAACTCTAAGTAAAATTTACTCTGCAATTTACTAGAACCTTCAGGACGTAGACGTCAATTTTTGGCGAATTTTAATTTTTTCAAAGAATTGAAACTCTTTTTTATTTATTTTCTTAAATTTGAAATTTCATTTAGAAAAATTAAGTTTTTATGCTTGTAGTAGTCTCTATCTTAATATTTTAACTGGACTTATATTGTCCTTAATAAATTAAGAAAACTGTAACATTAGTGTCGTAATTAAACTAAAACTAAACTCAGTGGCGCGACGGCCCATAGAGGGCCAAGGCCTACTGTGCCCATCTCAGTTTTCTTGACTTTGGGCTCTGGGGTGCAGCAGCAGATGTTCCGGTAAGGTGGTCAGCCGAACGCGGAACCCCCAGTGTTTAGTTCCCAAGCATGCTTGGTACTCATTTATCGACCCACTGAAGGGATGAAAGGCTGAGTCAACCTTGCCCGGCCCGAGGATCGAACCAGGGACCTGTGGCACGACAGCGCGAAGCGCTACCGCTCAGCCACCGGGCGTCAGTGTCGTAATTATAAAGTTAAAATTAAAATTTGAAAAACCACACATTTCGTTACCACGAATTTACAAGTTTTTGAAATTAAATATTGAATGTTGTGGTGCATATAAACATAATAAAATACATCTTCTTAGTTTTGCTGCCGCATGTTTAACTTCTTAAGGACCTAGATGGCTATTTAGCAAGAACTTAGCAGGATAGTTTATCTCCATTACTATAGCCAACCAAATTAGCAAAAACTTATTTACAACCATTACCTATTTTTCGTTTTTAATATACTTTGAACCTATAGAAAATTGAAAATTATCTTATTTCCAATGTAACATAAACTTGTTCTATCTTTTAAAGAGAAAAAGTAATACTGAAATGCCAGCAAAATATGACATGTAAGAAGATGATACTGAATTTTATTGTCAAATCTAATTTGTTCCGACTTATAACAATTTTGTCAGAAAAAATCTGTTGAAATATTAAAATGTTGCAAGTTATATATCTCACATTCTGATTTTATAATTAAATTCAGAATTTAAAACAATATAATTAGCTTTCCAAAACATACTGGTTAATTGATTTAATAGCCTTCATTTGATTATTTGTGTAGATTAAATTACGCAGATTAAACTTATATTTAACATAGTAGAGGAAAGAAATCTCTACAGTTGTCAACACTGCTATTGAAATATGTGAAATGTTGCAATAAGTTTTTACTGATACGTTATTGAACTAATAAATGAACACATGGTTTATTTAGTATAACAATTAAGGTTGTAATAAAAAATAAACTTCTCCAGATATCTTGATAATTTTATTTTATCCGTCTTGATTACTTTATGTATTATTTTTAATAAATTATATATTAATGTCTTGTCTGCAACCAATCTTCTCTTATTTTAGTAGTCATTAAGTTGATTTAAGGAGAAATTTAAGAAGAAGACACGATGGATAGAAACAAAATTGACAAATGGGTTGCATGTAAAATTATCCTCATTTGTCCTGATATTTAGTTTTCAGTCATCTCTTCAGAACATCTTTTTCTGTATCAACACAAACAAAGATTTTGTAATAATCGATTTGAAGAATAGAAAGATTTAGAATTTTGACCAAGCATCTTTTTATTTTACAAAATAATGCTAGTAAAAGAAGCAAAATCTAAGAATACTTGAGGACCGTCCACTATTTATATACAAAGACAATTTAAGCAATTTAATTTTAACCAGTTTATGACATCACATTATTAAATTCACCCCCGCTATTAATATTTAATCCGATAAATGTTTCCTATCTTTAAACATTATAAGTAGCACTCAAACTTAGGAGATAACTTTATTTCATTTTCATCACGTATAAAAAAGTACTTTTAAGTACTTGATTCATAAGATACATATACAAATTTTACTTAGTAAGCAAAATTTGTATTTACAGTACAGTGTAAGATACATATACAAATTTTACTTAATTAAATATGTAGTAAAATTTTTGAGATATTTCAGCTTTAAAAAAGGACTTATATGTATCCCTTTTAGCCATGTAACTGAAAACCTTAAACTTATAAATTACCGGTATAGGAATTTCCATTATGAGTATGTATTTTTCATTGTTCTTGGTAGTGCATAGAAGGAGTTACTCGGTCTTCTTTTAAAATCCTGAATTGTGCCTCAAGAACGATTGCAAAATCCACTTTTTACTTATGGCCGGGGTAGCATGGTCGGTAGGGCGCTGGGCCCATGTCCGAGAGCTCGTGGGTTCGAACCCCACCGGCCGAAGTCTCCCCGTGTAGTTGGTGACTGATGCACGTTAAATTCTGCCGTGTCGCAAAGTCCTTCATGTTCCCATAACAAATCAAAACCTCTGGGGGTATTGGATTGGAGATCGATCGTTCTCGGATTCAGGTCAAAATTACGATCTGTGGATGAATGAATGGGTCCTCCTCATAAATGGGTGTTATGTATGGTGTGGCAGAAGTCGAATTCTTGGTCACAGATGGCGCCACTGAAAAATAAGAACAATCGCACCCCCTACGCCTAATTGCATACGTCAGCAACAACAACCTGTTCTTCGTATGGAGTAAAAAAAAGTAAACAATGAATATATCAGTGTTTAATTACACTGTGGAATACGCGCAAAACAGAAAGACATAACAACACAATTGAAAAAGAAAAAATTATTTAAAATTTTTTATTTAGTATTTAATATGGCTCTAAAGTGTGACTTTACATAATTATAATGAGCGAAACACATTTTCAGTTGTTCATTATGATTAAACTTGGTCATGTAATACACGAAAAAGATTTGCTAGATTTTTAAGAAACATATTATTTTACATAAAATGGTTTGATTAAAAAATATAACTAAATGTGTTAATTTATATCAATTTATTTTAGAAGTTAAAACCCAATTTTCAAGCAGAAATAGTATAGTTGAATAGTACTCAAAGAATATTTGGCTAGAAATTTTTTTTTTCTCCAGATATATCAGATATTTTAATATAACATACTACAATAAGTTATTAGTAAAATAATAAAATCACAGGAACCCAAGTACTTAAGTTTTTGAATTTTAACACTGAATAAAAAGCTCATGTTTATTTCATCATTCTGATATTTTCGCCATTACAAATACAATACTATTTGCTCTAATTTCATTCAGATGTTGACAAAAGACAACCTAATGACCCGTCAAAGTTTCTAACAGTAATGTAGAAGAGTCAGAAGATGTAAGAAGTTCTCATTTTTCACTTCAAACTGTAAAAAGGGAAGCAGAAAGTAAACCAGTTCATTGAATCAAAATATACAGGCAAGTTCTTCATAATTCCAAATTTTCGGCGTATCAGTTTTATAATAAAGCGTTTACTCTGGTTTTTGGAGTGGTTAGTAGTGGTATTAATGTTTTTTTTTTCTTTTCTTGCTTGAATAAAAGTTTGAGGAAACAATCATATTTTGCATTGCACGTAAAGGGGAACCACGAAAATATCTTTCAGATTGCTTGATTCCATTTAAAAGTTCAGTAATCACAATGAATTTTTTTATAATGAATCATTTTTTTAAAATTATCTTTGAGAGACATCTTTGTGAATATAACGAGATGTTCTTCATATTTTTGTAGTTCTTAACTCAACCCGAAAATCAGAGTAGCTCGCTATTTAAGTATCGGAATAAAACCATATTTATGAAAGTTATAAAAATAATTCATTATAATCAAGATTAAATTGAAATTAACATTATCAAATTTTGCGTTACACGCTAAGAAAAACAAACGAAAATGTTTTTCAGATTGCTTTTATTGGTACATAAAATAAAATAATTTGCACTTTAAGCATCGGAGCAAAATTATATTTATGAAAATTAAAAGATTAGTTTCTTTTAATTAAGATTAAATCAAAATAATCGCATTTTGCGTTACACGCAAAGGAAAACCACGAAAATGTTTTTCTTAAATTGCTTGGTGATAGTAATAGGATTCAAGCAAAATGTTCATCATCATCTCAATGAAAATATTTTTTACGAACAGCCATTTTTTAATTATTATTAACTTTTATAGATAGGGTACCATATTTCTGAAAAGAACGAAAAGCTTTTCTTATTAACTAAACCCAGAAATTAAAGTAAGTCGAAAAGTGAGTTAAGTATCGAAGTACAATTGCTATAAAAATAACCTATTTTAATTGAAAATATAAAATTTTTTGTTACACGCTAAGGAAAACCACGAAAATGTTTTTTTAAAATCACTTTTATTGGTAATGGGATTCTAGCTAAATGTTTATTATCTAAAAGAAATTATTTTTTAAAAACCAATCTTTTTTTTTTTTTTTTTATCCTTGTGAAGCTTATCATCTTTGTGAATGTAACGAAACGCCCTTATTATTTTTAATCCAATTCAGAAATCGAAGTAATTAACAATTTAAGTATCTTAATACAATCATATTCATGAAAGTAATTAGAATAGTTTATTTTAATGAAGATATTATTATTTATTTTAATTAAATTAAAATAATCAAATTAGCGTTATATGCGAAGGAAAACCACGAAAAAATCTTTTAAATTGCTCAATGGTAATAGGTTTCCAGCTAAATGTTGATTATCGCAATGAAATTCTTCTTTATAATCAAAATTTTTTTTTTCATCCTTGAAAAACAATCTGTCATCTTAGTGAATATTCTGAAACACTCTTCTTATATTAATATTTTTCTACGCAACCCAGGAATCAAAGTAGCTTGAAGTTTAAGTATCAGAATAAAAGCATACTTATAAAAGCTATTGTAGTAACCAAATTCTGCGATACGAGCTAAGGAAAAGCAAGAAAGCGTTTGTCAAATTTTTCGAAATGCTCATTATAGCAATGAAATCATTTTTAATAATCAATGATTTTATTTTATCATCTTTTATATATAGCCATCTTTGATATAAGGAAATGTTGTGAAATGCTGTAAAAATTTTTTTGTACGTTTTTGTATTTTTGTACACAACCCAGATATCAAAGTTACTTGTAATTTAAATACAGGAATGAAATTATATTTTGAAAGAATTTTTTAAATGAAATTAATTAGAGTTTACATTACGCACAAATGAAAACCATGAAAAAGTTTTAATAACAAACTAATTGAACGCTAGCAGACAATTATGAGACTCTATCTCAACAATTATTAACATTTTCCAATTTACTGTTCTTCATAAAATTAAATGTTTTGGTCAGATTAGATTGCTTATAAAACTGTTCTTTATTTTATTTTAGTTATTTATTTTTTAGTTATATTTATATGTTTTTAATAAGTACTTAAATTGTTTTTTATTTATTTATTTATTTCAAGTATTTGAATTTCAGAACAATATAAAAATCAATTTTTAAGATTATATTAATTTTTTCATTTTAAAATTTACAAACTATAAATCTTTAAAAAATTTGAAAAAAATGTGTTCAGTTTTTTTTGGCACAGAGACAGAATGTTATTATTTATCATGACAATTTATAAAAATCAAATAAGAAAAAATAGAGTAGAGACCAATTATGTCAAAGTTTACCCTGACATCCGTTTGGTATAGTGATTGATCTTTATGTCTTTGTCTGAGTACATACAAGGAAAGGAGGGGATACAAGCATCTATATTCATTGTCTACGAAGTGCTTCGATTGGTTCGAATAAATTATCAAACCGAACATGTGCAGTAGTAAAATTACGCCAAACAAAAATGCTAAAAATGCCATTCTAGTAATCCTGACAATACGATTAAGCGATAAAGATGAAAACGATGATGCAATCGACCAATCAAATGCCTCTATTTATTAAAAAGGCGGGCAGCCAAGCAACAGCCTAATATAATCACAGAGTTGGTTAAACTGCCTATATCAATGTCTAATAAAATATGATTTTATTTTTTAAAATTCATTAAATAATTTTAAAATTCATTTTTTTCCCCGCACTGTCTTGAATGCCCGCCTATTTTATAACCCTAGACTTTGGCGATCAGCTGAAATGGGTGATTGCCAAACTAATTCTATCGCCAAGAGCATGGATGCCCGATTTTTTTTGAGCGTGGTGAAAATGGCGAATGCGTTTTATAGCTCTCCATAATGTAAGCAATTGTTAAGAATATCTTTTCATGAACTAATAAGATAGGTAAATTCCTATCCTTTAAAATCTCGTTCACCAGCCCCAGTGTATCTTTATGTCTTACGTTGAAGCGATGAAATTGCACGTTATGACCATAATTTGTAGGAAAAGAAATGCCTACAAGAATTGTGCTGATGCTGGGTAAGTATAAAGTGTCACATTGCTTGGCAAAATACTCCTTAGTGTAACTATTTCACTAACTAGTCATTTGTTGTTGCTACCTCACTGCATAACTCTATAATTGGTATGTTGTGCTGTTGCTTATCCTCATAGATCTTTAGTCAGATCAACTCAATAAAGTTGTTCACAGGTATGTACCTCCTACATATTTTTTATTTGTACATATTTTGATCTCTTGCATTATAATTAATTAGGTATCTTTCTCATTAAATTATATTTATGTGGAGTTGGTAGAGTTTTTTTTTTTATTCAAGCAATTTTTTGTGCTATTTATTATATTGGTTATAATGGAATGGAAGTATATTGGAATTAGTGAGTGAATTGAATTTTCTTGAATATTATTTATTATTTGAAAGGAAATATGAATGACTAATAAGTTATACATTAACAATACAAAGTTGAAAAGAAGCCCCTTTTTTTCTCTTTTGAATAAAAGGTTAAATTAATAGTATGTTACACCCTAAACTTAAAGTTACCAATAAGAAGTTATCAACTTTCCTTGATTTAGCAAGTTGAAGCAAGCCAGTCATTGGCAATTTTTTTATTCTAAAATTAGAACTGAAAAATCAAGTATTTCTTTCCTTAACAATGAGCAAGAAAAGTATTTTTAGAATATAATTTTGCAAAAAAGAAATTAATTGCTTTTGTATTTTTCAGCTATTTTATTGCTTCAACTCTTTATTTATTCTGTTTTTTAAATTAAAAATCAACTGAGGATGCAGATTACAACAGTTTTGGCTATACCAATCATTTCAATTAATGTTATTATAATGCTTTTTTAAATTTGCTGTTGTGTTTTTGTCAGAGTGTTGTGTTTTGTAAAGTTTTGAAAAATTCTTGGAATTAATCATGGACTTGGTAATTTAAAATGTAGATTTTATTATATTGCTAGTTTTTGAAATTTGGATTACATGTGCTAAAGTTTTTATGCTTACATACTTCATTATTTGTTTGATGATGCAAGAATAACATTACTACTATAAATGATAATTTTAAATTAATATTAAAATTTTGAATAATATTAAGGGTTCATGAATCAATAATCGAAAAGAACAAGTTCTGTTGTATCACTATTTGTGCTTCATGTTTTGTTTATCCAGTTGCAATGCTTTTAGTTTTCTTCCAGGTTGTTATGATCATCAGTTATTGTGATGCATCCTTAAATGTAGAGAGAGGGCTCCTTCATCTACTGAATTTTCAACCATGCTGGCCTGAGAATTATTACGATTTCCAGGTCAGTGCTTGTTGAAATTCCAGTTTTGATCCGTCGTGTCCAGTTTTCTGTGAAATCAACATTAAGAAGGAAGTTATGATATTGAATAAGTATACATTTTAATTTGTTTTAAAGATATATTTAATCTTGGTTTGTTTACGGAGTTAATATATTATGTTGTACTATATTTTATATTAACCTTATCTATTATTAATATTTATAGTTTTATATAAAGAAAATTCTATTAAAAATATATGTATATATAATTTATATGTATTTTAATATCTTACATAATTATTAATATGGTATCTCATCAAATTTTGTTTCATTATTGTCGCATCATTGTTTTTTACGCATTTTTTGTGGTTAAAAGTCCAAATTATTTTTTGTTGTAGTGAGTAAAACAATTAATTGCAAGAAATATGAAGAATTTCAATGTACTTTTACTATGTCTTATTGCCTTTATTAAATTTTACATACATTAAAGTTTTAGATTTTGTGTTTACGTTTTTTATCATTTGTAAGATTCCACTTATTAAACATTTCTGTAAATGACATTTTTAAATCTAATATTATAGTTCAGAATAATATGGAGAGACTAGTATAGAATTTGAATAGTTGAGAAGAAGCACAAGTAAGTAGCAATTGTATCAGAAATTGTAATTTGTGCGTCTTCGTGTTTTGCATATCTAGATTTGTTGCAAGTTGAGACTTTCTTTTCATCAACTAATCAGGTGTATCCTTTAAAAGCTCCTTCAGCATGTCTTTGTCTTAAATGGGAGTGATGAAATTGCTTGTTATGACCATAATTTGTCGGAATAGAAATACCTACTGGAATACATGCTGTCAAAGATTTGTGTTGATGCTGAGTAAGTATAAGTGTCACATTTCTTGCCTAAATAATTGTTAGTGTGACAATTTCACTTGCTAGTCATTTATTGTTGCTGCCTCTCTGCATAAATCTAAAATTGGTATGCACCTGCGACATATTTTATATTTGTAGATATTTTAATCTCTTACATTATAATTAATTAGGTATCTTTTTCATTGCATTATATCTATGTGGGGTAAAGCAATTTTTTGTGCTTCTAATTATTATATGTATTGGATATAGTTACTTATAATAGTATGAAAATATGCATATTTGAATTAGTTACTTGTGTATATTGAATATTATTTGAAAGGAAATATGAATGACTAATAAGTTATACTTTAATAATACACGGTTGGGAATAAATCAGTTTTTTTTTTCTCTTTTGAAGGTTAAATTAGTATATTACACCCTAAATTTAAAGTTACCATTAATAAGTTATCAATTTTCTTTGTATAAATATCTTCAAATGGTATAAAAAATTTTTTACATTTTATTATATTGCTACTTTTTAAAATTTAGATTACATGTGTTAAAGTTTTCTGTTTACATACTTCATTACTTGTTTAATGATGCTATGATTACATTACTACTATAAATAATACGTTTAAATTAATATTAAGAGCTCATTAATTTTAATAATTGAAAAAGCACAAGTTGTGTTTCATGTTTTGTATATGCAGTTGCAATGCTAATAGTTTTGTTCCAGGTTGTTATGATCATCAGTTAATGTGATGCATCCTTAAATGTAGAAAAAAAAGGCTCTTTCATCCACTGAATTTTTAACTACTCTGACCTGAGAATTATCAGAATTGCCAGGTCAGTGCTTGTTGAAATTCCAGTTTTGATTCTTCAAAAATTCTGAGTACTCCAAATCAACATTATGAAGGAAGTGGAAATATTGATTTAGTATACATTTAAATTAGTTTTAAAGATATATTTAATAATGCATGGGTTATTTACAGAATTTATATATTATATAGTAGTATATTTTATATTGACTCTATATTAATTTGATTGAGTTAAGAAAATTGATTCAGGGTTATCTTTATAAATATAATGCTTTTAATTAATTTTTTTTTTTACAGATTATTAAAATTTTCAGGAATCTTTTCATGAGTGGAATTTTAGAACTTAAGTGACTTTTTTGTAAGCTGTACTGTGATCGTTTTCTTCTAATTAGAAGAATCTGTTTGCTTCACTACTTATAAAAATTTATTCTAGGCTGTAATTAAAGTGTAGAAAATTTAACAATTACTATGATTTTTCATGAACATTATCAATTAGCTCAATATCAATATTATCAGTATCAATATTTTAATATGAAATGCAAATGCATACTAACAATGTACCACAAATTATTTTATAAATAATATATATATATGTGTGTGTGTGTGTAAAATTATCTCTTTCCATAATGATTGAACGAAAGTTCTAAAATATTTATTAAAAAAATTTATCAGGGCCATGAAATTCAGCTAATTATGGAGCAAAAAACCAGGGTTGGGAATTTTTAACTTAATTTTTTCAGTGGTAAAATATTTTAGGCAATTAAAGTTGTTTTATTAGACTATTTAAAAAGTATTTCATAAAAACGTTTTCTACCATTAATATTTTAATAAAAAGTAAGAAATTTCCCTTTTTCCTATACATTATGTTAACAAGTCTACTTACAAATATAAATGTATTGGAAGCATATGTATAGGAGTGAGTTATGTCGGCTGTTTGCTCCTCAGTTCTATACATAAAAATGCTGTTCTTCAGAATTATATAATGTCCTTTTTCCAGGGTAGGTATATAGTTCAATTACTTATAAATTAAAGATATCTTGTTTTATTTTTCTCTTGACATAATGAAAGTTTTAATATTAAAGAACATGGAAATTCTTATGAAACTTTTAGGCATAACACAATATACTTATAAATAATGCAGTATTGGATAAATGCATTTATTACTTTAAAAAACTTTAAAAAAAAAAAAAAAATCGAATCCCTGAAAGAACCGATTCAGGTTTTTTCAAGGAATGGGTTTTTCCAATTTCGTCTGATTTTGTCTTCATTTCTTTAAATTTTTGTAGTTTAGTCTTGCTGCATAAATAAATACCATAAATTTTATTCCTAACCAAGCCATTAATAATAATTATTTAAACATTTCATTATCTATGTCATTAGTCACAAGTAACAATACTATTTTAAATGAGAGTAAAAAGGTCCAATTACCTTTGTAGGATTTACCTATTCTGTTTTAAAATAGAATTATATAAAAAAAACTGCTAAATGTTTTAACAAAGAATAAATTATTTATTTTAATTCAAATAAAGTTTTTTACTTGGTTGTTGTTAATTTACGTCGCACTAGAGCTGCACAATGGGCTATTGGCGACGGTCTGGGAAACATCCCGGAGGATGATCCGAAGACATGCCATCACAATTTTGATCCTCTGCGGAAGGGATGGCACCCCGCTTCGGTAGCCCGACGACCTGCGCGCGAAGTCGAGCACTTTACGGTAGCACAGTTTAGCGAGGACCAATACCGCACACCCTCGGTCCCTACGCAGACTGATCCAAGTGGTCACCCTACCGCACACTGACCGTAGCCAGTGATGCTTGACTTCGGTGATCTGCTGGGAACCGTGTCTTAACGTCCACTGCGGGACGGTAAAAATTTTAATAATATTACAAAATAGCATACATTGCCTTTTATGTAGAGTTTCATTAGAATGAATTTATTTGTAAATATTAGTTAGAATATTAGACTTAGAATATTTTCACATCCTACGAAAAATATAAATATTAAGGAATAAAAGTTCAAATTATATTATCAATGTTTGAATTTCCTTATGGGTGTAATATTCTAATTTAAAAAAAATTGTTCATTTAAAATTAAATTTTACATTACAACAGAAATTTATTGTAACAAAAAGCTTAGGACCAGATATCAAATTCGTAGAAGTCTGCTCCGAAATGCTATTGAAATATGGGAAATGTTGCAACAAGTTTTTACGGATTCGTTATCGAACTAATGAATGAACAACCGGTATAATAATTAACGTTGTAATGATACACTCAAGAGCCAAAACATTATGACCACCTCTTAATAACGAGTTGGCTCACCTTTAGCCCGTAACACAGTTGCAACCCGCCTTGTCATGGATGCCACAAGTCCTTGGTAGATGGCCGGAGACAGATTGTACCAGATGTTTAAGCAACGGTCACACAAATCCGAGATATTGCGACTCAGTGGTCTTCGAACTCTGAGCTGCCGTTTCATGACATCCCAAATGTGTTCTATCGGATTGAGATCCGGTGAGATAAGTGGCCAGGACATTAACTGGAATTCAGCGTCATGTTCCTGGAACCAGTCCAACACAATTTGAGCCTTGTGACACGGAGCGTTGACCTGTAGGAAAATTCCATTTCTAGCTGGAAAAACAGAGGCCATGTAAGGGTGCAACTGGTCCGCAATGATGTTCAGATACCCTGTAGCATTCATGGTCTGCTCTGCCACAACCACGGGTCCCCGTGACGCCCAAGAGAACGTCCCCCAAAGCATGATACCGCCACCACTGCCTGTGTATGACCTACAGTACATTGAGGGAGCAACTGTTCGCCTGGAAGACAGCGTATCCTGACACTGCCACGGTGGGATGAATGATAAACCGTGATTCATCTGACCAGGCAACTCTCTGCCACTGATTCATGGACCAGTCGCGATGTTCCCGGGCCCAGCGCAGGCGTAGTTGGCGATGACGCTTGGTTAGCAAAGGCACACGAGTGGGACGTTTGCTGCGTAGCCCCATATCCAACAGTGTCCGCTGAACAGTGTGCTCTGATACTATTCTACTTGACCCTGCATTGTATTGGGCTGTCAGCTGAGCCACTGTCTGGCTCCGGTTTTGCTTCACCAAGCGAAACAATCCCCGACGACCTCTTTCTTTGATAGCGTATGAAAGTCCAACACCATGTCGTCTACTGCTGGCTTCACCGTCATTCATCCACTTTGCATAAGCACTAACAACTGTAGATCGCGAACAACCCACGAGTCATGCAGTTTCGGAAATACTTGTTCCGAGCCATCGAGCCCTTACAATCTGCTCTCTATCAAAGTCGCTTAGATCCGCAGCCTTTCCTATCACACACAGAAGTAAGTGAAAGAATGATTCTTCAAACTCTCCAGCAACAGTTAATACCACTTCCACCTGATCACGTACCTTCCACGTCATCCAGGAGAGTTCGTTGCAAAATGTAGGGGTGGTCATAATGTTTTGGCTCTTGAGTGTATAAAAAATAAACGTCTCCAGAAATCTTGATAATTTTAAATAATTTTTTTATTATTTTATGTATTTCTTTAATAAATTATATATTAATGTCTTGTCTACAACCAATCATTTCTTGTTTACATAGCCTCTAAGATGATTTAAGGAGAAATTTAAGACAAAACAATAATAAAAGGATGGATACGAACAAAATTGATAAATTGGTTGCATATAAAACTATCCTCATTTGTCCTGATATTTAGTTTTCAGTCATCTCTTCAGAAGATCTTTGTTGATAGAAAATATCAATTCAAAGATTTTGTAAAAATCGATTTGAAGAATCAAAAGATTTAGAATTTTGATCTAACATCTTTTTATTCGCATAATAGTGTTAGTAAAAATAGCAAAATCTAATAAATCAAACTTGAGGATCGCACGCTGTGTATATACAAAGTTAATTTAAGCTCTGTGATTTTAACCAGTTTATAACATCTCAAATTTACAATCCGCTATTAATATTTAATAGGATAAATGTATCCTAAATTTAAACATTATACTATAACTTAATAGTAAAGTAGAAAATTTCTTAATTAAATTTTTTTTTTCTTTCTCCCTTTAAGTAGCACTAAAACTTAATTAGCTTTATTTCAGATTCATTGCGCATAAAAAAGTAATATTCATGCCGTGTAAGATGCATATACAAATCTTACTTAACACTAGATTGCCTAAGGAAGTCATTTTGACCGCTTTTTCATTTTCAAAAATTGTACGAATAATAATGCATAAATTTTTTTCCCAAGTGAAGTAATTTTTATTCCCTTAATATTTATTATTAGCTTGTTATATAACTGTAGATAATATAAAAAATTATAAAAATTACATAAATTAATTTTTTTACACATTAGCCATTCTTTCAGAATGCAATCATTTTGACTGCTTTTGGGCAATATAGGTATATAGGTAAAAATACTATAGGTAAAAGGGCAGTATGGGTGAAAATTACATAAATTAATTTTTTTACGCATTAGTTACTCCTTCAGAATGCATAGTAATACTTTTTCAGAGTGCAATATAGGTAATACTAAGTTTCAGTCTTTCTAGTATTAATTAAAAATGTAGTAAAATTTTTGTGATATAACTTTACAAAAAGGTTTTCATGTCTCCTTTTCAGCCGTGTTACTGAAGACCGTAAACTCTTAAATTACCGGTAGAGGAATATTTAGAGTATGTATTTTTTATTGTTCTTTGTGTTGCGCTGAAAATTTAAGGAGTTACTCGTTTTTTTTTTTTTTTTTTTTTTTTAAATCCTGAAATGTGCCTCAAGAACGATTGCAAAATTCACTTTTTATTTATAGCATGTGAGCAGAATACCTTTTCTTCGTATGGACTGAAAAAAGCAAACAATGAATTAATCAGTGCTTAACCACATTGTGGAATATGCACAAGACAGAAAGACATAACAATTAAAAAAAAAGCGAAAATTTTTTAAATATTTTTATATAGTATTTAATTTATCCTTAACGCTTGACTTTACATAATTATAATGAGCGAAACACATTTTCAGTTGTTCGTTATGATTAAACAGGGTCATGTTATGCACGAAAAAGATTTGCTAGATTTTTAAGAAACATATTATTTTACATAAAATGGTTTGATTAAAAAATATAACTAAATGTATTAATTTACATCAATTTATTTTAGAAGTTAAAACCCAATTTTTAAGCTGAAATAGTTTATCTACGTAAATATCTAATTTCAGAAAGAAATTTTCCATCCTTATAAGTTTTTTTTTTTAATATCTAAATTTAATTTGTTAAAATCAATTATATATTGTTTATCTAATCTCTTCTGCCTTGATCTTATTTTCTTAAAAAAAATAGTTTTATTTTTAAAATTCAGTGATTTTTTTACGGAAAAAAAAGAGGCAGTTATTGTTTAGAGAATATAATTATGATGAAGTTAAATTTATTCCTGTTCTGTTTTCTGCTCTAAATGAACTCTTAATTATCAAATCGTATACTGTTTATTAACTTTACTAAATGAATATAACAACAGTTATTAATTAGTTATTTGTAGAAAAAAATTATAACGAAATCATGTAAATATTATAGAAGTTATCAAATACCTGAGTAAAATTTATATAAAATTTTTAAAAGCTTGTTTTATACATCTGAGAATGCATCCAAAGATTTTTTTTATCGCTAAATAGTGTCAATTTGAATAAAAAAAAATTTCAAAATTTCAGGAAATTGACTTGCATAACGAATAAAAGAAATTGAATAAATTTGCAATACATCGTAGTAAACTTGACATTTAGTGATAATCGATATACTTATATTTATTTCATTTAATGCCCAGACCAATCATATAAAAAATCATTATTATTGATAAAGGTTCAATTCTAAAAAAAGGACACATAAGTCATCTCTGCTAGAGTTAGCTAACTAGAAAAAAAATTCAAGTAAAGAAGAGTTAATCACTATATAGAATATATCATACAGTTATATTCAATATGAGTTTTACAATATTTCATTCATGTCAACAGGGTGCTCTACAAATGGGGATCTGAAATTTGCAAGTAAAACAAACACCATATTCTTAGAAGAATAAATAACTGGTGTTCATTTAGCATATGATACGAACATGCATGAGTAGTGCCTCTTAATGTAGTTTCTAGAGAGTTACGGGTGCGTGTGGAACACTTGAATAAAATGCTAGTTATTGAATTAACTGCTAAACGTCAGTCCTGAGATACAGTTGCAGATACATAAATTATAGTTTTGAAACAAATATTTATCACTCTAAACACAAACCAGCAGGAAAACTTCATGAAATATTACATTCTCACGTGCTTATGTAAAAACTGAGATATGCTTTTATCCTGACATTATATGTAATTAAATTAAATAAGTGGCAATGAATGATTTAAAAAAACAAACGTAGCACATTATTAAAAAAAGAAGGAAAAAAAACCAAAGCATTTACGCATGATATTGATTACTTTTTTTTTTCAAACCTCTTCTTAACGTACTTTATGAATATTCAACTAATCATCTAAATAATAATTTTCTAAGAAAAATTACGATCGCAACAGAATTACATAATTGGGTATAAAATATTATACAGCTAAATTTCCGAAAGCAAATATAGAAGGAAAAAAAATCTATACACAGAAATCAATACAAGTATATGTACCTTTGTACTATGTTAGCACTTTGTTGTAAAATACCTTGATAAGTATGAATACTATTTAATTCGTTAGAATCCGGAAGAAAGAAAAAGAGAGTACTTTTAGTATATTTATTTGATTTGAATTAACTCGCATGAGTCTGAAAAAAAAAATACGCTTGCAAACCTTTCTTGCAACGATTTTTAAAAATAATTATTAGACGATTTCACCACTAATTTAAAAAACATATCATCAAAGAAAGCTCTTATTTTATTAAGCATTCAGTTAATTCCTTCTCCTCAGTTAAGTTCATTGACAGTTAGATTTTTATTGGATGTCATTGATACGTGACACCGATATGGTTGACACTGAGATATAATCACACACAAAAGTATCAAATTTAAATTAAATAACTGCCATTTTTGAAGAAGATAATTCAGTTGTTCTCTAATCCGGGCAGTTAATATATATTTTACGAATCCTTATAAGTAATGGAATAAAAAACGTGTGTATGGATCAAATTAATACTTAGGAGAGAAAGAACGCACACGCTGCTGAACTTTGATCAAAAGCATGATATAACGAGGTTAATAAGAGATGAAGGATTAAAATCATCTGAAATTATTTTTATCGAGAACAAAGTTTTAAGGCGTTTGTGATAGAAAGCATATTTCAAAAAAATCAACAGGTATTTTTTGTCTCTTCCTGCCTCAAAGAACATTTGGTTAGAAATTTTTTTTTCTCCAGATATATCAGATATTTCAATATACATATATCAGATATTTCAAAATACATATATCAGATATTTCAATATAACATATATCAGATATTTCAATATAACATACTAGAATAAGTTATTAGTAAAATAATAAAATCATAGGAACCCGAGTACTTAAGTTTTTTAATTTTAACACTGTAAAAAAAGTTCATGTTTATTTTATCATTTGGATATTTTCGCCATTACAAATATAATACTATTTGCTCGAATTTTATTCAGATGTTGACAAAAGACAACCTGATGAACCGTCAAATTTTCTAACAGTAATGTAGAAGAATAATTTTTCACTTAAAAAAAAATAATAATAATGGTAAGAAGGGAAGCAGAAAATAAATCAGTTTATTGAATCAAATTATACAGGCAAGTTCATCATAATTCCAAATTCTGGACGTATCAGTTTTATAATAAAGCATTTACTCTGGTTTTTGGAGTGGTTAATAATGGTATAAATATTTTTCTTCCTTGCTTGAATAAAAATTTGAGAAAACAATCATATTTTGCATTATACGTGAAGGGAAACCACGAAAATATCTTTCAGATGGCTTGATTCCATTTAGAAGTTCAGTAATCGCAATGAATTTTTTTTTATAATGAATCATTTTTCAGCATCTTTGAGAGACTTCTTTGTGACTATAACGAGATGTTATTCAAATTTTTGTAGTTTTTAACCGAAAATCAAAGTAACTTGCTATTTTAGTATCGGAATAAAACCATATTTACGTTATAAAAATAATTATGTTTATAAAAATAATTATGTTTATAAAAATAATTAAGTTATAAATAAATTAAAGTTAAGTTAAAATAATTAAGTTAATTAATTATTTTAATTAATTAATTATAAATTAAGTTAAAATAATTAAGTTAATAAATAATTAAGTTGTAAAAATAATTAATTATAATCAAGATTAAATTGAAATTAAAATTATCAAATTTCGCGTTACACGCTATGAAAAACAGACAAAAATGTTTTTCAGATCGCTGTTATTGGTATATAAAATAAAATAATTTGCAATTTAAGTATCGGAGTAAAAATTATAGATAAACATTTTTTCATTATTATTATCCTTAATAGATAGGGTACCATCTTTCTCAACAGAACGAAAAGCTCTTCTTATTAACTCAACCCAGAAATCAAAGTGTGAGCTTTTTTATTTTGTGAATGTAATGAAACACCCTTATTATGCTTAATTCAATTCAGAGATCAAAGTAATTAACAATTTAAGTATCAGAATACAATCATATTCATGAAAGTTATAAGAATAATTTATTTTAATGAAGATTAAATAAAAGTAATCAAATTTGTGTTACATGCGAAGGAAAACCACGAAAAAGTCTTTTAAATTGCTTAATAGTAATAGGTTTCCAGCTTAATGTTGATTATCGCAATAAAATTATTTTTTAATAATCAATAATTTTTTTTTTTTATCATCTTTGATAAATAGTAAATGCTGTGAAATGCTCTAAATTTTTTTTGTACTTTTTTGAATTTTTGTAGGCCACCCAGATATCAAAGTTACTTGTAATTTAAATACAGGAATGAAATTATATTTTGAAAGACTTCTTGAATGAAAATAATTAGAATTTAGATTACGCACAAATGAAAACCATGAAAAAGTTTTAATAACTAACTAACTGAACGCTAACAGGCAATTATGAGACTCTATCTCAGCAATTATTAACATTTTCCAATTTATTGTTCTTCATGAAATTAAATGCTTTGGGCAGCTTAGATTGCTTATAAAACTGTTCTATTTTATTTTAATTATTTTATTTATTTTTTAGTTACTTTTATATTTTTTTATATATTTTTAATAAGCACTTAAATTGTTTTTTTAATATTTATTTCAAGTATTTGAATTTCAGAACAATATAAAAATCAATTTTTTAAAATACATTAATTTTTTCATTTAAAATTTACAAATTATAAATCTTTAAAAAAATGTGTTCAGATTTTTCTGGCACAGAGACAGAATGTTATTATTTATCATAACAATTTATGAAAATCAAATAAAAAAAATAGAGACCGGTGATGTGTCCAATATTTCGTTCACCCTGACATCTGTTTGGTACAGTGATTGATCTTTCCATCTTTATGTCTTTGTTTGAGTATACGCAAGCAAAGGAGAGGATACAAGCATCTATATTCATTGTCTACGAAGTACTTCGATTGGTTTAAATAAATTATCAAACTGAGCATGCGCGTTATTAAAATTCTGCCAAGCAAAAATGCTAAAAGCGCCATTCTAGTAAACCTGACAAAACGATTAAGCGATAACGATGAAAACGATGATGTAATCGACCAATCAAATGCCTCTATTTATTAAAAAAGCGGTCAGCCAAGCAACAGCCAAAGTATAAAGCTACACATTTTATCAATTGCAAATAATAATAAAAAAAATAAATATAAATAATAGAAGGTAATAAAGTAATCATAAATATAATAAAAATTTTATAAATAATAAAATAAGTAAAAATAGAAAAATGCAAAATTTTGTGAAATTAAATAACCTTTATTAATCATTAGTTCTTTAAATCTAAAAGCTCTCGATAATATACATATAATTTCTAAAGTTTCATAATCTAGTGATAAAATTTCTGAATGATTGAATTACATTTATTTAAAACAACATTCAAAGTATGATTTTTGGAAAACGTAATAAATAAAGATGTATTGGATTTGTATTATTTGATGTATTATTTTTAATTTTAAGAATATTTCTTTTTTTTGGCAAACTGTTAGTAAATATAGTTATAAGTGAATCGATTCTCTAATAATAAATACAATAATGCAAACAAGTTTAAAACGAATACTACATATTAAATTCTTGAAGAAAGATCAAAGATTAAAATATGTAGATATTTATTTTAGACTATGTATGTAACTGTCAAAATGAAAGAAGAATACATTCTCTTTCTGAAAGAACACTGAAAACTCTGGGATAGAGGTCACGACCCCTAAGCGAAGGGAGAACGATTAAAGGATAAACAAAAGCCATTGGTTACTTTCTTATAACTATCGATACAAAACGTCACTTCCTAGGGGGAGGGTCCGAACCTTTGTTCGAGGGCTGGGATTCCCTTCACCGCTCTCTTCGGGAGTTGGGAGGTTTGGATTTTGTTTTTCTATCGGACGGTGGTATAGAATAGACTCCGGGGAATAGTGACGTCACCGTCCGTGATCGAAAGCTGCGAGGTTTGGGGTCCAAGAAATTGGATGATTCGTTGACACTATCCAAGTTCTTGAATGTCGCTGATTCGTTGAAAGAAAAACTTGCGCATGCGCATTGTTCATATTCAACGTTATAAAATAATACTTACATAAGTTTAAAATTACTAAATAAATTCAAATAAAATCATAATGACGCAAATAAACCTCAACAGATCAATTTATTTGGACTAAAATCTATGAAAACCCACAACAAAATGACATAATTTGCTGCCAGCTTGTTGACGTCACGAAACCTAGGACGCTGATTGGTTAAGGGAGAAAAAACTTGGATGGAAAGTAGAACATGGAGCTCAAACCTCGCAGCCTTCGAACGAGCTAGGAAGAGAAAAATGACGTCACGTTTCTACTCCTAGGGAAAACCTGAAACCTCGCGCTTTCGAACGGATTTTGCTAACGGGCTGCGATCTTCATTTTTCCTCCCATCTATCGGAAAGCTTTCACCTAACAATTTGCTGGTGAAAGCGATTCGAACGTTCGAATAGGATATATCCTATTTGATCATATCATATGCGTTTAACGCTGGGATTAAATTAGATTTCCGATTTCAAAGATAATTTTTACCCAGATATTTTATGATTTTTTATAATCATTTACCTAGATATTTTATGAATATATTTCAGACATAATTTTTTCTCTCACAAATTTATTATTTCATATAATAAATGGATTAAATAATTAGTTTCGGTTTCTAGCAGAACTTATAATAAAATCTATAATAATCTTGCACGACTTTAAATAAAACGTGAACATTTTTTCTGTTCCAAATTTTTGTGTATTCTTAGCCATAATATGTTTAGTATAATTATTGCCATGTTTTTATTAACTTTTATTTTAATTACCTCGTAATATTTTCAAAATATTTGCAGAAAAAAATTGAATTTTTTTCTTTAAAAAATTGGTGAGTTATGACTAAGATTAGTGCATAATAAATAAAAAAGATTACTATAACTAAATCGTATATAATTTAAATAAGAATTACTATAAATTGTATACTTATTTTTAATCCGCTATGCAATTTCTATCAGAGATTTGAAAGAACTGAAGCTTTTAGAATATGATCGGTTTTGTAATTTTTATAAAGTAGTTGATTAGTTTAGATGCATAATTAAGAAGCATAATTTCATTTATTTTCACTTGTTTTTTGAGTTGGGTAGAATACAAGTGGGTAATCGATATAATCGTTTTTTTATTATTATTAAGTTGCAGTTAAATTTAGATGCATAATTAAGAAACATTTTTATTATTTTTTTTATTTTTCTGTTCATACTTTAAATGCGAAAATTTCATCCTTTATTTTCTAAGACAAAAAGATATTTTTACTCTTATATCTATCTATAATGCCAAAATATATTCGACAATTTATTTTTTGAAAAATTATCTATTGTTTTTAGGAATAAAATTTTTTAAGACTAAGATTAAAAAAAATTCTAAAATCACCTTTTTTAAAAAAAATTTTTGTTAGAAATAGCATTAAAAAAGCTATTGAATAAGAAAAGCGTTTTAGAGTTATTTCTTAATCTTCTGTTTGACATTTGATCTTTTTAAAATAATTACTCCTTTAATAAAATGGTAAATAATAAGTTTTAGGGTGGAAAAAAAAACTTAAACATTATTTTCTTTTCTGTTTTGAGATTCTCCATTAAGTATCAGCTAAGTTATTCTTAAGATATTCACTTATATTTATTTGTTATTATTAAACTAGCGTTATTATGTTTTTATTCAAATAATACCTTAAATTATCTTAATGTATGCGATTAATTCTACTTCAAAAAGCTTTTTTCGAATTTATGCGACGTGTAAAAAGAGAGAATTTCTTTTGAATTGCTTTAGCATATTTCATTTATATACAGAAAGGTAAATCATAAGAAAAAAATATCCTGCGTCAATCAGAAAAACAATTGAGAGAATTTTGTTATTAAAATTGTGTGCAATAAAAACTAGTTGATATTTGCATCGAGCTAAACTACTAACACGAATTTGTAATAAAATAAAATCACGAATTATCCTTATGGCTAGACCATTTTCCATTGTTGTACAATGGAAATGCATAACTAAAAGTTCTAACTCCTAACAAAGTTCTCACGACTTGGCACCTTGTCTTCTGAGTTGGATTCCATATAAGAGCGTAATAAAAAGACCGGAATATTTAAGAAAGAAAACTTTTTTAATAAAATTGTTTCTGAATTAATTGTTTTAAAGTTGCTGGTAAATTTAGATGCATAATTAAGAAACCTTTTTTTATTATTTTTCTCCTTAATTTTCCTGTTCTCAATATTCCAAGAAAAAATTATTTATGTTTCTAGTCTTATAATTATGACATCGAAATATAACTCTAGCACTAATAACTCTAGCATGAAATTCTTAAATAAAGTACAACTACTTGGCATCCTTGTCTTCTGAGTTGGGTTTAATGTAAGAGGGTAATAAAAGGCGAAAAATGAATTGCAGATAATTTTTTTCCAAATCTAGTTCAATATAGCACAACGATGGAAAATACCATTTTCATAAAAGAGATAAATTATTAAATTTGAAAAATAAATATTGCATTGTTTGAGTTGCGAATTGTAATTTATTATAAAAAATATTATAAAAGAGAAGAAAATAATGTTTTTTTTGAAAAAATAACTTCAATTATTAAAATGTATAAGTTTGCAATTGCGAAAAAAAAAAGAAGAAAAAAAAGAGGATCATAACAAAAAAGAAAGCGAAAAATTGAAAAAGCAGTTTCTTTTAAAATTGTAAAGCAAATTTTTTTTAAGATTATTTAAACTAACAATTATTTAAAAAATGCTAGTTTAAAGTTTATTTCATGCATTCTACCTATTTATTAAAGTTTATTTATTGCGCGCTATTTTGATACTTATTGTAGCTTTAAAACTAAAAGATTTTAGTGGTATAAAGTATAAAGCTACACATTTTATCAATTGCAAATAATAAAAAAATAATAATTATAAATAATAGAAGATAATAAAGTAATCATAAATATAATAAAAATTTTATAAATTTTAAAATAAGTAAAAATAGAAAATTGCAAAATTTTGTGAAATTAAATAACCTTTATTAACTCTTTAAAGACCGAAGCAGTGGAAATTTTACCACCGTTAACATCCGCAGTTTTTCAGAAGAGAAAATTCACAAATGAACTCACCCTCTTTGTTGGGGCAGCAGGTCATTTGCTCCCCCACGTCACTAATAAATCAAAGGCGTGCTCTACTTGTCAGTGAAACTTCATGGCATTCAAACTGACAATAGGCTTGCTCATTTTTTCCCCTTGGAATGTTTTTCTGGTTAAATATTCAAAAGCAGGAATTAAGTAAATAATGAGATTTTTTTCTCCATATCTTCCTTTTATTTATACATAAATTTTTTGTTATTTTATTTATTTTTTAAATTTGGGGTTATTTTTTCTTAAAACAGATTATCTTCAAATGCCTATATCATGCAAAAATAGAAGAGAAAAATCCTCTTGAAAATGTGTCGAAAATTCAGTAACAAGAACAATTTTTTTAGTTATTTTTTGTTTCAGTTAATATTAACTAAATTCACGCTTTTTTTTTTAACTTTATGAGTCAAATAAAGTTCAAATAATATTGAAGTTTGATCATGGAAATGTTTTTGCATTAATTAGTAGAGAAATATTTCCTTGAGCTATTTTTCTGATTTAATTGAATACTTGGAAAAATAACAGATAACTTTCAAATGCTGCTTTCAAAACGTTATTTGGGTGTAACTGCAAGAAGAGAAGCTGGAACTGGTTCTTAAAATACTGTTAAAAACTTGCAAATTGAAGAATTTGAGTTTTAGGAAAAAGTTAATTTTTTTAAGGTAAATTTTGAAGGAAAAAGCAAATGCTTATGGGATATGGTAAAAAATTAATTCATTTCTTTTCAATTTATTGTAAAGAAAATTTTTTAGCATATATACAAATGTGTTTTCTTTAGTAACAACGGAAATTACATCTTATCGGGTATCTTTTTTTAATTTTATTTATTTAACTTCATCTGTTTTCTCCAACATCAAGTCGGTTGTCAACATCAAGTTTCTACAATTTATCTGTACCTGTCTTCATTCAGTATTTATTTATTTTCATTTGAACGTACACTTTAGTGGTCTTGTAGGCACACTTTAGCTCTGTAAGTAAAATGGGTTCAGTTTGGTTCAGATGGACAAAAAATATTTCATTTGTAAAATCTTTTCTATCAAAAAAAAATGTGGAAAATTATCTTTTTCCCTTTTAACTATGAATTTTTTAAAAGGAAATTATTTTATTATTAAAATTAATAGAGGCTGCAATTGCAGTGATATATATTTTTTTAATTATAACATAATTTCATTAATTAATTTCGTTGGATAAAAAGAAAGCATAATTAAATATTTTTAAATCTTCAAAGTCATAAGTTTAAAAATTTTTTATTTTTATTATTATTATCATTAATTTTTAGTTTTTTTTTTTTTTAAATTTTTTTTTCTTTTAATTTTTTTTCTCACATTTAAAGATGCAGATAAACCATCGTAAAAGTAAAGTATGCATCTTCCAAGCATAATTTTAAACACTTTAAAAATCCTTTCTTTTTAAATTCATACAAGCACATTTTTATTTATTGAAACTTTGCTTAACTAAATTTATTAATGAACAAAAAGTTTCTCTGTTGCAGTGAAACTTTATTTTCATATTTATTTCGGATAATACCTAGTTCAATGTGCAGAAATATCACGTAAAAGGTATTTCTGCACATTGAACTATAAGTAAAAGAGCAATAATGCATCAAAATGACATGGGAAAAAAATTATTTTTAGTTTGAATTACAATTTAACAGTTAAAATAAATTACAATTACATTTCCAAATTGGATATTAGCAACTGAGTGCAAATTAAATTTGCTAACATTGGATTTGCAGTTAGGTAATAAAAGAATTACAAACAATTTTGCGCAAACAAGATAGTTTTGTTCGATTATTCAATTGGCAATCTCAGTTCAACCTCTCAGTTTAGTCACAAAAGGGAAGGGCATTAGTCCCACTTTTTGACAGGAGATAATCTATGCTCATCTTTGAATGAATACTCCTTTGAAATCTTCAATTTATTGTATTCAGACTCCTTTTCACCTGCCTAATGATTTGAAAGGGTATCACATTCTTAGGTTTCTTTTTATCCTTAATAAAAATTAGCATATTTTTTCTTTAGCCGACTATCAGCTGGTTATCCTCCCCCCTTTTTTTTCTGCAAACCCCAAAATACCGAAAAAAAGCAACATGATTACACAATGATTACCCATTTTACTATTTAACAAAAGGCTAACACAAGTTTGAATTAAGAAATCATGCATAATCCTTTTACTGTGTACTAGAATCAGGGAAATAGCGATCCCTATGAAAACCCTTATATAAATGCAAAGAAAAAGAATTTATACATAAACATATAATCAAGGAAAAAGAATTAAAAGGATAAATTGGCTATTTATCGAAGAAAATATTTTTTTCTTCTTCTTTTTTTTAGCTTTTTCTGAAGCAGAACTATTGTAGTTGAGATAAGAAAAGCTTTCTTTCCCCACTACAAGGAAAGGTTAGCTATTTCTTTAACACCTCCCTGTACAAAACAATTTAAAATTCTGGTGTTTTCAAAAGAAGAATGAAAAGTAAAATATCCTTTCTATGCATTGAACCTGTTTAGCTGAAAGCGTTTCTTTGAGAGGGACAAAGGAAGCCTTAGTAACCCACCAACTTAAGTCCTAATTATTGAGTGCTATGCAAAGATAATCTATCCTTGATTATTTAGCAAATGTGTTATATAATGACTTACAAAAATAATTATTGACTAAATTTTCTTCCAGTTTTTAAGAACTATATAAATTCCCGTGAAATTGATTTTGTTTACAAATTTTGATATTTCATAGTAAATAAATTTTTCGAAATCTTCTTGATGCACCTATTTTGTATTATACTATTATATCAATTACTATGCATTTTAGTAAGAGAAATTTGTAGCGCGCATTTTACCTTTTGATTTGTTTTAAAACCGTTTGTTAGGCGCAGCATATCTTTTCTCTGAACTTGTGTCAGTAAACCCTGCATTAAATTCAACTCAAAATCTCCTCGTTTCAACGTGTAATATTCAATTATTTAAATGCAATTATCTTTTAGCACCATAGTGTAAACAAAATTAAGAAAATAGTATAAAATAACTAAGCAAAACTATAAACGAGAAAAAATTTACAAGTTAAGTTAGTCACTAGTTTTAAGTATTTTTTAATGAAACTTTAATATTTACTTCCATAGTTCAATATTTAATAAAGGTAATTAACAAATTTCATTTGCAAATAATTTAAAACAAATATTAGCACAAAGACTTTGCATTCAGTACTTTCCCCATAAGTTTTTTAAATTTAATATTTTAACTTGCACATCATGTTATTTTCTTACCGTCGTTGAACAGCCGACCAATTTTGGGCTTACGACAAGTAATGTTCAGCTCCGTAGCCTTACAATTTTATATCCAATCCAGAAGACAAGGGAACTCCTGGATCAAGTTTGCCTTTGTGGAGAACTATTTGAAGGGAACTGATCCCTATGTGCGTCACATGGTAAGGGAAACCGCGAAAACATCCTAAGGTTAGCCTGATTGCGGGGGACTCTAAGTCATGATCCGTTTACCACTGTGGTTATCAGCACTGTGGTCAATGCGAGCCGGATGCGAAATTCGCGTCGACTAGCCATCGCTATAGAATTCGAACTTGGTATACCTCATTGGAAGGCGAATGATCTGTAACCTGGGCCACAACGACTCTACATCGTATTATTAGAGCTAATGAGATTATGACAGCAATTTTGAATGAGGAATATTGTAACGTTAACCAAATATTGTGTAGTAATTTAAATTTTTATCGATTGTTTGAAATAGTAAGAAATTAACTAAAAAAGATGGATTACTTTTCAAATTAATTTTTTTTATTAATTACAGATTTTTGTGTCATTCTATACAGAGTTAGTACTATTTAAATGAAATATTTTAATTCATTGATCAAGCAAATTAAGCCTGCAGCGGAAGCAAATAATATTGTTAGACAAAAAAATTTACTTAAATAGAAAAATTTCTTTTCACAATTATTTTAATATATGCATTTAATTTAAAAAAGAATGAGTTCCTCCATTTATATTAATTTAGAAGTTTATCCGTTTCGCATAATGAAAATGGAAGTATGTTAGCTATTTCTCTTTATATCATACTCATCAAAGGGGTAAAAATCTATATATTTTTAAATAATTAAGAAGCCTTGATTTCTCTTAGAAATTAATAGATGGTATCTTTGGTATTATTTAATAGTATGGATAAAATATTTTCTTTGAAATGCATATAAATGAAATATATGAATCTGAACCAGTCTGAATTATTTTGAATGATGTCTAGTTTTATCAATAAATATGCTACACCTTCAAAGCTATATTTTGCTCAACATAAAATGTCTGAAACATATTAAAACAAGAAAAAAAAATAATACTTAAACAGTTCTTTATAGTATGAAATTCATATGTAGCTACAAAACTTCCTTTATAAACTTTTCTTTCATAAAAAAATTCCTTTTATAAACAAATAAATATCTATTAATTCAGCAATAATAATACTGTTCTTAGAATTCAATAATAATACTGCTTTCAGAAGAGTATCAAATCAAACTCGAAAATTAACGTTTAAAATAAGGTATGGTTCTTTTTAGCTGGTGGGTTAATTTTTATTTTCTTTAAATAGAGATTAACTTTTAAAATTACTATTAAATTAAATAATTTATTTATTTGAATAAACTATTGATGGGGTTAGATTTAGCATTACAAATGAGCGTATTGTCAATTCTATTTAACCACCTGCACTCATTTACAGACTTTACCTACTAATCATATGAGAGTACTACCAAATGGTACAGCAAATAGTTGCAGCGTTTAGTGAATGGAAATAGATTCCAAGTATTTTTCAAAGAAGATAAGTTGCTATTGTCAATGCCTACCTATTAGCTTCCCTTTTCGGCTTTGTCACAAAAGAACTGGATTTACTATCCTTTCCCCGTACGGTGATCAAGGAAAATCGCTTTCAGCAATTGTACTGACTGATGATTTTTTTTTTTTTTTTTTTTTTTTTGGAAATCTTCAATTTGTTGCATTTAAACTCGTTTTTAGCAACAAATGATTTAAAAGGTTCACTATAAAACTTTTCTCTTATAAATCTATTCATTTTGACATTTTCCCCTGTGTATATATATATATTATTATTATTATAATTATTAAAATAGTTAATGTAATTTGCTCAATTTTTAAGTCAACTAATGTATCTAGCAAACTGACTTAAGTATTTAAATGAGTGAATAGCAATTAAAATTACACCATTAAAAAAATCCAGATAACAGATACTATTATGTATCGTGACTTGAAGATAAATTTTTAATCGGGATGTTTTTTGCTGCTATCTGATGCAGGACACAAATTTATTTTATACAAATTTATTTATTTATTATAAGACTTACTATAAGATTATTCAATTAAATTAAATTCATATCAGCAATGTCATTTAATAACTTTGCATTAGTCATGTTTTGCTATAAAGGACCAAATTAAAACAATAAACAAAACAATAAACTTAATTTTAAGCTGATTTGGAAATTGTAATTGCAGTGAAAAAGTAAATAATGATTAAAAAGCTCTGGTTTACAATTAGAATATATAACTTGCTGCGTAAAGAAAATGTATTCAAATTTAATAAGCTATTTCATAACAATTACCTAAAAACCTTACAGGTGAAATCAGAAAAACCATTTCATTCAGAAAGATCTGCGACATTGTTTGACTATACCTATTGAATTACTTATATACAAAAACTGCATTATCAAAACTGCTTACATATAAGTGAGATGACATTTATAAAAATCCTTTATGTGTGAAAGCAATTTCCTTTAAACAATAATTTTATATAACTTATTATCCTTAAAGATAATTTATATATTAATTGATAGGAAATTAATACCAAAAAGAACGAAATTACTATACCGAAATTATATAATACAATGTAAAAAAATTTAGAAAAAAAAAGCTGGATTATTTTTTTTTAAATATTTGTATAGTATTTAAAATTATGTATAATCATAAATTTAGATATAATGGAATTTAGTTTTCTTTAATTAAGCATTAAATAGAAATTTTAATAAGAATTTTAAGATTTAAAAATTTTTTTGTTGAAGTAAAACAAAGTCTAAAATATCTGCACTAGCTCAAGTTTAAAAGATATATTATTAATTTAATGTATTTTAAATTATTTTATCTATCGTCTAACATTCACTAATGAAAAGCACACTGTAATAAAATTGATTACTGAAAAATACCAAACAGGTTAATGGAGAACAAAATGGAAATAAATAAAATATTTGATAAAAAAATACCTATAAAAAGTTTATTAAATGATAAAAATAGTAACCTTTTTTTATTTTATTCAGGGATCAAAATTTCCATAAACGGGTTTAATGATATTTTAATGATACTATTTTAATGATAACATTATCATTAAAATATCAGTGATTAACAGAAAGCATTATACAATGTTGGCTTTATTCAAATTTTTTTCAGTAATTTCGGTATTTATGATAGTGTATTTGTAATTATACAAAAAATTAACGTTTGGTAGTCAACAGTAAGCACATTACAATTTTATTAAAAAGATATTTGTTTTAATGGACTCTGATATTTCAAAAATAAATTCCCAAAAGAACGCCATTCCCGAATTTTTAATAAATGAATAAAATGGTCCAGTTCAAACAACAAACAAATCTGTTACAAATTAAGAGGATTTTGTGTTTCCCTAAAACCACAGGGGGAAGTGTTTCTGAATAAAGCGTGAAGTTCGCACACCTCTTCCTTTTGACTTTCGATGAGTTCCTATACATCACTGTCAAGCAGCTCATCCCCTCCCAATCACTACTACCCATTCACCCTTCAGAGTTCCCCACTGACCCCAGTCGGTCGTTAAGTAGTCCGGACTTCTTCAGGCCACTTGGTCTTTAAAGAGTTAATCATTAGTTCTTTAAATCTAAAAGCTCTCGATAATATACATATAATTTCTAAAGTTTCATAATCTAGTGATAAAATTTCTGAATGACTCAATTACATTTATTTAAAACAACATTCAAAGTATGATTTTTAGAAAAGGTAATAAATAAAGATGTATTGGATTTGTATTATTGATTTGTATTATTTGATGTATTATTTTTTATTTTAAGAATATTTCTTTTTTTTGGCAAACTGTTAGTAAATATAGTTATAAGTGAATCGATTCTCTAATAATAAATACAATAATGCAAACAAGTTTAAAACGAATACTACATATTATATTCTTGAAGAAAGATCAAAGATTAAAATATGTAGATATTTATTTTAGACTATGTATGTAACTGTCAAAATGAAAGAAGAATACATTCTCTTTCTGAAAGAACACTGTAAACTCTGGGATAGAGGTCACGACCCCTAAGCGAAGAGAGAACGATTAAAGGATAAACAAAAGCCATTGGTTACTTTCTTATAACTATCGATACAAAACGTCAGTTCCTAGGGGGAGGGTCCGAACCTTTGTTCGAGGGCTGGGATTCCCTTCACCGCTCTCTTCGGGAGTTGCGAGGTTTGGATTTTGTTTTACTATCGGACGGTGGTATAGAATAGACTCCGGGGAATAGTGACGTCACCGTCCGTGTTCGAAAGCTGCGAGGTTTGGGGTCATGCTCTACTATCGTCCAAGAAGTTGGATGAAGCTCTTGGATGTTTGTTTACACGATCCAAGCTCAAAGCAAAACAAGTGTCCATCAATATCAATCAATCTCTGTCCAAGAAATTGGATCGTCTAAACAGGCCTTAACTTTGGCTATATCCATATTTTTAAAAGTATACAAACTCATGATAATTTTTTATTTCCAAGAATTTTTCAAACATATGTATGTATATATATGCATTCCAAATTCATGCGAATAGTTAGATAAATAGCTATATATTAACAAAATCTATTATTTTAGTGATAGTACATATTTTTCTCATTAAGACATTGTATACAATTTCAAAAACTGAATATTTGGTAATTCAATTTCACTATCTTAACATTTCATTCTTTGTAAATATTAAAGATTGATACAAAACATGGATAAAATTAATTTGATCCTATTCAGAACACTCATTTAAAGCCTACTTCATACAAATAGGTAAAATTATAGTTGTGTGTCATTATATCTAAATTAATTTTACATGATTAAATATTGCAATTAATATGATTAAATAAAATAATATCAATATGATTATGACAATCTTACGACTGCTTTAATTATTATTTCTCACATGATTAGGCGAAGCACAATTTGCCTTAAAATATATATTTGTAACACAGAAGATTTAAAAAGATTCTTAGAATTGAAGAAACAAAAATAGACAAGCATATAATGACACTTTACTGAAATTATACATTTAGTTGTTAATTATGTGGTTTTGAGCATTTAAGTACAATTTAAAAACTACTGCCAATTCCAAATAAAATGCTTTAAATGCTTTTTTGAACCCCTTAACTGCCGAGTAAAATTACCGTGATTCACTCCCCAGTGCCACCGTTTTTCGCTCAAGTGCACTTTCTTACACTGTGTTTTGGTGGGGAAAATGATGCACGCTTTGCAATTTAAAATCAGTTTAATTTTACAAGACAAGAAAAAGGAAAGAAAGAAAATACAAAATTTAAATTAAATAATAAAAATGCAATATAAAATTGTTGTGATAATCAATTTAGGCAGACATAATAACTTAATAAAGTTTTAATTAGCAAAATTAGGCTAGCCGCTGAGGACTACGTACTTATAAACATAAATAGTAAAACAATTGAAAATCAAGCACAGTTACAGTTAAAACAAGATGTTAATAAATATCACCACATTCACCCCGAGCTATTTTAAGAGTTCAGGGAGTGACTTGAATCAGTCAGTAACAAAGTCTGAAAGATAAGCAGGTGGTCTTCGTATTCTGGATGTAGTAGGAGGCAAAGTCTCTTCCTGTTTTGGTCTCAAAAATGAGTCAGTGTTTTCCGAAGAACAGGTCTCATCAAGTGAGGATTCCAAAAGTTGATCATCAGTAGCCTCGTGGGAGCTGTCAGCAAGTGGGGTTTTTAGTAGAGGGGTTGCTAGCATATCTGCATCAAGGGCCTTTTCAGGAAGTAACCCTCTAGGAGCCAAGTGACGGACATTAACAGTAGTTTCCCTGCCGTCAGGTAACCTGACATGAGCATAGCCCGGATTAGCCTCCAACAGCTCCACTTCTTGAACCATGGGCTGATACTTATTACTACGATTGTGGTTTTTCATTAGAATTGGGCCAGGAATGGTGAGCCATGTAGGTAGAGAGCAGCCAGTGTGGGAGCGTCTCGGATGTGCAAACATTCTTTCATGAGGGGTCTCATTAGTGGCAGTACATAGTAATGATCTAATCGAGTGGAGAGCAGGTTGTAGCATGGCTTGCCATTGATTTGTTGGAAGCCCTTCAGATTTAAGAGCCAGCTCAATAGTTTTCCAAATTATGCCATTGTATCTCTCGACCTGGCCATTACCCGCTGGATTATAGGCTGTTGTTCGGCTGGTAGCAATTCCTTGAGCTGTCAGGTATGATTTTAGTTCGTGAGACATGAAAGAAGTGCCCCTGTCTGAGTGGATATATGCAGGCATTCCAAAAAGATAGAAGAGAGTCTGCAAACGGGAGATGACAGTTGAAGTTGAGATATCGGAGCACGGAAAAGCAAATGGGAATCTGGAGTATTCATCAACAATTGTCAAAAGAAATCGATGTTTAGAAGAGGATGGTAAGGGGCCTTTAAAATCTAAGTTGAGTCTTTCAAACGCTGAGGTTGCTTTGATGAGGACTCCAGAGTTTTTGATAAATTTTGGTTTCAGTTCTCTGCAGATGTGGCAATTGTTGACAGTAGCTCTCACATCAGTGATTGAGTAAGGTAAATTTTTAGAACGGATCCAGTGGAACATTCTGGTAACACCTGGGTGACAAAGAGAAAAGTGGAGGTCTTTAAGGTCAGAAACCTGAGGGACAATAGATGCGGACACTCTGGACAAAGCATCAGCAGTCGAATTCTTGCTTCCTGGGCGGTAGACAATATCAAATTTGAAGCAGGCAAGCTCAAGACGCCATCGCAGTATCTTCTCATTTTTTATTTTGCTATTGTGTTGTTGATTAAACATAAAAGAGACTGAGCGTTGGTCGGTAAACACCTCAAAGTGTCTCCCTATAAGGTAATGCCGCCAATATTTCAGAGATTCCACTATGGCATATGCTTCTTTTTCAATAGATGAATGTCTTTGCTCTGATTGATTTAGGGTACGTGAAAAAAAGGCTATAGGGCGACCAGCTTGGCTCAATGTTGCCCCAATGGCAAAGTCAGAAGCATCAGTTTCTACACGAAATGGAATGTCATTTTCTATTGCAGCAAGAGATGCATTGGCTACATCATCTTTTACTGACTGGAAAGCTGTGGTAGCTTCCTGAGATAAAGGGAAAGAGTTGCAAGCCAAGAGGGGACGAATTTTTTTTGAGAAAGAAGGGATCCACCTTCCATGATGGGCGAACATTCCCAGAGCACGTTGCAATGAAGCAGTATCTTTAGGGACAGGTAGACTTAAGAGTGGCTTCAGACGTTCTGGATCAGGTTTAATATTTTTATTCTCAATTATGTAACCAAGTAGGGATATAGATTGAGAAGAGTAGTTACATTTTTCTTCATTTAGTGTAAGATTAAACTTGATTGCAGCAGATTTGAACCTTGCAAGATTTTCATCATGTTCCTGTTGGTTTGTACCACAAACAGTCACATCATCTAAGTAAGGGTAGGTATCTGTAAGACCTTCTTCTTGTACAATTTTATCAATTGTTCTTTGAAAGCATGCCACACCATTGGTAACTCCAAAAGGGACACGTTTAAACTGAAAAAGCTTTCCGTCTGCCTCAAAAGCAGTCATGTGTTTTTCAGAATCCAAAATCGGGAGCTGATGATATGCATTTCTTAAATCTATTTTACTAAACACTTGGTAGGTAGCAACCTTAGATATGAGTTCCTCAATTTTAGGTAGAGGATAAGCATCTAACATTGTAAATCTGTTGATTGTTTGAGAGTAATCGATGACCATCCTAGATTTTTTGTTTTCACCTTTCACCACAAAAGCTTGTGCTCTCCAAGGAGAGTTGCTGGGCTCGATGACCTCTTCTTCAATGAGTTTTTGTATCTCTGAGGTAATAAACCCTTGATCTTCTAGAGCAGAGGTCGCCAAAGTGGTCTATATAGACCCCCAGGGGTCTATTTAACAAAAGCGGGGGTCGATCTGAGACAGGGGGGCGAATGGGGGTCGATCCGAATCGGAAGGGTCGATTGTGGGTCGGAAAAAAAAAACAGTTCTCAATACGCAAATCACACATACCTAATTAAGTATGTGAAATTTGTGATTTTTTTTAATAATTGACTCAATATCAGTTTCTTTATAAAATATAAATTAATAAACGTATATTTATTGGGGTGAAACAAGTATTTACGTACCACCGCGCAGTGGCACGAACTCAGCGCAGTTTATAAGTCATATGCATATGTGCGCTTGTCCAAATGTCACGTGTGACGAGCATTGACGTTACAAATGCAAATATCATACGCAGTTTCAGCTATCTTTGCAAACTGTGTTGAATATTTGCAGTGTCATTATTAAAAATTTTGCAGTTTTGGATAATTAGTTATTGCTTCGATAAAACCATTCGTTTGGTTTAGATATCAATTTTAATTATCAATGCACAAAAAATGTAAGCATTAATAATATGGATTAGTACAGCCCGCGACAAAACTATAGCACACTTTGTAGTTTTTTACGAAAATTACAAAATTGACCAATTTTGACGAAAATTAAAATTGACCAATTTTGAACCCAATATAGCGAACCTTGCAAAAAAACACCAGGCACACCCATCTCATTGATCAAGAAGCAGTAAATCTTTAGTTACTTTACTTATTATATATACTTATGCATAATTACTTATTATTTAATAATAAGGCATTTAAATTTCAATATTAATATATTTTTCATAAAACTATTGTTACACAATGTACTATTACTTTAATAAATGTTTAAAATCATAAAATAAATGTACAAACACAGTATCTAATATAGTTTCATTTTAATTAACAGAAAATTACTTTTGCAGGGGTCGATGGAGATTTCGAAAAATTATATAGGGGTCGATGATCAAAAAAGTTTGGCGACCCCTGTTCTAGAGGGAGACGTCTTGACTTAGTTTGCACTGGTTTGCAATCAGGCGTCAGGTTAGAAAACAATGATACAGGTTGAATTTTAGCAACAGCTAATGAGCAAATTTGGAGGGGCGACTTGCTGCCGTCAAAATTGATGACTAAGGAGGAATGGAGTTTAAGAATGTCATGACCAATCAGAAAGTCAGCACATAAATTCTTCATAACCAGTACTTCAATCTGTTCATACTTGTGATCTAGAAGGTCAAGAGTTACAGTTGCACGCCCAATCACACTTGAGGTAACAGCAGAGTTGGCCATAGTGATAGTTCCAGAGTATGACTTCAGTTGAAGATTGCATTTCTCAACATGTTTATAGTTTAAGAAACTGAGTGAACTCCCAGTGTCTATTAGAGCAACCAATTTTACACTATTTACTGTAACAAATGTGAGGGATTTTTGGAGACAACCAGGGGCTGGCGACACAGAAGCAATTAGATGAGCAGAGGCAGTAGTATTTATTTTATGCCGAGTTTTCGCTCTACACACACGTTGATAGTGACCTTTTTTTCCACACGAATGACAAACACTGTTTCTAGCCGGACAGTTACTTCGTATATGATTATCACTATTACCACAGAAAAAACATGATCCACGAGGAATTGCTGCAAGGGTTTCTTTTTCAAAAGCATCATCAGTACAGTCTAGTGCAGCAGAAGGCATAGGTTGTGAGTTAGTGAGATAAGAAGCAGAATGAGCTTCAGCCAGTTCAAGAGCACGGGCTTGGTTGACTGCATTGTCTAAAGTGATTGTTGTATTTTCGAGCAGACGCTCTCTAATGCGGGTATTCCGCAACCCTCTAATGAAAGCATCACGTATATACTCATTTTTATAAGTTTCAGCCGAGACTTGTGTGAAGTTACAGTTTTTACTTAGTTGCTTTAAAACTTGAAGAAATTCGTTAACAGTTTCATTAGATAGTTGGTTTCTTGAGGCCAAGCAATGACGAGCGAAAATTTCATTCCTCTTTACTACGTAGAGTGCATCCAAAGCAGAGATAGCGGCCGAGTAGCTGGTGGCTTCACTTATTGACTGGAAAACATTTGCTGATACATAATTAATTAGGAGTGGGAGTTTATTATCTTCAGCAAGATTAGGCACCTTTGACAAAAAGTTTTCGAAAGTTTTCTTCCAATGTAGCCACTTATTTTCAGCGTTAGCACACGTGGGGTCGAAGTCGAAACGTTCCGGTTTCAGAAAATTTTCCATGACGATGAATACCAGTACTCACATTTATCAGAATATAATTTTGCTAATTAAATTGTTGTGATAATCAATTTAGGCAGACATAATAACTTAATAAAGTTTTAATTAGCAAAATTAGGCTAGCCGCTGAGGACTACGTACTTATAAACATAAATAGTAAAACAATTGAAAATCAAGCACAGTTACAGTTAAAACAAGATGTTAATAAATATCACCACAAAAAGATGTTAAAACTTAGCTGTTGTATGATAAATCCTGAAACATGGTTGGACACCTAAACCAACATCACATTCATCGCACTGATAGCGGGATTCACGACGAATTCTTTTTCTTGAACAAACAGCACATTTTCGCGATGCATTTTTCTTTGAAGACGTTGATGGAAAGAATAAAAAGCACCAAATACATACGGGAAACAAAAGCGAAAAAAGAATAAACCCGACCTTACTCAAATAAATACACACAAGCGATATCACTTTTCCATAACATCCTTTTCCCATTCCCCCTCCTCCGAAATTAGTAATACATTCGCAAAGCAAACACTTTCAAGGCCATTTTACTGCATTCTGAAGTAGGGGGTGTAGTTCTATTTATAGCAGCGCAATGCAAAGCATCGTACTTCGGGAAAGCGTATATATACGCCTGCGGCAGTTAACGCATCGTCTGGCCGAGACGTATATATACGCCCGCGGCAGTTAAGGGGTTAATAATGTAAACACACATTAGAGATGAATCACAAAGGAATGCACCTTTTTTCAAACTTCTACACAACAACCAGTAAGAGAACTTTAATCTCCGACAAATTTTAAATGCACCGGTAGCATTTCCAAACCGGTTGCTCTGCTTTCTGTACGGATAATGATCAGCAAGTTAATAATATAAACAAACAGTAGGGATGAATCACAGAGGAATGCATCTTTCTTCAAACTTCTTCACAACAACCAAAAAGAGAACTTTTATCTCCGACAAATTTTAAATGCACTGATTCCAAACCAGCATTTCCAAACCAGTTGTTTTGTTTTCTGTACGGATCGAACTTAAAGCTCTCAGTTTTCTACCACTGTGTATCATTTTCCATTTGCAGAGTCCAGCAGTCAATCTCAAAATATCTTCCAATCCTTCCTGGTAGATAAGCTTCTAAAGCCAGCAGACGAAGCTAAAATTATAAGAGAAAAAAGTTAAATTATACATTGAAAACATTAAATTTAAAACTATTAAGAATTGAATACTTCTTTAAAACTTAAATTATCTAATTTGAAAATGCCTAAAATTTAATGGGTAGATTTCCGTAACAATACCTGCACAAAAAAATCTCATTATCACCACGCAAGTGTCGAAAAATATTTCATTATAAACGCTCTCGAGTAATAATTTCATTCTTTTTTTGTAAAAAAAAGGGGAAATTATAGTATACCCTTAAGCTCTTTTTTATTGGAAGTGAATATTCAAGTATTTATACAGATACAAAAATATATCAAATTTAATACTTTTTAATTTTTTTAAAAGATAAAGTACAATGACACTTAACTATCAAAATATTTTTGTACATTGCACAAGCTCATAGAGCAGATAGGAAATGTTCACACTTTTATTAAAAACTTCCTAAAGAAAAATTTTAACACCTTTTCCAGCAATGCTCTTCATTTAACGTAAACACACTTTGAATAGACCATAAGGTTGCTTATTAAAAGTTAAAACATTTTGCCATCATTCATAAAGTAATATAACTAATCATGTATCAAAAACATGCAAATCTGTTTATATTCAAGAAATGAAAATAACTTATTATTTTACAATATATTAAACAGGAAATTTAAATAATGTAACAACAGTGAATAAAATTTCGAACATTCTAAAATGTAATGGTTTTAACTGAAAAGTAGCCGATTAATTAATAATTATTTTAACATTGCAAACTTGTTTACTAAAAATTTAATTTTATCTTTATCATTGTTGCACTGAAATTCAGAACCAAGTAAACATAGTTTTTAAGAACCTATTCTAAACTAACCATAATACTTACTATTTATAATCAGACAATACGTATTAACAGAATAGTTAACTATTACTTGCGAACATTGTCAAAAATGAGCACAATTATAATATTTACTGATAGATTTTTAGGTGTTCTAGATCGAACACCAAATGGGAATTATTTAAAACATAATTAAAGTTGTTTAAGGTTGCGTGTTCTAATTATTGGAACAATAAAAGAAAAACTTAATTTGAAGCATTTCTTAATAACAATAATATAAAAAGATAATAACAAAAAAAAAAACAACTGACAACTCGAAATTAGCAATTCTAGAGCTCGAATATGAATAATCAGAATGTGTAAAAAAATAGAAGGAGTAAATAAAATAATGTTTTTTTTTTAGAACTAGTGACGTCATCTGTTGGCATTTATTGAAGTTACGGTCCACCACAGTACTTCCCCCCCCCCCAAGTGTCTAAGCACTGAGAGGCTATAAGTATCTGAGGTTGAACCGTACTTTGCGGCCGGAGCGAGTTGTGATGTCTGCGTGCAGCTCCCGTGTCTACCCGTTGAACAGGTGGATCCAATTGCTGTGTGGGAGTAATTGTTTGTTTGTGATTAGGCTCGTCATCTATTAAAAAGTCTGGCTTTAGTCTGTCAATGTTGATGACGGACGGCTTTCCATTTATGTTCAATGTATAGGTCTTATCGGTTCGCCTTAAAACGAGGTAGGGACCGCCACAAGGCATTTGAAGAGATTTTTTAACGCCATCGTGCCTCATAAATACATGTGTGGATTTGCTTAGCGATGGGTGAATAAATATGCCGTTGCTGCCATGTGCAGATGTTGGTGTGGCTTTCAACAACTGCATGGATTTTCTTAATTGTTGCAAACAGTCATAGGGGTCCGTATTGATAGTTGGAGCCTCCAGAAATTCTGATGGTAGTCTTCATGAGGTGCCGTAAACAAGTTCTGCACTGGTGGACTTGAGGTCTTCCTTAAATGTAGACCTGAGTCCAAGCAGAATGAGAGGTAGTGACTGAGTCCTTTAGCTTTGTGGCAACGAAGTCCTTGTTTTAATGTTCTGTGGAATCGTTCCACTATGCCGTTGCTCGAAGGGTGATACGGTGAAGTTCGTATCTGGTGACCCTTATGAAAATTTAAGGTATATTTAAGGTTGATTTGAGGTATTTTTGAGGTATTAAGGTTGTTTTGAGGTATATTTGAGGTATATTTAAGGTTGCAGAGAAAACAGCAATAAAAATTATACCTCGTAAAGGTTGTAATTAAGGTGTACGAGGTTGATTTATATATACTTCAGCTTGTTTTGAGGTTGTTTAAAATTCACTTCAAATCAACCAATTTCTACTAAGGAGATTTTTAAGGTATACCAGGTTTATTTTCATACACTTGTAACAAAAGAGGTATTTTTGAGGTATAAAAATTTTTACCTTATTTCAACTAACGATAAAAAGGTATTTATTGAGGTATATAAAGTCATTTTATTTATGCCTAAGCTTATTTTGAGGTTGTTTTAAATTCACTTCAAATCATCCAGACTGATAAGATGATTTTTAAGGTATACGAGGTTGTTTCTCTTACACTTGTAACAAAAGAGGTACTTATGAGGTATAAAAAAATCAACCTTATTTCAACTAACGAGAGTGAGGTAATTACGAGGTATAAAAAATATACCTTTTTTCTACTAACGATATTGAGGTATTTATGAGGTATAAAAAAATATACCTTATTTCAACTAAAGAGAGTGAGGTATTTATTGAGGTGTTGAAGTCATTTTATTTATACCTAAGCTTGTTTTAAGGTTGCTTAAAGTACACTTCATATTAACTAACTCACTTCCCAGAGTTCCATGCGAGCCGGCAAATGGCGTGTGTGTTGACAATCGAAAGTCTATTCGAAATTCGGTAAGTGTGCTTGACATTTATTAATTTAGTTTTATCACTTTTAATCAAATATGCTTCAATTTTGAAACTTAAATTTTATTATTTTTGTTTTAACGACGCGTCCTAATCTTAAATAATTTAAGTTGGAGGATATTCTTAGAGGCTATCGTTGTAGGCTTAGCAATAAGAGAGAATAACCGAAATATTTCTCGTCACTGTTTTGGGTGACATTACTGGTGAATCGTTACAGCAGGTTATGCACAGTATATTTTATTGTTTGTAGTTCAGTCAAATAGAACTATTCTTTTTATTTTGCTTCAATGTATATGTTTTAACGTAGCAGTATGCACGCTGATTAATTGAGAAAAATGTTCACAATTTCTCTTATAAATAAATCATTGAAAATTGAAAGATTTTTAAAATAGCAATTTTGCTTTGAAATTCTACTATAGCTGTATGCTTATCGTTTGGATATTTGTTGTAAAGTTTATATTATTGTTTATATATATACAAAGTTTTATATATATATATATATATATATATATATATATATATATATATATATATATATATATATATATATATATATATATATATATATATATATATATATATATATATATATATATATATATATATATATATATATATATATATATATATATATATATATATATATATATATATATATATATATATAAAACTTTGTATTTTACGCGGCGGCGCAGAAGAAGAGACTAGCAAGCTACTGCTCAGCCTTCCCCTAGGATATAGTTCTGAATTTATACCTAAAAGAAAAAGTAATCTCTCCTAATAAACTACAGAATTTATGTAATTGTTGATAACAATACCCTTACGAAAATTTAAGGTATATTTAAGATTGATTTGAGGTATTTTTGAGGTATTAAGGCTGATTTGAGGTATATTTGAGGTATATTTAAGGTTGCACAGAAAACAGCAATAAAAATTATACCTCGTAAAGGTTGTAATTAAGGTGTACGAGGTTGTTTTATATACACTTCAGCTTGTTTTGAGGTTGTTTAAAATTCACTTCAAATCAACCAGACTGATAAGGTGATTTTTGAGGTATACCAAGTTGATTTTCTTACACTTGTAACAACAGAGGTATTTTTGAGGTATAAAAATTTTTACCTTGTTTCAACTAAAGAAAGTGGGGTATTTATTCAGGTATATGAAGTCACTTTATTTATACCTAAGCTTATTTTGAGGTTATTTTAAAATCACTTCATATCAACCAGACTGATGAGGTAGTTTCCAAGGTATACCAGGTTGTTTTTCTTACACTTGTAACAAAATAGGTATTTATGAGGTATAAAAAAATCAACCTTATTTCAACTAACGAGAGTGAGGTATTTATTGAGGTGTATGAAGTCATTTTATTTATACCTAAGCTTGTTTTAAGGTTGTTTAAAGTACACTTCTTATTAACTAGCTCAATTCCCAGAGTTCCGTGCGAGCCGGCAAATGGCGTGTGTGTTGACAATCGAAAGTGTATTCGAAATTCGGTAAGTGTGCTTGACATTTATTAATTTGGTTTTATCACTTTTAAACAAATATGCTTCAATTTTCAAACTTAAATTTTATTATTTTTGTTTTAAAGATGCCTTCTGATCTTAAATAGTTTAAGTTGGAGGATATTCTTAGAAGCTCTTAGTGTAGGCTTAGCAATAAGAGAGAACAATCGAAATATTTCTCGTCTCTGTTTAGGGTAACGTTACTGGTGAATCGTTACAGCAGGTTATGCACAGTATATTTTATTGTTTGTAATTTATTCAAATATAACTATTCTTTCATTTCGCTTAAATGTATATGTTTCAACGTTGCAGTATGCAAGCTGATTAGTTGAGTAAAATGTTCATAATTTCTCTTATAAATAAATCATTGAAAATTGAAATATCTTTAAAATAGCAATTTTGCTTTGAAATTCTACTATAGCTGCATGCTTATCGTTTGCTCGGATATTTGTTGCAAAGTTTATATTGTTGCTTATGAGTCAAAATATGTATAATAACACTGCATTTTAAATCTGAATTTATTTTTTTTTTTGAATCTGATTAACTTGCAATTTCTTTTTCTTACATATATGTATATATATATATATATATATATATATATATATATATATATATATATATATATATATATATATATATATATATATATATATATATATATATATATATATTTACAGAGCTTATCTATCCACTGTTCCCTGATATTGCTGAGATGACCTAGGCTGTAAATAGCACAGGTGCAGCAGCGATGAAGAAGTGACTAGCAAGTTACTGCTCAGCCTTCCCCTAGGAAATAGTTCTGAGTTCATACCATAAAGAAAAAGTAATCTCTCCTAATAAACTATAGCATTTATTAAATTGTTGATAACAATAGTTTGTTAGATATTTGATAATTGAGAACTAGTAACTGTACTAGCTCACTTTTTTATGCTTGATCACACTGCTATTTTCACTACGTGTTATTTTTCTCAATTTACCCACGTTAATTACTAAGCAGATTGTTATTACTTATTAAAATATTGAATAGAATTAAATTTAACCCGATTTCAAGTTTATATGACAATTTGCTTCAAGGTTATGAGCATTTTTATGCAGTTGTTTATAGTTCACTACTTTAAAAATTAGCAACTTTCGGAAATCTTAAATGTTTTAGAAATAAGTCAGTATAGTTTCTTATGCAATTTTAATGCTGAATTGAATAAAATCAATTGCAAATAAAGACATTTTTGTTAAAAGTAATATGCAATTTTTTGAATTTCATCTTATGGGATGTGTTTTTATATTTAAACAAGTGTTTGCAACAACTAACTATTAGTTTTATTCTGCTTGGTATTATAAATTATATAGGAGATATTGTACTCAACTTATTTTAAAAGTATTATTTCAAATCATTCTCTCTTAGACATTTTCCTCACATAAAATTACTCACAACTTTAAAATAAATGCTCCTTCAACTTGTAATTTGTTCTATTCGATTGAGTGTAAAAAAAGAATAAAAATTGGTACATAACTTTAAAATTTAATTTATTAGACGATTGTTGATTCTTGATTACATTTATTGAAAAATATTAAAATAACTATTTTTTAAGAAACTATTATGTGATTGACAATAACGGAAGTCCTTTTCAGAATTAGCGTCTAAAATTTATGAAAAAGCTATTAGTTTCATAAAGTCTGACAAAAAGTTTAAAAATATATAGACTAGGTTTATTGAGTTTAAAGATTTGTAAGAAAAGAAAGAAAGAAGAAAATATAATTATCAAACTTACAAGTACCATAATGATACCAAATGCGTAGAAAAATACAAAGTGTTAAAATTGCATATTAAGATTGGAATTATATCTTTGAATTTCTGTAAATGTTGTTAATGGTAGTACTGATTTCAGTGTACTTTATTTTGTGGCTGTGGTACCTGTCATGCTTTTTAGCTATGAGGATTGAATAGAAATGGCAGAAGAGTACTACTATTTATCTGAAAAAGAAAATTAACTTCATCCAATTAATTTAAATCATAAAAAAATAATTTCTAATACTTTAATAGTTTAAAACTTGCCACTATTATTGTAAATATGACTTATTTACTAATTCATTTTTTTTTCTTTTAGGTTCCAATAACTACAAGTTTCAACAGGTAGACGGAAACAGTATTTAAAATAATTTTGTTGATTTGTAAAAAAATTAAATTTTAGTTTTAAATAAAAGTATTTGAATTTCAGCTGACTAATTATTTAAACTTGTAGTTTTTTAGCTTAAGAGATTCAAGCACATTAGACAACTATTTTCTAAAAATATGAGTTCCCATAGATAGGTTTTAATAATTGTAGAGTTTAGATAAGTGTTATTTTAAGATGATTTAATTCAATCTATTAAAATTACAGAAGAATTATGCATTTAAAACCTTCTTTTATAACTTAACAAAAGAAGCAATTACTGCCGAAGGTTTAATATTAAAAACTTGAGATTGATAAATGATTGTTGTTGTTGTTAATTTACGTCGCACTAGAGCTGCACAATGGGCTATAGATTGATAAATGAAGATCTCTACTAGTGAAAAAATGTAATGACATACATTATTCTTCATATAATATAAATAATATCTTTATATATATAGTATATTTTTTATATAGTGAGGTTAAAAATTGATCAACTAGATGAACACCTCACATTCGTAAGTACTGAAAAAACAGCTTTAGGTTGAGCTACATAAGCCTGAAGTGTAAAATGTCGCATCTTTGGTTGATAAATTAGTACTTCTAAAAATACAAAAATATATACTTCAGGTTACGAAATGATAACTTAAGGTAGAACATAGAACACATGACGTTAATAAAAAAATAACCTTTCCAAGTGTTGGAAATACACTTCAGGTTGATTTATAACAACCAGAAGTGTAAAACGACACACCATTGGTTGATAAATATATACCTCTACAAGCATAAAATTATATACCTGAGATTGAAAAATAATCACCTGAAGTAGAACAAAATACACCTGAGGTTGGTTTATAACAACCAGAAGTGTAAAACGATGCACCACTGGTTCATAAATATATACCTCTACAAGCATAAAATTATATACCTGAGGTTGAAAAATAATTTCCTGAGGTAGAACAAAATACACCTGAAGTTGATTTATAACAACCAGAAGTGTAAAACGACACACCACTGGTTAATAAATATATACCTCTACAAGCATAAAATTATATACCTGAGGTTGAAAAATAATTACCTGAGGTAGAACAAAATACACCTGAGGTTGATTTATAATAACCTGAAGTGTAAAATGACACACCTTAGGTTGTTGGAAAAATACTTCCACAAGTGTAAAAAAATATACTTCAGACTGATAAGTAACAACCTAAAATTTAAAATAAAACACTTTAAAGTAGTAAATATCTACCTCTCCACAGATGTAAAATTAAACACCTCAGGTTGAAACATATATACCTCTGGAGGTATATTTAAGGTATATTTGAGGTTTATTTTGAGGTATTCATTTGCACCCTTTTCAACCTTAACGACGTATTTAAATAACAACCTCCTTTATACCTTTAAAATATACCTCGTTTATACCTCATTTATACCTCGATTTTTTCATAAGGGTAGTTTGCTAGATATTTGATAATTGAAAACTAGTAACTGTACTTGCTCACTTCTTCATGTTTGATCACAAAACTGCTATTTTCACTACATGTTATTTTCTCGCATTTTACCCTCGTTAATTATTTACTAAGCAGATTGTTATTACTTATTAGAATATTGGGCAGAATGAAATTAAATCCAATTTCAAGTTTATATGACAATTTGTTTCAAGGTTATGAGCTTTTTCATGCAGCTGTTTATGGTTCACTACTTCAAAAATGTGCGAATTTCGGAAATCTTAAGTATTTTAGAAATAAGTCAGTATAGTATGCAATTTTAATCCTGAATTGAATAAAATCAATTGCAAATAAAAACATTTATTGTTGAAAGTAATATGCATTATTTTGAGTTTCATCCTATGGGATGTGTATTTATATTCAAACAAGTGCTTGTAACAACTAACTATTAGTTTTATTCTGCTCGGTATTATAAGTTATATAGGAGATATTATACTCAACTTATTTTAAAAGTATTATTTCAAATCATTCTCTCTTAGACATTTTCCTCACATAAAATTACTCACAACTTTAAAATAAATGCTCCTTATCAGCTTGTAATTTGTTCTATTCGATTGAGTGTAAAAAAAGAATAAAAATTGGTACATAACTTTAAAATTTTAATTTATTAAACGATTGTAGATTCTTGATTACATTGATTAAAAATTATTAAAATAACTATTTTTTAAGAAACTCCGGTGTGATTGACAATAACATAAGTCCTTTTCAGAATCAGCGTCAAAAATTTAAAAAAAAAGCTGCTAGTTTCATGAAGTCTGACAAAAAGTTGAAAAATATAGACTAGCTTTATTGAGTTTAAAGATTTTTAAAAAAGAAAGGGAAGGAAATCTAATAATTAAACTTACAAGTACCATAATGTTTCAGATGTATAGAAAAATAAAAAGTGTTAAAATTGCATAATAAGATTGGAATTATACAGGGTGTTTATAAAGTCCCGGACCCATTTTGATGTTTAATAACTCATAAAATAATAAAGATAGATTAAAATTAATAACATTAATGGTTAGATAGACTCAAAAAGTTTCATGACCCTTGTCAATGAACTTCCACGTGTGGCCCCTTCGTCGCATGGAGAATATCAAGTCGATAGTCAATTTCACGAGAGGTAGCTTTTTTTTTTACAGAAAAGACAATCTCATCAGTCGTATACTTAGACATGTTGGAAAACTTCGTATTTCCACAACTAGAAGAGCTTCAGCCACATGTCCTTTTGCAACAAGATGGTGCACCACCTCATTGGGGTATCATCGTTCGTAGTTCTTTGAATGATCATTTTACAGGAAGATGGATTGGGCGAGGAGGTCCAATTCCTTGGCCACCCAGATCACCTGATATAATGCCGCTGGACTTTTTTCTTTGGGGATTTATAAAGGACAATGTTTACAGGAGGATCGTGTCGAACATTGATGGCCTAAAAACCAGAATTACAACCGCAATAGCCTCTGTGGATGCCGACATGCTTGCCGCTACCTGGCGTGAAATTGACTATCGACTTGATATTCTCCGTGCGACGAAGGGGGCACACGTGGAAGTTCATTGACAAGGGTCATGAAACTTTTTGAGTCTATTTAACCATTTATGTTATTAATTTTAATCTATCTTTATTATTTTATGAGTTATTAAACATCAAAATGGGTCCGAGACTTTATAAACACCCTGTATATTTGAATTTCTGTAAATGTTTTTAATGGTAATACTGTCTTCAGTGTATTTTATTTTGTGGCTGTGATACATGTCATGCTTTTTAGCTACGAGGATTGAATAGAAATGGCAGAAGATATTTATCTGAAAAGGAAAATTAATTGCATCCAGTTAATTTAAATGATAAAAAAAATACTTTCTAATATTTTAAGACCTGCCACTATTATTTTAAATATGACTTTCTTACTAATTTATATTTTTTTTCCTTTTAGGTTCCAATAATTACAAGTTTCAACATGTAGACGGAAACAGTATTTAAAATAATTTTGTTGGTTTGTAAAAAAAGTGAAATTTTAGTTTTAAATAAAAGTGCTTTGAATTTCAGCTGACTAATTATTTAAATTTGTAGTTTTATAGCTTTAAAAATTCAAGCACCTTAGACAACTATCTTCTAAAAATACGAGTATGAGTTCCCATAAATAATTTTTACTAACTGTAGAATTTGGATAAGTGTTATTTTAAGATGATTTAAATCAATCTATTAAAATTATAGAAGAATTATGCATTTGAAGGATGATGCCGAAGGATGATGCGAAGGCAGGATGATGCCGAAGGTTTAATATTAAAAATTTCAGGTTGATAAATGATCTCTACTAGTGAAAAAATGTAATGTACATTATTCTTCGTATAATATATATAATATATTTATATATATATTATATTTTTTATATAGTGAGTCTAAAAATTGATAAACTAGGTGGTCCGTATAACACCTCACCTTCGTAAGTGCTAAAAAAAAAATCTTTGATTGATAAATTAATACTTCTAAAAATACAAAAATATATACTTGAGGTTACGAAATAATAACTTAAGGTAGAACATGGAACACATGGCGCTAATTAAAAATAACCTTTCCAATTGTTGAAAATACACTTCAGGTTGATTTATAACAACCAGAAGTGTAAAATGGCCCACCTTAGGTTGAAAAATATATACCTCTACAAGCATGAAATTATATACCTGAGGTTGAAGAATAATTACCTGAGGTAGAACAAAATACATTTGAGGTTGATTTATAACAACCAGAAGTGTAAAACGACACACCACAGGTTGATAAATATATACCTCTACAAGCATAAAATTATATACCTGAGGTTGAAAAACAATTACCTGATGTCGAACAAAATACACCTGAGGTAGATTTATAATAAGCTGAAGTGTAAAATGACACACCATAGGTTGAAAAATATCTACCTCTACAAGCATAAAATAAGATACCTGAGGTTGAAAAATAATTACCTGAAATCGAATAAAATACACCTGAGGTTGATTTATAATAACCTGAAGTGTAAAATGACACACCTTAGGTTGTTGAATAAATACTTCCACAAGTGTAAAAAAATATACTTCAGGCTGAAACATATATACCTTTGGAGGTATATTTAAGGTATATTTGAGGTTGATTTTGAGGTATTCATTTGCACCCTTTTCAACCTTTACGACGTATTTAAACAACAACCTCCTTTATACCTTTAAAATATACCTCGTTTATACCTCATTTATACCTCGATTTTTTCATAAGGGGAACACCAAGAATTTTGTTCAGGGTAGAGAACATATTACTTTGGAACTGCCGGCCTTGATCTGCTGTGATAATGGATGGCACTCCAAATCTTGCAATCCAATGGTAAAGAAATGTATGTGCGACAGTTTCAGCAGTCATGTCGACGATAGGAATGGCCTCGGGCCATCTGGTATACCTATCGATGCCAGTCAGTAAGTATTGGTAACCATCTGAGGGTATGAGTGGGCCGACAAGATCCAGATGAACATGTTCAAATCTTTGGCAAGGCAGCTGGAAACTCTGGATCGGGCTGCGCGTATGTTTAGTGATTTTAGATAGTTGGCAACGCAGACAACTTCTGGCCCATTCCGAAATGTCTTTCAGCATGGTGGGCAAAACAAATCTAGATTGGATAAGTTTTCTGGTAGAATGTATACTAGGATGTGAGAGGGTAATAGTTTAAATATTCTTCTTCGAAAGTTCTGCGGAACGTATGGGCGCATTTTTCCACTGGCAACGCAGCAATATATTTTCTTGTTTGTCGTTAATGCCATTGGTTGAAGGTACAACGATGATTGAGTTGTGTTAAGAAGATTTTGGAGTTCTGGATCGTTGGTCTGTGCATCGGCGATTTCTGTTAAATCTATGGTGGAATTTTCGATCTCGCTTATTCTAGACAATGTGTCTGCGACTTATCAGCACCGGCTATATACTGGATATCAGTTGAGAATTGTGCAATAAAATCGAGATGTCTGAGCTGTCGAGGTGAGCAATTATTCGAACTTTTAGTGAAAGCAAAAATTAAAGGGCGATGAACTGTGTATATCGTGAAACATTGCCCGTTGCCATTATGTGCTTAAAATGCTTAATGGAGAGATAAATGGCTAGAAGCTCTCTGTCATAAGTGCTATACTTAATTTCAGTAGCACTCAGTTTACGAGAGAAAAATGCTATTGGTTTAGGACCATTTTGTGTTATGCAATTTAATGCGGCTCCAACTGCGATGTTAGAGGCATCCACCATTAAACATAATTTCGAATCCGGTGTGGGGTAAGAAAGGGTTGTAGCAGCGGCTAATGCAGATTTGCATTGAGTAAAAGAATATTCGGCCTCATTATTCCATTGAACAGGGCGTTTATCGTTCTTTTTGCAGTTTGTAAGTAAACTATTTAAAGGAATTTGAATCATGGCTGCGTGAGGTAAGAACCGTCTATAGAAATTTAGCATAGCGAGAAAACGTCGAAGTTCTGATATAGTAATAGGTTTTGGAAAATTTTTAATGACCTCTACTTTATTCGGAAGCGGTTTAACACCTTCGACAGTTATGAGACAACCTAGGAATTTGACCGAGGGTTTTCCTAAATTACATTTGTCTGGGTTCAGCTTAAGGCCGCAATCTCTTAAGCGAGAAAAAACTTGGTTTAAGTGCTCAATGTGTTCGCTTTCCGAAGAGGATGATATTAAGATGTCGTCGAAATAGGGTATGCAGAAATCGAATTTTCCCAACGCTGAAAAGTCTGCCCAGCGTTGCGTAATCCGAAAGGTATTGCAGTGTATTCGAAAAGACCAAAGGGGGTGGTCACAGCGGTTTTTGGTATATCAGGGGGGTTAATAGGGATCTGATGGTACGCCCTAGTTTGGTTTAAGGTAGAAAATATAGTTTTTCCGTATAAATTTTGAGTGCAGTCCTGTATATGAGGGACGGGATAACGGTCAGGCACAGTTATTGAATTAAGACGACGGTAGTCACCATTTGATTTTTTTACAACGTGCAAGGGGCTTGCCCAAGGGCTTTTAGAGGGGCGAATGATGCCCTGAGAAAATAAATAATCAAATTCTTTTTTCACAGCCCTAAGAACATTTGGGGCAAGTCGTCTTGGTTTCGAAAATACCAGAGGACCCTTAGTTTCGATATGGTGATAAACTTGTTTTGATTTATTTGCATTAGTAGGTTGTGATGGATTTAATAATTCGGGGAATTCACTAAGAATTTTATCAAATACGCTATTGCCAATCAAAATTGTGATGCTTGAATCGTAAGAATTTTGCTTTGGGATACGACCATTTGAAGTAAGTTTAGTGTTAGCATCAATGACTCTATGATTTTTGGCATCAACCAGTAAGTTAAAATGTTTAAGAAAATCTACTCCGATTATTGATTGCTTTACATCAGCAACAACAAATGACCAAATAAATTGGCGGCGTAGATTCAAATCAAGTGCAATTCGTTTTGTCCCATAAGTTGCAATTTTTGTACCATTGGCAGCAAAGAGAATTAAATCTTCCTGTAATTTAAGGTTTGGAGCATAAGTCTTAGAAGGGACTGATATGTCCGCACCGGTATCAATTAAAAAAGAAAGTTTCGATTTCGAATCGGCCAATAATACCCGATTAATACGGCGGTCGTCATTTTGACCGTGTGGTGGTTGGTTGTGTCCAGGAGATGAATAGACGAAGTTTACATTTTAATTAGTATTTATTTTAATATTTAATTATAACGAACACAAGGGAAAACATGAAAGTTAGAGCAGTGCGTCTACAATGGCGGTTAGGCTTTTTCTTCGCGCGGAATGACAGAGACAGTTAGTGATCGTAATTGTTGCGGTTACGATTAAGTTAAGTTCAGTCGCCGCACACTCCCCCGCCAGTATCAGGGTACTGATACGTAACGATCGGGGAAGGTAACTCTGCGGCCTGATCTAGTCCGTTGTGCAGGTTTGTCCGGAGAATCTTTTGGTAGACTCGGTTCTTTTGAGGGAAAAGTTTGGATTGTGTTTGGTTCGGATTGAAATAGTCCAAATGCTGGTTGGAGACGGTCAATAGAAATTGTCTGTTCTTTTTCACGTATCATAATGGTGAAATGTTTTTCACTTTTTCGTATGACTTTAAATGGTCCGTCATACGGAGGTTGTAGAGGTTTTCGAACAGAGTCCCTACGTACGAATACGTGTGAACAATTTCTAAGTTCGGGATGTATGAAAATTCGACGATTTTCATGGTGTGACGTCGGTCGAGGTCTTAAGTCTTGAAATAGACGTCTTAATTTACAGACAAATTCTTGTGGAGGATCATCATTTGTAGTGGGAATCAAGAAATCACCTGGTAAGCGTAATGTCTCACCATAAACTAGTTCAGCTGGGGTTGCTTGGATGCTTTCCTTAACTGTGGATCGCAAACCGAGGAGAACCACTGGTAGAACATCTGTCCAATCTGTTGTTGCATGGCACTTCAAAGCGGCTTTGAGTGGCCGATGAAAATTTTCTATCAGGCCATTGCTTTGCGGGTGAAAACTTGTTGTTCGGCAACGCTCAATTCCAAGCAGTTTCGTCAGGCTGTAGAACAATGATGATTCAAAATTTGTTCCTCTATCAGTCGTTATGAAGGCTGGTATGCCAAAACGGGCAATCCAGCCTGTGAAAAACGCTGATGCTATAGTCGTTGCTGACATGTCAGTGACTGGGATAACTTCTGGCCAACGTGTATAACGGTCTATGCACGTGAGACAATATTGGAATCCTCTAGATTGCGGAAGCGGTCCGATGAGATCCAAGTGTACATGATCAAATCTTTTTGAAGGTATGGGTATTGATTCAACCCGACTTCGAGTATGTTTGTTGATTTTAGATCGCTGACAGGCAAGACATTCTCGAGTCCACTTCACACAGTCTTTGTTGATGGAAGGCCACACAAATTTGGAACGGATCAGTTTTGATGTAGCTCGTGTTCCAGGGTGTGACAATTTGTGAAAAGTATTGAAAATTGTACGACGATGCGATTGTGGAATATATGGACGAGTGATTTGAGATTTTGTGTCACAAAAAAGTGTCTTGTAGGAGCCAGGAATTACAACTTCTTGTAATTCAAGTGACGAGTTTGTACTCAAAATTAATTTCAGTTCAGGATCATCACGTTGCGAATCGGCTATTTCGTCATAGTCCACTGCAGTAGGTGTACGAATTGTTTCAACTCGAGATAACATATCAGCAGATATAACCCTTAATATAACGTATGTCGGTGCTAAACTGACTGATGAAATCAAGGTGACGGTGTTGACGTGGCGAATATTTGTCCCATTTCTGTCGGAAGGCATACGTTAAAGGTTTATGATCAGTGTATATTGTGAATAAACGTGCTTCAAGCATATGTCTAAAATGTTTAATTGACAAATATACCGCGAGCAATTCCCGATCATAAGCGCTGTAACGCGTTTCCCTAGGAGTAAGTTTTTTGGAGAAAAATCCGAGAGGTTGCAAATCGTTACCTATCAGTTGGTGTAATGCCCCACCAACGGCGAAATCTGAAGCATCGACGTGCAAGACGAGGTTAGCATCTGGGGAAGGGTGGGCAAGAAGCATTGAATTTCGAAGTAACGTCTTACAGTTATCGAAAGCTTCGGTAGCGGTTGAGGTCCAATCGATGATTTTGTTTCGAGCTGGGCTACCTTTTAACAGATCATGTAAAGGTTTTTGAATTGCTGCCGCGTTAGGTAGATGCCTACGATAAAAATTTAATAAGCCTAAAAATCGCTTAAGCTCTTTGATCGTATTTGGCTTTAGAAACCGGTCGATTACTTCGATGCGTTCAGTAAGAGGAGTGATACCTTTATCGTTTACTGAATGCCCTAGAAAAGAAATTTCAGGTACCCCAAGTATGCATTTTGATACATTTAATGTCAGACCGTAATTTCGGAGTCTTTTAAAAACTTCAGTAAGATGTTGAATATGCTCTTGTTCTGAATTGCTAAAGACTAAAATATCATCTAAGTACCAATAGCAGAAAGGTAGATCTCGAAATATTTCATCCATAAAACGTTGAAATGTCTGGGCAGCATTACAGAGTCCGAAATTTAGAAAAGGAAACTCGAATAAGCCGAAAGGGGTGGCTATCGCAGTTTTAGGAATATCAGCCTCATTAACTGGGATATGATAGTATGCTCTGACGATATCTAATTTAGAAAATATTGATTTTCCATAGAGAGCATGTGCGAAATCATGTAAATATGGAATGCCATATCTATCCGGGACGGTTTTTGAATTTAAGAGTCGATAATCTCCTACTGGTCTTATATTCGAATTTTTAATAACAACGTGTAACGGAGAAGACCAGGGACTTTTTGAAGGACGACATATACCTTTTTCACACATTGTTGAAAATTCGCGCTTAACTGCTTCGAAAACTTGAGGATGTAAGCGACGTGGCTTACAATGTACAGGCGAACCTGTTGTTTCAATGTGATGAACGGTAGAATGTTTAATAGATTTTCTTTCTTGCGAGGGGTTAGTAATATCCGAGAATTCTTGTAATAAATTTTGAAAAGGCATATTATTAGATATAGTTTTAACTGAGCACTGAGAAGAATTAGCAAAATAGCCGCTCGACTTTAAAGAAGTGTTTGAATCAATGAGACGTTTATTCTTCAGATCAACAAGTAATGCATAATGCGTTAAAAAATCAGCTCCAATTATTGGCGAGGTGACGTCAGCGAGAATGAAATCCCAGCCAAATGAACGACGGAGGTTAAATGATAATTTTAAATGTTTTGTTCCGTAAGTTTTAATGGGTGAATTATTCGCGGCATATAGCATTATGCTGCTTGGCGTATATTTATTTTTACTGTTAGAAATAGGCAGAACGCAACATGCGCTTCCCGAATCAATAAGAAAATTTAAGTTTGTATTTTTATCATAAATGAATAATCTGTTGCCTAATTTATTAGCCACGGAATCTGCAGGCAAAATAGATGACGTGGCACTTATTCGTTTCCCGAATTAAAAGAACAAGGTTGTTTACATTTTAACGCATCTTTTCCAAAACGAAAATGATAAAAACAAAGAGAACGTTCCTCTGATTTATTTCTTGTCCTTGAGTTTGTACGGCCACGAGAATCTGATCGGCGCCGGTATTGCTGCACAGACATTTTCGCTACTTGTAAGCTGAGCTCTGATATTTGATTTTGAAGAGCAACAAATGAATTACTTTTTAGATCGGTTTCAGTTTCATTTTGTTTAATGGAATTTATTTGCTGGGTGGGGGAAGTTTCAAGTATTTTATCAGCTAGTAAAGCCAATTTGACCAACGTTTGATCAGTTAAAATTGATAAAATAGATTGCACATTGGGGGGTAAACGTTGTAGCCATATTGTTTTAAGAAAATCCTCAGTTACTGAATCGGTAGCAACTTCTCGCATTTGTCGTAGGAGAAGAGAGGGTTTTTGGTCACCTAATTGAAGTTCTGAAAGTAGTTTTCGAATGCGTTTATTTTCAGAATCCGAAAATTCGGTGATGAGACGTTCTTTTAAGGCATCATATTTATTAGTAGCAGGGGGTGAAAATAACAAGTCTGATACATGAGATAGCGTTTCTGCATCGATATGTGCAATAAGACTTGCGTATTTAGTTTCATCTTTGGTTATGTTAGATAAAGTAAATGCACTTTCAACTTGTAAAAACCAAAGTTTAATATTTGTACGCCAAAAGGGGGGTAATTTAAGTGCAATCTTATCCACGTGAGTATTTTCAGCGTTATTTGTTTGCATATTAAAATGTAATAATATATATATGTAATGAAATTAAATTAATATACAGTATGCATTCCGACAGAAATTAAGAAACAAAAATTGAAAAGCCACAGTACCGTTTTTGTGAAACTTCCGATATCCAAAGCGAAATTAGTTATTCCATTTGAAACATAATCTCCTTAATATATGAACGTCCGGCTGTCACCACTGTGGTGGTTGGTTGTGTCCAGGAGATGAATAGACGAAGTTTACATTTTAATTAGTATTTATTTTAATATTTAATTATAACGAACACAAGGGAAAACATGAAAGTTAGAGCAGTGCGTCTACAATGGCGGTTAGGCTTTTTCTTCGCGCGGAATGACAGAGACAGTTAGTGATCGTAATTGTTGCGGTTACGATTAAGTTAAGTTCAGTCGCCGCAACCGGAATGCGATCGCCTTAAATGTTTTCCGACTGGCGAAAAGAGCAAAGGTAAGTTACATTTAGTGGCTTTATCACCGAAGTTAGTATGGTAGAAACGATTACGTGAACGATTACGAAACGATTACGAAAACGATTACGTGAATTGCTTCGATATCTGGGATATCTATTATAAGCATTATCACTTCGAGTTGGTCGTTGTTGTGTAATAGAAGTTAATTGTTCAACTTGTTTCGATAATTGGTCAATCTGGGCTTGAAGAACAGTATTCTGGGCTGCCGCCTGCATTTGTGCTACGTTAATCGAGGAATGAGGAGTTAAATCGTGAATTTTATCCGCAATGGATGCGAGTTGATTTAAATTTTCGTTGAGTGCAGCTAAGATGGATTGAGTGCTATTTAGTAATCGTCCTAACCAAAGGGATTTTAGCAGAGGTTCGCCGACTGAATCCCCACCAAGCGTACGCATCCGAATAAGCAATTGTGATGGGCGTTGATCGCCAAGCTCGAGGCATTGAAGTAATGTTCGAATACGAGAAGATTCACTTTCGGAATGCAATTCAATCAGACGTTTTTTTTAATTCTTCGTACTTATTAGTAAGCGGTGGTTTTAATATAATATCACTAACAGAACTCAAAATATCTGAATCAATAGCAGCCATGACATGATTAAATTTAGTTTCATCAGCGGAAATCTGTGCTAATGAAAATTGCGCCTCTAAACGAATGAACCAAAGAGCCGGGTTTTGTTTCCAGAATGGCGGTGGTTTTATCTCAAAGTAAGAAATTTGTGGATCTACAGTCACACTAGGATCAGTTGGAGGAGCCATATTTAAGTACACATGAATTGAATAATAAACACTTAATTGAAAAAAAATTTTAGTAAAAAATAATTTAAAGATAAAAATAATTGTCTGTAAGCAAATTAGCCAAGTTAAAACAATTAGAAAATTAATGATCTGCTACTTTTAGCTCAGTTTAAACCATTGTATTCTAGAATGTTTAACGTTCAATACAAACAATATTGTTACTGTACTAAAATTTCATGTCTAAAATATTGTAAAAAAAAAGAATTAAGCATTTTTATTTAAATTTCTTAGGGATATTTCAGTATCATGATCTGTCCCGCCAACTGCAATCGCCAAATAGATTTTAAACTTGCAATTTTTAAAATTAAAAAAAAATATGTATATGTCTGCCGGGATTTATACCTTTCGAGTTTGTTCTATTCTGTATTGTTTCTTTTAGTTTAATAAATATTTATTAAATAATTATTATAATAATAATTAGTATAATAAATAATTATTGTTTAATAAAGTTTTTAAATAAATTTCTATTAGATGTAATCTGAGACTAAAAATTTAATTAAACAATAAAAAATAAGTGTTATGCATGCTGACTTTTAAAGAACGTTATGTAAACATAATTGGGGGGAGGGGCAAAGTATAATTAATTTATAAATTGAAACTTTGAAATATGTGAATTGTTAAAGAATTCTCCTTCTACATGGTTTTTTCAACCATAAATTGATGATTTTAAATTCTCATAGTATCTTTTTACATTGATGTACTTATACGATTTTTAAAATAAGCATTTGTTTATTCAATATTTTTCGGCACTCTTTTTGTTGATTTGCCACATAGCGGGTAATTATTTTCTGGTCTAATAAAAGAAGTTGAAAGGTTTTGCAATTTGATTTTTTTTTTAAATATATGATAGTTTGCTTGGGAGTGCTTATGAACTAAATTCTTTTAGTTGATCTCCTTCCCACTGTGTTATTTTTTGTGTGACACTAACTAAATTTTTTTGACGCTGGTATCGATACCGGAATTTACCATTTAATTTTGTTGTAAAGGATATTACAATTTCTAAAAAAACATTTTCAAATTAAATAATTAAAGTTTCAAATAAATATTCAATGCTTAATAGTTTAAAATGTTTTTTTTTTTCGTTGCAAAATCTAATTTCTTTTTTTTTTTTTTAAATTTCAGTATAGCTTTTCATCTTCAAGAAAATCTACTATCAAGACACTAAAAATGAAAATAGCACATTCTGATGGAATTTTAAGTTCAATCCTTACTGTGAATGATTTAACCAGCGTGGATATTCAGCAAGGGGACCACTTTAAATCTGATGTGGCAGAAAGTCCTCATGTTGAAGAAAGATGTTGTCATGTTGAAGTTTGGAGAAAGAGGGAAACTTGTGAAGTTCATAAACTGTATCAAACAGTTAAAAGTTATGAAAAAAAATTATTTTATTTAATAACAATTAAGTATTTTTAACTTTTGTTTTACCAAAAGGTTGCCGACGTTAATTTTAAACAATGAAGGTAATGTATTGCATTCACAATTGGATGAAATTTATATTACAGTGTGTTTTGTATTTAAATAAAAGTATTATGCTGCGAAATAGTTATATTTATTATGGATTTCTTTTTTCTTAATTACTCTAGCGTGTAATTTCTTTTACAGTTTTGTCAACAACAACAATCTTCAACATTTAAAAAAAGTGTAAAATATAGTGTAAAATAATTATAACCGTAAAAAGTTCTTTTGACTGAATAACATTTATATTACAATAAAAATTCCTAATCAATTTAGAAAAGAATATTGCTTAAACTTTCATCTTAAAGGTCTTGTATATTATATGAGAAAACATGTACAATTGCATCTTCTTTTTTTTAATTTCTTTTTTTTTTAAAAAGTCCCATTCAAGACATTTGCCTATAATGTTATGTTTGTTTTTACTATGTTCATAATGCATAAACTCTTATCAACGAAATACAAACAATGAATTGACTGATTTTAAAGAAAAATTTTGTGATTGCAAGGTTTTAGAAAGTAACTGATGGTAGTCAAATTTGGATCAATACAAGAGTGGCGCTAGACTTAGCCCGACAGGGGGTCAGCAATGCCCCGACAGGGGGGCTAAGATAATTTTGAAAATAAGCAATAATTTTTAATATACGAAAAATAATTAATGTGACATATACATATTTGTTCTGATAAAAAAATTATCATGATTCAAATATTAACAAAGAAAAAATATAAAAGTGATATCTGAATAAATAAACAATATATGCACATCCATCATAAGATTCTACAGTGTTCTCAATTAAATATTCTACTCAAACAATAAAAAATTTATGCACAACTAGAAAAAATTCCAAAAATTCGAGCTTACTACTACTAATGTTTAATTCCGTAGCCTTGTAATTTTAAACCTAATCCAGCAGACAAGAGAACTCCAGGATCAAGTAGTGGAAGAAATTTTTGCATTCGTGGAGGACGTTTTGATAGCCCGCATTTGAGTTACAAGGAGAGGAAAACCACGAAATCCTCCTACGGTTAGTCTGATACCAAGGGAACTCTAAGAAATGATCCGCTTACCACTGAGGATATTTCACGTCAGCACTGTGGTCGGTAAAAGCCGGGTGTGGAATTCATATCACTGGGATTCGAACTCGGTGCACCTCATTCGGAGGAGAATGCTCTATCCCTTGAGTCTAACTTTATTGAGTAATAACTCTGCGGCAGGTACCAATTTTCCAATTTTATTGATTGGTACCAATTTTATTGATTTACTTAAATTTAATCACTTTCAAAATGTAAATGGTAATTCAATCGTAATTTTTGTAGAAAAAAGGGAAATAAACCGTTTTTCCTCTAAACCTGCAATGAATGCAGAAGCAACCACGAGGGTTAGTGAGCAAAATGAACAGGTAGCGGAGCCTTCCAGTTCTTTAAATAATTGCTAAATTACTAGTTATTAACATGCATACTTAAAAAAATACGAAAAACATTTTTCAGTATTAAGAAATAATAATTAAAAACTGCCATCAGCTGGAATAGAGCCCCCGATCTCACAGTTTTGTGTTAGATTTCATAATCATCAGCCCCAAATATACAAACCTGCCTTGCGGATATTTTTTAAATTTTTTTTTTAAATTCAATAAATTAAGTCATTTGGATACTTGACATTCTTGAAAAATGCTTTCCAAATTTCCATTTTTAACGTTTATAACAAGTATCTTCAGTTCATTTAGAAGTAAACCATAATTCGGCTTATCTTATTCATTTTCAGCTTATGTATATACACCAAAAATTATTCAAAACTAGATTAGATATAACTCAAGGACTGCAAACTTAACTGTCGGATATAAAACCTTATTTAAGATTGAAAATGGTAAAACGAGGAAAAATCTACATTCCACGAATTAAATATTTTAAAAATAGTCTGTTTTTAGGTTATAATATTCGTAATTACCTTAATAAACTTTAATCGTAATGTCGGGGTTCCGCCGATGGAAGACATTTAATATATACACACTAACGCTTTATATCAATTAGCAATTAGTTTTAGAATTACAATTATAGAATAATTATTGTAAGATTATTATAGAATTAATATAGAATTAATAATTATTATAGAGTGAAAGGTTTTAAAAGACAAATATTTGTTAATGTTTAATATTTAATCTATGAAAAAACATAAAGCATATTGAAATCTAACGAATAGCCCCTGATAAATTTCGTGACAAAAAAAAAGAAAAAAAAAATTGAAGCTTGATTGATTTCCGGATTTTAGAAACACCTTCTAGTTTTACTATTCAATCAAATTGGTTTCGATGTCGTTCGTCCCACCTGTCTCACTAGTGATTCAGCATATATTGATATCATTTTTGTTTCGTTCTTACTTAACATTAATTTGCCTGCGACAATTATTTTTTTAAGTATTAATTGTTTAAATATATTAATTGATTTTTGAATTGACAATTTCAATAATCTCTTAGGTATTTAAAACTGCAGCATATCACATGAAAATATTAAGTATATATCATTTTTACAATAAAGTAAAATGAAAAGGAATTCTGATCCTTAGGAACAGATATTAAATAGTCTCATGATCGAATGATGGAGCATAATTACCTTTTAAACAAATCAAATTTTTTTTTTACCTTTTAAACTAAAAATTTGCTTATTTTTATATAACTTATTAATACTCAAATTATTCAAAAGATGATATGACAACGAAGTTTTTTTATTTTATTCAGTCATTTATTTACATTTTTTCCACTTCTTTATTTATTTTTATTTCATTAAATTAAATGCACACTGTTAAAATAAAAACAAAGCTGTCAAATTTTTATATATAGTTTCGATTTATAACTTTAAGAAATTGCTTCGACTTTGATTAGGAAATTTAAGAGCCTTATTAATGAAAAAATTGAGAAGCCTTATTAACTTTAAACACATAATATCAACAAAAAGGAGTTAAAAATAGAATGATCAATAAACAATAAAATCGTAAGCTAACTAAATTAATTAATTTCGTGTACGAACTATAATATTACAAATTAAACATATTTCATATTTAGGGGAAACATGGAAAATTTGATCATATAGGAGTTTTAGACAATTTTTTTCTCATGTTTTAACATTTTTTTAGCTGATGATCATTTGATTTCAATGCTCTATTAAACAAAATCATATGTTGTTTCTGTCTATTAGCAGTAAGTAAAATTAAAATTAAATTACATTTGTTATATCAATTTTATCCGGAACAGACCAAATCAAGAGTTTTGGCAAACAGGCCAGTCAAAGAGGGAATTGAATAGTGGCCCGCCATTTAAATAAATAAACAAAACAAAAAAATCTCAATGTATATATAAAAAACTGCTCAAATCTTTCACGTTTTGATTGATTTACCAAAATTGATTTAATAGAAACATTTGCTTACCTCCATGTGAAAGATTTATGTCTTCTTAATATCCTACAAAAAGTTGATATAGAAATTCCTATTTCATTCTCTTACGATTGGTTTGAAAAATAACAGAATTAAATCAACTACAATAATTAAATAAAGTAAACAATTATGCTAGTTGAAACATTTAGGATGATTAAAGGAAAGAAAGCTTTTATAATAAATTAGAAAAAATATCTTCTAAATTTTGTAAGAGAGAAAAATTCGAATGGAACGAGTCCCAATTTAAGGACAGTATGGAAATCTCAAGACAGATTCTAACAAGACCCTCCCCCTATCTACAGCCCTAGAAATGTTTTCTTCTTAGAAGAAATTTATGACCAGAAATCAAACAAAAGGGTGTTTCTGTGGATATCTGATATTTCCGAAGTTAGGAGAAAAGAGCCCCTAGGCAATATCAAGAAGCTAAAAACATATTCTCACAGTGTAAAGTGAGGAGGCTATTTAACAACTCTGTGGGTGGTAGCTACGAAAGTGGGGATATTTTCATCAGTAGAAAAGGCGTTTTATTGCTCTTTTGGTTAGAAAAGTGAAGAATAACAATTATTTTATGTTTGTAAGCACTTCGATTAGATTTTGAAAAGCATCCAACTATGTAAAAAAGAAAAAAATAATCTGAATAAATCTCTGAATAAAACTTTAAAAAAAGAAGAAAAAAGTGGGATCTGGTGGCCCTCTTGAGTTATAAATAATAAATGAGTTAGAATTTAAAAAAAAAAACAAAACAATTAATTCAATGAGATTTTAGACTTTTCGGGGACCCCATCAGAACTCGGGGCCCTGGGCAAGGGCCCAATGGGCCCATCCTTAAAAACGGTTCTGGTTCAAAATTACAAGGCTACGGAGTTAAACTTTAGTAGTCGTAAACCCGAAAATTAGGTCAGCTGTTCAACGACGGATAGAATAAAATAAAATAGCAAGATATACAAATTTTTATATTATTTTGTGGAAGGTAATTTTAAATTGTAAAATACAAAATTTGAATAAAATTGATTGAATAATTAAAGATAAATGAAATTTAAACAAACCGACGTTTTTAAAATTTGAACTCAGAAACTAATTGATCGATTGCTCTGAAAGTTTGTGTTTTGAAATTAAAAGGATGTAAAAATATGTAGAGCATACAATTCAATATATTTTATTATTATTTAATAAACTAGTAAAAAATAACAAATAATTATTTAAAATTATTTTTGCTTAAAAATTTGTGCATAATTTTTTTTCTTCTTTTTTTTTTTGTAATTTAATGTATACATTTTTCAATACACTCAAGAAGTTCTCGAGATAATGCGCAATAATCGAAGTATGAAGTTAAAATTAAAGGACCCAAACTTTCCATCTCTCTTTTTGCCATAACTTTGGACACTATCATCTTCCAGATTGCGGCTGTTTCCGCATTTTGAAAATTAAAAACCTAAAACTAAACTTTTGACAAACTTGCATGCTTATCCTGAACAAAATGCGCTTTAGTGCTCTTTTTCGTAAAAATATGGTATTGACTCTTTATACGTGAATATACGATTAAATCAAAAGTTAATCAAGGTGTTCCCTTTTTCCATTTCATACACTGTACATAAAATAAGTCAATGAGAATCTATTATGTTGATTAATATATATTTTAAGATATTGAATACGGACAGTTTAATTGTTTCTCTGAATCAATCAACAATCTTTTTACTACTAAGAAAATGATAAAAAAAAAATAATAATAAATTAAATCTGCCAAAAAAATTAAAATAAATTACAAATATTTTGTTACTGTTTGTTTTTCTTTTTTTTCCGACTGCTTATTTAATGCGTTGATTAAAATATAAACCTTGAATCCGAATAAGTAAATGATTTTCCTCATTTAAAAGTATTAAAAAAATGAAAAAATTAAAACTGAATTTTTTTTATTTTATTCTTTTACTTTCATTTTGCTTGAAAATTTCACAAAGCAATTATGTGATCCCATAAACCATTAATAAACATGTTACATAAAAAAGAATTTGTAAAGAGGACCTGCCTCTCTCTCTCTGTCGCTCAGGCTTTTGTCAGTTATTCTCCCAGTAAAGAGGGGTGATTATCTATCCCCTCCTCAGTTCTCCAGAAAAAAGAATAGCAGTTTGAAAGATAAGTTTCCAAGAAAATCAAGATGTGTTTGAGGGGAAAGGATTTCTATGGGTCTTCGAAAAGTCTTCAATTCCAACCATGTCTAATCGCATCCGGACTCTAGTTTAACAATGTGTCTAGTTTAACTAGTGTTTTGTAAGTAAAATTTCAGATTCTAAAAGGATAAAGTTACGTAAGTATTTCTCTATTTAATTTCAGTGATAGAAGTGAAATAATTTATGCAAGTAAGTAATTTGAATATTTTTTAATTTTCTTTATTGTCTCAGTTATTACAAAAAATAACAATTTAAAAATTCGAGATATAATTTTATTTTAATATTTTTTGGAAATGAATGACTTAATTATATAGTAGAAAAAAAATTTAAGGGAAATTTTCTACTCAATTCAAATGTAAATTTAACTTAGCAATTATGTAGTGTGGTTTTCTTAATTTACAATTTCAGAATATAAATAATGAATGATAATTGCGAAATTACAAATGGCTTAAATTACACATTTTAATATATATATATATATATATATATATATATATATAAATATTACAAACTAACAAATTCAATTGAAATTTTGATAAAATAAGCTCATTTTTAAAAAAAAAAATTAAGAAAAAAATCAAAATTAAAGACTTGAAAATTATTAATGACATAAAATTTGTCTGAAAACCCATTGTATGAAGAAAAGAAAAAAATATCAATAAAAGTTGTGATATAATATTATTTCTTAAATAAATTTGAAATATTCAAAAAAATCAGCAGAACATACGATATATACTTTGGAGTAAGAGGGAGGAAAATGGATGGTAGCAGAGTTCGCTAAAATAATTTTATTTAGTATTTCTGTATTGCTATGTAAATAATGCATGGAATGACATTATAAAACTATTGTTCTAGGTTTTACTGCTTCACAGCAATACAGAAAATTAAGTAAAATTATATCGCCGAATTATTCTACTACCATCCATATCCTCCTCTCGCTTTCTCCAAAAATAAAGAGCAAAGCAAGATAATATCAGAAAATAATAAATCTAATATTATACAGCGTGAAAACTAATGCAAAATAATATTACGGCGAACGCTAGAGAATATTAGTTTTCATAGAATCTAATATTATATAATGCAGAGCAAACAGCGACCTCTTGTATCTTTCTAATATTAGAAGTTGTGCAAGATAACGTTAGATTTTACCAATTTTCTGATGTTAGCTAATATTAGGTGCTACTTGGGTATTTTGATAGATATGGTATATAGTACAATGTTTATGAGAAAATTCATTTCAACTGTGTAATACATAATTATATTTTCATTGTGAAGTTTTTCACGAAAGTAAATTTGTTTATATGAAGAAATTTTAAAGTGAAACTTCCACAGTTATTCCAACAGAAATTGAAAATAACTATGAGTTAAGTAAGACTGAAAAGAGCAAAATCCAGTTGTAATATTTTTTTTCTTAGCTGTAGTTTTAGCATTTATAAGGAAAAGAAGTTAGGTAATTTCTATTGGTGAGCATATATGTAAGGTATTTTTATACTAGCCGCCTTTGACGAGAAGCTCAGTCACCTTTCAAAATTATCCTGCACAATATATAAACTTTAATGGTAATCAAGCCGAATGCAATGCACAACAGTATTTAAATATTTTAATCCTTCAAACTCACCTATACAACAGAAAAGTGAGTTAAAGTGAATTAATTAATTTTAGGCCATGCTCTGAGGTATCATGATAAAATTATCAAACTTTATCACAATTACCAATTTTAATTACATATTATAAAACCATATTTTATTTATGATGTTTAATTCTATAAAAATACAAAATTATTCTAAATAAATACTTATTGCATAACTAACTGTTCAACCCTATTTAAATTATTAAAGGCAACTTACTTAAATTATTACTTAAAGTGAATCGTAAGTAATAATTTAAGTAATTAATTAAGTAATAATTTAAAGTATTTAAGTAGTAATTTAAGTAAGTAATTAAGTAATAGTTTAAGCCATTAAGTAATAATTTAAGTATAAATATGTGGCGTAACTACTACTATAAATATTAAATACCAAATCAATAGTATATAAGACATGTTAACTTGGTTCTATCTTGAGGTACCTTCTGATATATATCTATAGATGAAGGTTGACATAATTAAATGCCTTCAATGGTGACCAGCGGACGTGATGCGAACTAGCCAACATTGATGGATGGTCCACATTAAAACAGTTGATTTGCTTAAAAAAAATATACAGCTCAAAGAAAAATCCGGTGAAGTAAAAAGACTCTCGGTAATAAACAATATTTAGAAAAAAAAATGATAATGAGCGAAATGCTGTAAACAAAAATGAAGGGAAAAAAATGGGTAAAATTGATATAAATAAATAAACAGCATGAATCAACTGGTGGTATTCGCTTATCGAATTCTATCGCAGATAAAATTCTGGAAGGGGAGTAATGCGGAGTAACTACCACTATAAATATTAAATACCAAATCCCTATTATATAAGACATATGTCTACATACATAGTTACCTATAGGGCCACTCTGTGGGCCCCCTATTAAGCCTATAATTATTTCTTCCTTTAAAGCACACTAGTACTTAGTAATATAATACGTGGTAAAATTTGAATATTATGGGTCAATATTAAGGGTTGATATAGGTCCTTATTGTAATTCATAATATTGACTTCGAATTTCCTCATTTTTAACGCTATTGTATATGTATATGTTTTGGTGATGGGAATGTAAGACGTCAAATGAAACTATATGGCAATGAAACATCATCTTTAATAGTAAAAGATAACAACCCATCAAGAAACTTCACAAACTTCAATTAACAGGTTATTCATTAAAAAACATTTAAAAGTTGTTATTAAAAGAACAATTAAAAACTTAAACTTTTGATTGTAAACATCTCATACTGCAGGTGGGCGTCACCGGGTAGAAACGGAATATCGGTACGAAATCTCAGACGCTGCACAACAACCCTCTCGAAGGCTTGCTTGATGCTTGATATTAATTCAATCTCAGTATTTGGCCCGAAGGGCCACCAACTGATTCATCGCTTCTAGTAGGTCATAATCTGTTAGTCATGTATCCTATAAGAAATGGGATAAAAAAAGAAATTCACAGCGGTGGGCTGTGACGTCAGGATAGATAAAATCCTGGGAGAAAAAGAGTCCTTCATCAGTTTTGGGACTCTGGAAGTAAGGAACGAAGAAGCTTAAGAAGCTCTTCGTCCTTCATCTCCTTGAAGAGCTGTAAAAATCTGGTGGCTTTGTCGGTAGCTTTCACGGGATGAGAGTTCCTTGGTTTCGGCGCTTTCCTGGGTCTTGCACCGCAGCCCGAAAAACAGGCCGGGTGCTCACCATCACAGTTTATGCATTTAGCAGGAGTGGATCTGGGTTTCGTACACAGGTACGTGTAGTGCGCTTCAGCACATTTCATGCAGGCTGGTTCGGTGGCTTGGCAGTTGCGCTGGGTGTGTCCATATTTCTGGCACCTAAGGCATTGCGTTTGGAATCGTCCTCCTCTGAATCCTTCAACTGTAACATTTTTCTCCAACATGGAACTAATGTTGAAGATATTTCTGCTGGTGGGCGTGTCAGTTTGGATGATGAGGAAAAGTGGGAGGGGCCTAAGCTCCTGCCCACTTCTTCTTCAAAGCTGAATAATTTTCTCGGGTTGAAGTCCAAATTCAATGAGATATCTTTCTAAGACTGGGATATCTGTATCTGCTTGTAGTCCTCTGATGAGGGTTTTCAGCTTTTTGTTGGGGGGAGTGTCCATAGTTGTGGTGGGAGTGGCTTCAACCGAAGCGGTTTTCTCCTCGGGGTCTGCCGGAACTGGATCCGCTGGGATGGCGGGAGCTAGGTCTTGATCTACCGGCACCGTTTCCGATGAGGTAGGAGTCGTGATTTCCGGCTGGGCAGAAGATTCTGAAGGAGAGCAGTCTTGGTTCGGGGTAGTCATAAAGTCTTTAGCATCATTGTCAGTCTTTTTCTTCTTCTTTTTCCTCTTTCTTGGCGGTTCACTCGGGGGGTCAGATTGGAATTCCGTGATAGAGACCGGGGTCTCTTATTGTTCCATTTTCTGTACAGTCTCTGGTGTTTCAGATGATTCAGCTATGGGTGGAACTGAGGCATTGCAGCCGGAAAGTTGTGCTGGTTCGGGTATCTGTTCAACTAAGCTGGTTGAGATGTCTACTTGTTCAGCAATTTGTCGCTCTTTATCCTCTATTACTTTAGTTGAAGCCTCGTGGAGAAGACTAAAGCAAAACTCAATCCGTTTATTAGGGTCATCTTTGTAATCTAGAGCCAAATCCCTGATTCTTTTGTAGATATCCAAGCTATGTGCGTTGCTCTCAAGGTTCATGATGTGAGACGCTACTGTGGAGTAAGTCGGTGGTGGAAAATATGGTCTTGGTAATCCACTGTCCTCTAAGATAGCTTCAACAGCACCATAATCAAGTAGAAAGTGCACATTACTGCGGACGGAAGGAACCTTCCCGCCGCGAGCAGTTCGCTGATAAGGCATTTCTCGTCGGAGCAGAGATAAAACACGTCTTTACTCGATCACGTCGTGAGCTGATCTCCCCTCTCGAAGGCAAACTGTCATCTGCTTAAGTACTGGACATCAGCCTTTTCACTCCCTGCCTTGGCCGCCGGTTGATGCTCCTCCGCCGGTATTCATCCGCGCAGGAACTATTTCGGTTCGTCCTCCTACCTTCGGTCTTCGATCCAATCCTCGATCCTTCTACCTCGGCTTTTCATGCTATCTGAGCTGTCGCAACCAACAGCCTCTACAGTAGCCCCCTACCAGCGCTAGCGAGACTTTTCCAGCTCATTGCTGATACTTTCCCTGAAACTTAACTCGACGGCCTGGTCTTGTCTTAACCTCGTTTGGTGTGTCACCAGGTTCTGGGATAATAGATTCCTCTGTAGATTCGCTCATAGCAGTTGATTTGCTTTTAGGAAATATGTCCTGTTCATCTTGGGATACATATGCTGGTTTTAGACGATCCACGTTTACCGTGCTTTCCCGGCCATGAATTAGAATCCTAAAAACCTTCTCCCCTCGACTCAGCACTTGAAATGGACCCTCGTATGGTTGCTGCAGGCCTTTTTTCAGGACATCGGTCCTCAGGAAAACATGACTACACGACGAAAGGTCTTTACTTACAAAAACTGCTCTATGACCCTGATGTCTGGACTTTACTGGCAGCAACTCCTGCATGGTCTCTTTTAGCTTTCCAACAAAGTTTGCGGGATCCGCTGTACCAGTAGATGGACATAAAAATTCTCCAGGCAATCGTATCGGAGCTCCATAAACCTTTTCCGCTGTCGTTGCTTGCAAGTGCTCCTTCCATGCAGCTCTAAAACCAAAAATAATGGTAGGTAAAACTCTGGTCCACTGACTTGTACTGTAGGCTCTAATCGCTCTCTTCATCTGTCTATGAAATCTTTCCACTTGACCATTTCCTGCGGGATGATAAGGGCTTGTTCGATGACGGGTCGAACCCAGCCCAGAAAGCATGTAACCTTACGACAACCTTGTGTTTTAACTTTATTTTCATTGTCACGAAAAGGTTTGCAGTAAAAATCTTTTTTCAATGACGTAAAAATATTGCAATTTCCTACCTTTCCTCCTTAAAGGAAAAGTAAATGATTTTTAAATCTTTTCTAAAAAATATTGTTATTTAGGTTAAAAAACAAGCAAATTGTAAACCTTATTTTTTGCATTTTTGTTTGCTGTCATGATTAGATTAGCAGAAATATTAAGCGAAAACCTTTTTCAAAGGAAACGAAATAAAGCAAATATTAACCTTTTCAGCGAAAATATTAATAAATAATGAGAAAATATTTTGCAAAGGACCTCATTTAAGGGAAAGCAAATAAACGAACATAAGACCATGTTTTTGGATTGTTTTTTAAGGTCTGCGAAAGTACAATACGAAGACTTTCTTTTAAAGGTTTCTCGACACAAGCACAAGGCCGGATTAACCATTAAGCACACTAAGCACGTGCTTAGGGCACCAGGGGATAGGGGGGGCACCACAAAGCTTGACTAAATGTTAGGAGTATATAATTTAATTTTTTTTTGAAACATTATTTAAAAAATTTATTATTTTGAGTTTCCATTTTAAGAGTAGATAACAAGCTTTTCTAAGTACGAAATTTTACATAATAAAAGAAAAAAAAACAAAAGATGTTATGTATCAAAAGTTTTTGGTCTTATAATTAAATTAGGTAGCGAATTTCGATGCGATAAAAGATCTATTTATTTATCCATTACAATGATTCTATAACATACTGCTACGATTCATGTTTACATAATATTTTTCGCAGTTGTAGCAAAGTTAATACTTCGTCAATTTGAATTTTTTTTGTAAAAAAAAAATTTATTTACAACATTTTGATGCAATGATTTGATGATGCAAAATATGTGATTTTTGATGTGAAAAAAAAAACAGTATTATGCATGTTTGCAGTTTTTGTGCATGTTTTTGTTTTTATGTGCTGCACATTTTTCAAAAATATTTGCTTACACTATATTTTTAATTATATTCTCATTGCAACTGGAAAAAGAAGTCATCAAATTACGTAAAGGTTGTGTTACAGAAATTTATTTCAAAATTTTACGTCAAATAATTTCTTTATTCACTAAATTAAGAAAAAGGAGCTGTGTTTAAGTATCATTTTTCGAAATTTCTTTGTGGAGGAGAGGTTAAATTTGCGAAAATATGACCACACACTTCGCATTACTTATATATTTTTTTTTTATCTATATATAGCGAATGTTGAAATTAGATTTTAAAACTTAAAATATATACTATGTAATATGAATGCAAGCAGCTAGTCTTTTAATAAGGAAAGAATTACAGGTTCCTTAGAGTGTTGTATAAATACAAATGTTATAAAAGTTGAGCACAAAAGATGTGTAAATTCACAATGTGAATCGGATGTTCGTTGACGGTGAAAAATACGTTAAAAAGAGTATCCATTAAAACTAATTTAATATTAAAATCAAATATATGAAATAACAAGCAATAAAATCAAATTTTCGATCATTGAATTGGGTTTAGTGCAAGTAAACTATATTTTGTGCATCTTATAACGAAATTTGTAAAAATTACAATTAAAAATAAGAAAAGTTCTGAAAATTTCAAATCAAAATTAAATAGCAAATTTAAGAAAGATATAAAGATATTTTTATTAATTGAATTTAAAAATATGTTTAATAACTAATAAAGAAAATCCTTAATGATTATGATTAAAGTTAGAGCCAATCAAAATTATTAATGAGAATATATATATATATATATATATATATATATATATATATATATATATATATATATATGTGTGTAATTTCATCAACTTTTATTAAGATGATAATTTGAACATGTAAATATTTTAAAAATAATATTATTTCTGTCACTAAAAATAAATTTAATCGTTGCTTTTAATTTTTACTTGCAGCTCGTGTGTACATCAGATTGAAATAAATAAATAACTAATTAAGGTATTTCCATTGTCCATTTAACTTTTTCTTAAAATAAAAATTGGTCATTCTGCATAAACGAGTGGGAAAAATATTGTTGTTCCTGTTATTTTATTATAAGCACCAGACTTCTGGGAAACGGGTTCAATTTAACCTGATCTTGCTTTCTGCATGTAACAAACAATCCCGTCGTAAAACAACAAAAGCTGTTTATTGCCAGCATTCGATTTCATGAATTCAAAGACTCTTGAAAAGGACCACCGTGATTGTCCCCAACATATGCGTTAGAATACAAAGCTAAATTTTCTGAGAAGAACCACTTTAAGGACAAGACAAGTGTAACCAATTGATTTACTACAGACAGAGAACATCCTTTCATCTCAGATATCTTTAAGCATCCTATAGTCCAGGGCTTCTTAAACTTTTTTATATAGCGACCCCCTTCAAGCTTAGGAAATTTCAAACGACCCCCTCCTCCATATAATGAAATATATATTAACCGTAGATGTAGATGTAATATCGCACTATTTTACAATGTAAATAAAATAAGGATTAAAGAATACGTACACATTCATTTCACATATATATAATTGGAAACGTTGACGGGATATCGGTCGTAATAAAACACAATAAATAGAATGACATAAAACTATATATATATTTATTCAATAGAAAAAATAAACTTTTGTAACAATTTTTTTATAAGAAAACATAAAACTATATCTATATATTCAATAGAAAAAATAAACTTTTGTAACTATTTTTTTAATAAAAACATATTATTAACATCAAACAATATTAATGTGACGGATGTGATTGTTTATTTTTACACAAATAATTAAATCTAGGCTCAATTTGAGTTAGTGCAGATCGTAATAAATTTTCAACGTTTATTAAAGTTGAACGGTATTTTGATTTTATGTAAGTTAATGTGGAAAAGGCTGATTCACATAAATATGTTGTACAAAATGGCAGTAATTTGTTCATTGCCATTTCCGATAGTAGGGGATATTCTGATTTGATTTCTATCCAAAATTCATGCACAGGCACTTTGGATTGCAAATCCATTGTTGTGTATCGATATCATTGGGAAAATACCTATGCATGTAAACTTCCATATCCTTCAAATGATTAACTATAATTTTTGTTATAGGAGTATCTTTTTTTGAAATATTGTTACTAATTATATACTCGTCAGTAAATGGAAACATTTCGAGCGATCCACTTTCCACTCTGTTCTTCCATATAAGAATTTTTTTAACAAAGGCCTCAAGTTTATTTTTTAACATAAACATATTAACGCAGACTCCCTGCATTGATAAATTCATATCATTGATTTTATCAAGAATATCTGCCAAATAGCATAGCTTGAGAAGCCATAAATTATCTTGAAAATAATCGGCCAAATTAGAATTTTGCTCTGTTAGAAATATAAGAACTTCATCTTTTAAAGTTAATAATCGTTTCAAACTTCGACCTCTTGATAACCACCTAACTTCAGCATGTAGCGATAAACTTGTATAATCCGAATCCATATCAATGCACAAATTTTTAAACAATCGACTATTAAGTGCTCGACTTTTAATAAAGTTAATGATTTTGACTGCATCAAAAAACACAGTGTTTAATTCTGGTGCAATTTTTTTAACAACAAGTGCCTCTCGGTGAATCATACAATGTGTAAATGTAATATGATCATTTCCAGCTTTAACAAATGCTGTAAAACCAAGATCTTGTCCGGTCATTGCTGCAGCACCGTCCGTGCACACACCAACACAATTTTTCCAATTTAATCCTTCTTTTTCAAAAAACTCATTTACTTTTTTATATATATCTTTTCCACGAGTATGACCTTCCAGAGGACGACAAAACAGTATATCTTCATGAATGCTTCCCTCATAAATATATCTTACAAAAAGTAACAACTGTGCCATTTTTGAAATGTCTGTCGACTCGTCCAGTTGTATTGCAAACTTTGAGCTGTCTTTAAGCCTCATAAGAAGCTGTTGAAATTGATCATTGCTAATGTCTGAAATTCTTTTGGACACAGTGTCATTTGATAATGGAATTTTACTAATTTCAGCAGCATACTGTTTTCCATGAACAATTTCAGACATTCTTATAGCTGCAGGTAGTAAAAGTTGCTCTCCAATAGTAAAAGGCTTTTTCGTTTTTGCTATCAAATACGAAACTTCATACGATGCCAATAGATATTTATCATTCAAAGTAACATACTTCTCCAAAGTGTTCTTTTCTATATTTGATGTTTGCAAAAGACGCTCAAAATATTCTATTGGCTTTTTTGATAACGTTGCATGTTTAGTATTCAAATGTCGTTGCAGTTTTGACGGTTTCATGCTTTCTGCAGCCAAAACTTCTTTGCAAATTAAGCACACTGGTTGTTCTTCATTGTTGTGAGAAGAGCATGTGAAGCCATACTGCAAATATGATTCGTCATATTTTCTTTTTTTTGTTTTGCTAGAAGTCGGATTTGAAGCACTGCAACTTGGTTGTGACGGCGTGGCAGACTTATTAGTTGGAATTTTAATTAGCCATTTATCCATGATGGTTAAATAATAATAAATAATTAAACGAAATGTAGTTGAACTTTAACGTAATAATTAAAAACACCAACTGAAAATTACACAGTAAATACACACATGTCACTACGAAGACAAAGCTGAGTCCAAACTGAAGTACAAACAGAAAAATAACTACACTCGAATCTTTACCAGTGCAATGACAACAAATTACGATCAGATCAATCCCGACGCATGGCGTTTTCAAAGTATGCAGCGCACAAAGGCACCGTATCACAAAGACGCCGAAAAAGAAGCTTTAATTTAATTTTTTTTATTATTCTTTTATAAAAATAATATGCCGATTCGCCTAGCCTAGCTTGATTATGCTTCCGTATTGTATGTGTAAGCTGTAAGGCGACGCGGCGTCTGGGTACTTATAATCACTAAGTTATCTTGCAAACACTGACGCCGGCGGCCAGACATCAATGTCGAACGTTCAGTTGAAAATCGAGGAGCGCGTTGTATTTATTATTTTAAATGCTACTTCCATATTTTCATTTATAGGCCCTACATAACAGTTTTGCATTGCCACTTTTTTCAAAAAATAGTTATAATAAAACTACAATAGTATTTTGTATGATTTTTATTTGTATTTATATTTGTACGTAGTGTGTATACTAATTTTAAAATTTTATTTATAATGATTAAAAAGTATCAGATCTTTGCGACCCCCTTTCAGTAGACTCGCGACCCCCCTGGGGGTCGCGACCCACAGTTTAAGAAGCCCTGCTATAGTCGACTCGTTCCCCCTTCTTTTTTTAGAGGAAAGGGCCATATCTCAGAAAATTCAAATTGTCTTCCTTTCGAGGGGTACAGATACAAATAAATGATGGCTTAAGATTGAAGAAAGTGGGAGGTCTAGGAAAAGAAAAGTTTCTTGATTGACATAATTTTCAACCAATAACTTTATTTAAGCTACAATCAGTAACTAATTTCCCGTATTTACACCCCCCCCCCGTATATACACACAAATTAAACATTTTGGTAAACACTTTGCACCTTAGTTTACAGGATTTTGTTTCAACTTGGTTCGTGTTTAGATTATTTTACTTTTTCGCATTGTTTAATTTTTATTTAACTTTATCGATTATTTTACTATTTGATTTTTGTGACTATTTCGGGCAACGATCATATAAAGACAAACATGACTCTTGCAGAAATTTTAGAGTTGACGTAAGTAACCATTTATTCTATTTAAATTGTATCCCTTTCCTTGTTCCCAATGTTTATTAAAAATGAAAATGTTTTTATAAACAATACTTGAGGAATCATCTAGGAATTGGGCAAATAATTTTAATTATTAAATTTTGAACAGGTTTTTAAAGGCAGATTAATGAAATATAACTTTAATTTTGTTCAAACGAAATCACTAATTTATTTTTAGGAAAAGCTAAAGTCAGGTGTTTGATAAATAGCCTTGTTAAAATGATTAACTTTGATGTTTCTCCACTTCGAAAATATTTATTTTCAAAATTTTTCTTTTATCATCTTTGCGCCTGTACCGAAATTTTAAATTCAAAAGTTCTTTTTCTTCTTTTTTTGTGTTAAAATGTGTACTAAGATCTAGTAGAAGGTATTTCAAAGTTGGTTATTTTAACATATAATGTAACATTTAATGTATAATATGTAAAATAACTAACCATCTTTTCTTAAAAACTTAAAAGTTTATTTGCAATTCGTAATTAAATTTTATCATTTTAATCTTTAAAATAGTTAATATTGCAATAGGCTATTGAAATTATAGTATCGGTAGTTTTTCCTTATTTTTACAAAGTCATTTCTTGTATATAAAGTTTATAAGGAACAAATAAAACTATTGTTTGTGACTCTAAAAATTATTATGATATTTTTACGGAAATATGAGAAGAAAAAAAATAAATTTCATGAAAGGAAAAAAAAAATGGTAAAATTATACGTGAATGCACAGAAAAAGTTTATTGTACTGAAACATTATTCTAAATATAAACATTATATCAACATTATTCTTGCTTTTGAAAGCATGCTGTAATAGTGTACAGCTTATATTGCTTCAGGTAGTAGCTAAACCCCTCAAATAATTTTATCAATAATTATTATTTATCGATCAATATTGATTATGTCTAAATAAATATAAGTAAAGAGTTTAATTTTTCTAAAGCATTATAATATTTTAATTATAAAAAATTAATTAAACCTAAATGAAGGAATAAAATTACAATTTTTAAAAATTATATAATTTTTTTTACATTTTAAGCATTCTATTACAGAATAATACTCAAAAGTAATAAAAAAAAATTTCAAGTTTTTGTTAAAAATACAATGTGACATATTTCTTAGGAGGGGATGCCGTATTATAAGTTTTAAGAAGTAATTAAATTGTTTTAAATAATTGATCTTATTGAAATAAATTTTATTCTATGACGTTATAATTTAAATATTTATTCGATTTTAAATAAAAATTTCAAGTAACAATACACAAATTTTATTTCGATTTATTTTATGAATTTGTCTTTAAATGTTGTAAAGAATATGTGAAATATTTAGTACATAAAATTTGAGTAGGCAAAGTAGATTTCGGTTGGTTTAAGATAAATGTTGGTTCAATAAAATTACATACAATACCTCTGTTTATGTTTCTAAGGATTGTATTTTTCCAAACCTAAAATTATTTTCTATAAAACTTATGTGGTATTATGTACGCGTATGCATACAGGAATAAAAAATATCGTTAACATACACCAAAAGAAAAAAAAAGTGAATAAATTAAAAATGATGGTTTGTTATGTTCTACTGATTATTAATTAAGTTTAGTTTTTATATTACTATTCATTGTTGCTCTATTTATGTTTTTGTTTTGTATTATAAAAACACGAATGTTCAAAATTTGTAAACGAAAATCTGATAATTGAATTTATAGTAATTTAAAGTATTTTGTTTTTGCATTTATTTACTTATTGAGGACAGAGTGTTTATTTACTGAGACAGCTTTTTCAGACCAAAGTTACTGCTATCACTTATGACATTTTTATGTACAGGTTTAATGGAGTAGTTTTAAGTGATTTCTATTATTTTTTCTAAAAAGTCATTTTTTTACTAGTCAAATTAAGATTTAATTGTTAGTTATTTATTGCTCCTAAACTCTTCTGTACCTTTGACAGGCTACCTAATTAAGAGAATGTCCAAAATATTAAACAAAATAGTAATAATTTTATTAGGTAATTAGTTCTGTTTTCCACAGATGCAATCTAGAGTGAGTTGTTATTATAAAATAAGTTCACTTATTATTTTTAATCCAGATTTTATAGGATCATTTATGATAATTGTTGCATTTATAAATTTACTCATCACAATTTTTTTCCCCTCATTTCTCTTCCAATCATTATTAATATATTAGGTTTAATAAGGAAAAAGAAATAATGAAAAGCATTATTATTTGTAAAAGTATGTTGTATTACATACAGTGCGTAAAATAAAAAAAGTAAAAAACCTGAATAACTCTTGATTTAGTGATCGGATTTTAACTTAGGTTCTAGATCTCAATCTAAATGGTTTAAGGGCCAATCTTAAAATATGCTAATTAGATGGTGCAGAAGATATTTTTTTAAGTCAGGCAAACGTGCTTCCTCTACCTATATATATACATATCTATATGTATGTTATTGTTAAATTTGGATATTTGTCCCTCAAAATATGGATGATATTCGCAATAAGGAAATTAAGGTCCCAAAAGTTCTTTTTTAGGTTGAAAGTTTGGGCTCCATTATTTAATTTCAGTTTTCACGCATTTCGCAATGTCTCGAGAACTTCTGAAACGAATTGAAAAAATTTTATACCTAATAATAAAATTCATTTACCTAAAAATATTTTCCCGACAAAAATAGTTTTTTTTTAAATTATTTATTATTAATAGTCGGAAAAATTTTCAATTTAAAAATGTAAAAATTTTTATATAATTTTAAAGAACATAAATGTAAATGGTAAAATACAAAATTTGAAAGAAATCTGTCGAATAGTTCTTGAGAAATTAAATGTTAAATATATAACTTTTTTAAAATTGAATAATTCAGTTGAATTTGACTGATTTAATACACATTATATTTTATATTTTGTCATTTAAAATGACATTTGTTAAATTTTCAATTTAAAGTTCTTTCGTCTATTCTCTTAAATAAAATAATATAAAATAATTAATGCTTCTTAAAAATTATTTTTGACAAGGAACTATTTTTAGGAAAATGAATTTTATTATTGTGCGCTAAAATTTTTTAGTTCATTTAAAAAAATTCTAGTGGTATGGCTATATATTTCGAGAGTCAAGAATTCGAACATTTAAAAAAAAAGTTATGCTTTTTTTAGAAAAAGATGTGTCTGTTTTTCTAAAGTATTTTGAGTCTTAGTATATAAAAGTTCAAACTTTCGATCATATGTCAAAGTGTTTGCTTTTTTGCACATGGTGCATGTGCACAAACAGAAGTTTTTTTTATATTAATTGAAAAGTTTTCAATTGATCATATTTTAATTTTTTTTATTTAAATAAATATTTTCTTTTAAAAAAAATTTTGATTTTATATTTAGAATTAACACGTGACTTAATAGCAGATGTATTTCTAATTGTTAGAGGGGGGCACCAAAATATTTTCAGTGCTTAGGGCCTCAAGAGGTCTTAATCCGGCCCTGCACAAGCATAAGTAATAGTTCATTTTTAGAAACTTTTCATTCAAACAATCTCATTAAAAAATAAATAAAATTCAAATTTTTTTTTATCTGGAGTTTAAAATTGACTCTTCAATATTTTTTTACAAATTTTACTTTTTTCTCGAATTTGGCTTTAGGGGTCCTATGCGTTGCGGCTCCTTTAAAGTGTCTGGCCTTCTCTCATTCATTTTACCTTATTGCAAACCTAGTTATGGTATAGCAATAAAATATCCGCGAAGATAAATTTTATTTAAAATATTTATATACAGAAAAAACTCGCACAACTGTCTCTTGTGAGCTAGGGGGTCATCGATATTAAGACTCCACGATTTATGACTAACGAGGAGTGATGGTGAAAATAAAATCAGCATTGTGCACCAACCGCATTTATTTCCTAGACAGGCTGGTACTCGCTCTAAAACTGGGAGGATTCAAAACCTAGACTCGCAGTTTTTTTCATCATATCTTTGGAGTGAATTTAGGAACATTTTGTTCACAGAACTCGATGTATAGTGTGCAAAATATGAGACAGATCACTCTGAATAGATTTTGATCTAATGATTGAATTTTTACGTTTTATAACTCAATCTTAATTTTTCGAAGGGGTAATCTCATTAATTAGTGCAGGCGATTATTTAAGTTACGAAATTAAACACAAAAAAAAATCGAGCTAAATCTATCGAATTGTTCCTGTATATATTTAAAATTCGATTTCTCAGAAACTATTCAACCGACTATGCTCAAATTTTGCATATTTTCAGGTGAAATTACATATTTTAAAAGGATGTAAATCTTTTATACCTCCTAATTTAAATTTTGTCACTGCTGTAAAAGATTTTCTCAAAAAGTTTATAAGTTAGCAGGTATGTAAATGTTCAACCATTCCTGAAATTTTGCAGCAGTTTTTGCGTGTCAAGAATTTTTTCGTTACATTATCGGCAAAACACTGTTGAAAATAAAAAAAATGTAAAAGGAACTAATATAAAGAAGAATAAGTCTTTCTAAAGGGGGGGGGGGAGGCTAAAAGTCTGTTTAATTAAATTTTAATTAAGTCGTTCAAAAAATCGGAACATGGTATTTTAAATCTGTTCTCTTTCTCTTAACGTCTTATTTGAATTATCAAACAAATATACGTCTAGAATACATAAAATTAAAATGGAAAAGCAATAAATAAAATTTTAAACGAAGTTCTTTTAAAAACTAGAAAAACTTCTATTAGCCTTATTGTGCCGAAACTTTGAGGCAATGCTTAATGTTCAAACTTCGATATTCTTATTCAATTAAAAATAGTAATAAAAATAAAAGAAAATGAAAAAAAAATAATGTCTTTAAATTTAACTTTTGAAAATTATTGTAAACCCCTGATTCTTCTCACTCTCAAAATGTTGTCTTAAAATCTGCTGCTTACGTCATGCACAAATTTGCACTAATATTACGGCTACTGATCATTTACAATCTTGGAGTTTAACTTGGTTGATTTAAGTTTAAAATTGAAGTTTCTTAATGATATTCTGCTTTATTCTTCCAAGATCCAAGTTTAAGATGTTTCCCTTTAGTTGATGTAAGAAGTAGGTACACTGTTTAATTGCATTTCATTTGTCTTATTAAGTATTTAATTTACGCATTGTTATTTGTTTTTTTAAGATTATCAATTAATATTAACTTAAGAATTTGAAACTTAAATTTATGCTCGGAACGGCCTTATCCAAAGGATATTAAATGGTTATTATGCTTCCTTCTTAAATTCAGTAAGTTTCAAGTAAGCACTGAAACTATAATTTAAATTTAATTATCAATACTTTCATTTATTACTGTTATTACTATTTTACCTTAATTTTTTTTTTTTTTTTTTTGATGTATGAGTTGCCGATAGATTCAAGTATCGGCATTGACAATACATTTATCGTTATTATAAAAAATGGAAATTAGCACTAACGTTAGTTAGATTTACATTAATACCAAAATATAGCCCAACAAATAAAATAATATTTCAGAAATTGAAGATTTATCCACATTAAAAAGTTTTATGAGGCTCCAGACTACTTATCAGGATTTTAAAATAGAAACTGTGTATTACTATAATTTGAATCTGATTTTTTCCAAACGTAGCATTTATAATATTTTCTTAACCCACTTTCGAGTGTATCCATGGCTAGAAGATTGTATTTGTAATTTCGGTAACTTTCCGATTAGCTTAAGCACTTTTAATTTCAAGACAGGATAATATATGTTTTATTCGTTTTCTAATCACCATAAGTAAAATTGATTGCTTATAGGAATAATTGTGATTCATTTTGAAATTGGAATTCATTTGAGAAATTTGATCTCTATAATTGATCAAAAATCGTCGAATGCTGTCAAGTTTCGAATAATAGCCATTAAAATTTTTGTGACCGGTACTAGGACACCCTGGTTCAGTTTGTATTAGGCGATAGTTCGGGTTCAACATGGAAGATAACGTGATCGATTGTGCTAATTGATGGATTGCTTCTACCACAAAATTTTCGGAACTTGAATGTAGTTTATCTATTGATTCGACTTCATATTTATGTATGGTGCGAAACAAAATTACTCGTCTTAAATAACTTTCAATCTAATACGTAAATGGTTTACGTCTTGAGTCTCAATTTTTTTTTTGTTCGAGGACATAATCTTGTACATGCTAATTAATTTATACAAACGATATTTTAAGTTACAAAACCAGATGGCATAAAAAAAAAACCATTTTTTTTCTCCGATGGATTTGAATTCTTGATCCTAAAAATATAGAAGGTAGTCAATATTTTAAAAGTTTTCCAGCCTGAAAATATTGCCAAAGTTGTTTAGGCAGGAGAGCGATTGAATGTTTGGATCTCTTAATGTTAACAAAGCTTTTTGAGTATTTCGCTATATTTGACGAGCTTTTTTAAGCGAATCATGAAGTTTTTGCACACTATTATAATATTCGTTGATCCAAAGATAATTCTATGCAAAAAATAACTTTAAATAAATATTATTTTTTATTTTATTTACTAATTGTCGAAAACACTTTGCATTGCAAAATATAGAAATTTTTTTCCATAATCAAATTCTAAAAAAAAGCTATTTATAGAAAATTCGATTTCTGAAGAATTCTTCAGAAATCGATTTCAATTGATTTCATTCAAATTTTAAATTTTTGATTTGCTTTAAAAGTTATACAATACGAAATTTGCAAAAAGGAATTTTAACATTAAGTGATTCAAACTTTCCACCGCTTTCCTTCATAAACTGTTGATACCATATTTTGCAGATGGCAGGTGCTTCTCCTGTTCTAGGGTCTAGGAACTGAATCCCTCATAAAGTTAGACATTCAAACCAATAAGATCGATTAGTAGTATGTACATTAAAATCCGATCAATAGATAAAATATTTTCAGGATTTTCCCTTTTTGGTGCCCTGTTTATACATAAGTGCATACATCGTTATTGCATAGCGCATGAATATATGCGTACATATATTGAACATATATAAATTGTGTATATACGTACGGGCGTGCAAATATACCCACATTTACATAGATACATATATACATTATATATTCATATAAAGTATGTGTGTATCTACATATATGTGAATTAACGTACATAAGATTATGCATACTTATATGTACTACTTAAAGTATATATACGTATGCACGATACACAAAAAATAAATGGACCATTCTAAATAAGTTTTCATCTAATGATCGTATCTTCACATTCAAGGACTCAATCTTAAAGGTTCGAGAGGATGACATATATGCTAATTACTTAGTGCCCACGATATTTTAAGTTACGAAATCAGACACAAAAACATACTTTCTCTGAACAAACATGCCTTTTTTATGGTGTTTCTTGGGTTTTTGATTCTCAAATTATAGGGGTGGCCGTAATCTGGAAAAAAATAGTCCCAATAGTTATAGTCAGAAGAGCGGTTCAAAGTTTGTATCCCTTAATGTTAATATTTTTTACGTATGAGACCACATCTTGAGAGCATCTTAAATGAATTGAAAATTTTTTTGCACTCAATTAAAAAATTCGTTTGTCCAAAGCTAATTCCATGCAAAATATAAATTTTAGTCAAAATAATATTTTTTTATTATTTTATTCAATGATAGTCTAAAAAAAATTTGAATTTGGTTAAACAATTTTAAATGGCAAAGCGCAACATTTGAACGAAATCAATCGAATAGCTCTTGAAAATGTGACTTTTTCAAAATTCAATTTTTCAGGAACTATTCGATCCATTCTACTCAAATGTTGTATTTTGCGATTTAAAATTTCCTTCTTTAAAATGTCATTAAAAATTCTATACTTTAATAATCCAAAATTTTTTGGCTATTATAAAATAAAATTTAAAAAAAGTAAATATTTACTAAAAGTTATATTTTGCAAAGAATTATCTTTGGATAAACAAAATTTATGTTTGTATGCAAAATTATTTTAATTCGTTTTAAAAGTTCTCAAGACATGGTGAAATACTCAAAAAGTCAAATTAACATTAAAGAGTCTAAGCTTTGGACTCAGACCTCACTGTTGGGACGATTTATTTCAGATTGCGAATACCCGTTGGACGGCTCTTTTGACCAACCTATTATTACCATATTTCCCAGAATTCGGCTACGCCCTATATTTTGTGGGACAGAAATGTGCATCCGTCGAGAAAAGGTATGTTTTTCAGAGAAGGTACGTTTTATTTTTGTCTAATTTAATAACATAAAATATGGTTTGCATTAATTAATTAACATATTTGAGATCCTTTGAACCCTTAAGATTGAGTTCAAGAACGTAAATATCCGATCATTGGATCATCTCGCAGTAGAGTGAACTTTAAGACACGGTTCCCAGTAGAACACCGAAGTCAAGGATCACTGGCTACGGTCAGTGTGTGGATGGGTGATCACTTTGATCAACCTACAAAGGAACCAAAGGTGTGCGGTATCTATCCTAATTAAACTTTTCAACCATTAGGATCTCGATTTCACTCGCATGTCGTCAAGCAGGAGATCCATCCCCTCTGCAGAGGATCAAAATTGTGTTGACATGTCTTCATACCATCCTCAGGAATGTTTCCCAACTCTACACCAATAGCCCATTGTTCATCGTTAGTGCGACATAGACCAACAAAAACAACCGATCATTAGATCAAAAAAATTTCAGAGTGGTCTGCTTTTTGTTTTCAACAAATAATTTATTCATTCCACGTTCATATGACATACAATGTACTCACGTGTGCATGTACTATATGCATGTAGTGTCTAATAACAATGTTATTCATACAACGATATTTAAAGTGACCACATAAATATAATTATATACTGCGTGTGTATGCATGTATTTTTATTTATACGTGTATATGCACCTGTATACAAATAATGTATGCATGCATTCCTGTAGGTACAATATACGTTTGTGTCTATGTACGTACATACAATTCATGTGTATATGCATAAAATTTCATTCAATATACGCAAGTATGCTCACAAAAATTTCCTCTTATTTTTCAGAGAAAGGAGAATATCTGACGAGGAAGTAATTTATTTTAATGAGGATTGTTTCGCTAATTCCTTCATGTTAAATACATTGTATATTCACTGGTGGTTATTATACCTATAATATCATTTGTTTATGTATTGACGAAATAGTTGATTTAATTATGGTGTATCTGTTTTGTATTATTCACTAATGGTTATTATACAGATAATATTTTTATATAACAAAATACCTAATATAATTATGGCATGTCTGATTTGTACTAATACACTTGTCATATACTAATTGTTATGATAATCATAATATTTATTTGTTGTTGTGTGTTAAAAAAAATATGTTTAGAGCTTCTACATTCATTAAACGATTTCTTTTAAAAAAATATTTTGTTATCATTAAGTTTCCTACATTTATCATATCATACATATTAAGTAAGAGATAAATAATCAGTTGAATTTATTTATTTTGACAAAAGAAGATATTTCATGTTAATTTTCTTTGATATACAAAAAACTGAACATTTTTGCACTCATTAAAACTTCTCACACCGCATAAATTTCCGAATAAGAAAGACGAAAATATACAGACCCTCTTTAAGTATTACATATGTTCTATTTAGTTTGTGTTTTCATTAATCAAATCGTCAAATAAAATATTTTAACTTGTAAATCTCTAAACGCGCCGTCACACAATCGTGGGAGAGATGACATCTCGTTCGGAATGACGTTTTAGCTGACGTACACTAGCAATAGTATTAAATTGCATTGTCAATGACAAGGTAGATTTTAGCTGAGCATACGAAGCGCTGCAAACGGAAACCTTATAATTATGTAGATTTAGGATGATTTTCATCTTAGAACTAGCGTTATTCAAGGTTTTTATTTTCACTTGAAAACCCTAAGACAACCTCGTTTTAAGGTTGTTAGGTAGAAGGTTGTTTTCCAAGGTTTTGGATTAGGGTAATGTGCGTGGAATAGAGCAGATTGTCGCAGACCTCGTTTTAAGGTTAGAAGGTTTACATGTAAACCGTGTAAAAAACCCTTTTTAGGTTTACATGAAAAGGTTTTTGTTGGGTGAAAAAAACCTTATATTGCTATCTGGGCAGGAACTTAGTCAGGACATCAAACAGTGAAGCTTCGAATTGTGTTCCCTGGTCTGTTGTGATTCGTAGCGGTATTCCAAACCTAGCAATCTATCCAGCATAGAAAGTCTCAGCAACAGATTTGGCTGTTATATCTGCGAGAGGGTAAGCTTCTGGCCACTTGGAAAAACGATCGACACAAGTTAGACAATAGCGAAAACCTTCTGATGGCAGCAAGGGACCTACGATGTCGATGTGTACGTGCTCGAACCTGGCATTTGGTGGAACAAATGCACCAAGCTTGCACTGCGTGTGACGTGTCACCTTAGAACGTTGGCAAGCTAAGCATTGCTGAGCCCATGTCCTAAGATCTTTTTTTAACCCAGGCCAAACATATCGCTCTTCCACCAACCTTATGGATGGGTGGTCTAATGTAAACAATAACAAGCGTCCTTAAACCGGAAGAAATTTAGAAAATTTCCGGTGTATCCCTCCGCTTATGTTATGACTACGAGGCGATGTGTGAACAAGCCTAATATTCTATGCAGTTTTGTTATTGTAATTTGGATTCAAATCTAAGCATAATTGTACCATTTATAAGAGCTTTCAGAAATGTATTGATTCTCAGAGGTCGTAAGGCCAAAAAAAATTTTGGAAAGTTAATATCTCATAGTGAATCATTCTTAAGGTTTGCTATGTTTTGTATTTTATCCCTTATTTGGCTACATTTGAATAAAATTTCACCAAAAATATCTTTAAAAATATCTTTTTAAGTTAGCCTAATTAGAAAATATTCTAATGATTATAATATTAATATGATAATGCTGAAGATTAACGGAACATGTGCTGAAAGAACTCGGTACATGTGAAATACTGCAAATGATATGATACAATTATATGATGGCGCGTTTTTTCAATCTGCGGCGTAAAAATATATCGGAAGCAGTAACCCGGAAGTCTTGAAAGAGCAATTTTACCACTAGCGCCACCACCCTTAGCTTTACACGATCACCCATCCATAGTAGCTTTAATACCTGGATGTGAAATAGAATGCAGGTTGGAAAAAACTTTTTTTCTGTTCACTTCGGGTACGAATGGTCGACTCCGTTAGGTAGATACATCACAAAACAGCTCCACACCAGGATCACCTATTACGAATGGTTGAAGTACCAAAGACGAGTTACCAGTTTGAGCTAAAATTTCGGCTAGTTCCTGGTCACCTTTTTGGTTGTTAGCCGTTTCTTGAAAATTGATGCGGGAAGGTGTTTCTATGGTAGCAATGTTTACTCTGGACAGCGCATCTGCCACCACGTCATCTATTCCCTTTACATGCTGAATATCCGAAGTGAATTGGCCGATAAAATCCAAATGACGTGATTGTCTTGGCGAACACTTATCTTCCTTTTGTTTAAAGGCATATATAAGCGGCTTGTGGTCAGTGTTGATAGTAAATGGCCGACCCTCAACCATATGCCGAAAGTATTTGACTGCCATGTACGCAGACAAGAGCTCTCTGTCGTAAGCACTGTACTTTCTTTGAGATGGTGCAAGCTTTTTTGAATAAAAACTAAGTGGTTGCCACTCTTTCTCGATCCGCTGATGCAAAGCAGCGCCCATAGCTGTCGCAACCAACAGCCCCTACAGTATATATACATACATAGTAACCTATAAGGCCACATTGTGGGCCCACTATTAAGCCTATAATTATTTCATCAGCTGGGTTATACTACTATATTAGTTAACTTGTACTATAGTACAAGTTAACATAACTGGTCCAATTTGAATATTATGGGACTATATCAAGGTGAGATACGACCCATGTTGTAAAACAGAATATTGACTGCGAATTTCCTCATTTTAACGCTATTGTATATAGACATACATAGTAACTTATAAAGCCACATTGTGAGCCTCCTATTAAGCTTATAATTATTTCTTCTTTAAAGGAACACTATTACTTGGTAATATAATACGTGGTCTAATTTAAATATTATGGGTCAATATTAAGGGCTGATATATGGCCATGTTGTAATTCATAATATTGACTTCGAATTTCCTCTTTTTAACGCTACTGTATATAATACATACATAGTAACCTATAAGGCCACATTGCGGGCCCCCTATTAAGCCTATAATTATTTCCTCAGGCGGGGTACACTAGTATATGGTAATATAATACATGGTCCACTTTAAATATTATGGGTCAATATAAAGGGTAGATATAGGTCCTAATTGTAATTCATAATATTGACTTCGAATTTCCTCATTTTAACGCTATTGTAAATATACATACATAGTAACCTATAGGAGCACATTGTGGGGCCCCTATTAAGCCTATACTTATTTCCTTTGGTGGGGTACACTAGTATCTCGTAATATAATATGTGGTTTAATTTGAATATTATGGGTCAATATTAAGGGGGCTTGTTTTAAAATAACATTCGATTATTCATACAGGAGAAAAACCTAATTTATGCAGTCAGTGTGATCAATCTTTCGGCCAGAAAACTCATTAAAAAAAACACCATCTTGTTCATACTGGAGAGTGCATTGTGTGCAATAAAACTTTCTCAAAAAAAATATAATTAAAAGCTACACTTGGTTATTCATATTGGAGAGAAGCCTTTTACATGCAGTGTATGTGATAAAACTTTCTTCCGAAAGTTTAATTTAAACCAACACTCTGTTGTTCATATTAGAGCGAATCCTTATTCACACAGTGAGCCTGATCAATTTCTTACACAAGAATCTAGTTTAGAACACTGACATGTTCAAATTAGGAAGAAACTTTATTCATGCAGTGTGTGTAATAAAGCTTCCATAAAAAAAAATAATTTAAAGCTACACACGTCTCTTCATACTGGAGAAAATCCTTATTCATGCAGTGCTTGCGATAAAACTTTCTTCCGAAAATCTAATTTACACCAACACTCTGTTGTTCATATTAGAGAGAATCCTTATTCACACAGTGTGTCTGATGAATCTTCAACACAAAAATCTAGTTTAGAAGAACACTGTCATGTTCAAATCAGAAAGAAACTTTATTTATGCAGTGCGTGTAATAAAACATTAATAAAAGAAAAACTAATTTAAAGCTACACACCCTTCTTCATACTGGAGAGAAACCATATTCATGCAGTGTTTGCGATAAAACTTTCTCAAAAAAATATAAATTGATGCAACAAATTGTTATTCATTCCAGAGAGAAATATGCATGCATTGTGTGTAATATAGCTTTCTCAAAAAAACCTAATTTAAAGGTTCACTCGGTTATTCATACTGGAGAAAAGCCTTATTTATGTAGTGTGTGTGATAGAACTTTTTCACAGAATGCTAATTTAAAAAAACACTATCTAGTTCACACTGCAGAGAAGCCTTATTCATGTAGTGTACGCAATCGATCTTTTAAATGAAAATATAATTTAAATAAACACTCTTATGTTCATACTGAAATGAAACCTCATACATGCAGTGTGTGAAATAAATCTTTCTCAATGAAATATTTTTTAAATAAACACTATATTCTTCATACTAGAGAGAAAACTTATGCATGCAGTTTGAGTGATAAATCTTTTTGATAGAATTCAAATTGAAATAAACATTCTCTTGTTCATTCTGAAGAGAAGATAGTTACAATGGTAACATTATATCAAACAAATAGTATCATATATAAATGGTATATAACAAATGATATCATAGTTACAATGGTAACTGAGCAAAATGATTACTAAATCTGTGTTAATGCAAATATGTTTTAATTGAATTATTTTAAATTTCTACATAACAATAAGTGTCATTAAGAAGTAAAAATAATATCATAGCAATATAAAACTTCTCGAAAATTTGTTGCATTCATCCAACAAAAAGTGATAGTGATCAAACATATAACTTTTATGCTAGGAGTAAATCCTGCACCCTCATTCAGCCCTCGGGAATTTGAAATCCTCTTCAAAAAAGCCCTTTTTTTTAACTGAAAAGCCCAATGAAATCTTTTTTTTAAAAACCAAACCAAGGTGGGATGTTTTTTTTTCTTTTTTAAAAAAAGTTCGGTTTTTTTTTTTAAACTCAAGGAGTTTTTATTAAAAGTTTTACAGTTGATTTTTTTCTCAAACTTGTAATCAAATCTTGATTTTTTTTTCTACATGCCTTTGTAATTTCAAGCTTCCAAATTTCATAGCTGTTGAGCTACAAAACAAAATGTAGTAACATAAAGCAAAAAAGTAAGAAAACCTACACATAAGCACTTAAAATTGCAAACTTAAAACATATATGGAAATTTTAAAAAGAAAAAAAAAATGTTTGTTAAATTCATAAGCAAAAATTACCTTTTCAGTGATTAAAATTTCAAGTCTGTAGCTGCATTTTTGCAGTTTGATAAGTGATCCACATAATATTTTTATCTACAAGCTTAACAGTTAATAATTTTCAATGCAGAGTTATGCTTTTTTCTTTCATAAAAAGTGAATAAAAACACCGAATATTCAGAAATAATAATTTTATTCGAATTTCATAAATATACAAGTATCTCTAAATTTAAAAGAAAAAAAAAACTAATAATATAAATAAGCATTTTTATTAATTAAGAGTATACAGCATCAGAAACGGTCCCTTTGGTATGCATTCCCAATTAAGTAGTTTACATAACTAATCTTGAGAGAAAAATAAAATATATACAATTTGACTTAAATATTTACAAGCTTTTAATAAATTAAAACACTGATATGATATTCTAACACATATTTAATGCAAACATAAACTTTTGGAAAATTTGGACTTACTGTTGTGTTATCCTTGTAGAACCAAAAATATAACATGATGCAGTAGTTTTAAAAATTTTATATCGCTAAGTCATTTGTACATTTTAAGATATCATGATCCAAAACCATACATTTAATATTTAGTTGAATTTACAGAGTCACCTCTTTCGGAAATGATTGTATTTTAACAACTAGCACGGAAAGAATTTTAAAACTTAGTTTATTTGAATAATTATGATTTCAAAAACAGCAGTTCTTAAAAATTCTGTCTGCAAAGTCGATTGTACATTTTATGTTATCAAGATCAAGACTTTCAGATTTGTGTTACTCATACTTAGAGAATTTAAAAGCTCTGTTTCATTTTTAATAACTATTTTGAAAATATCACCTTTTTGTTTTAATAAGCATTTCTGTAAGTAAATATGCCGACATTAATTATAATATGAACTTCATTTACTTCTTTTTAAAAAAACGTTAGTTTATGAGAAAAACATTTTTAAAATTATTGTTATTCGAAAAGAAGCCAAGCTTTAAATTTCCTTAGTTCACTGTAAACTGTACAAACATTGCAAATATAACCATTTCCAAAAGTTTTGATCATATATCAAAATATTACCAACAGTTTTGACGAATAAATTTTTTAAAAGAATTGCAGTAAGTATGATTTTTTTTAAAAAAACAAGAATAGCACAATTGTAAGTTTAAACATTTCCAGGAGTGTAATTCTATAAGATGATAATTTATAAATGGAATATAATCTATAACAGATTAAAGATGCAAATTTATAAGATAGAATTTGTATGTATTTCTATATATATATATATATATATATATATATATATATATATATATATATATATGTATATATTCTATCTTATAAATTTGAAATCTAGAAACAAATACAAATACATTTAAGTTAAGTAAAATAAAGTACTATTAAAATTTAACAGAAAAATAAAATATCTAAAAATCAATTCACAAATAAGTCGCAGTCATCTGTCAGTATTTATTCATTTTTTAAAAAAATATAACCGTTTATGAATGAATGATTATATGATCATTGCATAGGTGTTATTGATGATTAAATCAAAGATTAAGATGAAGTAAAATGTTTAGTGAACATATATATATATAAAGCATTCAAATTACTACAAACATGCACAAAAATAGAAAACAAAATCACAGAATTTAGAATCAATTTTTTGAAAGAAATTTTTAAGTATAGAAATCAGTACTAAAAAATTTGTTCTACTCCACTAATAAAACAAATTGATGTTCAAGGAAATTATGAAAAAAATGAATTCTAATTTAGGTTGATTGTTAAATTAACATATATATGATTTATTAATATATTGTTATAGTTCTTTAGTGCATAAAAGCTGTAATTTAAAAATCCAGTGGTGTACATAGATTTAGGTGTGCCCCCTTGCAATATTTATAAATGTGCCCTATCTCAGACTTAACACAAATTTTTTAAAATTAAAATATGAAACAAAAAAAACTATGAAGAGACCTGTGAGTATTTACAACCATTCCTTTTATTTAAATTTATAAATTTTAATATTAATTAATAAGGAATAATAACAATGATTGCGATCTAAAGTACTGCATTGGGACATTATAAACACTTACCGATTCACCACACATGAAATTTATTTTAATAGGAGAAAATAACTAACTACCTCACAATAATTCAGAGTTTTGGTAAGATTTTTTTTTTTGAAAAGTGAGTAAAAAAATATATCAGTAAAGGAAAAAAAATTGCTATTTATATAGTAGAAGTGCACAACCTTTCTGAATGAAGGGCAGCATGCCCAAGTATATAGACATGTTGATGGCAATTATGATAATTTTACGTAAACATTAGTGTTTCAGACACAATTCTTTCTATCAGTCAACATAGTTATAAATATTCACAATAAATTAAATTCTTTTAAATATTAAAATTATTTAAGATTTAAGAACACCAAACTGATACTTTTCAAAATAAAAATGTTTCCTTTTCCTCCAAAAATAGTTTTATCGAAAAGAATTTAAAGTTGTGGAAAAAGTGATGTTTTTTTTTATCATATGATAAAACACTAAAGTTTTTTAAAACCTACATTTGAATTTCACATTTTGTAATATTTTATTAAAAATAACGAGATTTAAGGGAAATAAGTAAAAGCAACTGCTAAAAAAAGAAGAGAGAAATAACATGGATTGACGATGAATCGGCACAAATAAAGTTAATGATTAAAATGCCCAAATCGAAAATCAAGTTTTTATAATACCGGTTTAAAAATATCAGAAATTTCGAAACCCTAGGAAAAAGCGTAGCTGTTGAAAGAATGATAAAGAGAAAAATCTTAGAATTTTCTCTTTATCATTCTTTCAACCATAATTAAAATGCCCAAATCGAAAATCAAGTTTTTATAATACCAGTTTAAAAATTTCAGAATTTTCGAAACCCTAGGAAAAAGCATAGCTGTTGAAAGAATGATAAAGAGAAAAATCTTAGAATTTTGTTAAAACCGGCACAAATAAAGCGCACACTTAAATGTATGAGTTGAGTATTAATACACATGAAAAATATCAGGATTTTCAAAACTATGTGGAAAGTGCCAAAAAACAATCAAAAAATTGCTTAAATTTACAATAAAATTGACACAAATAAAGCACGTCAAAAGTGATAGATCAAGAGTCATTACGATAACATATTAAAAAGACCAGGAATTTAAAAAACGCATGAAAATCCGACAATAACCTCCGAAAAGTTACTTGGACTAATTAGGAAATGGGCATAAATAAAGAGCTTCAAAAGAGATTGTTAAATTTCAGAATTCATGCAACCTAATTTTAGCGTATTAAAAATATTGTTTTTTTTTTTAAAAGTTTGAAAATTCATAATGATCACTACCAAGAAAAGCAATCTAAACACTACATTAGATTTGAAGTGCAAAAAATTTAAATAAGAAATTAAAAATTTCAGATTTTTATTTTATAAAAAAAATCTTCTTTATTATGTTCAGGTGCTGCCACGTATAGCAGATTTTGCATCTCTATCATATAATGTTTTATTCCCGGATCGGGCGCCCTAAAACCTTGTGGGCTTCCCCCCAAGCGGGGATTGTGAAGGTGTTATTTACACCACTGTAAAAATCAAAAATATTTAATTAATATTTCACATCAAGCCTTAAGTCAATCATTAATAAGGAAAGTTACAATGCTTTAAGATAAGACATGTGCCAAGTTTAACTAACCATAATGGCTTTTTTTTAAAAATAAAATTCATAACATCTGCATTAAAATAAATGTAATATTAACAATGCTTTTTAAATCAAGTTTGGTCAAGTATTTAAAAAAAGTAAGATGATTAAAGAATTTTATACAAAAATATATATAAACATAATAATTTTAAATAAGTAACAATAAAATTATTTCAAATTAATTATAGTAGTAAAGCAACTTGATAAATTTTACAATTGTTTATTTCTTTAATGTAATTAAAAAAATAAAATAAAAAAGAAAGAAAGAGAAAAATAAAGGGTTTTTTAAAATGTCCCGATTGCCTTTATTATTCTAATATTTAAAGAAGTAAATTCAATAACATATTTCCCAAAACATTTCACAGACACAAAATGGATTATTTTGCAGTACATTTGCTTATAACAGAAGCTACTAATAAGCTAAGAAATTTTGATTTGAAGTTAGGAAAGGAAAAATATTTTATTTGCTAGACCTTTATATTCTTTATTATTAAAGTTAATTTTAAATAAAATAAGTTAATTTAAATAAGTTAATTTAAATATATAAAATTACATAACATTTTTAATAAATTAATAGATATAGCAAATAAAAGTATACAACTAGCAGAAGTTTAATATAAAGACCTCAGTCAACAAGTGCAAATTACTTATTAAAAATTACAAAAGATATTATATATTGATAGCAAGCCATGCCTTTAGCATGAGATATCTTTTAAAAAACATTTTTCAACAGGTTCAGTTGCATGTGCTTTGACATTTATCAGATCTTAATGAAATAGAAAGGTGAGAAGTTAGAATTTAAAACAGCTTCATTTGACTCAAAATGGGAATTGTAAACTACTATATCAACTATGGTTCTAATATAAAATGTATTTCTAAATATAAGCCCAATAGCAGAAACTTCTGTATTGATCTGCAACATCATGGAAAATTTTAAGACTTATCTTCACAGTCCATGGTTAGATATTTGTATTTACAAGTTTTTATCTGCAAGGCAAATATAAATCTGCAATGCCCCTTGTTAGGCTGATTTAATTTCGCTACTGAGAATATAACGAATAGAAAGTAAAAGGTAAATATCTATTTTAACCAATGATTTAATGTAATGCTCATTACTTCATGGATTAAACAAAACCTCCTCATAAGAATTTAGTTTATTTACATGTCAACAAGATTAAAATTGACAAAAAGTATATCTAAAAAAAAAAAAAAAAAAAAGAAATACATAATTATAAGGAATATATAATTATTAAAATGCATATTGCTAAGCATTAACATAGGCACTAGAGAGCTAAAAAATGTTTTGTCTTCTTTTAGGAAAACCAAGAAAAATTATACCAGTTGTAAATGCAGATTTTTTTTTATCACAGGCTCAAGTTAATTTTAAACGAAGTTCTAAAAAATAATAAAAAAAGTTTAATTAAAAAATTAGCTTTATCTTATTCTTAAGTTAAAACACATTTGGTGAATTTTAAGTGTGACCTACAGCTTTTTACTTTTAGCTCATTCATTAAAAATAATTTTTGGAGCAGCAAATATACCAAATAATGCAATTCACAAGTATAAAATATAATTGTTCTAATGGGCAATAAGATTACAACAAACAAACTGAAACTTCCTTTAATGCATTATTATTATATTTAGTAAATTAAATGAAATAAAAGTGAAGTTCATGATTTTTGAAGATTTTAAGACTAAAGTGAAAAAGGTGTACTAAACAAATTGCAAGTAATAATTTTAATGTTCAATGGAATCATTTCACATTTTTTAAGTGTCTACTTTTATGATCAAAGGGGAAAATGTAATAGCATATATAATAAAAATATATCTGCTTAAAGCATGAAGATATAAGTATTTAAACAGTAACTACAATATATTTATTCTCTTAATGAAGCATTTAACATGGAAAAATTAGAGTTTATGAAATCCTAAATATATTTTAGATGTAGATCTTGGACAAAAATTGAGATTTTATTCATCCTAATTTAGGTACTTGCAATAGATTTATAATAAATGTTACCAGTCTAATTATTTCACATTAAGTCCTTCGATTTCTGGTAAAAAAGCAAGACATTTATCATAATTATAAGTAGGGTTGCAAGCTTGGTACATCATGGATTTCCATGATTATTAATATTTTTCTTAAGTCCATGAAATTCTTGGATGATAAAGTAATAACAATAAACATGCTTCCCTAAAGTTTAATAAGAACACGAAAGAAAGAATTTTTTTAATAAGTTCCCTTTTTAATCAGAAAGCCTACTATAATTATAGTGTAACATAGTCTATTTGAGTGTGCAATAAAATTTATAAATCCTTTGTGTTGAAAACACATCGCACTTGATGAACAACAAAATATTTCTGAGACTAATTAAACTATGTACAAGATTTTGCTTATTTGAATAAAAAAATATTAATATCGCATTAATTAAAAGAAAAAATTTTTTAAAAATTCTTTTTTACTTTTTCATTTTACTATTTGCACGATGTCCACGGCTATCAATACATAATTTTAATTATATTTGTGTTTCTTTGAACTTTTCAAAATTTTTCGTGGATTTAAGTCTTTTCTTCCTCATGCCACAACCCTAATTATAACTATAGTTTTCAATTATCAAAAGAGGAAAAGTTGTACATCAATTTCAGCATAACTTAACACTAGCAGTGGTGTAAAAATATTTATGAGAGAGCTATCTAAAATTCTACTGGAAAATGCATTTTATATTGAAGTACAAAAAATCTCATATGAGTCATCTTCTTATAAATGATAAGAACACTTTACAGGAACACTAACAAAAGTGCAATATTATTTTGAGTTATTGCAGAAAATGACTGCTGATTATAAAAATAAAAACAAAAGAATAATTCAATCTGAACAATACATATTCAAATATTAGGCAACTAACTTTACCACTTCTTATTAAAAAGAATTATATCAGTCAGATAGTAAATAAATAAAATTGTACAATTTATTAGTAAATGAATTTTAAATTGTTTTATTTGTCGATTGTGAAGAATAAAATAAGTTATTAAAAATATGTATTTTGTTAGACATAAACTACAGAGCTAAATACATTTAATACATATTTATTATGTGCCTTGTTGAAAACTGAAATTAATAGTCAACTTTTTAGAAAATAATTAATGACATTTAGCACCATTGTAACGTGCTCAAATGGAAATCACACAATCCATCACTACAGTTTAAAATAAGTTCAATATTGAGTAATTGTAGTTGTAGAAAAACACTACTTTCATTCAATAATAGAAAATATGTAAAACCTTCCACACAAAAATGAGAAAAAAGTAGTTTTTTTTTTATCGTACAGTACTTTTACTATTAGCTGCTAATATTGATTGTTTTGCTAGTCAGTTATTAATGCTTATAAAAAAAAATTTTAAAACTTAAATAAACAATGTTTGACAAATATTGCATAGATAAATGTATTAAAAATATCATTAATTATGGGCAAGTGCAATGTAAGCTAGTTTCCTGTTGTAAAATTACTACATTTTTTGATAGACAGGATTTTCACAAATAACCAGAAAAAAAATTTCCGACTTTTCCCTGATTATTCTGAACTGATTGTTATCAAATCTCCTTGACTGCTGGTATAAAATTTATTAATTATTTTTCAGTTCTTTCTTGCTCATGTGTAAAACTCTTGTATATACAACTGAAGTTGATAAAAATGTTTTCATTTTTAAATTATATTACAAGCATAAACCAAACAGCATTATGTGAAAGAATTCAGTAGATAACAGTAAAGCGATATAATGAATAACCCCTTTTTTATGCATCTATTAATGACATATAAACTTGACAAAATGGTAGTGTTACTGTCAAATTAGTGTAACTGTCTAAGATTAAATGCTGTTTTTTAATAATGAGGACAAATATTTTTAATAATATGATATTTCATATTAAATGTTCAATCAATTTTCGCTTAAACAGTTAAAAAAAATAATAATAAGATTTTTTTTTACAGATAACTTCATTAATGAGGCAAGCAAACTTTTAGTAGATTTCTATTTATTGGTATAAAGTGAAACGGTATTAGTAAATTGTGCATGTCTTTTTTTACCCCAAAATATACCTAGTTGATAAGACTAAAGTACTTCAAATTGAAATCAAGCATTTTTCCTGATATTTAGCTTATTTGAATAAAATTCTCTGATACTTTCTTGACTTTTACAGACAAATGAAAGTCTCTGTTTTGAGCTATCTTCAATAGAATACCATTAAAAACTGTTCAACGATAAATGGCACAGTTACAATAGTTTTGAACATGATCAATACAAGTCAAATGTGATGAAAAAATGCCTTAAGGGGTAATTTATAACTTTGCCAAATTTTCCACAAAAGACTAAATATTTTAAAAAATAGATTGTTTTTGACTTACTGAATTTTTCTCTTCACAGCTTATATTATAAAAAAGTATTAAATATATCATTGATTGTTGGGAAGAACATAGTAACTAATCAAATGCTTCGACAATGTTTCCCCTATATTGCATAGTTGAATGAACTCTAATTAGATAAGTAGTTTCTCCATATAATGTACTAATTATTGGATTTTTTTTCTTCAAAATTACAACCTTTTTAAAGAAAAATAATTTATTATAGTATAATTTTTTTCCTACTAATTTTGGGAGGAAGATAAATAAAATTTCCATAATAAAATTAAGTTAAATCATAACAAGCATTCATAAATCACACTTACTAAGAGAAAGATGCTCTATCATAAGCAAATGATATTGATTTATTGATAGATTGAGTCATCACTGATATTGATTCATGATTTGTCTCTTTTAAATAAAAAAGAGTAATTATACATTAAATAATTTGTTAAAATAAATTAAAAATTGTTATAAGAAAATATGTTGCAATTAAAGGTATCATAAAATAATAGCAAAATTATAAATTTTATAGAATTCAAAGATCATTTAAGTTATATGAGTCAGTTATAAATACATGTTAAATAAATACAAGATGACTACATTGTTAATTAATGAAAATTCAGACTGTGTTGTGTAATAATTAACTTTAATATACAATAACTTAAATGCTGATGCTAAATACAAACAAAAGCATCATTTTCTACAGACTGTTTTCAGTGAATGCTAATATATGGTGGTTAAATGATCAGTACTATTGTTCTTTCTTCCATAAAAGTGTGCAAAATCTTATAACAATGCACAATATTTACAACAATTTATCCTAAAATAAGAAAACTATTAACCATATTATATGCACAAATAATATTTTACTTTATAAAAAGTTAGAGCTATAGACTATTCTATACTAGAAATAACTCATGGCAATTTATTACAAAACAAAAGAGTGAGTATGGGAAAAAATATAACAACCTTATAATTAACGCTATAAAAACAATACTTAATTTATGTTTCATAATATCAAAAAGTCTTACTAATTAAGAAATTGACTTTCTATTAAAATGTTATTGAATAATCATAGAGAATTTAAGGTGATGTTTGTTTATTATTGGATGACAATGGTGTTTGTTGATATTGTTGTTGAGGAGCAGGGCTTGAGTTTATGCTGCCAGTCACGCTAGGAGCTTCGAATCCATTCAAACTGTCAGGTGATTGTAGGGAATGAATGTATAGAGGGTTAACGTTTACAGCATCAAAATGAGTGCTGTCATATAAGGAATTGTTCTGCAAAAAAATATTTTATTAATAAAAATCATTTTCTAATCAAATAATATGCTATATTTTCAATAATTATTTTTTTAAAAATTAAAGAATGCCATATAGTAAATGGTTTTCATTCTTTTTGTTCTGAAGAAGAGTTATAATAATTTATACAAATGATAAAAAAAATTGAAACCAAAATGGGTTATTTGTGGTAATGGGCAACAAAATTGTTAACTATAGAAAAAACATTTTTTACAAATTTTATAACCTTCTTGAGCAATAGTTAATTAGCTGTTTTAAAATAAAAATGCAGACAAAATAAATAAAATTTTCTATAATTACATAATTTAATAATCTTACAAAAGATAAGTCATGAGATGTATCAATATATATTCTTTATATACAATAAAGGAGTTTAGGTATGAGAAAATATTTTATAGTTATAAATATTAAGCTTATTAAGCTATATTAAAATTTTCTGAATTAGGTAAGAATGTTTATTCCTTATTTTCAATGCAGGCTTAGATCCCTTTAAATGTCAACTACATTCTCCACTTAGAAAGTTGCTTTCTCACACAACAGACCCTTTTTTCCATGTTATTATTCAATGGAGAAACACTCTTCTGCAGAAATTTTTTTTATACTAATTTACTTAAATAACTTGAAGATTAAACAACTCAAAACGATGAGGTGTTAAACCAAAGTTATAATAAAATCTTAGCAGTGGGTTGTAGAAAAAGCAAATTTATTTACAATCTATTGATATATAAGCTAATTGATATGATGATAATGATTGATAATATTGCATATAAATCAAATGAATGAATTTAATGAATTATTGAGCTAAATTATTTCCATACAACTAAAAAAAACTGTGTTCTGAAAATTTTAGAGAACATCTTATACATATATCTTATCTTAAATTTAATGAATTTGAATTTAGGGTACATAATTTTAACATGTTTAATTATATGGCAAATAATTATCATTAAATATAAGTTTTATTGTAATTAAGGCAAATTTCTTACTTGGTATATATAATCAGAATCAGTTTTTAAAGATGAACAAGAAAGCTGATGAGGCAAGCTGACATTGTCATCTTCCACAGCATCATCTACTTGAGCTTTGTATGAAAACATAATACTTGGTTGAGAAACGCTAAAAAAATTTCAAGATTGATTTATTTAAAATAATTTATTTATTACTTATTTAATTTATAATCTGAAGTATTATACTTGACTACCTGAAAAAATCAGCTAAGAATGTTCTATACACCAATGGGGTGAAGAGAGTGAAATATATATATGCAGTCATGTCAACAACACTAATAAAAAGAGGAAAAAAGATACTTTTTATTACTTCAGAGAAACAATTAAAAAAGAATACCTAAAAACAAGGAAAATAAAAGCCTCAAACTCTTTTCTTTTTATTCCGATATACTACAATATAGAAATGTTTATTAACACATTTCTGTTTAAGTGTCAGTCGCTGTTTATTAAAGTTTACTCTCTAAGTGTACCCTTAAGTTAACTACACTAATGTTTACTCTTCAGTCAAGAAAATCTTCCTTACTGCATTTTTTTTTAAAAAAAGTAGTAATTTTGAATGAAATAATTAATATAAAAATACTAAAATAATAATATGCAAGGACAATGATAACACAAGTCTGCAACCAAAATGTTGTTTAGAAACCAATACAGTGTAACGTCCCATATCCGGACGTCCCTTTCCTGGAAGGGTCGATTTCCCGGACACTTTTTAACAATCAAAATAAACAAACATCTCTCCATCTTCCCCTTTCCTAAAAAAAAAAAAAAATAATCTTTTGACACATTTTCTCTTTTTCTAGCTTGCACTGAACCTCTGATTCATGCATCGAACCCATAAATCACCAGAAAGGGGAAGTGAAGATCTACCAAGACCATTGAGTGACCATTAGTGATGCTCCTCCCTTGGAATGTAGGAAAAAGAGGGAGATTTGTTTTCAAAAGACCGCAACTGAGTCCTCTCTCCCCCTCCTTTCCCATGCAGGTGGCTAGTAAAAGAGGCATTTCCTGGAATCTTTATATTGAAAGAAGAAATACTGTGGAAAAGGGTAAACGGGGCAAGCGTTAAGGTGGGGGGAGTCAGAATGGAAAATTTTAATAGGTCTAAAAGGATACACGTCTTTGAGAAACAAAACATTCGTTCTTCTCCAACCATGTAATATTTAGGAGGCGGGGGAAAAAAGAGGTAACATTCTTTCTTTAGCAGATTCTTTCAGTCATAAAAGAAAAAATAAAGAGAACCCGATCAGCGTGTCCCGCCTTTATGCTTGATTGATAGCCAATGATAGGAGAGAAAACAATAATTTGTTACTTCCCCACCCTCAACTTAAATGATCTCCTCTTTACACTTATTTTCTTTCACAAATAAGGAGGAAATGAATTTTTCTCCTCCATCTACCCACCTTAATGAATGACGGGAATTTCCCTTTCTTGCTTGAATCATTCTAGTTAAAAATGGCGGATTATTATTTTCATATGTCAATTTTTTTTAGTTTTCTATATTTTAAGCAATAATATTTTTTTTCTAATATTTCATGTTTTATTGATTAGATATTCTAATACTAAAACATTATTCCCCTTAAAAATAATGTTTATTTATTTTTTGCTTCTTAGATTTAGATCATTTTAAGCTTTGTTCCAGAATTTCCCCTTCCTGCTTGAATCGTTCTAGTTCAAAATGGAGGATTAATATTTTCGTAACTGTTAAATTTTTTTCGTTTTCCATATTTTCAGCAATAATATTTTTTTTCTAATATTTTATATTTGATTGATTAGATATTTTAATGTTAAAACATTATTCCCCTTAAAAATAGTGTTTATTTATTTTTTGCTTCTTAGATTCAGATCGTTTATTAATTCATTTTAAGCTTTGTTTACCTTGGGGGTCAATTATACAAACGCGGATACGCGACTTTACACTGTAGTTGATGCTATAGACTTTTGATAGTAATTTCAGGAAAAAGAGCGAAAAAATTCTCTCATATGTCATTTTCACAATGAAAATTTTAATTTTTGTAGCCATAATCTTGTAAAGAAAGTCATAATATAGTTAGCCACAATAAAGTATAGATATTTTTTAGAAACCAATAGCTGATTTGATAGATTTTTGATACTAATTTCAAGAAAAAACAGTGAAAAATTCTTTCATATGTTTTTTTCCTCACAAAATTGAAAATTTTGATTTTTTTTTAGTAAAATGTTAAATTGTTATCTATTAATAAAAAGTATTTAGTATCATAATGTATTTAGCATCATAAAGCCTTCCTAATTACTAAAACTGGATATATTTATACTATTCTGAGATGCAAATAAATGAAGACAAATTTTATAGTAACAAAAATTACATTGTTTTTATCTTATGGATCACAGTTTAAAAGCGTTCCTATTCAAGGGAAGAAACATAAATATCCCTATCTAGAGAACTATGGTATTATTTCAAAAACATATTTCCCTGAATAAGACAAATCTCAAGTTGATAGGGTAACAGTTTTGAAGTTAATTATACTTCATGTATAAAACGTAATTTCTGTACTCATTTGTAAATTTTTTATGCATCTGATTTTTGACTTATTTACATCTGACACAACCATGTGGACCAGTGAGGCATTGTTTCTTCAGTACTTTTTTATGTCCTATAATAACCAAATCAAGTTGATACAACTAATAGTTTAGAAAAATGAAATTACATACAAAAATTTAACTTTTGATTCATTAACGTCTGCACATTAACATTCTGCCGTATTTGCACACATCTGTACTGCATTTTTCTCCACAAATTTAAGCTAATTTTGTGAAAAATTCTTATGTGACTGAAAAAAAGTAATACCATATAGCACAGCCCCATTTATTCATGGAATTGTGTGGCAGAGGCATTGCGGATATTTTGAAAAACTAAAAAAGTAAGGTAAAAATATGAATTTTAAAATGTATTCATACACATGCATATATTTTAAAGAAATAACAGAAATATTTGTTCCATGTCTAAATCACTGATACAATGAATAGTAAAGGACAACTACATACATATTTCATAAAAGCGTTCATACATACAAATTCATACAAAAAAAGTGTTCAGTTACACTTTTTAAAAAAAAAAAACCAATGACTGATGAAGTGCAACATAGTTTTTGATTTTGTTATGGTATTCACACATAATTGGGGCTCTACTGTATTTCAAATGGATTCAATAAACAATTTTTAAGCCTGTGTTATCATTAAAAAATTGTATCACTGTACTGCAGACATTCATAACATTCTCTGCTTAACTGTAATTTTGTGAATGTTTATGAATTCATAACACATACACCCAAATCAAATTTATAATGATTAAAAATAAAAAGTTGCTTAATTTATTTTTAATATTAAATTAGACAGAATTAAATTTAGTTCATGAAATAAAAATTTTTACATAAGAAATTGCTTTAACTTTATTTAATAATATTAAACTAGTTCCACTAATAGAGTAGCTTAAATTTTTTTAAATAGAACACCTTTTTTTAAAACCATATTCTATGCAGGAGTTCCTAATGTTAACTTTCCCTCAAGCAAACTTGCATTCTAAATAATAATAATTTTAAATAAATAAAATAATTTCCTGAATCTTCAATATTTAGCACTTAAAAATTTTGGACAACCCTTATAAAAATGGATCAATACTTCAATAAGAATTTCATTAATCATAAAAAAGAAAAAAAATTCTTAATTTTAAATTTTGAATGCTTAAATTTGACAACAAACAGTCCCATAAAGATAACTAAAAATGCAAAAATTTACCATAATCCATTTTCTTCTCTATAGTACAATAAACCACTTCCAACAGCTTGGGAAATATTTAATACGTCTAAGAATAATATGTACCAATAAAATGAAGGTTTAGCTGCAAAATAAAAATATGTTATTGGTAGATCTTTTATAAAAATGCATTCATATATGCTCATATTTTAGTATTTTTTAACTATGCCACACGTTTTTTTAACCTCACACTTTATTTTTATGATAGAATTGACCAGGTATAATTTTAAAAGCATTATTGTTGCTTAATAAACTCTAAATAATTATATCAGCAGTTTAGTTTAAATGTAATGTAATTAAAAAAGGGTTGAAAAGTTAATAAAACTCTGCAAAATATCCTTGGGTCACAATCTGTCACAATCTGTGAGGACATTCATCAAGTCACAATCTGTGAGGACATTTTGCTGATATAATAATAACTTTAAAAGAGATAACTTATTAACATGACTTAATTTAAAAAATTCTTATAATTAAAATAAACACTCAACAATATTAAACATATTTTTGGACTTAACAAAATGGACTATTCATACATATTTTAACAAAATGGACTACTCATACATATTATAAAGAAATTGTTGCACTGCATAAAGTGAACTCAATCTAAAAAAGATACATTTACATACAATAGTTTTAAATCTAAAACTTACTAGGTAGAGCAAGCTTTTCTCTTAGTTTTGTCCAGGGTAAAATTAAAACAATAAGATAAATCTAAAATAAAAAAATATTTACATTTTAAACAAATTATTAAATGTTAAAGAATTACATTACTTAAATGCAGTTGAAAATTTTTAATGAATTTAGTATTTCGTAATTGTAAACTCAAACAATAAATGTAATAATTCAGTGGAAAAATATGAAGAAACAATAAAGTGCACAAGAAAAATGTGAAGGGTAAAAGATTTAATACATAAAGATAGTGGACAGGAAAAAGATATTCATATCCTAGCTTTGTGAATGATTTTGATTACGATAAAGTAAATACAATGGTGATATTTTTAAATGAACCGACGAAACAAATAGAGAAAACCGGAAAGTTTAAAATTTTCTAATTAAGAATAAATTATATAAATTTCAATTTTGGTAATGGAGAAATTCATAAAAAATTACATTAATTTGTCCATGTATAACATAAAAAATGATATAAACTTGTTCAAATGATGCAGAATTGTCTGTGAGAATGAAAAACCTATATAAATTTGTAGTTTTCAAAAAAAGATAAAAGATTGTTTTTAAAGAATTCAAGCATCATTTTATTGTTAAAAATTTCAGAACAGCTCTACTTAAAAAATTATCACAAATTCAAAATAATTTTTTTATAAAAATTTAAATAAAAGAATTTTTGATTTTACATGTTTGAAAAGCTAAAAAGTAAACAATCAATAGATTTTGATATTCTAAATAGGGTTAACTTACCAAACTGAAAATTATGGAACTAATAAACCAAAACAGCATGCCTCCATGCCCGAATAATCCTTTTTTGTCAACACGGATGAAATTTTCATCAGGAGCAGTTATTTCAAGAACACCCTTAAAAAAAGAAGACACTTTGGATGAGAAGAAAACAAATTTATATTGACAGAATAACAAATGGAATATCAAAAACAAAATGTCAGTTTTTTTCTCATAAAATACATTTTTAACACTAAAATTTAATGTTTTTTAATGAACTTCTCCATTTTAATTTCAAACCAAACATAGAAAATAAATTATACATTATAAATAATTTAGTTCTTAAAGTTAAGCTTATCAAAGCAATCATACTCTAAATGCCGATTAAAATTACAATATTTATGCTCACATTTATCTGGCAAATAAATTATTGATTATTTTAAATTATTTTATTTAATAATAATCTAAAAAATTTGAATGCACAGCATATAAATTTTTACATTATTTTAAAGATTCTAACTTAAATTAGTAAAATCAGGGTGTGCAGCCAAATTTTTTTAACAAAAAAAAACCTTAAAAAAATATTTTTACACACTTTATTAAACAAAATTGCATACCAATAAATTTCTTTCCTTATATTATTGAAAGTGCTTTATATATAAACATAAAATTAACGAATTGCAAAAACATTTACACAATCATGATAAATAAAAAAATTTTTATTGGCAAAGAACTCTGTCCTTAATTTTATTAAACAGCAACCAGCATAAAAACATAATTATGTACTTTATTCAATTATGCAAAATAGTTCATTTTATTTTAAAATTACAGTTAGTTACACTTTAATTTAAAAAAAAATATTGTGTGTAATTTTTCAAATTAAGTAAAAATTATTAATAAATGTATATAGAAAAAAAAATGTTCATAAGAATTAATTTTTTTGATCATACTGATTGGCATGTGTAGACAATTAAGCTTACAAAGAAAACATAAATACATTCTTATTAAAAATATAAATTAGTCAATGGCTTCCCAATAAATGAAGTAATTCAGCTCAATACTTTTTTAATCAAACTACAAAATAGTTTAAATAATTTTGAAAAGAAAATATAGTAAGTATTGAAGTGGTTCTTTTAATCGGAAGTAATTTATTATACAGTCCCTACATTTATTATATTTAACAAATCTGAGATTATGGAATTGTTACTCTCAAATGCTTTTAATAAAATGATAAAGAGAAGAATGAAATTTTCTTTTGAAATCACAAATTTGACGTACAGCATTTCTTAAGCATTAAATAAGTCAAGTGCCTCTCAATTCATATTTTTTTTAAAGTCTTGACCTTAAAACTTAAAACAATTTTTTTTATAAAATAACTCAAGAGCATTGAGCATTTCAATAACTAATTCAGTAAAATAAGACAATAAAAAACCTAACAGACTTCATATAATTAGTTCTTACATACTTACATCCTTTAGGTACAAACTCCCACAATTATAAAGCAGTAATTAATTTTTATCTTTATGAACTCAAATGAATAAAAGGGAGATTATTATTTCAAAATGATGAACAGTGGCGTGCCAACTTTTTTTTGACTGAGGAGGCGAGCCAATGCAAAGTCATAAACTTTGCCCGATTTAATATTTTAAAATTAGTTGTATTATTTTAATATTGTGATTTATCTAATTGCAATTATCTAAACTATTTCCGTTGCTTATGACGACTAGGACTTAACTATTACATTCACACCAATTTAGTTAACAAAAAATGATTTATCAATGGGAAACAAATTAAAAAGAAAAAAAATGTATTAAAATTTAATTAATGAAATTTGTAATTTTGCTCCTTTAAATTTGTTAATGCTGGGCAACATATATTTTATAGATACTTTTAATCATAAGGCCATAAAATGGTTTTTCGCTCCTCAAAAACACACTGAATTAAGAATAATTTGTGATTTACATTTTGATTCTGGCATAGATTAGAATTTAATAATGAATACAAATTTTCAGTATACAAAAAATGAAAATTAACTTAATCATATTACAGTACAGAACCCGTTATCCGGAAATCAGAAAACCGGAAAACCAAATAACCGGAACGAAATTCGATAAATTTTCCCGCCATTTTTGAAAAAACAAATGTTTTTCTCCTCATAAGATTTCAAGATTTTTCTTTCTTTTTTGAAAGATGTGAACCTTACCATCATTTTGGAAACAATCATTAGTGTATTACTTCATCGTTTTTTTTCTTCTTTTCAAGATTATTTCCAAATATATTTTTTTAGTTGAATTTGACAATAAAAAAAACGGCTTTTTGTAGCGATTCAGAAAACCGGAAAAATCAGTTATCCGGAATAGCGAAGGTCCCGATAGTTCCGGATAATCGGTTCCCTACTGTAATTTGATTTTAATGATAAAGCACAAGGTATAAAAACATTAAAACAAATGAAGAACGTAAAAGAGATTAATTTCTCAAATTGAATCTTATTTTATAATGACTTTGAATTTTAACAAGTTTTCTGATTTCTCTGGTTTATTCCAAGGTAAAAATTATTACAAAGAAAAAAATATATATACAACTTAAAACATATAAATATGCAGTAATTCAATGATGTAGAATTAACTTTATCATATTAATTAAGTTTTCATGATAAAGGACAAGGGATCAAAAAATTTAAACAAATGAAGGAATTAATTTTCATTTCAAAATTACTTTTAATTTTAACAACTCATCTGATTTCTCTGGTTTATCCCAGGGTAAAAATTACGATTACTTAAAAAGAAAAATATATGCAGATACACAAAGTAATATATATATATATATACAACTTCCAACGTGTCATATTTAAATATGTTTTTTATTTACAGAAGTATAATCTAAACACATTGCTAACTGTAAAATTATAACCAAAATTTTATTGTATATTAGAGGTTACATGGTTATTTTTTTTTAACTTAACAATGTAATATTATTTTTTGAATTACAGCTATTCAAAACAAAATTGGATAGCTGGATAGCGAAAAAGACTAATGGAAATTTAAAAGAATCTTTTGAAAAACCAAATGATATTGGGAAATTATGTTATATACTTTTAAGAATATTTAAAAAATTTCAAGTATAAATTGAATGAAATATATTTAAAGAATTTAAATTATTCTAACAAAATATAGAGAAAACAATTAACAAAAATATCATTAACATAAACAATGTAAAAGCTAAAATCCGATAAAAACGAAATGTAAAAAAATTATTACAATTAAACAAAACCTAAATCTGAAAAATTTGCTGTACTTTTAAAAATTATAACATACTTTGTATTAAGACTTATTATTTTATTAATGAGAATTACGAGTTACGGGTTACAAAATTAATCACAAAAATAAAAAAAAGGTCCCATTTAGCCTAAAAATGTTTGAAAAATAACAAGGGCTGAGGAATAAAAATTATTATAGAGAAAAGGAAAATCCGAAGAAAATAATACTTTTAAAAATAACTAACAAAAAATCAAAGAAAACTATGAAGTTTGAAAATTAAAACGTGAGGAAAGAACATTTAATAATACATGACTAAATATAGAAAGTAAATAAAGTCAGATATAAATCGTAATTACTCATTAAAACTCTTACAAGATTAAAACTCTTGACAATGAATTTTATTCCTGTCTTGACAATGAATTTTATTTGCTTCGGATTCTTAAAGAGAAAAATAAAATACAAAATGTGGAAAAATAAATAAAATTTAAGTAGTTTTATGTGTAGTGTTTTTCTCATCTTGTTCTAGTTTAATTTATCTGGATTTAAATCGAAATTGTCATGCTTAAAACAGAAAATAAAAATATTCAATTGATAAAGAGAAATATTCTCATTTTTAAGAAATGATAAATTACAATAGTGTTGATTGGATTAATTTTTTACCTCTATCAACAGCATTTATAATTTCAGCATTAAAATTTTTAAAAATTAATACTTTAAATTCAGAAAAATTATTCATGAGAAAAGCTTTCACAAAATTAATTAGTATAAAATTAATTAACACAATTTTAGCATCCAATTAAATTATGATAAAAAAAACGACTAAAAAAATAGGCAGAATTTTTTTCTCTCTTCAATGTTACTGAACGTGTCTTTTCCTTCCAATATTGCCCCATTCTTAAAATTATGTTTTTTGTTCAGTTAAAGATTCCATTACTGAGAATAATAAAATATTAAGGAAATTTTTAATGAAACTTCTTTCAAGAATAATTTTTTAACAATTTTATTGTTAAAAATGTAAATTTCAGTTAATTTGCTCGTATTAAGACAAAAATGATCTTTATTTACGCAAATCATCATTATTTAAATGAATTATTGTTGGTGTATAAAGTTTCTTCTTAAATGGGTAATTTCACATGAAAAAGAGAGAGTAAATGTATCACGGATTTGGTGTTTCAGTTCTGCTCTACGTAATCATATAATAAACATAATCATATATAATGGTTATTGTAATATTCCTTTATGAATAAATGTGATTGGTTCTCATGAATAATTATCACTTATATGGACAACACTTTTTATTTTAAACATGTATAAAAAAAATATGAAATAAAAGGTAAGTTAGTGACATGACTTCTCATGCCATTTCCGAGAACGCTTCTCTCTTATTTTAATTACTTTTTCGGAGGTGAGTGTGCGAAGCGCCCTCTGGCGAAGATGTCTGCACACTACACCCCCCACGCAAGATTGAAGTATCTCCCTTGATACTTAATCTGACAAACCATATAAATTGATTTTAAGCAACTATATCATAAATATATGAACTAAACTGACAATTAACATTCATCACTAATATTAACGAATATTTCAAATAATGCAGTTAGTTCAAATAATAAAACATTTTCAATAAGCAGATAATGCACTCAATTATTTAACATAACGTAGCATTAAACTATTAAAATTTATAACTTGCTTATAAAATCAAAATATATAAATAAATAAAAAACTTTAAATTATCAAAAAGTAAACAGTCAATATTTAAGTCATAGTACTTGGAAACAGGCGAGATAATGCATCCGCATGCAACATTTTGGAACCAGGGCAATGTTTTAAAGTTATATTATACTTTTGAAGAGCAAACACCCATCGCTGTAACCGAGATGACTGAGGAGCACACTTTGTTAAATACGGTAAAGGGTTGTGGTCAGTGTAAAATTCTATTTCAGAGCCAAATATCAACGACTCAAATTTCTTTAATGACCACACAATAGCGTAAGCTTCTCATTCTATAGTTGACCAGGCTTGTTGTGTTTTGGTCAATTTATGACTAGCGTAAGACACTGGGAAAATTTTATCCTTTATTCGCTGAGGAAGACAGGCTCCTATTCCAATCTGTGATGCATCTGAGTAAATGATGTAAGGATTACCGGGCACTGGTGTGTTAAGTGTTTGGGCTTCTGCAAGGGCTTGTTTAAGACGAGAGAACACAGAGTCATGCACTTTTCTCTAGGGAATTTCTTCTGGCACTCGCTTTTTTGTTAATTCTGTTAGAGGATACACTAATTCAGCATATTTCAGAATATATTCTCGGTAAAAACCACATAATCCAAGTACGCTTCTCAATTCTTTCTTAGTATTTGGTCTTGGAAGTTGTTTAATGACTCGAACTTTTTCTGGATTGGGCTGAAGTTCACCTGACCCAATGATATGTCCCAAAAACTTGATACTTGGTTTAGCGAAAGAACAGTGAAATTGAGTTCTCTAATCTTTTCAGAATCAACTCCAAATGTACTAGATGTTCTTCAAAACTATTAGAAAATATACCAATATCGTCTATATATGCTCGTGAAAACCTTTTAAATGGTGCTAAGGCCTTGTTCATGACTCTCTGAAACGTTGCTGCAGCATTTCGGAGTCCAAACGGCATAACTCGAAATCTGTATTGAGAATTGTGAGTTTTAAAGGAAATTAAATCATAACTTGCTTCCTCCATAGGAATAGCATAGTAACCTTTTAGAAGATCTAGGTTTGAGATTACATTAGCTTTCCCTATAGTATAGATTATCTCGGTAGTATCTTCCATTGGAAAATCGTCAGTTATAGTCACAGCATTCAACAATCGATAGTCGATGCACATCCGCATCCCTCCATCTTTTTTACTAACGCACACCACTGGATAAGCAATTTCAGCAGAACTCTCTTCTATTAGACCAGCATCTAAGAGCTCTTCTATTTGTTCGTCTACTTTTCTTTTCAAAGCATCCAGAATACGGTAGATATAAGGCCTCTTCCTCTCACTGTTAGGTATGAGTCGAATCTTATGCTCTTCAACATTTGCTCTTTTTAATTTTCCCGTCATAAGTTCTTGATGTTTACTCAGCAAAGAAAGTAATTTTCTTTTCTGATCATCACTCAAATGTTGTAAGACTAATTGTGAATCAAACATAACTTTTCCAATGCTCGTTTCAGGTACTGAAATAATTTCACCAAATTCGTCCTCATTTTCAAAAATCACCCCATTTGAATTAACTCTAGAATGAAATCTCCTTATCTTGTTTACATGCACTTGTTTTACTCTCCCATCTGGTAATTTTACCATGTAAGAATGTGGAGAACATTGCTTGACAATTTCTCCTGGACCAGTCCATCGGGCATATATTTTATTGGCAGAATCAGGGATTAAAAGCACTACCTGTTCACCGACACTGAAATTTCGTACTGAAGATCTTTTTATTAAAATAGTCACTGTATGCTTTCTGTTTGTTAGCAGCCATCAATGAAGCACTTTCAGCAGCCTTTTCCAGTCTGACTTTCAGTTCTTGAAGATAGTCAACAGCTGACTGAGACAAAGTGGTAGGGATTCTAATTTCACCAGACCAAGATGATTTCAAGATAGACAATGGACCTCGGGCCTCTCTACCATAAAGTAGCTTGAAAAGAGATACCCCAGTAGTGGTGTTTAGAGCCTCTCGGTACGAGAATAGTAGAAATGGTAATTGAAGGTCCCAACCTCTTGGATATTCACGCATTACGTGACGCAACATATCTTTAAGTACTTGGTTCCACCTTTCCACTAGTCCATTTGCAGCAGCATAACCCGGACAGGAGAATCTGGGACTCGAACCAATACGCTTCTGAAATTCTTGAGTTAGGGCAGACTTAAAATTAGTCCCCCGATCACTAGCTATAACGTTGGGTATACCAGTTCTTGTAAAAATTGTAAGTAAAGCGTCGCAAGTTGTTTCTGCAGATAGTGATTTCAACGGCACAGCTTCTGGCCAGCGAGTATTTTGATCAACAAGACAAAGTACATATTTGTGTCCTCTACTAGATGGTGGGTCTATAGGACCAATGACATCCACATTCACAATTTTGAAAGGAAGTTCGGGACGAACCACAGGAGTTATGGGCGCTCTATCGCCAATTTTCTCAGTTTTTCTAAGTTGGCACCCTTCACAAGTTTGGACAAATTCCGTTATATCTTTCCTCATATTCGGCCAGTAAAAACTATATTTTATTCGCTCTTTAGTTTTCCTAACCCCCATATGACCCCCAAAAACGGATTCGTGTGCCAATTTTAAAACTTTATTTAGCCTACATTTTGGTAAAACTAACTGCATAACTGATTCACTAAGAATTTTATTCTTATGGTAAATTAATCCATCCATTAAAATAAAATTGCCTTTATTTTGCTTTAATTCTGGAAGAATTTTTTCTAATGAAATGCAATTAGTTTGCTCTTCTTTTAATTTATAATAATCCGAAAACAATTTAGAATCTTCATTTAAAAACTTTGGCTCACTCCCACTCAATGAGCAACCTCTCTCTTCCCCCTCTGACAAAATATCCGTTTCATTAATTTGTTGTAATAACACGTGTGCTGATTCTTTTTCCAACGTGCACCGACTTTCATTGCTTTCCCCCTCGCAAGAACTCTCAAAGTCTGACGAAATCAGTTTCTCATACAAAAACGGTGGCATTAACGCATCTACATTTAATTTATCTGCCAATGCAATTATGCTTTCTACGGGATAATTTAATGTAGAATCTCCATTTAATGAGACCATTGCTTTTATTAACTTAGCCTCAACATGCTCATCAAACGCCGAACTCAAAATAATCTTTCCATATTCCTCATTATCGGCGCCAGGAATCAAATTCGAATTACAAACAAAAATTTGAGTACCAGAATCTATTACACATTTCAATTTCTTCCCCCCTCCCACGTACACTGATGCATACTTCAAAGGGTGAAGGTCTACAGATGGATAAAAATGTTCGGAGAAGATTTTTGCAATGACAGCATTTTCTTTTACTTTCATTTTCGAATATTTTTTCCCACAAGCTTTTGCTAAATGCTTTTCTCAACAAATGCAACATTCTAGTCTTTTATTTCTTTTCTTTTCTTTTGACTTCGGTTTTATTTCTTCGCGTCGTAACTGAGGCGTTATATACTTAGAATCATTTCGAGTGTAGTTTTGATTATAAGACAGGGGTTTTTGATAATTAGAATATGTATCAGAAAAAGATTTTCCTTTTGAGGCACAATACATATCGCATTCTTTACCCATTTGTACCGGTTTAAACCAATCTTGCTCTTGTTTGATATTTATATGCATCGCGGTTTCATGATCTAATGATTGATATAATTTATCGCTTACAATTAATGCCTTCAAAGTATTTAAATCCTATACATTTCTTAATCTACAATATTGTTCCCAACTAGTAGATAATCAAGTTGCAAAAATTGTACATGAGTTTCGCTTGACATACGAAGCGCTTTTTGAAAGTTTTGTAAACAAATTAGAGGTGTCGGTTTATACTCTTTTAAAATTACATTTTTCAATTTCCCATAGTCGTTTATTTCCTCATCTTTGATATAAACTAAAATGTTTATAGTTTTTTCTCCGAGAAGGTTTAGTAAAATTTCCCCTTTTAATTCCTGAGGTACATTTTTGCTTCGAAAAGCTCTCTCCAAAGACGAAAAGAATAAATTCCAACAATCTGTTCTTTTCGGAATAGGTACAGTTAAAGCTCGCACACTCTGAATATAGTTTTCCACTGATTTCGGCTGACTCGTGACTTCGCTTTCAGTACTACATTCTCTCGTACTCGCTAGTTTCGTTTTCTCAAAGTTTATTTTTTCTAGCTTAGCGTTTATTTTTGCTTTTTCTAGATTTATTTCTTCTAATTCTATCTGCGCTTCCGCACTTAATCGAGAGCTGCCTATCTTAGCTCTTTCAAATTCAATTTTTGCTTGCTGTTCTTCTCTCGACTTTCACTCAGCAATTATCGAATCAGCAAATTGTTCTACAAAAATCTTTATCGTTTTTATAATGCGCACTATTTAGAATTAAATTTCTCGAATCAATTACCTTCATATCGGCATTTATCAACTCCCAAATCTCCTCTGCAATTCATTTAAGATCCTCTTTTTTAGCCCCTTTAAACATTTTTAAATTCTTATATTTACAACTTTTAAATACAAACAATTTAAAAACTTAAACTCACGAAATATGTCCAAACAAGTGATTGAAGCAAAAAGAGTGCCTACCTCGTAGTCTTCAACGCTTTCAATTTATCCATGATCCTAGGAGACGGTGTCAGTGTAATATTCCTTTATGAATAAATGTGGTTGATTCTCAATAATAATTATCACTTATATGGACAACACTTTTTATTTTAAACATGTATAAAAAGAATATGAAATAAAAGGTAAGTTAGTGACATGATTTTATCTGACTTCTCAAGCCAGTTCCAAGAACGCTGAGCGAAGCGCCCTCTGGCGAAGATGTCTGCACACTTCAGTTATCATATAAGATAAAAATAAAATGGTAAATTTAGAAAATCAGAAAAAGGAAAAAAAAACACCTTTCAGAGCTGATATAATGCATTCTCAATCATGTTATTTTTCTGTTTTTAGAAATAACAGTTTTTCGGTCATTTTTATTTATTTATTTTAAGTTTATTAAACTACGATAAATATCACTATTGTGCAATAAAAATAGAAGAAAATTAATTTCAATAACATAAAGACAATGATGATCTTAAAGAACCAATATTAAAATGTACTTCCTAAAAGTCAAAAGGATGATCGAAAATACAAAAACAAATTTTTTATTTCAATATACTTTATTTCTTTCTTTCATTGACTGGGATTTTCTTAAGAAATTAAAGGTTGAATTTCATTTTTGAATAAAAACAAAGTTGTTTAAAAGCAAAAAGAATTCAAAATTTTGCAATTAAAAAAAATTAAATACGTAATATAAATCCACACACAAACAATAAAATCATGACCTAGTATACTATATAAATGTATTTGATATACGGACATAATAAAAACACTTATTGTACTAACAACTATATAAAACAATTCAGACAGTACATAATGTATAATTATTAAAGCATTAAATAATTTGATGAAATGAAAACATTTGCTTACCTCCTTCAAAAATTTATTTTAAGTTTTTTTGTTATTGAACGAGAAGCTTTATTAAGAATTGGAATTATTGATGAATGGCATGATTTATGTTAAAAAGAACTATTGCAAATAATTTATCAAACTGATGTAAAAAAATAATAATAATTTAAAACAATGAAACAAAATAAAAAAATGCCTTAATTTAAAATCGATAACTAAAATTATGTAATTAAATGAGGTAAAAAAGAAGACAAAGGAGCAAAAGGCCATAAAAATGAAAATTTAGGAGGCAAAGAAGCAAAAGTACTTTTATCCATAGTGTAACATGAGGTGGCTGTTTTTGAGGAGTCAAATAACTGTCTTTGTGGGTGGCTTGGAAAACCAGAATTATATGCCAAAGTGGGGGGAAAGGAAACTGCTGAAAATCAAGGGAGGTCTTGAAACCAATTTTTATCAGTGAAGGTTGCATTTTATTACTCTTTCCAGGGAAGGGTAAAAGAGATGACGTTGAGATGAGATTTTCGCATAATTTTATAGAAGATTACCATATATAAAAAAATCTTTGTCTTAAGAAAGACAGTTTTTTTTCTAAAACTACCAATTTAACTTAATTTTATTTTCATGAATGTTTAAATTTCAAAAATAGCTTTAAAGTAGAAAAAAATAGTACTTTTTTTCCAAAAGTTACCAATTTAACTTGACTTCATTCTCACAAAAGTCTAAATTTCAGAAGGGGCTAAAAACACTATTCGCCTTCCCCCCAATTAAATTTCAGAAGAAAAAAATGTTTTTATAAAAACTTTAATGTTAAAAAAAGTTTTTTTTCTTCTAAAATTACCAATTTAACTTAACTTTATTTTCAAGAATAGCTAAATTTCAGAAGGAGCGAAGCACATCATTTGCCCCCAACTTAAATTCACAGTAAAATAAAGTTTCAGACTTCGAAAATAACTTTAAAGTAGAAAAAGAAATGGTTCTTTTATTCTAAAGTTATCAATTTATTTTGACATTATTTTCACGAACGACTAAATTTCAGAAGGGGCGAAGCACATTATTTACCCCCCTCAATTTAAATTCACAGTAAAATAAAGTTTTTGATTTCGAAAATAGCTTAAAAGTAGAAAAAAAGAGTTTTTTTTTTCTAAAGTTACCAATAGAACTTAACTTTATTTTCAAGAATTGTTAAATTTCAGAAGAAGCGAAGTACATTATTTGCCCCCAACTTAAATTCACAGTAAATAAAGTTTTTGATTTCGAAAATAATTTTAAAGTCGAAAAAGAAATGGATCTTTCTTTTCTGCTTAAAGTCACCAATTTAACTTGACTTCATTCTCATGAATGTCTAAATTTCAGAAGTACACTATTTGCCTCTTCAATTAAATTTAAGACAAAATTGAAAAAAAAAGAATGTTTTTTCCTAAAATTACCAATTTTATTTGGATTTATTTCTTGATTCATATTTATTATAACCTCTTACTTTAATTTCAGAAGAAAATGAGGTTTTCTACTTGGAAAATAGCTATGAAGTTCAATTAAAAAGTTTATTTTTTTACTATTTTTTAATCAGAATTTTACTTGATTTTATTTTCTTCAATGTTCACATTTCAGGAGGGGCGAAATACATTGTTTGCCCTTGAAATACATACTTGCCCCCTCTGCCCCCCTCCCCTGCTAGCACGCCACTGATGATGAAGCTTTATGATTGTTTACTGCTTTGGACCCACATGAAAATATTTAATTGGTGAAAGATCCTCAAGCCAAGTTCAAGGATTGTGATACTATCTAAAAATAGAACAGTGTAAAAAGACGTCATGGGCAATGTAACGATGCTATGTAAACAATGCAGATGATGTAAACAATTTCAGTGAAGAAATTTTCAAGAAAAAATAATTTTATTTGCTAGTGAGATTCTCAGTTTGATTTCAAAGGGTGGGAAGAATGAAGCCTGATATCAGAAGCCTCTTGCAAAATGCGAAGAATCTGAACCATGTGAAGTGTGAACCCATGAGTAGTTCACCCAACATGTAAAACTCATGTAAATGCTACTCATCCTGAAAATACAAAATTTGAGTTCTATCAGTCAGGGTTTCTGAGTTATTATATTTTAAAAAAGTCATAAATCAAAAATGTGATTTTTCAAGATAAAATTTGTTTGATATCGTTCAAATTTTATCCATTCAAAATTAAATTTTTTAAAATGATTATTTTTGTACCTTAAAGCTTAAATATTTTTTGACTTGTATTAAATTAAACAATAAAAAAATTATAAATAATTACAAAAAATTATTTTTTTCATGGAATTAATTCTATTTGAATAAAAAAAAATTATAAGTGCGTGAAAATTTTTTTGAATGCCTGAAAAATTCCATGAACATTAACGAGTTAAAACTTTTGACGTTTCTCCTGACCAAACTTTAGGGACCATATTTTCCAATTGCAGCTACTCCCATATTTTGAGAGTCAAGAATCAGAATTTTTTCCAAAAAAAAGGTATGTTTATTCAGGGAAAGAATGTTCTTCTATCTGATTTCATAACTTTAAATATTGTCTCCTCTCACATTTATGATAAGGCTTGAACACTTAAGTCCTAGTGTACATGAAAATCACATCATTAGATCAAAAATTATTCAGGGTGTTCTTTTTTATTTCACGCACTCTACTTTTAAACAGGTTAGTTAATTGAACTAAATTGTTGCAATAAAAATATACTACACCAACTTGTAACTGTTTAACAAACAGAAGAGTTTGAAATTACTGAAATAAAATTAGGACTTGAAATAAAATCTTTAGAACTAGGTACATGAATTGAGCTGTATGAGAAAATGGAAATCTTAGTTATTAATGCAAAATTTTAATACTAAGAACATGTTAAAATTTATTTAAAAGTATTGTTTTGAAAACTAAATACAAACAAATTCACTTAAATAAATAAACCCAGTTGTGTTAAATGTTTTTTTAATTTCCCCTTTCGCTTTTTAGTACAAAAAAGCAAAATGGGAAAATAATAAAGCCTGTTAAGAAGGATTTTCTTCTTTTTAATATCAACATGTTAAGATTTCTAATTTTATAATCGGCCTTGAACAGCTGACCCAATTTTGGGTTTACGACTACTTAAGTTCAACTCTGTAGCCTTATAATTTTGAACCCAATCCAGAAGACAAGGTAATTTCTGGATAAAGTATTTGGACTGTGGTGACCCATAACTATTCTCCCTTTCCTTTATGCGTCAATCACAATTTTCACGAAGTGAAACTTTTAATTTGAAACTGAAACCCAAAATTGGGAACTGAAACTAAAATCTGTCTATCAAAATTCTAATCCAATAATATAATTTCTCAAATTAAATCTAGCCAATCATTGCACATTAAAGGTGTGGCTAATTCATTTCTCTGGTGAGATCCGAACCGAACACAGCATCTTTTCTCTGCTAAAACTCATTGCAAACGGACGTGTAGTCCTATCTCTCTATAATCTTATTATTTTGTCGTAGCGTATATGTTTGTGATGTGGTTAATAAAATTTTAATGTTTAACCTGTAAACCTTCTGATACTTTAAGTGTACCTACACACCACAATACCATAGGACAAATTTGCCATCATGGAGGACTTTTTGATGGAACTAACATACATTTGCATTACATGAAGAGGAAAAACATGAAAACCTCGCAGAGTTAGCCTGACAGCAAGGAGACTCTAACCCATGATTTGTCAACCACTGAGAATATTTTTTTGTCAGAACTGTCGTCAGTGCGAGCTGATTGCGAAACTTGTATTGACCAAACATTGCTGAGAGTCAAACCCGGGTCATCTCATTAGAGGTGAGCGCTTTATCCCCTGAGCCACCATGGCTGAAAGCTAATGAAGATTTTAAAAAAAGTATTTTCAAATTGAAAGAGATAAAAAACTTAATGCAATGATGTATTTAGGTAACATTTTTCAAAAGTGTATTTGGCAGATTTTTAATCTGGATAACTCAAATATAACACACGCAATTTAGTGTAGAAAATATGTATACTTTAAGAGATTTTCAAAGACAACACATAAAAGCATTGCAAAAATCTAGCTAGTAATGAAAATTCAACAGAGTGATGAGCTGCTATTTTTAATATTTAATATAGAAAACAAAAAGCCTGATAGTTTAAACAATAGTTGCAGTTTGTACGTAAAATATTATATGCATAATAAAACATAGATAATGTGTATAAGTACATTAATTCGCATAATTTAGATTTTCTTTTTTTACTCTCATATGAATGAAGGAAAAAGGTAAAAATAAATCTGGTTTTCAGAATAATGCAAGCAATAAATAGTGCTATACTGAATTCAGAAAACAGAATATAAGGTTTTGGAATTAAATACTTATTGATATTGCACTCAAGAAATATATAAGTCATTTTAAACTTACTTGAAGTCCAGAATAAACAGATGAGAGAAGAGATGTCACCAGTAAAACTCTTCTTATGCTTGTTTGACTATCAAGATGCCCTAAAGAAACAAGTAGGAAATGCGTATAGAAAAAAAATTATGCAAAAGAATGTAATGAAACTGACTATGCTTAACAAAATAACTTGGCACAATTTTAAAAGCTGTAGAATGTTATGTTGAACAAAAGAAAAAAAACTGCTCTATGATTTTTAGGAATTTCAATAAGTGGGGGATTTTTAATTTTCAAACTTAAGAAAACTTTGAATTCAGTTTTGTGTGCTTAAAGTGTCAATTAAAATTCTTTGTATAAAGTATTCCACTTTGAAGGCGACAATTTTTTGAACAATGTGTAACTAACCAATTTGATTTAATTTTTGTTCATGTTGGTCAGAAAATGTTAATAATAATTTTTGGTGTATATTATGTAATGAAATTACTAAACTTTATTCTATTTTATATAATCATAATTTAATTAATAATAAGTCACGAAATATGTTATTTTTATATTAAATTTAAAAAAAAAATAATTAAAAAAAATTTGTCAATCAGAAATAGATAACTTGTTATGATTTGTGAAACATAAAGAAAAATGCAAGAATATCCAACTTGATAAAAAGCAAAAATAATATACTTTGTATTTAAAAAAGAAAATAAATCCTAATAATTAATGTTAAGATTGAATAATAATTTTATTTAATGATTATATTAGGCATGATTCCTTTAAAGTTGAATTGTGATTAAATCAGTAGAACATAAAATTATTGAAAAAATAATTAAAAGTTCATATTTAAGAATTTTGATAAATAAGTATCATTAATCAATAATTCTTCAGTATAAAAGTCAGTAATTTTGAAAAAAAGGACTGACAAACTTTAAAGAGCCTCGGCTTTCTCTCAGTTTCACTATAAAATATCACAAATATGTAAAATTGCATTATATTAAGTCTGTGATGAAAAAAATTGATAAATGAGTCATTTAAGTCTTGAAGAGTTGACACAATCAATTAAGAGCATGACTAACTGAGAAAACCGTTAAACTTCTAATGATTCATTCTGACCTCCATGTTGGTTAAAACAAGGTAAGCCACACATATAATCTTCTGTATTCAATCTTAAACTGTTTTATAAAATGAACTGAATTCATTTACTTGAAAACTGATGTAAAATCTTCCAATAAAGCTAAGTACAGTAGAGAACCATTTATTCGGTATCCAGATAATCGGGAAAAATTTTGTTTGGTTTTCCCGCCATTTTAAACTCGAACGATTATGGAAAAAAAGCGGAAATTGGACTCATCCTTGAAGTTGAGTAGAGGAAAATTTGAGAAAGGGGAGAATTTTCCCCCCTGTTTACCCAGAGAAACGTCATTTCTTCCATGATCTTGAGGATCTTTAGATTGAGAGGAGGCAGGGAAGGGACGAATGTTTTATTTTCTCCTTTAGGCCGTCAATCATACTCAAAGGAGTGGCATGATGATTTCATTTTCGCTTTGATTTACGAGGGGGTGGGGGAAAATGCATTGCACATGCATATCAGTGAACAGAAGATGAAAGAGAAAAGTATATTTATCTATTTGACATCGCTTAATAAAAATAAAATCTTTTTCCTTTGAATAAATTCTGATTCTTTGGAAGTGCGGTATCATTTGCAAGTTTTTCTTGATGTGGAATCACATCCGCTTTAATTAAAAATCGTGTTTTTATAATAAAAAAAAATTAAGAGAATTGTTTATTAACATACGACTATTTTATGAAGCAGATTGCAGTTTTGTTTTTCTGATTCCACTATGTTTGTCTTCTTTTCACGATAAACTTCGCATTCAATAAATTAATTCATTTTATTCATAAATTTTATCATTAGGTTTTTCTTTAAAATTCCGTTGATCTTGCTTTGTTCCGGGTTTTAATATTTATGCTAGTGCCGTTTTTAACTATCATTTCGGTTCGATAAGTTTTATTGTTTTATTCAGATTAATAAGTTTTCCTTTTATTTTATCGTTCCCTCCCTTATAATTAGGTATAGAATATATTGTGTTATTTAATCATTGGTTTTGTTTATATAAGTTAATTAATGAATTGTAATTATTTTTAAAAAATAAGTATGAGAATTTTGTATTTTTTAAACTTGTTTTTCTTGTCTAACTTGTAAATTTTTTTTCCTTTTAAATGTTATTTTTCTACCAAATATTTTTTTCTTTTAAATTTAGGAGTGCTTTTTTTTCTTCTCTTACCTTAAAATGTGTTAAACTTTTTCCTTGAATTTCGGGTTCGATAAAACATCGATTAATGACACTTTCCGGTCAATCCAGAAAACATGGAAATTCAGACATCCGGGATAGCGATGGTCCTGAGCATCCCGGATAATTGGTTCTATACTGTACTTCTCTTGCTTATAATTGTCAATAACTTTGCTTTCTAATGAGGATTGCAATTTTTGTGTGCCTTGCATGAAGTTAAATATTATATTGAGTTGTTTAGATTTTTATTAAAGGTTTAGTTTTTAATCACGAGAGTCTTTAAATTTATCTTTAGTAAAATCTTTCTGCTAAATTATATCACAAAAATAAAGCAAATCCAAAAACCCATTAACACTAAGATGATCAATCTGATTAATAAAACCAAAAATTTTAAATTATAAAAAAAAATTTCTTCTTATAGTTTCTTAATTTAAGTAAAAGCCTAAAGCAATTTTTACTTGTGCACAATTATCTAACCTTAATATTTTCAAACTGATAAAGATCAATTGTTGAAACAGATATAACAATAAGACTTTTTCTACGCATTTAACTCAATCAATTATGGATAGATTATATACTTCTTGGTTAATAAATTACACAACTTATTGACTCAGTTTCAAGAAGCTACAAGAGACAGAAAAAGAGGGTAATTCATTGTAAAGATATTAATTAAAAGGGATATTGTTTCGTTATATATATTGAACATATTAATATCTCTCTATATAAGTAAATAAATGTAAATAACTCACCAAATGCTAGACCAAAAATCAGAACACTGATTTCAGTAGCAAGTAAGAAACATCGTACAATGACCCATAAAATCTTAAAGAAAAAAAATTTATTATGAACTCAAATTTTTAAATACATCATTTATTTTAGAAAAATATATTTATTTAATCCTAATACAGTGCCCGCCGCTAATAAAATCAGCCGCTTTATAAACTCAAATTGGCAGGAACCGAATCGTTACAATATTAATACATGTTAAAAACAACCTTTAATAAAATCAATGCCGCCGCTTTTTCAAATCAAAATTTTGACTACATAATAAATCAAAAGTGCAATATTTCAGTTCGTTTTGTTCTTAGTTGTAAATTTTATTCTTCCGAAGTTTAAAGATTTTTTTAGAAGAAGCAACAGTTACTCACAAACCTGTGAAACAGGTGTGGTTAGCACTTTCCTGCGATATACATAGTGTAAGAGTTAAGGAAAAATGTGGGTGGTAGGCGGCGAGTTCATAGAAATCAATTTATCAGTATTAATTCCTTGACTTGAATGAAGTTTGGAGAAACCTATCTCACTCAAGAGGGGGTCGAATTCTTATCTTACTTTTTATTGAATAAACCATAGAGGGGAGAGAAGTTTCTTTTGTTATCTATCTTAACAGAGAACATGAATAGATTTCCAAAAACTGTCTGTGCTCATGTTTCATATTATTTAAGCTGTTTGAGTAAATTATAGTTAGAGTTAGAGCACATATCATTTTTAAGTTCGTTTGGTGTTAAATTTTATCAGCATGCCGAAAAGGAAGGATTCGAGTCTTAAAGATAAATTCTAAGTGTTACAAAACTATGATAAGCTTCCAACTTGAAGCTTCAATGGAGATGGAGATGGGGCTGATAACTGTTTCGAAGAAATGCTCAGCAATGAAGAAAATGAAATGAACGAGAATTTTTCACGTTACGTAGCTATTGACGATAACCTGCAAACATCAGGAGAAAAATCTGATTCCGAAATTGCTACAGACATCAAAAATTGCAAAGTTATTTCCAATCAAGAAATGGAGGAATCAGACTCAGAAGATGAAATAAACTCATCAGTGCCATCTTCAATGGAAGTCAGAAAAGCACTTAGTGTATTGCGGCAAGCTTTAGAACAAAGAGGAGGAATATCGAAAACTATAAAAACTTCTATAAACTCTCAAATGATGTTGAAAAGTTAATTTCAAATACTGCAACTCAAACAACCGTTGATCGGATTTTTGCAAAACTTTTGTAAATTTAATCTTATGTAGGGTTTTACTTTATTAAAATAATTAAATTAGTTAAAATAAAGCATTAATGTTGTCATTATTTCAGCTTTTAAAGTGTGTGCATTAAGAATATATATAGCAAAAATTTGATTCCCCCCCCCCTTCAAATGGTGAATCGCCTCTTAATAAAATCATCTGCTTAATAAAATCAAAAGAGCATAAAACGAAAGTGATTTTAATAAACGGCGGACACTGTACAACAAAAACACAAATTGACATTAAAAAAAATTGAATTGAGGATGCAAAAACTATCAAAATTAATTGTTTTTCTTAATTTGAAAATTACAGTAAAAATATAGAAATGTAATTGAGTGTATAGTCTGTTCAACGAGAACTGATAGTGAAAGTAAACAAAGCGGCGTGCTATTTGGCACAATACCGTTGTCTGCTTGGCGCCAGAATAATGACAAATAGCGCCTATTAGTCAAGCAAAAACTCTTATTTCTTAGAGGGCTGTTTGTTTTGCCGTGGTGTCTTTTTGCAGGTGTTTCATGAGCAATATGGAAAATAAAGTGATGGATTTAAGTCCTCGTAAAAAATGGCAGAAGAAATCTTACATAAGTAAAGCTGAGAAGGAAATAATATTAAACATTTATAAAACAGAAGTGCATTCAAAACCAGATGTTCCAATCATTGATGTGACTGCCCATGCGGCTTCTGCATCGGGAGTTAGCACAGCTTCTGTTTACAGAATTATTAAAGAATATAAAAGGGATGGTATATTAAATTCATCGAAGAGGATTAAATCTTGTAAAACTTTTTTGGATGACATTGACGATTTCGACAAAAATGCTGTAAGAAGAAAAGTTCATGATATTTTCCGCCCTAACGAAATTCCGACAATAAACAAAGATGATTCTGATTTACCAAACTTGAAAAGAACGACATTTTATTCCCTGTTTAAAAAAATTAGGCTTCAAACATCAAAAACGAAGACAGAAGAGCTCACTCATTGAAAAAGATGAAATAATTCTCTGGAGGCGAAGATATTTAAGAACAATTAGCAGAATGAGACAAGAAGAAAGAAAAATTTATTATATGGATGAGACACGGTTGAATGGTGGACATACGCAAGACAAAGTGTGGAATGATATGTCCATTATCTCGTCAAAACAGGCATTTTTATCTGGCCTGTCTTTATCAGGCATTTTATCTCAGGCATTTTATCTTTTATCTAAATATCAATTCCAACGACCAGGATTCTACAAGTTCTGAGAGTGAATCCTGAGATAAGTACCTAGTTTGATTTTTGCTTTTTAATTATATAATTATTCGTTATTATCCCTGATTAATTCATCATTAGTATAGTAATTCTTAAAATTTTGTTCTTTTCTGCGTAGTTTAACATAATTATTTTTATTTTGGTACAGCTGTTAATTAATTACAGAAATTCAAATGCTACGTAAAATTAGATAATTTTGATACTTCATTCTATTTTCAAAAACCTATTGAATTCGAGGTTTACAAACTTTTTTTTATAGCTTAAGTGGGTATATTTTTCTTAACAAAAGATTTTGTGAGACATATAAAAAAGTCTTCTAGTTTCTGTTAGTGTAATTATTTTCGTAATACTTCCCTTCGAAAAATAAAGATAACAGTATCAAATATAACAACAGTAAACTTCAAATATATTTTCAAATCAATAGGTGAAACATAAAACTATTTTAAATATTATTTAACTTTTAATAAATTTTAAAAAAAAATTGTAATTAAGAAAATAAAGAGTATTTTTTTTAACATACTCATTCAATTCTATACGACTATTATGATGAAATTATAAAAGTTATGTTTTGCATAGATATTTATGCAAAATATATTAAAACTAATTTAATTTAAACTTAAAAAAAAACATTAAAACTATTCTCAAAATAAAATTACATGTTTACTGAAACAATTAGAAACATATTTTCATGCAAATATTTTAATTTTGCACTTTCTTATCTAATTTTAAGGTATCCAAAACCGAGTATGGATATCGTTTTTCTATAAGAGCGAAAGCTCTGTCGATTGAAACAAAATCGCCCATTCACGGAAGGAGCCGTTGAAGTGGCAAACGTTGGCGATCAAACAGCAGCCCTTATGTTTACCTCCACTATCAGTTCTCGTTGAACAGACTATAGTGTTGCTACAACTCTCTTTCCTTTTCATGAGTATCAGTCAGCCTATTTCTGCCCAAACTGTCTGACTGCTTGAGGTAGCCTCTCTGTGAATAAATTAAGTAGTTTTGGTCTGCCAATTTTTGGTTAAGAAAGAAAAAACCTGAGAAGAGGGGCAGGACAGAGGTGAAGAAGAGAGAGTTAAGACATGGAGCTCTAAAGTAGCAACCACCGAATGAGCTAGGGATAGAAAAATGACGTCATTTTGACGTCACGTTTCTACCCCTAGGGAAAACCTGAAACCTCGCGCTTTCGAACGGATTTTGCTAATGGGCTACAATCTTCATTTTTCCTCTCATCTATCGGATGTATTTCATCTAATAATTTGCTGGTGATAGCGATTCGAACAGGATGTGCAGACGTGCCAACCTAGCAAAATTAACATTCAGGAGTTTCCCTAACAAGAATTCAGGAGATTTCAGGTGGGGTAAAAAAAGGTGCATGGTATGCAACATTTGGCACTTCTAAGGAATTTTAAGTAAAAAATTTATTAAATATAAGAATGCAAGAAATTTTACACACTAATAGAGCAATAATTGTTTAAAAATATTAAATGGAAATAAAATAATTAAACACAGATTTAGCAACACAAAACTATATTAGGTAGATACTCTTTAAATAAATACCATTTCCTTAATAAAACATTATTCAAAAACCCTTGACGCTGTAATAAAAATGCACAAAAACTTTTAAAAAATAAACAAATTGAATAACTATTTTATTTTAAAAAACCAATTCAATACTAATGTATAAAAATACTAATGTCTGTACAATAAAGAACCAATTATCCGGGATGCTCGGGACCATCGCTATCCCGGATGTCTTAATTTCCCGGTTTCCTGGATCGACAAAAAAGTGTCGTTAATCGATGTTTTATCAAACCCAAATTACAAGGAAAAAATGTAAACACATTTTAAAGTAAGAGAAAAAAGAAAAGCACTCCTAAATCTAAAAAGGAAAAAAATTGTAGAAAAATAAAATTTAAAAGAATAAAAAAATTTGCAAGTTTAGACAAGAAAAACAAGTTTAAAAAATAATTACGATTCCTAAATCAACTAATAAACAAAACCAATGATTAAATAACGCAATATATTTCAGGGGGGGGGGCGAAAATAAAAGGAAAACCTATTAATCTAAATAAAAACAACACTTGAAAATTATCGAACCGAAACGATAGTTAAAAAACGGCACTAGCATAAATATTAAAACCTAGAACAAGGCAAGATCAACGGACTTTTAAAAAAAAAAAACTAATGAAAAAATTTGGTAATACAAATAATTTTATTGAGTGCAAAATTTATCATGAAAAAAAAAAAAAAAAAACGTAGTGGAATCAGAAAAACGAAACTGCAATCTGCTTCATAAAATAATTGTATGCTTAAATTAATAAACAATTCTCCTTTTTTTTAAAATAAAAACGCGATTTTTAATTAAAGCAGGTGTGATTCCACATCAAGAAAAACTTGCGAATGATACCGCACTTCCAAGGAATCAGAATTTATTCAAAAGAAAAACATTTTATTTTTATTAATCGATGTCAAATAGATAAATATATTTTTCTCTTTCATCTTCTGTTCACTGATATGCATGTGCAATGCATTTTCCCCACCCCCTCGTAAATCAAACAGCAAACGAAATCATCATGCCACTCCTTTGAGTTTAATGACCTAAAAGAGAATAAAGATCTAAAATCTTCAAGGTCGCGGAAGAAATGACGTTTCTCTGGGTAAACGGGGGAAAAAATTCTTCCCTTCCTCACATTTTCCTCTACTCAACTTCAAGGATTAGTCCAGTTTCCGCTTTTTTTTTCATATCGTTTTAGTTCAAAATGGCGGGAGAACAGAGCAAATTTTTTTTCCGGATTATCTGGATACCAGATAAATGGTTCTCTACTGTATGCATGAAAAAAAGAGTTGCAGACTTAGCTCTCCGCAATTAAGTTTTGCTAAAGTCATTGTTACATGATTTGTTGAAATTGATCCATACTTCCGTTTCGACTTAAGACATCCTTGAAAAATTTTTTTTTTTTTTTTTTTTTTAAAATATACGAAGATTAAGCGAATAATTGATATCACGTTGCTAGTTTACGAGCTTGTTGCCAACCGTGGAAAAATACGCATTAAAAACTATAAAAACAGCAAGATACAATATCAATTCCAACTATCGAGAGTACGAGTTTCCCCACTCCTGAACGGACGACACTCGATAACGACATGTGACGTCATTGCATTCAACTCCACACGAAAGAAGAGGAAGATTTCACCCGCCCCCAGTGTAAGGGGGCGGGTGAAATAGGAGTGTTAAGAGGTAACGTTGAAGAGGGGGGGAAATAAAGCATGTTCAGCTACGCTTCAGGCAGATGGTAGTTTGATAAGAGGGGATGGAATTCAAGCTGAAAGAAAAACTTACTTTCGCACTCGCGGAAAAATTAGGTAATTTTGAATTTGGCCGTCGATCGCAGTAAAATTCGGGAGTTTTTCAAATCAATTCCGGAGGGCGGGAGAATAACTCAAAATTCGGGAGACTCCCGCAAAATGCGGGAGAGTTGGCACGTCTGGATGTGTCTAACGCTGGGATTAAATTAGATTTCCGATTTCAAAGATAATTTTTACCCAGATATTTTATGATTTTTTATTACAGTACAGAACCCGTTATCCGGAAATCAGAAAACCGGAAAACCAAAAAACCGGAACGAAATTCAATAAATTTTCTCGCCATTATTTAAAAAAAAATTTTTTTCCTCATAAGATTTTAAGATTTTTCTTTCTTTTTTGAAAGATGTTTACCTTACCATCATTTTGGAAATAATCATAGTGTATTACTTCATCGTTTTTTCTTCTTTTTAAGATTATTTCCAATTTTTTTTAATTTTTTAGTTGGGTTTAACAATAAAAAAACAGTTTTTTGTAGCGATTCAGAAAACCGGAAAAATCATTTATCCGGAATTGCGATGGTCCCAATCGTTCCGGATAATCGGTTCCCTACTGTATCAATTACCTAGATATTTTATGAATGTATTTCAGACATAATTTTTTCTCTCACAATTCTATTAGTATTTCATATAATAAATCGATTGAATTATTAGTTTCTTGCAGAACTATAATAAAATCTATAATAATCTTGCACAACTTTAAATAGAACGTTAAAAAAAAATTTCTCCAAATTTTTGCATATTATTAGCCATAATAAGTTTAGTATAATTATTGCCGTGTTTTTATTAACTTTTATATTTACTACCTTTTAATACACTGGTTATCATAAATTAAGGAAAATTCACAAAAATCGCGATAACTCAAGAAATTACACATGGAATTTTATGAAACTTACCCACAATATACAACACATAGTAAGGTATTAAACAACATAAAAAGAAATTATCAGACATTAATAGTAGTATAGAAATTAGCACATGTATAAAATAAACAAATTGGAAGTATCGGTTTGCAATAGAAAAAGTACCTTTAATATGGAATATGATTGCCTCTAGAAGCAATACAGCACAAACAGCGATGTGTGATGCTTTCAATTATGCGGTCTATCAGTTCAATAGGAAGTGAGAGCCATTGCTCTTGTAAAGCAGTTGCAAGCGTGGCAAGGGTCTGAGGGGGCGGATTGATGGCAGATACACGCCTCCCTAGAGCATCCCAAACGTGCTCGATAGGATTCAAGTCCGGGGATCGAGCTGGCCACTCCATGCGAGTAATTGTTTCCTGTTGAAGATAATCATCAACAATGCGAGCTCTGTGTGGTCTTGCATTATCGTCCTGTAACAGGAAGCAATCACCAATTGCCCCGGCATATGGGCGCACATAAGCATCAAGGATGTTGTCTCGATAAACCTGAGCATTCACGGTTCCCCTTGGAAAGACATGGAGGTATGTGCGCCCTCCTAAGGATATGCCTCCCCAAACACAGACACTGCCTCTTCCGTATGCATCTCTTTCACGGATGTTTGATGGATGATAACGGGTCCCAGGTTCTCTCCATATCAAATAACGTCTACTGTCACTTTCTAGACTAAACCTGGACTCATCCGTAAAGAGAACAGGCCTCCATTGATCTGACGTCCAGTGGACATGTTGTCGGGCCCACTGCAAACGGTCTCTCCTATGGCGTGATGTGAGCGGCACGCAAATGGCTGGTCGTCTCGCATACAGACCACCTTCGTGGAGCCTTCTGCGCACAGTTGACGTTGACACCAACCTTCCGGTGGCTGCAGCAAGAGAGGATCTAAGATGTGTCGGAGTAGCGGTTCTATTCCTGCGTGCACTTAATGTCAAATATCGGTCATCGGCACTGGTCGTAACAGTTGGCCGTCCTTGACTGAACCTCCTAGATGCCGAATCTGTGGTTTGAAATTGCCTCCAAAGTCTATGAACCACAGATGGACTCACATTTAGCCATCTGGCCACTTCTGATTGACTCTGCCCTGCCTCTAGTCTCCCGATGGCTCTCCATCGTAGTTCTTCAGGCAAATGATGCCTAGAGGTCATTATTACGAATTGGCTATCTCAGATTTTCAATGTCGCAATCACAGTAAAATTTGTGTGCTTTCTCTCAAACTTGGACTTTTATGCTCCAGGCAGATGACGTAAGCCGAGTGCAGCGCCACTAATTTGCATATTGCAATTTTACTCAGCTACTCTTAGTGGACAACATATGCAAATTTTGCACGGTTTGGCTTACTTTTGAAAGAGTTATCGCTATTTTTGTGATTTTTCCTTAATTTATGATAACCAGTGTATTTTCAAAATATTTAGAGAAGAAAAATGCATCATAGTTTAATGAAAAACTCATTTCTTAGTAAAATTGTGCAATTTTTCCTTAAAAAAAATTGGTGAGTTACAACTGAGATTAGTACATAATAAATAACATTACTTTAACTAATTCGTATATAATATAAATAAGAATTAATATAAATTGTATACTTATTTTTCATCCACTGCACAATTTTGTACAGTACAGAACCCGTTATCCGGAAATCAGAAAACCGGAACAAAATTCAATACATTTTCCCGCCATTTTTTAAAAAAAATAAAATTTTTTTTCCTCATAAGGTTTTAGGATTTTTCATTCTTTTTTGAAAGATGTTTACCTTACCATCATTTTGGAAATAATCATTAGTGTATTACTCCATCATTTTTTCTTCCTTTTAAGATTATTTCCAAAAAAAATTTTTTTTAGTTGGGTTTAGCATTAAAAAAACGGCTTTTTGCAGCGATTCAGAAAACCGGAAAAATCAGTTATCCGGAATAGCGATGGTCCCGATCGTTCCGAATAATCTGTTCCCTACTGTATTAGATATTTGAAATAACAGAAGCTTTTACAATATAATTGTTTTTTGAAATTGATTAGTTGATTACTTTGGATGCATAATTAGGAAACATGATGTCATTTATTTTCACTTGGTCTTCTGAGTTGGGTAGAATATAAGTGGGTAATATGAAGAAAGGAAACTTTTTCAATATAATCGTTTTCGAATTATTATAAAGTTGCAGATAAATTTAGATGCATAATAGAAACCTTTTCATTATTTTTTTATTTTTCTGTTCATCTTTGAAAATGAGAAAATTTCCCCTTTTATTTTCTAGGACAAAAAGATATTTTTTACTCTTATATCTATAATACCAAAATATATTCGACAATTTATTTTTTAAAAAATTATGTATTATTTTAGGAGTAAAACTTGTTAAGATTATGATTAAAAAATTTCTAAAATCACATTTTTAAAATTTTTTTTGTTAGAAATAGCATTAAAAAAGTAATTGAATAAGAAAAACGTTTTAGTTATTTCTTCATCTTCTGTTTGATATTTGACCTTTTTAAATTACTTACTCTTTAATAGAATGGTAAATATCAAATTTTAAGGTGAAAAAAAAAACTTAAGCATAATTTTCTTTTCTGTTTTAAGATTCTCTATTAAATATCAACTAAGTTATTCTAGAAATATTCGCTTATATTCATTTGTAATTATTAAACTAGCAATATTTTTTTTTCAAATAATACTTTAGATTGTCTTAATGTATGCACTTAATTCTACTTCAAAAAGTTTTTAATGAAATTATGCGACGTGTAAAAAAAGAGAATTTCTTTTGAATTACTTTTGCATAATTCATTTGTACACAGATTGGTAAAATCATAAGAAAAAAAAATATCCTGCATCAATCAGAAAAAAAATTGAGAACTTTGTTATTAAAAATGAGTGCAATAAGAACTAATTGACATTTGCATCGCGTTAAAATACTAACATGAATTTGTTGTAAAATAAATTCACGAATAATCATTATGGCCAGACCGACAGCAATGAAATTGTATAATTAAAGTTTCTAACTCCCAAAAGTTCAAACAAAGTTCTTACGACTTGGCACCCTTGTCTTCTGAGTTGGATTCAATATAAGAGCTTAATAAAACGAGCGGAATATAAAGAAAAGAAACTTTTTCAATAAAATTGTTTTGGAATTATTATAAAGTTGCTGATAAATTTAGATGCATAATTACGAAACCTTTTTATTATTATTTATTTTCTTATTTTTTTTATTACTTATTTTCTTAATTTTTCTACTCCCTTAATTTTCCCGTTCTAAATATTCCAAGAAAAAATTATTTATATTTCTAGTCTTATAACTATAATACCGAAATATACTCGAAAATTTGTTTTTCAAAAATTAAGTAATATTTCAAGAATAAAATTTGTTAAAATGAACATTAAAAAATTTCTAAAATCACATTGTTTTAAAAAATTTGTTAGAAATTGTACTAAAAAAATGCTTGACTAAAGAAGACTTTTTAGTTATTTCTTAAACTGTTGTTTGACATTTGAAGTTTTGAAAATACTTATTGTTAGTATTGCAAATTTTAGGGAGAAAAAAAATCAAGCATAATTTTTTTTCTGTTTTGAGAATTTTTAAAAAAATATTAGCTAAGTATTAATAATTAGCTAAGTATTTTATTAATTTTTAAATATTAACTCGTGTATTCTGTTTTATTCATTAGTCATTATTATACTAGTGTTTCTTTTTTTGGTTTTATTCAAATAATATTTTAAGTTATCCTGATTGATGCAATTAATTCTAATTCAAAAAGTCTTTTACAATTTGTGTGGCACTTAAAACAAATATTTTGTTGAATGACTTTTTCATAATTTATTTACATACATGTACTGTGGTAAATTATAGGCAAAAAATAAAGTCCAACATTAAATATTAAAACAATTGAGGATATTTTTAAATTAAAAATTTGTTTAATTGAAAGTATTAAAAATATTTGCAACGATTTAAATTTCAAACACGAATTTGTGATATAACAAAATATCACAAATTACCCTTATGACTAGAACAAAAACAGTGAAACTGTGTCATTAAAAGCTCCAGCATGAAATTCTTAATTAAAGTATGACTACTTGGCATCCATGTCTTCTGAGTTGGGTTTAATGTAAGAGGGTAATAAAAGGCAAAAAATTAATTGCAGAGAATATTTTTCCAAATCCAGTTCAATATAACGCAACGATTGAAAACCATTTTCTAAAAAGAGATAAATTAGTGAATTTGAAGAAAAAAATTATTGCACTGTTTGTGTTTATTATAAGAAAGAAGAAAATAATGTTTTCTTGAAAAACTAATGTATATTTTTATTTATTAAAATGTATAAGTTTGCAATTGTGAAAAAAAGAAGAATAGTCAACAAAAAAGAAAGAAAAAAATTGAAAAAGCAGTTTTTTTTAAAATTGTAATGCAAATTTTTTTTCCAGATTATTTAAACTAACAATTACTTGAAAAATGCTAGTTTAAAGTTTATTTCATGCATTCTACCTATTTATTAAATCTTATTTACTGCACGTTATTTCGATACTCATTGTACCTTTAAAACTATAAGATTTTAGTGGTATAAAGCTACGCATTTTATGAATTGCAAATATAAAATAAAATAATTACAAATAATAGAAAGTGATAAAATAATCATAAATATAATTAAATTTTTATCAATAATAAAACAAATAAAAATAGAAAGTTACAAAATTTTGTCAAATTAAATAACCCTTATTAATCATTAGTTCATTAAATCTAAAAGCTCTCGATAGTATAATATAATTTAGTGATGAAATTTCTGAATGAATCAACTACACTTATTTAAAATAACATTCAAAGTATGATTTTTAGAAAAGGTAATAAATAAAGATGGATTTGATTTGTAATGTGATGTTACTTTTTACTTAAAGAGCATTTCTTTTTTCGCAAACTATTAGTAAATATAGTTATAAGTCAATCGAATCTCTTATAATAAATATAATAATGCAAACAAGTGTAAAACAAGTATTACATATTAAATTCTTGAAGAAAGATCAAACATTAAAATAAATAAATATTTACTTTAGACAACGTAATTGTCAAAATGAAAAAAGAATTCATTCCTTTTCAGAAACAACACTGTGAACTCTGAGAAAGAGGTCACGACCCCCAAGCTAATGGAGAACGATTAAAGGATAAACAAAAGTCATTGGTCACTTTCTTATAACTATCGATACTCAACGTCACTTCCTAGGGGGAGGATCCAAACCTTTGTTCGAGGGCTGGGATTCCCTTCACTGCTCTCTTCGGGAGTTGCGAGGTTAGGATTTTGTTTAACTATCGTACGGTGGTATAGAATAGACACCGGGGGATAGTGACGTCACCGTCCGCGTTCGAAGGCTGCGAGGTTAGGGGTCCTGGAGAGCTGAGTGGGATCTGATGAGAAAAAGAGATGTTTGGACAGATATTCTGAAGCAAAATATGCATCATCCCTGAAACAATTGCTGCAGCAGGACTGAACAATAGATATATATATATCCAGAGAATAACAACCTGATACCTACTAAGATTTCAAGCCAAGTCTAGAGCATGTGCAAGATAAGTGACTTTAAATTCAATTGACTCTAGCAGTGAAAGTAAATTTTCTCCCTTGTGATCATTATTGGGTAAAGTATAGTGGGATAATTGACAAATTTAGTTCTAATGCATTTAACAACTATGGCCTATCCCAAAACATCACCAACACATACAAATAAGGTAAGGTAAAATATATGTCTAGAAATAATGATCACAAGGGAGAAAATTTACTTAAGCAAATTTAATGATGATTAACTTAATTATCAAGATTTACTCATTAAAATAAATCAGACCATGTGGCATAATAAAATAAGGTTACAATTACAAATTTACACAAAACTGAATCAACATGTGACAAACAGATTTTAGAGTTACCACTTAAAGAAAAGGAATTGCACTGCTAGAGACAATTGAATTTAAAGTCACTTATCTTGCACATGTGCCAGACTTGGTTTGAAATCTTAGTAGGTATCAGGTGTTATTCTCTGGATATATATATATATATATATATATATATGTATATATATACATATATATATATATATATATATATATATATATATATATATATATATATATACACAGTCAATTCGCTGTAACTCGAAGTACGATAACTCGAATATTACTATAACTCGATTTTTTTTATGAGGTCCCGACCCTTTTATCTTCAATTTCATGTTAATTATTCTCGATTACTCGAATTTTACTCCCTTTAACTCGATTTTTTTTTGGATCTTTTAAAGCAAGAAAAAAAACCTAGGAGCTGATATATTGCCCCTTCCTTTGCAACACACACACAATGTCTTTCGCACTCCTCATGGAGAAGCTAAAGCTGTCCCTCTTGAAGTATCTGAACAGAGGTTAAAAGAAACATTACCAAATTTACTTCAAGCATGCAGTTAAAATGATGTTTTCAATATTGATGAAATGGGTTTATTTTTTAAATGTCATTTAAATAAGACTATGATGTTTAAGGATGAGAACTGCTCAAGGGGTAAAATGAGCAAGAAACGTTTGACTGTCCTAGTTGAAGGAAATGCGTCTGGGACAGAGAAATTGCCCTTACTTGTTATCGGAAATTACCGAAATCCCCGATGTTTCAAGAATGTAAAAACGTATCCTTTGGATTACAAGTCTAACAAAAAGTTTTGGATGACATCAGTTTTATTTGAAGACTATGTAAGAAAATTGGGTCGAAAATTCTTCGCTAAAAAAAGAAAAGTGATACTCTTTATGGATAAATGCACAGCGCATAGTGATCTACCTAATTTGAAAGCAGTAAACTTGCAGTTTCTCCAGCCGAACACAACAGCAAAGCTGCAGCCGATGGACCAGGGTATCATAAAGTGCTTAAACAGTCTTATCGTAAATGGCTTGTCAGAAAAATGATCTTAAATATTGTAAGCATTTAGAAGATTTGTAATTAATAAGCATTAATTAAATAATTCGACAATATTTTAGAAGTCCAAAACCTAAACTAACGGTAAGTTGAACTTCTGATATGTCGAAGTTTTTCGTCAGTCCTATCAGATTCGAGTTATCGCGAATTCACTGTATATATCAATTGTTCAGTCCTGCTGTTTCAGGGATTTGTTTCAGGGATGATGCATATTTTGCTTCAGAATATCTATCCAAACATCTCTTTTTCTCATCAGATCCCACTCAGCTCTGCAGGTCTTAGCTCTCTCTTCTTCACCTCTGTCCTGCCCCTCTTCTCAGGTTTTTTCTTTTGTACCCAAAAATTGGTAGACCAAAACTGCTTAAATTATTCACAAAGAGGCCATCCCAAACAATCAGACAGTTTGAGCAGAAATAGGCTGACTGATACTCATAAGAAGGAAAGAGAGTTGTAGCAACACTACATGAGTATAACACTTTGTAATAATATACAACTATTATAACATAATTTGCTTAAGAAGTGCGTTTAGTCAACAAAATATCATGAAGTTTCAAGTAGTTATATGTTTTTTTTTTCAAAATTGTAAGCTTAAAGAAGGTTATAATCAAAAATATTTATTTGTACACATCTATCAAACTTATGTATTTCATATATACCTATATGCGGTGGAAAGTCCCATATCCGGAATCGTTGGGACTTCGGAAAGTCCTGAGTAGGTCTTTAAGCTAAACAAACATCCTCATTCAATAATAAATAATAAATAAATGATAATTAACGTCTATTTCAATCAACAATGTATAAATTTACACGGTTTGCATGGTTGCGCTATTTCCACAGCTTTTGCTATAGCTTTCCACATAGTTTTAAAAATCTCGATATTTTAATATTGTTGAAATGGATGCAGAGTTATTCAAGCCCAGTGTTGAAGAAGCAATAAAGACGTTCTTGTAGCAATAGAATAATAATTTATTTTGAATAAATATGATGATGATTATCTTACAAATGGATATGGAGGCAAAGCAATACAGATGTGCTGAAGCGCAGGGGTCAACTAAGAAATGTTATAACATCTCAGTAGAAATAAACAAGCTGGGATACCGCCGCTTGACAAAAATAAATAATACAGTCAAAACCCACTATAGTGAACTCCCGGATATAGTGAACGAAATGTTCAGTCCCGTGCTTTGCTATACATGTATAATGCTATTTTTTGTGGATATAGTGAACCAAAAAAGTGAGGAAGTTGGATATAATGAACTTTTTTCTGTCTTCAACTGATTTTTTTCTTCTTCATTTTTTTGCAATAATTTTTAAATTTTTACTTTAAAATAAATACATATCCCGATTTTTGAAACCATCCATAGAGGGGAATTTAGCGATAAGCTTATTTTATCTCACTTTCCCATCTAAACAAACCAAGCAGATATTTCTAACCCACGCAGATAATGCACCTGTAAGGTGTCAGTGGGATTAATATGCATTTTCTGTCAGAGGGAATGAGTATATTATTCATTATTGGTCAAAGGGTTGGACACTAATATATGTTGATAAGGCCCTCATTTCAACTCCTTTTTGCTCTCAGTTCAGTTAAAAAAAGCCTGTAAACAAGTGTCTCAAATTTAACTATGGCGAGCAGTAAACGTAAAACATTCTCCACTGATGATAAAATGGGCATAATCAGACAAATTGAAAATGAATGCAATCAAGGTGATATTTGCAGGGAATATAAACTATATAAATCTGAAGTTTGTAGCATATGGAAAAATAGGCAATTAATTATTTCTACTCATGAAAAAAATTTAGATGGCAGAAAAAAGTTGAGAAAAGCAGATCACAAGGATGTTGAAGAAGCATTACTAAAGTGCTTCAGCATTCAAAGAAGCCGCAATCTTCCAGTATCTGGACAAATGTCGATAAATTTGCTAAGCGATTTTATGAGACTACTTTTAGGTGCTCGAATGGCAGGTTAGACAGGTTTAAAAAGCGGAATAACAGAAACTCAGGAAAAATTATCTGAGAGTCAGGAAATGCTTCCATATCTGATGTTGAGGATTGCTCATCAGCTAAAGAATACTAATTTTCTTTTTGTAAGCAAGATGAAGAGTAATGAAAAATAACACATTTTTTGCTACTACACAGGCCCATCCTCACCCCCCCCCCCAGCGATATCATCCAGTCGGCAAATTCAGGTTGATAATTGGCCCTTTTTTTTTCTTTTTACAAGTCAAAATCCCGACTTTGCCAAAATTCTTTCATTGTCGGATATTTCATTGGTGATGAGATTTAAACGGATTTCAATGTTATCTGAGTTTCGTCCGTTTCGGGATCCCAGACCCGACTCGGCAAATCATGTTATGAAATGTGTTTTTAAATCTAGTTTTTTTTCTCCTCCAAGAGTAACCATTTATGATAATTCAAAGCAAGATGACTGATAATACAATCCAAAATCCTGACTTTGCCGAAATTCTTTGATTATCGGATATTTCATCGGCGTTGAGATTTCAACGGATTTCAATGTTATCTGAGTTTCTTCCGCTTCGGGATCCCAGACCCGACTCGGCGAATCTTGTTATGAATTGTGTTCCTAAATTTAGTTTTTTTTTTCTCCTCCAAGAGTAACCATTTATGATAATTCAAAGCAAGATGACCGATAATACAAGCCAAAATCCCGACGTTGCCGAAATTCATTTGTTATCGGATATTTCATCGGTGATGAGATTTAAATGGATTTCAATGTTATCTGAGTTTCGTCCGTTTTGGGATCCCAGACCCGACTCGGCAAATCTTGTTATGAAATGTGTTTTTAAATCTAGTTTTTTTTTCTCCTCCAAGAGTAACCATTTATGATAACTCAAAGCAAGATGACCGATAATACAAGCCAAAATCCCGACGTTGCCGAAATTCATTTGTTATCGGATATTTCATCGGTGATGAGATTTAAATGGATTTCAATGTTATCTGAGTTTCGTCCGTTTTGGGATCCCAGACCCGACTCGGCAAATCTTGTTATGAAATGTGTTTTTAAATCTAGTTTTTTTTTCTCCTCCAAGAGTAACCATTTATGATAACTCAAAGCAAGATGACCGATAATACAAGCCAAAATCCCGACTTTGCCGAAATTCTTTTACTATCGGATATTTCATCGGTGATGAGATTTAAACGGATTTCAATGTTATCTGAGTTTCGTCCGTTTCGGGATCCCAGACCCGACTTTGCAAATCTTGTTATGAAATGTGTTTTTAAATCTAGTTTTTTTTTCTCCTCCAAGAGTAACCATTTATGATAATTCAAAGCAATCTCGAAAACCATTTCTCTTGTATTATTGTTTCAACGACACATTCTTAAATTTAAAAAAATTTCAGTGACCTTAATTTTTAGTTAGCTAATAATGTATCATAAAATTCAGATATTAATTATCTGAATTATATTATTATATTAACTCCTTATTAGAGGTTTAAGTAATTTTTTTAAAGGAAGTGATGAACTTACATGAGTCTTTTTTAAAGAATTAATACATTTTAAATGAAATAATCGCACCGGTGATGCAACCTTTTTTTTTAATATTTTTACCTACAAAATATTGGGGAAGAATTACAAATAAGAGTAACTTTATTGTTCAAAATATCTTATTTAAATTGTTAAATTCTGTTTAAAAAACACAAATTATTAAATAATTTATATTTTCAATTAGTAAAAGCTATTTTTCTACTATGAAGAATTTTACTAAATCCAAAGGACTTTAAACATTAAAAAAAAAAAAAAAAAACATTTAATTTGTTAACTACCCTTCAGTTCATAACTTTTAAAATTCTATGATGGTTGGATTATTATTTGAGTTAAAAATGTTTTAACCTAAAATAAATTGTTCAGGGACCAATTCATATCTTTAGAACAATTAATCACCACAACAAAATTTGATATTCTCTATGGAGAATAGTAAACATATATGTGATCCTCAATTCACCTTCATAAAAATTTCTGTTCTGAAAATAAAATATTATATTTTGCTTTTAATATTCTTTTTCAAGAATCCTAAGAATTCTGAAACATTAAATTGAGTTACACTCAATCGAATCGAAACTTCAATCATTTCACACAATTTGTGGATGGTTGCCGAGTTCAAAGTTTTAAATGTTGTAATTTTGGATTCATTATTAATTCTTGGATTCCGAGTATTCACAGAAAAGTGGCAATTTTCTTTGATCAAGCCGTTACAGCACTATGAAAAGGAGCAAAAAAAAGATGGTGCTGCGAATCCGATCTTGTGAAGCAGCAGACAAAACCCCGGATATTTCTGTCAACTTGAAAAATCGAGGGTGTTTTAAAAGTGGTTAGCTAGAAATGCCCTAAGCTATATTTTCTCAAGTTTTCTCTTACTCTTTCTAAGAATAAAGACAATATCTTTGTCCACGTCGTTAGGGAGGGGAAGGACGGGGCTCAATGCACATGCAGCTGTGGTACCAATTACTTCACTGACCTGTCTTTAACTGTCTAGTACAGGTACTTAGTTGCTCAAAGCGTATTTTATAAATCCATATTATTATTGAATAAAATAGAAAATCCGCTCACAAGCCAACGATCATCCAATCTACTGCAGCTTCTTAAGTTTTGAATTAAGTATAATTTTTTTTTTATGAATACACATTTATTATTTGCAGTCTAATTGTTTAAATATTAAGTTTAATTAAATTGCGTTAAATGTGTTATTATTTTTCAATTAAATTATTTCCTCAATTACTGCTTAAAAATTTAAGTATAAGTATAATATAGTTTTAAATATATGTATATATGGGTAAAAATTTATTTTCATGAAGCGGATAAAACTATTTTTTAATCTCTTTAGTGCAGTAAAATGATTAAAAGATAGAAAAAGAGCAATTAAAAATTTTATGTTATTTATATTCATTAATAGGAGCTAGGGATAGAAGAAGATAAATCACATTTGAATTCCGAAAATTGAAATTCCTTTTCCGTTTTTTACTTTTTACTAAGCTTTTTATTTTGAGTTTGAAATAGTACTTTTTATTTTTAAATATTTTTCAATTGAAATTATTTTTTATAGATTTTATTTAATTGAAATTTCAAACATCAAATTCTATATTTGTTTGTACGCTTGGTTTTTATAAGTCCAAACTGCAATCCTTTATGAACAAAAATGTACTAATGCTTATTTTATTGAAAATGTAAGGTGTTTAAAAATAGAAAAGTTTCAGTTTTTTTTAATAAATAATTCTTTTTAGCTATTTTGTTGTATTTCTTATGTATTTAATGTTTTTATATTATCTTTTTGACTTAAGTTAACAGTTTTTCATCTGTTTAAGTTAATTATTAGTAAAAAAAACTTAATAATTTTGTAATTATGTAAAAATTCAATTCACAGTTTTATAATAAAAATGCAGAATAATCATTTTAGCATAAATGCTTTCATAAGTTTTTATAGTTAAATAGATTAGTGTTAACTGCACCAATGACAGTTGCGACAAATGAAGGAATTTTTAGCAAGATGAAATTGATTAAAAAGATTCTAGGAAAAAAAGGTACCGGAAAAAAAGGTACGGAAAAAAAGGACCCGGAAAAAAAGGTACCTGGAAAAAAAGGTCCCGGAAAGAATCGTCCCCGGAAAAAAAGGTACGGAAAGAATGGTCCCCGGAAAAAAAGGTCCCGGTAAAAAAAGTACCTGTGTAGGGAAAATTCTGTAGGGGAAAATATTTGAAATGAGAAGATTAGATTGAAGCGCTTTTTGCTGTTCCGTGCATGAAATACCGCGACTCTAATTAAAAAAGGACCAATACTTTCACCTCCAATCACGAATAAATATCCAACACATAAATTCTCCCAACTTCCCCGATTGGCTACTTTAAGCCTCACATTAGCAACTTCTTCACAAAATATAATTTAAAATAGAAAATAACACATTTTTCACTTAAAAAAATTACAAAAAAAAAGTAAAACATTATTGAAAGATTTAAATAGTATCTTCCCGCTTTAAAAAATAATCAAAGAAGAATAAATAAATGAAATAAAATTTTAAAAAAAAAAGCGTAATGCAACCAGCCTAAGTCCCCCCCCCTAACCCTTCTCCTTACCTCAATGATCTAATCTGAATTATTACAGATAAAAAGAATATTCATTGAAACAGCGAGAAGCATTCATGCTGCCCAGAAAGCGAGAGGGGAAATATCCCTACAGATTTTCCCTATGGAGGTACCTTTTTTACCGGGACCTTTTTTTCCAGGGACCTTTTTTACTGGGACCTTTTTTCCGTACCTTTTTTTCCAGAACCTTTTTTCCCGTCTACCGATTAAAAACTATCTTCGAACAACAATGACCACTGAACGCCTAAATTCACTGCTTTTACTCAAAGCAGAAAAAGATATTGTTGACAATATTAAGCTTGATAAGTTGGCAGAATATTTTTCACTTTTAAAACAACGTCGAAGTAAATTTATGCAGCTAATATAATATAACGTAATTTTACTAATATCTTAATTTTTTATTATTTTTATGTCAATTTCTTCATTTATAATTTAAATGGCAAATATTTTCAATGTTTTTCTATATTTTTTTTCCTTATTTTTTTAAAAATGAAAGGACAATTTACTTTTGAATGAATTTTGTTTTGAATCAATATCTTATAGAAGACTGTATTTGTTGATCATGACTTACTTTCTTATCTTTAAACAGTTGCTCTAATTAGCTTATGGCAGTGTTTCTCAAACTTATGACTTTTGTGTACCCTTTCTAAATTTTTCATAACACTGTGTACCACTAATAAAAAAATGAATGTATTTTTTACTATAAAAAAATTTCATAAAAGTTAAAAATCGTAACTGGCTGTTCACACCACTAATTATTAACTGTTAACTCTGCCAAAAATAGCCAACAGAAAAGTACGTAATCGTAAATGTTCATGCCTAGCTCTGTTTTTAAATAAAAAATGAAATTTTCTTTTGTTGCAAGATATTTTGCATAAGAACACGTACCCCTCCTAAACTGTTCCCATACCCCTGGGGGTACGCGTACCACACTTTGGGAAACACTGGCTTATGGTAACAACGTTTAGATGAAACGAAAGATAAATTTTTAATTACTGAGTGATTTTTCAAAAAATAATTAAATATAGAGTAAAATGTATTTCAAAGCTGCATTAAAAAACATTTAAATCTACAACTTCATTTTTTAAAATTACTTCCACAAATAATTATTAATTACTATTACTGAAAACTTATTTTTTTTCTTTAATATTTTGTATCCATTTTAATAATATAATTAATAGAAATGTAAAAACTTTATTTCCTTTGTATTATTTTGAATAATTACCGGTACTATTTAGTTATCAATAATACCACATTTTTCACCTATGGCGGTTGCATTTTTAAGTGCTGTAAAAATTATTTCGATGAGTAGCATTATGTTTATAACTAGTCGAAATGATTTCAAAATAAACTTTGGAAGCTAAAGTTTGGTGGCGCATTATCTGTTTTGTTTTACCTTTGATTATCAAGCTTTAACCATATACAAATTGTATATATATATATATACAGTGGAGCATCGTTTATACGACGATCACTTATACGACGTTTACATTTATACGACGTTTTAGTGTGGTCCCAAATCATTCCTATTAATTTTAATGTAAAAATATATCGTTTATACGACGCACAGAATCGGTTATACGTCGGTTTTTAGATTTTGTTCACGTTTATTTAATTTTTTATTTTTTCTCGTGTATTTTAAAAAAAGGCGGCATTTGCCAACATGAATGATACAGAAAAGGGTGCCAACAAGAATGCTTGGATGACGACCGTAATTTTTACTAGATGACTGAAAAAACTAGACAATATTATGAAGAGGCAAAAACGAAAAACTTTGCTATTCATCGACTAATGTCCAGCGCACCCATCGATACTAATTATTTTGGAACATGTAAAAGCTCTCTTTTTTCCTGCAAATTGCACAAGTGCGCTTCAGCCATTAGATTTGGCCTCGATTAGAAATCTAAAATTGCATCATAGAAAGCAGTAAGCTCAACTCGCTATTCAAAGCATTGTAGAGACTAATAGCAAGAAAATATAATTAAAGGTAACATACATTCAAATTGCTCACTGCAATTTTTCTTCTTTGGTTATTTGTTTGTTTTGCTTTGTCTAATTTAGAAATTTATGCAAATCTACACGCTAAACATTAAAATTAACTGAAAACAGAGTTAGTTTCAGTTTTAGAAGTAAAAATCGATTATACGACGTTATCGTTTATACGACGTTTTTTGGTGGTCCCTTCGGCGTCGTATAAACGATGCTCCACTGTATATATATATATATATATATATATATATATATATATATATATATATATATATATATATATATATGACAGTCGGCAAAATAAGCTTCAACACCCCCCTCTCGAATCGGTTAGCGACGGGCCTGCTACTACATAATATTTTTCAGTCATTTATTTAAATAATGTGTAACTAAAGGGAGGAGTTTGGGCACCATTAGTTAAATTGCCTGCGTAATGGATATAGTGAACTCCTGGTTATAGTGAACCAAAATTTCGGCCCCTTGAAGGTTCACTATAGCGGGGTTTGCCAGTAATATGAACATCTGCAAGGACAACACATCTGCAGTATTTATACATAATATGGTTGCATCATGAACCGATTTGTAATATCCCAGGCATTGTGCATATCATTAACATAAAGGTACAGTAACAATCATTGTACATAATCAATGGTATAAAATCTACTCCTTAAAATAAATATTTAAAGAGTTATTCAAAAGGTATGTTACTCCTCTAGAGAAAGCAACAAACTTGAACTTAATTATGGTGAGTGAAGAAAAAGCGTTATAAACGGGAAGATCCGACTGATTGGTCCCACTATTTCCAATAAATATGTCATTGCAACACATTTCAAATTCCCAATCACGCATTTTAGTAAGTAATCATTTCTCAATCCACTTGCTCAGCAATGATTCCTGTTTTGTCGATCATTTTTTTGGTAGTTATTAAAATAGATTTTCACTTGGTTTTTAAAATTTCAGTGTTTTAATACGATATTATTTTGATCAGCAAACTTCGAATGAGGCATATTGCAATCACTTTTTGACAATTCACTAGCAATCCATTGTGGATTGCGAGGGATCACATTTTTGTTATTACAGTTTTTCATAGTTATTTTAATGCTACATTATCATACATGAGAAATTTTGAATTACGCATTAGTAGATTTACTTTTTGTTGCACTCGATTTGTGACAATTTTATTGTCCACAAGGTTGGTTTTATTGCTTGAATTTTCAATAGTTTGGGATTTCCACATAGTTTTTAAAATTTTGATTTAATTTTTAATACATAATTACGATCTGCAAATTCCGAGGCACGCTTTTGAACAATCGTTCTTATGACCTACTTCAGTTGTTAAATTTTATCTCACATTCGCAATTTTTTTAAAATGTAAAATTTTAACGTACTCTGAAATTGAGTGTGTGATTCTTGGTCATAATAATCTCTTTATGCAAGACATTAGAAAAAATACGCAATTTTTTTGAGCTGGAGTGAAATGCCGGAATTCACTTCCGTAATATCTATTCTTATTTTTTACTGAATAAAGATGCTTTGATGCTTGTTTACCTTAAAGATCTATTACCACAAAAAATCTATTTTTTGAACTTGCCGAAATTCTGACGATTCCGGATGTGGAACTTTTCACTGTATTATAAAATAAAATCAATTTTATTTTATTGTCATGTTTATGCTACTATAAAAAAGCAATGGAATGGAATGTTATAGTTTGCATAGTTTTTTTTATTGGTAAAAGCTTGAAAGATAAACGTTAAGCTCTGTCAGAACATTTTTATGGAAAATAAGAAAAACACTTAAAAACTGGATTTAATATAAGGAAAAAAAAAACCTGAATAAGAACTAATAAATTTTTCTTCGTTCAAAGTAATTATAATGAACTTACTTTGTCTGTGATTTCCCCAATTGGAATGGTTGCATTTACAGTCATAGCGACAATGCATCGTAAAACACTAATAGCAGCATTTAAAGCTACCTAAAAAAGAAAAGAAAAAAAAACATAAATACACAGCTATTTAAAAAATAAAATTGATAACTCAGAGCGAAGAAATTTTTATTATGTAAGCAAAATTATTTGTGAAAAGATCATTGTTCATAAGAATAAATGTAAAATCTAATGAAGTTTTATTTTATTTTACTAGTGATGACAAATAATGTTAAATAAATGAAATTTTTGACAAGCCAAATTCTGTCTCCTCTCCTTAGTTTTGTAATAGTTGTCATCAAAATAAAAGTGTAGATTCAAAGTAAAAGTCCAAAACAAGTGATTAACTCCTATGTCACACATTCAGAATAAACTCTAAGCAAGCCTAATATAATTTACAAATATTTAAATTAGTGTATTACAACATAATTCTACATGCAATAATAAGATACAGAAAAACCTCAGTTAAGCAGACACTCTTGGAACAGCAATAATTGTTCGCCAGCGAGAGTTGGTATACTGATAACGAAGGCTAATGCCACATAGGGACGTCAAAATGGGAAGTAGCTATGACCTCCCAAAGATTTTCACTATTCGGCAAATTTTGCTTGGCTAAGCGGCATATTCACAAAAATTAAATTTCTCTTATTTTATTTTGAAAACACAAGTGAAACTATTTAGTATTACACCTTTATTTGACTTTTTTACTAGAAAAAAAATTGAATTAAGTAATAATGAGAGTTCTTCAACGTTACATTGTGTTTATGTAACGTGTGTCGGATGTCAGATTATCTTTCTTTTCAATATTCATTGAGTTTTGCAGGTTACCTAATTATTTATCATTCAATTGGGGGAATAGTTGAAAATTATCTTCATCTTAGCTCTGAATAAATTTATTTCTCTTGTATTTAACCTATCAAATGGTTCATTATTTATCGACTAGAAAGAAAGTAAAGCAACAGCTCATTGTTGTCAGAGGGTTCGTGAAGGTTAAGTCTCTTCAATTTTGTGACCTACGGCCTGATTGTGGCAAAGTGGTCTGAAGGGCTTTAAGCGGTCCCTGGAGATCAAACCCCAATTCTTCAAAACAGTTTAGCGTCTTACTCACTGACCAATTGCAGGTCATTTACCAGATTAATTATGTATAAAATCTTTAAATTAGTAAATTGGTGGAATATTGCATATAGTGAAAATATTATCAATAAAATTATTTTTTATTGAAACAAATGAATTACATTCTTATTTATGATTCGATCAAATTAGGAAATCTTTCCCCTTCCAAAAATATAAGCTTGCGGTGCCCGATACCATAAATTATTTTTGAAATAATTGCAATGACGGAGTAATAACTCAATAATTTATAATGACTACTTACAATACAAAAAGAATTGATGAAGAAATTTGATTGATATACATCCCTTTGTTTTATATTTATCTTGTTGAAAAGAAAGCTGTGATAAAAGTTAGTTTTAAGCAACTGTGATTTATTATATATGGTACATTTAAAAATCACTAAGAGTTTTTATCCTAATTTTATTATTTTTCATAGATAAAAATGTCTCGATTTCTCAATATAAGTTTGAGCATCATGCAAATTTTTCACATTTGCTTCTTTATCAGAAAGCATGAATTTTTTCATTATCGCTTCCAATGTCATTATTTTCAAACATTTCAGCAATTTCATCCATATTTAAATCATTTTACAGTCACTAACACAACTTCACTGCTTGATAGAAAATGTGGTGATACCTCCTTGAAGGAAAAACTTCATATGATGCATAGAAAAAAGAACATCTAGGCTCCAGGCCCTATGGAGTTGTTGTATTGGCAATCAATCATATGTCAAGAGTATGAATAAATGTTTGATTTACATGAACACCAGGATGACTAGATTTCTTTTCTCTTTTTTCAATCCACTAATGTTAAATACAGGGGTCAAACTGATTAGAAGAACAAAGGAATTTTCAGTGGGGAAGAGGAATTAAGAACATTTAATGTGTCATTTCAATTTGTAGAGTCTCATAACCTATGTGGCCCAAATGAAAGGATAAAAAGATGATGCTGTCTGAAATATCTCACATGAGCAGTATCATTTCTCTCCTTTCTTTGCAAAGATGACAAAAGAATGGTTGATTCTTTAGAACTGAAATAACTTAAAAATATTTTTAGTTGTGGAAAACAATTTACATGCTTTAAAAAATGGTGGAAAGATGCATCTTGTGTTTGGAATTCCAGTTTGAAAAAATTGAAAATAACATTTTGAGGCATAAATGACTGTCCGCTTCTGGTAATGGGAATGTCTGCTTCGTGGAGAGGGTACATAATGGATTATATAGAGAAGATTAAATGAGAATTTAAAAATGTCTATGATGTGAGGCGTCCATTTTATAGGAGTGCCCATAACATGAGGTTTCACTGTTAAGTATGGGATATATGGGCGATTCCACTATTTAAAAATGTCATATTTTCAGACTTTAAAGTCATTTTACTCAGATGAAAAGAAAAAAAAGTCAAGCAGTTCAAATAATTTTTGCGCTTAAATAAGTCAATGTTACTTATACTAACAATCTTTAGAAACTGTCATTAGTTGAAAAATCTGGGTGTAATAGACATAACATAATACAGTGGAGCATCGTTTATACGACGTTTACATTTATACGACATTTTAGTGTGGTCCCAAATCATTCCTATTCATTTTAATGTAAAAATACACTGAAGAGCCAAAAAAACTGGTATACCTGCCTAATATCGTGTAGGGTACCCACGAGTATGCAGAAGTACCCCAACACGACGTGGCATGGATTCGATCAATGTGTGCAGTAGTGCTGGAGATAATTGACACCATGAATCCTGCAGGGTTGTCCATAAGTGGGAGTAAGAGGGGGTGAGGATATCTTCTGAACATCACGTTGGAAGGCATCCCAAATATGTTCAATAAAGTTCATGTCTGGGGATTTTGGTGGCCAGCGGCACTCTTCTGAATTTAGACACTTCCATTTTACATATTTGGGATGCCTACCAACGTGATGTTCAGAAGATATCCCCACCCCCTCTTACTCCCACTTATGGACAGCCCTGCACGATTCATGGTGTCAATTATCTCCAGCACTACTTCACACATTGATTGAATCCATGCCACGTCCTGTTGCAGCGCTTCTGCGTACTTGCGGGTACCCTACACGATATTAGGCAGGTATACCAGCTTTTTTGGCTCTTCAGCGTATATCGTTTATACGATGCACAGAATCGGTTATAGGTCGGTTTTTGGATTTTATTTTCCACGTTTATTTCATTTTTATTTTTTCTTGTGTAATTTAAGAACGGGCGGAATTTGCCGACATGAATGACACAGAAAAGGGCACGTGTAAATGCAGCATGTGACAACAATGCGAGGTGGTGGGGTGGAAGAACAAAGGTATAATGGATTGCACTGGGAGTGGACATTCCTTTTCTAAGAAGGTGATCAGATTCCCCAACCTGCTTTATTGTTACAGCTAGTAAAGGACATTCTTTCCTTATCAGTGCACTAGTGCTACAGATCGTTTTTTTTTTTTCATTCTTCGCTGTACATACTGTTTCGTCCACATCTTTTTTCAGACATGTCTCGAAAACGTAAGTCTATCTCGGTGAAAGAAGAAATTGAAATTTTGAAGGTATTCGATAAAGGTTTACCGGAAAGATCAAAAGCTGACTTGGCTAAAATGATGGGCATTCCAGTTTCTACCTTAAAAACTATTATTCATGATCGTCTGAAAATTGAGGAACATGCTAAAGCCTACGGATCTTCTTCATCAAAGAAAATGCGAGTGCAAGAGGGTAAATTTCCTGAAATGGAGAAGGTTTTGCTCCAATTTTTCAATCAGTGTCGTGCGTCAAATATTCCAGTAAGTGGTTCAATGTTGATGGAAAAAGCTAAAGAAATCGCCATGAAATTGAATCTCACAGATAGCTACTTTACAGCAGGATGGTTGCAGAAATTCAAAGCTCGGAACGGGATCACGTGTCAAGTTGTAAGAGGTGAATCAAGAAAGGTTCCTGCTGATTCTGTCGCAGAATGGCACGAAAATTTGCCAAGCATAATAAGTGAGTACCTACCTAAAGATATTTTTAATGCCGACGAGACGGGTCTTTTTTATCATCTAATGCCGAATCGGACACTAGCTTATAAAGGAGAAAAATGTAAGGAAGGAAAAAAGAGCAAAGATCGCCTTACTGTGCTGCTTTGTGCAAACTCTGATGGAAATGAAAAGAGTACTCCTTTATTGATAGGAAAATCAAAAAATCCCAGATGTCTAAAGAATATCAGAACGCTTTCACTGGATTATGAAGCAAATAAGAATGCTTGGATGACGACCGCAATTTTTACTAAATGGCTGAAAAAGCTAGACAATGTTATGAAGAGGCAAAAACGAAAAATTATGCTATTCATCGACCAATGTCCAGCTCACCCACCCGATACTAATTTTTTGGAAAATGTAAAAGTTCACTTTTTTCCTGCAAACTGCACAAGTGTGCTTCAGCCATTAGATTTGGGCGTGATTAAGAATCTAAAATTGCAGTTATAGAAAGCAGTTAGTTCAACTCGCTATTCAAAGCATTGCAGAGCCTAATCCCAAGAAAATAACTGTTCTCCAGGCAATGAATATGATTTCGTTGGCATGGTCTCAGGTAACAACCACAACAATAAAGAACTGTTTTAAAAAAGCCAGATTTGTCCATCGAACAACCGATAATAATGGGGGAGAGAACGTAAGCGATGATGATACAATAATCTATGATGATGATTGGAACTTGCTGGCAACAGACAACTTTTGATGAATACATGGATTGCAATGAAGATTAGTAACCTCAGCGATTTTCACTGTTGATGAGCTTATACAGAACACACAGTCCGAGCCAAATAGTGACAGCGAGGATGACGAGGAATGTCAACAAGTTGTTCCGCCTCCTTTTCAAGATAAAATGAATTCCATTGAAACACTAAGAACTTATTTTCTTTACCACAATACCAGCGAAAAAACTTTTCAGGACCTTGATTCATTGAACAGGTCATTAATTAAAGCTCAACGCCAATCACCACGTCAAACAACCGTAGATAATTTTTTCTGTAAACTTAATGTGAAATGATTAAAGTAAAAAAAAAAAAAACAAATTTGGAGCATCAAATAAATAAAGGTAACGTAAATTCAAATTGCTTACTGTAATTTTTCTTCTTTTTTTTTCTATGGCTATCTGTTTGTTTCGCTTTGTCCAATTTAGAAATTTATGTAAATCAACATATTAAAATTAACTGAAAACAGAGTTAGTTTCTAGTTTTGGAAGTTGAAATCGATTATACGACGTTTATCGGTGGTCCCTTCAGCGTCGTATAAACGATGCTCCAATGTTACGTCCATAACAGCTAATTTTTATAATTTCTTAAGTTTTATTACTATTGTAGTGGGTGTTAAGGACAGTAAGACTCATTTTTACAATTATTAGAACTGTCCATTTTTTTCCCACTGAGTTACATTTATAATTTCAGCCTGAGATAGAATGTAAATTACAGAAGATTAATTAATATAAGAATTCTACAAATTGAAGTTAAAGCACATATAATTATTTTCTCTAAGCTTTAAATGACCTTGTGATAAATTTAACTTCATTGTCTATGAAGTTAAAAAAAAAAGGTAAAATTATACTATTTAGGCACAAGATCTTGCATACTAATTTTTTAATAGCTATTCTAAAAATCTATATTTTTAGAATTGTAACTTCAAGTACAGAGAAAATCAAACAGAAAACTTGAGACTAACAGAAACTTAGAGTAAACATGAAAGTTTTCTGGAAATCAAAAATACCTTATCCGCATTACAGGCAGAATAAAAAATCAGAAATTAATCAAAATGGTTAAAAAAAATTTAAAAAATTAGAAAAACCAACATTGTCTAAAATAACACATATTTATTGCAAAAAAAAAAGAAGCCAAAACCAGCACTAAACGAAAAATAATAAAGTAAGTAAACTATCATTATGAATGAATATTTTATCTTACTAAGCACTTCCCAATTAAATGAAAGAGATACGTAATATTTCTTTAAAAAAAAGATTATATATATATTTTTATTATTTGTTTATAGAAGACATAAGGTTTTATTTTAAATATTGACAGAATAGTTAAAAGAGATTAAGAAAGATACCAGTGAAAGACTTTAAATGAGATATGAAACGTGAAATATCTTTGTGTTATATATCTTCTTTATCTAGCAATAACAAGCCTTGTTTAAGGTATTCATTTATGCTATAGTATTATTTTGATTTTTAGCTCTTGGAAAGATTGCTAGAAAAGTGACCACACAATTTTCAAGGATTTGAATTTGAAAGCTATTTTATTGCGATTTTAATACAGTGCCTGCCGTTTATTAAAACCATTTTTGTTCTATGCTCTTTTGATTTTATAAGCGGCTGATTATATTAAGAGGCGATTCAACATTTGGAAAGAAAAAAAAATCAAATTTTTACAATATATTCTAAATGCACACACTTTAAAAGCTGAAATAATGACAACATCAGTGCTTTATTTAAACTAATTTAATTATTTTAATTAAGTAAAACCCTACATAAGATTAAATTTACAAAAGTTTTGCAAAAAACCGATCAATAGTTACTTGAGATGCAGTATTGAAAATTAACTTTTCAACATCATTTGAGAGTTTATAGAAGTTTTTATAGTTTTCGATATTCCTCCTCTTTGTTCTAAAGCTTGCCGCAATACATTAAGTGCTTTTCTGACTTCCATTGAAGATGGCACTGATGAGTTTATTTCATCTTCTGGGTCTGATTTCTCCATTTCTTGATTGGAAATAACTTTGCAATTTTTGATGTCTGTAACAATTTCAGAATCAGACTTTTCTTCTGATGTTTGCAGGTTATCGTCAATAGCTACGTAAAAATTCTCGTCCATTTCATTTTCTTCATTGCTGAGCATTTCTTCGAAACAGTTATCAGCCCCATCTCCATTGAAGCTTCACGTTGACTACATTTAGGAAGCTTATCATAGTTTGGCAACACTTCGAATTTATCTTTAAGACTCAAATCCTTCCTTTTCGGCATGCTGATAAAAGTTAACACCAAACGAACTTAAAAATTATATGTGCTCTAACTATAATTTACTCAAACGGCTTAAATAATATAGAACATGAGCACAGACAGTTTTTGGAAATCTATTCATGTTCTCTGTTAAGATAGATAACAAAAGAAACTTCCCTCCCTTCTATGGCTCATTCAATAAAAAGTAAGATAAGAATTCGACCCCCTGTTGAGTGAGAAAGGTTTCTCCAAACTTCATTCAAGTCAAGGAATTAACATTGATAAATTGATTTCCATGAACTCGCCGCCTACCACCCACATTTTCCCTTAGTTCTTACACTATGTATTGTATATCACAGGAAAGTGCTAACCACACCTGTTTCACAGGTTTGTGAGTAACTGTTGCTTCTTCTAAAAAAATCTTTAAACTTTGAAAAAATAAAATTTTATAAATAAGAACAAAAAAAGCTGAAATATTGCACTTTTGATTTATTATGTAGTCAAAATTTTGATTTCAAAAAACAGCGGCATTGATTTTATTAAAGGATGTTTTTAACATGTATTAATATTGCTACGATTCGGTTCTTGCCCATTTGATTTTATAAAGCGGCTGATTTTATTATCCGGTGATTTTATTAGCGGTGGGCACTGTATTAGAAAGGATAGTGATTTAGCAAATTAGCGGGAAAAAGAATGTTTCATAAATCTTTACCTGACTCGGTTGTTGTATGGACTTGGAACTATAAAATTAAAGGTGGAACGTTTAGACATCTCACAAATCAGTTAGAATTTGTCACAATTTACTGGAATCGGAGATGAACTTAGAATATTGAATTATACATCGAAAACATTGAAACACTCCACACACAGGAATCGATACACATACACTATTTATTTTCTCAAGCTCAATGAATAATTAATTAGGATGCGCATAGCGCCATCTGTGGACTGTAGTATTAAACATACCGCCCCCCTTGAAACACGGAGGGGTTTCAAAATTAATGAATTTAGTTAAACAATAATTAAGTAATCGCCAACGGTCGCAGTGACGGATGTCGCCTGGAATCGTAGGTTGTGGAATAGCTGTTAATGCCTTTCCTATCAGGAAATGTCCTGGTGTCAGAACAGACGGATCATCTGGACTGCTAGATAATGCACATAGTGGTCTTGAGTTAAGGCATGCCTCGATTTGGCATGACAGCGTGGCCAGTTCTTCGAAGGTGAGACTAGCATCTCCAACAACTCTTTTCAAATGAAATTTGAACGATTTCACTGTAGCCTCCCAAATGCCTCCGAAGTGGGGAGCAGATGGAGGATTGAAGTGAAAGGTGATGTTGTCTGTTACCAGGAATTGTTGAAGGGCATCTTCCTTCATCAACTGCCGGAACTCCTTTTTGAGCTCTCTGCTAGCTCCGTAGAAATTGGTTCCCTGATCGCAGAAGATATCTGAAGGTCTACCTCTGCGTGCCACAAATCTTTTTACACAAGCAATAAATGCCTTTGAGGTTAAGTCGCTGACGACTTCAAGGTGAACTGCCTTCGTTGCGAGGCAGACGAAGACGCATATGTAGCACTTAGTATTGCGGCTGCCTCTTCCCTTGGAGCTCCGTATTAAGAATGGGCCGGCGAAGTCAAGACCAGTTCGTTGGAAAATAGAAGAGGGACAAACTCTGGACTCTGGAAGATCTCCCATGATTTGCTCGGCGAGCCTTGGACGATTTCTGAAGCATGGGATACATTTTCTCACCACTCTCCTAACTGCATCTCTGACTGAAAGAATCCAAAATTTCTCTCTGAGAGTTGCTAGGAGAAGTTTCGGTCCGGCATGAAGAAGTTTCAAGTGATAATCCATGATAAGTAAGTTCACAACATGGTCGGTTTTAGGAAGCAGGATGGGATGCTTCCTTGATTCTGGAAGCATTGAATTTTTCAGTCTACCACCGACACGAATTATTCCGGAATCATCGAAGAACGGAGTCAAGGGAATAAGCTTGTTATTCGAAGGAAGTTGCTTGCCTGTTGAAAGATAGGAGACTTCCGTCGGAAAATGATCTTGTTGGATGAATTTGACAATTCTCTTCTCGGCTTCATTCAATTCTGCCGTTGTTAAGAAGGATTTGTTTCTTTTATCTGCAGAGACAGAACAGTTCTTTATGAATCTAAAACAATAGGCACATACTCTTTTCAGTTTGTTCCAAGACGAGAATTTTTGAAAAAACTCTGCCTTGAAAGTAGCATCAACTACATTCAACATTACCAGCTTGGTTATTTTGGCTTCGGCAGTCATGTTTTCTTTTAATTGTGGATCATCTTCAAACCTTCCATTAGGAAAAGTAGAACTATTTAACCAATCAGGTCCGTTGAACCACAAGTTGCACTTTTCTAGTTTAGTTGGTGGTATCCCTCTCGTTCCACAATCAGCTGGATTCTCCAAACCGCTCACAAAGTTCCAGTGCACGTTAGGAGTCAGCTCTTGAATTCGTGCTACTCGATTAGCTACGAACGGTTGCCATCTTCTTGGTTCGGACTTCAACCATGCCAGTGTGATCTTGGAATCAGACCATGCAAATGTCTCAGAGATTGGCACAGTTAGTGTTGGCAAGGTAGCTTGTAACAAATTGGCCAGAAGTAAGGCAGAACAGAGTTCCAGTCGAGGTAGAGACTGTGGTTTTACTGGAGAGACACGTGTCTTGGAAGTTAGCAGTCTAGATGTCACGGCTTGGTTTGTATCTTTGGAACGAATGTATATAGCAGCACAGTAGGCCTTTTCTGAAGAATCACAGAATCCGTGTACTTGTACGTCGGTAGCCTGTGGAATGAGGATATAGCGTGGAATCTTGATATTTGTAAGTAGAGGAAGCTGTTTCTGGAATACTCTCCATTGACTTGCCAAAGAGTCTGGTAGCTCCTCATCCCAGCCTAGATGATGACTCCAAAGCTCTTGGAGAAAGATTTTGGAAGTGATAACTGTAGGTGCCAACCAGCCCAAGGGGTCAAAGATTTTTGCGACTTCGGAAAGTACCTTGCGTTTAGTCCATACGTCGCTCTCATTGACGGTGATGGTAAAGGTGAAAGTGTCAACATCTGGAAGCCAAGCTATTCCCAGAATCTTGACCGGTTGGTCGTCGTTGATCATGTGTTTGGAATCAACGGTCTTTAACTCTTCCGAAATGTTTGCTAGTACGTCAGGATCATTTGACACCCATTTGCGTAGAGAAAATCTTCCTCTCTTCATCATCTCCTGCAGTTCGGACACCAGTTGAATGGCTCCCTCCTTTGTTGCACTCCCGCTCAGCAAATCATCAACGTAAAAATGACAAAGGGGGGCTCTTGAAGCGTTTGGATAATTTTCTTGTTCGTCTATGGCAAGCTGTCGTAAGGTTCTCGTGGAGAGGAATGGTGCTGAGGACTTACCGTACGTAACGGTAATAAGACGATACTCCTTTATTTGTTCGGTTGGAGAATCCCTCCAAAGAATTCTTTGCCAGTCTACGTCTTCCTCATGAACTTTAATCTGGCGGAACATCTTTTCAACATCAGCGCAAATGGCTACACTGAAAAGTCGAAACTGGATGAGAATAGGGAAAAGTTCTGGTTGCACTCTTGGACCAACCAGGAGCAGATCGTTGAGAGAGTGTCCGGATGAAGTTTTACTGGAAGCATCAAAAACTACACGAAGCTTTGTTGTGCAGCTAGTGTCTCTGACAACTCCATGGTGAGGAAGGTATGAACTTTCGATTTTATTAATGTCAGAGTCCGGAACCAGTTCCATGTGATTTAAATCACGGTATTCCTTCATAAATTTTCGATAGAGGTTGTATTTCTCAGGATTAGAAATGAGATGGCGTTCCACGCTGATTAGCCTACGAATTGCATTTTGTTTTGAATTACCTAACCGCGTGGGAGAAGTGTGAAAAGGCAACCTTACTGTGTATCTGCCATTCTCATCCCTAGAATGTGTCTTTACGAAATGATCTTCACAAGCCTCTTCTAAAGAAGTTAAGGGTTTGACGCATGGTACAGAATCTAATTCCCAGAATTTATTGATTAGAAGATCCGATTCTAACTGAATATAATTGACATGTAGAGAATTTTGACCACCAGAATTTGCCTTACCACCAATTATCCAACCCAGTTCTGAACGAATGGCAAATGGCTTATCCTTACCTAACGATAATGTTTGACCCTTTAGCAATGGCAAAGTAAGGTCAACACCAAGGAGTACATCAATCGGAGCACTCTTGTAAAATGCTGGATCAGCCAGAGAAATATCCCCAAATAATTCGCGCATTGAGGAATCTAAGTCGTGATGTGGAATCATGCCTACAATTTTGTTAATCACATAGACGGATGCATGAAAGGAATTTTGAGATGAAAAATGTGAAGTGAATTGAATCTCAGCAACCCCATTTGTACGCGTATTGGATGCGCCTAAGCACGAGATGCGAACATTGGCCTTTTCCTTTTGCAAGCCCAATTTCTCAATACACTCATTTGTAATAAGCGAAGCCTGGCTACCGCTGTCCAGAAGACATCTAAAGGTCTGATAGTTACCCCAAATATCTCTCACCTGAATCAGAGCAGTGCAGAGGAGAGTTTGAACGTCTGGCCCCACACCCGAAATACACGATGTAACATCTACCACTCTAGAATTATCACTTAATTGACTAGTACTTGGAATAAGGGCAGGCGAAAACACAGGAGCGTTGATAGAAAGTTCACTAGAATTTGACTTATTTATAGCACCCTGTTTTCCCCTATCGCTAACATTTTCGATATGAAGTAAAGAGTGGTGGGGTTTTTTGCACCTTTTACATCTAAACTTGCTGTTGCAAGTTTTCACACTGTGAAATCGAGTTAAACAGTTAAAACAAACATTATTCGATTTAACGAAATCTAAACGACCTTGAACGGATAATTTTAAGAACGTATCACATTTCGACAATGTATGATCTCCATTACACAGAGGACATTGTAACTGGGCGTTGGACGCGACCAGAGTCACCTTTCTTTGAATGTTTCTCTTAGTAGTTGAACTCGGGATAGATCTAGCTTGTGTTGCAAGGAATTGCAACAGTTCGTCCAACTTCGGAATGACATCAGTTTGAAAGGTTCTCTCGAACCAAGTTCTTGAATTTGCATCAAGCTTGAACAATATCATGTGCATTAAAAGGGTATCTGTAGTTGGATCAACCTTGTATTCCAAGGACTCCAACATTCTTACGAATTCCTTAGTGGAATCTATCAAATTTAAAATTTGTGTGGATGATTCTCCACTCAAGGGCGTTATATTGATAAACTTTTTCATTAAGGAGGACATAATTTCTCTTTTGTTAAAGTATCTATCTTTTAGCAATTTCCAAGCGATTTCGAAATTATCATTGGTAATGGATAAAGAATTCACGATTTTTAAGGCATCTGATTTTAAACTCCCCTTTAAATATTGCAATTTTTGCGCTCCCGTCAAATTTTGATTGTTTGAGACTGCAGCTTCAAAAAGATCGGAAAAGGCAAGCCACTCCTCATTTGCACCAGAAAATGTAGGTAAAGATAACGTAGGAAGTTTCACTTCAGCAAACTGAGATGAGACAGAAGCCTGGCCTGAACCTTGGTTTTTAACCTCAAAACTGGAATTCACTACGGGAGGCAAAAGCCGGGTGTCGATATCGACAAGTACTGACTCTAACGCATCTAAAATGTCGTCTTTTTCCGTAGAATAAGTTTCCTCATCCTTTTCCTCGCAAATACTTATAATAGAATCTAAAATATCTTTTGCCTCAGTTCTAAATTCCAAAAATCTATTTTTCCGAGCCAATAAACCCGCATTGTTTAAATTCCCAATTTCCTCTTCTGTTTTCTCTTGCAATTTAGTAATCGATGATTTAATACTCTTTTTTTTCTTTAACAAGGCTTCCATATCCATTAGAATATATCAGAATAAGAAAAATAATTTATTATATCAAAAACCACAGAACAGAGCTGTTTACAAAAGTCTAACTGTCTAGCCCAAACAAAAATGATTCCACTGACGCCTGTGAACGTGAACGGGGGAGAATCCGAAATTGCAAAAAGAATTACAGCGGTATAAAACGAAACAGTAATAAAGAAAACAATATTAAAAGGGAAGGGGAAAACGAAAGTTTGTTTTGTAAATTATATTACAGGAATGACAATGGCAGAATACATCAGTAATTTAGCACATAAGTAATTAATCAATCAAATAAGTAAATAAGCACATTTAAGCAGATTAAACCCTTTTGAATACACTTGAATTTGAAATATTACACTACGAACATTTCTTTCGTTTTAAGCTTAGCATGTATGAATAAACTTCGAATGTTACTTTTTTATTGAATTAAGACAATATTTTAGAAAAATTTTTTGCCGAAACAACAACAAGTCAGGAATTTTGAATTAGAATATTTCAGCTGGGTTCCGGCGAGACTTGACCAAATGATTTAGCAAATTAGCGGGAAAAAGAATGTTTCATAAATCTTTACCTGACTCGGTTGTTGTATGGACTTGGAACTATAAAATTAAAGGTGGAACGTTTAGACATCTCACAAATCAGTTAGAATTTGTCACAATTTACTGGAATTGGAGATGAACTTAGAATATTGAATTATACATCGAAAACATTGAAACACTCCACACACAGGAATCGATACACATACACTATTTATTTTCTCAAGCTCAATGAATAATTAATTAGGATGCGCATAGCGCCATCTGTGGACTGTAGTATTAAACAGATAGTGTCTTCGAAATGCCCTAAATTAACCATCAGAAAGATTCAATAGTTTAACAATAACACAATAGCTATAATAAGAAGGTATTACCAAAATATAGAATGTAGAAAATATTGGACTGTTGGTAGCTCGCAGTTTCAATCTTGCTTTGTTACATCTGACAAGCATAAACACCAAAAAAAGAATATTTGGAATAAGAATTGAAAGATCCCAGATGCGTATCCTACAAAAAATAATAAATGAATGTTAATTACAAAATAATTTTTTATTCATTATAACTGAATAAAAAGACTTTTGCACTACATTTTAACTTTAAGTAACCTATATGAGTATCAAGTAGCTTATATATATATAAATCAATATTGTATAAAAAAAAGTGATCATTTCATGATATGAATAATTATTTAAGTGTTAAATGCAACATCTTAATATCTTCATATATATAAAATATCAAAAATTATAATTATTTGGAAATGCAAAAGAGTGATTAAAAAAAAATAGTAATGAAAAGTCTTTATTACATTACAGCACAGATTTTTAAAACTGAATTCAAAAATAAACTGCAATTCTATAAACAAATTGTGCTTTTATCTGAAACCTTGTACATTTTGTTCACAAAAGGCTGCTTTTAAAGTCTATAACCCATAATTTAAATATAGCTGCAGAAATTTAGTTCTATTTTCTTTTCATTTTAATGTAATCAAACAAGTGTTACAGTATCTTTTCACTTCTAAATCAAAAATATTTTATCTGCAATTAATCAACCATGATAAAAAATGTGAAGAATGACAAAACTCCTTAGAATCTGATCTTGTAAGGAGTTATCAACTTTCTAAGGAAAAAAAAATTTTTTTTGAAATATGGATTACTTTATATTATTAATAATCAAGAGAGGATACTGCACTGTGATGCAAAAATCAGCTAGATGCTCTCCATATTGTCATCTGACATCTGTCACACGACACACATGTTTATTAGATTTATAACAACCATTGATGTCTCTGGTATCCAATTTTTAGGAGGATGGAATTAAAATTAACAGTATAAGTAGTTCACACAATTTTACTCAGGAGAAAAAAAATTTATAAATAAATTTTTAAAAAAAGGAAAAAAGTTTCTTCTATCTGCCTAATGTCCATGAAATAAATATATATATTTTTTAATTCCTTAGCTAGTTCTTAACCTAATTGATAGCGATTTATGATTTTGTTTTTTTGGTTAATTTTTTTATCTGAAATATTAAGGAGGACATTTTGAGATTTCAAATTATTGAGGGGAACATATACTCATCTTCATCAATGCACAAACCACATTCATGGAAATCATACATTCATTTAAAAATCTTTGTGAACTTCTTTCTTCAAAGGAAGCTCAAATTTATCAATCATACTTCACTCGTATTATCCAGTTAAAATTTTACCTTTTTGTAAAATGCAAGTCCCTCTGTGTAGTTTACTTTTAAGTTAAAACAACGTTTGATCTTGATCGTTTGGCTTTCAGTTTTGTAATTTTCTAGGAGTATGTTATTTAACAAAATGGTTACTCATAACTAGAGTATTACTTTAAATGAAATGTTCAACTTATAGTTATTTTATTTAATGTATTTATTTGTTCTTTGTATGTTTATGGTATGAGCTTAAAAAAAAGTTACATTATTATCACTTATTCTGTTAGTTTCTTATAGTTATGTTAAACTAAGTGTAATGTTTATTAGTTATAAACAATTATTCACAAAATTTTTGCCAACTTTATGACACAATAACTCTTTTATTTGAATGACAAGCATCATCAAATCGAAAATAATATTGTCTGCCTTTTATCTTTTATGATCTTAAAAGTTATAATACAATAGTAGGATAAAGGTTTTCTAAATAAAAGTTTCATTTCAAACAATTTTGTCCTATTAGTCAAAAAAAAAAAAAAAAAAATATCATAGTAGAAACAACTAAAACCAGTTTGCTTTTATTTAAATCTGACATTGAAGAAAATAATATTTAAATTAAGTTTGTTTACAATAACATTATTTAGAAAGGCTTACATACCTTGTATTTGCATCAATTTCATCATATAAAACTAATTTACAAAAATTTTCTTTTATTAATGGTGCAGACGTCCCATTATCAATATCTTTCCACTGAAACTGTAGCGATGATTTCATTGTAGAATAAGAATCTTGTTTGTCTGAATAATCATTATCCGTGTTAAATAGATGTAAATACTCTTCATCAATATTCATTATTTCAGTTGGTAGGTGAACATTAAGCGTTTCAGTAAAATATTATTATTTAGTTATAACAAGTGTAATGCAAATACTTATTTACACAAAATAATTTAAACTTCAAGTAAAAATTCTTAAGTTATAGCACAATCTGGAAGAAAAAAAAAAGAAAGTATAAGTCATAAGACATTATCATTTCAAGATACTTTATATGGATATTATATTTAATAATTAGTTAAATACGCTTTTAATATCAAATATTGAACATTACAAAGAAAAGAAAACACATAAAAATTATAACAATAAATAAATAAAAATTTGAAAAGCTTGAAGGCAATTTTTCACTGGTGTTACAGTCAAGAAATAATGAGAATAAATTTTTAAAGGAATACATAGATATCTTTTTAATATTCATTAACATGATTACATTATTTAAAAAAAATATTAATATATTTTAATTAAGATTTATTTTTCAAGATAAAATGGTAAGTAATTCAAAGGAAACTGTAAAATTTTTTGAAAAGTGTTTACAAAACAGTAAAATAATGGAGGCATTTCCGTGTCATGGTCTATTGAGTCAAATACAATTGCCAAGACGCCAAATGGATTTTAAACGTGCAATTTAAAAACAGCAACAACAAAGCATGTAGAGGTTTGCCTACTGTTTGTCTAAGATAGGTACTCTGCCAGACATTCGTCAGGAGCTGTGGCGGTGACCATGGTAACGAGGTATGATTATTTCAAGTAGGGGTGCGGGGTCCCTCTCAAGGACTGGTTTCAGTCAGAGTAAAGGAGACCTCTTTTTTCGGTCTATTGGGTTAGCTCTAGAGTGAAGAGAAATGAGCATTCGCGCCTGAAACATCGTTAGAGCGTTCGATTCCTTTTTTTAATCTTTTCTCTTTTTCAAACGCTTCTGTTTTTAAAAAAAATTTCAACACATTTTTTTGTGTAGTAAATTTTTTTTTATTTTTCCTCTTTTAACTTCTTTGTTTGTCTAAAACGTTTGTATTTAAGTGAAAATTAATATATTCTACAAGCACACAAAGTTGAAAAACATGAAACTTTCAAAAAGTGTCCACACTTTCGGCCACCACTGTATATATATGTAACATAAAAAGCTTCGATTAAAGTTTTTATGTTATCCTAATTAATTATTCTAATCGAAAAACTTTCTCACACTTTTAAAAGCCACATCCTGTTCTTAAATCTATTTTTGGCTCAAGTATGCATTTAATTAAAAGCAGGACATTTTTCCCTTTGCTCTCTGTGGGAAACACTCGATCTATTTCATAAACCAATTACAACTACTAAGATTTCCCTCTTTCTCTAAATTAAGACATTTTATGGATTATACTTTGCAAGATTTTCCCTAACATATAACCAAGGAGCGCAACTTTTAGTGTTCACTTTTACACACTTTCATGACTGCTCTGTCTAATAATTAATAAAAAAATTTGGTACCCTCCTTGCCGGCCTAAGATCTGTTTCAATCCTTCCACTCGGCAACGACGTTATAAGTCGCCAGGATTAAACGGTCGGGAAGGGGGTACGGTACGGTACATCAAAGATATGTAATGTCTTATTTGAAATTAAATAAATTAACTTCGTAAGAGGGTGCATCAAAAATATGGAATAACTCATTCAAATGGACAGTTGAAAATTATCAGTCAAATTCTTCGTTAACTCACAGAAATTCATTATTCATCCAGTATCTTCAACAAAAAATAAATTCTTCGATCATCAAACTTTTTGTTTATATAAATGATACCTACGCCCAGTGGAACTTAACGAACATCGACTTTGCATTTGTCTACGCTGCATGTTATGTCTACGTTCTGAAGGCGATGGATACAACGAGAAAGCTGAGCTTTGATATTTTTTCACCCCCTTTGGACCAAAAAAGAAAAACTACATCAGACTCCTGATTGACGTTAAAAAGTTTTAGATTCGAAATCCCATCCTTTTCCTTTACAAGTGACATACGGTAGTTTCCCACTGCTCTGCATTTTATCGTCGATGAATAATTGTTCTCACCTCGCCTCATTCAAGGAGAAATATGATTCCTCTTAACGAAGAAACAAATTTTTTCTCCAGCAGCTCTCGTCTTTGCTTTTGGAATTGTGTTCATGGAATTTCAACGCAGTTTCATCTATGATGTAGCGGTTTTCAAAACATCTTCTTGGACCAATTCAAACTTTTTCAAACAATTTCTTTAATTTTTATTGATTAAAAAAAAAAAAGCACTTGTGTAATAAACAAAAACCATAGATTATGATTTCAAAATTTTTTTTCTTCTCATACTTGATGTTTCAATTTGAACAATTACTTTTTATACATTGATCGTATTTACTGTTGAAATTTTTTTTCTTGGAATTTCTATTTTCAGTGAATTGATTGTTTTGATTGGCATAAAAAATGTTTCAAGAAATTATTTTCATATTTATTGTTTTATGTGTTACAGTTTCTATGATTTATTGATTAGTAGAATTTATATTCTTGTTTTACTATAGTGTTTAGAGTGAAGATTAAAATGCCATTAAAATATTTTTATTTTGAATGCAATTACGGTGTGGCAAAAATTATAAATTAAATCAAGAAGTGTTAAAACTCATACAAATAATTTGGAAAAATGAATAAAATAATTGTTGTTAGAATTTGAATTGAAATGTGAAACCAGACATTAATGTTTGAGTCCAACGTTGGTAATTAGTTCATAGCTCAGTTATTTCCATAAACAAATCGTTTCTTTATTTCTGAGCTTTAATTCCAGCATAAAGATAGGAAAATGATCAAACACATATTGAAAAGTAATGGTAACTGAATACACTTCAAAAACACGTTAAAAATAGAAATGAAAATATTTGAATTTCCTAACACCTGATTGTGACAAATTAAATGACCAATTAAGATCTTTGCACAAAAATTACTTAAAAGGAGAAATATTCAAACTAAAATTTTTGAAGAAAAAGAAGAAAAAAAATTATGCCCAAAAGGAAAGAAAGGTATAAATGAAAAAAATAAAAGGTAATTTGCAACATAACCAAACTTGCACTTCAGATTAAAAATAAGGAAAATAGCTAGATCAGTCAAAAATTAAAAACAGTTTTACCTTAATACCATATTAAATTTGAAAGCTTGTTTTGGATTTCAATTAGTGATTAATCGTGTTGAACGGGTTGTAATGTAAAATCTGAGAAGACTGATCACCTTTTCTGATTATAAAAGTAATTTGTCCCTACACATTTTTCTTGAAATTCTGGTTAATGAGTGCAATAAAAATACCAATAAAGAAAAAGTATAAATAAATAAATGCAGAAAGAAAAGAAAAATAAAAGCGAGAATAGAAAAGAAAAAATATTATAGAAGGCAAATTTTGGCCATAAGAAAAAAAAAAAAAAAAAAAAAATTTCCCCCTGGATATTTTGCTATTAAAGTGACTAGATTGAAAGGTAAATAATAAATAAAGACAATACTGAAGTCATAAACTTCAGAATAACAACCACTGTGTCACTTTTTATTTTATTTTGTTTTCAAACAAGGTAAGCAATACTCAAGTCTAATTTCAGATTGAAATTTTTCCTGGTAAACTGTTTTTTGTATTTTATGTTTTACTAATAACATTTTTAAAAGATGCTTATAAATTTTTATCATCTTGATTGAAGAGTTAACTTAAATTGCGTTATTACGAAGAATACTTCTAATGGAGAAAAAACTTTGTTGTGATCTTCAAACAAAAGAGTTTTGGAACTGAAAAAACTGTTAATTCATAGAAATTGTTGAAAATGAAAATCTTAAATTTGCTGAGAATGATACTACAGATTTCTAATTGTGATACTACAGATTTTTAATTGTGTTAAGTTTTTACCATGAGTACTAAGCATATGAGTATATTTTTATAAATCATATTACTTTTATATGTTGTTAATATTGCAAATTTGATTATTTTCATTTTAACTGTACTTCTATCATAGGGAAGATTTTGCAAATTGATAATTTTTAAAATTTTTGGCGAGGGGGGATGTAACATAAAGAGCTTCGATTAAACTTTTTATGTTATCCTAATTAATTATTCTAATTGAAATACTTTCTCACACTTTTAAAAGCCACATCCTGTTCTAAAATCGATTTTTGGCTCAAGTATGCATTTAATTAAAAGCAGGACATTTTTCCTTTTTTCTCTCTGTGGGAAATGCTCGATCTATTGCATAAACCTATAGCAACTACTAAGATTTCCCTCTTTCCCTAAATTAAGACATTTTACGGATTATAATTTGCAAGATTTTCCCTAACATATAACCAAGGAGCGCAACTTTTCGTGTTCACTTTTACACACTTTCATGACTGCTCTGTCTAATAATTAATAAATAAATTTTATACCCTCCTTCCTGGCCTAAGACCTGTTTTAATCCTTCCACTCAGCAACGACGTTATACATATATAAAATAAAATAAAATTTTAAAAAAACCTAAAATGGCATTTTTTTTTAAAAAAAAAAGAGAAAGAAATTAAAATCTTTCTTTTAATAAAGTAACTTTTAAAAACAATGTTAAATGATATTTTGTGTAATATTTTTACTGTGAAGATAAAATATAAATTTAATAAACTAGTTAATCATAATTAATTAGAATAAAAGAGCTCATTACATTTTCTAAAATTGTGAGAATTTTTTTAACGCCATTTTTTTAAAAAAAATCCCAAGTTATTTTTATAAAATGAATAGTTTCGACAAATAGCTGCTCTAAGCACGGCAATCGTATTAATAATTACGTGCGAAACCTAAATTTTACACAGTTAATCAACATCCTAACAAACAAAAACAGACACAAAAATACCATAAATTATTAGTCATAATTAAAAAACTACTATACTAATTTGGACATAAGCCGCCTTTAAGGTGAAATGCATTTCGAGATCTCAGTGTGGAAGGCGGCACAAGGCCTTCAGGAGGGTCGGAAGAAGGTCACCGACGAGCCCCACTCTGGACGCCCAACAACAGCAAGAACCGATGAAAACGTCCAGCGTGTGAGTGAAGTTTTGAAGTCAGACCGTCGGTAAGCATTCAGGCAATCGCTAACACCCTGAACTTGTCAAAATGTGTTCGAGATCTCAGTGTGGAAGGTGGCACAAGGCCTTCAAGGAGGGTCGGAAGAAGGTCACCGACGAGCCCCACTCTGGACGCCCAACAACAGCAAGAACCGATGAAAACGTCCAGTGTGTGAGTGAAGTTTTGAAGTCAGACCGTCGGTAAGCATTCAGGCAATCGCTAACACCCTGAACTTGTCAAAATGTGTGGTACATGGGATTGTGATGAAGGATTTGCAAATGCAAAAGGTCGTGCGAAGCTTGTGCCGAAGGTGTTAACGGAGGAGCAGAAACTACCTGACCTAAAGTAAGACCCCCTTGGTGCCCCAGCCTCCCTATAGCCCTGACTTAGAGCCGTGTGACTCTTTTTTGTTCCCCCGACTGAAAAGCAAGCTAAAGGGAAAGCACTGGGAGTCAGTGGAGAACATCCAAGCTCATGTTACACGGTTCCTGAGAGGCATTCCTGTCGAGGAGTACCAGGGTGCCTTCAAGGCGGGGCAGAATCGTCTCCGCAAGTCGATTGATGCACAAGGGAACAATTTTGAAGAATTTTAACCATTTGTACCCATAGGATCAATAAATTTATTTTTCTCAGAAAATGCGCATTACTTTCAGAATGCACCCTGTAGTAAATTGGTTATTAAAAAAATAATTAAAAAATAAAATTGCTAATAAAAAACAGTCAGAATTATTTTTTTTAATAAATAGTGAGAAAAACTATACAGGTTACATTAAAATACGAGTAAGAAAACATAATTTAATCAAAAAAACTTAGATAATTTCAGATGGTTTGAAGGGTGCTGATAAAAATCATTGTTGATAGTTTTAGATTTCATCCTAGTTGCGATAACTTGCTTTCAGTTTAAAAAAAAGGAAAAAAATAAATAATAAAAACAAAGATATTTAATATTTCTCCGGCACATTTTTATTTTCAGCAGAAGTTTAATCTCCTTTAAAATCAGAGTTGATAAGTTTAAGCGCTTCACTTTTCCAAAAAATTCAAATAATAAAAGAAATTAACTGCTTTAAAAGATGTGCAAGTTTAGAAATTAAACCATCTAACAATCAATGAACATTCATAATAAATATCGTAAAATTAAAAAGTAGCATTAAAAAACCCTGCACTACCATTAATGTCAGAATTTGTTCACTTTTTTTCCTTCGCATTTAAAAAATAGCAACTGATTGAGTAAAGAGAATCATTTTAAGTAAGAAAGAAATATCCATATGAATCTTAAAAAAGTTCTTGAATCAGATTAAAAAAGTCTCCTACTGGTGACTGAGTCAGCCAATCTGGTATACTTCCCATACAAGCTATCATCGAAGCTACCCTCCCTAAAATGCCCTCTTCTTGTTTCCATAGCACCAGACTGCCACAAACTTTGTGGCGGGCAGAGTACATATCTTAGACAAACAGTAAGAGTGGTAATAAGTTATACACTTTGAATTAGTCCCTTTCTATGATATATTTTTTAGTTCTTAGCAAGCTGCTGCCTGGAAGTTGCCATGACTTGGCGATTATTCTGCCACAGTTCATGATACAAGAATCTTCCAAAAATAAGTATCATTCATATTAATATCTCAAACAAAGGAAATATTACAATCAAGGGGCCGAAAGGCCGGGATAGCCTGGTCGGTAGGGCGCTAGGCCCAAGTCCAAGAGGTCGTGGGTTCGATCCTCGCCGGCCGAAGACTCCCCGTGTAGTAAATGGTGACTGATGCACGTTAAATCTGTCGAGTCTCAAAGTCCTCCATGTTCCCATAACAAATCAATACCTCTGGGGGTACTGATCCAGGAGTTTCCTTGTCTTCTGGATTGTTTCAAAATTACAAGGCTACGGAGTTGAACGTAAGTAGTCGTAAACCCATGAAATTGGGTCGGCTGTTCAACGACGGTTATAAAATAGAATCAAATCAAGGGGCCGGGATAGCCAGGTCGGTAGGGCGAGGGGCCCATGTCCAAGAGGTCATGGGTTCGATCCTCGCCGGCGGAAGACTCCCCGTGTAGTAAATGGTGACTGATGCACGTTAAATCTGTCGAGTCTCAAAGTCCTCCATGTTCCCATAACATATCAATACTTCTGGGGGTACTGATCCAGGAGTATCCTTGTCTTCTGGATTGGTTCAAAATAACAAGGCTACGGAGTTGAACAACATTAGTAGTCGTAAACCCATGAAATTGGGTCGGCTATTCAACGACGGTTATAAAATAAAATAAAATCAATGAATAAATTTGGTCATATTTAACCTCTTATTGATCACATAATTTTGAAGAAAATGGTCTTTTCCTAAAAGACGATAAAACATCTACATTTTTGATCCTCTCTCCCATTCATTGCTCATTTACTCCTCCCCAATTGTCAATGATTTTGATTGCATTTTTAAAATAATTCAATTTATAGTAAATTTGAATTTTGACTTAAAAGATTTCAATAAAAAAAAATTAATCAAAAATTTGTTAAGATTTGCTAATGGCTAAGACTTTTGATAATTGGCTAATTTATTGGCTAGAAATTTGAACTCCTCAGCGCGGGCTCTGGAGTACAGCTAAATTAAATTTGTTATCTGTTTGAAAATGATGAATGAGCTACATTTTGAATACAAATGTGATCTAACTATACATTTTTTTACTTCATAAATAAGGAAAAAAAAATATTTTTGATTATTCTCTAATCTTCAGTCTAATCTCTATTGATAAACAAGCAAATCAACATAAATACTGAATGAAAAGACATACATATATATCTATCAGTGTTTTCACTACAGCGCGAGAATCTCGCATATTTTTTTCTTTTCTCGCATTAAAAAATTAATACCGCGAGAAATTTGCGCATTCTATAATTCAATTTTAAAATTCACGTATCTCTCGCATTTTGGAAAAAGCTTCGAATTATGCCATTTAGAATAACACCCGGTCAGCTTTTCTTCCTGAATCTTTCATCATTTTCAACATCTGCTCCGTTATCTAGCTTTCCTATTTTGCCAGTATTGTTTAGAAACTTTTCGAACAACAGAACACAACTCCTCCGAACCACGGAACCCCTTTCAGAACACATTTCTCTGCAACCACCTGTTTACCATAGGTAAGGTTTCTTCATGCAAGACATTCAAATTTTTTATGTGCTAATGTAAGATGGACAAATACCTTGTAAAGGCAAAATCTTCTATGATGATGCACCAAAAATATTCAATGCTTTAAATATAGAAGATGTTAAAAATGTATTATAATTAAAGAAATTATTTTATTTTCAAGAGCTTTTGTGTTTTTTTAGTTTTTAGAAATTCCACTTAACTTTTTGAAATCTCACCCTGCTTTTGAGAAAGGGTGAGAAATTCTCACCCATTTTTTTTTCTATGATGAAAACACTGGATATATATATATATATATATATATATATATATATATATATATATATATATATATATATATACATATACATATATATATATATATATATATATATATATACAGAGCAGATTTCAATGAAATTGAAAATTAAATTCAAATTTTTAGGCAAATACATATTTAAAATAAAAATTTCTTTGCACAGATGGTAATTTTCAATTTATTTCTATTCCATTATGCGAAGTAATTTACTAATTCAATAAGAAAGAGAAATTAAAAAAATATTACAAGAATTTGGGATAATATCATTAATTAGTACGATAGTTATCAAAATTTTGAAATATTTTAACGATTAAATAGACATAACTAAAATTGAGCTGGGAAACATTTTAAATACAAGAGATCATAGTAATAAAGTTTAGCAAATATCACCTGTTGTCTAAAAACCTAGACAGCACAAAAAAATACTTACAGTTTTTAGTTAGCATAATAACTGTTCTTATTCAATAAAATATTTTTGGAATTATTTAACTTCAAACGATCATTATTTCATTATTTATAACAAATATGAAACCTAGCAGACACTTCACTTTCGCAGTTTACATACATTACATTACATTTTATTTTTATCGATATATCATGATTGTATACGATATACCAATTTTCAGACTTGCGATTCGCTTGTAACCTTTCATGTTGGTTGGTTGGTGTCGTATCCTCTATTGAAGGCTGTTGCTTGGCTGCCCGCCTTTTTAATAAATAGAGGCATTTGATTGGTCGATTATATAATCGTTTTCATCGTTATCGCTTAATCGTTTTGTCAGGTTTACTAGAATGGCAGTTTTAGCATTTTTGTTTGGCGCAATTTTAATAACGCGCATGCTCAGTTTGATAATTTATTCAAACCAATCGAAGTACCAATCGAATAGACAATGCCTCCTTCCTTTGCTCGTGTATACTCAAACAAGGACATAAAGATGGAAAGATCAATCACTGTACCAAACAGATGTCAGGGTGAACTTTGACATTGGACACATCACTGGTCTCTATTTTTTTTCATTTGATTTTCATAAATTGTTATGATAAATAATAACATTCTGTCTCTGTGCCAGAAAAATCTGAACACATTTTTTTTAAAGATTTATAATTTGTAAATTTTAAATGAAAAAATTAATGTATTTTAAAGAATTGATTTTTATATTGTTCTGAAATTCAAATACTTGAAATAAATATTAAAAAAACAATTTAAGTGCTTATTAAAAATATAAAAATAATTAAAAAATAAATAAAATAATTAAAATATAATAGAACAGTTTTATAAGCAATCTAAGCTGCCCAAAGCATTTAATTTCATGAAGAACAATAAATTGGAAAATGTTAATAATTGCTGAGATAGAGTCTCATAATTGCCTGTTAGCGTTAAGTTAGTTAGTTATTAAAACTTTTTCATGGTTTTCATTTGTGCGTAATGTAAATTCTAATTATTTTCATTCAAAAAGTCTCTCAAAATATAATTTCATTCCTGTATTTAAATTACAAGTAACTTTGATATCTGGGTTGCCTACAAAAATTCAAAAAAGTACAAAAAAAAATTTAGAGCATTTCACAGCATTTACTATTATCAAAGATGATAAAAAAAATTATTGATTATTAAAAAATAATTTTATTGCGATAATCAACATTAAGCTGGAAACCTATTACTATTAAGCAATTTAAAAGACTTTTTCGTGGTTTTCCTTCGCATGTAACACAAATTTGATTACTTTAATTTAATCTTCATTAAAATAAATTATTCTTACAACTTTCATGAATATGATTGTATTCTGATACTTAAATTGTTAATTACTTTGATCTCTGAATTGAATTAAGCATAATAAGGGTGTTTCATTACATTCACAAAATAAAAAAGCTCACACTTTGATTTCTGGGTTGAGTTAATAAGAAGAGCTTTTCGTTCTGTTCAGAAAGATGGTACCCTATCTATTAAGGATAATAATAATGAAAAAATGTTTATTTATAATTTTACTCCGATACTTAAATTGCAAATTATTTTATTTTATATACCAATAACAGCAATCTGAAAAACATTTTTGTCTGTTTTTCATAGCGTGTAACGCGAAGTTTGATAACTTAATTTTCAATTTAATCTTGATTATAATTAATTATTTTTACAACTTAATTATTTATTAACTTAATTATTTATTAACTTAATTATTTTAACTTAATTTATAATTAATTAATTAAAATAATTAAGTAACTTAATTATTTTAACTTAACTTTAATTTATTTATAACTTAATTATTTTTATAAACATAATTATTTTTATAACGTAAATATGGTTTTATTCCGATACTAAAATAGCGAGTTACTTTGATTTTCGGTTAAAAACTACAAAAATTTGAAGAACATCTCGCCTGTACATTTTGATTCAATAAACTGATTTATTTTCTGCTTCCCTTCTTACCATTATTTTTTTTTTTTTAAATGAAAAATGACTCTTCTACATTACTGTTAGAAAATTTGACGGTTCATCAGGTTGTCATCTAAATAAAATTCGAGCAAATAGTATTGTATTTGTAATGGCGAAAATATCCAAATGATAAAATAAACATGAACTTTTTTTACAGTGTTAAAATTAAAAAACTTAAGTACTCGGGTTCCTATGATTTTATTATTTTACTAATAACTTATTCTGGTATGTTATATTGAAATATCTGATATATGTTATATTGAAATATCTGATATATGTATTTTGAAATATCTGATATATGTATATTGAAATATCTGATATATCTGGAGAAAAAAAAATTTCTAACCAAATGTTCTTTGAGTCAGGAAGAGACAAAAAATACCTGTTGATTTTTTTGAAATATACTTTCTATCACAAACGCCTTAAAACTTTGTTCTCGATAAAAATAATTTCAGATGATTTTAATCCTTCATCTCTTATTAACCTCGTTATATCATGCTTTTGATCAAAGTTCAGCAGCGTGTGCGTTCTTTCTCTCCTAAATATTAATTTGATCCCTACACACGTTTTTTATTCCATTACTTATAAGGATTCGTAAAATATATATTAACGGCCCGGATTAGAGAATAACTGAGTTATCTTCTTCAAAAATGGCAGTTATTTAATTTAAATTTGATACTTTTGTGTGTGATCATATCTCAGTGTCAACCATATCGGTGTCACGTATCAATGACATCCAATAAAAATCTAACTGTCAATGAACTTATTAACTGAGGTGAAGGGATTAATTGAATGCTTAATAAAATAAGAGCTTCCTTTGATGATATGTTTTTTAAATTAGTGGTGAAATCGTCGAATAATTATTTTTAAAAATCGTTGCAAGAAAGGTTTGCAAGGGTATTTTTTTTTTCAGACTCATGCGAGTTAATTCAAATTAAATAAATATACTATATGTAGTCTCTTTTTCTTTCTTCCGGATTCTAACGAATTAAAGAGTATTCATACTTATCAAGATATTTTACAACAAAGTGCTAACATAGTACAAAGGTACATATACTTGTATTGATTTCTGTGTATAAATTTTTTTCCCTTCTATATTTGCTTTCAGAAATTTAGCTGTATAATATTTTATAACCAATTATGTAATTCTGTTGCGATTGTAATTTTTCTTAGAAAATTATTATTTAGATGATTAGTTGAATATTCATAAAGTACGTTAAGAAGAGGTTTGAAAAAAAAAGTAATCAATATCATGCGTAAATGCTTTGGTTTTTGTTTGGTTTTGGTTTTGGTTAGAGATAAAAGAATTCTTTGCATGCATTCTGAGATGTATAAAGCAAGATTTTGGAAATGTTTAATAATTTTTTTTAAGTACTTTGAAAACTCTGGTATTTGATAACTCCTTTAATATTTACGCGATTTCGTTATAAATTTGTTATATAGATAACTATTAATCTAACTAAGTAATAACTATTGTTATTTTAATTAAGTAAAGTTAATAAACTGTATACGATTGGAACAATCAATTGAGCACACCACAAAACGGGAATAAATTTTAACTATAATAGGTTATATTCTCTAAGAAATAACTAACTCGTTTTTTTCCCACAAAAAATTTACTGAATTTTAAAAATAATTTTTTTTTTAAGAAAATAAGATCAATGCAGAAAAGATTATATAGACAATATATAATTGATTTTATTTTGAACTAATATTTATCTAACAGATAAATTTTATTTAGATATTAAAAAAAAGTTATAAGGATAGAATATCTCTTTCTAAAATTAGATATTTATGTAAATAAACTATTTCAGCTTAAAAACTGGCGTTTAACTTCTAAATTAAGTTAATATAAATGAACACATTATGTTATATTTTTTAATCAAAGTAAAATAATATGTTTCTTAAAATTCAAGCAAATCTTTTTCGTGTATTATATGACCAAGTTTAATCATAATGCAAAACTGAAAATGTGTTTCTCTCATTATAAATATGTAAAGTCACACTTTAGGGCCAAATTAAATACTAAATAAAAAAATTAAAATCATTTTTTCTTTTTTAATCGTGTTGTTATGTCTTTCTGTTTTGTGCATATTCCATATCTTGGTGAACAAAAAACAAGGGGCGCGCTCAAATGATCAGAAAGTCGGGTCCACAATCGTGGTTGCCGGGAGAAAAATGTTGCACCAAGCAGACTCCTCAATTCTACTTTTAACATGTAAAGTCTATGGCGGGCTTGTCATACTTTGAATCGATTTTTCTTGTTCAAGAATCGGAGTGATCAATTAAAAAAAAATACTAATAATTTTTTCAATCTTTCCTATCCACGAAAATGTAGGTTAATTTTTTTAATCTTTATTACTTTTTGTAATATTGCCTTTGAAACACAAGTCACTTTCTACCTTTGAGTAAGGGAGGAAGGCAACTTCCACCCCCAAGTTCACTAATCTTCTCGGTGGGAGGTCTTGCTCCCTTTTGAAAATCTTTTTCTCTCTCTGTCCTCCTGAAGAACTGATATGGGGAACGCTTTAAAAACCGATAGCTTTCTTTTTAGTTATAAGCTTGTAATTTATTATGAAAATTATATTTGCTGATAATTCGTTCATTCTATATACATTTTATTTATTTAGTAGTAATAATTTTCTTGTTTTTATTTATTTTGAGAATGGAATTTATTTTTTAAATACATGATTCCCCTTTTTTTAAACTTTGTTTCTTGTTTTTTAGAGATGTTTCAGAATTAAAAAAATTAGCTGCTGAATAAAGTGAGATTAATTGAAATCGAATAAATGACGTAAAGATCTTCCAATATACTATAAAGCATCACAAAACTGCAGTTTTCCTTTTTTTAAAAAAAAAATATATCGTACACTCATTTGTAGGTTTAAAAAAACATTTACATTAAGAAAATTTAAAAGGTTCCAATTTTTTCATTCCGTAAATAGTTTTAATTACTCCAATAGCTGGGATAGTATGTTTTTTCACGGTAAGGAAAAAAAATAGCTAGTACACAAGACCACGCATCATCCAAACATGAACAAGCACTTAACCCTGTTTTTAGTGCTTTAATGTAAATACACAAGAACACTAAAGTATTATGAAATTTTCATTTTAATCAGCAAATGAAGAAAAATACGAAAATACACGCATGTATTGTAAAATTCTTTTTAAAAAAAAGGAAGTAAAAGAACATTAGTGGTCATAATTAATATTCACGAGAGAAAAATACAAACGATATCAAAATATAATGAATCGATGCTTAGGAACGCAACACTGAAAATATTGAAACCAGTTTGATTGCCAGATGAAATAGAAAGAATGAGAAATGTGATTATTATAAACACCACGAAATTTCATCACGATAAATTAAAAAATAAAAATAAGCTGTAATACTTAGAGTTAAGCTACTCTTTGTTACTTCAGACAGTCAAACTGGTTTTGATGTTTTCAGACCTGATTCCTTAGTTGATTCCCTGATCTGTAGTTCCTAATTAATACACTTTTTAAAACTTTTTTTCGCAATATTCTAAAAATATATATTAAGAGTAGTAATTATGCAATATCTTATGTATTTAATAACGAGAAATTTTTCGAATTCATATTAAAAGTGTATAATGTAATTTTTATTTATAACTTTTTGCTAGAACAAAGTATGTAATCAATGAGTTATTTTAATTTCTCTTCCCTGACCCTCTTTTGCCATTCATGGAGAAGAGTTTTAGTAGAAATTTCTATACTGCAAACTTTAATTAGTGTAATTATAGTTAATTAAAATATAAGAAAACTAACCGTCATTAGCATTACATAAAGAGGAAAAACACGAAAACCTCCCAGGGTTAGCCAGCATGCCATCTATATGAATATATCTCCTAGATAACCATAATTTTCTGTATTTTTGTACTTGATAAAATTTTTTAAAGTAAACTTGTCTCAATCTGTTGTTATGTTGTAAGTTTTAATCAAAACCAATAAATGCCTTTTCTTTCAAAAATTTCGTTATCGTACTTTTTATAAATTAATTTCGATTATTTTGATAAATCTTTATATTAATTACAGTGAGCAGTCTCACAAATCTATGTACTAAAATGTAAAATAACATAGAATTGTTTTATTTTGTTGTTTTTAATGATCCATCGAAATGATCTATTAGAAAAATAAATTTAAACTGTCACTTCAGCTTATTAGTCGAAAATGTTATAATTTATTTTTACGACAGAAATAATGGTATTTTTTTATGAATCCTCATAACTGAAATGAAAGAGTTACATCAATTTTCTTATAATATTACTTCTACGTTTAGAAAATTATAAAGCTTATCAAAGATAGTTTTTAAGGAATTTCTTAGAAATAAGTTATACTTTTGTAAGTTATTTATTTGTCCTTTTATTTACGACATTTACAAATAAAATGCGTTCGTTACCCACTTTTACCATTATTCTTTGTTATTAGGGTTATAATAATTTAATTAAAAATGAAGTTCCTTTATTATATAAAGTAATCACAAGATATTACTTGATAAAAATTATTTGATAAAATATAAATACCTTTCAACAAGCAAAAGCTGATAAATAAAATATATTCACTTTTTAATTAGTTATATTTTCCTTTATTCCTTTAAAATAAACTTCATATAAAACTGCGCTCTCAAAATATGCAGTTTAATAAATTTATACTAAATAACTGCTTTAGATCAATAAGGAATTTCTTTTGTATTATTGTTAAATAATATCTCTGGCGATAAGTTTTTAAAGTAACTATAACTGAGAAGAAATAATGTAATTAAAAATGATGAATATGAGTTTGTGGGTGAAGTTTTGAATGCATCCGAGCTAAATTATTTGAATAAGTTAAGTGATATAATCGGAAACTAGATCTGTCTTAATATGATTTAAAATTTTGTGATAATTAAATCGAATAATTTTCAATTTTGATGTTTCAATTTGTTTGTGACAAATAACCCCGGTGTTTATTTTTTAAGATCGAATCATAATTCCAGTTCTGAGTTATTTATATAATAATAATTGTAGTTAGCAAAAGTAATAATTAAAATGAAGTGAGTTTTTAGTGAAGGTTAATTTAGTTTTTTCAAATTGCGAAATTCAAATATTTAAGTCTAAATCAAATTTACATAGTAAGCAACCATATTTGCTTAAACAATGGTTTAAATGTTAACATAGTTTTTTAAAGTGGTAGAATTTAATTAGTTTCAAAACGGTGTAACAATCTTTAAAAAAAATAATTAAAATTAAAAAAAGATTGTGAAAAATATTTGTATTTGAATTGTAATTGAAAGAAGAAAATTAAATACGTAATAAAAAAATAAAATCTTGAACTCAAGGTTTTACTTTAACATAAAAAGTTTTAAAAATTAGCAAATCAATTTTAAAAAAATTAACAAACTTTATTTGATCTATAAAGAAAATATAAATTTATTTTTAATGTAGTTACTTTATATGAATTACTTTCATATGACTACATAGTAAAATTTTATAAATTTAAATACTCTGGTTATTATTAGTTCTCTAAATAATCAAATCAAAATAATAAACAATTCAAGATATAATTAGAAAAAGTGCATGTTAAATAAAATGATAAAACTATTTTGAAAATAAATAAAGTCGTTTTAGAGTTAAAAAAAATATTTTTTAAGTTTTTCTTAGAAAGAGAAAAAGCATAATATAAGATGAAGAGTGAGTTTCTTCTGATATCTTTTGAAAGCTAGTTGACCCCCGCAGGTTGCAATCCCCCTTCTGCGACAGTGGTTAGTCGATTAGTTTCGGGTTACACACACGCACCCCCACAAAAAATGTAGGGGAGACAGTAGAACGGGTTTTGGAGGTGCAATATATTTCGTCCCTTTTCGAACCTATCCTTACTGAAGGTTAGAATTGAAATGAAAAGGCCTCTTTAGGTATTCTTTGGCCAAGTTCCATATAAATAAGAAAAGATTGGTTGCAGATAAGACATTAATGTATAATTTATTCAAAATAATTCATAAAGTAATCAAGGGCACGTTCCAATATTCGCACCGGTGTAACCGGTTGCACTGGTTTGCCGCACCGACCGTTCCAATATTAAAACCAGTTACACCAGTGCACTGCACCGATCGTTCCAATATTCAAACCAGTGTCACCAGTTACGCACGAAGAGACAGGGACAGTGATGACGTATTTCATGACGTCAAACGACGCGTCCTTCCAATCTCCGTTCCAAACATTCTGGTGAACGATCCATTTAAATGGCATTTCCTATGTTAATTTAAGACGGCAAGATTTTTAGTTGTTTATTGGCATAAATAAAATTATTTAGCGCTTTTAAGAGACTTATTCCTAATTTATGTAGTTTTCTTTATACGGGGTATCAGTAGGTTTTACGAGTTAAGTGCATTAAATGCTATAAAAAAAGTTTCAAAATGGTCAAGTTATCTTTAATTTTGATGTATAAAAATTTAAGCGTCAATATTTTTAACTCTTGTTTCATGTTTATAATAATGTCTTATTTTATTTAGAATTTGTTACATATTCTTTATCTACATCTAATTTTTTTCTTTAGTTATGGATAGGCATGCATTGTTTTTAAAAACGTTTTGTAATTTTTAATCTATAATTAGATTGTATTTATCAATACTAATGTCTGTTTATTTAATTAAGTCTGATGATTAAATTTGTAGTTATTGTAAACTTTGTTTGCTTAAGATTTTCTGATTATTGCTGCTAATTCTCATTAGCTTTAGTTTTTAACTACTAAATAGGAATAAATTATGTTACTAACTTATTGTTAAATGTGCAGAGTTTTAGTTTAAACTGAGATTTATTTTGACTTGAGATTTTTTCTTGTTATATTTGTCAACATCATCATTAAATAGTTTTTAACAATAATTTTATGCATTCATTTTTTGAGAAAATTAAGATACCTTTTAATTGGATAATTAATATTAGATTATTCTTAACGTTACTAGTGTAGTGCTAAGTTAATGTGTAGTGTTATGATAGTGCAGTGTAGTGTTATGTTAAAAGGGTCAATACTATGTTTAGTTTCCAGAATTTTAATATATAGAATAGCTAAATTATTTTAAAATTTTTTTTAATTTTCATTTTAAAATGCGAGAGGAACAATTTTTGTAGGTGTTATATATGAATTTATCTTAAAATCTCAGATTCCTATTTTATTCGATAAGAAAGTGCAACATGAATTTTTTAGAATTCTTTAAAACATACTTATCCCATACAGAAGCTTTTATTTAACATTCATATTTATTAATCTATGTATTCACATAGGTGTTTAAATTTTACTTATATAATAATATTAATTTCGCATGCATTTCAAATAAATATAATTCAAATTTTTAAGAAATTTTTTAATTTAGAAACTTAACTCTTTAATGCATGTATACATATTTAGTTATACAGCTTTTATATTTGGCAAATGTTACTGTTATCACTTTTTAGAGAATAAAATTTGCATTTAACAGTCTAAATCAAAATTTTTTAAATTACCTTCATAGTAATATTTTATTTGTTACAGTGAACGTAATATTCAAGTCATCCAAATTTATTTCATAATTTGGTTGTAAATATGTTTTAAGATCTGTCAACGTCTGTGTTAAGATCTTGTTTACATAATTTTTTTTTTTTTTTTACTTCCTATCATTTTAGCTCAAATTTATTGGTAAATTTACTATTTTAAAAACGTGTATCTTAAATGCTTTATAATTTTCACTAACTTATCTGACTTTATTCATGCTCCTTACATAACTTTTTAATTTGTTTTTAAATTTTCATTATTATTTACAATTAATAAGTTGTCTCAATATTATAAAAAAAAATTTATTTAATATAATATACATATTTTAAGAAAAATTAAACATAAATTAGAAATAACATTTTTCAAATAATAAGATTCACAAATTTCCGATTTCCAGATTATAACTACAATTTATATGGTAAATATTAAATACTAATTCTCCCAATCATACATACAAAAAGTTTTCATAATCATTTACAATTAATAAGCTACTCCAATTAATATCATAAAAAGAGATTAACGTAATTTTAATATATGCAACACTTTTTCTTGCCCTTTCAGTGGTTAAATTCGACTCTATATTAATAAATTCAAAGATTTAGTTGACCCACTTTTAACTACATGAGAAACGCCATATTGTTTGCTCCGTTCGAAACTTTGTTTGGAACGGGGAGAGCTAGTGACGTCGTTGATGACGTAGGACTAACCCTGTCTAGTGCACCGGGTTTCTGGTCGGTTTGGTCAGTTCGCATGACGTCATTACCCTTATTTGTTTACAAATTTTATTATACTGCTGTTGAGAGATCGTCAAAATTTTGCTTTTTTTTTTTTAATGGATTTTAATATAAATTTGTTATAAAAACTTGTTTTATCATTGAAAATAAATTTTCTTGTAATAAGTTGAAATATAATAATTATTATTGGAAATGTATTCTGTAGATGAATCGTCTTGATGTTGTTTATAGCAATGGATATCATTCATAAACGTGTTATTTCTGATATTAGTATGTTTTTGTTTTCAAGACTAAGAATTCATCTGAATTTTAATACGTGTGGTGATTAGATTTACTTGATAGATTCACATCGAAAGAATTTTGACTTGTGATTTTCAATAAACATATCGTTTTGTAAATCAAACAACTATCCAAAGCATTGATAAATTTGTAATAGCGATAGAACTTTAAAATCAGTAAAAGATTTATTGCTTCATATGCATTCATAAACATTTTCGTCCAATGTATATTGTTTTTAAAATAAACAAATCCAATCAATATTTGATTGTTAAATACATTTCTTTTGTGTTATAAATTTTTCTTATATCCTTTCTATATTCCATAAAAGACCTGGAACGATGAATATTATCCTAGCATAATAACAAATTATGCTTTTAGTTTTTACTGTATTGAGTTTTATTAAAGAGACTGACCTAAGTTGTTAAACTAGGCCTTCAATGTATTATGCTTATAATTTGTATTGTATGTATTTCTATTTCTTTTTATAATATTAAATCATTTCTGATAACCACAACATAGTAGTGATGATATGGAAATCTATCCTGATCTATACCTCCTTCAGCACACGTGCAAATCAATGTCTTAGATTAATAACAGATGATATTATATAAAAGTTTAGTTTTTGTAAAAGGATCTTAAATGGAGCCCAACGACAAAGGTCGTTCATTGGCCTGTGTTATTAGAACTAGACTTTTAATGCCAAAGGTTTTTAACATTTATATTTCTTTCATAATTGTTAACTAAAATAAATTCTGAAAATCACAATATAATAAACATTTTAGTATTATATTATGACATTATAATTTTGAACAATATGAAGATTTTATATGTTATTGGTAAATTTTTAATTTAAGCTTTGATTCTGTTTAAAATTTTAAAAAAATCGACTTCTATTTAAATTTCTTATTAGTTCATTACTTTTGTTTCAAGATTTCTATTTCTTAATGATAATTATTTTTTAATTCAAGGTATTTATTACGTGATTATTGATCTATACGTAATATAAATATTTATTTTTTATAACACTAACTTTAAATTTCTGAAACACTTATTAATAACTGTTGTTTTGTATACTTTTTTTTTTTGAATTATACTACTAAATCTAACTTTTGGCAAAATTTTTTTAAAAAAAGACTGAAATAAGTGAATTATTGACTAGCTTGTGTCATCTTAAATTTCGGGTTAATATTTGAACTTAGTTTAAAAGTTTGATTTAAAACATTTCTGACAAATACAACTTAATAGTTATGACAGGGAGAATTAACTTTATGTGAAACATCTTTGTATACACCATTATTTCACACTAGTTGCAAACAATAGTTAAGTTTATCTGAAACGATTTTAAACTTGATGGCAAAGGTTGCTGTCACTATGTGTAATTATATTACTACAAATTTAAATATTTCTGTCCAACATGGAAAATTTTTTATTACAACAATATCTGCAGATTACAATATTAGTGAATTTCTTATTTTTGAATGTAAACAAATAAAAACGCTTTAAACTTTATCATTACTAGTTCATTTCTTGTTTTGTTGCAACATTTTTGTTTCTTAATTTTTTTAAAAAATTTAAGTTTCATATATATATTTTATAATAAAATTATATTGTTGTGTTAAAACATTTTTTTTACTTAAATACTATAATTGTATAGTTGTGATGGAATACTAAAGCTCCCACTTGTAGCAAAATTATAATAATATCTTTCTCTCTTTTTAACACAAACTCATTTCAGGTAAGTATGTTATCTATTTATAAATATTTCTCCCATGTGGCACCATGGTATTTCTCTATATATTAGCAACACTGTTTAGTGTTTCAAAGTAAATTTTAAACAGCATAAGTGCTTCACAGTAGAATTCAAGAAAAGTGGCTTGACAACTATTTTCTTTCTATTGCTAATACTATCAATGCTAATATAGAATTTCAAATAACTGGTAAAATAAAAATAAAAATTGAAAAAAATAATTCAACAAGTAGCTTTTCATACCGAAATGTTAACTATATAAAAACTTGCAGTGCCTACATCGCCAAGCTACCACAGCACCTCCACATACCAGGCCAGTGATTCTCAACCTTTTTTTTGTTGCGGCACACTTATAACGATTTCGAAATTTGACGGCTCACAATGAAAAAAATTAGATTAAAAGTTGTTTAATTACCTATTTTACTCTGTGTTAAATAGTTTGTGATAATAATTTTGAATGTGAAGTAAAATATTATGTGCTACAAAATCACATTTATTAAGGGATTAATTATTTCTTTCGACCAATTTTTTATTATTTAGTAACAGATTTTTATTTTTTTGCTAGCTATTAATTGTTTGCTTGTTTTCTATAGTTATTAACTGTTATTTTTTGTGGTTTCTTGTGAACTAGTTTTTTTGCTAATTGTTAGCTTAATATTTATTGGTAATCCTTTAATTTTTTTTATATGTTTGTTTTTTTAGTTATCCTTTGTTAATTTGTTTATTAATTGCATAGCTTACTTTAATGATTAGCTCTTACAACATTTTTTAAAATCACGTGTCATTTACAATTAAACACTTCCATCTTATTTTAAGATTGTCAGAGACAATATAATCACCGACAAAGATGATCACACGGTTTAAGCGTGGAAAAATTCTAAAAAGTATATATATACACTTTTCTTAAATTTAAACTTTAGTCATAATAAAAAAAAAGCATTATAATTTTTATTGTATCATTTGTAATATTAGGCGGCACATTTTAAGAATTTGGCGGCTCACAAAAGTGCCGCGGCACAGTGGTTGAGAATCTCTGTACCAGGCAGTGGATGCTCAGACTTTAAACCGAATGGCCCTTTTTTTTTCTCCTCGTAATTAATCAAATTTGTTTGTCCATGTGCTATTTGTAAATTAATAAAAATATTTGGCACTAAGCTTTACAGTTAGTTATGCATTAAGTATTTATTTAGAGTCATCTTGTAATTTTATAGAAATAAACACCATAAATAAAATATGGTTTTATAATATGTAATTAAGTTTGGTAAAGTTTAATAATTTTTTCATGATACCTTAGAGCATGGCCTAAAATTAATTTATTCACTTAAACCCGCTTTTCAGTTAAGTATTTTTTATTAATTGTGTGCGGGTAATTTTGAAAACCAGAATTTTCAGAAAATCGTTATCTTGTGAATGGGAAAATTGAAGTGAAATATATAAATACTATATATATTTGGTTTTATTATCCAGTATTAGGAGGGATTTTTTACCATACAGTAATCTAATTTTTTCCTCTGTGTTAACTATTTTGCTAAAATTGTGATCAAAGTACTTTCAACTGGGGCAACAGCTAAAAGGTGAAAAAAATTTGGTTAATATATTTTTTAAAACTAATTATGCTGTTAGGATTGGAGGTGGGTTTGAAGTATTAAAATATTTAAATACTGATGTGCTCTGCATTCGACTTGATTACCGTTAAAGTTTATATATTGTATAAGATAATTTTGAAAGGTGACATAGCTTCTCGCCAAAGGTGGCTAGTATAAAAATATCTTACAATATGTTCACTAATAAAAATTACCTAACTTCTTTTTCTTTTTTTTTTAAATGCTTAAACTGCAGCTAAGAAAAAAATCTCACAACTGGATTTTGATCTTTTTAGTCCTATCTAACATATGGTTATTTTTAATTTCTGTTAGAGGAACTGAGGAAGTTTCACTATAAAATTTCTTCATGTAAACAAATTAGCTTTCGTGAAAAATTTCACTATGAAAATATATTCATTACACAGTTGAAGTCAATTTGCTCATAAACATTGCACCACATACCATCTCTATCAAAATAGAAGCTGTGCTAATTTTTCTGAATTCTGGCTATCAAATTTTAAACTTATTTTGACTGTTTGTCATGGACATTTAAGCTTACAATGAGAAACATTTCAAAGATGCCATCTCATGTATTTGAAATGCTATCAAATTTACATTTTAAAAGATCTTATTATATTAAGATAAAGTTTCTCTCTTGAGAAAATTCATTATGAAAGTAAGTTTATTATATATTTAAAATCAATTAATTACGCTATTTACATGAAAAATTAAGCTTAAAGCAAGCTAAATATTTTTTTTTTAAATTTAAAAAATCAAAACTCACTCTGGGTAAGGAGGAAAAGAATAGTGTATAACGATTAATTTTTCGAAAATATGATTTCCAAAATATTTCAAAGAAAAACAATAAAAATTGTACTAAGCAGATTTTTATTTTTCTCTTTAATTTTGTTAAATATTTAAATATAAAACTTACTGAGATGATGGATGCATTTTAAAATAAACATTTAAATAAGAAAAATATGCAATAAGAAACAGAAGTTTTACTTTCTATCAACTAAACTTAAAAAATAAATAATCATGATATTTTGCTTTATTATATGAAACAGCTTTACAAGTCTAGAAATATATATTCTTTAACAAGTAATGCAAAAATAGAATGGCCAAGAAATAAATACAATAGAACAAAAAATGAATTTGTTATCACTAAATTACTTTTTTTCAAAGATTCCGAAAGAGGAGAGCGTCTGCTTCTGGTTGCTAATGGCAACCAGAACTGACCTAACCGCACCGATCGTTCCTAAATTACGGTGTGAACTGAGATCACGTGACTAGTTCGCTTTCGTGTAACCAGTGTCACCGGTGCGAATATTGGAACGCAACCCAAGAAGGATAAAATAAAATTATCAAGATCTCTGGAGAAGTTTATTTTTTATTACAGCATTGATTGTTATACCATGTGTTCATTTATTAGTTCAATAATGGATCAGTGAAAACTTATTGCAACATTTCACATATTTCAATAACGGTTTTGCCAACTGTAGAGATTTCTTTCCTCAACTATGTTAAACATAAGTTTAATCTGTAATTTAATCTACACAAATAATCAAATGAAGGATATTAAATCAATTAACCAGTATCTTTTGAAAAGCTAATTATATTGTTTTAAATTCTGATGTTAATTATAAAATCAGAATGTGAGAGATATAACTTGCAACATTTTAATATTTCAACAGATTTTTTCTGACAAAATTGTTATAAGTCGGAACAAATTAGATTTGACCAGTATTATCTTCTTACATATCATATTTTGCTGGCATTTCACTATTTCTTTTTCTCTTTAAAACATTGAAAAAGTTTAAGTTACATTGGAAATAAGATAATTTTCAATTTTTTATAGGCTCAAAGTATATTAATTGTTAATTTGGTAGGCTATAATAATGGAGATAAACTATCCTGTTCAGTTCTTGCTAAATAGCCATCTATATCCATTCAGTACAACCAACAGCTAAAATAAAAATATATTCTATTATTCTACTTTTAAAAAGTGAGTCTACAATATCAGTACATTTATTAACGTCAAGAGTGTCTATATATAAAGAGAGAAAAAGTTTAAAAAATTTTCTATTTGGAATTTGACAATTTATTTTAGAAAATTACTCGCATTAAAAAATTACAAGAATTTTTTATACATAACATCCTTCGTTTTTTTTTTCTTTTGTTGTGAAAAAATTCGCACTTAGAAATGCTTGTTAACTAGAAAAATGATTGAAACCCTACTCTTAAAATGGAAGCTCAAAATAATAAATTTATAAGCAATGTTTCGAAAAAAAATTGTGTATTGCGAACATTTAGTTAGGCTTTGTGGTGCCCCCTATCCTCTGGTGCCCTACGCACATGCTTAGTTTGTATAATGGTTAATCCGGCCTTGGACTGATCGTAAAGACACGGTTCCCAGTAGAACTCAGAAGTCAAGCATCATTGGCTGTGGTCAGTAAGCAGGTGGGTGACCACTTGACTTCCTCAGGGATGTTTTCCAGACCGTTGCCAATAGTCCATTGTGCAGCTCTAGTGCGACGTAAATAAAGTACCTACCACTAAGCTCTTTGATTGCGATCAGTTACTTATTTATTACCAAATATCGCAGCTAAAGTTTCTTTGTTTTATTCTTTTATTTACAAACTTATTATTTACAAGCTTACCATCACCACCGACATCCGATACGATAACCTCATTTTAAGTAGAGTTCATAAGGTCCTTAAGAAGTTAAAAATATGGCAGCAAAACTAAGAAGATGTATTTTATTATGTTTATATTCACCACAGCATTCAATATTTAATTTCAAACGCTTGTAAATTCGTGGTAACGAAATGCGTGGTTTTTCAAAATTTTAAATTTAATGATAACTTTATAATTACGACACAAATGCCACAGTTTTCTTACTTTATTAAGGACATTATGAGTCCTGTCAAAATATTAAAATACAGATGTTTGCTACAAGCATAAAAACTTAATTTTTCTAAATGAAAGTTCAGATTTTAGAAAAACAAAAGAGTTTCACATCTTTGAAGAAATTAAAATTCACCAAAAATTGACGTCTACGCTCTGAGGGCTCTAGTAAATTGCAGAGTAAATTTTACTTGGAGTTTTTCTTTGAATTTTGCAGTTGTAGATTGATTAAAGATTTGCTAATTTTAATTAGAGTTTAACTAATTTTAATTGTTACAGTAGAGAAAATAATGTTCAACTGCTCCGACATTCTAAAAGGAAAATTAGTGGCACTTTATGAAAATGGAAAAATCTATCAGAAATTAGTTAGGTGTTGAATGTATCTTATTATACAGCAAGAAAATGGTATATGAGGTTAATAAATTGTGTTTTTAAGTTGAAAGTTCATGATTGAGAGGTGTATAATTCAATATAAATTCCTTATTACTTAAGTGTATAAAGTTGTAATCAGCATCTGATTTTATTTTTAAATTTTTTATGCATTGTTGTAAAAAAAAAAATTAGTTTCTCAAAACTATTTGCATTATTAACTGTTTAAAAGATCCTTCTGTTTTCAGTAATTTTATGTTGAACTATATTTGAGATTTACTTGTAAAATAAAAGTTCATGGAGACTAAATCTAATTTGATTTTTAAAACCTTTGATGGATTGTAAAATTTTACTTATAGTAAAGAATTGATTATTCTGCGCTTATAAATAACCGGATTTATAAATTCTGTTTGTAGCTAGAGAATAAACTTAATTAAAAGTAATGAATTGAAGGAGCACTTTATGCACTAGACAAAATATTTCCCAGGCTTTGGCCTCCATTCTTGCCAGCCTACTACTACCTTTAACTACTTCCAGCATTTATGTAAACAAATCCCTTTGGTATTTTTTTTTTTCTTTTCTGAAATTATTAGAAGATGGCCCCAGAAATAATCAGTGAATAAATAGCTTATCAAAAATATTTAAAAATTAATGCTGTTGGTAGGAAATATTCTTCCTACCGACTTATATAAGATAAAAATGCTTAATAAAATAAATTATCTGAAACTAAATGCGTATGTGGTAGATAACTCTTTTAAGTTTTACTGAGTTGAATTAATAATTTAACTTTTCGATCAATTAGTCAGTGATCCCTCTTAAGCATTTTGAACTAAACAAATATTGTATAACATAAATGAGCTAAATACCACAAAACTTCACATTTTTAAAATTAAAAATTATATAAATAAAAAAATAATTCAGCGAAACACGCGTGGACAGTAACTAATTTATTTTGAGATTAAGACGATATATGAGATGCTGAGAAATTTTAAGATATTTAAAAATGTTGACTACATATTAGCATTAATAATTATAAAATATATAGTGAAGAAATCGATACACATATTATTCCAAATCTATGCCTACTTTTGTATATTATTAAAATTGTATCAATTATTAAAAGTACAAACTAAAAAATAAAATTAAAAAGAGCTGATGTATAATTACATTCTATCAGAAACATGCTCTTATAAAACTCAACATTTGTTGAAAAAAATGCTTTTATTCAATAAAATGTTTTATTCAAATCTCTTTATTAAATTACGAATAAATTTTTAGACGACTGAAAAAGAAACACCCTATAAAAAAATAATTTGGTGACAATTCACCAAATTATTTTTTTCAAAATAATTAATTAAAATTTTTCTGGGCTTCTACCATATAAAAACTCTTGGAACTTTACATTTTGAAATAGAAAAATACGTAGATTAATATGGTATTAAAAAAGTTATACCTCATAATTAAAGATTTTTTAACCCGCAATTAAATAAAATAATAAATATTCATTAAAAATTATTTTTTGCATTAAATTATCTTTGGGTAAATGGGTATAAGTGAGAGCAATTAGTTTTAAAAATATGACTAAAACTCAAAAAGTGAAATTCTGTCCAAACTATGGGGACCGTATTTTCCAGATTGCGGCTACCTCCTATGTTTTTAAACTATTACCTTAACGCTAGTTTCGTGTACAAAATGAATAAATTATGAAAATGTGACCGAGCTTACACTTAATCGTTCTCATTTATCTGCGAACTCGTTTTTCTGCTATATAACCAAAGTTTTTCTGGAAAGTTGGTATATCGCCAACGAAAGACGAAGCACAGCAGTAAGTTGTAATTCTGGGATGTAATAACCCAATACCTAGTTTTGTTAGGAGAGCAGTCCAAAGTTTTGAGCAATTTATGTTAATTCTACTTTTTGCGTATTTCACCATATCCCCAAAACCTTTATAGGAATTTGAAATATTTTTGCGCTCAGTTATAAAATTCGTTTATCTAAAAAGGAATTCTATGCAAAACATAACTTATAATAAATGGTAATTATTTTATTTAATAAGAGTCAAAAAATTGAATAGCAAGGTAGAACTTTCACTAATTGACCGATTTCACTGAAATTTTGCTATTTAAAATTGCATTCTCTTAAATGATTGTCATTGTATACAATCCGAAAATTTTCCGACTAATATTAAATAAAAAAAAACTAATGATTATTTATTAAACGATATATTTTGTGTGGAATTATATTTGAATAACCGAATTTGACAATTGTGAACAAAAATTTTTTCAATTCGATTAAAAAGTATTCCAGACTTAGTAAAATACACAAAAAGTAAAATTAATATTAAGGGATTCAAGTTTTGGAACTCTCTTCTGTTCAAACTATTAGAACCATATTTCCTTTGTTCCGGCTACCCACAATATCTTGGGGGTCAGAAATCCACACGCGTAAAAAAGTAGATTCACTCAGAGAAAGTGAATTTTTGTGTCTGATTTCGTAAAATATTATTACTGTAAGACTATGTCTTTTTTGTGTTAAAAGGGCATTTATATTCTATTTCTTTACGTTTTGATTAAAAGCATTTAGAGGCCAAATACTGTTTTAGGGGATTCTGGACCTCAATTTAAATCAACTTAAATAGAGTTAAACCGTTTAATTCTCACTATATGAATTATTTGTATTTGCTTAATCTTACATGGTTACTGCTACTTTATAACCTGAATTAATAGTGCTTTGTTTTTTTAATCAAGTGGAAAACTGTATTCTTTCTTCTAAGATGTAATTTATCTGTCCTTTTAGCATGACGCTGATCCACCTTAATAGGACCAACAGAACAGAAATTAACAATAATTCCTGCTACGTGCCATGAGGACATATGTTGCCCGAAGTGGTGGGCATTGAAAAAATATTTCCGAGAAGTATTAATCTACGGAATGTCTCGCACATCATTAAAAGTCATCTTAAGAACTAACAGTTAAAATTGAGTTAGTCACTTTCAAAAAAAAAATCTTATTATTTTTTTTCTTGTTTGTGTTTGAAATTTTATAAATTAGAATGTTTTTAAAGAATAGCAGAATATTATATTTCAAGTTTATACGACTGTATAATATTTTTATGACTGAATTAAATGATAAATTTTATATTATGCCTTTTGAGCTAACAGTTTTAATAACTTTTTAAATCTGTTCTGGCTCTTTCTTATAGTATATATTTTGCTTTTTTTGATGTCTCATGACCCTTGTCAATGAACTCCCACGTGTGCCCCCTTCGTCGCATGGAGAATATCAAGTCGATAGTCAATTTCACGCCAGGTAGCGGCAAGCATGTCGGCATCCACAGAGGGTATTGCGGTTGTAATTCTGGCTTTTAGGTCATCAATGTTCGACACGATCCTCCTGTAAACATTTGTATTTATAAATCCCCAAAGAAAAAAGTCCAGTGGCGTTATATCAAGTGATCTGGGTGGCCAAGGGATTGGACCTCCTCGCCCAATCCATCTTCCTGGAAAATGGTCATTCAAAGAACTACGAACGATGATAGCCCAATGAGGTGGTGCACCATCTTGTTGCAAAAAGACATGTGGCTGAAGCTGTTCTAGTTGTGGAAATACGAAATTTTCCAACCTGTGTAAGTATACGACTGATGAGACCGTCTTTTCGGTAAAAAAGAAAGCTACCTGGCGTGAAATTGACTATCGACTTGATATTCTTCGTGCGACGAAGGGGGCAAACGTGGAAGTTCATTGACAAGGGTCATGAAACTTTTTGAGTCTATCTAACCATTTATGTTATTAATTTTAATCTATCTTTATTATTTAATGAGTTATTAAACATCAAAATGGGTCCGGGACTTTATAAACACCCTGTATAATTCCAATCTTATTATGCAATTTTAACACTTTTAATTTTTCTATACATCTGTAACATTACGGTACTTGTAAGTTTAATAATTAGATTTTCTTTTTTTAAAAATCTTTAAACTCAATAAACCTAGTCTATATTTTTAAACCTTTAGTCAGACATGAAACTAATAGCTTTTTTTAAAATTTTTGACGTTGATTCTGAAAAGGACTTACGTTATTGTCAATCACATCAGAGTTTCTTAAAAAAAAGTTATTTTAATATTTTTTAATCTATGTAATCAAGAATCAACAATCGTTTAATAAATTAAAATTTTAAAGTTATGTACGAATTTTTATTCTCTTTTTACACTCAATCGAACAGAACAAATTACAAGCTGATAAGGAGCATTTATTTTAAAGTTCTGAGTAATTTTATGTGAGGAAAATGTCTAAGAGGGAATGATTTGAAATAATACTTTTAAAATAAGTTGAGTATAATATCTCCCATATAACTTATAATACCGAGAAGAATAAAACTAATAGTTAGTTGTTACAAACACTTGCTTAAATATAAATACCCATCCCATAGGATGAAATTCAAAACAATGCATATTACTTTCAACCATAAATGTTTTTATTTGCAATTGATTTCATTCAATTCAGGATCAAAATTGCATACTATACTGACTTATTTCTAAAATTCGCACATTTTTGATTCCGAAATTCCGAAATTCGCACATTTTTGAAGTAGTGAACCATAAACAGCTGCATGAAAATGCTCATAACCTTGAAACAAATTGTCATATAAGCTTGAAATCGGATTTAATTTAATTCTGCTCAATATTCTAATAAGTAATAACAATCTGCTTAGTAAATAATTAACGTGGGTAAAATGCGAGAAAATAACATGTCGTGAAAATAGCAGTTTTGTGATCAAACATGAAGAAGTTAGCTAGTACAGTTACTAGTTTTCAATTATCAAATATCTAGCAAACTATTGTTATCAACAATTACATAAATTCTGTAGTTTATTAGGAGAGATTACTTTTTATTTTAGGTATAAATTCAGAACTATTTCCTAGGGGAAGGCTGAGCAGCTTGCTAGTCTCTTCTTCTGCGCCGCTGCGCATGTGCTATTTACAACCTAGGTCATCTCAGCAATATCAGGGAGCTGTGGATATGCTCTGTAAATATATATATATATATATATATATATATATATATATATATATATATATATATATATATATATATATATATATATATATATATATATATATATATATAAACTTTGCAACAAATATCCAAACTATAAGCATACAGCTATAGTAGAATTTCAAAGCAAAATTGTTATTTTAAAAATCTTTCAATTTTCAATGACTTATTTATAAGTGAAATTATGAACATTTTTCTCAATTAATCAACGTGCATACTGCTACGTTAAAACATATACATTTAAGCAAAATAAAGAGAATAGTTCTATTTGAATAAATTACAAACAATAAAATATGCTGTGCATAACCAGCTGTAACGATTTACCAGTAACGTTACCCTAAACAGCGACGAAAAATATTTCGGTTATTCTCTCTTATTGCTAAGCCTACAACGATAGCCTTTAAGAATATCCTCCAACTTAAATTATTTAAGATCAGGACGCGTGGTTAAAACAAAAATAATGAAATTTAAGATTGAAAATTGAAACACATTTGATTAAAAGTGATAAAACTAAATTAATAAATGTCAAGCACACTTACCGAATTTCAAATAGACTTTCGATTGTCAACACACACGCCATTTTGCATGGAACTCTGGGAAGTGAGCTAGTTAATATGAAGTGTTCTTTAAACAACCTTAAAACAAGCTTAGGTATAAAAAAAAATGACTTCATACACCTCAATAAATACCTTACTCTCTTTAGTTGAAATAAAGTATATTTTTTTTTATACCTCATAAATACCTCACTATCGTTAGTAGAAAAAGGGTATATTTTTTTATGCCTCGTAAATACCTCACTCTCGTTAGTTGAAATAAGGTTGATTTTTTTATACCTCATAAATACCTCTCTTGTTACAAGTGTAAAAAAAAACTACCTCGTATACCTTAAAAATCACCTTATCAATCTGGATGATTTGAAGTGAATTTAAAACAACCTCAAAATAAGCTTATGTATAAATAAAATGACTTCATATACCTCAATAAATACCTCACTCTCGTTAGTTGAAATAAGGTAAAAAATTTTATACCTCGAAAATACCTCTTTTGTTACAAGCGTAAGAAAATAAACCTGGTATACCTCAAAAATCACCTTATCAGCCTGGATGATTTGAAGTGAATTTTAAACAGCCTCAAAACAAGCTGAAGTATATGTAAATCAACCTCGTACACCTTAATTACAACCTTTACAAGGTATAATTTTTATTGCTGTTTTCTCTGAAACCTTAAATATACCTCAAATATACCTCAAAACAACCTTAATACCTCAAAAATACCTCAAATCAACCTTAAATATACCTTAAATTTTCGTAAGGGATGGTGCTGCATCAATGAGTGGAAAAATTAATGGTGTACAAGCCCACGTAAGAAGTATTGTCCCCTCAGCACTCTATGTACATTGCTCTGCTCATAGCCTCAATTTGGCTGTATCAAATGCATGCGAAATAACTGGCATTAGAAATTGCTTAGGGACAATTAAAACATTATACGACTTTTTAAATACGCCAAAAAGACAGTATGTCCTATCTTCAGCAATAGAGGAGATGGAAACCAGCTCTAAGAGGGAGAAAATTAAACAGCTATGTGCAACCCGTTGGATGGAAAGATACGACTCAGTAACCGCTGTGGTGGAACTTTTCGAGCCTATCGCCGAAACACTACAAAAAAATATCAGAATGGAAGGATAAGGAATCAGCTACCCAGGCTAATTCTTTACTGTGCACAGTATCTAATTGCCAGTTCGTAATATCTCTTTTGTACATTTACAAAGTTTTCACCATAACAATCCATCTCTGTGTAGATACCTACAAAAAACAAGCATAGCTTTGATAGAGGCAGTGAGTCTTACAGAAGATGTCATTAAAGATCTACAATTAATGCGTAAAAATGCCACTGAAACATTCTCTGAAATATTCAGCTCTTCTTCTCTTATGCTAACAAGCATTGGATCTTCCACTTCCATGCAAATCCCTAGAATAACAGGAAAACAGAAAAATCGCGATAATTTTCCCTCATCGACACCGGAAACATATTTCAGAGTTAGTGTTTTTATTCCATTTATAGAAAATTTTATAACACAGTTAAACTTAAGATTTGTATCGCATCGTGATATTTTGAAAGGATTTCAGTGTCTTCAACCTGCCGATCCTTTCATTTGCCAACCTTCAAACATAAAGGCTTTTGAAGCATTAGTGGAATTTTACGCTGGAGATTTGGATACCTGTAAAGAAAGCCTTAAGTCTGAACTAAAATTCTGGAATAAAAGATTAAAAAGGATTAGTGAAGACGGAGGTAGTGTTCCAAAAACTGCGGCGGATGCTCTTGGAATGTGCAATAAAGATATAACACCAAGCATTTTCAAACTCCTAGAAATATTGGTCGTTCTACCTGTTTCAACGAGTGCAAACGAAAGATCCTTTTCGACTTTGCGCCGTTTGAAGACTTATTTACGCAACTCAACGGGAAATAATAGAATGAATGGATTGGCGCTCTTAAGCATTCATAGAAAATTTACCCCAGCTGTCGAAGACATTTTAAACGAACTTGCAAAAAAACCCCGTCGTTTGGATATTACAGTATAAATCAATAAATTTTTAGCGTGTTTGTATACTGGTTTAATTCCCTATCTGTTGGTAAGTCATTTTTTAGTTAAATTCATTGGTTTTCTATGGAATATTCACATTTATATGGTTATTATTTAGGTAGCTGTTACAGTATGAGTAGTTTTTTCTGGCTTGATTTATTCCTACTTTTTAATAAAAATAAAATATTTTACCTCTTATTATAAAAAAAATTATATTCTTAAACTTAAAAAATAAAAACAAAATTTAACTAAACAATGTTGTCGAAATAAAAAGTCAAAATTGTCTAGCTGTCTAAATTAGGGAAGTAATAGTGCTTTATTACATACTCGAATTTCTTTTAGTAATTTCTGAAAATTATGAAAAAATTCAATATCTGCATTGAAAAAATTCTGCGTACGCCACTGACTCTGTATGTATCACATTTATGTGCAAAACAATTTGTACTCATTAATTTGTTTTATTTGAAATACATTATACAAATACTATAATAGGGCCGGGATAGCCTGGTCGGTAGGGCGCTGGGCCCATATCCAAGAGGTCGTGGGTTCGATCCTCGCCGGCCGAAGACTCCCCGTGTAGTAAATGGTGACTGATGCACGTTAAATCTGTCGAGTCTCAAAGTCCTCCATGTTCCCACAACAAATCAATACCGCTGGGGGTACTGATCCAGGAGTTTCCTTGTCTTCTGGATTGGTTCAAAATTACAAGGCTGCGGAGTTGAACGTAAGTAGTCGTAAACCCATGAAATTGGGTCGGCTGTTCAACGACGGTTATAAAATAAAATAAAATACTATAATAAATTAGAAGATAATTAAGATTAGCAAGTTATCTTAAATTTCAGTTATCTCTATTGGATATTAATATGAAATTGAATTTTTTCAATTATTTAACTTCTCAAACTATATCTATAATTGTATTTTTTTCATTACCCTAAGATTTTTGACAGTTTACGTATAAATGGACAATGTAAAGCAAACCTTTCATACCCAAGTAGCACAATTCACAAAAACGATATCGTAAAAACTTAGCTTTGAACATTGTACAATATCGTAACGAAATATTGTACTATATAAAAATGGACCCCTTTTATAACGTATATTCAATATTGCAAAACAATATTGTTCGATATTGTAAAAACGTTGGGGAACGTCGATCGACATCTCTCTGCATTTACAAACGTTGTACTATGCTGCCCGACATCGCCAACACGATATTCAAAAAACGAATGCTGCGGAATGCAGACTATCGCCAAAATTACGTTATTTGAGAAAATAAAAATTAGTTTTTGAAAATATTCATGCCTGCTTGTGACCTGGAAAAAGCTGATAACAAAACCGTTCTAGCTTGTTTAAAATTAAATTATTTGTTATTGCCAAAACTTATAGAATTTTAAAATCTGCAGCTTAGTTATTAATATTTAATAAGTTTGGGTAGGCAGGTATATTTTATTATTATTCTGGAAAATAAGCTAGAAAGTAAATAGTTTTGTTAAGATATTTTTTCTCTTTTTCAGGGTACAAGCAGCCATTTATACTGTGAAATAATTTTAATATTTTAAGTGATTTGTGCAATAATTTTTACAGCATCTATATTTTACTATGTAGATTAAAATTACAATATGTTTAATTTAAAACTATAAACTTTTTTGCTGTGACGTTTTAATATTATATAATCTGTATTTTACTAAAATAATATGTATGGAAAACAAAATTCCTTATCTTCACAGCATCATGTTCGATTTTAAGAAATCTGATTAAAAAGATAAAAAAAAAGCAATATTTACACTGATGTTGTCATAATAAAATAACAGGAGTCACTTCCTCAGATTTCTGATTTAAAAAAGGGTAAGCATGGTAGAATAAGCTGCGATTTAATTTACTTATAGCCTTTGTCCATTAAAGTGTAGCCAAAATATCCATTAGGGCATGAACGGTTGTCAAATGTGTAAATGAAATATAATTTTTATTAAACAGTAAAGAATAATATACTAATTTCTATAATTTATTGTATTCTTTAATACAACTAATTGTTTCTAAAACAAAACTGTGTCAGTAGAGGCAAACTTAGTCTTCCTGTCTGCCCGGTCGTTGACGTCGTTCTAGTCTGCTAGTTTCTCTAAACAGTCTGAAGGTAGCAACTGAAAAAAAATAAGACATGAACTGTGGTTAATTTTAATATTTTTAAATTAAATGACAAATAGTTATATTGAAAACATTACATGAACTAAAGTAGACATAAGTATAACGCAAGTACTACTAGCAGCGTTTATGCTAATCCCTAGGTTGATAATTCTTTTGTATACAATCAGAGCAGTTTTTATGTTTTCAGGAGCACTGGACCTGTTTTTATATGGGGGACCTTTACGAGTAAGTTTATAACATATGGAAAATATTATATTTTATATTATAATAGATGGAAAAAAATTTTTCTTTAATTTTTAAAAATTATTTGGTCACCTTTCGATGAGGTGATCCGGGTTCCAATCCCAGTATCGGCTGGGATAGGAACCCGGCTAGTCAATACAAATTCCACATCTAACACGTGCTTACCACAGTGCTGATTCAGATAGAGTGAAGTATTTTGTAAAGGTATCGCTAAGTGGTAATAAATTTGGCTTGGACGCAGATCCCTGTTCTTTAACTATTAAAACAAGAAAGAAAGTAATTTCAATAACTAAAATGAATTAATGCAGCAATTTATTTAAAATAAATTTTAAAACTAAGAAAAGAAAACAATAAAGTATCAATAATTTAACTTATCAAAATCAATGATTTTTTTTTAAAAAAATCATTTGATTTAAATCCTGTATTAAATTATGATTTAAATCAACAAACCCTGATAGCTAGTAGTTAAGAAAAGACGCCATGAAAAACATTACAAAACTTTAAGAGTGGCTAACTTTTGAACTTTGAAACATACAATGCTGTAAAATATAAAAGTATTAGAGTTTAGAATACAAACTAAGCAAAATAAAACAGGAAGGACCAGGGTAATTAATTTAAGGAATAACTGATCCATTTTAGTGCAAGATAATGAAAAAGTAAAGTCTTATTACAAACTTTAAAATTCTATGTCTATAAAATTACCCAAGATGGCGTTTGTAACAGCTGAGAGGCTTTCAAAACACTGTTTCCCTTTTCATTCTAATTTACAATACGTCATTGGCAATTCCAAGATGGTGCTGAAGTAAAAGAGCATAGATAGCCTTTATAGATGGTTTCAAAATAACATATCTGAAAGAAGGAAATATATATATATATATATATATATATATATATATATATATATATATATATATATATATATATATATATATATATATATATATATATATATATATATATATATATATATATATATATATATATATATATATATATATATATATATATATATATATATATATATATATATATATATATATATATATATATATATATATATATATATATATATATATATATATATATATATATATATATATATATATATATATATATATATATATATATATATAATGTTTTTATAACCATTACAAAATGTATCTCATATTTTCATCATATGTCAAAAATAGAAGAAAAATGAAGGGGGCTGATGAATTCAGATGTTTATTTTTTCCTGAAATAGTGCCATTCTTCCCTTTCAAAGTCTATTTGAAGCAGTAGAGTTATTAACTGGTAACTGGTATTTTTTTTGTCATAATATGTTTATAGTATCTTTGACAGATTTTCTATGAAGAAATTTTGTGAAAAAAAATTCCAATGAGTACATAGATTTTAAAAAAAAATTTTTTTTTAGCTTAACTTATCTATTTTGATATAAGATTAAAAATGAATATTTTAATATAAAAATATATAGATTAAATATGTATTTATTTATTGATGAATGACTACATTTATAAACACAATCTGTTGCATTTATTTTGTCATATTAAAAATCAAGAGAAAAAAATCTCACTTTTTAAGTAAAATTATGGTTTGCTAATTGAAACTTTGTTTCAATAGTTAAAGAACAGGGATCTGTGTCCAAGCCAAATTTATTACCACTTAGCGGTACCTTTACAAAATACTTCACTATATCTGAATCAGCACTGTGGTAACACATGTTAGATGTGGAATTTGTATTGACTACCCGGGTTCCATTCCGAGCCGATACTGGGATTGGAAACCGGATCACCTCATCGAAAGGTGACCAAATAATTTTTAAAATTATTGTAAAAAAAGTTTTTCCCATCTATTATATTATAAAATATAATATTTTCCATATGTTATAAACTTACTTGTAAAGGGCCCCCATATAAAAACAGGCCCAGTGCTTCTGAAAACATAAGAACTGCTCTGATTCTATACAAAAGAATTGTCAACCTAGGGATTAGCATAAATGCTGCTAGTAGTACTTGCGTTATGCTTATGTCTACTTTAGTTCATGCAATGTTTTCAATATTATTGTTAACTATTTAATTTTAAAATTATCGACAGTTCATGTCTTATTTTTTTCCAGCTGCTACCTTCAGACTGTTTAAAGAAACTAGCTGATTAGAAAAAGCTGAAAAATTTGGTGAAGTTCTTGCCACCGCCAACGACCGGGAAGGCAGGAAGACCAAGTTTGCCTCAACTGACACAGTTTTGTTTTAGAAACAATTGATTGTATTAAAGAGTACAATAAATTATAGAAATTAGTATATTATTCTTTACTGTTTCATAAAAATTATATTTCATTTACACATTTGACAACCGTTCAAGCCCTAATAGATATTTTGGCAACACTTTAATGGATAAAGGCTATAAGTAAATTAAATCGCAGCTTATTCTACCATGCTTACCCTTTTTTAAATCAGAAATCTGAGGATGTGACTCCTGTTATTTAATTATGACAATATCAGTGTAAATATTGCTTTTTTTCTTTTTAATCAGTTTTCTTAAAATCGAACCTGATGCTGTGAAGATAAGGAATTTTGTTTTCCATACATACTATTTTAGTAAAATACAGATTATATAATACTGAAACGTCACAGCAGAAAAGTTTATAGTTTTAAATTAAACATATTATAACATAGTAAAATATAGATGCTGTAAAAATTATTGCACAAATCACTTAAAATATGAAAATTATTTCACATTATAAATGGCTGCTTGTACCCTGAAAAAGCGAAGAAATATTTTAACAAAACTATTTACTTTCTAGCTTATTTTCTAGAATAATAGTAAAATATACCTGCCTACCCAAACTTATTAATAATTAAAAAATTCTACTAGTTTTGGTAATAACAAATAATTTAATTTTAAACAAGCTAGAACGGTTTTGTTATCTGCTTTTTCCAGGTTACAAACAGGCATGAATATTTTCAAAAACTAATTTTTATTTTCTCAAATAACGTAATTTTGGCGATTGCCTGCATTCCACAGCATTCGTTTTTTGAATATAGTGTCGACGATGTCGGTCGACATAGTACAACGTTTGTAAATGCAGAGAGATGTCGATCGACGTTCCCCAACGTTTTTACAATATCGAACAATATTGTTTTGCAATATTGAATATACGTTATAAAAGGGGTCCATTTTTATATAGTACAATATTTCGCTACGATATTGTACAATGTTTAAAGCTAAGTTTTTCCGATATCGTTTTTGTGAATTGTGCTACTTGGGAACACGGGCATGGGATTGCTGAAGGAAGGAATTATCTAAATTTTTCATTTTTATAATATATTATTTATGACTTCAGTCACTTTTCACTAAAAGAGTTCTTGCATTAGTTCTTTACTTTGTATATGAGAAGCTTTCAAAGCAATTGCTTTTGCATAAATATATTAAACATTGCAGTATCAGATTGTATGTTTACAAATCCAATTATCACAAATTCTAAGTATAAATTGTGTGCGGAGAAATACCTATACCATCAAAACACTTATCACAGTCATATTTGACTTAAGAATCACATAAGTTAAAATATGTTGCAAAGTTGGGTTCAGCTATGGATTGCTTTTCATTATGTACGGGGTATCTGCGACATTTAAGATTTTCAAATCCTTGACTTTCCATCAATAATTCCAAGAAGTTGTCATGACTTACCGAAGTTACTATTTTCTCCGAGAAAATCACAACAATAAATTTAAAAAGGCAATATAATAACATTAATTGAAATGATAGGTATAACCAAAACTGTTATACTCTGAATCCCTGCGCAGAATTTTTTCGAGCTATCTGCGACAAAACTCTCTAGCACTAATATCCTTCTGCAAGATACCTTTCATAATGATAAACATGCATGCTGCTAATTTAAAATAACAAAAGAGCTGTGTTTTTATAAAAAAAAAACTACATATAACTTTTTTTAAATTTAATGTGTAATTTTAATTATAACATTACATGTAACATTTTCGAATTTTGTTGGGAGGCGGGGGACACAGAAATTATTTCCTTCACCTTTTGTAACAATCATCACAATAAAAAAAAATTGCAAATCATTAAATACGCAGTAGTACTTGGCAAAAAAAAAAAAAAAAAAAGAAAGAAAAGATTGACGAAAATTCACACGAATCGGTCGCCTCAAATGAGTGTTTCGTTTCTAGATTAGGCTGTTGTATAAAAATATCGTACAAAAAATATCAGATTTAAAAACTATGGAGAAATCAGCAGCAATAACTGATAAAATTCAACACAATTATTGACTTAGAAAGTAAATACCCAAATACAAGATTCCAATTTTTCAGGTTGTTTATCGGGATATTTAAAATCAACATCAATAACTGACGAAAATACAACAGAAAAAATACATCAATTTACGCTACTATCAGCGTATATTGAGCATGTCAAAAAGTTATTATTTAAAGGCATGATTAAAATATAACTGGTAAATTTCTGTCAAAAAATAAATTAAGGTAATTTTCGTCATCTTTCAAGTCTTTTAGACATTTTTTTAGTCCGAGAGGAGCAGACAAATTGTTATAGTGCACAGAACCAATAAAAGTAAACAAGATCTTTGGGAATATCAGAATTGTATAATGTGATATAATTTAAAAGTTAACAAACTTGGACTAAAAAAAAAAAGAAGAGGAAATTGGCGTAATTCTAGCAAATATATATACACATATCAAAACCCCGTCCGAAATTATTCATTACTTGATTAATGAGCTATTCGGTTCGGTAAGTAAGATGTAGACATATAAAATTTTCATGATTCAATTCTTTTTTTTGTAAATTAAACATTATATATATATATATATATATATATATATATATATATATATATATATATATATATATATATATATATATATATATATATATATATATATATATATATATATATATATATATATATATATATATATATATATTAATTAAATACATTAAACATAATAATAATTAAACATATATATATATAGCTGCAAACTTGTACGGTTGAGAAAAAAACTTCTTACTAGCAGCAATATTAGAGATCTTATTAAATCTTCAGTAGACATATTAAATCAATCTAGTAGACATACTAAATCTTCAATTTAAAATTTCGAAGAAAAAAAACATTTTAATCTACCATGACAAATTAATAATTAAAAAATATGCAAATATGATCTATTTGTTAGCTCGCTTAGCTCTTATATTTTTAATTAGTTTAAGTATTAAAAAATATTTTTCATCGAACGTACAAGTTGCAGGTGTGAAAAAATATAAACATAAGCATGTCAGAAGGCTTAACACCTCCAAACATACTATAAAATTTCGCCACTGTTTGTGAATATGAGAATTGAATAATGTGATATAATTAAATAGTTAAGCAGTCTGGACATGAAAAAGGAGGAAATCAATGTAATTCTTGCAATATATAATTATATATATTAAAAACAGAACATACCTGCCAAGATCAGAGAATTCGCTCACTTCAACAAGGTGCATTAATTCTCCTTCATCTTCAGCTGGTTTGAGTTTTCGGGCTCGCTAAATCGAATTCATTTTAATTCCACTTACATTATGCGCTAAGATATAAGTCTTATGAGACGAAATTAGATTTAAATATAAGAAGACAAAAGATAAATAGACGGCAAGTGTAGCGGGAAATGAATAGATTTCAGTATTTAGTGAAAACGATCGATGTCGTGACAAAAACACGATTACAATATTGATATCAAATATTGTCCGGTTGTTGGTCGGATATCTCTAAATTTTTATTTTAAATTTATTTTTTGGAATTATAACAATTTGACGTCATTTTTTGTCTTTTAAATGATTAATTTTGATTTAAGAACACAATAAAGTTTTAAATGAAAATTTTACAAACAGATTTTTAATGTGAAATCGACGGGAATCGTACAATATCGTACACACAATTTCGGTTTTCGCCAATATTGACAATGTCGGTCGATGTAGATCAAAGCTGTTACAATATCCCTGTGCTATTTGGGTATTTCTTCTTTCTCTTCATAAAATACAAGCTAATAAAATACTTTGTTATTTTTTTACTAGGTGATTCCCTGGAGAAGTATTTAGCTAATTACTTAAATGCTGAATGAAAATGGGCGATATTTGCACATCCTGGAATCGGTGTGGACAAATTAAGTGTGCAGTTGTGAAGGGACGATAGTGTTTTTGTCTTAATTCATGTTGGTAAGTTGAAATGTAATTTATTTACATATTCAATGATTATGTATCTAAACCATTTGTTGGCATTGTTTGTATCATGTGTAACTATTCTAATTCAGATACTGATTTTTTTTTTTTAATATTACTTATGGTTGTGCTATGAAATAATAATTTATTTTGCTTTTATTAAAAATAAAGGAACTAATGATGTGCAATTGGGTACAATGCCCAACTTTAAAAAACTGGCTTTTGTGGTTAATAAAATTTGTGGGGTTATTGGGGAGATTTTGTTTGGTGATCTGTGGAAGAATAATTCTAGGCAGCCAGCCGCCAGGCTAAAAAAAAAGAGAAGAGAACTCGGAAGGTATAACTCGTAACCACCCCCGGGCAACTATCTACATGTATTTTTTTTGTTTGTTATTACATTTGAAAGTTTAAAATCTGTTGAACACCTTGGGGATTGCAGTTGGCGTGGCGGATCAGAATACAGAAATATTCCTGAGTTGTTTCCCTCGAACGAAGAGTTTAGAAATTTCTCTTGCTAAAAGATCAGCGTATGCATCAACATTGTGTTAATCTTGAAAACGTCACTATAAAGCAATTCAATGAAGTAATTAAAACTTTGTGAATTTTACTTGGGCTAATGATCTGTGAATCAGTTATATCTGTGGATGAATGTATTGGTTAAGATCACATACATTTAAAATGCCAGGGCCATATTCAACTGGCAAACATCTTTGAAGAATGCATGGCAAAGTTGCTAAAAAAGGAAGTGTATTTATACACAACTTTATATACTAATTATATGAAAATATTGTAATCCTGTCTTGACTAGGACTGGGCGATATTAGAAATTATATATCGTGATATATCGTCAGTTTTGCATCGCGATATAGCGATGTATCGCGATATAGTATTTTTGAATTTCATTTACTTTAAGGCACAGAAAGTCAGATTTCTATCAAGACTTCATACGCATATTGATTTAAATCAATTTATAAATTTGAAAATATATATGTTTTGCTAAAGAAAGATATTAAATAAATTGACAAAGATGTACAAATCTTACTTAAAATATTTATTGAAAAAATGTGTGTAGATACAGAATGAAATATTTGCACTTCTTTATCGTTTATAAGGTATAAGCAGTCTTAATTTAAGTTAACCCTTAAAACACCCTTAATGAAAAAAAATATTGTTATTAAACAAAAGCTGATTTTAAAATTTCAAAATATATTTTAATTAAAATAAAAGTTAGATTGACTAAAAGCCGAAGTTTAAAATTAAAAATGTTCGAATTTTAAACTAAAAAGTAAACATAAGAATTGTAATAATTTCTTAAAATTTTCGTTCTCTGAAAGATTTCTCAGTTTAAAAATAAAAAGGGAATTTTATAAAGATATCTAGCTGAATTTATTGAAAGAAAATTTAAAAAATTAAAAAAAAAGTTTGTTAAGAAATTCATTATACACTTAAAACAAAGTGTTAAAAATATTTTTTTTTTTTTTTAAAAAAGAAACTTTTTTTAACAAATCAATATTTGCGTGTACTATTATGCGTAAATAATTACAGAATTATTAAGTTCGATCGTAATGTTCAAATTCTTAATAAAGAAGTAAACACAAGTTTTGTTATATTTTCTAAAAATGATCACGCAAATAACAAAAGATTTCTTAGTTTAAAAATAAAAAAATAAATAAAAGTGAAATTTATCAATATATTTACCTAACAGCATAGGAACAAAATTTAAAAAATAAGCTCGTTAAAAAATTATTTGTATGCTTAAAACAAAGAGCTAAATAAATTTTAGAAAAAAAATGCTTCTTAAACACTATTTTTATTATTATTTCATATAAATAATTAAATTAAATTAAATAATGAACGAACGAAAAACAAAGTAAGGCAAAGTTTCTTAATTAAATTCTTAAAAATAGAAACAAAAGAATTGTGATATTCGGTAATATATTTAGCTAATTAACTAATAATATAAAACGAAAATTTAAAAAAAATAATGATTTTACTCTCTAATAAAACGAAGTAGTAATTGATAAAAAAAAAAGAAATGAATAAAATTCGCAAACTTTTCAAATTCTTTTGAACAAATAAAGTTTATTGACTTATGTCCAAAAAATAAGTTTTGTTTTAACTTTATTTCTAAAAATAAAAACAACTCAAGATTTATAAATTTAAAATCAGTAATAGAAGCTCATTAAATTATTAGAAGTTTTATCCGAAAGGTTTTTAATAAATTAAAAGAAAGTAAAAAAATAACCTAACAAATTTATTTACTTTGTAATTTAATTCCTTATGGGTGCCTTAAATTAGATTTCCGATAATTTTCACATTTAAAAATATAAAAAAAGTTTTGTCAGAAAATAAATAAAAAACTTATCTAATTAATGAAGAAACTTTTCTTTATAAATTCTTTTCAATAATAGATTGCGTTCAGAACAAGGTTACGACGGCGATCACGAAGTTAATCCCATTGAAAATAATCTACAAGAAACGATTTCAAATCGCGAAGGTGCATAAACGAACATGTGATATAACGATATAAAGTCTCAAAAGTGATTCTGATTCTACCGCTCATCAGTCAAGGCCGTCTCAACATAACGAAACAATATCGTCTTCCACAGCGCGAGTTGGCATCGGAACGTAAGAGAAAGTCCTTGCGTGTATCGCTATATCGCTATATCGTTATATCGTCTTCTTCACTCGACGGCTTAAATCAGTTTTCAGATGCATCGCTTGGAATGAAAGTTGCTGTATCGGTTTGCCGATATAGGCGTTAAATCGATATGTCGCGATATATCGATTTATAGCCCAGTCCTAGTCTTGACATTTAGCCAGATAACCAGAACTCATCCCATACAAATAAGAAAGAGTAGTCACAGTCAGAAGTCTGTTTAGAAGAAATTTGCGTCCGTTAACAAACTATTCACAAAATATCTTTTCATAAAAACGGACATTTCACAAAATAATTTATCTTTTACTCAGAAACTTCACAAATTCGTTTATCTTCATTATTGTTTTGTTAATCGGATAAACCCTACCCAAGAGGGGGGGGGGGGGAGAACGACTGATGTAAACGAAATAAATTTTGTCTTCGGCAGACGCTTCTTCCTTTATTCGTCCGAAATGAATATTCTGCGTTCAGCAGTATAGGCAAGATACCAAATACTTGTATGTTGCATTGCTAATTTAGTAGCAGCAATTGCTGTTTATTTTTTAAATTTTAATTTTTTTAATTATAATTTTACAGTGTTGGGCATAATCTTTTAAGTCTTTATAATTTAAAAACTCCTTGAAAAAGTTTTTTTTTTTGCAGTAACAGACCCTATTTGCACAAATTCACAAAAGCAGGACCTTGGTTGAAAGAATGTGACTTAACGTTTATTTTACATTCACAAATTACGAGTAATTTTTTCTCAATTTTACAAATACGGACCTTTCACAAAATGTCTGGACAGATCCCTGACAGTACTTGAACAGATTTAGTACTATGATGCTGTAAAGAAAAATATTCAGAATGTATTCAGTAGAGAGTGTCTTTTTCTAATATTATATATATATATATCTGTGCTACTTTACACAATGCAGAAAAATGTTTAGATGCAATAGAATATTTTATGATTAGTTCTCTCTCTCAATGATTCTGGTTCTACCCTTAAAGGACAGAGGGAAGATTGTTTAGAGCATTGCCCCTCAATTATAAATACTCTTCCACTTTAAACACCTTTGGTAAAATATACTAAATCAATAATGCTAATAACGCTAATGAATAATGCTCATTGCTATTTCAAAATAACAATAGGTATATTGTTCATCACTAAACGAAATTATAAAAAAAATTCGATTGCACGGAGATTAATCTAATTCTATTCTTTGTTAGCTTAAATGAGATGTAGACTCAACAGAAGCTAATACGAGTGTCTCAGTTAGTATCTTTCTCTATTATTAACAGTGGCATTTTACCTTAATCGTTGTGAGTTTTTTTCCCCAACTGTATTGTTATAGTATGAATTGTTCACTGTTAGTACAGCACTGTTTATAAATTATTACAGTATTAATATAACAATTAAAGTCAGAATGAATTAAATGATCTTTTAATGTTCATCAGTATTTGTCTTTAATCAAACCCTGGTTAAGAAAAAGACAGTACCCCACCAGTTAGTATATTCCTCTTTTATTAATAAAATTAATAGTAATATATATTTTTTTAATTTGATTATTTCAAAAATATTTATTACTTGTTTTTATCAGTGGCATTTATTGCATTCTAAATAAAAAAAACTAATTTAATGTTTGATCTAGATACTAATAAGTTTAGAAAATTAATTTATGATTTTATTTTTTATTCTTGAAATAGGTTTAGAAAATAATATTCATTAAAGAACTGGTGATGTCGACAGAATTTAGATGATTAGATACTAAAAAACTGGGAGCAATGCAATCAAACCTGAACAATAGACAAACACATCAACATGTACTGGCTCATCATTAAAAGTCAGCGTGGGGATAACACAACGTGCACATTCCATGATCCATTATGGACTCGTGCCTTTAAGAAGCCTACGTGGCTGTCTCTCGGGTAAACAGTGACTCAACAGTGCAAGCACCAACTGAACAATTGGCTGTGGGGTAATTTTATGTTGTGTAAAGAAATTATAAAAAAAATCTGTCCTGTGACTAACTATTAAATGCTGTGATGTAATGTCCTGTGATTGTCTTGTTCTTAAAGCCATTAGTCTTTATGTGTAAACCGCCATATGCGTGGAAAAAGATGGATATGCCAGGTTTAATAAGTAATTTTTTTTCTTCTATTAATCTGTGCTTATAACTTAAAGCGTATACTTCTGTGCTAAATGTTCTTTCACTCTGTAATTCAAATTGATTTAAACTAATGTATGCAATCCTTTATTAGATTCACAATTTGAAAAGTTGTACTTTTATCTATATACTTAACCATTGGTTGAAATCTTAACAAGGTATCTTGATTACAATATTAATTTGAAGCAACTTGTTCTCTTCTAGCTTTTGCCTGGATTCTACTGATGATTCATGTTTGTCCTGGGGAATAGTCTCACAGCATTGTCTGCTTAAAGCTTTTCTGTGAGATATGTTTACCAGGACTTGATTTTCTTCAATGGTTTATGCAGATTCTCATTTAGTTTGAAGAATATCTCTGTACCGTAACAAGATAACATTTCAGTCATTGATATTGCTATATGTATTAAATATAATTGTATATTTTTTAAATTCATAAAAATAATTTAGCTATTTTTTTCCGGCACGGTTGTCAGTTATTAATATAGCTGAAGTCTTTGATTGGATTCTGATCCACTGTAGAATTTTAAGGTAACATGATTTCTATTTTTTTACCTAGAAAAATGCTTTTATTTTGCAGCTGACTAAGCAGACAATAGCATAACTGCCAACTGTTCAGAATTTTTTAGGATTTGTTCCTAATTTTTAAATCCAATCTGAAAATCTGATATTTTTATAAAACATCTGAATTTTCATAAAATTTTTGATTTTAAACCAATCTTTTTTTCTGATCGCCACAAGCACGCATCCTGTGATTATTGTGCTAAAGTAATTCTTAGTAGCTTTTTATTGGAAAATATTATTCCAATAGCTGTCTGTTGCTGATTATTTCACTAAATTATTATTTTTGGAATTTCTTTTTTATGTAGTATTTAAACACTTGCATCAGAAATATTTGTTTATGATGTAGATTATTATTTACCTGCGTTTAATAATTTGGAGATAAATAATTATATATTAATAGGTAATGTTTGATTTTAATATATTATACCGGTATTCCTAATTATAAAATATTAATATTATAAGTTTCCCACAAAAGATAGTGTTTATAGTTTTGTTTTACTAATTTACATATTTAAATATATGTCTATTAATGTTATGATTTAATAGTTAAATTTTTATCTTACTCTCGTAATTAGTGCATATAATTTTGTCGCATATAGTGTTCCTAATTTTTGATTCCTAAGGTTGGCAGCTATGCAATAGTTATAAAGAAAGACTTAGCTGCTTTTTTTCTCAGGATGATGCCAGGAGTAATGGTTATAGACCTTATATGATTGCATCTGCAAACACCTTCATAGAGTCAAGCTAGCTACCATACTCTGTCTATTGTGTAAGAATAAAAACAAATATACGTGCTTCAAATTCTCAGATCCAACTTGAATAAATTTTTTTTCTTCCTTTTTTATACCTTTTACATATGCTGTACTCTTACCACTAAAAATAAATATATTCAAAAGAAAATATATCTCATTTATTTATTCTTTCTTGAAGATGTATATCAAGAGAAATATACTATTTTATAGTACATATGTATCCAAGGTGCTACTACTATAACACTGCAACTATTTCAGTTTAAATGAATCTCAAGTTAGAATTTAATGCTACTATATTCAATTAAAATTTTGAAGATACGTCCAATAGTACGCTTAGAAGTCATTTGACTAAAATATTGATAAGTATTGAACGAGAGCTAGCTCTTGACCTGAGAAAAAAACCAGAGTTTCGGGAAACGAAAAGCGTTAGTTAACTTATTTTTAACGAACTACTTTTTATAACTTTAATTCAACTTTTTTTTATTTTCAACTAGCTGAATATCCACTCTTCGAACAGGATTAATAAAATTAAAAAAACAATAACTCGGTACTGAACAACCCAATGAAATCGTGGACAAAACTGAACGGTATATACTGACAAAACTAATAACCAAAAACATAACAAAACCTGTTTTTTGTAGTTCAGCCCATTATAAGTAATTTTTTTAATTTATATAAAAGGAATTACCTATATTAATTAAGCATCATTGGCGACAATAATAGTATGGCGCTTGTTTACGATTAATCTAAACGAATAAGTACCTGAACTCCATAAATGTTGCTTTTTGTAACACAATGGCTTACTTTTTAGTATTTCAATATGCATCTATTACATTACTTAAATGAACTGAACGTTAGCATTAACACTTTGACTCTGAATTTTCATTAAATATATTTTTTTTCATTATTTCTTTGTATTTATTCATGTCAGGATAAGTGAGAAATAAATTTAGAATTTTAATGATATTTGGTGAGATGAAATATAACGTAAAACACCATGTCTTTTTCTTCATAAAAAGTCAAATATTTCAAACGCGGCTCACTTTCAAACAATTTAACTAATATGCAGTTATTTAAATCTTAGCGAAACAGTTATTTATAATTGAAACTTCTTTAATTTACAAAATCATTAATACATTTTTGAATCTGAATCAAAAAAAAGATTTTTCCAAACTAATTATTTTGAATTTTATATTTCAGTAAAATATATAATTCCGTAATCTAACAAATATTTTTTATCAGCTGTTTGACTTTTTATTTTTAAAGAGAGAATACCAAAAAATTATATATATTCTTACTAGGAATTAAAAGGCCAGAGAAAAAGAAAAGAGGGACAGCGGTTAATAAAACTGAAGTAATTTTCTACGTTTTTCCTAAGCAAATTAGTACCGTTTTCCCATTAATTTTGCCTCTCATTGCAAAAGAATTTTTATTTTATTTTAATTACCGCTGTTTTTAAATTATTTACTTATACCGAAACACATTTTGACAGACGTGACAAATTAAATACGTGATTTCAGATAACTTTAGAGATAATTTGGTGACATAGTGCTACCACGTAAATTTTTTTTTCATTGTTGTTGCTGTTTACGTCGCACTAAAGCTGCTCAATGGGCTATTGGTAACGGTCTGGAAAACATTCCTGACAATCATCTGAAGACATGCCATCACAATTTTGAACTCTGCAGAGGTGAGGCTCCCTTCGCTTCGATAGACCGACGACATGCGCGTGAAGTTAAGTACTTACGTATAACATTTTAACGAGGACCAATACCTCTCACCCTCGGTCCCTTCACAGATTGATCCAAGTAGTTTTTCACTCGCACGCTGACAGCGGCCAGTGATGCTCGACTTCGGTGATCTGCTGAGAACGTGTCAACAATCAGTCAATTGCGGAACTGTTGTTGATTGAAATTATGACATAGCGAAAAAAGACAACTAAATAAAGTACAAGCAATAACTCTTTTTTTATTGTTATCAAATAGAGCTATAAAGTATCAATGATGTTATCTTTAAGATTTTTGAGGAAACAACGGCTAAGGCTTAACCAGTCAACCCCGCTTAAAGGAATATCATCAGTTCCAGCCAAATCTATGCAATAGAGCGGGTTATTCCATTAAAAGGATAGTGCAATATTCTATCCTAAATTTCTGCGAAATTTTATTTTTAATGGTATTTAATGAAAAGTATAGTGTTTTGATTAAATAAACTTAGTTTTATGATCAATAAACAATTTTGATAAATAGTATCTGCGTTAGTATCATAAAATATAAATGCCATTTAAAGTTATATAAAAATAAATCAATATTAGTGAATAGTATAATACAAAGGTACTAAAATATTATTTGATCCCTTCCGAAAAAATCTATATTTGAAGACTATTTTTATACCCGTTTAATTCGTCAATTTATCAAAATTAGATTTTCCCTTTTAGTTTCTATTAAGAATCTCATGAATAATTGCGTATTCCTTTCAAACGCAATTATTCCTTTCAAACGCATATTCAGATTATTTTTTTTTTCTAACCTCGTCTTGAGAATTTCCAAATTAATGAGCTATTTTAGTTTGGAATTTTTTTAAATATATCGTTTCCCAGATTCATTGTCCCCCCCCCCAATTAATTCAAATCCATCCTTTTCTCGCTGAACTTGCAACCATTCTCAGAGTTATTCTCTGGATTAAGCAATAATTATTCTTACTTAAGAGAAAGACACACTGTATACTGATGTGTTACGTTTTTGAAATGATGTGTAAGTAAGTACAATTTGTCTAAAGTAAGAACTCCCCTATTCGTCTGGACCCGTGGGGGTGACTATGGTAACAAGATATAACTATTTCAAATAGGGGTGTGGGTCACTATTTAGGATATATTTTGTCTCGGGTGGGGGAGAGAAAGGGAATATTTTTCTTCATATTGCCCTAAAGCAGTGTTTCCCAAAGTGTGGTACGCGTACCCCCAGAGTTACGGGAACAGTTTAGCGAGGGTAAGCGTCCTTATGCGAAATATCTTGCAATAAACGAAAATTTCAAACAAACTTATTTAAAAACAAAGCTAGCCATGAAAATTTACGATTACGTATTTTTCTATTTGCTATGTTTTTGCGGAGTTAGCAGTTAATAATTAGTGGTGTCAACAGCCAGTTGTGATTTTTAACTTTTGTGCAATTTTTTTTATAGTAAAAAATACACTCATTTTTTTATTAGTGGTACACAGCGTTACGAAAAATTTAGAAAGGGTACACAAAAGTCATAAGTTTGGGAAACAATGCCTTAAAGTAAAGGAAATTTTACAGCGGCCTAGGCCTATAGGCCCATTCGCCGAATGCAGTGGAACCACAATTTTTAATTTGACAGCAATTATATAGAAATAAAATGTTAAAAATTTTACAGTAACAGCGATGGCAACAAGCCTCGAAAACATGGAAACACATCAGAAAGGTCAACAGACCCTTATAATTTTACATATCGTTCAACAATTTAACATGAAAACAAATTAAAACAATATTGATCGTGCTTGGTGTTGTACCGTTCAGGCCAACAGACCCTTATACTAACGAAATGTTTGTAACATCACGAACTCATTTTTACTTACTAGATACTACAGTTGAATAAGGGTATCAATAGGATCGAATTGAGAGCTAGAGCTAGTTGCTGGGTAAAAGGAAAAAGTTAAGAATTACACACAAGATAAAAGTACACATTAGTACTAGCCTGTCCTAAAGGACATAAAATTTGAATAAATCAGTAAAATGAAAATTTTACAAACGTTACAATTTTAAAACATTATGTTTAAAAATAAAAATCGACTGTACAAAGCCGTTTACATGCATAAAATTTCAAGATATAAAATTATTTGTGGATAAAAGATAGGATAAAGATGTCTTAAAGTAAAAAGAAGCTACCCTCCCTGAAATGCGCTATTCTTGTTTCCTTAGCAGCAGACGGCCTCAGATTTAGTGGCGGGGGAGTTCTTACCGTAAACAAACTATAAGTCAAAGAGGGGTAAAACACTCATCGCTCACTTCAATGTATAACTAGCAGCAAGATTAGATTTTTTTTTCAATTTTACCCCTAACACCTGTTTAGACCAACTAATGAACTGGACTCTTTTGAAGTGATCACCTATTGTATCCTTATCTTAACTGAAAAGCGAAAATTTCATTTTAGTTAGTGAAGCATTTCTCCAAAATAAATTTTTTATTTTTCATTTCAGTACCTCTTCTTCATGCAATTAGGCGGGGACAAAAAACAAAGAATGTCAGTTTAAACGAGGAAGTTTAACATTAGTTGCATACAAAATGATTTGGTTCCATTCGTGTAAGCGGGTTATTCGATTATCCGACATGCAATTAAGTGGACATGACGCAAGAAAGTTCCAATCCGTTTTTCGCTCGAACGGTTTGTAATAGAATGTTTTAATGTAAACAGTTACCTTCGTGCGACGAACTATTAGTATGCCAAATTTCATTGCTCTCTGTCGGATGGTTTAGTCCAGGGATGGCAAACCTTTATGTCTCAACGTGCAATTTTTTCTAAAAAAATGTTTAATGATAATGAACTAGTTAACGTATAGTTTGTCTAAAGTAAAAACTCGCCTAGCCATTTGTCAAGACCCTTGGCTGTGACTATGGTAACGAGGTCTAACTATTTCAAGGGGTGTGGGGTCATTGCTTAGGACAGATTTTGGCTAAGATCCGGCGAGAATAAGAGGACTTTTTTTTTGGTCTATTGTGTTAGCCTTAGAGTGAAGAGAAGCTACCTTCCCTCCCCCCCCCCAATGCCCGCCTGTGTTAACATTTTTCGTCAATTCGGACATTAACAGGGCAGATTTGTTGGCCTCTCTTACAAGGGCACCATATTAGGTGGGCCAACGTTGCTCCCACAGTAAGGACAGATAGTACAGAGAGGAAAAGAACATTGCCCGGGATTCGATCCCAGAACCTTTCTGGTGCAAGGGCAGTTCCCTAACCCCTCCACAGGCCGGTCGTCTAGCTACCTTCCCTGAAATACGCTATTCTTGTATCCATAGCAGCAGACGGCCTCAGACCATGTGGCGGGGGGAGTTCTTAGCTTAGACAAACTATAAATACTCTGTTAAATTCTGCATCCATTTATAATTACATTCATGTTTTTAAAATATAGGAAAAAACAAGTGAGTGCGAGTGAAAAGGACACATAGCCTCTAACATAATTGGATATAAATAGGAGAACATATTTTAAATTATCTTAAGTTAAAGCTAGACGCCCGGTGGCTGAGTGGTAGTGCTTCGCGCTCCCGTGCCACAGGTCTTGGGTTCGATCCTCAGGTCGAGCAAGGTTGACTCAGCCTTTCATCCCTTAAGTGGGTAGACAAATGAGTACCAAGCATGCTTGGGAACACTGGGGGTTCCGCGTTCGGCTGACCACCTAACTGGAACATCTGCTCCTGCACCCTAGAGCCCAATGTCAAGAAAACTGAGATGGGCCCATTAGGCCTTGGCCCCCTAGGGGCTGTCGCGCCACTGAGTTTAGTAGTTAAAACTACATTTTTTTCCTTCGGTGTAATTTAGTTAAGCTAAGATTATAAGCAGTAAAATTATGACCGCGACAGTACCTATAGAGTGGGGGGAGTCTCTCCCCTCTCCCTATATATATATATATATATATATATATATATATATATATGTGTGTGTGTGTGTGTGTGTGTGTGTGTGTGTGTGTGTGTGTGTGTGTGTGTGTGTGTGTGTAACATAAAACGCTTCAACTAATCTTTTTATGTTATTCCTTTGTCGAAGTCCTTTTCTTAATTTACTATTCTAAACTAAACGCTCTTGCACTTTAATATTCACATCCTGTCTTGTAATCTACTTTTGGTTTCAAATCATGCATTGAGTAACAGTTTTGATTTTTCCCCTTATTTGAACTGTGAGAAAGACTTTTTCACTCGCCTTATTTAAAATATAGATTTTATTTTATAACCGTCGTTGAACAGCCGACCCAATTTTAGATGTACGACTCCTAATGTTCAACTCTGTAACCTTGTAATTTTGAACAAATTCAGAAGACAAGGAAATTTTTGTTTCAGTACCCTCAGAGGTATTGATTTGTTATAGGAACATGGAGGACTTTGCAACTCGATAGATTTAACTTGCATTAGTCTCCATTTACTACACGGGCAGTCTTCGGCCGGCTGTGAACGAACCCACGAACTCTTGGGCATGCCTTCAGTGCCCTACTATCCAGGCCTATAATAGATAGATTTTTTTATTTTTTATATCCGTCGTAGAACAGCTAACCCAATTTTTGGGTTTACGACCACTAATGTTCAACTCCGTAGTTTTGAAATTTTATAATTAAAAACTGGAAAGTTCAGCCTCTTGTTTACGTTGCTGATCAACCCTCATGGTTGCTTCTCATTGCGGATTAAGAGAAAAAAAAAAACGTTTATTTCCATAAATTACGATTGAATTGCTATTTACATTTTGAAGACGACTAAATTTAGACAAAACAATAAAATTGGTACCAATCAATAAAATTGGAACATCCTGTAGAGTTAATACTCAGTGAAGATGGAACAAAGGGAAAGAGTATTCGCCTCCGAATGAGGTGAACCAGATTCGAATCCCAATAATGGCTGGTCGATACGAATTCCGCACCCGGCTCGCACCTACTACAGTGCTGATGCAAAATATCCTCCACGGTAGACGGATTATGGTATTTCGTGGTTTTTTCTTCGTGTAACGCAAGCGTGGGTTAGTTTCAATAAAAAAATTTCCCCAGCACTTGATCCAAGAGTTCCCTTGTCTTCTGGATTGGGTACTAAATTACAAGGTGACGTTGTTGAACATTGGTAACAGTAAACCCAAAATTGGGTCGGCTGTTGAACGATTATGAAACAAAATAAAAACCACGCGCTTCAATCACAGTATTTTTCAGTAATATCCCTATTTTTTTTTAGAGTCAGATTTACCGCTCTTAAATATCATTACTTAAACTGCATAACATGTTTGAGTTTGGATGGAGTTGGATGACTGCATTCAAATCATCCTACTCCAGTCATTGTTGTCGAAACTGGTTGTCGTAATAATTTCATTTAAAAACAATAAAAGGTTTCAAGTTAAACAGGGCATTTCATAAAGTTCAACCTTAATGTATATTTTTAAAATCCTTGATGAAACTTAAGTAAAAAAACGAGTACACACATTAAGGGTCATAAATTAATAATTAGGCAAGGAAAAAAAATCAAAATTTAATGAATCATGACTGATGAAGGTGGGATTGACTAAAAACTTGTGATTACTAGAGAAAACAAAACTTTGAAGGCGATTAAAACTTAACACGTTCGTGCGTCATCGGCCATTCAAACTGGTTTTCTATTTTTCATACCGCCTATTTAACAATTAATTTAACTGATACGATGACGTTGTCATTTTTTCTCCTATATGAAATATCAATTTGCAGCTTTTACAACGTGTTAGATGTAATTACAGAACACCCTGTATGATATACAGTATTTTACATGATTATTAATTAGGTAATTTTCACAATCAAATTTAAATTTTAATAAGATAAATAGCTTTTCTAATAGCTAAAATTTAAAAATATCATTTTTTAACTTCCTGTAATTACTACGTCTCTTCAACTCTTCAAAATTATGATGTTAAGTATGATATAAAATGTTTCATACCTTTTAAAATACACTTCTTTTTATAATCATTAATGAATAGAATACAAATAATATTTAATTCTTAAAGGAACTTCAACATTAGTTTTGGACAAATGAATTTTACTGTAATGTGAAAATATTTTTAAATTCTTGAATTTAACTTCATAGATATGACGGAAATGCGAATTGTCATAGCATTTGTGCTCATATTTCGACCGCTCTTTAGAATGAGCTATTGGAAAAAGTTGCATAGATTTTACGAAAAAAAGAACAACTTAGTGTTCAAACGATATTGAGGAGCATTTAGAATGTCGAAGGCACTCTGGAAAAAAACAAAAGTAAATAAATAAAATTCTGCTGCTTTTATCCTTGTGTTTCATACTAGGCTTATCAGGCATGCTGCAAATATTGATGAGCTTTCTTAGAGTTTTTAATATCATTGACGTTTGGAACAGTATAGTCGATTCTGGTAATGCTGTCATTAAACTATAAATGAAATTTCATCTAGAAAGAGTTAGCCCAGTTTAAGCTCCATCCTAAGCACACTTCTCTTCAAATACAATTAATTCATATATAAACTGCTGTTTGTAGAAAATGCAACACCATGAAGGAATCATCAGAATCAAATGAAATTCGCAGCAAATGTCAATTATAGGATATTATGCAAATTAATAAAGTTTCAGAGCCATCGCGCGTGCGTGGCGCGCGCAGCGCCCTCTGAATTGATGCTGAAAGCGTATAAATAAAGTGCTGTAGCGGGACGTTGAAAATAGTCTATGATTATTTGTTAGTGGCAAACGTTTAGTGAGACCTGAGTATGCCTCCACGACGGAAGAATAAGAAATTCAAGCAACTTACGGAGTTTGAACGAGGGAGGATAATTGGCCTTCGAGAAGGAGGATTTTCCTATCGCGCAATAGCAGCTCGTATGCAGCGGAACAGTTCCACAGTGATGCGAGTTTGGAAGCAGTGGACCGACGAGCACCGAACAACTCGAAAAACAGGCACTGGACGACAGAAGGTGACGTCAGAGCGCGATGATCGACACCTGCTCCGCATGGCGGTGAATGATCGCACAGCTTCCTCCAGGCAGCTGGCAGCACATTGGTCTACTGCTACAGGTGTACAATTGTCGGCTTCGTCAATTCGTCGTCTGCTGCGCCGTGGATTGCGTGCAAGGGTGCCATTATACAGGATTCCCCTCACGGCGGATCATCGACGGCTGCGTCGGCAGTGGGCTCTTGAGCACAGAGACTGGCGAGCTGATTGGCACCAAGTTGTCTTTTCAGATGAATCACGCTTCAATTTGTGGACCCATGATGGCCGTGTTCGTGTTAGACGTTATGCCGGTCAACGCTGCCTTCCTGAGTGTATTATTGAACGACATAGTGGTCGAACACCCGGAGTTATGGTCTGGGCTGCGATTTCGTATCATGGACGATCCAATTTGATACGAATTGAGGGTAATCTCAATAGCAACAGATACGTCCGTGAAGTGCTACAGCCCGAAGTCGTTCCTTTCCTTCAAGGCATCCCTGGAGCTATCTTTCAGCAGGATAATGCACGCCCACATGTTGCGCGGACTGTTAGAGACTTCTGTTCAGCACAACGCATGCAACTTCTTCCTTGGCCTGCTTATTCGCCGGATATGTCGCCTATTGAGCACGTGTGGGATATGGTTGGTCGGCGTCTCACTCGTGATCCGCGTCCTGCAGTTTCCAAAGACGAACTTTGGTTGCGCATACAAGCGATATGGAATTCTCTTCCTCAAGCAGATATTCAACATCTGTTTGACTCCATGCCACGTCGTATAGCAGCACTTATTGCAGCGCGTGGTGGCTGCACCAAATACTGATTTCGGACGCTTAATTTGTTTCTTTTGTTTTGAAAATTTCATCATTTATTTGTATCAGTACAAGTCGTTTCTGCATTAAATTTCATTTGATTCTGATGATTCTTTCATGGTGTTGCATTTTCTACAAACAGCAGTTTAAAACGTAGCAAATCAAAACTGAAACATTATTTCTTGATTACCAGTTAACCTCACTATTTTCCTTAGTAATAAGCAATGAAAACTCACCACTCATGCTCTAAGGAAAATCTTTTTCAATGGTGCATTAGAGTTCAAACAGCGATTTTACAAATAAACAATTAAAAATAAATAATAAAAAGTACTGTTAAATTAATGGGGTAATGCCTTTTCATTCTATGCATGAATCATGGGGATAAGTATAGGCTTATTGTTTCCGGGTTGCAGCCCAAGGATAGTCAAAGGGTCATCTAAGAAACGACAAAAATAAAAAAAATAAAAAAAGCTATATTCAATAACTTTTTGAAAAAAAAGTCAAAATTCCAAAACTGCTAAACAGTATGAGAAAGAGCCTTAGTGCAGATTATACATAAAATGCCAATAAAATAAAAATTATGCAACATGCAAATAAAATAAAAATTATAAACATATATTTTTTTTCATGCGTAAAAAATTAACTAAATATTTAACAAATCTCATTTTCTGTATTAAATTTATAAAAATTTATTTTAGCCATGATAAAAAAAAATGAAAAAAAAAAATTAGATATGTGTAACCTGTTATGAAAAAATGAAACTTTACTTTACTTGTAGCTTTTTTTTAAGACTATGTACAAAAGCAGCTTCTTTTTTATATTAGGTTTTATTTCATACCAAACTTTGAGTACATTAACATTGATACAAATGGTAAATAAATTAAGAATTTAATATACTTTTTATGACCATTTAAACTGTAGTTGATTTAGACTAAGAAGAAATAATACACTTCTCCATTTGATTACAAAACAAAAAATTATTATTTTAGGCTATAAAGTAAGCATAAACAAATACTGTTAATTCAAATAATAACAAACAATTTAATTCTATTTATTTAAGCTGATTTGAAATGTGATCCACAATCCCTTAAGATGTTCTTTGGTCTCTTTATGTTTCTAAACAAAGCATAAAAAATAAATGCCCTTTTAACATAAAACGATACAGTTGTACTGTAAAAAAAATTTCTTCCTTCATGTTTCAGCATTCATACATAACTTTTTCAGAAAAAAATATAGATATATATATGCTAGCAACATTTAGACCAATTTAAATTAGATATTCATTCAACACAAAACAATCCTATAAAAAATTTTTTTTTAAAAAAACTTTAATGAAATAAAAATTAGAGTAAATTATTTACACTTTTTAATATTGTCATCAATAAACAAATTTCGTGTATTATAAAATCATATTATGATTGTGAGAAATAGAGACACTTTTTTGAAAAGCCACACAATCTCCGGTACACAAAAAAATCAATTAAAACAGACACGAAAGCCACACATCAATTAAAACGAAAATGTATTCAAATTCATCTGAAAGTAAGATCCAGTCAGTGGTGTTAAATCCTTTAGAACTGCTCTTAGAAGATATTAGAGAGTATGTTGTTATTTTGCAGTACAGCCAATGATGGATACGACGTATTTTAGATGTAAAGATGTAAATATAAACTACGAAGAAGTTAAGATCCGTTTTCTACAGTTTCTACAGTTTTCTACAGTGGGGTTTCGTACCCACGGAAGCCTTTGATATTGAAAGTAAATAAATCACAGATCATTTAGAAGGTTAAAGTACTAACAATAACAGGTTAAGATTTTTTCATACCGTCTAATGATATAAAAATAATTAACAAAAAAATAGCACTACATCATTCCTAACTATTTCATAAAATTTTATAATGCTTATATGTTTAAATAATAACTAAATCTGTTCATAACATATTGTAACAGAGTAAATAATCATAATTTTAATTTTATAAAATGTTTTCTATGAAATAAATGTTATTCATATCTTGTAACTAGTTCACATATTTTTTGCATATCAAAAGGTAAACAATTTTTTAATAAGAAAAATATAATACACTTGCTAAAAATAAAAATGTTATTTTCGATACATTTTAGGAGCCAAAAGTATGGGATAAATATTACTTTTGATATGAATGATCATTGATTTATATATTGGTTTAAGAATTTTAGGCTTTTTACTCAGTTTTCCACGTATATTGTATGAAATGTCTTAAAGGGGAAAAAAGTTGTACAGCATACCACTTTCAATAAATAAAAATTTGGGTTTGCAATAATTAAAGTTTCTTTTTTTTTTTTAATTTCAATTTCTATGCTACAAATTTGAAAGGTGTAGAAGAATGTTGCAGTCAAAAAAAAAAAATATTTCTTTCGTAATTCTTTGAGACCACATGTCACAGGTCAAATCAGGTTGCTTTGAAAGTTGACCTAGCCTCAGAAAGTCATATTAGGTATCAAATGAAAGGTGTTTCAAATCTTTTTTTAAACACCATTTACTTTCTTCTAAAGTAAAAAAAAAAGGAATTTATAAAGTAAAGTTCTTAAAGTAACTTTTTTAAGTAAAAAAAAAGTTACAGTTATTTATATGTATGCAAGTTAGTGGTTTTTTTCAATGAAAATTTGATTTGTTTATAACTTGGACAAATTTCAAATTAAAAACTGTTCGAATTGTTTACTTTATCATGTGTGCATGTTCCACCAAATTTCATTAAAATAGTAGGGGGAGGGGGTCAGTTCAAAAGTGATTGATCTGTTGTGGAATGACTCATGATGAAATTTTTCCTTTGCTAATACTTCCATCTACTTATTTGTATAAATATAATTCAAATTTTAAAGGATCTTTTTGATTGATAGTTTCTAAATCAAAAATTTTACTCTTATATGCTTCAAATATAGATTTTTATATATTTATTATTTGATTGTTACAAAATTGTTTTTCTAATAAAGCAGAGGTAAATTTAAAAAAAGCAACATTTTTATACTAGCCACTTGATGCACATTTGACGTAACTCTTAATACACAGCAGTAAAAAATATGTAATCAAAAATCTAATCTATCATCATAAAAGTAAGTAGTCAACTATTCGAAAATAAATTTCATGTAACAGGAATTTTTTTCATTTCCAATATTATTGTTATTTCCACAGAATTTTTATCATTTCAATATTATTGTTTATCATGATGTGCTTAGATTTACAAATATATTATTACTTTTCATTACTTCCAAATAAATATATAATAATTGATAACCACATAAAAATTTAATCGATAATTTTTAACTCTTGCCATAGTTTTATTAACTAGCCATAATTTTACTTTATTAAAACTGCGCGTTACAAATTCATTTATAAAATGTTATAAGTAGAAACACTTTTCATGTCGAATAAACATAATATATAAACACTTAAAACATCAATTTGAACTTTACTGCAGAATTATTTTTTATGTTACAATTACAATGCTTAATAATTAAGTACAAATGTTAGGAAATATGCATAGGATGATTAGACATTACATGGCATAATTATTCTTTTAATTTAGTTCCGAATTTTCTTTTCCTTACAACAGAACGTAAGAAAATTATATAAATATTGCATCTAAGCTTTTATAAGAGAATACTTATTTTAAAAGTATTTAAGAGCACCCGTTAACATACTCTTAATATCAAAATGACATAATTTTATTTAAAAACAAATAATGAACATAGCAAAGAAAACATTCATTTTTATTGTTACATTTATAAATATCTAAAAATTCGAAAACATTTTCGCCTAATTTCTTTTTTAAACACAAATCTCCTCTTTTCCAGTGGCTGTTTACGAAATAAATGTAAACACAATCCATCAATGAACCAATTGTTTCATCACACCAAATACGAGATTACTCGCGAACACATACACGCATGCACAAAATTATTCAAATTTTTATTTTAATTCACAATAAATGCGATAACTTTCCAAATTCTTGCAACCAAGAGTGATATTCCACAGCCAATCACAGTGCGAAAAGCCCATTGATCCGACGTTATCATCTCTTTGTTGCCATTCTGTAGTAGAAACTATGGTTTAAAATTAGTTACCAATTCCTATGAAGATAGAGACCCAATTTTTCCCCCAGAGCAGCTGCGGGAGGACAGTGATGACGTATTTCATGACGTCAAATCCCGCCTCCTTTCAAACACGTTCCAAACATTTTTTCGAACGAACCATTTCAATGGCATTTCCTATGTGAATTTAAGAAGGCAAGATTTTTAGTTAATTATTGAAATAAATAAATTTATATAGCTCTTCTAAGGGACTTCCCTTATGAAAAAATCGAGGTATAAATGAGGTATAAACGAGGTATATTTTAAAGGTAGAAAGGAGGTTGTTATTTAAATACTTCGTTGAGGTTAAAAAGGGTGCAAATGAATACCTCAAAACCAACCTCAAATATACCTTAAATATACCTCCAGAGGTATATATGTTTCAACTTGAGATGTTTAATTTTACATCTGGGGAGAGGTAGATATTTACAACTTTAAAGTGTTTCATTTTCAATCTTAGGTTATTACTTATCAGCCTGAAGTATATTTTTTTACACTTGTGGAAGTATTTATTCAACAACCTAAGGTGTGTCATTTTACACTTCAGGTTATTATAAATCAACCTCAGGTGTATTTTGTTCGACTTCAGGTAATTATTTTTCAACCTCAGGTATCTAATTTTACGCTTGTAGAGGTATATATTTTTCAACCTATGGTGTGTCATTTTACACTTCAGCTTATTATAAATCTACCTCAGGTGTATTTTGTTCGACTTCAGGTAATTGTTTTTCAACCTCAGGTATATAATTCTATGCTTGTAGAGGTATATATTTATCAACCTGTGGTGTGTCGTTTTACACTTCTGGTTGTTATAAATCAGCCTCAAATGTATTTTGTTCTACCTCAGGTAATTATTTTTCAACCTCAGGTATATAATTTTATGCTTGTAGAGGTATATATTTTTCAACCTAAGGTGGGCCATTTTACACTTCTGGTTGTTATAAATCAACCTGAAGTGTATTTTCAACACTTGGAAAGGTTATTTTTTATTAGCGTCATGAGTTCCATGTTCTACCTTAAGTTATTATTTCGTAACCTCAAGTATATATTTTTCTATTTTTAGAAGTATTAATTTATCAACCAAAGATGCGACATTTTACACTTCAGCCTTATGTAGCTCAACTTAAATCTGTTTTTTTTTAGCACTTACGAAGGTGAGGTGTTCTACGGACCACCTAGTTTATTAATTTTTAGACTCACTATATAAAAAATATAATATATATAAAGATATTATTTATATTGAATGAAGAATAATGTATATCATTATATTTTTTTCACTAGTAGAGATCATTTATTAACCTGAAATTTTTAATATTAGACCTTCGGCAGTAATTGCTTCTTTTGTTAAGCTATAAAAGAAAGTTAAAAATGCATAATTCTTCTATAATTTTAATAGATTTATTTAAATCATCTTAAAATAACACTTATCCAAATTCTACAGTTAGTAAAAATTATTTATGGGAACTCATACTCGTATTTTTAGAAGATAGTTGCCTAAGGTGCTTGAATTTTAAAAGCTATAAAACTACAAATTTAAATAATTAGTCAGCTGAAATTCAAAGTACTACTTTTATTTAAAACTAAAATGTCAATTTTTTTACAAACGAACAAAATTATTTTAATACTGTTTCCGTCTACATGTTGAAACTTGTGATTATTGGAACCTAAAAGAAAAAAAAAAAAAAAGAATTAGTAAGAAATTCATATTTACAATAATAGTGGCAGGTTTTAAAATATTAGAAATTATTTTTTTTTGTTTATGATTTGAATTAACTGGATGAAATTAATTTTCTTTTTCAGGTAAATAGTATTACTCTTCTGCCATTTCTATTCAATCCTCGTAGCTAAAAAGCATGACATGTATCACAGCTACAAAATAAAATACACTGAAGACAGTATTACCATTAACAACATTTACAGAAATTCAAATATACAGGGTGTTTATAAAGTCCCGGACCTATTTTGATGTTTAATAACTCATAAAATAATAAAGATAGATTAAAATTAATAACATAAATGGTTAGATAGACTCAAAAAGTTTCATGACCCTTGTCAATGAACTTCCACGTGTGCCCCCTTCGTCGCACGGAGAATATCAAGTCGATAGTCAATTTCACGCCAGGTAGCGGCAAGCATGTCGGCATCCACAGAGGATATTGCTGTTGTAATTCTGGCTTTTAGGTCATCAATGTTCAACACGATCCTCCTGTAAACATTGTCCTTTATAAATCCCCAAGGAAAAAAGTCCAGTGCACCAAGGGATTGGCCAAGGGATTGCACCTACTCGCCCAATCCATCTTCCTGGAAAATGGTCATTCAAAGAACTACGAACGATGATACCCCAATGAGGTGGTGCACCATCTTGTTGCAAAAAGACATTTGGCTGAAGTTCTTCTAGTTGTGGAAATACGTAGTTTTCCAACGTGTCTAAGTATACGACTGATGAGACCGTCTTTTCTGTAAAAAAGAAAGCTACCTGGCGTGAAATTGACTATCGACTTGATATTCTCCGTGCGACGAAGGGGACAAACGTGGAAGTTCATTGACAAGGGTCATGAAACTTTTTGAGTCTATCTAACCATTTATGCTATTAATTTTAATCTATCTTTATTATTTAATGAGTTATTAAATATCAAAATGGGTCCGGGAATTTATAAAAACTCTGTATAATTCCAATCTTATTATGCAATTTTAACACTTTTTATTTTTCTATACATCTGCAACATTATGGTACTTGTAAGTTTAATAATTAGATTTTCTTTTTTTAAAAATCTTTAAACTCAATAAACCTAGTCTATATTTTTAAACTTTTTGTCAGACTTCATGAAACTAGCAGCTTTTTTTTAAATTTTTGACGATGATTCTGAAAAGGACTTACGTTATTGTTAATCACATCAGAGTTTCTTAAAAAATAGTTATTTTAATATTTTTTAATCTGTGTTATCAAGAATCAACAATCGTTTAATAAATTAAAATTTTAAAGTTATGTACCAATTTTTATTCTCTTTTTACACTCAATCGAATAGAACAAATTACAAGCTGATAAGGAGCATTTATTTTAAAGTTGTGAGCAATTTTATGTGAGGAAAATGTCTAAGAGAGAATGATTTGAATTAATACTTTTAAAATAAGTTGAGTATAATACATCCCATATAACTTATAATACCGAGCAGAATAAAACTAATAGTTAGTTGTTACAAACACTTGTTTGTATATATATATATATACATATATATATATACATATATACATATATATATATATATATATATATATATATATATATATATATATATATATATATATATATATATATATATATATATATATATATATATATATATATATATATATATATATATATATATATATATATACATATATATATATACATTATACATATATATATATATATATATATATATATATATATACATATATATATATATATATATATATATATATATATACATATATATATATATATATATATATATATATATATATATATATATATATATATATATATATATATATATATATATATATATATATATATATATATATATATATATAAACTTTCTATATATATAAACAATATAAACTTTGCAACAAATATCCAAACGATAAGCATACAGCTATAGTAGAATTTCAAAGCAAAATTGCTATTTTAAAAATCTTTCAACTTTCAATGACTTATTTATAAGAGAAATTTTGAACATTTTTCTCAATTAATCAGCGTGCATACTGCTACGTTAAAACATATTTATTTAAGCAAAATAAAAAGAATAGTTCTATTTGAATAAATTACAAACAATAAAATATATTGTGCATAACCTGCTGTAACGATTCACCAGTAACGTTACCCTAAACAGCGATGAGAAATATTTCGGTTATTCTCTCTTATCGCTAAGCCTACAACGATAGCCTCTAAGAATATCCTCCAACTTAAATTATTTAAGATCAGGAAGCGTGGTTAATACAAAAATAATAAAATTTGAGTTTGAAAATTGAAACACATTTGATTAAAAGTGATAAAACTAAATTAATAAATGACAAGCACACTTACCGAATTTCCAATAGACTTTCGATTGTCAACACACACGCCATTTACCGGTTCGCATGGAACTCTGGGAAGTGAGCTAGTTAATATGAAGTGTACTTTAAACAACCTTTAAACAAGCTTAGGTATAAATAAAACGACTTCATACACCTCAATAAATACCTCACTCTCTTTAGTTGAAATAAAGTATATTTTTTTATACCTCATAAATACCTCACTATCGTTAGTAGAAAAAGGGTATATTTTTTTATGCCTCGTAAATACCTCACTCTCGTTAGTTGAAATAAGGTTGATTTTTTTATACCTCATAAATACCTCTTTTGTAACAAGTGTAAAAAATGCAACCTCGTATACCTTAAAAATCACCTTATCAGTCTGGATGATTTGTTGTTGTTGTTAATTTACGTCACACTAGAGCTGCACAATGGGCTATTGGCGACGGTCTGGGAAACATCCCGGAGGATGATCCGAAGACATGCCATCGCAATTTTGATCCTCTGCGGAGGGGATGGCACCCCCGCTTCGGTAGCCCAACGACCTGCGCGCGAAGTCGAGTACTTTACGGTAGCACAGTTTAACGAGGACCAATACCGCACACCCTCGGTCCCTACGCAAACTGATCCAAGTGGTCACCCACCCGCACACTGACCGCAGCCAGTGATGCTTGACTTCGGTGATCTGCTGGGAACCGTGTCTAACGATCAGTCCACTGCGGGACCTGGATGATTTGAAGTGAATTTAAAACAACCTCAAAATAAGCTTAGGTATAAATAAAATGTCTTCATGTACCTCAATAAATACCTCACTTTCGTTAGTTGAAATAAGGTAAAAATTTTTATACCTCAAAAATACCTCTTCTGTTACAAGTGTAAAAAAATAAACCTGGTATACCTTAAAAATCACCTTATCAGTCTGGATGATTTGAAGTGAATTTTCAACAACCTCAAAACAAGCTGAAGTATATGTAAATCAACCTCGTACACCTTAATTACAACCTTTACAAGGTATAATTTTTATTGCTGTTTTCTCTGCAACCTTAAATATACCTCAAATATACCTCAAAACAACCTTAATACCTCAAAAATACCTCAAATCAACCTTAAATATACCTTAAATTTTCGTAAGGGTATCCATAACTAAAGAAAAAAATTAGATGTCGATCAAGAATATGTAACAAATTCTAAATAAAATAAGACATTATTATAAACATGAAACAAGAGTTAAAAATATTGACGCTTAAATTTTAATGCATCAAAATTAAAGATAACTTGACCATTTTGAAACTTTTTTTTATAGCATTTAATGCACTTAACTCGTAAAATCTACTAATACCCCGTATAAAGAAAACTACTTAAATTAGGAATAAGTCCCTTAGAAGCGCTATATAAATTTATTTATTTCAATAATAAACTAAGAATCTTGCCGTCTTAAATTCACATAGGAAATGCCATTGAAATGGTTCGTTCGAAAAAATGTTTGGAACGCGTTTGGAAGGAGGCGGGGTTTGACGTCATAAAATACATCATCACTGTCCCTGTCTATTTATACCTCGATTTTTTCATAAGGGATAATTCTTAAGGTTTGCCATGTTTTGTATTTTATCCCTTATTTGGCTACATTTGAATAAAATGTCGCCAAAAATATCTTTAAAAATATTTTAAGTTAGCTTAATTAGAAAATATTCTAATGATTATAATATTAATATGATAATGCTGATGTTTAAAGGCTGAAAGAAAGAACTCGGTACATGTGAAATACTTCAAAAGATATGATGCAATAATATGATGGCGCGTTTTTTCAATCTGCGGCGTAAAAATATATCTGAAGCAGTAAACCGGAAAGCTTGAAAGAGCAATTTTACCACTAGCGCCACCACCCATTGCTTTACGCGATCACCCATCCACATGATACATTCAACTTTTGAAAGGTTCGCTTAAGCAAGAAAATTATTTTTGAGTGAAGCAGAGTAACAAAAAGATAAAAAAGGTGTGGCATTTAAACTTGGTGTTTACATGTTGTTGTTGATATTTCGGTGCTTATCGCTTCCGATTTTAATTTTACCAAGTTACTTTAGCATAGGAAAACAGATATTTCAAAGTAGGAAAAATGATGTGATTTATCACTTATATTAAAAATTGAATTTTTATATTCGTTAATTTTATTTAATAGCTTCTGTTTACTATTAACCTTGCCTATACTTTGTTTTCTTTTTAACTACTACAATCGGAAAGGTATGTATTCAGTATTTCCGAAATAATTGTAAGAACTTAATGTAGAAGGTTTATGAACTATTAAAAATGGTGTTGATTGAAAACTCTAATTAATAATTTCATGTTATCAAATTTTTAAGGTGATAAATTCTGGAATTTTGCGCTTATTTTATTATTATCAGAAAAAACAGTTACAAATCTTGTATTATGGAGTTATGTAGTTTCACAATTATTGATTCCTTTTTTCATATGATATTAAAAATGATCTATTCCATTTAACAAAATACAGTAATCATATCATAGAATTTTTAAATAGGGAGTTGAAGAATCATTCACTTAATTACTTTGTACAAAAATGTTAAGTGGCCTTCTCACTCTGTTTTCATTTCAAGATTACAGAAAACCTACTTTAAAATAATATTATTTAATAAGTGTCAAATTTTATTACAGATTAATTACTTAATCAAATAGTAGACTCAGGGAATGTAAATTAATTAATAATGGTTATTATTTAAATCTAGTACAGTCAAATTTGGTTAATTCACACATCTTTAATTCGAATTCGTGTATAATTCGAAGCTTTTCTCTTTCCCTAGACACATGATATTCAGTCAATGCTTAAAAATCTTGGTTATTTCGAAATCCAACTTCTTTAATTCGAAGTTTTTTCTTTTTCAAAAATGACAAAATCTAGTTTAAATGCAGTTATTTTTGAAAAGTATTCTGGTTATTTTCAGCTATTATGAAATTTTATTAGGGATGACAAGGGGGTGGGAGAATTGTCTGATCTGCTCAAACAGAACAGGAATAAAGAGGAAATGGACCTAGACCACCCCCGCACCTGTCCTTGGCTACAGGTAGTCCCTTACCTTTTCCTTGTAAGTGAGCCAATCCTAATTGAAGTTCCCAATTGAAATAAAATTTGTGAACGACCGGAAGGGTATTTCAAATCACGTGATAGGATGCATACATGTCATTGGTCAGAGCAGAGGAAAAAAAAAATTGCCACCGGCTAGGCGAGTTTTCATGATCTTGAAAAAAGTTATGTCTACGTGAGTCGTCCTTCAAAGGTCATCGGGCAGTTTATTGACAGGTGTCCCTCCAATAGTGGTGAGTTTATTTTTTTCATGAGATCACCTTGCACCCGACTCCGGGAAACTGGTGTATAATCACGGCATTAAAAACCAGGACTGTAGTCGATATTACTTGAGTTTTCTATATTATGATTTTAGTTTTGTTGTGATAGTTCAGTGCATGTCGTTTAGTAAGCCCCGTGTCCCGTATAAAATCTTATCTTTAGATGAAAAAATTGCTGTAATTCGAGAAGTAGAAAAGGGTGTAAAAAAATGTACCATGGCAAAGGAGTTTGGAATAGCACCAACAATCTCTCGACTTTATGAAAAATAAGGAAAGAATTTTGAAATCTAATGGAAATCGCAAGCGAGCTAGAGAGCCTGATTATCCTGACGGGGACGAGTGTGTTGTAAAGTGGTTTAAACAAGCGCGGGACAAAAACATCCCTCTCAGTGGAACTTTTGCTCGTGCAAAAGTCGAAGAATTTGCTATCAGTTTAGGTAACAGCAGCTGCAAAGCAAGCTCCGGATGGTTAAACGGATTTAAGGAAAGAAATGGAATTTCTTTCAACTCTGTGTGTGGTGAAAGTTCAAGTCTGAACCAAGGTGCAGCAAACGAGTGGAAAGAAAAAGTTGTCGAAATTATTGAGTATACGCTGGACAGAGACATTTTTAATATTGATGCGACTGGACTTTTTTTCAAATGTACCGCTGCAAAGACTCTTGCTTTTAAAGGTGAAAAATGTAGTGGTGGAAAACACAATAAAGACCGAATAACCTTACTTGTAGGAGCAAACATGGACGGCACTGAGAAATTACTGATGATTGGAAAATCGAGAAATCCAAGGTGTTTTAAAAATGTCAAATCAAAGCATATAGAATACCATTCTAACACAAAAGCATGGATGACGGCGAATATTTTTGAAGACTGGCTGCTAGATCTCAATCGCACATACCAAAGAAAAAACAGAAAAATCATCCTGTTTATTGATAACTGCACTGCTCATAAATCGATACCCACTATGGAAAATATCACGGTTGATTTTTTCCTGCCAAACATGACATCTGTGGTGCTACCAATGGATCAAGGCATCATTAAAAATCTGAAGCATTTCTACAGATGTCTAGTCGTTCAACACCTCCTTACTGAATCTTCCCAAAAGCTTCCTATTACTCTCCTCGATGCTTCAAGAATGTGTTTAAATGCATAGTCCAAAGTCAGCCAAAAAACAATAGCAAATTGTTTTCGGAGGGCAAGATTCATCAGGAACACCGTCCTTAGTGATCTTTTCGATGAAGAAAATTGACCTCCCCCAGTTCTGTGGGAAGACAACATTCCGTTGGATGATTATGTCGGTATGGATGAAAACATAGACATTTGTGGAGAGTTATTGGATACAGATATTCTATCTGAAGTTCTAAACAATAAGAATATTGCAACAGAAGACGAAGAAGATATTGAAGATGAGGTAGAAGAACAGAGGCCAATTCCAACTTCAAGTGAGGCAGTCGTTCATTTATCAGAATATCGACGCTATGCAGAAGGACAATCTGACGTAAGTGAAGCTGTGTTTAGAGCTATAAATATTCTTGAAGATTTTGTTAGAAAAAATCAAGTAAGCTCTTTAAACTAATCTGATATAGCTAAATATTTTAAAAAATTGTAGCGTTTTAATTTAAAATTTATAAACACTCTTTGTTTCGCAATTTTTGTTACGAGTGATTATTTTAAGACATAAAAATAAAATTTTTCGGATAATTCAAAGTTTCGCAGAGGCCCCTTGCCCTTCGAATTATCCAAGTTCGACTGCATAAAAATTTTCTATGAATTGATCTCAATCTCCTTCAATAAAGTTATACAGGAAATTGTTAAAAGCTCTGTTCTAATCAAAGTAATTCCAAAAATTAAGGATAATATTTTTATTACTCTTTTACGTTAAAATTTCCCTTATTATATTTAGGTAGAGTAAGTTATTATACTTCGCTTTTTTATTTTATGTCCTTTTGAGATGTAGTCTGGCATCTGTATATCTACCTACCTATCCTCTTCATGCCTTCTGTCACATGATACCTCAAGTATATGTACACTGTTCCAAAAAATTTTCTGATTTATTTGGAAAATGTGATCCTGATCTTTTCTTTGGTCCACTACATGGCCCATGTAATATTGTTATTTTGTGCTATTACTTGTTTTAATAAACTTTTTTTTAAAAATTATATTTTAGGACTGCTCTTTGAGAATGATTAGTTTTAGAATATTGTTTACATTTTGCCTCTCCATATATTGTGGTAAGTTCAGTTTTATGCTTTTCATTGTTTTGGAATACAACTTTCAAATTTCTTATCATACTTTATTTGCAATTAAACTATTACCTTTATTTTTAATGTAAGTTAAATTGCAAGTAAATAATGGGTTAAGCACAAACAAATGACAGTTAAAACTAAGTTTTTTGGAATATTATGGTTTTCATATTTAAGCATTATTTTCTAAAAGTTTTAGTACTATTTTAATTTTAGCAGTTATATGACCAAGAAATTATCAAAAATTTATTAGTTATGGTTACATTTAAGTGACAATATATAAAATTAAAATTTTACCGTAATTGTCAGAAAAATAAATTATTGATGCTATTAAAGTTTTTTTTGAAGTAACTTCCCTAGTATATAAACTCTTTGCTCTTTAGTACGACCCCCCATTTTACGAACCTTTCATTACAATGACAGGTACATAAAATCCTGTTTGCTATTCCATATGAACTGTAATTCATTCTAATATAGCTACAGAAATTTTTTTCACTTTCTAGAATAATACTCCACAAACGGGGTAGGGGCCGTTCAAAAAGTACATACATCCCGAAGGGGGGGGGAGGGGATTTGCTATTATGTACGGTTTTGTACGATGGGGAGGGGGGGAGGTATTATACAAAGTACGTACTTTATAAACATACACCAAATTTAAATTTGACTTTATCCTACACCCTCCTTAAGTAAATATTTAATTTTATTTAAAACATAATTATTTTAATTTTTATGAAAAAGGGGGGTAGACTAATAAAATGTACGTACTCTAAGGGGGGGGGGGAGTAAGACCTTATGTACGGTAATGTACGAAGGGGGGGAGGGGTTTAAAATTTCTCCATTTTTGTGTACGTACTTTTTGAACGGCCCCGTAAAACAGTTTTGAGCTTTCTATACAAATATTTTCCCATTGACAATGAATAGCAAAAGTCACCAGGAAATGATTCAGACCGTTATTTATTTTGATGTTACCGTTCAAAACAGGTGAAACATCTTGAATTTTCTATGAATGATGAAAGAGTGGTAGGACCACCATCTCTTATCCTGGGTAGTCCTTGGCATTATATATGGCTAAAAAAAATTGTGAAATAGCAATTTTTTTCATTATTCCATTATTGAGAAAATATTTATTGAATTTTCACCCCGGAATTAAAGTTTCTTGTATGCATTCATAACCTTTGTAAATTTCTTTTTAAAGATTTCAATAGGTTTCAATTTTAAAGGAAGTGGATTGATTAAATTGGCAATGGATTTTATCAAAATAAGTCCTGTATTTTTGAGTAATTATTTGTTATATTTTTGAGTACTCACTTTATGACAACCTTATAATGCCTATATTTCTTTGAACCACAAATTGAGCATCGACTGCATAGATTAATTTTAAATAATGCTTTATTCGTCAGTTTTTTTCAGTCTAAAGCCCCAGTGATAAACTTTTTTGAAAATTTGTAATTTTACATAGTTATTAAATAATTGTATGCAGAGTATCAATCAAAATGATATTGCATAGATTTGTACTCAGACTTTGTTTGTAATTGTTTTTAATTTAAAACTTTTTAATTCTGATATTTGGGCTCAAAAATATTTCCATTTTTTTGCCTAATCAGCATTATCAATTTTAACAGAAAATTCTCTTAATAAATTTTTTCCCCTTGTTTTGTTTTTCTACATGAATAAATGTGTTTATAATTTTTGTGTATGCTTTATTTTTCATGCATGAGAATTTTCTCTATCAAATTTAAAAGCAATTTTTTTCTATTAATATTTTTTAAATTTCAGTACATTCTCAGACATGTCCGAAAAACTGGATAGATTTTAAAGACTCGTGTTATAAATTTACCAGAACACCTTTACAGACTCGTGAAGGGGCAGAAGATATGTGTAGGACATACAATGCAGATTTAGTAGCTGTGAATACTCTAGAGGAACATAGTTTTATTAGAAGTTGGTTAAGAGAAAATGATCCTCAACATCGCAGGTAGTTAAAATTTTAACAGCATGATGTAAATAAAGAACAGTTTTTTCCAATTGGCATTTGATAGCTGTTTATATGTCTATTGTATGACAACATCCAAATCTTTTCTTTTTTAATAGAGTTTTACAAATTATACAAATCATTTTATTATCATTTTAATCTTATAAAAATCATTTCTATGAAATGGTAATAAAAATGTTCTTTTTATAACTTTGATTGGAATAAAAACAAAATTTTTTAAAATTTTGCATATAGTAGTTGAAAATAATTGAAATGGGTTCTGTAATAAACATTAAATGTTATAATTATAATTATAAATTATTCTAATTATAAATTATTATAATTGTAATTTAAATAAATTATAATTATAATAATTTATAATTATTATAATTATAAATTATTATAATTGTAATTTAAATAAATTATAATTATAATAATTTATAATTATTATAATTATAAATTATTATAATTGTAATTTAAATAAATTATAATTATAATAATTTATAAATTGAATTTAATTTTTAAAAAGTAACTTTTTTTAATGATATCAATTATGTTTGAAATTTGAATCATCAATTGTATTAATTGAGCAGGGACAATTTCCTTATCCAATAGAAATGTATTTTAAAAATAAAATATTTTACTTTAAAAAATTTCCTTTGCATTTTTTTAACATTTTTATTCAAAACTATTTTGGGGGGTAATTATTATTATTTTTTAAGGAATATGCCAAAACTCTATTTTTCTGACCAGGGCAGATAAAATTGAATCTATATAGAACAGGGTTCATAGCGTTTTTAAAAAGTGCTTAAAGGTGCTTATTTTCGTTTTTTTAAAAGCCTTAAAGGTGTTTTTTTTCTTTGAGTGTTTTTAAAATGTGCTTAATTTTCCCTTTTTCAAAATGAGATTTTTTCTATACTATGTTTATTTTCTCTTCAAATTATGCAAAAATACACAGTTCACGTTGTTCTATTCAACGTTTTCACAATCTATTCAACCCCAATCTATTTCGGCGTTCTGTCAGTCCGTAGCGCATAAAAATACCATTCGTTATACATGATTAAAAATGTCATGATTTTTGACAATTGTCAAAAACAATGCCAAAAGGTTTTTTTTTGACATGACGGTTAAAACAAGATAAAACTGTCAATTGTCAAAAACTTTTCAACCCTACCTAATTATGATATTTTTTTAAAGTGCTTAGAAATATTTTTTGAGTCCTTGAAAAGTGCTTAAAAGGTGCTTATTTTTTGTTAAATAATTTGGCTATGCACCCTGCGGAAATCATAAAAATATCTCATTTTCTTAAAGAAATATTTATTTATAGCAGCAACAAATTGGTGTTATGACTAAAATTCCTGTTCATTTCTCTAGAAACATTAGAAATATATTTGAATTTTGTTATAAACTAAATTTTGATTAGTTGTAAGAACAGAAATCACAAAACTTTTATCATGTTTCTTTGTTCTACTGCATGTTTTTCAGACACTGTTTTCAATCTTGTAGGAATTTTGACTTGGAATATTGCAAAATATAGCTTCATAGTCTTGTTGACCTTAAAAAGCTGTGGTTTTATCCAACATTATCTGCCATCCAACAGAGAAAAGAAAAAGCTTAGCATATTTTTAACGCGGTGTAAAATCTATTTTAACATTTGAAAACAATAGTTAAAAAGTGGCATAATCGAATGCTGAACTCGCCTAAAATAAATCTTCAAGTAATTAGAAACTATTCATTTAAATTGGTAGAAAAAATCGAAACTGTTCTAATAAAATTTTTGAAATGATTGTGTTACATTAACAAAGAAATAGCTTACTCTGTTTTTCATTAATCTCCAAATACAATGATATCTGTCTGCAACCAATTTCTTGTGGTTTCTAACAGATAGCAACAATAGTTTAGTCAAAAATGCCGGGTCTTTTTCTGCCTACCAGATTTTGTCCAACCCTCTTCTACTTGCTGGCTTTATGCCTTGACTTTAATTTACTTGCAGTGAAATATAAGTTAAACTTCTTTATATTTATTCAAACTTTCCATTCAATAAACAAACAGTACAAAAATATTTTTGTGTTTCATTTTTATATGATTTCAGAAAATTATAAGAATGTTAATAAGAATAATATACTTAATAATAGTGATAAAGTAATAAGAATGTTTATTAAAATAAGTAAAGTTAACTATGTATAAACAATGTAAATTGTAATATTTATTATTAGTAATAAAATAAATTTCGACAAAATAATATATAAAATATTGACATATAACATGGTATATTTTTATTAACAGAATTTATTTATGCATATCAGATATATTTTAGTGATTGGTAGTCTCTTATTAATCTTCATTTAATGAGTGAAAATTTATGTATTTTGTCATTTTTTAAAAGCAATTATCATTAGGAACAATACTTAATGTGTAGTGCTCATCACATAATGTAGATAATATTCTATCCAGATTTGGTTTATAGGTCCATCTAGTTTGTAATGGTAATTCAAGTAGAACACTTAGTAGTTGCATTTTTTTACATATTAACTTTTGGCGCAAATAAATTATTTTTATTATTTTTTTCCTTAGCATTATTAAATTCTCGACTTTTATTACCTTCTGAAAAGATGACAATAATAAATTTTACACTATTATAGTCTTCACAATCTACAAATAAAGGATTTAAGAAGGGTTTTGAAGTGAAGAATGAGTCTCATTAAAGTTTTCTTTGGAATGCTCATTTATCAGAAATCATTAAAATCTTTCAACCTCTTCTATTTGAAAATATAGTTAGCCATAAATTAGTAAATTGTTTGTTATGATTAAATAGTAAGATGATCAAATTGATCAGAATAGACTGTTTCTTAAATTTTATTATTATCAAATAAAAAAAAAGTAGCTTTCTTTGTAAAAATGTGTATAGATTATTTAGGAACTGATCTGTACTCATTTTTAGGGATTATTTTTCATTGCCAACCATATTTGGTGCCAAGTTTGTATTAAATTAAAATTTTATCTGTAAAAACAGACATTATTTAACACCTAATTGCAGTTCATAAAACAAAAATACTACAGATCTATATCAAATTTTTACCCCTAGGCAGCAGTTTTGTCACCCATTTGTACCCATCTTTTGGTAAATTTTACACAACAAACATTTTTTTTGTTGAACATTCTAAAAATAAAAGATATTTCAGAACTATATTGAATCCTTACTCCCGACAATAGTTTTGTTACCATCATGGGACTAGCATTAAAAAATGCACAAAGCAGTATAATGTAAAGTTGGGGTTAAAAAAATGTGTTTTTTGAAATTTGACATTTTCAAGATGAACTACTAGAAAAAATCTGTAATCTGTACATATTTTTTTTTTTTTTGCTTTTAAATACAATTTCAACAATATACCTTTAATTACTTACTGTTTGCAAATTGGCTTAATGTTTTACATTCGCAAATATTTTGTAGTTTTTATGCTTTCAAAATCTTGATCAGTTGTAGGTATATCCTCCAATATTTTTTGCTCATCTTCGTTGTTTTTATTGCTATCATCAGGATTTGGCATCATATGAGATATTTAGAAATAATGGAATGAGTATTGCAATCGGTATACCTGTCATCAACTTCGGAAGATCTTCAATCATGCAATTTTATTCCAAAAGGCCAATGATGCTTTTGGACAATGAGAAGCAATTAACTCTGAGAAGCTTTATTAAACCCACTCGCAATACGTTTTAGTCGACTCTGTCCAACCTTGTAGATATCAAAAGCAGAGCTTCCAGAACTTTTATTTGTAATTTAGAATCATCTTGCTGGTTACCGGAATCTAGAAAATGAAATGATTACCTAGCCAGTTGTTTAGTGTAATGTTCTTTAAATAATTGGATAATTCCAAGATTCAAGGATAGAAGCTTGTTGGAAAAAATTCCACTCGCAAATTTTACAATTTAAGCTTCGATACTTCCGATAGTTCTACTCTTCCGAAGTTTTGCCCATCCGACCACCCTTCTGATTTTGTGTCAAGGTGGGAGTCTCCTCTCAGACAAAGGGACTATTAGATAGAATCGAAGAAACATAAGAAGAGCTGCAAATAGCTAATAAATGAGTTTTTTTTTTTAAAGAAAGAAAAATTCAGAAAAATTTATGCAAGCTTTGTAGGATAAAACGATTTTGATGTGTTAGAATAAGGAAGAAGTATGAAACTTCAATGAAATTTTATGAAGACGAAGGTGTATTGAGCGTCAAAACTGTCTGGTGCTTGGTGAAGATAACGAGGACATTCAATATCCTATTGTTCTACCTGATCATTCAATAACTTAACGTTTAATTGAGTATATGCATAAGATACTGAACCATGCTGGTGTACAGATCATTCTAGGACATTGGAGAGAAAAATTTTTGGTCCTCAGAGGACAGAGGATTATCAGGGAAGTGATTTCTAAGCGCATTCCTTTTAAGAGATATTCTGTGAAACAAGCAACAACAGTGTATGCTCCATTACCAGCCGATCGTGCTCAGAGAGTTTCTGCCTTTCAAGCCGGCAGTGCAGATTTTGCAGACCCAGTCTTTCTACAAAGAGATATCAACGCTTGGATCATATTTTTTTGCCTGTGCTGTGCGCCTTGAGTTGGTCACGTCTTAGTTAACTGATGCCTTTATTTGAGCATTGCGAAGATTCATTGCTCGTAGAGGGAGATACAATGTCATCTATGCAGACCAAGGAACAAATTTTTTGGGTACTTCAAGAGCACTGCGAAATTTGGAATGGGAAGCTATTCAAGTTGATCGTACAGTTAAAAAAATTAAGTGTAATTTTAACCCTCCAAGTGCACCTTGGTTAAGTGAATGGTGGGAGCGTCTTATTAGAGTGCTCCAGGATCTTTTGAAGAAGAATATCAGCAATGATAGCCTCAATTAGGAAGGGATGCTTTCAGTGTGTGCTGACTACGAAAGTACCATGAACCAAAGACCTCTAAATTACACACCTGAGGATACTAAAGAACCAAAACTTTTGACCATGCTCATTTTTTATGTGAAGTTGCTCGAACATTACATTGTGACGCAGTTGATTAAGATCTAATTGACAGCAACCGCATACGAAAGAGATTGTGCTATCTTAAAACGGTCCTTGAGAGGTTCCAGAGAGAATATCTATCTGCGTTGTTGAAAAATTTTGAAGATAAACAATGTTCCAAATTAAGGTAGGTGATATAGTTCTTAGGGGATTTGATAATTATAAAAGAATCAAGTGGCCCTTAGTTCGGGTCGAGGAGTTGATCTCGGGCAAAGATGAAAAACGAAGAGTTGCTCATTGGAGTTGGCTGATACTACCCTTATTCGGCCTATTCAAACACGGCATCCTTTAGAAATACGGCACGAAGATTTACCACCCATCACCCACCTTGCTGAGGCCCGTATTTCTGATGTTTCTGGAAACAATACCCTAGAGACTTCTGATGTTAAGTAACCCAAGGTGTTTCCCAAGTGATGCTGCTGCTGTGGCTAGACATTTGACTGTTAAGAAATTTTATTGACTTTACTTTAGAGACTTTAAATTTAAGTGTTACTCTCCAATATTCTGTAAAGGTAGTTTCTCATATCAATTGTTGTAATATCACTTTAAGGTTGTTTTATTTTTCTCGTAAACATTTTCCCCTTTTGGTCTAATTTCATTATTTTATTACGTTTTGTCTTGACTAAAATCAATACAAAAGTTGGGAGTGTTGCGAATTGATCATTATATTTTAATCGTACTCATTATGATTATCTACTCAATAAATAACCAACTGTGTCTGGCAGCAGTATAATATAATTTTTGAAAAAAAAAGATGGTTGTTGTCTGTTGATGATTAAGATTTGAGTTATTAACTTGCATTGTTTTTAACTAATGAATTTCGCCTCCTGTGATATCCTCGTTCGTAAAATGTAACAATCACAACATCAACACCAACATCATTCAATTCTCCCATAATTCTATTTATGTCTCCGTGAAAATTATGTTACAAATGAAGCCAGATTATTCTCAGCTAAATTTGGCAATAGAAAAAATTCCTGAAAAAAGGTTGCAGATGTATAACAAATCTGTTCCATAACTTATTTCTTTTATTTTCTCAAAATTGTTAAAATTCTTTTGTTTTTAACTCATAGGATTTTTTGTTTGGAATGCATGACTTTTTTATTCAATTAAAATGTGAAATTAATTTTTTTATTCAATCTAATGTGAACTTAAGTTATCACATTTAAGAATTATTGCCTTTTAAACCTCCTCAATAACAAGAAACCACACTTTTTAAAATTAAATTTGCAAAATTTTGATATCCTTAGCAAACTTAATTATACTATTTCATTAGCTGATTCCCATTTTAGGTGGTTCACTAGTGGACGAGACGACGGAGATAATGTTTGGATTTGGGATAATGGAGGAAGCTTGTTTAGTGACATAGACTCCTTATTTTTGCCCATGCAAAATGCTTCTTTTCTCCGCTTTGCCGCTTATAAGTAAGTGTATCTTATAATCAAATGAAGGGTTTAATAAAGTTTATGAAGCATTTTGATGATATATGTGTTTATAAGAGATCTTATGCTTGTTATTCTTTTTTGTGTACATATTAATCACTTGAGAATTTGCGTGTATGTACATATATATATATATATATATATATATATATATATATATATATATATATGTGTGTGTGTGGAGTTTAGAGCTGTTGTTACAGTATTATGGTGTAATAACTGCGAAGATTACATCATCATTCTTTATCATGTAATACTGAGAAGAAATCATGTGATACTACTTCCTTGTAATTGAGAGGCGCCAGCCAGTCCTGAAGGGAAACTCCCGAATTTATAATTAACTCTTACTTTATACCATAGAAAAATCTTTTTCTTATTCACATGCATTCCAGAGACCGCTGCGAGAAGGCAGCTCTCACGAGTCATGTCAAATGTTAAACTTATCCTTCTATCCTTTTATTTCTATTAAATTGTTATGTTTGTTAAATTATCGTCATTGTTTATTCCTATGCTGCACTAACTCCCACAAATAATGGGGGCTCGGCCGGGATTTGAATAACGAGCTGTAACTATTTCTGAACTTTGAAATCCCGCAAAGGGGATTTAGCCAAACAACTTCGAAATCCCGAGTAGGGGATATTTTTCAGCCAAATAACTTTTGAAATCCCAAGAAGGGGATATTCACCGAAAATCGAAAAAAAAAACGAAATTCGGCGCTTGCGTAGGAGTTGTAGATTTTGCTCCTGTTTTAATTCCCGAGTAGGGGAATCACCGAAATTCTACGCTCGTGGAGGATCAGGAGAAGTGCAGCAAAAAATCAGCGACTGGAAAAAAAACAGCTGGATCGTTTTTCTCAAACGATAAATAAACAAAGTAGAGCGGAGAAACAATGCTATATATGTGGAGAAATAAATCATTTTGCGCGCGAATGCAAAATAAGATTGGAAAAATATATGATTCCAGAAACGATAAATCAGAGAGAAAAAATACCCCTCCCAGTGATAACTTAAGTAATCAAAGCTTTAGTGTGTAAATTCCTGCAAACCAACTGGAGAAAATAACTTATTTAGGCTGGTCGAACCGCACATTTTTATATATAGAGCCGCACATTATATATATATATATATATATATATATATATATATATATATATATATATATGTATATATATGTATTTATATATATACATATATGTATATATAAATATATAGTGGTGGCCAAAAGTGTGGATATTTTTTGAAAGTTTCATGTTTTTCAACTCTGTGTGCTTGTAGAATATATTCATTTTCACTTAAATACAAACGTTTATATATCAAATTGAAGGTAATTTAATGTAGAATTTAATAACAAAAGCAGAATTAAAATATCTGTTAAGTTATGCTCATTTTAGCAGAACAAACAAATACAAATCGTTTTGAATAAGGACGTGTTTTGTAATAAAAGCGTACTAGCCAATCACAAACACTGCCCTTAGGACCAATCAAATGTCTGTAACTATAGTTTGGTTATTTGGATGGTAAAAGAGTTATTGTTGAGGAAATATTTTGCGGAATGATGCATACTAGTTCAATTAAATAGAGCAGTGGTTCCCAACCCTTTGTGGACCATCGCCCCCCTCTTGGGGTATGCTGATACATATCGCCCCTTTCTCTTTTTGCTCAAAAACACATTCATTGCTCAAAAACAAAATTCATATTTTATAGTAATCAAGAAAAAGTTAAAACGCTAACAACTGAAATTTGAGGGGAAAAAATGAAGAGGGAGAAAGTACATTTTTACCACTTCAATGACTGCCCTGTGCTTGGTGTATTTCAAGTTAAAGCTTGAATGTCAGGTTTTATGCTCGTCAGATTTAAACGCGGGTCTCCTTTGAAGCAAATGTCCAACCTATCTCTTTGCTTTGTGAGCAGCTGGAAGACAGAACTAAATCCTCTCTTCACTAAATATGTTGACCGGAACGAGATGAGAAGCGGCTCAGTTAGTTTCCACAATTGTGGATGAGTCTCCATAAGCTTTACCCAAGCTAACTCGTAACCGTATTTTTAAAGACGACTTAAACATCACAGTTATATTTCAAATCTAAAATCTCAGTCTACAAAGAGGAAGTGAGCTTATCCACAACTTTAAAAGAAAAAGGATCGAAAATCCAATCTGGAATTTCTAATTTCATCAAATCTTTAAATCTTGATTCCATAACTGATCAAGGTGATCAGTAAAAATTAAGATTTTATTTTCAAGAATCTCGATATCTGCCATTGAACACTTTTTAAGAGTTGAAAATTGCATTAGCTCTTTGCAACCATTGTTTGACTTGTAGATATCAAACTTGGCGATGAATGAAGATATGATTCCCTTAGTCTTGATAATGTTCATTTTATTTCCTTGAAGTTTTACGTTGATTTCCTTCATTTTTTGAAAACTATGAGTGAGGTACCCAGTTTCTAACTTGCGTTGCTTCAAACTCTCCCTTAAAACAGGATCAGTGGTGTCGAGAAACTCAGTAACCGAATCCAGCAATTCGAAGAAACGGCTTAGTTTCCTTTTGAAAGTCATCTCACAGCTGTATGTAGGAGCAGGAATTCGAAATCTTCATCATTTTCATGGCTAAGTTCTCGGAACAAACGGTTATTAAGAGAACTAGCTTTTATTTTATTGATGCCAGAAATAACCAATTTTTCGCAGCCATAAGTTGACGATGAATGACATAATGAATGGTGAGATAACTTCTGGTACTTCTTTTTTAAGGTGATCCAGAAACCCAGTATGACAACCAGACATGGTTGGAGCACCATCTGTTACGCAAGCACTTACATTTGTGAGAGAAATTTCTTTTACCTCAAAATAATCTTTGACCAATTTAAAAATCGACGGTCCTTTTGTATCTGTGTTCAAAGTTCTTGTAAACAACATTTCTTCGTTAATCTCCTTACTCTCATTTATGAATCTCACGTAAGCCAAAACAGCTTTGTTATCTATCACAGTTCATCAATCTGCAATGCAAATTCACCTCCTTTCAGAAATTTGATGAGTTTTGATTCAACGTCGGCGGCCATCTCATCAATACGCCTAGAAACAGTATTATTGCTCAGAGAAACAGAGTGACTTATCAAAATTCCACCTGCGATACCAAAACGTATGACGAAAACGATCCTGCACTTGAATTTTTATTTTTAACTATCATAATTCTTTGTGTACACCAGAACCATAGGTTTCATTTATATTTTCAATTTCAATCTCAAATAGCTTTTATTATTAATAATATTAACAATTTTTATCTTTTGAATACTCGTCGCCCCCTGATCGCCCCCTAAGGATTATCGCCCCCTTGAGAAGCTCTATCGCCCCCAGGTTGGGAACCACTGAAATAGAGTATTGTTGTTTTTGAATATGTAAAGTCCTTTTTTTTAATTAAACTAATTTTAAACAATGTCATAAACAAGAAGAACTAATTGGCAATCTACAACAAGAAGCCGAATTGTCATATTGAGAGAAAATGGCCTCTCTTAAGCTGAAATTACAAGACAAGTTGGTGGTTCAGTGACTTGTTCTGGTGTACGAAAGTTCTGTTTACGTTATGAAAAAACGAAATCTGTGGAAAATAAAGCCAAATCAGGCTGAAAAAATACACAAGTGCTACTACCGATAGAAAAATTAAACGGCTATGCCTTCGAGATAGAAAAATTTCATCAGATGCCATTAGATGTGACATGAATGCAGCGGGTATTGCAGTAAGTTCAAGAACAATAAGAAGAAGGTTATCAGGTTTTGGACTACAAGCTAGAATTCCAAGGAAAAAACCATATTTAAGTCACAAGCAAAGCGAAAAACGAGTTAAGTGGGCAAAAGAACACATTAAATGGTCAGAAAATCAATGGAAGCAAGTAATTTGGAGCGATGAGAGTAAAATATCGCTCTTTGGTAGTGATGGTAGAAAATATGTGAGACATAGAGTAGGTGAAGCACTTCATCCTGATTGCATTGAAGCAACTACAAAAAACCCAACAAATGTCATGATTTGGGCATGTATGTCTGCAGATGGTGTGGGCCGAATTCAAGTGATTGATGGCATCCTGAATGCAAAAAAATATGTCGAAACTGTCCTGAAACCAAAATTGATACCTTCCATCAGGGATCTCTTTCCCAACAATGCACCATTTATTTTTCAGCAGGATTCATCTCCATGCCACACAGCAAAAGCATGCAAAGCATGGTTTCAAAATAAAGGCTTAGATATGTTACCATGGCCAGGAAGCAGCCCTGATCTCAATCCAACTGAAAATTTGTGGCGACGTTTGAAAATTCTTGTACGAAAAAAAAACGTTCATCCAATAAATGACAATTTATTGAAGCTATAAATGATTCTTGCCACCATGTGATTATGAAAGATGAACTCCAAACACTCGTTCACTCGATGAAAAGACGCTGTGAAGCTGTCTTAAAAAATAAGGGTTATCCTACAAAGTATTGATTATGCAAGTATCACTTTAAAAAAATACAAATGTAAGATAGATCTTGATATTAGTTGCATAACTTTTTTTGTAATACAGATATTGCAATACTGTATTTATTATTAAATTTTACATTAAATTACCTGCAATTTGATATATAAATGTTTGTATTTAAGTGAAAATTAATATATTTTACAAGCACACAAAGTTGAAAAAACAAAGTTCAAAATGTTGAAGAAAACAAAGAAAAATTGTAGACATATGGAAAGAAAAAAAAGGGGGGGGGAATAATAAGTAAAAAAAATAGCAAACAGTTTAAAAAAAAGAAAAAAAAAGGATTAAATTTTATTTAAAAAACCAAAGAAAAACCGGAAAAAAAAGATATAATCTTTTCACCAGCCCACACGATTATATCCGCAAAACAGAGTGCTTTCTGATATTGTATCAATGAAGCCAAAGCAAAATATATTAATACAATAGTGTGAGGAGCACTCAAAAAATTTTTCATAAAAATTACAACAAATAAAATAGAAAAATAAGTAAAAATAACATGTAAAAACAGAAAATAAAATAAAAAGAAAAAACAGTATAAAAATGGACTATAAAGCGAGTAACGAAATCAGATCAACTTACATGGACGGGAATTTTTCAAGAATGATTTAAAAATGTTTTCGCAGAGAGATTGCCAGATTACAAAATATGAAAACAAAAGCGCAAATTGAGTGTAACAAGAGGGTTTTAAAGTGTCGTTCTTACTGCACTGCTGAAGTGATTTGTTATTCTGTGCATTGATTTGTTAGTTACCAAGAATGGGCCCGAAATGGATGTGCGCAAGGTAATATTATACTGGATAATTTTAAAAATTGACCATAAAAAGTGTTAGAAAATAGATGTTTATTTAAGAAAAAATATAAAATAGAAAAGAGAAACATAAATTGCCTGTTTTGCAAATAATTTTAGCCACGGATTAGCACATGGAAAAATGATATAAATTATCAAAGAAAAAATTTTTTAATAGATAATTTTTACACGGATTTGCCCGAAATGGATTTGCACATGGAAAAATTAACAAAGAAAAAAATTTTTAGTAGATAATTTTAGCCACGGATTTGCCCGAAATGGATTTGCACATGGAAAAATTTTTTAAATTAGTAAAGAAATTTTTAGCAATCAATTTTGCCCACGGATTTGTCCGAAATGGATTTGCACATGGAAAAATTGTATATATTAACAAAGGAAATTATTTAGTAAAGGAATTTTTAATAAATAATTTTAACCACGGATTTACCCGAAATGGACTTGCACATGGCAAAATTATACAAATTAACAAAGAAATTATTTAGTAAATAATTTTGGCAATGGATTTACCCGAGATGGATTTGCACATGGGAAAATTATAAAATTAACAAAAAAAAAAAAAAAAAAATGTTTAGTAAATATATCCACAAAAATATATAAGATTAATTCAATGATTTTATATAAAATTTCATTACTTTAGTTGGATATCCATTGTGTTCAAATTTTGAAAGAGTTTATCGATTTGTTTTTTGGATAAATAAATATTAATACAAATTCTTTTAATTCTGTTCATTTCATTAAAAGTGGTATTTAAATAGATGCTCCTAGATGCATTAGAATTCCAAGTAATTAGTTTATTAATATTAAAATTAAAATCATTTCTTTTATTGTATAAATCAACAAAGCAGATATTTTCAACTTTTATAATACCCAAATCCAAAAAATTGAAATTAATATTATCATCATGATTACGAAGTAAGATTAATTCCTCAGGGTATATATCACTCAATAAAATAGTAAAATCTTGGAAATTAAAGATAATTAAGTCATCAATATATCTAAAAACAAATTTAATTCTAAGAGTATAATTTTTTTCATAATAATGCAAAAATAAGTTAGCTTAGAGAGATGAAAAATTAGATCCTTGTGGTATTCCATTAATTTGAAGAAAAATATCCTTTCCATTGTAAAGATAATTACTAAAAAGACAAAAATTAATCAGAATTTCCCAATAATCAAAATCGCAACAATGGATATTTTTAAAATCATAGTAATAGTTCAAAAGGACATCTTTTAGTTTAGAAAGGGGAATGCTATTGAAAAGATCCTGGAAATCAAAAGTCGCAATAGAATTAATTTTATTATGTTTAATGAAATCTAAAATCGGTTGATTATTAGTGATAATCCAAGAGAAACCTTCTTTAGTAATATTGTTAATAATCTTATTTAAGTAGTTAGAGAAAATGGTGCCAGGTTTAGTTAAATAAGTATTAGACCCACATGTGATAGTTCTAAATTTTACTGGAATTTTATGAAATTTAGGACTGATAATTAAGTAAGGAAATTGTATATTGCTAATTTAAATTTTTAATCTCTTGTAAAAAGCTAAAATTTTTTTAATGACAATGTTATTGAAATTACTAAGTTCAAAATTTTTACTATTTTTTAATTCCGTATTTAAAAGTTCAGCATAGAATTTTTTACAGAATATAGCATAATTATTGTTAGCTTTGTCTATGGGAGTAATTACTTAATTGAGTAGTTGCTTAATTGATTGAACAATATTAGAAAAATTTGTTGAATTGCATCTATTTTTTTATTATATATATATATATATATATATATATATATATATATATATATATATATATATATGTATATATGTATGTTTAACTTTTTTATAGTATTATTTTATTCACTATGTGCATGTTTGTAATATTTATTCATTATCTAAAGTATATTATCTTTCTATAATGGAATTTTCTTTCCAAGAACTTTTTTATTGATTTGATAAAAGGAAACCCATTTATTTATTTATTTTCTAAAGAATGTTGGAAATACAGTACAGAACCCGTTATCCGGAAATCAGAAAACCGGAAAACCAAAAAACCGGAACGAAATTTTTCCGCAATTTTTAAAAAAAATTTTTTTTTTCCTCATGAGATTTTACGATTTTTCTTTCTTTTTTGAAAGATGTACCTTACCATCATTTCAGAAATAATCATTAGTGTATTACCTCATCGTTTTTTCTTATTTTAAAGATTATTTCCAAATATTTTTTTTTTAGTTAGGTTTAACACTAAAAAAACGGCTTTTTGTAGCGATTCAGAAAACCGGAAAAATCAGTTATCCGGAATAGTGATAGTCCCAATCGTTCCGGATAATCGGTTCTCTACTGTACATTTTAAACTACACTAACTTTTCCTAATACTATCCAGTTTCTCATTAATGGTGCTCGACTTAATGACAGTCGCTATTTCAAGACAATATGTTGCTGCCACAGCTTGTAAAATTGTAAAAAAATCTCTATTTAAAGACATGCAACTTCTACTCTTGATGTTTCAAGAAGATATATTATCTAATATGGGAGATGGTTCCTTTAAAATTATTGAAAAACTAGAAGAAGAAGCATGGGCGGATCGTGAATTTGTGGGGCCCTGGGCTGAAACTACTTAGGGGCCCTAATAGCCATTTTGTCAAGAAACTGATTTCTATAGTGATGCAGATAAGTATATAGAAAAAATAGGACAATAAAATAATTTTATTTATTTTTTATTTATTTATTTTCATTTGTGTATACAAATAGCAACTGTACAACATTATTACAAAAGAAATTGGCAGGTTATGTGTAGTTATGTTATATAAAATATAAAGCAACCTTTCTGCATTTTTGTGCTGCAAATTCCTTTATTTGCTCATCACATTGTAAGTCCTTCGTTAAATCACAATTTATGGCAAGAACTGATAAATGATTTAGTCGTTGGTTCGACATTGTAGTCCTATATTTGTTTTCTATATATATCATCCTGGGGAAAGAGCACTCCGCTTCACAGCTAGTGATTGGCAAAGTTAAAAAAATCTTTAAGATAGTATAGCAATTTGGGAAAACATCAACAAGTTTCTTTTTATAAATTAGCATAAAAATTTCACCGGAAGAGGTGTAAGACTCTGGCTTAGACTGAAGTAAATAAGATTTTAACTGAATGCACTCATTCACTAAATGCACTCATTCACTAAATGCTTGTCTACGTCATCTGGATAATAATCAACAATATTACGTACACTTTCCAGACCTATGTTTTCCATATTTTTGTCTTGCAAATCCATTAAAAATTTGAATTTCTTGCCATACATCTCACAGACTTGGCTCCTTTTATTTAAATCCATAATCAGCTTATCCAACGCAACTTTTATCGTGTCTCTTTTAAATTTTCTGCGCCGTATACTGAAAATTTATCTGTAGACTTATCTGAAAATTTTGGAGTAATGCGTCTCTTGTTTATGTCATTGTAGTCTCTTCCCACACTAGTACTTAAATTTTTATCTTTCTCTTTGTATTCCTTTTGCTTCTGATCTGATTGGTGCCTTATGTTGTTCACGCAGTCTTTTAATGACACAATTAACTTGTTGCCTTCACAAAATTTTAACCAGGGCTCTTTATTTTTTTTATTAACTAAATTAAATCTCCCCAAAATTTCTTCTAAAAAATAATCAAAATTGCAGTATCGAGTTTCGCCATTTTATAGAATAAATTTCATGCCTCTTTCCGGAAATCAACTTTTTCATCCTCATTTTCGCTGAAACTTTCGAAAATTTTCCTAATGTCATCATAATTATTTTTCAAAGCTTTGACTGCATCATAGTGACAAGACCATCTGGTCTGGCTTAAGCTTTTTATCTTAAATGTGAGTTTTGTTTCGCTATTTAACAGTTCCCACCTATGAGTCGAAATAGAAAAGAAAATGTATATTTTTTGCACTACTCCAAAAAAGTTCACAATATCGGTTGCAACCTTAACAGATTCTTCATCAACTAGGTTAAGGGAACGCGCAACACACGGCACATAATCCGCGGATTTATATTTTTGTTTTAATAGTGCTTGTACACCATTGTAGTGACCTGCCATATTAGCAGCGTTGTCATAAGATTGTCCCCTACAATTATCCAGTAGTAGTCCATTTGTTTCTAAAAAGTCTTGTAGAATATTAAATAAATGTAAGCCAGTATGACTACTAATTTTAATGAAGGATACACATCTTTCATACACTTATCCCCGAAAACAGTACCGTAATACAATAGCAAGTTGATCATTGTGAGATAGATCTGGGGAGAATCCATCGCAATTGAATAATACTTTGTGTCGTCGTTATTTATTTGAGTAATAATTTGCTTAATTATCTGTCGGCCTATAATCTCAATTATTTCCTCATATACTGTTTTTGATAAGTACGATATTATCGGTTTTGGTCGCAGCTCTCGTTGTTCAATGTGTTCATGAACGAATGGATCGAACTCTGCCAATAGCTCCAGAGCACCCATAAAATTACCATTATGTGGTGAACCAAATACTTCCTCGGAACCTCTAAATGCTAAGCGCCTTATACTTAAAAATTTGACCACTGCAATAACCCGTTTTAGGACATTGTGATAATATCCTGTTTCCTTTCTTAATTGCTTCTGAAGCTGCTTGTCTGAAACAGATCTATTTTCTTTTTGTGTCAACCACACTAACATTGATTTCTTACGTTCATTAGAATTTTCATGATTTTCTAAGTGTTTCTAATCAGAAAATCCCGTTATGCATTGAGAAGGGATTTTAGAAAAAAGTTTGCAAGTCAAACAAAAAACAGTACCAACCCTGGTTGAATAACATAACCAAGATCTTTCCAGTGATTGACCGTTTTTCATTTTCTTAATGAAATATCTATTTGAAGATGTTCTGTTTTGTTCTTTGTATTTCTTTATTGAAGCTGAATATATATTTTTCGGATCTTTATTTTGAAAGTCAGTCATTCCATGTGAGAGGATGTCATTAATAAAATCATTGTTTAGAAATTCTGGCCACAAGCCCACGGTAGCATATTTCTCAAACTCAAACTTAATATTCTCTAAATTTCTTTCCGCCTCGATATTACCGTCCTCTTGCTGAACACCAATATAGTTTTCAGTGGGATCAGAGGGTTGCTTGTAGTCAAGACTTTGCACATTTTCATCACTTGTTTTTTTCCCCTGGTGTTGCGATTTTCTGCTCCCTTCAAATAGATTCTCTTCGGATAAGATCCCTTCCTTTTCCCTTGTTAATAAATTTGTAGCTATTTCATTCTCGTTTTTATATTCTAATTTGAAAAAAGTTTCAATTTTTGCACACTTCTTTATTTCTTTTTCTCGATCTAGCTGTAATTTCCGTTTCTCAGCTCCACTTTTATATTTTCTACCAGACATATTGTAAAATAAGACTTTGATATTTTTCTGAAAATAAACAATGAAGTTGATAATTTTCTGGTTATAAACAGGGAACGAGATAATCAATGTAATATTGTTCTTCACGTCACATTTTAATACTTTGTAATGAGTGCAGTAATTCACAAATTATCATTGAAAATCGATTAGAAAGCTCATTTAGTATTGAAAAAATACATTAAAAACAAAATAAGCATGATTTATAGTTCTTTTTACTTACCAACTAAGAGCAGGAAATCTTTTCTTATGCTGATTATGTACTTTCAATTATAAGGAAAATAAGAGAAAGGTCCAGTCTTTATAATTTTTAAGTTATCATTTATTAGTAAACAAAACAAGTTTGTCACTTTGACGACGTTAACAGAAGTGCGGAAAAAAATTACGCCGGGCGTTAAGCGGAGAGGGGGGAAGTCCCCCGTAATAGACGCGAAAAAATACACTGACCAAAACAAGCGACGGGGAATTTCCCGTTCCGCTCGACAGACGCGCACATGCATGGGTTGATTGATCTCTGGGTTGCCAACCTTATAATAATTTTTTTTTAATATTAGATATTTTTTAATTCAAAATATCACCTATTGTTTTCAGTGGGGACTGGGGCCCTTTGTATCCACGGGGCCCTGGGGTGCAGCCCAAAAAGCCCTTAAGTAGATCCGCCCCTGCGAAGAAGTTATTAAAGCAAGACTACAATTGAAACAATCAATAATTATTTAATTTTTTTTATAAAAATCGAATTTGTTCTTTTAGTATTTTATTTAATTTTATTCATATATATTGTGCAATGCAATATGAAATAAAAATAAAAACATTTTCTATCATTCAGAGTTATCATGAAATAAATTGATAATTCTGCACCTGCAAAAGTGTGAAGGGTTTTTCAAACGTTATTTTTCAACAAAGTCTATTTAAAGGTGATTTTAGTATTTTATTTAATTTTATTCATATATATTGTGCAATGCAATATGAAATAAAAATAAAAACATTTTCTAGCATTCAGAGTTATCATGAAATAAATTGATATTTCTGCACCTGCAAAAGTGTGAAGGGTTTTTCAAACGTTATTTTTCAACAAAGTCTATTTAAAGGTGATTTTTCACGATCTCTTCGAAATCGTTAAACAGAAGCAAGCTGTACTTTTATACAATATTTATTGCTTTAGCCATATAATATTTCAGATATGCAGAAAGGAAAAATGATTTGATATCTTACATCGAGATAAATATTTCTGAAAGTATGTTTGGTTTTCTTTAAAATAAAATAATTAAAATATTTTATTTGTATCCTTGAATGTAATGATTTCTTCAATAAATACTTTAAAAGAGTTGTATTTTTTATTTAAAGATAGGCTTAGGACTAAACTATTTCATTAACTTAAAAATAAAAAAAAACTTTTACAAATATTACAGAATTGAAATAGCATGCTAACTCATGAAAATGTTGAGTTAAGGATTCAGAAAGCTTAATGTGTTATAAAATAGAGTTGTATCTATCTCAATTTTTGCTGACTATTTTTTATGTTTGCTATGTAGTTAATATTTTTGTAAACATTTCTGCTTACAAATCTCGTTTCAATTTAATGTAATATCTTATGCATTCTTATTCAAAATGTAGAATCTAACTTTGAAATCTAGTTAATTTTTCTGCATCTCTGAGATTACTTATAAAATATTAGCTTACAATTATTATATCTTATACTTCTTTTTTATTTTTACATAGTTACTCTGATTTGGCCAATAAATGGGGTCTTCAGAAAGTAGATTCTACTGAATTAATGGCTTACATTTGTGAAATTTGGAAAGAAAATCTGAATCAATTAATAATTACTGAACGAGATATTGGTAAGAAACAGTGAAATATGTAACTTAATTTTATCATGTTTAATAGCTAGTTATTAAATAAATGATTTTGGAAATTGCTAAATTTGTTATAAATTGTCAAATAATTATTGTGGATAGCTTTTTATATCTGTGTCTTCAATAGCACAAAATCTGATCATATTATGTGTCATAAAATGGCACATTAATTAAAGTTTTGGCAATAAGAATAAGTGTAAATTTTTTTTCCTGTTCCTTGTTAAAGATAGTAAAGTACAAAGTCCCATATCCAGGCGTATGAAAACTTTTTAAAATTTTTTTTTCACTTCTGTTAAATATATTAATAATAAAAACTATCATTTCTTTCTTCTTACTGCTTTTCAGATACCTAAATATTTATTCTGCTACAATAAGCATTCTATAAGAGTTGTTGAAAAGATGAAACTAGTTAAAGAGTGAAGATCTTTGGACATTCTCTTGTGAAATTTTTTTAAAAATTAAAATAGCGATAGAATCAAGAATATTTTGCTATCTTGAGTCACAAATAAATCCTCACCTTTTACATTTTTGTTTATCTTTTCTATAAACACATATTAGATATATATAAGAAATGTTTGTCGTGATATGTGCAAAATAGATCAACTTAATTAACGCAAATCTTGAATCACGATACAGTCACCACTCTTTACCTTTTTGCATCATTTCTGTTACTACATATGTGATATAAATAAAAAAAAAAAAAACGTCTGTGAGATAGCAAACATTAGCATAACTATGCATAGTAAAGGGAAAAAGTAATGAAAAGTAAGAAGCATTTTTGGCTAATATTGTTCTTTTCTTTTCTGAGCATGAATATTATCTTATATATCCTCCTTAATATTGACTTGATGCCACAAATTTAAATCTGACTAAAAAATCAAATAATATTAGTAAGAAAAGAACTGTTGAAGCAGAAATGTGATTGTGGTTGCACATACTGAATATGTGCACATTGTGGTAGTGGTTATTTAAAAGGCCTCTTTTCGAATATATAGTTTTAATCATCTTAATCAAACTTTCACAAATAAACTGATGCTTGACAAAACTCTTCTTAGCATTATCCTTTGAAACATGTGAAATACTAGGCCATCACCCCAGGCCCGTCCCCAACGGGGGGTGAGAGGGGTGTCTCACCCCCCCCAGAGATATCATCCAGTCGGCAAATTCAGGTTGAGTCGGCATTTTTTTAAAAAATTGTTATTTTTTACAAGCCAAAATCCCGGATTTGCCGAAATTCTTTCATTGTCGGATATTTCATCGGTGATGAGATTTAAACGGATTTCAATGTTATCTGAATTTCGTTTCGGGATCCTAGACCCGACTCGGCAAATCTTGTTGTGAAATGTGTTTTTAAATTTAGTTTTTTTTCTTCTCTTCCAAGAGTAACCATTTATGATAATTCAAAGCAAGATGACCGACATTACATACCAAAATCTCAAAAACCGTTTCTCTTGTATTATTATTTCAACGACACATTCTTAAATTTAAAAAAATTTTGTAGTGACCTTAATTTTTAGTTAGCTAATAATGTATCATAAAATTCAGATATTATTTATCTGAATTATATTAAATCTTTATTAGACGTTTAAGTAATTTTTTTAAAGGAAGTGATGAACTTACATGATTTTTTTTTAAAGAATTATAAATTTTATATGAAATAATCGTGCCGGTGATGCAACAAATTTTTTTTTTTACTTTAAAAATATAGGGAAAAAATTACAAATAAGAGTACCTATTAAATAGGATACTTTATTATTTAAAATGTCTTATTTAAATTGTTAAATTCTGTTTAAATAACACAAATTATTAAATAATTTATATTTTCAATTAGTAAACGCTATTTTTCTATTATGAAGAATTTTACTAACTCCAAAGGACTCCTAACTCCAAAAAAGAAAATAAAAACATTTAATTTGTTAACTACCATTCAGTTCATAACTTTTAAAATTCTATGATGATTGGATTATTACCTGAGTTCAAAATTTTTTAACCTAAAATAAAGTGTTCAGGGACTAATTTATATCTTTAGAACAATTAATCATGACAACAAAATTTGATATTCTCTATGGAAAATAGTTAACATATATATGTGATCCTCAATTCACCTTTATAAAAGTTTCTGTTTTGAAAATAAAATACTGTTTTTTTCTTTTAATATTTTTTTTTCAAGAATCCTAAGAATTCTGAAACATTAAATTGAGTTACACTCAATCGAATCAACACTTCAATCATTTCACACAATTTGAGAATGGTTACCGAGTTCAAAGTGTTAAATGTTGTAATTTTGGATTCATTAATTATTTCAATAAAAATATGGTGAAAATAGAGAATTCTGAATATTCACGGAGAAGTGGCAATTCTGTTTGATCAAGCAACACCTCCTAGAAAGAACAGGCCTCAGCACGGGTTACCATAAATATCCCTTAGCAGTCCAAACGTAATGACATATTTTGTATATTCAACCACTGCGCAGCTTAGTACCCCTAACGTAATGACATTTTTCTTATTTTTCGTCTACTGCTCAGTTAACTTCGTCACATCAAACTACTAAATTGATCCGTGCTGAGGCCTTTCTACTTCAAGGAGGTGTTGGATCAAGCCGCTACAGGCACTATGAAGAGGCGCAAAAAAGGATGGAGCTGCGACTCGATCTTGTGAAGCAGCAGACAAAACCCCGGATATTTCTGTCAACTCTAAAAATCGAGGGTCTTTTAAAAGTGGTTAGCTAGAAATGCCCTAAGCTATATTTTCTCATGTTTTCTCTTACTCTTTCTGAGAATAAAGACAATATCTTTGTCCATGTGGTTAAGAAGGGGAAGGAAGGGGCTCAAAGCACAGGCAGCTGTGGTACCAATTACTTCACTGACCTGTCTTTAACTGTTATGTACGGGTACTTAGTTACTCAAAGCGTATTTTATAAATTCATATTATTATTGAATGAAATAGAAAATCCGCTCACATGCCAACGATCATCCTATCTACCGCAGTCTAAGTTTTGAATGTAAGTATAATTTTTTTATGAATACATATTTATTACTTGCAGTCTTATTGTTTGAATATTAAGTTTATTTAAATTGCATTAAATGTGTTATTACTTTCCAATTAAATTATTTCGGGTGAAAATTGATTTTTATGAAGCAGATAAAATTGTTTTTTTAATATTTTTTGTGCAGTAAAATAATTAAAAGAAAGAAAAAAGAGCAATTAAAAATGTTATGTTATTTATATTCATTAGTAGGAGCTAGGGATAGAAAAAGATAAATCACATTTGAATTCTGAAAATTGGAATTCTCTTTCCGTTTTTTACTTTTTACTAAGCTTTTATTTTGTGCTTGAAATAGTATTTTTTTTTTCTTTTTTAGATTTTTTCAGCTGAAATTATTTTTCATAGATCTTATTTAATTGAAATTTCAAATTCTATATTTCTTCGTAGGCTTTGTTTTTATAAGTCCAAACTGCAATCCTTTATGAAGAAAAATGTACTAATGCTAATTTTATTGAAAATGTAACGTGTTTAAAAATAGAAAATTCAGTTTTTTTTGATAAATAATTCTTTTTAGTTATTTTGTTCTGTCATCCCCACTTAATCGCATAATCGAATTACCCGCTTATACGAATAAAATTTAATGGAACCAAATCATTTTAGAAGAAACTAATGTTAAACTTGCCCGTTTAAACGGTTATTTGTTGTTTTTTGCCCCTGCCTAATTGCATAAAGAAGAGGTACTGAAATGAAAAAAATATTGTTTATTTTTGAAAAATGTTTCACCAGCTAAAGTGGAATTTCCCTTTTTCAGTTAAGATAAAGATACAATATGTGGTCACTTCAATAGGGATTTCTTATTCATTAGTAGGTGTTAGGGGTAAAGTTGAAAAATTAATCAAATCTTGCTGCCAGTTTTATACATTGAAGTAAGCGAAGGAGTTTTTACCCCTCTTTGACTTACTTCACACACACATCATTTAGAGTGTAAAAAAAGGATAGAGTGATTTGACTTGTGATCCCCTGTTGATGCACTACTAACTTTGATAAGAAAAAGTTTCAAAAACCTAACACACTAGAGTACAGAGAGTCTTTCTCTTAAATAGAATAATTGCTTAACCCATTTAATGACTTTGAGTTTGGTGCAAGTTGAGAGCGAAGAGGAATGATTTAAATTAATCGGAAAAAAGCAAAACAATGAATCTTAGAAGTAATAAATTTCAGAAAACCCTTAACTAAAATAGCGCATTAATTTAAATAGAGCATTAATTAAAATTTCTCAAGTTTCGAAGATTGAAAAAAATAAATAAGTAAAAAAAAATTCTGAATGTGTTTGAAAGGAATACACGCAAGTCATGAAATTTTTAGTAGAAACTAAAAGGGAATATCTAATTTTGATGAATTCAACGGGTATAAAAAACAGTCTTCAATTATAGATTTTTTCGGAAGGGATCAATTAATATTTCAGTACCTACATTATAGTTTTTACTAATATTGATTTATTTTTATGTAATTTTAAATGACATTTATATTTTATGATACTAATGCATACAGTTTTAATTATAATTGTTTATTGATCATAAAACTGAGCTTATTTAATCAAAATACTATACTATGCATTAAACACCATTAAAAAGTAAAATTTCGTAAAAATTCAGAATTTTGGATTGAATATTGCACTCCCCTTTTGATCGAATAACCCGCTTAATTGCATAGATTTGGCTGGAACCGATGGTATTCCTTTGAGCGGGGTTGACGTATTTCTTATGTGTATAATTATTTAATGTTTCTATATTATCTTTTTGACTGAAGTTAACAGTTTTTCATTTAAGTTAATTATTAGTAAAAAAAACTTAATATTTTGTAATTATGTAAAAATTCAATTCACAGTTTGTATTAAAAATGCAGGATCATACATTTTAGCATAAATGCTTTCATAAGTTTTTATTGTTAAATCTATTAGCGTTAACTGCACCAATGACAGTTGCGACAAATGAAAGAACTTTCAGCAAGATGAAATTGATTAAAAACTATCTTCGAACAACAATGACCACTGGACGCCTTAATTCACTGCTTTTACTCAAAGCAGAAGATATTGTTGGCAATATTAAGCGTGATAAGTTGGTAGAATATTTTTTGCTTTTAAATCAACATCGAAGTAAATTTATGTAGCTAATATAATATAACGTAATTTTACTAATATCTTAATTTTTTATCATTTTTACGTGAATTTCTTCATTTATAATTTAAATGGCAAATATTTTAAATGTTTTTCTAAATTTTTTTTCTTATTTTTTAAAAATGAAAGGTCAATTTACTTTTGAATAAATTTTGTTTTGAATCAATATCTTAAAGAAGTCTGTATTTTTGATGATTATGACTTACTTTCTCATCTTCAAACAGTTGCTGTAATTAACTTATGGTAACAACGTTTAAATGAAACAAAAGATATATTTTAATTACCAAGTGATTTTCCAAAAAATATTTAAATATAAAGTAAAAAGTATTTCAAAGTGGCGTTGAAAAACATTTAAATTTACAACTTTATTTTTTAAAATTATTTCCACAAATAATTGCTGCTTAATATTACTGAAAACTTATTTTAATTGAATAAGTTTCAGTTTATTTAAAAATAGTTTTTTTTCTTTAATATTTTGTTACCATTTTAATAATTAAAATTAACAGAAATGTAAAAAGTATATTTTCTTTGCATTATTTTGAATAATTGCTGGTACTATTTAGCTATCAATAATACCTCATTTTTCACCCATGGCGGTTGCATTTTTAAGTGCTGTAAAAATTATTTCGATGAATTGCATTATGTTTATAACTAGTCGAAATGATTTCAAAATAAACTTTATAAGCTCAAGTTTTGCGGCGCATTTCAATTCTTTTATTTGATTTGTTTTACCTTTGATTATCAAGCTTTAGCCATATACAAATTGTATATATATATATATATATATATATATATATATATATATATATATATATATATATATATATATATAATAAATAAATAAATACAAGAAAATACTAAGAAAGTTAAGAAAAACAATAAGTATCATTTATTGCGCTTAAGCTGCAAGTAAACAGCACTCATTAGATAAGTTCAAAATGAAGAATAAAACAAAGAAAAATTAAAGACATATGAAAAAAAAGGGGGTGGGAAATAATAAGTAAAAAATAACAAACAACATTTTATTTTTAAAAAAAAAAAAAAAAAAAAAAGTGAAATGTTAATTAAAAAACCGGAGAAAATAAAAAACCGGAAAAAAAGATATAATCTTTTCTTCAGCCCACACGATTATATCCGCAAAACAGAGTGCTTTCTGATATTGTATCAATAAAGCCAAAGCAAAATATATTAATACAATAGTGTGAGGAGCACTCAAAAATTTGTTAATAAAATAACTACATAAAAATAGATCATAAAAAGTAAATATAACATGTAAAAACAGATAATAAAATAAAATAAAATAAAAAGAAGAAATAAAATAAAAAGAAAAAACATTAAAAAGGGGGGACTATAAAGCGAGTAGCAATATCATAACAACTTACATGGACGGTTATTTTTTAAGAATGATTTAAAAATGTTTTCGCAGAAAGATTGCCAGATTACAAAATATGAAAACAAAAGATGAAAACAAAAGCGCAAATCGAGTGTAACAAAAGGGTTTTAAAGTGTCATTCTTACTGCACTGCCGAAGTGATTTGTTATTCTGAGTTTTGATTTGTTAGTTACCAAGGATGGGCCCGAAATGGATGTGCACAAGGTAATATTATACTGGATAATTTTAAAAATTGATCATAAATAGTTTTTGAAGATAACTTATATATATATATATATATATATATATATATATATACACACATGACAGTCGGCAAAATATACTTCAACACCCCCCTCTCGAATCGGTTAGGGACGGGCCTGCATTACCAAATCAGAATTAAAGATATATAGTGGACAATATTTTAGATTTTCAATTGATTTTTTCTGGAAAAAATATGAATTTTGTATTCAGCATTTTCTAAAGGTAGTTTACTAATATAGTGTGCCTGTTTTTAGATTTTGGTTAAAATTTTTTATTTTGGTTTTAACATTATAACAATTTTTCAACATCACACAAATTTTTTTCAACTTTTTAAACAATAAGAAAAGTAAATTTTAAAAACAGACAAATGTTCAGTATTAGATTACCTATCTGTAATTATTAACCAAATAATTTATTGCTATCAATTTTTGAGAAACAAATTATATAGACGTTCTAAAAGCTATCAGGTGCTGTTTCTTCTATTCTCTTTTTTCATAACTTTGTTTAAAGGTGTCAAATGTTAGTCTATCATCAAAAGTTTCTTAAGAAAAGAAAAATGTCGAGAAAACAAAAATCAGAAATTTAGACAAAGATCCAAGATGGAAAAGGAAGAAGCTTCTTAAGGGAAATTTTCTTAATATGTAGAAAGTATATTATAAAATTGATTTTGTTAAATTTTATTTATTTGTTAATTAAAATAATTAGACGTTTCATGCAGTATTTTTATTGAGGATAACTTTTGTTATAAAAAATTGTATCACAGTGGGGAATGTATGTACATTTCTATAAGAGTATCATGTTTTGAAGAATGCGAACTGTCTTTAAACACAGTAATAATATGATGTAGTGCATAAGAAAAAAATATTGATTTTTATTTTTTTTTATAAAATTGGTGCTGTGTTAACCTTTATCAGAAAAATTAAATATTTTCTTATGTCCATGATATTGAGATAAGGCAATAATTTTGTGATTGAAATATTTCACTTGACGTCATATCAGAATTATCATTCTCACTTCTGAAAGAGTGTGTTTAATAAATTATTGTTTTTACATTATATTTTGCTTGCTTTATTAATTTACTTATGTAGAATGGTAACATAAAAGACTGAACACTTATATGTTATCCTGTGTGTAATTATATTTGATTTATATTTAAGGCTTTGATTTCAACGAAATAAGAATGCAATTGAATTTATTTTTCAATATAGATTACGGTATTGTTGTTTTTGATAAAGAAAAGATTCCCAGAGGTCCTTATTTTATACAAGAGCCAGAGGCTGTTATTTTTGACCCAGGTTCTCGAAAACAAGTTAATAATGTTGCCCTTAAATGTGTTGCAGCCGGCTTCCCATCACCAATCTACAAATGGTACAAGGTATGCTAGTGTAAGACATTCTTTATTTTTTTTTACGTTTGCTTAATGTTCTAATTTTTTTGTTCAATTTATTCTTTTAAAGGAGGAATTTAAAAATGTTCTAGTCAGTGAACTTGTTGACCCATTAAGTGATCCCCGATATACTCAGACTGATGGTACTTTAATTATCAGCAGTCCTCAACAAAATAAAGACAGAGGGAATTATCATTGTACTGCTGAAAATGAATTTGGAGTTGTTGTTAGTCAAACTGTGCAATTAAGTTTTGGATGTAAGTTTATTTTTATTGTTGCATATGTATCACATAGATGCTCTTTATAAATATTTATAATAAAATGTTTTTATTCTATACTTTATTTTTATATATTCCTAAATTATACAAAGTTTAACAGTTACATGGATTGGGTATACTTTGTAATTTTTAAAAGTTCATAATTTTATAATTATTTAACTTACTAGGTAACTCAGTAATTAGCCAAAGGGATGTTTAAAGCCGAAACTTGTAGTTATTATAATGTTTGAAGAATTTGCAGGTTTCCAAATATTCTGGATGTTCAAACTTTCCCATCCATACTCTTAATAACCTATAGAATGTTATTTTTTTCAATTAAAAATAAAATAATTCCATTTCACTGAAAATTTTACATTTCTTTATAATGGATATTATTTTATTTTGACCACTATGAAAAATCAGTTGTTCTTACCAAATTCTATATATAATGAAAAAAGATTAAAATCCCTGTGATATATATTTTAACTATAAGTGGAGATGAAAACTATTATTATAATTTCTTTGTCAAGATTACAGTCTTATAGATGGATATTACAAATTATGATTTTTAAAAATGTTTTTTTTCCCTTTACATTTCTTTTTTCCTTTTCTTTTTCCCAAATTTTTTTTTCGTTTCTTTCCTACCAAGAGCTATGAAATTTTGTTGTTGGAGCTAATATTTGAAAAAAAAACCCCTCTTAAGTGTAATTTTTTTATTTAATAATAAATTAATGCATATTATTAATATTAGGTATATACCTATATAGATTTAAGTAGTAAAACCTCCTTGAAGGTACAGTAATTTGAATTTGTTTACTTTATGTGTATTATTATAATTCTGGTAATTGGAAACTGTTTGGAAAGTTGGCACCTCTGCATCAGTGACGAAATAAATGTTTCATTTCCCTTCCACTAATATTTTTTAGTGTATTTATCCTTGTAAGTTCTTTATAAAAATAATAAAAATTATTATTTCTTAGATATTGGAGAATTTAATAAGAAGCGATCATCTGACCGAGGAAAAAAAAATCGTGGGAAATCTTTATCTTGTGATCCTCCTCAACATTATCCAAGTAAATATATTTCACTCTGTCCGAAAAAATATTTTAGTATAGTTAAAATGGACTTTTTAAAAATATATACTTGTCAACTTTTTCTTTTTAACCCATTCACCACTGCATATGGTGTTGTATAAGATCATAACTTAAAAAATAATAATAATTCATTCAATTTATTTAATGTATGCAAAACAATGGCCAAATAGACAAACAATGAAATGCCATCAATTAATTATTTTATGTTAAAAGTTATTTGTTCATTCAAAACTAATAGGATTAATGATAACAATTAAAAAACATCCTTTTCCAAGTAATTATTTGTCAGGGGTTAAAAATGGTTTTAGAAGGTGTTGGATTTTTATATTAAAATTGCAGTTGTTTCTACATTATGAATTTCAGAATTCAATAATGTGAAGTAAATAACAAAGAATTATTTTAGCAACCTCAGTAACAAATACAAAGAATTTATTACAATGATTATGCAATTGAAAGTTAATTTAATTAAAACCAATATTATCATATATTATTTCAAATTATTAGATATTATCATATGTTATGTGAATTAGCAAATATTTTAGTAAGGAATTATCTGCAGCTGTTGCTAATTTAAAAATATGACAGACTACCAAAATATTAAAAAGCAGAAATAAAGTAAATAATATTTAAAATAAAGAACAAAGTTATCTTTAATAAGTTCAAAATTTTTTTTTAATAAGGTATTAATTAAAATTTTAAGATATTAACTCAGTGTGGAAATACTTGGTATGGACATATTGTGAATAATCTGTGTGGTCTATAGTATGTGTGATCTATAGTATGTGATGTTAAATGTTCTACAAATGGTGTAGGGCTTTGTCGAATAGATGAAATGCTGGTAAATAAACACGCTACAAGAATTTGCAGTAATGTATTTTAAGCCAAAGCCTAGTTCATTACCAACATGTATGAAATAAGTAAAAATATAATACTATTAAAAAGAAAAGAAAACAAGCTATAAATAATTCCTTAATCTTAACAATTCCTTAACCTTAAAATTTTTTATTATTGTTTGGTTAGGCTTATTAAGTACATAGATTGAGGAACCCATATGACTACAAGTTAATATAAAAATCTTTATTCAAATTTACACACAGTGAAAATAAATAAAGGATATACTGGACTGCTAATAAAAAAAAAAAAAAAAAAAAAAAAGATATTTATCCAATTACGATATAAGATATCTATACAAATAAGGTATTTATACATCCAATGAGAAAATTTTTATATTTTTATTATTGGCTTAATTAGTTGCATTCCAATGCTATTTCATGGTATAAAATAGGTTGCTTTTCTTTATAATTTAGCTTTAAAATAAAATATTTAAATTTAATTTCTTTCTCATGATTACTAGCAATCATAAAAACTCATTTTCAAAAATTCCATCGTTCTTTAATAGTTATTCACAATAATTTTAAGTATCCTTTAAATTTTTAAAACTACTTAATTATGTTTAGAATATATTACTTATTATATTATTTTTAATCTTTACTTGGTTTTAGGAGTGAATTATTATTGGACAAGAAATCACTGGCCGAATTTTGTTCAAGAAGATCAAAGAGTTTTTGTTTCACATGATGGAAATTTATATTTTTCTTCCCTGGAAAATGTTGATGAAGCCCTATATTCTTGCAATGTCCAAAGCACCATAAGTTCAAGTGGCCGTAATGGTCCATCTTTTCAATTTTTTGTTGAGCCTGCTTGTAAGTTGTTTTCTACTTATATTATTTTTTTAACATAGTTAGAATTTGCTGTTTTTTCCAAGCTGTTTTTTAAATATTTTTAAAAAAAATCTTTTATGAAATTTCATTTACAAAAATGCTATACTTGTTATAGCTCATTTAATAGAAACTTAACAGTAACAATGTGTGTTACATTGAAAATGTTTAAAATTCAGATATACTTAAGAATTGTTTTCTCTAATCTTCTATTGAACTGATTTCAACATGTGTGAAAACTTTTTAATTGGTGCTGCAACTTTTGATAGTTTATTTTAATAGTTGAAATTGTTTTTATATTGTATGATTATATTTAATGTATCTAAAGGTCTGTTTTAAAACAGATTGAATAATATTTTTAGGCCATAGAACGGAAGTATATAATGTCCTCAAGTAGTTTACATTTCACTAATTATGATTTCCTCAACATCCAGCTAACCTAATGTATAAGTAACTCTTTTTATTTTGCATTCATCTCAATTTATAACTTGGTTTGACTTTATTTTTTTGAATACATAATAACATTTATGTGTGACACAGTCAAACCACTTTCAGTTCTTGCTCCATTAAACTCTCATGTCCAGCAACTGAAGTATTTAGACTTTTGTAGGCCTATAAATTCAAAAATTTTTTACTTTTAAAAATAAAAAAATGCTGTGCTTATTTATTCAGAATTTTTCTTAAATTTTCTTATCAAACATTTTAATGTTTTTGTTTTAACCTCTTAATGATCGGTTGATTTCCAAGAAAACGGTCATAAAAGTGCCTATTTTTTTTTTATCCATGAAAATTACATAAAAATATGCGTATGAACAATATATATATTCATTTTTAATTTTTGATTTGTTTTTAGCTTGAAATTTAAAAAATTTTTTTTTAGGAACAGCCAGCATTCAGGGTTACTATGACCTGATGTTGGTTTTCCAGCAAGCAAGGAAAATTTAAAAAATATGTGTTTTTAGCATTAAAAATTATTTTATTAAACTTATGTATAATATAAATAAAGATTAGTAATTTTTGCTTGTGTGATAAATTTCAAAGCATGAGATACAGAGGCCAACATCACAATCTGGACAGTAGTACCGAGTTTCCTTCCTACATCTCTTATTGTTTTCATATATCTCATACATCTCTTATTGTTTCTTCTAATAAAATAAACTCACTATCTACAATTACCCTAAAAATATCCTGGTACTGCCATCTGATGTGTAAAATGGGAAATATAATGTTTTCCGGGCAAAAGAAATGAATTAGTTTTATTCTTATTGGCACGTTACTACTGAACACGCCAGCCCAGAAGTATCAGGGGAGCAAGAAATAGAGGGCAAAACCTCACCCTGTCATTTTCACGAGAGCGAGAAGGAAAGGGGTTATCAGAGACAACTGAAATTTTGTTCAGAGATAAACTTAACAAGTTTCTTTATAACATTTTCTTAATTTTTTTTCATTTAAATTTTTTTATTATAAATAATGATTTCTACTGTATTTAAATACATTATTTATTGTACTTAGTTCATGGATTCAAAATATGCACATTTTAACTTTGTTTTTTGTTTAATTTTTAGTTGTTGTGATTATTTTATTCCAAATATGTTTTTCTTTTATATTTGAATCTTCTAATTTAGTATGTTTTTTTTTAGCTAGTGGAGAAAAATTGTTTTTCCCAAACAATTTTCCAAAAGCTTTTCCTGATGCTCCATTGGCTGGTGATGATGTTCGCTTAGAGTGTGTTGCTTATGGATAGTAAGTACTTTTAAATAAATGTATATTGTTTTCATTAAACAATGTAAAATAAGTCTAAATGCTTATTTTATTTAACTCATTTTCCTTACATCTGCTAATCACGTTCACATCATTGCAAAAAAGCATCCTAGCAAAATACAACGAGCAATTTTTTTTAAAAATTATTATTTAAAATGTTAATTAATGCAATAATTGCAATGTATTTTGAAACGGAAAAAATCAGTAACTGTTTGAATGATTGGTGGAAAAAAGCTATACGTAAGAAAAAGTGAATTATAAAAAAAAAAAAAAATAAATAAAAAATAAAAATAAGTTAAGTGTTAACAGTTATTAACTGAAAATATTTACATTTTAAAACAATTATTAGTGTGCATTTTTTTATTCTCTTAAATGTAAGTATTTAAAAAACTCTGGACTTATAGATTATTTACTTGAAATTTAATTCTGCCTTTAATTGGCTTTCTGTGCTAATAATTTAGCTTAATAATTTTAAGATTTTAAATGCATAATTTTACCTATAATTCCTAAAAGCATGGTTTTGCTATTGCTGTAAGGATATAGATATTTGCTTTGGATAAATATCAGATTTTTAGAATGAATTATCTAATTCTCACTTTAAGACAATTAAAGGAAATTCCCACTGCATGCAAAATCACATATGCAAACAGGAATCTGATTGGTGAGTTTTTTACTGGTATATGTATTTCACCAATCTGGTTCTCATTTGCCATTCTGAATTTGCATACACGTTCTGTTTTATGCATGCAGTGTGAATATCCTTTATGATTAAATACATTTGTTGTGTTATAAAAGTTTTGGCAGTTTTTTAAGAATTAAGGAATATAATTAATTTAAATTAGAATTGTCTTAAGCATGGCACTTATATCTGATGTATCATATTTTCTTCACCTTTTTTTTAATTCCTAAATAGCTATGTAAAATGAGGAATCAACTTCTAACACTGGTTAAAAAATGTTATGTCTGCTGATTATGAAATGCCAATGCGTCTTAAGTATTAGATTGATCTCAATAGTTATTTATTATTTTCTCCTTAAAAATATTTTTAACTTTTTTCAGCATCTTTTACTTTTATCAGTCTCACATAAGATTTTATGCTCATGCTGAATTTCTCGCAGTAACACTGCTTTATTCTTAGCAAAACCATTGCTCGTAACCATTACCATAGTTATCTAAATAGTGGTTATAACTTATCATACTTAACAGTTGGGCTGAAAAGTTCGTAGGCTGACTCATAGATGGGGCTACTATTATTAAAAATATATGATTTTTAGTTAGTTCTAACCTTCGAAAGACACATGTATAAATTTGACAGCTGTCGGACTAACAGTTTGTGAGATATAGTATTTTTAGTGAAGCAACTTTTGTTAGTTTAAAAACAATGGATAAAAAGGAATTTCGCGTGTTCATAAAGCATTGCTTTCTAGCGAAAAAAAATACTCTTGAAGCCAAGGCTTGACTTGAGAAACATTATTCGAACTCTGTACCAGTAAAATCAACCATTGAGAAGTGGTTTGCTAAGTTTAAACGAGGCAAAATGAACACCGACGAAGATGAGCACCGTGGACGCCTCAAAGAGGCTGTCAACGATGAAAATATCAAAAAAGTCTACAAAATAATTTTAGATTACCGTAAAGTGAAGTTGATCAAAATATCTGAGACTCTAAAGATATCAATGGAAAATGTTAGACATATTGTGAATGAATATTTGAGTATGAGAAAGCTCTAGGCAAAATGGGTGCCGCACGAGCTCACAATTGACCCAAAACAACAACAAATTGATGATTTTGAGCTGTGTTTGAAGCTGTTTAATCGTAATAAATCTGAGTTTATGCATGGATATATGACAATGGGTGAAACATGGCTCCATAATTTCCCACCGGAGTCCAATCGACCTTCAGCCGAGTGAACTGCATGAGAAGAACCAACTCCAAAGCTTGGAAAGATGCAAAAGTCAGCAGGCAAAGTTATGGCATCAGTATTTTGGAATGCTCATGGTTTAATATTCATTGACTATCTTGAAAAAGGAACAACCATCAACATCGACTATTACATAGCGTTATTGGAGCGTTTGAATTACGAAATCGCAGAAAAACGGCCCCATTTGAAGAAGAAAAAAGTGCTGTTTCATCAAGGCAACGCACCGTGTCACAAGTCAATGAAAACGATGACAAAATTATATAAATTGGTCTTCGAATTGCTTGCGCATCCACGGCATTCTCCAGATCTGGTCCCCAGCGACTTTTTCCTGTTCTCAGACCTCAAGAGAATGCTCGCTGGAAAGAAATTTAGCGCCGATGAAGAAGAAATCACCGAAACTAAGCCCTATTTTGAGGCTAAAGACAAATCGTACTATAAAAATGGCATCGAAAAATTATATGACCGCTATAATCGTTGTATCACCCTTGAAGGAAGCCATATTGAATAATAAAATGAAATTTTATCCAAAATTTTTTTTTTCTATGTTAGCCTACGAACTTTTCAGCCCACCTGTTATCTATTATATATATGGTATCAACAATACATTTACTGTGTAACTTTGCATATTATTTGTTGTTTGTATTCATTCTAAAATTCTTCACATGTTCTGAAGTCATTCTTATTTGGGATATTAAGAGAGAAAAATTCAATCATATTCAAAAAGAATATCTTGAACCATATTTTACAATTGGAAAATTTTATTCTTAATTTTTTTCATATTAAAAGACACACTTTAATAAAAATTAAAAATAAATTCTAAGGGATTACTATTGCATTTAATTCTTTATTAGCTTATTATTTTTCACTTAGTCTTGACAATTGTATTGCCGTCTTAGGGCCCTCTATACATAAAGGATTAAATAATAATAAAAGAAACACTTCTTTGATAAAAAAATGATATAATCGATTCTCAATTGAACAACTTCTTTCATATGAGCAAAAATGTAAGTAGTCTCTTTAAATCTGGAAAAGCAATACAGTCAAACCTCCTTTTTACAAACTCAAAGGTAGACACTAAAAATATTGTGATGTATTAAAAATTGAGTTAGTTAATCAAATATTTTTAAAATATTTGTCAAATTAATTACTGTACTAAAATTTTAAATGTGTTTTTATATAAAAAAAAGAAAAAAAAAGACAGTTATTTCAAACAAAGTAAATATTTTTGCTTCTTTATTTAATTTGTTAAAATTTTTGTGTTTCATCATCTTCCTCTTTTAATATTTGTGTGCTTCTTCCCAATCACCACATATTAATAGTATGTCAACGGTAGTAACAATTTAATTTGGATTCATTAAATAAGGAATTTAATTTGGATTCATTTTTTTTTATTATTTTTACTGTAATGGCATTTATTTTTATCTGTGCACACATATCTTACTAATCTAATTCTTTTGGAATGGATGATTCAAGCAACTTCTTTTCTGTCAAACAATCTCTTTCTTATAATGGTTCTAGGAAATGGCTCATAAAATAAAGCAATAAAAGTTTTTAAGTTTTGAAGTTCAAGGAATTATTTTAAATTCTTTAAAAATTAGGAAAGAAAAATTAGGGTAAACAAAAATATAGTAAAATTGGGTGAATCAAGGGTCACCAAGAAAAGTAATCAGCTCAGAGAGGTTCTTTTCTTTTATCAGCATAGTAAATGCACAGAGAATTTTGAATTTTTTGATAACAAAAAATTTGAAAAATCTAAGTTTGTAATTTCAAGGTTCAACTGTAGTTTAGTTTATATTATGTTATTTTCAAAAAACAGTTAGTATGCCTCGTTAAAGAAATAATTCGGATTTATTTTTATATTTTGTAAGGTTGATTTTTAAATCAAATTTCGAAATGAAATGTGCGTGATATATTATGTTTTATGTATATATAAATTTTTTTAAAATCCAAAATAATTTCAGTCCTGTTCCAAAGTATAATTGGACACGTAAAGGCTTCACCAATGAACTACCGCTAGGAGCTTATACTGAAAATTATAACCGTGTTCTGATGTTACCAAAGGTTAGAGTTGAAGATGTTGGTGATTATTTTTGCTTTGCTAGCAATGGTATTGATTCAGTTACCAAATCAGTTCCATTACGGATTCAAGGTAAGTTATGAAGCACAAATATGACAGACATGATTGTGATCTGGAGAAACCTAAAAATTTTAAATTTTTGGTAACATGATCTTTTTTTCTTAGTATAGAATGGATTTTATGTTTGAAATGTTTCGAAAGATATTTTTTCTTAAGTTTTCACCTGATGTTTTAGTATTTTCAAAATAATATGTAACAGATTAAGGGTGTAATATATATTAATGTACAGTCCGCAAAAAAAAAGATATCACCCTGAATAACTTTCGTTCTAATGATCAGATTTTCACGAACTAAGTGTCAATCTTAATGGTTCCGGGGGGTGACCTCAAATATGCTAATTAATTAGTGCTAACTATTAATTAAGTTACGAAATCAGACACAAAAACGTACTTTCTCTGAATAAACATAATTTTTTTTTTGTGCATATTTGGATTCCTTATCTTCAAAATATAAGGGGTAGCCGCAATCTGGAAAATGTGGTTCCCATAGTTTGGTCAGGAGAGCGATTCAAAGTTTGGACCCCTTAATGTTAATTTCGTTTTTTACGTTTTCTGTCATATTTTAAAAACTAATGAAGCAATTAAAAAAAAATTGCACCCACTCATAAAAATCATCTACCCAAAGATAATTTCATGAAAAAAAAATAATTTTTAATAATTATTTATTATTTAATTAAAGTGAGGATGAAAAAATTTTGAATTATAAGGTAGGGATTTTTTTATCCCATTTTAATCTACATATTTTTCAATTGAAAAATCTAAAGTTTCTATTGTTTTTATTTATTAGAAGATGAGAAAAATTAAAATTAATTATTTAAAAAAAAATAATTTGGCGACAATGAAGAAATGATTTAATGGGGCGATTAATATTAAAATGTGATAAACTTACGATGAACTTGACTTAGCGCGAGTGGCGTAAAATTTAATTCATATTTTTTTCGCTAATAATCATTTGCGAATCTTTTATTTTTATTTTTATAAAACTATAAAATACGATATTTCTTTTTTAGTCGTCTAAAATTCTATTTGCAATTTAGTAAAGAAATTTGAATAAAACATTTTAATCAACGAGTGTCGAGTTTTATAAAAGCATGCTTGTGATTGAATATGATTATACACCAGATTTTGCTTATTTAATGTAATTATTTTTTATTTTTTAGTTTTTTTTCTCAATAACTGATACAATTTCTATAATATACATACGTATGAATAGATTTGGAATAAAATATTTATCAATTTCTTGAATATAATTTTTATAAATATTAATAAAAATACGTAGTCAACATTTTTAAGCATCTCTCACATCATTGCAAATTTTTCAACATCTTATATATCGTCTTAATCTTAAAAGTAATTTTTTAATCATCTGTCTGTGAATGACCGAATGTTACCTGTCTGTGATCACCTGTCTGTGAATGTTACTGTGAATGACCGAAATCTAGAGAATGTCGACTTTCACCGGTGAATGTCAACAATCACATAGTCGCTTTGGTGATTGTCTGAAATATTTTTTACATTTGATATTAATTTATTCGCTGATATAATTACATTTATTCAATATTTTAATGCTTACTGACGATAGATTAGAAGAAGCATCATTGTAGGATATACCGGGCAAATGCATACCAGGGAGTGGCACTTGACCTTAAAAAAACATCAGTGTAGGATATACCGGGCAAATGTATACCAGGGAGTGGCACTTGACCTTAAAAAAACATCAGTGTAGGATACACCGGGCAAATGTATACCGGGCTGTGGCACTTAACTAGACCTAGTATATATTTCGGACATTTACCAAAGGTCTAGTCATACTAGTTCTAGTCAATTGCCACTGCTCGGTATACATTTGTCTGGTATACCAGACACTGATGCTTTTTTAAGGTCAAGTTCCACTGCCCGGTATAAATTTGCCCAGTATATCGTACACCGATAATTTTTTAAGGTTGAGTGCCATTGCCCGATATATATTAGCCTGATACTCCAAACACTGATGTTTCTTCTAATCTATCGTCAGTAAGTATTAAAATATTGAATAAATGTAATTATATCCACGAATAAATTAACATCAAATCGGATGTAATAAATATTTCGGACATTCACCAAAGCGACTATATGATTGTCAACATTCACCGGTGAAAGTCAACAACCACCGATTTCGATCATTCACAGTAACATGCACATCATTAATATAACATAATCACCTCATCAGTATTTTTTTTTCATATTTTGCCTAAATAACATTTGTCATTCTATAGAATGCCTAGGGAAAGTATGTAATACCTCTCATATTTCATACATTGCCTATAAACATCCGGCATTGTAGCAGTATTTGGTGGTAAATGTAGCTGTAATCGTATTTGAAGAATATGCTGTGCGACATTTTATGGTGAATTTGCGAATGTAAGTTTCAGAATGTATCGAAAGATGAGGATGGTATTTGCTAATCATCTTTATCCAACGAAAGCCTTGTAACCTAAATATCTAGCAAAATGAAGCGATTTTTTAAACAATGAATCTTACAATATGCAACATATTATTTCAATATCTTATTCTTAAACTTAACATATTTCAGCGTTTTTAAAATACCACTAAACATTCAGCAGTTCCTTGAGTTATAGAAAAAAGAAATATTGTGAATTATAGAAAACCTTGTGAATGCGCATTAGAATTACTATACAATATACATTTTATTTTTCAGGCACTTTTTTTTCTTCTAACTTTCCTGCCTAGATCACTCGATTAAAGCTGTAAAAATGATTATCCCTAAAATTTTGTACATAGCCATAATAGGTTATGTTAATTTGATTTTAGTATGAAATCCTCGAATTTTTATAACAAAAGCAACATCTATATAATATCAGATAAGAAGTTCATGTATTTAAATTCTAAAAACTTAGAAAATCATAAATAATTTATAAATCGATTCAAATTTTATTTTCAAAGGAGATTAAAATAAAAAAAATTTTGCTTTTTGGACAGAAATTAGCTTAAAAATTGTCCATATCCTAGAAACTTTGCGATATTTTCTATTAACTTTGAGATATTTCTATTAAACCTCTCCGAGCAATCACAGAGCATTATTTAATTTTTTTTTAACAGTCAGAAATTGGTTGCTTAGCAACCTAGTGAAATTAAGTCTTCTTCTTTTGAATTAGTCAATGGGTTAATAAGTAGCACTAATTAATTAGCATATTTGAGGTCACCTCCCCGGAACCATTAAGATTGACACTTAGTTCGTAAAAATCCGATCATTAGAACGAAAGTTATTCAGGGTGATATCTTTTTTTTTTTGCGGACTGTACTGCAAGTTTGTGAGAAAAAACATTTATTTAATTTTATTTCATGTTTGCTTAGAGTTCAGCTTTATTGTTTAGGCAGTATAGACCATATTGAGACCTTATATAGAAAAAATAAGAGTACTTTGGCTCATCTAATGTTTTTTGGGCTGCTAAATCTGAATTTATAATTTTTCACCAGAATTTTGCCTGATAACTTCATAATTTTTGACAAATATCCATAAAAAATCCATTTTTTTATAAATAAATTTTTCTAAGAAAGATTGCTTTCAAGTTCAGATAGTAGTTGTCAAAATTTGGAATAAAAGTGATTAATTGATGCATAATAAATAGAATGAGGGTACGACTCAAAAATACCTACGCTACAGGTAATTTCATGGTCTAGATTAAGAATTCCCCACATTTTTTTTCATGCTGTTTACATTTGCCCTTTTTCTTCCCTGATATTTTTAACTTATTAATTCTCCCTCACAGTCATCTTTCTTTTTCAGTGTTTTGATGTCTTTCCATCTCTTTCTAAAAAGATGCTTAGAAAGAGCGGAACAGTTGTATCCCTCTTCCAGTTTTAGGAAATCTTTTTTTGAAAATGAAAGTTCAGTTTGTTTTTCGTTTCCTTTAAAACATATCATAAAACTCTCCAAAATGACCCAAAATTTGCAGTAAAAATAGTTATAACTTTTTTTAGGCGGAACAAGGAAGACTTAGAAAGTTTCATTTAATGAGTTGTATTACTTTTACCAGTCACATTGTTTACATGAAATTTTTTGTTGTCTCCATTGACCTTCTCTATTCTTCTCATTTTTTGCTCGACCCCTTTCTTATTCTAAGAAATATTCAAAAGTGTAAATTACTTACTATTTTAAAAACCCTGAAAGCAAGAAATTTTTTTATCAGTTGAAAAAATTTCATGGTTTTAGTTTCTTTTGTTCAATAAGAATTAAATAAAAAGAAGGGAAGTAGAGGCTTTTCATCTTCATATTATTTATTTCGTTCATATCCATTATTTATCGTCTATTCTATTATACATCAAAGTATATTTTTATAAAATGTTGAGACTATTCTTTTTTAACCTATGACAATTGATCTCGAGTTAAGTATGAAACACATATGGTACTTAGCATGAAAACCTTTTTTGTTTTGGTATACCTGTTGTATCAATTGTAAATAAAAGGTTTAAATTAACAAATTCATGCATTGAAAATACATGAAATTAGTTTAAAGGTATGAATCATTGAAATGAAAATACTTTTTATTCTATTATTTTAGGACTTGAGTCAAAATTTTAATAGCAGTAACACCCAAAATTTGATATCATAATTTTTGCATTTTTTGTTGTTTTTTAAGAAGTAAATATTATACAAAACAATAGCCCGAAACGATTTTTTTTAATTTAATTTATTTTACAAGATATTAACAATTAAATTTTAAAGCTCTTTTTAATTAAAAAATAAATATCTAAGGATAGAATGAATGGATTTTAAAAAAATGTATCTCATTTTAAGCGGAAATAATTGAAGTTTTTGATAAAATAATTATAATAAAATAATTATAATAAAACAAATGTTTAATAAATTTAATTTTTATTACAAAATTAAGTTGTAAAATAAAAAACAAAAATGATGTTAATGTCGTACAAAGTTCAAACAAAGCCCATTTTAAAGTAAATTTTATTCTGAACAAAATGACTTTTAAAGAAAAAATGGATCGCAATTCCATAAAAAGTTATAGCTTTTCTTGCGAAATGCTGCACCACAGCGCGCTCTGTGGTCAGCGTTGATTACCTCATGCGCTGTGCGTTTTTTCACATTTATACTCGAATTGTAACGAGCGTTTGTTAAGGTAATTCGGAGTGCTGATCTACGTGATAATAATGATTAAATAAGGTAAGTTTCAATTGTTATTTAACTTAGTAATATCAACTTTAATAATTATTATTGTTTTTCTAAACATAAAATTACATTTCTAAGAAATTAATTCTAAGAATTTGATTTGCATATTTATCTCGAAATTTAATAATAAACTTACAGATAAAATCAAGAAATGATGAACTATTGCTGCAACCCGCTGAACAAATTAAAGCATCGTAGTGTCTACAAAACTGTTAAGCTTGTGACAAAAAATTGGAGTTTCGGTATTTTCAAATTTAATAAATCAATCCATATGTGATTCTTGTCGTCTGACAGTTCTCGGATGGAGCTTCGTCACAGTATAAAAACAAGAATAGTTTCATGAACTTACTCAATCATAGAAATGATTTTAATATCGATGCAGAATGACAATTTTTTGTCACTTCTCATGGCAAAGGGGCAAGTGATGGTATTGGTGGGATGGTGAAGAGGGAAGCAAGAAAGAGTAGTTTGCAAACACAAAATATAACAACACCTAAAGAACTGTTCGATTGGGCATGTAAATGTTTCGATAATATTCAGTTTGACTTCTGCACAAAAACTGAACATGAGAATCAAAAAAAAATTGGAAACAAGGTTTAAAAAAGCTTCAACAATTAATGGAACTAGAGAATACCATACTTATTTAGTTGAAAATTTTGAAACTCTCAAATGTAAAATATATTCTTCTAGTTCCTAGTTTGAACGCAAAAAATTATGTAAATAAATTATAAATAACTAAAATTCATAATATTATTCACCCTAAATTATAAATCATATATTTATTACTTAATATAATGTTTGTTATTTTGTGAAACTTTAGTTGAGGTTTGTAAATCCCCTCCAAATTAACCGATACAGCGCAATTGAGCGATCAGTGGAGTGGAGTGGCAGAGCGCGCGGCGGTGCAGCGTTTCGCGAAAAAAGCTATAACTTTTTTTTGAATTGCGATCCATTTTTTCTTGAAAAGCCATTTTGTTCAGAATAAAATTTACTTTAAAATGGGTTTTGTTTGAACTTTGTACAACATTAACAAAATTTTTGTTTTTCATTTTACAACTAAATTTTGCAATAAAAATTAAATTTTTTAAGCATTTGTTTTATTATAATTATTTTATCAAAAACTTCAATTATTTTCGCTTAAAATGAGATACATTTTTTAAAAATCCATTCATTCTATCCTTAGATATTTATTTTTTAATTAAAAAGAGCTTTAAAAATTAATTGTTAATATCTTGTAAAATAAATTAAATAAAAAAAATTCGTTTTGGGCTATTGTTTTGTATAATATATACTTTTTAAAAAACAACAAAAAATGTAAAAATTATGATATCAAATTTTGGGTGTTACCGCTATTAAAATTTTGACTCACTTACTATCCTGAACTAACATTAATTTTTTATTGCACATTTGTGAGAGTCAATTCGTTGATTTTATATCATTACAGAAATATTAAATATGTATAACATAAAAATCATGCTTCTGTATTATATGTATACAATAAAAAGCAATTGTTAAGCATTTGCGAAGCATTATGAGTTTTAATCACTCTATTGTGTTTTGTTACATAGCTCTGAAATTTGTTATTTTTAAACCCAATGAATATGAACCATGATGTGTAGAAATGTAAAAGTTATAGCATTCTTATGTGATATTTAAATCTTTTGTTTAAAATATATTTGCAATAGTTTGCTTGAAAAAGTGTTCATTAAAATGTGCATTTTGTGTAAATTATATTAAGATGTATAGTGCGAAAAGCATTTCAAAGATTTTTTTCAATATATTATAAGTACTTTCTTTTTATTGTGAGGGTAAAATTCTTTTAGTTTAATTTTTCATGTCCTATACTTAAATATGTGATTTTAATCATAAACTGACAATTCAATAAAATGTTCGAAATATAGCCCTCTGAATGGTGGTAATATATTCTAAGTCAGCTGCATGATTATTTTTTTTTATTTTTATGAGATGCATAGTTTATAATGTGTATAACTGTATAGTTATTATTTATAATTTTAACTGCATAACATAGCAATTTAAAAAGAATTTTACTGAGATATACTCAAATTACTGCATGGAACAAAATGGGGCACCATATAAAAAAGTTTAAGGTTAATCCAATTTTTATGTGCCCTAAAAGATCACAATTACGTTATCTAGTTTTCCTATTATAATGTATTTAGAAACATTAACTTATTCTTTTCTTTTTATTTCAGCAAAACCTGAATTTACAATTCCATTAGAGAATAAAGTTGTAGACAAGAACTCTAATTTAGTTTGGACATGCGAAGCATTTGGTAAACCTGATGTTACATACACCTGGTTAAAAAATGGAAAAGAATTGATCATAGAAAATCTCAATCCAAATGATAGAAATAGATATAATATATATGAAAATATTCTATCAATTGATGAAGTATTAGAGAGAGATCAGGGCATGTACCAATGTAAAGCATCAAACCAGTTAGGTTCATCATATTCTTCTGGGCAGCTCAGAATCATAAGTGAGTATTATGTATCAAATAGAATAAAAAATTGAATAAGAAAGTTGCAACACACTAAATCTAAATCATAAGTCAAAAGCCAATAAGAAAGCCATTATTTTTCTGTTCTTATTTCATTATTTTGTTCATAACAAACTTACATAGTTCAGTCCGTTATAAAATTCCTTTTTTCAAAAAATAAAAATTAGTAATTTAAGAAATTTATTAAGTCTGCTTTGAAGCAAAGATGCCGATTTCTCTTGTTTTGTAGGAAAATTTTTGTGTGGTCACTAAGTTTCTGATTTTTAGTCTAATGTAAAGGGTTTATTCATTAGAGACTATTAGGAATTTTGAAAATTGTTAATTATTGAGGTGTCTGTCTTGAAAAAGTGTCTGTAAGTGAGGTTTCAATGTATTTGCAAATATTTAGTTTTATTTCAAAGTTACATCTTTAGAAATCAAAAAATAAGATACTGAAAGCAAATTCATAGAAATGATTTCTTTTTTTTTTTTTTAGCTCTAAAACCTTCTTTTGCAAAATATCCTATGGACAATGAAATGTTTGCTGCAGAAGGTGGAAATATTACAATTCCTTGTCGTCCAGAAGCAGCCCCTTTCCCAGAATTTACTTGGAAGCGTGATAACTATGGCCTTAGTTCTGTGGGACGAATAAAAATTTTACCAAATGGCTATTTGCACATTAATCCAGTCAGAAGAGATGATGAAGGCCGTTACTCTTGTATTGCAAAGAATCAATATGGATCAGATTATACAGAGGGATTATTGATTGTTCTGAGTGAGTTGCATTTCTAATTATGTAGTCTGTACTATTTGTTTTCTTTTAAGCAGCAAAACTTGTCATCAGTTTGAAAAATTACATTTGCTGAGCTACAGCAATAGCATATGTTAATATACTTCTATTATATTTTTTAGGTTTACCTCGAATGGTTGATGCCCCTCATCCAAAAGTTAAAGCAGTTGTCAATGATTCAGCTGAGCTTGCTTGTCAAGCGTATGTTGGAAGTGATATGCTTGACCTGGCTTACATATGGCTTCAGAATGGATTACGGATAGATATGGAAAAAGAATCAATATTTTCTGTGGTAACTTAAATTTAAATCTGTACTTACCTAATCTCGTTTTAGTATTAGTATTAACCTTATACTCAAAATATTATTATTAATTTTTTTCAGGGTAGATTACCTGGCTATTTGAGAATTGAAAACATCACTCTTGCTGAAGCTGGAATATATCATTGCATTGTTAAAACTGCAGTTGGTAGAATTTCAAAGTCAACTGAGCTGGTGGTTTTTGGTAAGTGTATTATAGTTTTTAATTGCTGTATATTGAAAAAAAAAGTATTTCAAAGGGCACTTAACTAATGTACTTTTCTGTCATAAAAATATTTTTTTAGTCCCTTTAAAAAATTCAAGAATAATAATATAGAATATGTTTGTTATTTCAGTTAATATAGCTAGGCAAATATTTTAAGAAGGATTTTGAGTATTCTTTTTTTCTTAAAGGACCTCCTGGAGCACCTGGGGCTGTATTAGCTGAGGATTTAACAGCAACTTCTGGTAAAATCCATTGGAGCGATGGGTCTGCTAATGGTGATCCAATTACAGCTTACACTATTGAAGGCAAAACAAATCATAATTCCACTTGGATAATTTTAAAAGAAAGTATGTATATGTTTTGTTTTTGTTTTAGAAGAAAAACGTGCTAGGCCAAAAGAGAATTATATATATATAAAAAATAAAAAAAACTGGAGCATTCTTTTAATTAAAATGTTTTTCATTATAAGTCATGATTTCTGATTTTCTTTTTGTAATCAGATATTTAAAGTAATGATCTCATGATAGTGATCAATTAAAGAAGGTCATAAATAGAACTAATAATAAAGTTTTAATATGTTTAAAACAGTACGGTTATCACAGTCACTGTAAGTATTATGCCAAGTTATTTTAGTTCCCTACTGTAATGATTTATTTCACACCTTTTATAGTTTTTATTAGGTACAGTGGAAAGTCCTGTATTTTGGAATATTCAGGACTTTGGCAGAGATGATTGTGCTCCGGAAAAAATCGGGATTTCCGGATTTTTCGGTAAGCGCGATCCAGACGTTTCCAAAAATCCAAGGTCCAAGAGTTTCAAGAAATTATTCATCACATTTATGCATAAAAAAAATTATGTTTTATTTAGAAATATTGGAACTCAAATTTATACTTGGCATCTCTTTCATTTGTAAATATTTTTTCTAATGGAATAATAAATGTGATTAGAGATAAAAGTAAGTTTATGCATAGTTATTCATTTCAATTATGCTGCATATAATTCATTTAGTATTTCATGTTTTGAAAATATCAATGATTTAAATTTATAAAGACGTTAATTGTTTGAATTACGTAATTAATGATTTTATTGGAGAAATTTTCGGGATTTTTGAAAACTGCTCACAATCACCTCTGCTTTAGTAAGTCTGGAAAATAGATTTTTCTGGATATTCAGACTTTAAGCTTAAACTAAAACATGCATTATTCATTAAAAAATAATAAATAAATAATAATAAATAGATAATAATTATTGTCAATTTTTGTCCAATAACATTTTGTTATTAATTAAATATATTTAATAACTTAAATGTTTTTAGTATGATAAAATAAATAACGTGAATCTTAAAAAATTTAATATGTAAGCAGAGAGTTAGTAGTAATTTTTATTATAACATTAAAAAGTTTGTCGTAATTTTTCATTTGTGAAGAAATAGCAATCCAATTATTCAGTTAAATAGAACATTAAAAAATAATTTTCTAATTGGATTAGTAAATGAATCTTATTTATTTAAGAAATGTTAAACAAGAAACAGAATTGAGTAGATATTTTAATGAAAACTTTTGTAGCTTATACTAAAATAAAACCTGTCTGTTTTTTCTCTCTAGTTTCATATATATTCACTTTTGTTAATATTTTAACTTTATTTTCTTTATGAAGTATATATATATATATATATATATATATATATATATGGGAGTGTCGGGTAACCCCGCCCACTGTCAATTTCATATGTATAGAATATTTTTTCAAGTCAATGGGCCATCAGACATTAATTGTTATATTAATAAAAGATTATTTTCAAAGTTTCAAGTATTTATGCAGCTGGTAACATGGTAAACAATAATTTTGAAAATATGTTGAATACAGTAGTCATGAAATTAAGAAAAATCGGTTAAATTTTGTGATAAAAATGATAAATGAGGTTTATCTATTGTCAATACATTGGTCATTTTCATTTACACCTGAAAAAAGTCAAAAACATAATTTCTGTAACTGGGCGGGGCTACCCGACACATTTTGAAAAGAGCTGAAAAACATGTTTTTTTAAATTTCTATTTTTTTAAGTTAAACTATTCTTTTTTTGGTTTTTTCTTTTTGCATTATTTAATTAGATGATAATACAATAGAAACATAGAAAAGTATTGATTATTATTCAATATTATACAGAAATATGAGCAATACTCCTTAAGTGGGCGGGGCTACCCGACTCTCTCTCTCTCTCTCTCTCTATATATATATATATATATATGTATATATGGGCACTTCTATATGTGACAGAATGACATTTTGACTTGAAAAATAACATTTAATTGAAGTTTCTATACATCTAATTTCAATTAAACATTGTTTTTCTCATGCATATCATTATTATTGGCATAATGCGATTCATAAACTAAAAAAAAAATATTTTTTCATTTTTAATTTTATGAACTTTTTATTTGTGTGACGGAATGACATTTTGGCAACCTAGCTTTTGGCATGCTGCTTGAAACTGGTAGTTTCTGAGAATTTTGCGGCTATTATTTTTCGGAACTATATTTTACCTTTAGTATAATGTGTAAGCAATGTAAAATGTGAATTTGGAAAATTAACCTCAGGCTGGCTAGCAGTTATTAACATATATTTGCTGTGACGGAATGACAAAAAGTTTAGTGGATGAAAGTCTTCATTTAAAAAATGTTTTATTAATGTGTAAATGATAAACAGAATGAAACAGATAAACAAGATCAATATGTATGTAACAAATAAGCAGAATTAGTAAAAATTTCTACAATTTTAAAAACTTAGGTTGTCTTTGAAGAGGTTTCATATCTGACTTGCCAATGACGCACATCTTATGTTCTTTCTCAAAAAATTTATGCATAAATCAATTTTTGTCCAATCTTCTTTTTAGTACTTTAACATCTAAATCGCCTTTGTCTATCAAAGTATTTTTCGCCACATATAAATGTTCCTTCTTTTTTCTGCAGAATGGGACAGTGATTAAGAGACGACTGCTTACAGTGGCCTTCTTTCAAATCATACACTTTGTTTTTGATAAAATTAGAAAACATTCCAGTTTTGATGATTCACTTCTCAACTACATGAATGTCTAGTACACGTCTCTTGTCCCTGGCAATGCTGCTGTCACAAGTGACCAGCTGAAGTCATTCTCTTTTGCCCTCTCTTAAATAGAATAGCTGGACGAAATTGAAACTTCAAGGATTTGTTGCTTCGACTTTATGAAATCATAAAATTCTTCTACATATTAGGTGCCGTTATAAAGCATCTAACGTCTTGTTTGGCTTTTGAAAACAACCTCGCATTTATGTGGTATTTATAGATGCATGTGTTGTGAGGTTTTAATGAAATACACTAAACAAAAATGAGAATGAGACACACTTTACATCATTATATGCTTCTTTAAACGAATGAAAAGCCTCTTTTAGTGCCATAAACATATATTGCATCTGCATTCTTTTAAAACAACCTTGCATTTAAGTGGTATTTATAGATGCATGTGTTGTAAGGTTTTAATGAAATACACTTAACAAAAATGAGAATGAGACTCACTTTACATCATTATATGCTTCTTTAAACAAATGAAAAGCCTCTTATAGTGCCATAAACATATATTGCATCTGCATTCTTCATTACTCTGTCAGAGTTTGTATTATGACTGAACCCATCATATCTGGGGGCTTGTAACTAACATCATCTTGACAGTAAAATTTTTTAACCAAAATAAATAGCTCATCGACATTACTTTTCTTACTTAAATTGTTTTCTTTTGTGTTGGATGTTAAATACTTTCACAATAAGACTGAATTACATTTTTTACCTTTATTGGTGATTTTGGAAGTGAGTGTACAACTTTTTTTTACAACTTTACCAAGACTTTGCCAGAATTTGTATGGAGAATTTAAATTATTTGTATGTCAAGAGGTTAGTAGAATTTGATTTTTTCTTTGTTTTCACAATCTCTGCGCAACAGCGTTTGCACAGCTAAGCATTTAAGTTCAGCTTTTGTCATGGAAGCTTCCTTCTCTGGCTTTATTTCATTTCATCATGGGAATCTTGTTCCTTTTCAACATTCTATCTGTCTTTCAACAGCTGTTTTATCCATTATGTTAATTTTTGAATAAGCTTTTCAAGGACTCTTTGGCATTCCATCGCCTAGGATGTGTCATTCCGTCACACTAATTATTGGACGTTAATAATCAAATGCATAAAATTTTATAATCTATGATTGATTCTTATGCCATACTGCTTTATATTCCAAAATATACACATTTTCATTTTGAAATGTAGCTGCTATTTTAAAAAATAATAAAACATGTGATAGAATGACACAAAAAAAGATACTTTTATTTTATATATAAAACTTAAAATTAATTAAAAACTATGCTTTAAATGTTTAAAATTTGTACTATATGCATAATTTTATCAAAATATTGCAAAAGAAAGATACATTTATTTCCTTTTATAAGTGTTTTTCAAGAAAACAATTTCAGCTCAAATGTGAACAATTCACTTGTCAGCCATGTGATCACTTTAGAATGCTGCTGGATTCAAAAAACTTAAAATTATCAAAAATGAAACATGAATAAGTAGACTTTGGTTATTTTTGAACATATTTTTAAAATCAAAATATGCAATTCATGAAAAAAGTTCTCACTTAAAAGTTGACACTTTCATAGAATTGCCCATATATATATATAAGTTCAAAATGAAGATAAAACAAAGGAAAATTACAGACATAGGAAAAATAAGGGGGGAAAGAAAAATGATGTAATAAAGAATATAAAATAATAATTAAAACTAAACTCCTCTAGTTACGCTCAATTTGCACTTTTGGTTTCATATTTTGCAATCTGGCAATCTCGTTACGAAAATATTTTTAAAATCATTCTTGAAAAATTTCCCGTTGATGTAAGTACATTTGAATTCGCTACTCGCTTAATAGATTATGTTTTATTCTGTTTTTCTTTTTCTTTTATTTTATTTTCTGTTTTTACGTGTTATTTTTACTTATTGTGTTCTATTTTATTTGTTGTAATTTTTGTACAAAAATTTTTTGAGTGCTCCTCACACTATTGTACTGATATATTTTGCTATGGCTATATTGATACAATATCAGAAAGCACTCTTTTTTGCGGATATAATCGTGTGGGCTGATGAAAAGATTGTATCTTTTATTTTCCGGTTTTTAATAAAATTTTTTATCCTTTTTTCCCCCCCAGTTGTTTGTTATTTTCTTTATTATTATTTTTCTCCCCCCCTTTTTTTCATATGTCTGTAATTTTCCTTTGTTTTATCTTCATTTTGAACTTATATAATAAGTTCTGTTTACTTGCAGCTTATGCACAATAAATGAAACTTATTGTTTTTCTTAATTTCCTTTGTGTTTTTTTGTATGTATTTATTTTGCTGTATATATTATTATTATGATTATTATTGAAGAATTTTTCGAAAAAAGGGAAATATTATTTGATAAAATTATTTTGATAAAATTTTATTATTAAGATATTAAATATGTATTTTTTAAATTGCTATAATCATTTTCATTAGTATCATGAAACTTATTTTCATTTCTAGATGTGAAAACCTTTAAGAATAGACCAGAAAGTGGTAGAAGGGAAATATTCTTATTTAGTGTTTTGTCTCCTTGGAGTATATATACATTTAGGGTTTCTGCTATTAATGGTTTTGGCAAAGGTGAACCTAGTCAGCCGAGTCCATTATACAACACTGCTAAGGATCTTCCCCATGTTGCTCCATCAAATGTTGGAGGAGGTGGTGGTAAAACAGGAAGTCTAACAATTACTTGGGATGTAAGTATTAGTTAATTTTATATAAATTCATCTAATTCTTTAATACATTCTTTTTTTCTATAGTACAAAAGATTTTCTTAATTTGTTAACTTTGTGGAAGCATGCTGTGGAAAAAAACATCTTTATCTATCAAAATGGTTACCTTCATTTGGAAAATTGTGGTTAAACAATTAAAAGTGTTGCTATTTATATTCATCAAAAATGTTAATATCCTTTCATATATAGAAAAATTATTAAAAGTATTATTGTTAAGCAATAGGATTGTAAATAATAAAATTTGGTTTATAAAATTTTACATATTATTAAAATAATTATTATTTTTGCTGATTAATAATTCTTTTTTATGATTAACCCCTTAACTGCCGCGGGCGTATATATACGTCTCGGCCAGGCGATGCGTTAACTGCCGCAGGCGTATATATACCCTTTCCCGAAGTACGGTGCTTTGCATTGCGCTGCTATAAATAGAACTACACCCCCTACTTCACAATGCAGTAAAATGGCCTTGAAAGTGTTTGCTTTGCGAATGTATTACTAATTTCGGAGGAGGGGGAATGGGAAAAGGTTGTTATGGAAAAGTGATATCGCCTGTGTGTATTTATTTGAGTAAGGTCGGGTATATTCTTTTTTCGCTTTTGTTTCCCGTATGTATTTGGTGCTTTTTATTCTTTCCATCAACATCTTCAGAGAAAAATGCATCGCGAAAATGTGCTGTTTGTTCATGAAAAAATATTCGTCGTGAATCCCGCTATCAGTGCGATGAATGTGATGTTGGCTTATGTGTCCAACCATGTTTCAGGATTTATCATACAACAGCTAAGTTTTAACATCTTTTATATTGTATTTTTATTATTTAATTTAAATTTTGTATTTTTTTTCTTTCCTTTTTCTTGTAAATTTAAACTGTTTTTAAATTGCAAAGCGTGCATCATTTTTCCCACTCAAAACACCGTGTAAGAAAGTGCACTTGAGCGAAAAACGGTGGCACTGGGGAGTGAATCACGTTAATTTTACTCGGCAGTTAAGGGGTTAATAATATAATTGCTGATTAATAATATGAATTATTATATAATTTTATTTCTAGCCCTTGCCTCCTCAAGATTGGAATGATAATGAAATTTGGTATAACATTTCTTACAAACCTGCCAATTCAGATACAAAATTTCAAGAAATATCTCTCAAAAATCGACACAATATTGGATTACATGTTGTTAATGTTGGTGAAGAAAATTATTACAAGCCTTATTTAGTCAAAGTTCAAGCCATTAATAGTTTAGGACCAGGGCCATATAGCGAAGAAGTACAGGTCTATTCTGCTGAAAACAGTAAGTTTATGAAAAATTTACTTCAAAACTATGATTTATCTTTTATTTGCATTATTGTACAATTTTCACATTAATTCAAATTTTTTTTTCCATGATTTGTTTCCTCACCTTTTTTCTGTAAGAGTTCAATTACTGCATTAATTTAGAAAACTCTTGTTAAGCTTAATCAAACTGTAAAAATTGTAGAAAGTAAATTTTTTTAAAATTTACATTTCAAGACTCTTTAGATTTTGTAGTTGTTTTATTTGTGATATATTTAAGCTGATAATTAACAATAATTTTTTTACTATGCAGTTGTCTTTTATATATTAGTTTTACAAAATCTAGTTTGCATCACTTAATTTTTTGTAACATATTATTTTCTTAGTGCCACAAGTTCAACCTTCAGGTGTTTATGCACTAGCTTACAATTCAACTGCTCTGAATGTCACATGGTCACCTTTGGAATTGAATCGTGAGAAAATCCGTGGAAAACTTATTGGTCATAGAGTAAGTTAAATTTTATTCATGGGAAAATATTTTATAAAATATAGTTAGGTATTATTATTATTATATAATATTTTATAACTATTATAAAATATTTTATAAAATATAATGTTAAAATTAATAGTCATCATTATGATAAAGTGCTTTCAATAACTTCAAAAAGAAAAGCTTATTTTGAATTGGTTATTAGAGTAGTATGTAAACATCATAAAATAAAATAAGAAAAAAAATGTTTTTAAAAATTTCCTGCAAAATAAAACCCATATTAATTTTTAAATGCAGATTTAACACTGCACCTGCGCACTTGCTTGTATTGTCTGTGCTTTATGTTTTAAGACATTTTGTCGTTATTCAGTGTATGGTAAAAAAAGCAGTGCACTTTTCTTTATAATTTAATGCATGTTTACATTGTGAATTTTACACTATTATGAAAGTTTTCTTATTTTTTGTTGTAATTATTATTTTAAATTATTTTTGACTTTTCATATTTTATGCTATTTTTAATCTTTAAAATAACATAGAGCAAATTTCATACAGAAAAGGAAAATTATTTTCGAAGAACGCTAGTTAGTAAAAGTAATTTTAATATTTGAAACTAAAAAATGCATTGCATAAAGGAAAACCTTTAAATTAATCAAATTAGAACTTTAAACAAAAATATTTGAATAAAATAATATAAACTGTTTGAAGCATGTTATTACTTTTTTTAAGAAATTCTTTGAAAGCTAGTTTAATTATTATTATTCTCATACAAGATCTTTTTTAAATATTCTTTTACTTGTTTTCTAAGTTTGTTTTAGTAAATAAATGAGTCTTTATTCTATTCAAAATGTAATACTTAGTATTTGTAATTTTTTAGATTAAGTATTGGCAAATTGGAAAAAACCCAGAAATTGATTCTCTTATATTATTGAAAAGAGGACTTCTGAATTGGGGGCTAATTGTTGGCTTGCAACCTGATACAGAATACTATGTTGCTGTAATGGCATATAATGATGCAGGAAGTGGAGTAGAAAGTGAGCCCTTTTTAGCTCGAACATTTAAAGCTGGTAAATATTAGATTCTTTACTTAAATATTAGATTTATTAACTTGATGTATATTGTTTTATCTTGTAAATTTTTGCTTAATCTGAGTACAATCATATGCAGGGAAAAATAGTGAGTGAAAAAATTTGTATGCATATACAGGGTTGCCACAGACTACTAAAATGCGACTATTTGCTACTATTTTCGGCCATTATGGCGACGTTTTTTGCCTGAAAAGGCTAAAAAAGCAACTATTTTCAGGAATGGGCGACTATTGGGAGACTTTTTTACTCTTAGCAAAGTTTTTCCGCAAAAATGAACTTTACTTTTCAGTTCCCTTGCTAACACGTACGTAGTGCTCAGTGACGTTATCACACTAATCCCTTCCTTGTTATTTCACCCCACTGAAAGAAACAGCTGACAAGTTGTTAGAAGAAGTGAATGAGAGACTTAAAGAAGCCCTTAGACTAAAGATATGCAAGGAATTAGACTTGCACAAGGCATGATTGAAGGTAGTCTGCAATTACGACAAAAGGAAAAAGAGCATGAATCAAATGAACAAAAAATAAACTAAATTGTTAATAAAAGAAAGCAAACTCTTATACAATCATTTATTTATGTCCAAAAAGCCAAAAATTTAAATTTTCATTAGATTTAATTAAGTATTTGTTATTTTTTCTCTCTGAGCGGCAGTTTTATTCTTTTTAATTGTTTTTTCCTTCTATTAACATTAATATTTTATTGTAATTAGACTTTTATTTAGGTACCTATTTTCTAATATGTATATTTATATTTGTACAAAACTTTTTGTTTAATTGGAGCATAGTTAGGACTGGGCGATAAATCGATGTCTCGCGAAATATCGATTTAATGCATATATTGGTAGGCCGATATAGTAGCTTTCATTTTAGGCGATGCACCAGAAATCTGATTTAAGCCCCTGGTATGAACATTTCTGTCTGGATTTACAATCGCGGTTTAACAATTTACTATGCAAGGATCCTTGACTACACTAACGCTGTTACCGCACTGACGAAGCCGATTTTGATTTCGTCTGGCTGCAGAGATGTAGTTAGCGTCTAGCTATAAAGATGATGTTAGTTTCGTGGTGTTGAATGACAAGGAGCGAATTGAATCAGACCTCCCGGTTTCGTGCGAGGATCAGCATTGTAATGTAGAGCAATGCATAGTTTCTTTATGTCCATTTTTGTCTTTGGGATTTTGCGTTTTTTGAAGATTATTTTCAATGGGACTTAAGTAATTTTGCAATCGTTGTGCATTTTAGTTTGTCAGGAATAATTGTCTGGTTTCTTGTAAATTATTTTCAGTGAGACTTTTGCTACTTAGCGATCGTTTCGTTCTGCATTAGTTTATAATTTTTTTTTTCTTTCTAGATTTAACGATTCTTGTCAATTATTTTTTATAGACCTACTGTTACTTTGCGATTGCTGCACAATTGCGTTTATCTTAAATTTTCGTTCTGAACTAAATTGATCAATGAAAAGAAAATATAAATAAAAAAAGATTCTTCATTGACTTTTTTCAATTATTGTTTTTCATTTTAAGCGATACAATTTAATAGGGGTATTTTCTATTTAACTTTGTTATAAAAAGTTATTTTTTTAAAATTTATTTAAGGTAGGTAATTTGATTATTTTTAAACCAATAAATGTTCAGTCGTTTTTAATTATAAAAAAATTAAAATAAAGCTTACCTTTATTTAATGTGCTTTTACTTTTCAGAATCTGAAAACAAAGTTTTAAAAAAATTTGGCTATTAGTTAAAACAAATAATTTTTTTAAAATTAAGTAAAGAGTTTAGTAATGTTTTGATGCTTTTTAATAATTTAACATTAGTACTTAGAGTATTTTTTTAAAATTTTTATTAAAATTCTTTCAATACTTGTTTGTTTTATAATTTGTTAGATAGTCAGTATCATTTTTAAACAAATAAATCTTTAGTCGATTTTATTTTCAAGAAACAAAATAATAATAATGTAAAAAAGTTTTTACATTTATTAAGTACAGAATTTGACCATTAGTTAATAGTACTTTTTATTATTTTAAATAATTAAATAAAGGAGGGTCTAATGTTGTTTCGAAAGCATGTTTTTTTTTTTCAGCAAATAATTAAAAAAAAGTTTTTTTTTCTAAAGTGAACATTTCTTTGGTTTGTTGTCTACTTTTTTTTTCATTTATTTATTTATTTTATAATTTTTAATGCTTGTATATAAAATATTTTGTTACAATATTATTATTTTTAAACCAATAAATCTTAAATCATTTTTAATTTAAGCAAAATGAAATAAAGCTTGGGTTTGCTTTTACTTTGACTTCTTTATTATTTTAATAGAAAAAATTAAGCAATGATATTGATGTCATAGTGGAATATGTTTAGAATTAATATTTTCTTCTGTAATGGATTTATTCCTTTTTATTTATTTTTGATTGATTTAAAGATTTGCCACAGGTAATTTTTGAATATATGCTAAATCGCGATATCTAATGGACAATGTATCACAATTTAAAATTTCTGACATCACCCAGTCCTAATCATAGTATATGACAATTAAGCTATAATTTTAGTTATTTGGCTACTATTTTTGATAAATTTTTGTCCCAGTTCAGGCAACTATTTTTGTAGTTTTAGGCAACTATTTTCCTGCTTGAGGCTACTAAAAGCAACTATTTTTGTTTATTTTTTGCTGTGGCAACCCTGCATATAAAAACTAAAATATTTATATTCAAAATTTTTTCAAAAATTTATTTACGGGGCCGTTCAAAAAGTACGTACACAAAAATGGAGAATTTTTAACCCCCTCCCTTCTTCGTACATTACCCTACATAAGGTCTTACCCCCCCCCCTTAGAGTACGTACATTTTATTAGTCTACCCCCCTTTTTCATAAAAATTAAAATAATTATGTTTTAAATAAAATTAAATATTTATTTAAAATAATTTATGCATTTAAATTATTTAAACAATAACACCCAACTTAATCTTTGAATCAATAAATAACACATTCTTTTGTGATCAACGTATAATTTCCTGCAATCAATACAATTAATCTGCAGTATTTTCCCAAGGACATTCCAAATGCTTCTCGAGAGACACCAATTTAGCGTTACTCTTGTCTGCTACTGATGAAAAATTTAGATTATCTTCATCAAAGGGATCATCTTCGATCCACTCTGCATCATCTTCGTTTTCCTGGTTTCGAAGGATAACCAAAAGTTCTTTCTGTCGACGAGCTGCTACACGAACTGGTTTTACTTTGTTGATTTGCAAAGAAGATTTGCATATTTTCTTGTGATCTTTCAAACAAGCTAAAGATGCTAAATATGTACCACAAGTAGGACAAATTTTATGTTTGATATCACCTTCTACCAATGGGCATGCTGCATCGTATGGTATTTCTGTGATGGAGTTCAAACCTATTTTTTGATTAACAGCAGCTTTTACAATTGCTAACGTTTGAGATGTGGTCTAACGTTTGAGATAAAAATACTGATGGAAAAGTTCCTCGTGGTTTATTAATATCAAGTCCATCTTCAGTTTGTGCTATGGGCACAGGCGCTGTTAAAAATCTGTTAGGCACAAGCTTAAGAATTGAACTCCGAAATTTAGAACAACAGGATTCATCGTTACACTTAACGATTAGTAGTAGATATTGGTTATTTCTCACGTGCTTAGGTTGCCAAGTTAGATCTTTTTCTCTAAATTTGTGAAGATCTTATAATTGTATAAGTCGTTCCCTAGTATGTCACTGCACTTCTTTTTTGTATTTGAAAATTTTCGATTTTGATAAGAGCGTACACGGAAGGAATGAGCTTGTGAGATGGAGCTACTATCCAGTCGTGGTCCGGTAATTTAACACGATATTCTACATGCATCAGTAATAGCGACTGCTTGTTTGCAGCAGTTATCCCAATTGGCACTCGGGTTTTGTCCTGGCTTATGAAAAAAACCTCATTTGGACCCAAAATTGATGCCAACAGTTCCAAATTTTGTATAGTTGCAGCTGCAAACTTGGAATCCATATGGGTTTTGTGAGTTTCATTTTGTGCTTTCACCAGTTTCACTGGAACTGTTTGAATATGTCGTGTTCCTTCTCCTGAATTTGATTGTCCTGGTAATAATCGTAAATAAACGCCAGATCTACTTATATTATAACCATATTGAGTTTTCAAAACATTAGTCAATTCGTCTAATGTTTTAATAGAATTAATCGTTTCTGTTCTGCGCTTTGGATCAGCTGCACTTCCATAAGTCGCAATTTCAATAATAGTTTTGAAGAGATCAGGCTGATTTTCTTCAACGGTAGGTCTTCCTTTCTTTTTTCTTATCAATGGCGTTGCAGACTTGTCACTTTTGGAAATTTGAGCAATTTTTCTTTTAAAGTTAGATCTGTTTTTTTTGCATGTTCTTGTTCTTTCTTTGATTTTTCTAATTTACTTATCTTTTCTTGCACTAAGTCCCTCTTTTCTTTCAACTCTTTTGCTTCTCCTTCTTTCAGCAAATTCGCATTTTGCTTCTTTTTCAGTGTTTGCACTTCACTTTCCAAAATTATGATTTCTTGAGATTTAGGCTCATGAGATTTAGGCTTTTTATTAGGCTCATCCTGGCAAAGGTTGTTGGTTTCGTTTGAAGATGATGCCTCACTTGTGCTGGCTTTGTTACTATTCACATTCGAATTAACAGAAGATTTTGTTGCATTTTGATTTTGTGTATTCTGAAAAAGATATTATGTTAATTTACAGTAAACCGAAGAATTTAATTAAATGAACATAAAATAAAAACAATATCACATAAAGTCAAGTATTTGTATTATTATACCATTATCCGGAATGAATCAAGTGTGTTTCTCTTCTTTTTTGCTAGAAGACATAAATCACATTTTTTTTGATCGGCCTTTACTTCAAATTTGTCACTGGTTTTCACATCATTCCAAAAATCACTTGCAATCTGTTGTGATTTTCCACGTTTCAATTCAGGAAAAACAAGCTTGTATTGTGCAAATAACTCTTGGAATTTCTTGTTTTTATCCATTGTAAAATTTATCACATAAAATGATAAAAATAATGAAAAAATAAGTAAAATAAAATTATATGCATTTATAATATGACTAAAAAGCTGTTATATAAATTTATAATTACCTGCTACATAGAAAGAGAAATAAATTATGTTTAGTCTAAAAAGATTTCATCAAAAATTACTACAGTCTGACCTCGATAATTTGACACTCGCTTAATTCGTCACTCCGGTTATTTCGGCGCTTTTTTTCAAGTCCCGATTGATTTGCATTGGATTTAGTGTTAACAAACTCTGTTTAATACGTCATGGGGAAATTATGAACTCCGGATAAAATGACACTTTAATGAATGTTTTCACTGGGAAATTGCTTTTCCGATGTGGGGCCGTACACTTACATTTAGGGAGTGGGAGATCAAGCTCACTAGCGAGCAGCCGGTGTATGGGATGGAGAGGGAGGGAAGGGAAGAATGATGGGGGTGCCCGCAAAATGGAAGGTGGAGAGGTTTTGGATTTCGCGGCAGCAGTGCTGTGATTGGAGGAGGATGTTTTCACCCGGTACCAGAAAACGTTTCGGGGAAAGTTTGGTGTTTGCAGTTTTTTATTTTACGAGACAACTTTTTTTGAGAACTGATTTACTCATTCTAACAAGTGGTCGCCGTGGGAAATAAAATACAAGAACAAACATATGTATAATACATGTGTAGGAAAAAGTCAAATTTAAATTTGGTGTATGCTTATAATGTACGTACTTTGTATAATACCTCCTCCCCCTACAAAACCGCAAAAAATTGCAAATCCCCTCCCCCCTTTGTGATGTACGTACTTTTTGAACGGCCCCTTAACGATGCTAAACTAATAAATCTAAACTAATAATGATTTGGGAAAGAAATACAAGAACAAACATATGTATAATACATGTGTAGGAAAAAGTCAAATTTAAATTTGGTGTATGCTTATAATGTACGTACTTTGTATAATACCTCCTCCCCCTACAAAACCGCAAAAAATTGCAAATCCCCTCCCCCCTTTGTGATGTACGTACTTTTTGAACGGCCCCTTAATGATGCTAAACTAATAAATCTCTCTACTGTCATTAGATTCTTGTTAATATTATTTGGGTTATCTTGTCAGAAAATTACTTTAAAGACAATTATTAAAAGCTTATCAAAGCATATTTTATGGAAATTAAATATCAATAGAATTCTTAAAATTTTATTATCTTATAATCATTTTATCACATTACAAAATCTCAATAAGTAAGATGTCCAGAAATCTAAGTTTTCAATAATAATAATTATAACTAGTGGGCTGCGCCCCCTGTTAGCTAACGCTCGCCAACCTCCGAAAATTGCTATGCAAGCTTATATGTTTTGCTTCGCTCGCTAATAACTTAGGTACGTTGCAAATACGCAAAATTCTAAGACTTCAAAACAATCATTCAAATCCATATAACAAATTTTTTTTAAAAGAAAAATTACATCTTTTTAGTAAATACTAAGTCATTAAAATAAATTTGAATTCAAATAAGTGACATGTAATTCGTTAAACCTATTAGAAATGTGCTATAGTCTAAAATCTTAAGATAAAATTTCTAAAACTGATATCTCTTTAAAAAGGTTAAAATTTTGTCTATAATTAAGTCAATTAAAAATTGAAATAAGTGAATTGCAATGGAAAAACCTGCATAAACAAAACATTATGTTTTTAAAAAATAGTAACCATGAACGATTCACAACTTTGTTAAAAACATTAGTATAAGTCTTAGAACTTTGACATAGAAAAGAAAAACTTGCAGAAACTAAACATTAATTTGCAGCAAAAAAGTAATTATTAAAGATTAATAACTTTCTTAAACACACAATTGTAAATTTCTGGACTTGGAGCTATCCCTATTAGGCTGACAAATGATCTTACCCTGGAGAGGCCAACATAAAGTTGCCCATAACTAAAAACTGGTTTAGTCAAAACTAAACTGATTCTTTCAAAAATCTGGCCTTGTGACTTATTTATAGTCATTGAGAAAGCTAGACGTACTGGGAACTGTTTTCTTTTAAAAGAAAATGACATGTTGTTGTCCGATGGAATCAAATGTATTATAGGAATAAAAAATGTCAAATAAATTCGTAATATATAAATCCGTGAAAAAAACTGCCTTCGACAAAATACTAAAATAGAGATCTATCGACAAAGACTACTCACTTCTGCCTAGCTTAATAGTATGAGATTGCTGCAGCTGATAGGGTGAATTTCGGAAGAGATCACATTTGGCGAGAATGCTCTCTCTGGTTATTTCAGTTTCCGTTTTTAAAGACGCTATATGTTGAGCCACCTCATGTGACATTTTTAGCGGCAATCATTGGACGATTTTCTAGCGTTGCCATTTGGGGAGTTGTAATGAGACTTTTTTTTTTTATCGCCGTGTAAGAGAAATATATATATAGATGTTGCAGACCCTTTGCAAAGAAGATAGCATTATTTTAACATTGAAATCTTTATACCTCAGAAAAAAAGGACTTTCTGATCATTTCATATATTGATAAACTTTTGATCATGATAAATCATATAGAATTTTTTTTTATTTAATTTCGCTTAAATTCATTTTCTATAAGTCAAGTGAGTAATCCTTACTTTTTAAACTTCAAACGAATAAAACTTTCTTAATTAATGTAGAACTGAAAAATAATTTTTAAAAGATTATCTCAAATCAGGCTTTCCAACACTGTGATTTACAAGAACATTCTAAAAAATTCCTTCTATTTCAAGTTTAGTTTGGCAGTGGAGTTAAATTCTTTTTATTGTTATAAATTCTTTTTATCTTAAGCTAAAATAATATTTTCACAAGATTTCAAATATATTGAAAATGTATGTAAATAGTATTTTTTTAATGTACATTTCAAAGTGTTTTAGGAAATCTCTGGTTGTTTTTTAAGTTGATAGTATTTTTTTATTATTGAAAAATAAATTATCATTGAAAAAGTAATTTAAAAAAAATAGTACAGCACTGTTTAATTATAAAATTTTTTTCCCAAATAATATTAATTATTCCTTAACAGAGCCTTAAATGTTCCTTTTTGTATTTTTACAATAATAAAATTTTCAAATGTGGTTTATGGATACACTTTTAGAAAAAGTTGAAAAGGAAAATATTCGTGTCATTTCATTTTCCTTAACAAACCAACAACCAGTTTTACATTAGTAACAAATGCAAAGTAGAAAAACTATAATTTATTTCTAAACTTAATTAATTATGTGACTACCTCAGTGTTTTTTTTAAAAGAAAAAGAAAACAAGCTAAATGCTTAAAAAAATACTCTTTAAATTTTAAATCAAACCTTCCCAAATTTTATTTTGTCCTGTTAATTTGATATTTTCTAGCTCCATTACGACCACCAACAAATGTCAGAGTTGAAAGAATCAGCCCAACTAGTGTTTCAGTATCATGGCGAGGTGTATTACCATCAACTGAAGAAGAACCAATAAAAGGATACAAGGTAAAAGTAACTCTTTTCTTATAAAATATCACTGCTATTGAATTAATCATAATGTTTCTTTTGATGTTAATAAAATATAATTTGACTTCTTAAATTTTTTTTTTATACTCTATTTTAATGGACAAATGATAAACCGTTTGAGTGAAAAATCTAGCTTAACTGTAGAAAAAAAATTCGCCTAGAATCCCTGATAATATTGCTTACTTTATCGTACTAATATTTGCTGCTTCATAGAAATCAGTCCAATATATGACGAAAAGTAAATTATAAAAAACTTGAAATTTAATTAATAATAAGCTTTCATAACTTTTTTGCTTAATGTCAGTTTATTTTGTTTGTTTAGATAGACTGTTCTAAAACAATAGCTGATTCATCTTGTACATATTTTAGATATCTAGAGTGTTGTACAAAAGTGTCCAGAAACTATATTTTATAACTTCTTCTCGTTTTTGGCTGTTAGTATACATAACCGAAAAAAAAAGCATAAATCTTTTATAAGATAAATATAAAAGCTGTACTGTATACTATATATGTAGTTGTTTTGAAAGATAAATAATTTTCATTTCATTTTTTTTTATTGTTTTCAAATTAAAGTAGCAATGTAATGACCAGAAACTTACAAGTATGAAACTCATTATTTTGAATTCAGGTTCGCTATTGGGAATCTGACCAAGATATGACAAGTGCAAAAGAAGTTTACAGATATTTGGATGGAAATGACTTGGAAGTTGTAGTATCTGGCCTTACTATGGGCAAAGTTTACAAGCTTAGGGTTCTAGCTTTCAGTAATGGAGGTGATGGCAAAATGTCATCTCCTGTTCGGGAATTTAAAATTGGTTTGTATAATTTTCTTGTAGTATTTTAAAATTATGTTAAATTAAATCAAAAGTGGTATTTTTTGACGATTGTTTTTTAATATTTATAAATTAAAAAAACTAAAGTTGCATTGTAAAACCAACAAAGTAGCATTTATAATAAACTTTTACTCTTTTTATTGTTGATAGTTGAATTTTTGCCTGTTTAAAATAAGAATATTTTCTATCATGTACTTTTTAAAGTGATTGAAAACTCATAAAATGAGACTTTTAAAGATATTGATTAAAGAAAATTGATAGTAGTAATTTAAGTTTTTTCAAACATTCACTAATTCATTTTTATAAAGTTATAAGAAATTAAACTGCAAAAATGCCAGTTAAATTGCCAGTTTTAGCAATTTATTTGGCCTTTTTTCTTTCTTTTTTTGCAGTTTTATTTAATTTTTCTAAATTACTGATTTCACTTTTATGAATATTGAGCATATTTGATCAAACCTTTCTATTTTGTTTTATCCCTACTGCTCAGAAGTCAATTTTCAAACGGTTTTTTTTTTGTGCCTAGATATAGACTGATAAATAAGCTGTAATTAGTTGTCCTTGTATTTAAATTTATCCCTGAACTGGAATTTTATTTCCTTTTTATGTATGAATCTTGTTGTTTTTTCATAATACTGTAATTTCTTATTTGTTGCACGTTTTCTCTTGCCATCTCATGTTAAATGGAAAATTAATGATCATCATTAAAAAGTTAATAAATTAGCAATAGATTTATTGTAACTCATTTAAGCACCTCCAAATGATGAGGAAGGATTTATCTATCAAAGATTCTCATGACCCATAAAATTTGTGTTTACAAGTCTTTATTTGTTGATTAGCTTCCTTTGAAGAGGATTTTGTTTGAAAACTTAAAAATATGCAATAAAATGAAATTCATATTATTTAAATGATTAAGAAAATAAATACCCTTAAATAATTTCTTTTACTTATATGTTCATTTATTAGAGGATAATATAAAATAAATATCTTCATTAGTTAAATAAAATAATAATAGAAGGAATTTCATATATTTTAATCCTATGCTTTATAACAAGTAATGTATGCAAATGTGATTAAACATTTATTAAAAGACTTATACTAGTTTAATTAATCTGCACTTTTACCTCTTTAATGTAATGTTACACTTATATAATATTACACTTTAATAAAATATTATATAAGTATCAAAATGATATGAATTTATCGAATATTGATAATTTAGATTCATTTTGATATTTGAGTACAGTACTAACTATTTATGTAATTTTACTCTCAGGGAGAAGAAAAGCCAATATAAAGCAATATAATATTAAATTTTATTATTAAAATATCACATGACTTGGATGAAAGTATTTATAGATTATGAATGAAAGTTTTTGCATTTTCAAATTTACTTCTTAGAAAATTTAATAAGACCTTGCTTTAGACTATATTTCTATTTTAATTCGTTCTTGTAAATATTTTGCTGATTTCTTGTCAATTCTAAAAATGTGTATCAATAGTGCAATAAATTTAATTTGTTTTATTAAAAGTTAGTAGATTTTAATTTATTTAAATTTCTGTAGGTGAGGCTTCAGCATCATATCGAAAAAGTGTTGCATCTCTCATTAATTATGAATCTGGAATTTGTATATCAATTACATTTTTCCTTATATTTAAGCATCATTTTGTATTTGGTATGTGGTTTTTATTTTCTCTTAATATATATTGATTATGTCAATTTCTTAGTGACTTAAATTTTTTTTTCCTTATAGGTCTGGAAGGTTAACTTTAAACAAAAAACTGTGATTTTTATACAAGTGCCTTTGCAGTGTGTTCTAATTTTTCATTGTTTTTTCTTTTGTATTATGTCTGTGTTTTAAAACATCAGTCATCTATTTTTCACAAAAATTCATAAGTTTTTTTCTAAGCATATTCATTTTGAAACAATTGGGAAATCTCATGGATATAGTTATTGTTGGTAATGGAACTAGTGATAAATTTTGTACATTTTTCTTTATAACCGAGTGATTTTTATGACAATGAAATATTTTGATTTTTGATATTCATATTTTGGAGTTTTTTTTATTATCTGTTTTATATGTCAGTGCTATTATTTTGCATCTGGTTTGGAAATTTACATATTTCGAAATTCCTTTTTAGATGTTTCAGTTTCCCAATATAATAATGAGTTAATAAATATCTTTATTTTGCTGAAAGATGGCATGACATTTTTTAATTAGTTTTAGTATTTGATTTAATGAGAATTCACATTTATTCAATTAGTTTTTTATTTACTTTTCTGTTGAAACTCTATATTTAATTTCAAGTTACATAAATTTTTATAGATTTCATAACTTAGAGTAATTTATGAATTTTAATCATAATAGAATTCAAATCATAATTTACATAAAATTTTTATATTCTTTTATTGTAAAGTGAACAGTAAACGGCATTAATTCATTTGTCAAGTATGATAGAAAAATATATGGGACTACAATACTTTTTGCTTTAAGCTATCAAAAATTTGTTTAGATAGACTTTTTCACTTCATATAAATAAATATAAGTATAAATAAGATATACTATATATTTTGAAATTTACTGCAATTTTTACTTGTAATATTATTTAATAATATTTTAAGTGTATAGATATTCTTGAAATCATTATTATCTTCGCTAATTTGTTATTTTTTTTAGTCTTCATGATTAATCATATTACTTAAATTAATAAAATGATATTGAGATTTTAATTTTTTAAGGAATTTATTTTGAGGTGAGCTGTATGGCGAATATAATAAGAAAATGTACCTATTTTGCAATGATTATAGGGACCATATATGTCAAATTTAAGCTGTGTATGCATATAGTTATTTGTATATGTGCAGATACAAAATATTCAAGTTATATTTCTCCCACAGCTAGTCACTATGCAATAGTTTTATACTAAGCCAGCCTTTTGATAAACAGAATATCTTTGCATGTATATTGTTATATTGTGTGTATTATAATTTTACAATTTTAAAAATTATACATCTAAGCACACATACACTTATATATAATCATCAAAACATCTTTAATATACATAGAAGTATACAAATGTTTGCTTTAATGTTAATAATAAATTTTCTTATTTTTATTATATGTAAATAGCATTTCGAAAGCTATGTGGCATTACTATTTGGTAAATTATAAAACAAATATTTAATTTTCAGAGAGCTTAAAAATAAGTATGCTTTTTTTAGATCTTAGTGTCAAATGTAATAAATATAGCAGTTTTATCTACTTTTTATTCTATGGTTGAAACATTATTTTATGAACATTCTAAATAAATAACTTTTTTATGTACCTCCTTTTATGACTTATCATATAGTGTATCACAGTCATACATACTTTTTTGTAAGGAGTGCTTCAGTGCGTTCATATCCGTCCACTTTGTGCATTGTTGTATTCCATTTTTTGTACAGTTTTCTGTTAATGATGAAGTACCTTTTTGATATTTTCTTTTCTTTAAAATCCGTCCATTTGAAAGAGTTTTACTATTTCATATTAACCTAGAAATCTCTTTTTTTCCTATATTTTCCCAAAATGTATGTATTTTTAAAATTTATTTTATTTATTGTTGATTTTGTTCAGTAGATCTGATTTTATTTATTACAGATCAAAAACTTTATTTTTTTTTTAAATTAATTTTTTTGTTTGTCTGAATAATTTGATTAAGAGCTTTATTATGCAATTTACTGCTTATACTTTTTTCGTTTTTGTTTTGTGGTCAAACTGAAATATTCTAAAATTTGCTTTTTTTATGATTTGTATTTTATTTTAAACATTCCCATGAGTTACTGTATCTTACATTCGTATTATATTTTTATTTTACGAAGTCAAGTATTATTGAACAATTTATTTTCATGATAACATTATTTGAATGACAATAATGCATAGATTAAAATTTTATGGTTGAAATAAAAATCCCATTTATTTACTAATAAAAGATTTTTCTATATATAACATTAGGAAAATAATTTATATACATTATACAATTACTTGTATTCCGACTACCCTGGCTATAAACTGTAATTTTCATTCCACCGCATTCTCAGGGAGAGATATAAACCAAATATAACCGTTTAGTCAAATTATAATTAAAGAAGTTAAGAACTCCCTTTCATATTTATAAGCGTTATTATGTTATAATTAGATTTTATAATTTCATTAAAATTTTGAAATGCTGCAGATGGCAGTACAAAAAATTAAATTGCTCAAACAAAAAGAAATATGTCACTATTATTGTCTATGTTTTAAACAATTCAATGACTGAACATATTAAAAATACTCTGTGGAATTAAACTTATTATATTTTATATTGACAGATTTTAATGTTTATAATTTCAATGAATGAATTTTTTTTGAAATTTAAAATGTTTAAGTTATTTAATTAGAATAATTGTTTAATTAAAAATTAAATACTCTCTTAACTTTTCCTTATTGTTATTGATTTACCATTTTACCTGAATAAAATGTATTTGAATAAAACTGTCTTGTTTTATTAGTTAATTTATGAACTTTATTAACAACAGAAATGTATTGAATCACTATAGCTTTTCAATAATTCTGTTTGCTGAACAGAGGTAAATTTTTAAAAAGTAATTCTGTGAGATATTGCTATTAAATTTTATGCTTAGAAATTAAATTTAGAAATTTGAAAAAAAATCATGTTTATAATAAATTTATGAATAAAAATTCATCATTAATAAATAAATAAATACAAAAAAATACTCTGATTTATCAAATTGAACAGTTTACAAGTTGTCCTGACCTGTGTTGGTTAATAGTTGATAAAAAGCATGAGCATGTGCAATTTTCTCTGAAAAATCAGCATCTATTCCAAATGAACACTTATGTTTAGTTAAAGATTGTTGATGAAAAATGAGGTTAGTATAAGTCTGAAACTAAACTACTAAGTTCTGGGTAGTAAGAGAAGAAACTTCACAAAAAAGTGAACAATGGCATTCACTTTTGAGGGCATAAGGGTTGGGCATACTTGCAACATTTTTTTATTGACAAGGAAAATAACATCTCTTTTGAAGAAAAGAGAAATAAAAAAAAGAAAAAAGAATGAATTAAAAATTTGGATATCGCAGGAAAAACATCCAAAATCCTCAGGAATTTTTTCTTCTCTTTCTTGTATGCTTGCTGCTCAAAAATGACAAATTTCTCAAACAATAGAGGGCACATCATGTGTTTTTGGTTGGTCTTTTTATGACCATTATGGAAGCAGATATTTGATTGTCTCAGAAGGCATTATGTTGAATAACCCCTTCTCTTTGTCCCTTTGCTGGATAACCGCTCCCCAAAGACCCTCCATGTTTTTGAAAGAGGTCACGTTGTTAGTTTTAGTATTGAGATGTGATCTTGGGGCTTTGTGTTGCTTTTTAGGAATTTATTTGGTTTTGTTTTCATTTTAATGACAGCAGCGTGCAGCCACATGGACCTCATCAAGCTGAGGATTTCCTAGAATGTATTTATTGGAGAGACGAGCCATCCAAATATTCTGATCTGAACTCAACATAGTATGTTTTCAATTATCTTAACAGACAAGTTGCTGCTTTGAATCTGTGGAGTCAGTGGCGTAGCTACCTAGGGGCTAGGCGGGGCAGTGCCCCGGGGCCCTCAAGCTCAGGGGGCCCTCGAATCCTTACCAGAAATCTCGATCGAACTGAACTTTTGGAAATTTCTCCCATTTTCAAAATAAATATGACAAGTTGCAATCCCACTTTAATCATGACAACTCAGTTGAGAGAAATTCAAAAGTTATGCCTAGGGAATTCCCCTAAATTCTTTCTGTAGGTTGGCAGTGTTGTCAATTTGACTGATAGTGATATGTGCGCTTTATTATTCATCGATGTGCGTTTTATTGTGAATTTGAGTTAAGATTTTTTTTCCAGAACGGTTAAAAATTAATGCTGTATCAGGTGTAAGTAAGCTAATGTCAATAAACTTTTTTGTACTGGTCAATATAGTGGTTCAATTTTATTTGATTTTACCACTCATATTGATGTCCGTTAAGTCAATAAATCGTGTCAAATCTATAGATTTCGGCTACAGCTCATTGTATAACTCGAAATATCGTGAAAAATGCAAGTCACATGCAGTAGGTACATTAATTCAGGTCCGCGGGCAGGAGATCGCTCATGGTCTCTGTAATGCCTTTCCATTCCAATAAATAAGCAGGCCAGATTTTTAAAACAATAAAACTTTATTTAAAAACAAAAGAAATAGGCATCGTTTTCCAGTAAGAGCTTCCAGCTCTTAGAATACCAAGGGAGACCCTCTCCCGATTATTATTTTTTTTTTCCAATGGCAGGCACTGAATTTTGAATCTTTGCCTATACTATGCCAGAATTGTTGCTCATTTCGCGTTACCCAGTGGGCACCTTGCCCACGCCACACTGCCACAAACCCGTTTATAGGGTGGGCCACATTCACACATCATACACACAACAGAGGATAGCACAAAGAGAGAGAGAAGCATCCATGCCCAGAGCGGGATTCGAACCCGCAGCCTATGGCTTCGCAGTCAGGCACGCTAACCGCTCGGCCACCTGGCCGGCCCTCTCCCGATTATATCAAACATACATCTACCTTTCTCTCTCTCGCATCCCTCCGACGGGATGACAAAATGCGCCAAGTGCACCTTGAAAGGTCGCCAAACAGTTGCCAACCATTACAGTCTCCACCGTTAAATGTGGTAACACTAACGGTGATAATTTTTTTTCTTCCGGGGATTCCCCGACGACACTTGTAGCGTATCATTGTGTTTCTCTTTCCTTTTATTTTACTTTTAACGTCGTCAGTGAACAGTGAGTACCTACCTACTCGAGCACAATCCAATATTGTATTGTTTAAATAAATTAGAAAACTAAAATAATGGATAAGAAGAAACCCAGTGGTGCATTTAAACGCAAACAACGCCAAGAAAGAGAAGATAGTAAATAAAAATTGCCCAAAATTGACAAGTTTTTTAGTCAGCCTTCTGCAAGTGCATCTGGCCAAAATATTTCTATTGATAGTGACTCAAATAATGTGGTAACTGCAGTGTTGGTTGAGAAGCCTACTGAAGAAGATTCGACAATTATTGCAGTTGGAGATACCTCCGCCGCCGATCATGTGAACGTGGATGATGTTTGCATGACACACATAAGAGCGGGGGGTTCTCTACATTTTTCGAAAATGTGTACGACAAATCTTCTTATGACTTGGGAAATGACTTTATGATGGTTAATGGTTACAGCCTTCTGGACCTTTTCCAACAGACATCAACCAGAACAATAGGTGTTTTTCAAAATCGTACTACGTTTCGTGTTCTAAATATGGGCCAGTTAATCGTTTTTGGTTGTGTTATTCCCAAATACTAGACGCTGCCTATTGTCAACCCTGCTGGTTATTTGCTTCACAAAAGAATAATGTTTGGTGTATGGGAATTTGAGATTGGAAGCATTTATCAGAAAGAATTAAACAACACAGTTGTTCGAGTGGCCATTCGGAAGCATGTGCTGTGTATGAATTTTGGAGAAAAAAAAAACGATACTAATACTATCGATAAGGAACTTGAAAATGAAATTCGCAAAGAAGCATCATTTTGGAAAATGGTTCTTCAAAGGTTATTCGATATCATACTTACCCTAGCAAAGAGTTCTTTGGCTTTGAGAGGACATCAAGAAGACTTAAGTCAGAAAGGATACCACGGAAATTTTCTGTCCTTTGTAGAGCTTGTCACCCGATATGATCACATTTTGCGGCAAGTTTTGGATATGCCCAAAGGTAATAATAATTATTTCTAAGTTTTTTTATCGTTTTATTTTGTTTATAATTATTAACTGTTTAATATCAGGACTTTTTTGAAATTGTGTTTTTTTATGTTTTTAGGATCTACAAGATATCTGAGTGCAACAATTCAAAATGAAATGATTGAGAGCTTGGGGACCAAACTCGAAACCCATCTACTAGAACAAATTAGAGGGTTACCGTTTTTTGCCATCATAATGGATACGACACAGGACATATCGAAAGTAGATCAGCTAAGCATTGTTGTGAGGTATGCAGTAATAACCAGATCGGAAAATGGACAGCCAATTGATATAGAAGTAAAAGAAGTGTTTCTAGGCTTTTATGCAGCCATCAAACATGGCGCAGTAGCTTTAGTCAACCAAGTGACAACATTATTTATCGACAAAAATATTGATTTAAAAAAATGTATGGGGCAAGGCTATGATGGAGCCAGTGTAATGAGTGGTGTGTATAATTGTTTACAAAAACATATTAAGGATATCCAGCCTAACGCAGAGGACGTACATTGTGCCACTCATAATTTAAATTTGGTGATAAATGATGCCGTTAGCAGTTGTGTGGAAATACAGATTTTTTTCGCAACATTGCAAGATTTGTATAACTTTTTCGGAAACAGCATCAAACGTTGGGATCTACAGTCAAAATTCACTGGCGAATCGGACACCATTTTAAAAAAACTAAATCCGACTAGATGGTCCAGCAGGGTCAATACGATATCTGCAATAAAACTTCGTTATTTTGATATTATCAAAGCATTATCAGAAATAGTTCTAAAGAGTCCTAATAAAGATGAGCGTAGTGAAGCAGAGAGTATTAAAACAAAAATGCTAAATTTCGAGTTTGTGTTGCTTTGCGAATTCATGCACAGTGTATTGAACAACATCAATTATGCATCCAAAACTTTACAAAAATGCGAAATCAATTTGGGCCAGGCGAGTAAAGTTTTAGCAGAGACCAAAGCAAAGTTGCAAATTTATAGAAATGATTTCGAATTATTCAAGTGCAAAGCCAGTGAAACTGCAAGAAAATATGGTATTGATACCCATTTTCAAGAAAAAAGGTAAAGAAAAGTTAAAAAACATTTTGATGAATTAGCTGCTGATCACCGATTTCCAAACCGAGAAAAAATATTTAAAATTGAGATTTTCAATAATGTACTAGACACAGTAATATCTCAATTAGATACACGTTTTATTGGTATGAGTGCAATCTGTCATATATTCGATTTTCTAGCACCAACATTTTTATTACATGTTGATGAAGCAACTTTATTACAAAAGTGTGACGAATTCCAAGGAAAATATTCAGGTATAATAGGCCCTAGTTTTTCACTTCAATTTATTAATATTTACCACCTAGTTTTACCTCAACTAACTCAAGCATGGACTGTTCACCAATTATGTAAGGAAATAATGAGCAAATATGGAGTGCTAGAATGCGACCTAACGGAAGTATTTACAGCAATGTTATTATTCTTTACAATTCCTGTCACTTCTGCAGCAGCTGAAAGGTCATTTAGCAAATTAAAAATAATAAAAAAATATTTAAGAAATAATATGGGCCAAACTCGACTCCGACATTTATTGCTAATAGCAATTGAAAACAAAACCGCATCAAGCCTGGATTTAAACGAAGTCATTGATACTTCTGCGAAAACTAAAGCTAGGAAAAAATTGTAAATATTATTGTTATTTAGTCAGTTGGTAGGCCCGACCTTTATATAATAAACCCTTGAATCTTCTCTATTTCGTTTAATTAGCCAAACCTACACCAAGTATTAATTGTAATTTATGTTGTTACTGTTTAATATTTTTATTACCTGCCCTGCAGTGCGCAAAAAAGAGCTTAGTAGTCTAAAGTATTTGTATATTTCATATTTTTATTTGATAAAACCTAATCAGTTTACATAGCAGTGGGGCCCCATTTTTTAATTTGCCCCAGGGCCCTTGGTTACCTAGCTACGCCACTAACTACCACTATAAATATTAAAATACCAATTCACTAGTATATTAGACATGTTAACTCAATTCTATTTCGAGGTACCTTTTGATAGAAGATGGTTGACATAGTCGATATTACGTTCCCGATATAGGTGACCCGGACGTGATATGACTTTGTCAACATCAATTGATGGTTCACATTTAATAGTTGATTTGCTTATAAAATAGCTCTAAAAAATCTGGTGAAGTAAATACAATTCTCCCACATATTAAAATAAATAAAGAAAAAAATGAGCGAAAAATAAATAAATAGCATTAATCAATAGTGGAATTCATCGAATTCTATCATAGATAAAATTCTGGAAGGGGAGCAGTGGTGAGTAATGAGTGTACTTCTATAACCATTACATCATGAGCTAGAACAAGGGTTACACCATGTCTGTTCTTCATTTCCTATTTTACTCCCTTCCACAATCTAATTAGATGCATGGAAAGCTAATACCACCAATACATTGCAGTTAGGAGTGGGCAAAATCTTTACTAGAACCAATTTTTGCAATGTTTCCAAGACTAGTTTCCACAAAGAACTGTGATGTACTGTTTAGTTAGAGAAGAGACTTTTCTGCCAAGATAGTGTGTTTTGCTATTAGTAGTGGTTTTGTAAAAAAGTATATGTAAATATTTATTTAGTAATCAAGAAGACCTGTTTAGTGCGCATTTCCACAAAATTTCTTGTTTCTATGTTCATCCTTTTTCAAATTAGACTCAAAAATTAGGTTGTAAGCAACTGATAAGATATAAGAGGTGATAAGATATTAACTTGAATCGTCGTTCCCATGAGAATCTAATTATTGTACATTGACAGTATATATGGACAAAACTATGATAATTTGTCTTGACTGTCCCGTCCTTAACAAAACATTTTTTTTAATGTAGAGGCTTAAAATTGTTAATATCTTCTCAAATCAGAAATTTTGTAAGAACATCTGAGAAATTATGAAAATATTTATATGTTACCGGCAAAGTATGAAATCCGGCATTGTATAGAATGCCTAAAATTAGCCGGCAAAGTACGAAATGATTTATATTTCACACATTGCCTAGGCATTCTATAGAATGCCAAATGAGAAACCGGCGAAGTATAAAATACATCTCCGATTCGTCTAAATGTCATTCAGAAATGACAAATTCAAAACGTCATCCGATTTGATATTAATTTATACGTTGATATAATTAATTTATTCGATATTTTAATACTTACTGACGATAGATTACATTTATTTGATATTTTAATACTTACTGACGATAGATTAGAAAAAACATCAGTGTTTGGAGTATCAGGCAAATATATACCGGGCAATGGCACTTGTCCTTAAAAAATATCAGTGTAGGGTATACCGGGCAGTGGCACTGAACCTTAAAAAAACATCAGTGTAGGATATACCGGGCAATGGACCTAGTATATATTTCGAACATTTACCAAAGGTCTAGTCATACTAGGTCTAGCTAAGTGCCATTGCCCGGTATATCCTACACTGATCTTTTTTTTAAGGTCAAGTGCCATTGCCCGGTATACTCTACACTGATGTTTTTTTAAGGTTCAGTGCCACTACCCGGTATACCCTACACTGATGTTTTTTTTAAGGTCAAGTGCCATTGCCCGGTATACATTTGCCCGATACTCCAAACACTAATGTTACTTTTAATCTATCGTCAGTAAGTATTAAAATATCGAATAAATGTAATTATATCCACGAATAAATTAATATCAAATCGGATGTAATAAATATTTCGCACTGTGATTGTCAACATTCAGCTGTGAAAGTCAACAACCACCGATTTTGGTCATTCACAGTAACAACATGCACATTATTTACATAATAACTTCATCAGGATGTTTGTTTCATACTTTGCCTAAATAGCATTTGGCATTCTATAGAATGCCTAGGCATTTCATACAATGTCTAGGGAAAGTATGTAATACTTCTCACATTTCATACTTTGCCTAAAAACATCCGGCATTCTATACAATGCCAGCATTTCATACTTTGCCGGTAACATATTTATACATCAAAATTGAATCTGGAAAAGAATTAAAAGCATCAAAAAATATATTTTTTTTATCATTGTGGAGAGAGGGGAATGTCAAAACATATTAATTATCTTGGTTTTGCTTTTATATTAATGGTAAAGTGAAATATTTTGATAAAAAGATTGTTATAATTTTTTTTCAAGCCAATTTCAGTTTCGCTATATAAGTCAAAACAGCAAAATTTTTTCCCCCAACACAAGTTAGGTCTTTTCACTAGGAAATGGGCTTCCTTTAAAGTAAGTAAAGGGTGCACGCGCGTGACATTCTTAAATAATCGATAAAAATTTGATTTTAAAAATTCAAAAAGTTTCAAGCAATTCAGGCCTCGTCGTCCATCGAAGAAAAAAAAATCGGGTCATTAATTTTTGAAACAGTATATAAATACTACTTTCAAAAATGGTAAACGTTCAATTATATATATATATATATATATATATATATATATATATATATAAAATGCATAATATTTTTCATTTTAAAACTATTTTATTTAGATCATAAAGTCTTAAAACTTTCTTGCACAATTTAAATAATGGAGCGCTGAACAATTCCTAATAGCTTAATATCTATACAGAAAATTTTACCGTTGCATTAACAGCATAATTTAGTCACTATTTTTTCATAATAGCAATCATATTTGATTGAGATTTTTAATCTAGTAAAGATTTTTAATCTTTAAATAATTTTAAAGTAATTTTTTCAATTATCTTACAGAAAAAAAAAAGAAAACTAATAGTAATTTACTAAATGATTTCCTAATTCGCCATTTAAAAATTCTTTGATAAAATTACTGAGGTGGGTTTGTTGCTGGATTGGTTGAAAATAATAAATAATTGCATGAACTTGAATTCATCATCTTAAAAATTTGAATGTGCAAAATTTTTACTTAAACTATGAAATTTTCATTATTAATTGAAATAAGAAAATGTTGAATTTAAAATCCTTGTTTACTTTGGTAGAATATACTAGTCATCTGAACGTTCGTCTTTTATGTTATTTTTTAAATCGTTTACAAAAAAATATTTTTTTTATCTTTAATGTGTCCGGTGGGTGCATGTGTTAATTAAGAACACTATCATATTGCTCATTTCTGGCATAAAGTCTCGCTCTACACCCTTTTACTTTCCAGATGCAAACCAAGCTGTCTTATTCTTTAGATCTCCATGAAAATAATACAAGTATTTACTTATCGTGTTTCAGGATTTTTTTTCTTCCAAACTTTGAATTGTGAAAAAAATATCTCCATGTTGTATCTCCATTCTCCACTAAATATACTATATTGACAACACGTGGTGGTACAATCTTTAGGGGTTGCTGAAGAGAACTAAAATTTGAAACCTGTTTCATTCGCCAAATGTTTGGCGATGGACATTAGTTAAAATTCAAGAGTCCCCACTTTAAAAATTACATTTTCCCCTTTGACATAGTGCTGGATCATATCTATTGTTATGACCCTCTACCCCACCTTCAGGTTAGAATATCCGAGGCAGGCCCGTAGCCAGGGGGGGGGGGACCGTCGGGACATACCCCCCCCCCGAAATTCTGGGATTCAAACTTTTTAGTCTTTCTTTGAGCCTCTCAGTAAAAAGAAAAACAAAAACTGTCGAATCAAACCTTTTCCCAGTACACCACCTTCGCTAGTGCATCATCATCACTCGACCTTGTGGCTCATCTTTCCTTCGGTTAGACTACTCCCCCGAAGTCAATTGTTTTTCAGCATATTAAATGATGCAATTTCCGAATCTACGCAGATTTCATTGACATAGAAAACCTCATGGGAGAAATGGAAGTATGAGCATCAAAGTGGAACCTGCTTGAACCCCTTAGTAGACCAGATACGGCACTTTCAGCAATGGAAGAATGTGACAGTATCTTTTTCCCAAACATTTATTGCTTGTTATCAATATTGGCTACGTTGCCAATCACAACAGCAACTGCAGAAAGAACCTTTTCTACTCTTAAACGCGTAAAAACAGCAACAAGAAATGTTACTAAAGAAGAAAGGCTGACAGGGCCAACTTTATGCAGCATATTTCGGGATATTCCGGTTTGTCCTAAAAAAGTAATCGAAAAATTTTTTTCAAATCCCCGTCGCATGTCTTTGTAAACTTTGTTTACAAATTGATTATAATTATTATGTAATATTAATTGAAAAATAATTATTATGTAATATTTTTTAATTACTAGTTTAACTTTTGCAAACAGAATAAGCAATATTTGTTACAATGTTTTCCCCCTACTTTGCATGTCTGTAACTGTCCTTGCTTCTTACCATGCATATCCCCCCCCGAAAATATATCCTGGCTACGGCCTTGATCCGAGGGTAAACAGGCCTGTCCCCCCTATTGCTACTAAAAGTAACCTTGATGTTTTTGTTTCATCCCTGATTGAATTGTGACCAATGAAAAAGTTCTCCATGTATGATAAATGAATAATTAAATGACTACGTCAATAGACAGTTAGGCCATATGTGTGAAAAACTAACAAAATAAGCTACTCATGGAAATAAAATACGTTATAAAAATTTTTTTGATTGCAATATTTTGGAAGCTCGTATGTGTACAGTGCCCAAAATGAAAAATGGATTAGTCTAAATAACTTTTGATCTAATGATAGCATCTTCACGTTTTAGACTCAATCTTAAGGCCTGGTTTCTTAGGACCGGACGCCGTCAGCTGGAAATCAGCGCTAACCTCTGATTGGTCCATTTGTGAGTTTGATAGTATACGTCATCGAGTTCAAGATGAGCGTTCGATGACGTACACTATCAAACTCACAAATGGACCAATCAGAGGTTAGTGCTGATTTCCAGCTGACGGCGTCCTGTCCTAAGAAACCAGGCATTTAATGGTTCAAGGATGTGACCTCAAATATTATAGTTAATTAATGGAGGCGATATTTTAAGTTACAAAATCAGACGTAAAAACGTACTTTATCTGAATAAACATACCTTTTTTTCGACGGATTTGGACCCCCACGATATAGCGGGTAGCCATAATCTAGGAAATATGGTCTCAATAGTTTGGCCAGGAGAGCAGTTCAAAGTTAGATCCCCATAATGTTAATTTTAGTTTGTGCGTATTACACTATATCTCGAAAACTTTTCAAACGAATTGAAAAACTATTGCTATAAGCTATTGTTATAAAATTCTATTATTTGTTATAATATTACTATTGTTATAAAATTCGTTTATCCAAAAGACAATTCCATGCCAAAAATAATTTTTAGTAAATATTTATTATTTTTTATTTAATAATGGACCAAAAATGTTTGAGTAGTAAGTTATGAATTTTTTACACCGTTTTAAAGAATGCAGTTTTACGTGGCAAAATTTGTGCAAAATCGGTTGAATAGTTCCTGAGAAATTGCCCATGAAAATAAAAAAGTCGTATTTTTAAAATTAAAAGGGCAGTCAGTTCATTATGAGGCAGCGCCCCTAGTACCGTACGATGACATTTTCGATCATGAGTTGCTATTTTCAATCCTTATGATGAGCCCTACCCCCTCTCCGAGTTTGTACGTAGAGTTCAGAAACTCCCTGTATAGTTTAATTGTTCATTTGCGATTTGGAACTTTTTTAAACACAAGTTATTTTTTTAATAATTTTATATCCATTTGTGTAAGATTGCGATTTCTTGTAGATCGATGTCATATATTTTGAGACAATGCTTTTATTTTATAAGGATAGTTTTTATCGATTATTATATCAATAAATTAATGCCCAATATTATAAACGGAATGTTCACGATGAAATCAAATTTTCTAGGGAAATAATTATCATCGTTGCAGCTGCAAATTTTTTTTTCTCTATTTATTATTAAAGTCTGTATTCATATTTTCTAGACATAAAATAATAGTAATAAAATGAAAATTATTTTTCAAGTTTTGTACAACTTACAAATTATTGTATAATTATTTGAAACCCGTCTTGATATATTTTATTTAATAAAGGAAAGTGCCTTGATATATTTTATTTTATCAAAGAAAAATATTTCGAAGCTTTTTTTGTATTTATTTTCTAAAACAGGTGTATTTTTGGAATCATTTTTTAATTTTTAGTCTTATATAATTGTAAATTGAATCTACACATTAATTAAAAAAAAAATGTAAGTTCATTATTTTAGAGACTGCGGCAATAGCAGGAAAGAGTATAACCGTGAAAGTTGATTTTAATTTTAAAATTAAAACTACAGATTAAAAATAGTTATTTTAGCTGTACTATACTTTAAAAAAATATATTTTAGTATAATAGAATTACTTTAAAGCTAATTAAACAATTTTTTCTCCAACTATATCCAATAATGTATTAAATCTATTGGAATTACTTAAGCTTTGCCTGACAGACTTATTCTGTTTTGAAGGCGTTGTCTTTACCAATCATAAAATTACGCAGTTGTTTGTATAAAATTTGATTAGTGATATTGACTCGAAAATTTCCCTTAGGCGAAATAGATCAATGTCCTAACAATATGAAAGGAGAATATAGCATAGTCGAACTCATTTAAAATTATCCATATTTTCTACGATTAATTTTCAAAATTCATGTAAGAAAAGTATATTTTGTTAGCGAGTTGTTGCATTAAATATTTTTATTTGAAAATAAAGTTTATTGCTCTTTCTTATCCTTTTTAATATTTTTTAAAGGATGGTTCAAAAAATGTAATCTTTCTCATATTTTAAAGTGTTATTATTTAATTATGAAAAATATTGTAAGCCACTAAGAAGTTCCAAAGGCATTATTTAAAGAAGGGACTATTCCCCCTTAGTTTTAGAAATTTGTAAAAAAATGACTCATTTTTTACCCTTTTCAACTAGATTAAAAATGTTTTTAAGGCATTTTGATCTTCTTGTTTACTATTTGGTGAGTCAAAGTGACTTATTTGCCCATTTTTGGAAAAGCATTTGTTAGCTGGCTTATCATACTGTAGTTTTGACTTGCAACCAAAGTTTCGTTTCGGAACTAACCAACGAGTGATAAAAAATTAGTCACCCTTAGAGAAATCATGAAAAAGATCATTTAATACCGTGTAACACCGCCTTTAGATTTGATGACCGCCTGGATTCGGTTAGGAAGTGAGCCCACAAGGTTTTGCAAGTACGTCGAATCAAGTTTAAGCCCCTCGTTGAGGATTTGATCGCGCAAATTCACCAAATTGTGAGAATGCTGATTTTGGCGTTTTACCCGTTGTTCCAACATGTCGCTCAAATTTTCAATGGGGTTCAAATCAGGTGATTTTGCTGGCCAGCCGAGATGTAATTGAGTGTCTGAGTGTTCATAAAACCAGTCCATATACTTCCAGCCCCATGAACTTTGCCGTTGTCATCTTGAAAAATAGGGGTATCGACAACACACTTTGCATGAAGAGGGTGACTGAAAGGCAACTCCTAATTGTCCAGAACTTTCAAATAAACATGTTGGATCTTATTAGTGGCCCTCTCAGTTAGGAGCCCAATCCATAATAAGAAAAACACCCCCCCCCCCAAGTCATGACAGACCCACATCCGGCTTGAACCTATGCTTGCACACAGTCAGGATGAAATGCTTCATCTGGTCTGCGTTGCACTTGCAGACGTGCGTCTTTTGAATAAATGCAAAAACGTGATTCGTCAGACCATATTACATTTCGCCAGTCAGCAACTGCCCGTGTTCGGTGACTTCTAGGCCACTGAAGTCGCGCAGCTTTATGTGCAAGTGCGAGCAATGACCTCTTACGAGATGTTCGACTCCATATGTTCATTGCATGCAGCTCCATTCGCAATTTTTTCTCACTATAAGACTGGGATGGATCTTCATTTAGTAACTGAAGTAATTCCTGTCCAGTTTGGAAGCGATTTTGATTGAAAAGTCGTGAAACGCGTCTCCGGTCACTTTCATGCAGGATCTTTTTCCGACCACAATTCTGACGGCGTCTTTCGTGACCACGTATATTACACTACTGCTTGTAGACACGTTGAACAGTCAGCTTTGAAGCGCCAAGAAATCCAGCAACTTTATTCACCATATGACCATTGGCACGGCTAAACACAATTGCCCCCCTTTTACCACTCTATCACATCTTTGCTCTTATCCATATTTACACACAGTTTCCGCTTCAAACAAAAATATCTCACTGATAGCTACTTGTCTTTGATCAGGTTGAAGCAGTGTGCATGCAGTTGAGCACGTCACTTGACCACTGCGCCATCTAAAGAAGCCTAAGGATTCATCGGTGTTTGCGCACTAGGGTGACTAATTTTTTTGTCCGGTGAGCTTATATATCGTATCGTATATCTTACGTCCCAATTACAACGGTCAATTTTATTTCGTATATCAGTTATTGCATACCTGCAAACATTGGAGAAATAAAATGACGGGGATTTTACTAGCGACATTCTTTAGGCTACGAGTAAAGTTTTGATACATCATGCATAATCATGGAAGTCAAAAAGAGAAATTGGAAATAATATAAGCACTTACATTTAGTGAAGTAAAAGATATCTATATAAATCTTAATCTAAAGAAGATTTTTTAAACCATTATTTATAATTACTTAAACTATTTTATTTTATAACTGTCGTTGAACAGCCGACTCAATTTTGGGTTTACGACTACTAACATTCAACTCCGTAGCCTTGTAATTTTGAACCCGATCCAGAAGACAAGGAAAATTCTGGTACAAGTATTGGAAGAAATTTACCTTCGTGGAGGACTTTTTGATAGAACTTATTCACATTTGAGTTACATGGAGAGGAAAATCACGAAAACCTCCCACGGTAAGTCTGACGGCAAGGGGACTCTAACTCAAGATCTGTCTACCACTGAGGATGTTTAATGTCAGCACAGTGCAAGTTGGATTTGAAATTCATATCGACCATTCATCTCTGGAATTCAAACCCGGTTCACTTCATTGGAAGGCGAACGCTCTATCCCTTGAGAGCCATCTCGGCTAGACTTAAACACTCAACATATTACAATACTGCACCATTTATTGAGGAATAAGAGAAGTATTTTTGCCATCAGTGGATATACTATCAACAAAAAAAAATGTTTTTTTTCAAATTTCTTCAACAAATACGAAGAAATTTGAAAATATACAGGTAAACAGGAGATAATCGTAAAATACAGGAGTCTTCGTTAAAAAACAGGAAACTTGGCAGGTACGTTATTGTCTTATTTCGCATTATTATTTTACAAAATTTATTCGCGTTGCAAGCTTTAAAAATATTCATAATAAACTAATCCAGTGCAAGTATATTGTTATTTTAATTTGATAAAAATGAAAAATAAATAGACAATTATTCGTCTTTCAAAACAACTTTAAAACACGTAACAGTTTTTATTTGCATCTTTAAACAGAATTTTATTTGCATCTTTGAACAGATTATAAAAAAAATTCACTATCACAACGCTCGAATACACTATCTGGGGCGAAGACGGGTTCTAAGGGCTTGATTGACCTCCTCTTCTCCTTAGTTTTGTATGAATGTACTACGATATTTTCCGTTTCTTTATATTATTCGTATTTAATTGTCACCAATATTTTCTGAAATTTCCTCGACGCTTTCTTTTGGAACTATGTTCAATGTAGTTTTCAGTTCCATATAGTTTCTTAACTTAAAAGTTTTCAATCTGTTTGAAAATTAAGACCGAAACTTTGAAAATTAAGATTTCTATGATTCCACCAGCTAATGGTGAAAGCATGCGAAATGTTGCCATAGGTAGAAAGTTCTGCTCTACGCCACCTGTAGCCCATTTCGATTGCGAATATTGGCCTGGGACCAGGGCCGGATTAAGCTATAGGCACACTAGGCACGTGCCTACGGCCTACGAAATTCAGGGGCCTACGAAAAACTTGGGAGATAAACATTTGTTGACAAAAATAATTTAGCTTTGAAAACAACAAGTGTGTTTTTGCACAAAATTATGAAGATACAAATAAAAAAATAATATTTTTTGGTAGTTAATTATTTTGCAGAATCTTATGATCTAATATATTACTTTTTTTTGCGATTTTTGGATTCAACGAAATCTTGTATTATGCTGTCGAATTCCAAACTACGCAAAATGTCGTATTCAATAGACATAAGTGCGAGTGATGCCAAACGATCTTGATTCATTGTTGAACGCAAATAATTTTTTATCAATTTTAATCTGGAGAAAGATCTTTCTCCTTCTGCATTTGATCCAAGAATCGACAAATATATTCTTAATGCAATGTGAACGTTAGGAAAAGTATTCACAAGTTTATTTTTAATTTGAGCCTTCAACATTTCTTGTGCAGATTTATGTTCATATAAATTTGAAAATAGTAACAACTCATCTACAAAGTTTTTCTCTAAATCGGATGAGTAAATGTTCACCAAATTTTGCGCTTTTAGTTTAATCTCAGATTCTGACAAATTTTTGTGTAATTTCCTTGTAATTCGGGTTCGATAAAACATCGATTAATGACACTTTTTGGTCGATCCAGAAAACTGGGAAATTCAGACATCCGGGATAGCGATGGTCCCGAGCATCCCAGATAATTGGTTCTCTACTGTATAAATATTTCTCGTAATTAATCTCACTATCAATTTCACTGTTTTCTTTGCTGGTTTGTTGTTGTATTGTTGACGTGAAGTGTTTACATAGTTATCGATCGAACTAATCATAATGGTATTATCGATATCAACTGCAATATCGGCAGTATGTCGGTATTGCAGATAAAGTTCAATAAACAAATTCGTAAATTAAAATCCATATTAATAAAAATGTTAAAAAAAAATATGCAAGAAAATTTTAGCATATATTTTGAAAAGAGGGGAGGAGTGGGGGAAGGAGGGGAGGGCCCAAAAACGGCTATGCCTAGGGCCTACGAAAGGTATAATCCGGCTCTGCCTGGGACTTAAGCCATAGCCACGGAGAGTCAAGGCCTCTCAGTAGATTTGTGACGTCATCCTCTGAAGTGTTAGCGAAGCATAAGATAAAGCAGTATTTAGATTTGTATTAAGAGAAAACTATAATAAATAGTTCAAACTTTTGAGTGACGTAATATATTTTTGCTTTGGCTAATTTAATAGCACTTAAATGCTTTTTAAGTGGTGAATTTTTAACTTTTTAAGTTACTTATAAAGTTATAACTCAATAAAATGAACATGTAGGACTGCTTGATGCTTTTCAATAAATGAATAGAAATGAAGAAATAGAATTGGAAAAGAAATAAAGAAATAAAATTCTATTCATTCAAATGAATGAATAGAAATGAAAGAAATAAAATTTAATAAGAAATTTTTTACTTTTAATTTTTAAATCTTGATTCAACATAACTATTTTTAATAACAAAAGAATAAACTTTATTTATGTGTATAATTTATTATTTTCTAATATGTAATTAAATATTAGATTTAATCATATGAAAATAAGAAATGATACATAAGGAAATGGATACGAGACAAATAAAAATATGTTATATCATGACAGAAACGAGACAAATAAAGAAATAATAGTTTTTTTGGCACATTCATAAGATTTTCATTTTAAAATAAGTTCTAAAGAATTCTTTCAGAATCTTATGATATACATTCAAATTCTAAGTGGAAATGATATAAACATAAATACTGCAATTATTTACATGTAAATGACGCGTATAATATTCAAATAGTACAAAATAATTTTGTTAAGTAATAATTACATAGTAATGATTATAAAGTAATAATAATAAAAATATTATAAGTAATTTAGCAAAGTATTTCGATCATTAAGATTGTAAAACTTTAAAATAGTATTTATTATTTTCAAAAATAAATATATCTTTATTTACGATAAAAAAGTAAACTATTTTCAAATATTAAGTTTTTCTAACATATAATAAATTCATTGATGACAATCTTTCTCATGAGATTTGTTAAAAAAATATCCAAAAATAGAGATTCCTCTGGAAAATTATTAGTATAATGTAGTATTATTAGTATAATATTCTGAGCAGAAATTGTTCAATAATTAAAAAAATTTATTCACTGAAAAAGGCAAGAAAATATCGAATATTATTTATGTACTGCATTTGAAATTGTCTACAAGTTTTTGTTAAATCGTAATTTTTAAAAAAAAATCAGGATAAAACAAAAAATAAAAGCATTTATTAAAATTATTTTTCCTGTCACTCAATGAGATACATCTCATTAATATATTTTATATAAGATACATTTCAATGAATATTCTTATGAATATGCAATGCTTATTTATCTATTAGAACAATTTCTACAGTTTTGTGCAAAACCGAAAAAAAATATACATAATTATATGTACATCGAATGCACGCATGTAACATGCTTTAAAAAGTTTAATAATTTTTAAAAAGCTTATAAAACGCACTATTTTACGAAGTAGATTAGGCTGATTCTAAAAAAAATTATTACTTTAACAGAATTCGCATTCAAATAACATGCAAACACCAAAAAAAAACGATGCACGTGAAAAAATGTTCGTCTTTGCTTTAAAAATAACTGCCTTTTTGTCAAAAAATGCACATCGATTTATAAAAAACGTAGACAGAAAGATAAATTATTTTTTTAAAGTGTTATTTGAAAATTTTATTCAAGTAATAAATTATTTTTCAACACTTTTAACAATGTTTAGTTAATGTGACGCATTAAAATTAAATTATAATTTTTAATAACAAATTATAAAAGAGCAAAATTTTTTTTTTTTTAAGGTATCAGCATAAGATATCACAAAAACAATTAATCTGTATTCGAAAGATTCATACCATATGAAGCATGAACAACAGTTTCATTAATATTCATTTAAATAATAACACACAAAAATTAAAATGGCTAACAATGAATTAAATTCCTTTTTTATTAATTTGATTTAATGTATCGGAGTTTTTTTGCTTTCAAGTATGAATATCTATGAAATTTTACTCATATGATCGTAAGCTATCGTTAAGAATAAATAAGCTTTAAATGCCAATCAACAGTGTTATTAATTTTTCTTTCTTTTAAAAGTATAACTAAAGCTTTTTTACTAGTTTTTTTAAATAATAAAAATGTTAACTCTTTAATGACATCTTATATGTGTTTATATAAACATTTAAACAGTACAAATGATGTTTAAATTTGTTTTATTTCAAATCTAAGAGTTTTGCAAAAGTACCAATGTCTTGCTAGTTTCATATTCTAATATTCGCTAACAATAAACAATACCTAAAGCAATGTAATTCTCAAATACAACTTATTTCATTATTTAATTAAAAAGCTTATTATTAAGTCCGCAAAAACGAATATTAAAACATGAAAGAAAAATAACACTTACTCGACTATAAACGGTTATTTGATAACTGTCTTCCTTGATGGAATTAATCCATTTTTTTTAAAATTTCCTCTCTTTTCGGAAACGGAAATCTAAATACTGATACTTTAGGCTCATTTTTGTAGTTCCCTTTACATCTTGGAACTACACACGCATATGGCATTGTTAAAAGTTGTAAAATAATGCAACATATATTCTTTTAAAATCGTTCAAAAAGACACATCCGACGGACAAACGAGACTGATAGTTAATGAAGGACAAATATTTGAAATTGGCAGCTATTCGCATATCACCACAGTATGTGACGTCACTAAAAGACCTTGATGATCTTGTGGTGACCCATAACTATTTTTCCTTTTCTTTATGCGTCAATCACAATTTTCACGAAGTGAAATTTTTAATTTGAAACTGAAACCCAAAATTGGGAACTGAAACTAAAATCTGTCTATCAAAATTCTAATCCAATAATATAATTTCTCAAATTAAATCTAGCCAATCATTGCACATTAAAGGTGTGGCTAATTCATTTCTCTGGTGAGATCCGAACCGAACACAGCATCTTTTCTCTGCTAAAACTCATTGCAAACGGACGTGTAGTCCTATCTCTCATAATCTAATTATTTTGCCGTAGCGTATATGTTTGTGATGTGGTTAATAAAATCTTAATGTTTAACCTGTAAACCTTCTGATACTTTAAGAGTACCTACACACCAAAATACCATAATCTCAACGGCCTTATTTCTCGGTGGCTATGATTAAGCATGCCACTGCAGTTTGAAGACAACTGAGCAACAGTTTGCAAGTTTTGCAAAATTTGAAAATTGAAATTTAATTTTTTTATATTTTCGATCGCAACACTCGAATACGCCATCTGGGGAGAAGACCGGTTCCATGTCTAGAGCTTCACCTCTTTTCTCTCCTCCTCTGCTCAGATGTATGGGAATGTATTATGATGTTATGATTTCTCCTTCCATAATATTTTTCGCAATTATATTGCGAAATGTGCAGAAATATATTTTAAAATTTTCATGAGGCTTGCTTTAAACACTATGCTTAATTCAATTTTGAGTTTCACATAACTTCTAAGCTTAAAAAAATGAATCAGTTTGAAAGTCAAGACACAAACTAACGTACTTTCAACTCTCATGACACACGCTAATAGTGAAAGCATGCCTTGTGTTGCTATAAGTAAGGAGTTCTGCTATGCATCATCTATAGCCCATTTCAATCGCCAATAATAAATGTTTATCAGTACAACATTTTCCGAAAAATTTATCCATATGTTCAATAACTATGTCAATTTATATAAGGAATGTACGGAATTAATAGTTTCAACTTCATAGCAATTTGGCCGTAGCTAGAGCAAATCTTTATAGAAGACCTTTCGAGTTAAAGTTAAGATTGCACAAGAAGATAACTATGAAATTTTATTATGGTAGACGCCGTGCTATCGGATAGGGGTTTATAGGGTCCACTTAGATCTGGAAATATTGTACAAAAAAAAAAGCAGAAACGAACAATTGATTTTCAAAAATTTAGGAGAGTCGGGGAATGATAAGCATATGACAAACATGAGTGCTTCCAACAACCAATTGCTATTTGAAACATTGGGTGGGAACATAGTGTTCAAAAAAGTAAAGTTAAATCGTGGATCATATCCATGTAAATAAAATCGTAAGAAAGAACAATATTTTTGATGGTGATCTTTGAGAGAGTGGAAAAAGCAAAAAGTGAAATTAATATTAAGGAATTCAAACTTTCGACAGCTGTACTGCCTAATTTGGACCATATTTTCCGAATTGCGGCTACCTATATAGTTTGATTTCCAGAATTCAATTCGTTAAAACTGTATATTTATTCAGAGAAAGTACGTTTTCGTGTCTGATTCCTTAACTTAAAATATTTTATGCACTAATTAATTAGCTTATTTGAATTTAAGCTCTCGAACCATTAAGATTGAGTCTTTAGTACATGAAAATCCGTCCATGATGATTAAATCAAAGGTTATTAACGTGTTCGCCTTTTTATTTTGGGCACTACACACAGTATCATTTAGGCAGGTTCACTGGTTATTTTGCTATATTTTAAGAAATTTATGCTCATCAATATATGCCTTTTGTAACATGACAAACATTTAATATGTAGTCTAGTTTATTTCAAGCATGCTTTTTAAATATCGTTATTGCTGTGTATCTTCGGAATCAAAGTCATAAATGAATTTAAAACCAACGTAGTCAAGGTAATAAATGAATAATAAGGTAATTTAGAATTCAATAACTTGCCCACGCCAGAGCTGAATTTAGATTTAAGAAAATAGAAACTGGCTTTAAAATTTTAAATCTAGTGACAATTGTTATTCGACCTTTCTTAATTATTCAATCCAATAGAAATTACTTCTTATTTCTTTGTTCTTCTTTTCGTAATTTTAACCATGGTGTTTTATGAAATTTTTAGTCTTTGCTATATTTACTTTTGAAGTCTTATATTATTTCATGGAATTTTTTAAAAATTTTAATAGTAAAATTTCAACATTAAAAAATGTTAAAATATGTTCGCAAAAAAAGGAAAAACCCCGCAAAACAATAACTTTTGATTTAATGATCGGAATTTCACGTACTAGGACTCACCGAATAGTTCACGGGGTTAATCCCAAATATGCTGCTAATTACTTTATGCAGACGATATTTTAAGTTACGGAATCAGGCACATAGACGTCTGCATAAACAAGCCTTTTTTTACCGATTTGGAGTTTTTATCCTCTAAGTAGAGGGGGTAGTAGCAATCTGGAAAACATGCTCTCAACAGTATTGTTAGTAGAGTGGTCCAAAGTTTGGAACCCTTAATACTTTTTGCGTATTTCACTACATCTCTAAAATTTTTTTAATGACTTGTAATATTTTTGCTCGTTTTTTTTCTTCGTTTTCTTAAGACAACGCCATAGAAAATATAATTTTTAATAGTTATTAATTATTTTTTTATTATTTTCTTTAATAATATAAAACAATAGTGAATTGTAAGGAAGGTATACAGCTTTTTTATATCATTTTAATGGTAATTAAATGGTAAAATACAAAATTTGAATGAATAGTTTATGAGAAATAAAATTTTAAAGAAATCGCATATTTAAAATATGTTTTCTGAGGAATTATTCGAAAAATTTTGTATAAATTTTGTATTTTGCGATGTAAAATTGCAATCTATAAAATTATGAAAAAATTGTACCCCTTACAATTCAAATTTTTTTAACTATTATCATTAAGGAGGAACAACACACTAGAAGGCTGTATGAAAAATGGATTTTTTTAATAAATTTTGAAGCAATTATAATAAAATTAATCCAGAGTATGCGCATTGTGTGCTAGTTTCTAAAAAATAAGCCAACTCGATGGAGATTCAAAATGTGGTCTCAATTCAGATTAAGGAACGGTTATCTGTACGAGTTTGACGTGTACCCTGGAAAGAAAAAAGAAACTGAATATGGGCTTAATGCATCAGTATCAGTTGTCAATCAAAGTTGATAGGCATTTGTGCCAAACTGTTCTTTAGCAATTTTTTTTTTTTTTTTTACAAATTCTGAGTTGCTAAAGATTCTTAACACTAGAAAGACTGAAACTTAGTATATACCTATATTGCCCAAAAGCAGTCAAAATGACAGGATTGTAAAAGAATAAATTATATGTAAAGAAAATTGTTTAAAACTAACTTTTAAAATTTTTTATATTCTTTACAGTTATATAACAAGTTATTAGTAAATATTAACAATAAAAAGATTATATGTTGTGCAAAATTCTAAGAAATTGCATCATTATATACATCATTTTTCTAATTGAAGTTAAAAGCATTCAAAATGACTTCCTTAGGCAATCTAGTGTTAAAGGTATTTGCTTGTGGTACCATTCAGTGTGATCGAAAGCATTTACCAACAGATTTTAAAAAAAAGATAGAATCGGGGTAAAATCGACTGCAGACAATCAGAAGGAATATACATCACCAAATAGATGGATCAGTCCTGCTCTTTTTGATGATTAGAAGGCCTGATGATACGGTGACAATCAAAGGCAGAAAAAAGGGTAAAGTGGAAAAGAAAAATGTTCATACAAGAATATAACAATTTCATAAGTGGAGTTGATATCATGGACCAAAAGAAAGTTTCTTATGGGATTGGTACCGGCTTCAGTTATAAGTATTATTTACGTCCATTTCATGACCTATTGGATACTGCTGCAAATAACGCTTATATTATTTTCAAAAAATTGAACTCAACACAGAAAGTTTAAAGTATTACCTTTCGGTGAAAAATTTCACTAATATTGAAAGGTGATTATTTCATCAGAAAACACCCGTTACACTCATATTTAAATCGTCATTGCACAGATCAAGTTAGGGCACACTATGAAAACTTAATGAGACTTTTGTCAAATACATCAGAGGTAAGGACGAGATACAAAAACTGTTCGCAAATTTTTTAGAAAAACGAACAAATATATTTTGCATTTTCTTAAAATGTATTTCTGTCTAACAACTAATAACAATTGTTTTAAGAAATTCCATGAAAAATAAACTGTGTGTATTGAAAATATTTATGTTATTTGCTTGATTTTTGTCCTTAAACTTAATTAATATCAATTTTTTTTATCTACTTTCCTCCTTTTCTAGATGAAGATTAGGACACCGATGTCTAGTAAAGATTTTTATCATTTACGCACACCGGTAGTCCTTGAAGATTTTATTTTTAGCGTCGATAGGGACGCCGGTATGCATCATGCTGTATTTATATGAACCATGCCTGTATGCACTAGGCTGCTGTATATGTACCATGCTATAAATATAACTATAAATTATTGAATTCATAACTATAAATTATTGAAATGCTAAATATGCTATTTTTTTCTTATTTTAAACAAAATTAAATCTAAATAATGAAAAATTAAGAAAAATTTGTTTATTGAAAATTCTGTGACAAAGGGTTTAAAAAATAGAATATATTTATATATATATATATATATATATATATATACGTATATGATACTATTCCATATTCCATTTAACCAGTAAATTTAGCTATTTTCTTTATCATTTTATTTATTTTTATTTCTTAAAAAAGTAATTGAAACCTAAAAAACAATAAAAAAAAATAATTAAAAGAAAATGTTGAATTAACTAGCGTTCAGTGACTATACATTAGCAGCTTTATTGTCTACGCCGGTGAAATGGAAAACTACCAAAAATAAAAATAAATTGTTATTTTTGTCATAATGATCGATAAAGATATATAATCTATAATTTAAAATTCGTTTCTTACTCGGAATCGTAAGAATTTTAATTAAATGAATTTGGTTCGGCAATATATTATAGATTTATAATTTTGAATAATAAAATGGATTATGTATTTAATCATAAAATGGTTGTGCACCGATCGTGTTTAAAATTCTTTAAAATCTACTAATGGAAATGCTTTCCTGGAAATTCAATTCCTTGAAAATGCTTCAAATTGGAAACTGGATTCTCCATAGGAAATAGAAAGTACATCGTTATTATTTCAAGAAGAATAATGGTCTATATTTAGTCTCGTGGCCTGAAGTAGTTGTCCTTTCCTTTTTAATCGATAGTCCTTTTTAAGAAAAGAAAAAAACAGCTACAGGTGTCTCAGGAAATTCTTTTCCCGACTTATTCTGCATCATTCAAAATGAATTCCAATTTTATTTTTCAACGATATATTCTTGTGGAAATATAATTTCCTCAAATATTACTATTTCTGCAATATTGGAGTTTTATGATTTTTTTTCTTAATAAATAAATTAATATAAGTTAATGGTAATGCATATGGTAAAAATAAAAACATTTTGTTCTATAAATATATTAGAAAAATATAAAAACGGGATAAAAAAAAATACGAATATTGAAATGAAAATTGAAGAAATGCAGAAAAGAAATGTATTCTTTAAAAAAATTATGAAATGACTTTTCATTTGACATGAAATTTTTTTTAAAAAAAGAAATATCTTTAATAAAATATAATTATATCAAATAGCTATCTATATTATTAAATTTATCAATGCTACTTTTCTGCTTGGTGCATGAATTAGAGTAAAATCAATATGAAACATTATTTTTATTTATTTCACTTAAAAAATTAAAAGCATTTCTAAGAACACAATTTTTGATTTATTGGATATCCAGGTGACAATCCGACCCTCTTGACCCCCATTGAGGGTGCTCATGTTCAGTTTGAAATAAAAAATGTGCAATATCGTTAAGTACATTGAAAATACTTATTAGTTTTAAATATTTTGGAATGTATACAGGGTGTTCGTTAAGATTACCTTTAAAATTTATTTTTATAGTCTTAATCAAGAATGAAAATATTAAAGTATACACAATTAGAGTTGTAAATTATTATTCAAGTGAGACAAAAACAAAATCGATATAGAAATTAGAAAAGTTACAGTAGAAAAAAGCGGGTATAATAAACATCAAGCAGGTTTAATGGGAGATTAAAAGGTTTCAACTCCTCTCTGTTTCCTCCCGCAACTAAATCTGTCTTGTTGCTTATTACTTTCGACCCCTGGTACGGTGATTTATCAGTTTTCGAAAGCATTTTTTATTTCTCTTTCCTTGAATATTAATCTGCAACTGCCAATGTGTATACTTTTGGTTTTCAATTTTGTTAAGTATTTAAAAGTACATAAAGGCAGTCCTTAAAGAACACCCTGTATATTATATTTTTATATACATTTGAGATAATTCGGTGGAAAAAGTTATCATTTTTGTTATTGGTTCATGAGGTCCTAACTTTCCTCAGCTCCTTTAAGAAGGCTCTACTTTTAAAGAAATAACTTTAGGGATGTAAAATTTCTAGAAAATAAATAACTAGAATTTCAATTAATTCTGCTATGCGGAGATCATCCTAATGCGATCTGTTATGATTATGGATACTGAGAAACGATCAAAGATTCACTGAAACGTGATGCTTTGTAGGAATCAATAGTACCTAGAATAAGTGGGCGATAAATGCTAGCTGAAATAAGTAAATTATTTTTAAAATTTTCGATGCATTTATTTATTTAAAATAGTACTATATATTTAAGTTTTATAATTATTTTTTGATTGGCAGCTTAATTATTGATATCATCATCATTATTAAAAATGAATTTAAAATACAATCTGCATATTCACGACAAATTTTAAAGAATTTATGTCATAGTGCTCAAAATAACTCGGTTGTTACGCATTCTAACTGTTAGAGGTGAAAATAAGCATTATCATTATTTTTATTGGCTTATAAATCTTTGAAACATCTGTCTGTTTTAGTGTTACTCCTACCACAATCCACAAGATTCTAAATAAGTACAACTGACAATGTGTAACAAAAATTTTGTTACGAAGTAACTTTATCACAATATTAAATCAAACGAAATTACATGTCATTAAATTTTTCGAATTTGTTTTTATTTTAAATTACAAAAAAATCTTTTTTTATGACTTAATTATAATAGCTCTGTTTCGATTACCAAGATAAAAGCTATAAATATATTACAAAAAGAGTCTGCTGCTCCATGCAAGAGTTTATATCTATCTCTCTCTCTCAATATATATATATATATATATATATATATATATTTAAGTTTCAACAGTTAAATTCTTATACAATTTCAAGATTAGAAATGCAAATTTGTTTTTTACTTCATTGTATAGAATTTGACTATTTATAATACCATGAGGAAAAAACTGAAATCGGCTGAATCGGCTACGAAGGATTCGATGGGACGATGTTGAAAAATATTGTTTCCTGGGAAACAGGACTAAAGTTTGGAAATTTCCTGTTGTTTCGAATGCAACTAGATAATATCAGCAAGCCTGTTTGGTGAAGCCAAGTGAATTTAAAGCAGAAGGTGCGTTTCTTGTTTTTCAGTAGAGCTATCTATGGGAGGATTCATTCATGCATCCATTGATTCTTCCACAGATTGTAATTTTGACCTGAATCAGAGAACGATCAATCTCCAATTCAGGACCCCCAGAGGTATCGAATTGTTATAGGAACTTGGTGGACTTTGTGACTCGACAGATTTAACATGCAGTCTTCGGCTGGTGGGGATCAAACTCACGACGTCTTGGACATTGCCTACTAGGCTAATAATTCGGTAGTGGTTAATATAATCGGAAAGTATGAATATTGAAAATATAATCGGAATGTATGAACATTGGAAGAGATTTTTTAAATACTATTTAAAAAAGCTTCCTAAAAATGCAAAAAATTTTGCGTGATGTCATACATTGCTTAAAGTTTTAAATATTTGAAAAGAAAGGATCTTATTATTTTTTAACGTTTCTTTGTTGTAGCATGAAGTGTCAAGAGTGAAGTTTTTAAAATGTTTGTTTGGAAATGAATTCGATGTTTAGTTTCTGTCTTTTATGTTTTTTTAGTGCTTATCTCAAAACTTCAAATGCTTTCATATAATGCAATTAAAAAAAAAAAAGGAAAAAAATCATGGTGAATTTGAATATTCTGTGTTCAAAGTTTTACATTAAAGAAAATAACTTTTCTTCTTGAAATCTCCAGAATAAAGTTTAAAAGTGTTTGTTCGAAAATTAATTCAATGTTTACATTTTTTCATTTAATATTTATTTCGCACTTTGTATCTCGATACTTAAAATGAATAAAACGTAAAACAAAATTTTTAAATTGTGACGACTGTTCATATTTTCAATTTTATATATTTCAAATATTGAATATTGAGACAATATTTTGAATTTTAAGTCGAAATGATGTTAAATTTTTAAATAGTGCGGATAAAATTTGAAGATGTTATCGAGCTCGCCGTTAGAAGATTAGGGATGATTTTTACGCCATTCATAGAACAATGGCTTAGATTCACAAATTTTCCTGCTATTAGTTAGAGATGTACCAGGTCCTAAAATTTTGCCGGATTCAGGAACCCGGTAAAAATTGAATCTTCTACCTGACCTATTCTGGGAACCCTGAAATTTTTTTATTTGTTACCCAGCCGATAAAGTTTCCGGTGAAATTTAGATTTACTACTTGACTGGCTCCAAGTAACCGGCTGGATATTTAAACGTTTATGCAAAATGATATAAAAATCATATAATTTTCCATCGAATCAATATTTTTGAGATATGGCTCTAAGGAAATAATTTATCATTATTTAGAAAAAAAATGACAAAAGTTTTTAATAAGCTAATCTAATTAACTCTTGCAACATTTTAAAATAGTCTAAACAAATTGTAATAAATTGAAAGTAATAAATATGAATACGTGACATTATGTGCTTATAGTTTAATACATTAATTCAGATAAGAAAATTCTGCTAAACGGAAACCGTAATTCTTCAAAATGGAAACAATAACTTTTTTATTTAACTTTTTTAAATTATTCCTTTTTTTTTAGTTTTCATATTTTGGAATTTTATATCATGAGCCGAAAAAAATTTTGTACTTTATTCTCTGACATTTATTTACGATAATTAGAACAGCCATTTAAACAAAGAGAGTGCTTCGTCATTCAATGAGTCCTGCCCTTACCATTAACCTACTGCCACAATGGCCGATTACCCAGACATGGGAAGGCAGGTAGTATGGTCAGGAAGATCTCCATATTAAAGTATAAACTATATGATATTTTGAAGTGTTGGGACGCTCTACCTGGCCTGCAATGTCCAAAACATTGACAGCGGAGGCTTTATGGTGTGAGACTTTTTGCTAAATGACCACACATTCCTCCCTCAAAATGGAATCCCATGTCTTTGAAGAGGTACTGTGACTAGTTCTATTTAAAAGTGGACGACAACTTGTGTCCATACAGAGCTTATCTGATCGAAAATTTTGCAGAAAGATTTTTACCTGTAGTATTTCATAATCAGATTTTCAGGCCTGAACTTAATAAAACGTGTTTGGAATGCTCTGACAACTATCCAAGGTTTGGAATAGCTTTGCTGAACAATTGGAGCAATTGTCACAGGAACTCTTAAACCGCCTTATTTTCAGCATGGAATAACGATATAAAGTCTGATAATCTGTTAGAGGAGACCATACTTAACTGTTCATACATATTTTATTTTATAACCGTCCTTGAACAGCCAACCTAATTTTTCGGACATACGACTACTAATGTTTAATTCCGCAGCCTTGTAATTTTGAATCCAATCCAGAAGACAAGGGATCTCCTGGATCAAGTATTAGGAGAAATATGCCCTCGTTGAGGACTTTTTGATGGAACTAACACACTTTTGTGTTACATGAAGAGGAAAACTGCAAAAACCTCCAACAATTAGCCTGACGGCAAAGGGGCTCTAACCCATGATCCGTTTACAACTAAGCATATTTTACGTCAGCAATGTGATCGGTGGAACTCGTATCGACCAGTCATCACTGGGTGTCGAACCCAGTCACCACATTGGAAAGCAAACGCTCTATCCCCTGAGCCATCGTAGCTCGTTTCCTGCATAGTTTTATATTTAATTTTGTTAACCATCGCTGAACAACCGACCCAATTTTGGGAGTACGTACGACTACCAATGTTTAATTCCGTAGCCTTGTTATTTTGATACAATCCAGAAGGCTAGGGAACAAGTACTGGGAATAATTTGCCTTCGTGGTGAACTTTTTGATGGAACTAACCCACATTAGCTTTACTCGGAGAGGAAAACCTGCCACAGTCTGTCCGACGGCAAGAGGACTCTAACCACTTTGAGTGAAGCATCCGTGAAATCCATCTTAGAGTAAAATTCATTTTTACCGAAATATATTATACAGTAATTTTTACAATAATATTTATTTAAACTGAGCGATTTAGTGATTTTACGGTAATTATTACTGTAAAAATTACGGTATATCATATTTTCTGTTGCGCAACATGTTTCGGTAAAAATGAATTTTACGGTAAAAAGTACCGAGTACCCGAATGCCAGTAATTTTTACCGTCATTTCATCCGGAGTTTTTACAGTGCAGTATTTCTCGTAATATGCCGTACTTGTTATATCAAGCTTTTACTGTATTTTGTAGGGCTTTATGATGCATTTATTTAGATATTTAAAATGAAAACATATTTAAAATGAAAGCATGAGAAAATCTTATACACAATTTTTTATTATTTTTTATTATCAAGTTGAATTTTAAAATTATCGAAATACTAGAAAAATTCTCCTTCAGAGACAACTGAGAAAAGTAAGAATAAAGAAATAACTAGTGAAACGCAATATTTTTTCCTCTAATTCAATAATTTTCAATAATTTTTATATTCCAAAGACAGTACAGATTTTTAACTTTTCTGCAGATTTTAGAATAGGCTTTAGTAATCGAATTTTTGATATTTTGAGTTCAAAGTTGACATTAATATTTCTTCATCCAAAATTGCAGGTTAATTACTGTAAAAAGATATTAATTAGACCAAAATGGCAGATCAATTGTATTTAAAATGTATCAATTAAAAAAAGAAGTATGTAAGAATAAAAATAGGTTTATCAGCTATAGTATCAAAGTTTTATTTCTCGTATTATACTAAGTAGATTTTTGTCTTATGGAGTAGGTATGCAGATAATTAATAATAGAAACGAGAATTAAATAAATTCAAATGTATAAAAATATATTTAAGCATTTATTCTTGAATATGCAGTCCCTGCCCATATTATTAGACTCTATGCAAAATTATAATTATCAAGTGATACGATACAGCTGTATTGTTTTTACCCGGGTTTACTCTTCTGTATCAATTGGTTAACATTGTAATTCAATGCGTTAAAAATAAATACAAATAGGAAGTTTATAAGTCTATAAAAAATCTCCTGAATAAAAACCCATTACATGTATGTGTAAATATAAAAGTATTGCCTATAAACTCGTGCAAATCATGTAATTATTAAAAAACTACAATGAGTCTAATAATTTGATTATAATATTCTAATATAATGCTTGATATAATAAATACTCTATATTTGTATAATATATCGCCTAATTTATCCTATCGTCAAATTTACATTATATATCATCTAATTTAACCAATTGATACATTAACTTAAACAAGTACATACCGGTTTCAGTCACATAAAAACAATAAAGCTGTCACCTGATAATTAAGATTTTACATAGAATCTTATAGTGCGTCTAAGAATTTTGCCTGGGACTGTATGCAATTTTTGTAGAGAACGAAAAATAAAAGAAAAATTGGAACACCTAAATAACTTTTGAGTTACTGGTCTTGAAAATACAAATTCAATTATAATGAAAAATTTATTCTGAGTTTAGTAAAATGTAGATTTGGTAAAATTGCCCCCAGCAATTCTTCTTTCAGTCAATTCAGCTTTGATTTATATTTGATTTAAGTGTTTTAGGCTAAGTATTTTGAAATATAGATGCTAAGCAATTTGCTATTAGTTCTTACATTTTTATTAATGTAAAATAATTATCTTAAGATTGAAAACGATGAAGTATATATAGATATAAGCAAACTTAAGAAAATATCAAAAGCTGGGGAAAATTTTATGAAATGTAGTGTACAAAAATATTTTACAATAATTAACTTCATAAAGGGTAGCTTTAAAGAATTTACTTCATAAAAGGTTGGAAAATGATATCAAAACATAATAATCTAAACCCGAACTGCAATTACTTTTTAAGAATGGATATTTAAAAATATCTCTAGATCGAGAATTCGTTCACGTAGCTTTGAAATAAAAGATGAATTTTATTTTCACAGTAATCGTCATCGTATTCTGTTAAAGTTTAAAGAATAAATATAAAATCGATTATTTCAATTTGAAACAAACAGATATATCAGGTTCTAATCGAAAAATAAAATGGTAAAGTTTCCAGTAGTTTAATTTAAATGTTATTGGCTCAAACGATTTTGTTTTCATCACAGTTTATTTTTTTACACCGTATGCAAAATATTTCGTTCGGCAAATCGTTTTACATTAAATAGCTGGTTAACAGCTTTGCGAGATTTGGCGAATGTTCTAGTCGGATCAATTTTTTCCGGGAATTTTATCCTTTTTTTCTTTTAATTCAAACTGCTTCAATCTTTTCACAAAATATTCCATGAATGGTGCTATGAAAGATAATTTCATTTTGTCAGTTAAGCAGTTCTTGGTACTCTTTTCATGTTGATTTTATAATTCGAAGTTATTTATTTCTTTTTCTCGGAGTATTTCTCTGGAGAATATCATTTTTCTTTCTCTAGTTTTTTTTTTTAATTCATCTATTGCTGAGAGAACTCATGATTAAGGATGTTTTCATCAAAATTTCGCATCTGACAGGTATTTTTCGTCCAAATTTTTTTTTTCTGGACAACCACATGCTCCCTCATTCACTCATCTGTTGGTCCAGCGACTGCGCGAAGATTCAGCTGCAACCAATGGGAGTGGATGTTCGAAATTCCTATCTCTGTGCATCTGCTGAAGGTCCGTTTTAAGATAGCGCAGGCATGGAAGGAGCGCACAATTTTCTGTGCATTCATCCAGTGTTAGTTTCATTCTCTGTTTCGGCGCTCCAAACTTAATCGCAGAAGGTAAGCATGCTTATTTCTCAACTTTTTCTACCGTCTAATCATAACAAGTTCTCTTCTTAATAGAATTGTATTATTTTTTGTTCTTTTTCATAAAATTTTCGATTGGATGCCGAGAAACAGGTTTTTCTTAAAAAAAAATTGTTAGAATATTTTGATATAGATATTTTTTGGTATAAATTAAGAAATTTTGCTATTGCCCGGTGGACACTTGTAGCATTTTTAACAGTGGTCACTTTTTAAAACATCTGGCCATTTTTTCAAAAATTGAAAGGATAAAAGAAGCCTGATGATATTAACAACGTAAGGCATTTGCTTTGAAAATTTTTTAAAATTATGATTCATTTCTCAGGTGAAGAAAAATTTTAAGAAGCAAGTGTGAAATAAACTAATTTTAAGAATATCATAAAATGTTTATAATAATCCCATAACCATTAAGAATAATACTAATACGCGTAAATTAATTTATTCTAATTATTACATATTCTGGAATTACTCCATAATATATGTGTATTCTCTAATTCTCTTATAATATATATGTAATAATAGTCTAATAAATAATTCTAATATGTGTAAATGCACATGATATGCATTTTTGACGAAAAAAGTGGCTATCGGGTGGCAGACAATATTTTTTTTTAATATCTCCATTTGTTACATGCAGTAGCTGGTGGTGACCGTTAATTTTACGCTTTAGTTTTTTGACACAAAAACGTAATGTTTAGTTAAAAAAATTCTTAGCTCAAAAAAGTTGTACAAAGTAAAATTTTGGAGCCTGTTAAAATAACATCGTTTTAATTTGCAGCAACCTCAATATGATGTTGAGTTGAATTATAAATTGCTGTTCTTAAACTTGGTTACATGATATTAAGCTTGAACAGAAACTTAGTTCAGTTTAACGCATTCTTTATTTTTTTATTTGATACTTAAAAAAACATGTTTTTCTTTAAAAAAAGTGTTAAAGCATTTTTATTTAAATGGTTTCTTTGATATAAAACAATGCTGTTCAATTTAAAAAAAAGTAAAAAGAAAACGCAAAAACGTAATGTTTAGTTAAAAAAAATAAATTCTTAGCTTAAAAGAACTGTTAAAAATATTGGAGCCTGTTAGATCATGATATCGCTTAAATTTGCAGCAACCTTAATATGGTGCTGAATTGAATCGTAAATCGCTGTTCTTAAACTTGGTTACCTGATATTAAGGTCAAGCTTGAACAGAAACTTGGTTCAGTTTAATGTGTTATTAAACTTTTTGTTTAATACTTAAAAACATGTTATTTTTTAAAAAAATGTTAAAGCATTTTTATTTAAATGGTTTCTTTGATACAAAACTATGATGTTCAATTAAAAACAAATCTTATCTTAAAAGTGCTTTTAGAAATTTTGGAGCCTGTTAGACCATGATATCACTTAAATTTGCAGCAACCTTAATACACTGTATAACAAAAAAATCGACGCTCCAAGAAGGAGTAGTCCGATTGAAACGAAAATTGGTGGATAGGAAGACAATGTACAGAATAGTAAATGATTACAATTTCAGAACAATTGAATAATTTATTGCAGAGTTACAGTAACTAGTTCAATAAGGTGTTGACCCGCCTCTAGCCTGGATACAAGCTGCCGCACGGCGTGGCATAGACCGATATAGCTCCCGGAAGGTCTTTTGCGTTATTTCCTGCCAAATTCGATCCAATTGTCGAACGAGGTCATCAACATTTCGTGCCAGATGTAATCGCCTTCCCATCATATCCCAGACATGCTCGATGGGAGAGAGATCTGGTGATCTGGAAGGCCAAGGAAGCGTTTGACAAGCTTGCAGACAGTTCATAGCAACACGTGCCGTATGTGGTCTGTCATTGCCCTGCTGAAAAACCCAGCCTAGGGTGCTGCAAAAGAAACGGTAGCAAAACATGTCTTACGATGTAGTCGACGTATCGCTGTGCAGTAAGTGTACCTCTAATGACGACCAAAGGGGTCCGGCTGTCAAAGGAAATGGCACCCCAGACCATAATGCCTTGTTGAGGGCCGGTGTGGCGTGCAATAGTGAAGGCAGGATCCGCCCCTCTGCCCTGTGCGTCTCCAAGCACGTCTTCGATGATCGTCAGGACAAGTTGGAAGCGGGATTCGTCGATAAAGACTATACGTCCCCAGTCGGCATCATTCCAGCCTGATCGAGCGTCGATTTTGCGCGTCTTAGTGCGTTTTTAGTGCGTCGATTTTTTTGTTATAGAGTGTATGATGATGAGTTGAACCGCATTTCGCACTTCTTAAACTTGATTACATGATATTAAGGTGAAACTTGAATGGAAACAAGATTCCGTTTAACGTCTATTTGAACTTATCAGCAATATTACGTCGTATTATGGTTTAAATTACCTATATTATGGTTTAAAGTTGAACCAATTTTTGTAAGAGTTTATTGTTAAATTATTTACAATTTGAAAAAAACAATTGAATACTTGAAGGAAAATGACAATTTTTTATGCTAAAAAAAGACCGAAAATAAAACGTAATTTAAATGAATTGTTGTTAGAAAAATGTTTAGATGCAAAGAAGTTTAAATTCCATAAACATCATTTTAATTGATATATGGGCTAGTCTCGTAAAATGTCTTGCATGAAAGATAATAATTTCAAATAAATTGTTAATTAATTTTGAAAAAATCAACAGCGACTTAGAGTAAGAATATTTTTGCAAATAAATTTTGTATTTTAGCGAAAGTTAATTAGCTACTTACGAAACCTTATCACGTAAACAAGCTCATTTCTTACGTAATTCTTTCTTTTGAATTATCATTATTAATTTTTTTTTCTTTAAGTAATGTTTTACTGGATATTATTATAGGCTTTCTTTTTTTAAGAAAAGTTCAAAATAGAGGGATTTTGATGCATTTTTTGTAAAAACATATTGTTTATCAAACAGGGATTTACAAGTTGGGTTGCATTATTTATAATGTGAAAGTGGTATTTGTATTTTTTTTAACGACTGAATATTTTCGTTACAATAAGACAAGTACGAGAAGAACGGGTAAAGTGGCTACTTTAAGTTTTAGTGGATTTTTGATACCATTCCTTCCCAATTAACAAAGTTATTAAAATCAATCCAGCGTACTATTAATTTGCTTAAAATTCTTGTAATTTATTAAAATTATTTCATTTTGAGACATACGTGTGTAAGTAAAAAATAGTGAAAAACTTACCATGTAATAACACGTTGTAAATATCAGCTCATGAAGCTAATCTACTTAATGAAAATTCTTTTGTGACTTATTGCATATACTGTTAGGTAATAAATTCATTTCGATTTTCACTCTTGTCTCTTTTCTTCACTGCACTTTTAGAATTTTTATTCTAAAATAATGGTGAAATAACCATAAACAGTCTATCCATCCAATTAATCGTAAGGTTTATGACAAAGAATATTTTTCATCTCGACAGTTTTGAAACCGTTTACCACAAGTCTGGTTAAAAAAATCATGAATACAAAACTATACAGTTTTTTAACCATTTACAACTAGCATGGTTTCAAAACCGTGAAAAAGAAATTTAACTTGACATTAGAGACTGTTTATGGTGCTTTTATCTGCGCTTGAATGAGAATATCGTTTTTTATCAGCCCAGGGATACATAGTGGGGAGTGCAATACATTCATGTACGGAATTGAATGGAGGAAATATTGTGGTGTCAACGCTGGGACTCGAACCCCCGTTCTGTCGGTCATGAGATTGACAGATTAGCCCTTTCGGCTATAGAATGTTCCCATCTGCTAGGAACTAAGTGGTTTCATGAGGTGGGTCTAGTTGGTGCGTTAATGTTATGGTGCGTAATTTAGGTGGTTTAACCGTATTAAGTGAAAGCAGTTAATAGACGGTTTTTACCACAGTTAAGTTTGAATACCATCTTATTTATGGTTATTTGACAGTTTTGCTTGAATGTGGTAAAATAAAAAAATTCATTGAACCATTTTTTCCGAGAAGTCTCTAACAGTTTGAAGATAAAAGTATGATCAAAACTACCAGAATATGGTAAAGCTTACCTTGTTTTTTTTGTTCCATGGGAACACTAAAAACTACGGTGATTTTATCCCTAGCATTTTGGTAATGACCAATGTAAAAATTACAAGTCAAATATGTTTATATCAACGCTCTGTTTGGTAATAAATTTGGTAAATTGAAAGAATACACTAATGAGCAAACAATTTGGTAAATTTTATTCCACAGTTATAATGATTAAAAATTATCAGAATTCTAATTTTATTTTAATCAAGAGTATTTCTATCATGCAAATAGGTTTTTTTGCCACAACTTCTTTTGCAGTGCACTGTCCAAAAGTTGACAAAAAATAGTCTATGATATAATGAACAAATAGTTTTTTTTAACCTAAAATTTATTTTTTTAAAGAAATAAACAGTGTTTAATCTTTAATAAATCTAGAATGCAGTTAATATTTTCGTTTAATGTTAACTGTCAAGTATAAAGTTTATAAAAGATCCCTTGTAGACGCCGTAAATAACTAATAAATTCCTTGTCTACAATCTAAAATATAATATAATAATATATAATTCTAATAAATCATTCCATTATAAATTAAAGTCCAAATTTTGTATGGAAGGAATATGAAATACTATATTTGTTGATTAATGTCTCGAAAATATTCCATTACACTATATTTCTTAAAATGTTAGCAGATAAAAATCTTTAATATAACAATATAGTTAATAATTTTAATTAGCTACCTATTTTGTTAATGAGATTTTAAGGAAGACGAATAAATAAAAGAGTGTAACTTAATATCGGCAAACAATTAATGGAAGAAGAAGCACCCTTTTCTAAAAGATATGCTAATTGGAGAAGAATATGTCTCAGTGTATTTGTAACGATTCAAAAGAATATGATTCTGCTTTATTTTTCGTATTCAAACATTTTACTCTGTAATTTGTGATTTAAATAGGAAATCTTTGAAAGTGAATATTTTGTTATTTAAAAGCAATTTTAATGTTTTTCTTTTTATATAAAGTATACATCATTACATATTTACCGTAGGTATGGTACAAATATAACATAGAAGCAAAAGCGTAGCTTATCCTTTTCCAACAGTTTACTATGTTCTTTCCGATTGAAGTCGAGATTGTTTGACAATGGATGCAATAATTTTGAAGCAATGTAATTTGATTGTTTTTTTTTTCATTTGAAGCATTTGGTTTCACAATCAGTTTAAATTATTATTATTTCTTAAGACTAACTCACTGCCTTTTTTTGTTGCCATTTTTATGCTTTTTTGTGGAAATAACTTTTTTGTTTTTTAGTATCGTGGAAGTTAAAACGTGGTTTAAAGTACAGATATTGTGATTCAGCACTGAATCGAATTTTCTGAAGGTATATAATCGTTAATTGCTTGGAAACACTTTTCAAATTTTATTCTAAAATTATGGTAAAATAAGCAGCAGTAAATATGATTAAAAAAATATTCATGCAACATGATTAGATAAAACTAGTTAATTCACTTCTCATTTTAAAAATAATGATTGTAATAATAATTCTGTGTAGAACATAAAGATTTTTTACTTATTTATTTGAGCCAATATTAAAACGTTTTTCAAATGAAAAAAAGTTTTAAATTAATAAATGAATAAGAAAAATATAGTATAATATATGGCGTAAAAAATAGATTTTGCAAATATATATTTCTGGGAAAAAGTCATCGTATTCATGTTTTCAGGTTCTAAGACTATAGTCCATCAGTTTCGTCAATAAATGAACAATGGATTTAAAAAAGTTGAAGCATTATATGGTCAAAAAAGCTTAACAGTCACTTGCACTTGCAGTGTATTTAGCATAAAAAAATTTTAAAATTGATATCAATAAATCGAAGAAAAAATTGAATGGAAGAAATTCAAAGTATATTTTCGTTTATTTTTTAAAAATTTTATGTTACTTTTTTTATTGAAATAAGACAGATAAATATATATTTTTTATTAAAAAAAAGTGAGTTACAAAAGGGTAAAAATCGTTTGCACTCTTTTTTATTAAAAAATATGACTAGAATTATATAAACAAAAAGGAATAACCATCGCCGGCGCTTAACAAAGCAGTTCTAAGTATATTTAGCATAAAATGTTAAAATTTAAATGAATAAATTACAGAAATTGAAAAAAAGGGAAAAGATTTGAAACGTAATCTTTTTTTTAATTTTATAAATTTCTTGTTATTTTTTTATCGAAAAGAAATAGACAAGCATTTTCTTTTTAATTTAAAAAAAAGTCAGTAACAAAAGGGTCAAAATCATTTGAACCCTTATTTTTTTTATTAAAAATGACCAGTTTATAAATTTGTATTTTATAGATATAATGTTAACGTATAAAATTTTCGAATCAGTTGTCAATTCCGTATTCTCTAACTTCTCCTTATAAAATTCCTACACAAGTTCGATAACCACAATCCTATATGAATTTCGCAGCATTCGCATTAATTCGTATTTCTCTTTAAACCAATAATTCTGGAAATATCGTTTCAACTTACGAACAAAATGCTGTTAACATACTGGACACAAAAGCAACTGTTTAATTTCGAATTGAAATGAGAAGAATTAAATTTGTAGATTGAAAAGGCTTGAACTATTTAATCTCTTAACAATTTGGTCTCAAAATCCATATTCCCTCGCCAACAGTCTAATTTGGTATGATTTATATTTTACCCAACTATTCTATTTTCAATTATTTAAATTTATTTATGCGTTGCAGCGAACAATTATTAAATTCAAAGCGATGAGTGAAGTCAGCAGAATTATAGTTCAATGTAAATTTGAGAGCTCGTATAAGATCGATGTTTTGTCATAAATCTATTTTGTGAATGTTGAACGTTATTTGTTTCGCGAGCTTTGCGAAGAAAAACATAATAGGAAAATGTTAATGTAAATGTTAGAAAATGTTGAAAAACATATTAGCAAATTTTTTTAATTGAACAAAACATTTCTATACTATTGGTTTTATGAATTGCGTTTGATTTTTTATAAATTTTAAGAAACACAATTTATCTCTCTCTCTCTCTCTTTATATATATATATATATATATATATATATATATATATATATATATATATATATATGTAATACAAAAATTATAAATACTTTTGTATTAATAAAAGAATTAAAACTCTTTCGGTTTCATGAAATGTCTTTGTTAAAGAGTAAGCGTAGAGATATTCTATTTTGGGAATTCAAGGCTGAAAACATACCGTTGAATTATAATTAGATTTATATTTCAAAGGAGGAGTTATTTTTAGAATCTTGTCCCTCTTTCACTTCCATATTAGGAAGCATTAAATGATTTTCCATTATGCGTAGAGTTACAAAGTTATGTACGACTGGAACCTAATTACATCATTCTCTGTAGTATTTATTGCGGGACCGATGGTTTTCGCATGTCTCTTGCTGAATAACGTGTTCCAATAAACATCTGTCGGAACCATCCGAAGTTTGGTCCACACCCTCTCCCTTGTGGAGTGGGGATGTGAACTGTTATAACCATCAGCCTAACTTTAAATAAGCATTTTTAGAACGTATAATGGCTTATGACTGCATTATTAAAGATGAATTCAACAATGATAACAGGGATGTAGCCCTGTTATTATAAGCCTCGCAGGATGTTAGCTTTGCTGAGGAAAACCTTTGGAAGAAACTTACGCAGTTCTTTAGAAGCTGGCTGTGACTTCGAAAACCTCACCCCATCACCCACTGGGGGAAAAAATTGCTTCATCGGCAGTGAAAAAAGCGTAGAAGGAAAGGAAAGATTCCTCATCTCATCACCCACCGGGGGAAAATACATCAAAAATATCGAATATCTCATTCGCATGGACAGTTGAAAATTATAACTCTAATTCTTCTTTAACTCACGGCAATTAATAATTCATCCAGTATCTTCAACAAAAAATAATTGCTTCAATCATCAAACTTTTGGTTGATATAAGTGATACCTACGCCCAGTCTTAAAGATCATCGACTTTCCTTTTGTCTATGCTGCATATTATGTCTACGTTCCTGAGACTAGTAGAAAGCTGAGCTTCGATATTTTGGACTAAAAAGAAAAACTGCATCAGATTCTTGATCGACATTACGAAGTTTATTTGAAATCGCATCCCTTTCCTTTACAAGTGAATTACGCAAAGTTTAGTTCTGTCAGTGCTGTTCCCACCTAGCCTCATTCAAGAAGAAATATGATTCCTCTTAACAAAGAAACTAGAACAACTTTCATTTGATGTTGTGATTTTCAAAATGTGTTTAGGAATCGAAGAAACAAATTAATATTCCTATCAACTTTCAGCTGATGTTGCGATTTTCGGAATGTCTTCTTGGACTAATTCGAACTTTCTCACGTATCCTTTTTGTGGTAATTATTTTTACAATTCTCATAAAACAATTTCTTGAATTTTTATTGATTAACAAAAAATAAGAAAAGAATTCATGTAATTGACAAAAATCATAGAGTATGATTTTTAATTTTTTTCTCGTGCTTGATGTTTCAATTGAAACAATTATTTTTTATACATTGATCGTATTTACTGTTGAATTTTTTTTTCAGTGAACTGATTGTTTTGATTGGCATAAAAAATGCTTCGAGAAATTATTTTCATATATATTGTTTTATGTGTTACAGTTTCCATGAATGATTGATTAGTAGAATTTATATTTTTGTTTTACTATAGTGTTTAGGGTGAAGATAAAAATGCCATTAAAATGTTTTTTTCCTTCTCTTCAACGAAATTGATGAAGGTCGACGTTGGAGAGTAGGTTGTTCATATTTTATTGACATTAGAGATGAGCCTTGATCTAAACTTTTTATTATGAATAATTCAATAGTATATTATTAAAGATTAGATTGCATTTCTAGTGTTTATATGTTTTTTTTAAAATTATTATATAATATTGTTTTTGTAGTGCATTTAAAATGTTTTTGAAGGAAAACAATGTGGTTCAAACGCCAGTTAAACTAGTGACGGCAAACAAAATTAAGTTATTATTTAAACTTTTGTTTCCTAATGATTTTTCTAGATTTAACCACGCAAAATTCTAAATTTTTCAGAACTTTCTTTTGAACCTAACGATGAAGAGTTTTCAAATAAACTTAAAGAAATTTGAAATTCTTTTACTTTTTCGGACTTGGTCAAAACTAAATATTCCTATTTAAAAAATGTGAAAACTTATATGTTACCCAAACAAAAGGACAGTTAATACTTCGTGAGTTATAATTTGTGAGTTTCCCTTATTACGATAGGCGAAATTGTTAACTCAGTAAGTTTTTAATACTTGATACTGATTTACCAGATGCTTTAGTAGGGTTGCAAACTTGCAAAGATTTTTGTTTGTTTATTGATTGTGTCGGGCCAGTTGTTACTCTATTTGGTAAGAGACTGATCATCTCTGCTAATTCTAACAGTGACAACTTATCTTTGCACATTAGACATCAAAATTCTCAAAATGTTAAGGTTAAAAATGGTGAGAGAAAAAAAGATGTTTCAGTAAAAGTAAACATCGAAAAAATAAAAATGATGTAAAAGATGTTTCAGTAAAAGTAAACATTGAAAAAATAAAAAGGGTAACAAAAACAAAAAGAAAACGAAAAATAGGAAAAAGAAAGAATGACCAAGAAACTGATTACAAAATAAATAAAAAGAAATGTAAGTAAACAAAATTTTGAAATAGTACATGTATCAAAGCTTAGGAAATATCACAACCCACAAATGTTGAAATTAAATTCTGAATAAGTAAAACATGTTGTCCAGTTCATTTGCATAAAATTTTGTATATTTTTGTGTGAAAAATTTTTGAAAATTTTAGTAGAATAGTTATATAGACATGTTTCATTTTTCTTTCTTTTTAATTGCTAAACAGATAAATTGCATTATCATGTTTTTTTATAGTTTTGTCATTGTAAATAATTGTTTTTTTTTTTACATATACTAATTGAAAAAATATTATTTGTAATAGGGAAAAGGAACAGTCGTACCAACCAAAATTTTAGAAATTTAAAGTATTCTAAATTTTTTAATTTGTCTTACCAAAAAATTTTTTTGGGGGGGATGTAATACAAAAATTATAAATACTTTTGTACTAATAAAAGAATTAAAACTCTTTCGGTTTCATGAAATGTCTTTGTTAAGGAGTAAGCGTAGAAATATTCTATTTTGGGAATTCAAGGCTGAAAACATACCATTGAATTATAATTAGATTTATATTTCTAAGGAGGAGCTATTTTTAGAATCTTGCTCCTCTTTCACTTCCATATTAGGAAGCATTAAATGATTTTTCATAATGCGTAGAGTTACAAGGGTATGTACAACTGGAACATAATTACATCATTCTCTGTAGTATTTAATGCGGGACCGATGGTTTTCGAATGTCTCTTGCTGAATAACGTGTTCCAATAAACATCTGTCGGAACCATCCGAAGTTTAGTCCACACCCTCTCCCTTGTGGAGTGGGGATGTGAACTGTTATAACCATCAGCCTAACTTTAAATAAGCATTTTTAGAACGTATAATGGCTTATGAGTGGCATATATATATATATATATATATATATATATATATATATATATATATATATATATATATATATATATATATATAGATATATATATATAGATATGTATATATGGGTCATTCTCACAAAAACAGTCATGTCCCCAGTATATTTTATGTTTGTTTTACAGCTTACGAAAAAAAAAATTCAGTGAAAGTGTCCTTCGGGATGCAAGCTAACAAAAGAATAAAAATAAAATTATCAATTTTTATTTTTTATTTATTTTAGGTAATTAAAATATACCAATATGTCATTCCCTCACTTGTCCCCACTGTTGATTTAAAAAAAGAAAATAATTGTTTCAGAAATAAAAAAATTTTTTTTACAAATTCGTGTTTTTTATTTCAGAATACTGAAATATAGAATTCAGAAAATCAATTTGAAATTTAATTTCTGATAAAAATATTAACACAGCACTATTTTAAACTTTGTCCCCAGTGTTTCGCGTCATTCCGTCACAACAATGTTCTTATCACCTGCAATCTTCTTAGAATAAAAATATTTTAATAAAAACTTCAGAAGTTAACAACTAGCATCATAGAACAAAATTGCAGTATGTTTCCATCTTCAACTTAAAGAAGCTTTGCTGTGGAATAAATTTGAATGAATCAAACCAGGTAAAATTTTTTACATTTGTCATTCCCTCATGTCATTTTTTAGAGTAAAATAAAACACAACTTCATCGAGAAAGTGTATAATTATATGTTGCTTTCTTGTATGAATATAATTGTATGTGATTGACTTCAGAAATTAATTAGGCCTAACTGTTATTTTTAAATTTCATTGAATTCGTCATTCCCTCACTAGTGTATAAAGTGAGGGAATGACGCTGAAGTGAGGGAATGATTCAAGATGAGTATATTATCAAATTTTTTTTTGTTCAATCGTGCCAGCCAATTTTATTTCCCAAACCTGTAAAAACTATTAAATATATAAGACTAAATTATAATAAATATTACATATACTTAGTATGTTATAATTTTCAAACTTTAGGTAGATGTAACTTAGGTAAAAACATGTATTAAAATAAAATATTATTCCCTCACTATTAGTGTCATTCCCTCACTTTTTAAATAGTGAAAATAATTAATTTACTTATTAATTAATTTGAAAAATAAATTAAAAAATTTATAAATTAATTTATTAAATTAATTAATTTATTTATTAAATTAATTAATTATTTAAAAAATTAATTAATTTAAATATTAAGTAAAATTTATAGGATATATACTTTCTTTATAATGCCATTACATATTTCTATTAATATAAAAAGTTTCAGAGCTTTTTATTCACTTTACTTTTTTAGGATTTTATGAACTGAAAAATGACAGTTTTCGTGAGAATGACCCATATATATATATATATATATATATATATATATATATATATATATATATATATATATATATATATATATATATATATATATATATATATATATATATATATATATATATATACATAACTATAAAATTATTAACAATATTTCTGAAGAAGGTTTCTCTTGGATTATCACTAATAATCAACCGATTTTAGAATTCATTAAACGTAATAAAATTAATTTCATTGCGACTTTTGATTTCCAGGATCTTTTCAATAGCATTCCCCTTTCTAAACTAAAGGATGTCCTTTTGAATTATTAAAATATCATTTGTTGCGATTTTGATTATTGGGAAATTCTGATAAATTTTTGTCTTTTTAGCAATTATCTTTACAATGGACATCTTATCTTACAATTTATCTTCAAATTGATGGAATACCACAAGGATCTAATTATTCATCTCTCTTAGCTAACTTATTTCTGCATTATTATGAAAAAAATTATACTCTTAGCATTAAATTTGTTTATAGATTTATTGATGATTTAATTATCTTTAATTTTCAAGATTATAATATTTTATTAAATAATATTTACTCCGAGGAATTAATCTTGCTTCGTAATCATGATGATAATATTAATTTAAACTTTTTGGATATCATAAAAGACGAAAATATCTGCTTTGTTGATTTATACGATAAAAGAAATGATTTTAATTTTAATATAAATAAACTGATTACTTGGAATTCTGATGTTTCTAGGAACATCTTTTTAAATACCACATTTAATGAAATGAATAGAATTAAAAGAATATGTAGTAATATTTATTTATCCAAAGAACAAGTGTTCAAACAAAGAACAACAATTTATTAAAAATTTTCTTTGCTAATTTATATAATTTTTCCATGTGCAAATCCATTTCGGGCAAATCCGTGGCCAAAATTATTTACTAATTTTTTTTTTTTTGTTAATTAATATAATTTTTCCATGTGCAAATCCATTTCGGGCAAATGCGTGGTTAAAATTACGTGGAAAACAGGCAATTCATGTTTCTATTTTAAATATTTTTTTTCTTAAATAAATATTTATTTCCTAAAATAATTTATTGTCAACTTCTTTAAGTTATCCAGTATAATATTACCTTGCGCACATTCATTTTCGGGCCCATACAACTAACAAATCAAACGCACTTCAGTAATGCAGCAAGAACGCACTTTAATACGAAACTATCCTAGTTACGCTTTTAGCTCAATTTACGCCTTTGTAATCATTTTTTGCAATCTGGCAATCTCGTTACGCAAATATTTTAAATCATTCTTGAAAAATTTCCCGTTTATGCAAGTTCATTTGAATTAGCTGCTCGCTTTATAGATTTCATTTCATGTTTTATTCTGTTTTCTGTTTATATTTTATTTTCTGTTTTTACGTGATATTTTTACTTATTGTGTTCTATTTTATTTGTCGTAATTTTTTTGTAAAATTTTTTGAGTGCTTCTCACACTATTGTATTGATATATTTTGTTTTGGCTATATTGGTGCAATATTAGAAAGCCCTCTTTTTTGCTGATATAATCGTGTGAGCTGATGAAAAGATTATATCTTTCATTTTCCGGATTTTTAAAATTTTTTAAAAATTTTTTGTCCTTTTTTTCCGTTTTTTTGTTATTTTTATTTTTATTATTATTTTTCTTTTTCCCCTTTTTTCATTGTTCTGTAATTTTTCCCTTGTTTTCTCTACATTTTGAACTTTTATATCTATATATATATATATACACCGAAGAGCCATTACATTATGAACACCCTGCTAATAACATGTAGGACCACCTTTAGCCCTTAAAACTGCTGGCACCCGCAGTGGCATTGATTCCACAAGGTGCTGATAGGTAGTCTGAGGTATCTAGTACCAAGCGCTCACCAACTGGTCCAGCAATTCCCTCACATTGCGAGGGGGTAGCATGGCAGCACGAGTTTGGTTTTCCAAGTAGGACCACAAATGCTCGATTGTATTAAGGTCAGGTGAATTTGGGGGCCAAGACATGACTTGAAAGTCACGGGAATGCTCCTCGAACCAATCCATGACGATTCGACCCTTATGACATGGTGCATTATCCTGTTGGTAAACACCATCCCCCGCAGGAAAAACTGTTGCCCTAAATGGGTGAACCTGGTCTGAAACTATGTTCAAGTAGCTTACAGACGTCAGGGATTGTTCTAGGAGGATTATGGGTCCTAATGTGCCCCATGAAAACAATGTTCCTGGGCGGGAAACCATGAAAACCTGGGAGATCCCATTGTTATTGATGGAGGGTGATCATAATGTAATAGCTCTTCGGTGTATATATATGAGAACCGTATATACATATGTTACATACACATACAGCCTTATTATTAGACACATTATAAGATTCTATATAAAATTATAATTATCGGTAATACTATGCAGCTGTATTGTTTTTACTCGGATTAAACTGGTTGGCATTTGTTTACGCTCCTGTATCTATCGGTTAACATTGTAATGCATTACGTTAAAAATAAATGAAATGGGAAGTATATAAAAAATCTCCTGAATTAAAACCCATTACATGTATGTTTAAATATAAAAGTATTGCATATAAACTCGTGCAAATCATGTAATTAAAAAAAACTATTGTGTCTAATAATTTGATTAAATTATTATAATATACCAATATAATGCTTGATATAATAAATGTTCTATATTTGTATAATATATCGTCTAATTTATTCCATCGTCAAATTGATGTTATATATCGTCTAATTTAACCAACTGATACACTAATGTAAACAAGTGCTAACCGGTTTCAGTCACTTAAAAGCAATAAAGCTGTATAGTATCACCTGATAATTGAGATTTTACGTAGAATCTTATAGTGCGTCGAATAATTTGGCCAGGGACTGTGTATACATATGCTTAACATGAGATCCGAAATACACTAGCGTGCAAAACTTAAGCAACAAGTGCGTTTTTTGTCATAACTCTACAAGAAATCATCCGATTGACATGAAATTTGAATATGATGTACAATATTTTGTACTTAAACGATGGTAAAGGAATAATGGCGCAGAAATGAATATAAAGCTTAAAGTAGGGTATGAAACAAAAAAAAGGCTTTATTTGACATATAGTGGCGTTTCACATGATTCCCCGAAGAAGCGTAAGTACAACTGGCAGATGTTCCCTAGTATGGGATATGCCCTCCCCTTACTGTAATTGTTGCTTGACATCGTCTCTCCATGCTAAGCGCCAGATTATCCAGGAGTTCTTGGGGTAGACGTCTCCATTCCTCCTTTAATGCATCTTTCAGCTGATGGGTGTTACCAGGAGGATACTGTCGTGTCGCAAGACGTCTCCCTAATGCATCCCACACATGCTCTATAGGATTTAGATCTGGAGAGTAAGCTGGCCAATCCATTCGTGTGATATCTTCACTTTACAGTAGCTCTTGAACATTAGCAGTACGGTGTGGCCGGGCATTGTCATCCTTAAAAATAAAGTCTGGTCCAATGGCCCCTCAGAACAGACGCACATAAGAGTAGGATTACCTCATTGCAGTAGCGGTCTCCAGTTACAGAACCTTGGTCGAAGATCTGAAGCACAGTCCGCCCGTTCAACATAATGCCACCCCAGACGACAACTCCAGGACCACCGTAACGATCTCTTTCCTCGATGTTATTGGGAAGAAATCGAGCTCCAACTTCTCTCCAGATAAACAGACGTTGAGAATCGCTTGTAGCACTAAAACGACTCTCATCTGTGAACGACTCTCATCTCTCTATCCAGCGTTCAGGACGTCTAGCAAATAAGCCACCTTTGTGGAGGCGTCTGACCACTGTAAATCTTGATACTTATCGTCCTGTGGCAGTGCACAGTTGCTGAGATATGGCGTTCGCTGACTGAAAGCGGTTTCTTTTCGCCTGGAGGACAATGTAACGGTCATCTCTTGGTGTTGTTTTCCTTGGACGACCACCACCAACCTTCCGAACAGCTGTACCAGCAGTTTTAAAGGCATTCCAAGTACGAGAAACAACACTTTTGTTGATCCCGAACTCTTCGGCGACACTGGTCACACTACGCCCCTCCTCAAGCTTCCCAATCATTCTTCCTCGAGTAAAGTGGTCTAAATGATTTCTTGAAGACATGTTTCACAAAACAAATCACTTGCACTTGCAGCGAATGTCTCTAACTAGGGTCCTCTTCATCCTTTTATCACAGCTTTGAACTGTGCCCGCCGACCCACAAGGTTTACGTACACTTACATCACCTACGACGTTTCATTTCTAAAATTTGCATACAAATAATTTTTCTACTGAATTACGTGCATATTATACTGCAATTTCATGGCTATGTTATACCAGGGCTAAAGAGAATACAAGGGCTAGTTCACTCCGCTCTTAGAGCTGAAGCTACGATTTCCCTCCTCATGACGTCACTGTGTCCACAGATTTCGGAGATCGCAAGCAAAAATATGATAACTTTGCATCTTTCTCTTTGTAAAAATAAGTTAGACTTTTTCTGGTTATTAGCCTTCAAACTTTACGTAATTAACACATTATTTCCGTTCATAAACATAGTTAAAAAAAACTTTCTTGGTTATTATATTAAAAAAATACCATTTTAAACTTTTAAAAATGTTTTGCTAGTTGGTGAAAATGACACGATAAATACTTTATTTTAAAAAGTTCAGTTTTAACTTTAACTATTAAGAAAAATGAAGGCATATATCGACACTTTTTTTATCTACATATTCTTTTATAAAGATAAGTTAAGTTAAATTTAGAATCCCTGATTTTAAAATATGTCGTTAATAGCAATTTGTTCATACTTAATCATTAGGAAACATCAACCTTAAACGCTAATTACTGAAACAAAATAATAATTTAGGTTCATAATGACATTAGAAATTTTACAATTGTTTATAGACATTTAAATTTACGATAATATAATTTATAGATATTTAAATTGAAGAGAATATAATTTTCAAAAAAAATCATAAATATTTAGAATAACTACATTAAAAAATATGTTATGAAATTAGGAGAATTTCAACTATATACTATATATTTTATTTATACTTTTTGCTTACATTTTAATTTTCTTTAACTTTATCTATTTTTTAATTCTTTTCACCTGCCTTTCTTTATGAAGTAACGAGGCGGTTTCTATTTAGATAATGAATTTTTATAAAAGTTCTTTACGACAGAATAAACGTATTGCTGTTTTATATTAACTGTGTCATTTCGGAATCCATTCTTTACATAGTTGTTCATTTACTTTAGGGAACACGCGAAAAATTATACTTTTTCCTTTTGTTTTTATATCAGAATTTTTGCAAGTTGCAATCGCGCAAACTGGCATTTCGATAATAGTTTTAAATTCTTGTAAATTCACTGCAAAAACTGAGGAAAGTCATTGTAGAAAATAAAAAATGTCTTAGAATATCTAGCAAAAAGAAATGATCCAATATTAGTTAGAGCTAGTAAGGCCAAACGCTCCGTTCTTGAAGTAAAAGTGCGAGCTTTGCGCCAAAGTGACGTCACTAGAGTGACGTCGGAGGATCGGCGCGGCGAGAGATACTTCAAAGGAGTGAACCAGCCCTTTTATTCTCTTTAGCCCTGATGTTATACTTCGTTGAGGAGCTGTGGCCGAAAAACCACTTGTTGCTTAAGTTTTGCACACCAGTGTAGTATTTTAGAGTACCTAATTGCAATTTAGAACTCTAGTTTTGTTGCTTAATAAATGCGTATGCTTTTTGTAAATAAATAGTAAATCTTTTCGTTAGGTAAATGAGTATTGATATTTTTCTATGATATGAAAAAATTTGTTTTTAAGCACCAATTGCCTTCGAGTGCTATTGTAGCAATGAAATGAAACTGACGTACAATTAATGATAAAGAAATTAAACATAATAGCTCTGCTTCCAAGTGTTTTTGATGGGAAAATGTAAATAAAATTACAGTTTTTTGCTGGTAACAGTTTCTGAAATAACAAGATGACCCACGTATATTAATTTCAAGATACCTATTGTTTTTTATTTTTAAGAAACACACAAAATTATCAATTCTAGCATGAATGCAATCTTTTACTCAAGCAAATAAGCATAATTCATGACAATATTTATCGTATAACATAGAATTTTGTTCTAAATCTTCCCTTAATCAAAGTCAATCAATTCTAATTCAGTTAATCAACCCCCCCCCCCCAATCATTTTTATTTCAACTTGTTTGAGTCACCTTCCTCAGATGCTTTTGACTTATAAAATTTATATCTCTAATGCACCTGCATGAATGATCCTATTGTAGTCTAACAGGGTTGTAGTCTCCACTTTAGGACGGTAAAATCATGTTTTAGTTTCATGCCTATTTTGATCTCATTTATCAAAAGTTTCGTTTTTCTGCAACGAGCTCAAAAAATATTTTTATTACTTTTTTGCGACAAATTTTTGTTCTGAAATAAATAAACGGGTTCGTTTAATATTTTATCGATTTTTAGTAAATTATATATTTCTAACCAACATTTTCTTGAAAATAACGATATTGTACGGTATTTTGGTGTAACATTGATGAAATAGGAGGGGAAATTAATAAGCGATAATGTAGGGGAGAGTCGGGTAGCCCCGCTCACTTAAGGAGTATTGCTTATATTTCTGTATAATAATGAGTAATAATCAACATTTTTGTATGTTTCGATTGTTTTATCATCTAATTAAATAATGCAAAAAGAATAAACCAAAAAAAGAATAGTTAAACTTAAAAAATAGAAATTAAAAAAAAACATGTTTTTCAGCTCTTTTCAAAATGTGTCGGGTAGCCCCGCCCAGTTACAAAAATTGTGTTTTTTGGCTATTTTTTCAGGTGCAAAGGAGAATGACCAATGTATAGACAATAGATAAACCTCATTTATCATTTTTATCACAAAATTATTTTATTTATTACATATTTATATACTTTTAGTGAATTCTATCATTTAATAACAACAAATGTCATACTTTTTATCATTATTAATGTATATTAATATATTATAATATTAATACATATTTATATTAAATATTTAACGAAAATAATTTAATTTAAGTAACAATAATTAATAACAATAGTTTTTTTTCAATATAAACTTATTTGGTTGATCTCTTCTTATAAACTTAATATAAAATACTTCTTATAAAATTACAAATTCATTTTGTATTTTGATTGCATTCAAATGCTTCTGTAGATTGATTCGTTCACAATTAAGTGAAAAAAAATAAAGTAAGCAAATAGCTTATCATAATATTTGTGATTTCTTGATATTAAATTTAATTTGGATATATCAATTACATTTCAAAAATATTTAATTTTTCATTTTTAAATATATAAATTTATGTTTCATATAATATTAAAACATATATTTGTTGTTAAAAATGTATATAACATTCAAATTTGAAGCAATAAAATAATAATCTTCGCAACCGTACATTTATCGACGAAATAAAATTGGGCGGTGATACCCGACATTCATGTGAGCGGGGCTACCCGAAATCCAATTTTTTTGTAAATTTGTAATTACTCGAACAATTTTTTTACATACAAACTTCTTTCTTTGTGCAAATTAAACTTAAGACTACATACTTTAATGCTGTATGTATAGAAAAAATTATTTTTTTAGTATTAAAATGAAGTTTAATCGAAACATTCAACCAATTTTTCTTAATTTCATGACTACTGTATTCAACATATTTTCAAAACTATTGTTTACCATGTTACCAGTTGCATAAATACTTGAAACTTTGAAAATAATCTTTTTTTAATATAACAATTAATGTCCGATGGCCCATTGACTTGAAAAAATATTCTATACATATGAAATTGACTGTGGGCGGGGGTACCCGCTGGGCGGGGCTACCCGACTCTCCCCTACATGAAATTTAAGAATAACTATCCAAAAAGTTCAGTGCATACAATTTTGAAAATATCTAACGTTCCCTAAACACTCGAACGAAAGAAGGCAATTTGATACCTTAAATGAGCTACGAGAATATTTTTACTCAGAATATGACAAATTTTGCGAAACCCAGATTCAAAACGTCGTCTGTATAGTTTGTTTAACTACACTTTTGGAATTTCCATTCTAAAATTACGGTAGAATAACCGACAACAGTCTGTTCATCCAATTAACGATGAAGTTTATGGTAAAGGACGTTTTTACCTTTACGATTTTGAAACGTTTAGAACTAATATGATTAAAAATCTATGAATGCAAAACTGTACGGTTTTTTAGCCTTCACTTAACTAAAGGTTGCGGTTAAGTTGCGTTTTATAAAATGAACTATGGAATGTGGTTTAATTAATTAATCTCGTTGTTACACCTATCGTAAGAGATGGGAAGAGATTTTTTGTGTTAAGCATCTTTATGGGGCTGCAATCAATACGCGAGTAAGACTAACTTATTTTAATATTCCAGGGTCACAAATCATGGAGTGCAGGACACTGGAAGCCTTCCACGTGTTGAAGGAAATGGAGGAAATAATGTGGTTTTAACGCTGAGACTCGAACCCCCGTTCTGTCAGTCATGAGATTGACAGTTTAGCCCTCTGGGTAGTAACATGTACCCAGCAGAAAAGAACTAAGGGTCTTCATTAGGTGGGCCTAGTTAGTGCGATAAAATTCTGGCTATTTAACCATATTAGGTGAAAGCAAAATTGTTATTTAACCATTTTTCCAAGAAATTTCTAACAGTGCATGTCAATTCTCTAATGTTCTCTTGTTTTTTAGCTATCTTTACTTATTGTTCATTAGAGTTATAAAAAAAGTTATTTTTAGTCCAGCTTATTGTACGTTTACTAAAGATAAATAACCTAAAAAACAATATCGCTTCCAAACAAGATTTCATCCAATAGTATCACTGTTCTGTTTCATTTCCCAAACCTCTGCTCTCGAGGTGAGACCGTTCAACCTCTTGATGCGTATCTGTGCAGAGCCCACGAGAGCTGCAGTGCAGTTGAAGAAGAAGACAACTACATCGAAGGCTAAACAAAGGTTTTACTGTCCCAAAACAAAATTTATTTCCTGCCCTTTCTTCAAAGCTCAGAAAGGCTTTTGAAAACCCTTCATACAAATTTGTGGGTTTTATATACTACAAGGAAATCCTCTGTAATTTTCTTTTAAAAAACTAATGATTATGAAAATAGATAGAAAATAATTTTTGTAAGGAATATAGTAGGATTAAATTACGGAGAAAAGTACTTTTACGGTACTTTTTACCGCAATTTGATCCGAAATTTTTTACAGTGAGAATCATTTGGACAAATGTCTCAGAGATATAAATATTGTAAAAGACAAAATTATCGATAGAAGGTAATTCAATGCCTTTAAAAAACATAGGATTCAAAAATTTGGACAGCCATAGAACTTAAAATCCAACATAGGATTCAAAAATTTGGACAGACTTATAATTCAACACAGAACACAGGATTCAAAAATCTTTGTAATAAAATGTCTCGAATATGAAGGGGTGGCGATCACTTCTAAATGGGCTATATTGAAAGATTTAAATCTAGCTTCTGTTGTATAAGTGCTAAATTATGTAATGAAATATTTCTCTTTGATTATGTAAAATATATTCATACCAGAGCTTAATACTCTTAGTATTCTTAAAAAAATAATAATGAAAGTAATAATAAAAGATAATAATAAAGTGTGTTTTAAAATTAATGAGTTAAAGTATATATAAACACATAGCTGTATTACATACTTACCATAACAATGACTGCGAAATACATTTTGTTTTAACTTTTTCCTGTGTATGGTAAATAATTAGAATATTATTTATTCTTTATACTCCAAACTCAATTTCTGTGAAATATTTTTAAGGGGACACATGATGTTCAAAATGATTTTTTTTTAAATATCAACCAATTTTAATGAAAATTTCATAGATTGTGAATAAAGCATTTAAAAAGATATTCCCAAAATTTGAAGCAAAAATATTAATTTGGTGAAAAGTTATAATTTTTTTAATAATTTATCCGCAAGTTAAATTACTAAATGTTCCAATATTTCAAAATGTTTCCTGCGCATGAGTTTTTATCGTAGCTGTATGAAACTCATTTATATTACAGTTTGAATAAGTATAAATAAAATTGGATATGTTTGAACAACTTAGCACTTAATTTTGAACAAATAAAAAATCAAAATATCATAGTCTTTATATAATTTTTAAAAATTGAAATTTGAATAACAATTTAAAGTAATTTAAAAAATATTCAGCGAGTATTCAGCTTTTATTTATATCACATTGGTTACGGAACATTAGGCCAATCATATATATGAGAAAAAAATAAAGATTTATTCAAAACTCATGCGCAAGGAACTTTTCGAAGTTTGAATATTATCGTAAAAAACAACATTGAGAAAAAACAGTTTAACTATAAAAACAGACAGTTTACATAACCTTGTTTACAAATCTTGAAATGCTTATAACTTTGCAAAAAATGACTGAAATTGAAAAATTTTTCTTTTAAATTGTAGCTAGATATAACTATTATTTTTTGAAACAAAAATTGAAAAAAGTATAATTTGGTCGATTTTTGGGTTTTTCATCGTGAAGTGTCCCCTTAATTTTTGAAGTTATAATTTTGTCTCAGCATAAAATATTTATCATAAAGTGATAATTTGCATGCGACAAAATTAATTGTTTTAGAAATTTTAATCATAAATATGGTTCACTTTTCTATTTCAATTTAATATTATTTTCCTAGAGAGCCAAGTAGTAAAATGTTCTAACCGTTTTCCTTTGAAAATCAATAAGACTCTTCATTTCTGTTTTGAATTATTTTTAAACTGTGCATAAGCATAATATAAGGAAAAAATAAAATATAAGGAAAGTAAAATTATCAAACTCTAAAAATTAAAGTTTGTAAAATTATTTATTTTTATCATGACTTTTTAGATAAGAATTTGCTGCATTGTCATCGAAGCATTAAAATTTTTTATTCCCCTTTTATACTTAAGTAAGATTTAGAGTTATTCCACTAATGTCAGTTCATACTGAAAACACAATTTTTATGAAGCTATACACAACATGAAATATTCAAGTTACATAAAAATTTTGAGGGTGCTGTAAATTTTTTTCCATCTTTGTAAAAGGTATTGTGACAATTTAAGTAAATATGAATGCTTAAATATTCATAAACTTTGATTGCGCGTTGAAATGCATTTTTTTTTCTAAAGATATGTTTTTCAATTTTCCAAATTTTTTTCTTGAATAAAAATACTTATTTTAAATAGTTAAATAGCAAGGGGAAAAGTTAAAGTAAAAATTTATTTAATCATCCATTATTATTCCAATATCCATATTATTATTATTCCAATTTTACAGCTGCGTCAGATATAGCATCATTGCTATATCAATCATATTTGTTCCAATTTAGCTCCAGAGTCCGAGTTTACTCAAGTTGCTATTACATTAATTAGAAAAATCACATGCCCACAGAGATGCATTATTGTAGTTTATTTTTGTTGTATTTAAACTATACCTAATCAAATTTTGACATTAATAAACTATTTAAATAACTTATTCTTACTTTTGTTTATGTTAAAAAAGTAAGACACAGCATATTTATAATTTTTCTGAACATTTTTTTATTAAATATAAAACAAATTTCTTATATTATTAATATTATTATCTATCTATTGTAAAATTCTGATTTCCAATGTTTTTTGTTAGTTTTTGTTATTTTTTTAATAATTGTAGCTCAACATAACGAAATATTATACTATGTATTTTTAATTTTGTAATAAATAAAGCATTTATATCGATTGGGAAATGATGAACAAAATAATAAATATCAAATCACGAAAAAAGGAATGTTGAGTCAAAAGAAAATTGTTTTTTGTACTCCAACTAAAAATATAAAAATAATGTTTTCAATGCAACTTATAGTTAAAGTACTGAATGATGCAACGTTGGATTTCAGAAATTGAAATAGTTATTTTTGAAATATTTCTTAAGAATTACACGAAGGAATTTCTTTCAGAAATGTGTAACTATGTTGTAATCTCGAAATCTAAACTCTTATTCATAACAATAATTTTGCGTCTTATGAGATCGATGTTTAAATTTTTTTTTTATAGAATTTCAGAATAGTTTGAATGTGATACGCTTTGGAGTTTCTTTTGTTAAATCTTAAGATTTTGTTGAACCCTCGCAATTTTGGATTTTAGATAAAGTTTTTAATTTGTGTTTTCTTGTTATTTTTTGCACTAAACAAACTTTTGATAATATAGATTATTAGACAGTATAATATCTTTCAAAGAAAGAAGAAAATAAAGGGCTCATTTTATTAGATTAAAAGAAATAGAGCTTGATAAGTTTTAGAACTTCTATTAATTTTCCCACAAAACTATAAAGCAATGAAATAATGCGTTTTTTGGTAATGAGTAAGTAGTTTAAAACTGCACTTTTTTTTAGTTTTTTGAGTTATTGCAATTTAAACTGATAAAACCGATTCATGTGAATCTAAAAAATTCTTTTACCATAAATTGCTGCAAAACAAAGATATTTATCAAAAATCTAAAGCACAAACAACTGTGCACTATTTTACTACCTAACAGAAAATGTTAATTGCAGAATTGCATTGGCATAATTTTGTCACAAAAAATTAATAGGGAATCTGAAACACCGCACGCTTTATATTTCAAATTGTGATTGAGAGGGAGCTTTGTATTTTACATGCTAAATAGAGTAAATATTCATCATCAGTTTATTTGGAAAAATTAAATAAAAAAAGATTAACAGCACATTAAGAATTTTCCCACCTCGTCTCCACCACTGCGACAGTTGAGTTTTTAAGATACGATGAAATAAAAATAGAAAAACAAGTTCCACAGATTTGAAGGAGTATTTTATTTAAATAAAAAAAGAAAAATGTTCTTTTAATTAGAAGATTTCCTCATGGTTTTAAGCATTTATAATAGATAAGCATCACAACCTGCACCAAATCAGAAATGTCTCTGTTTTTTTGTTCGGTGTCTATAAAGCATTAATATAATTTTTATTTTTATTTTTTGGGACGAGAAGTTTTTTTTTTTGTATTCATCAACATTTAAACCAAATTCAGTAAGTAAGAGCTCTACAATTTGCATTTTTTAAGTTTTTATTTCTTATTTTATACCGTTTATTGAAAATTAAAATAGGGGAGAGTATTGTATCTTAGGACACTTTTTGAATCTTAATATTCAACTTCTACGCTTAGAGTCAGATTTGCAATGTAAGGATAACATTTAAATAAATATATTTTTATAATATAAAAAATTGGAAAATAAAAATTTATTAAATTTACTTTCGCAAGATACAACTCTTTGGAGTACCAATATTGCTCCATTCATATATTTGATCTAATTTTAAGCAAACAAAGAAACATTTCCCTGCAAAAAATGACCAATAGAAATCAATAAAAAAAATGTATTGATCTGTACGGGGAAATGGAACACTGATATCAATAGAGTAGATCAGTACAATGGACTGGTCATGATATATTGATATCAGTAGAGTAGGTCAACACAATGTATTGGTCTATATCAGTAGAATGGACTGATATCAGTAGAGTGTACTGGTCTGTACGGGGAAATGGAACATTGATATCAGTAGAGTGTACTGGTCTGTACGGGGAAATGGAACATTGATATCAGTAGAGTGTACTGGTCTGTACGGGGAAATGGAACATTGATATCAGTAGAGTGTACTGGTCTGTACGGGGAAATGGAACATTGATATCAGTAGAGTGTACTGATCTGTACGGGGAAATGGAACATTGATATCAGTAGAATGGACTGGTCTCTACGGGGAAATGGAACACTGATATCAGTAGAATGGACTAATCTCTACGGGGAAATGGAACACTGATATCAGTAGAATTGACTGGTCTCTACGGGGAAATGGAACATTGATATCAGTAGAATGAACTGGTCTGAACGGGGAAATGGAACATTGATATCAGTCGAATTTACTGGTCTGTACAAGGAAATGAGACATCATGGTCCTATCAGAAAAAAAGACTGGTCTAAGTTAGGGGAAACAATATTAATGAAAGCATATTAGATAGGTTTAAACAGGAAAATGCAACATTGCTTATCTTTTTTAATATGCAAGATTTAGCTGAATTGGTATGCACCATAGTAAATTTTCTACTAGCTGCAGCCAGTGGAAAATTTAATATAAATTAATAAAATATAACAGGACAGTATAAAAAAATACTTATTTAAAGCATCTAAAAATGTTTTGAATATTTAAACACTTAGTTTAGTGCCAATGAATTCATTGGCACTAAATTAAGAAAATATATATTGCAGATGATTTTCACTAAGAGAAGACATTCTCAGTTGAAACAAGGTAGAATCTGATGAATGGAGTAAACATTAGCACTTACATGGCGATGAAAATGCTTGAAAAATTACCATAGTGACTTTTCTGGTAAAATGAAAAACAATAGTTTTAGTTAATAAAACCAAAATACATGGTTTTTTGACCATTCATAGGCAACAGTTCACCCGAACTTCTGGTTTTCTAAAGTTATAGTTCTTATTAACAGATGTTTATTAAGAAATACATAACTGAAAAGTAGATTTAACCGAATAAATGGTTTTTATGCCATGCTCTAAGGTATCATAATAAAATTATCACATTTACCAAATTTTATCGCAGATTATAGAATCATATTTTATAGACAATTTCACTAAAATCATTACTAAAGCACTTCGGTAAAAATTACAGAGCTTTTTAGTGTTCCGCTACATCCAGAAACACGGTATATATTACTATCTTCTGGTAGTTTTGACCATACTTTTTTCGCAGTATAATAAATATAATTTATCTATATCATTTATGGAAATGAGAATGGTTGATATTAATACCATGTTTTTGAAAAAAACATGTTCCGCATTTGTTAGGGCACTATTTTTTAAGGGTAGAAAAAGGAAAAAAAATTAAGGGCTATTTAATATTTTTTAATCGATAAAAAACTTCGTTGAAAGTTACTTAAACTTAGGAGATTTTTTTGATTGTTATACACAAAAACTAGATGTTTAAAAAAGGAAGAAAACATGCTTATTTAACTGAAATACACCCTATAATATTGCATTTCACAGAACAAGTTTACTTCATAATAATTCATAACATGTGAATCGCAATAAATTATAAAAATATTATTATTCAATATTAAATTGATCTCTACTAATGAAATGCAACAATTTTTAAATTTAAAATAAATTCGGAACAGATTACAGCAAAACTCCTTGAAGAAAATTGTATCGAACTTATTTAAAAATATGTTCATACTGCATTTTGTGACTTGCCCCTCAATGTACAATGCTCAAAAAATAAATGAATGAATGAATAAATAAATAAATAAAAAATAAACTGACCACTTTGAATAACTTTTGACGTGAAGATCTTCACGTTCCAGGACTCAATCTTAATGGTTCAAAGGGGGTCAAATAAGCTGAATAATTATTGTGGATGATCAGTCCCGAAATCAGACACAAAAATGTACATATCTTTTTTTTAAAGCGGATTTGAATTTCTGACATCCAAAATATAGGGGGTAACCGCGAGTTGGGAAATATGGTTCCCATAGTTTGATCAGGAGAGCGATCCGAAGTTTTGACCCCTTAATGTTAATTTTTCTTTTTGCGTCTTTCATTATATCTCGAGAACTTTTTAAAATTTTTTTTAAAAAGTTCTCGATTTATTTAAAATAATATTTAAAATTTTTTTTTAAGAAAACTTTTAAAAAACAATTTTGCACGCAATTATAAAATTCGTTTTTCTAAAGATAATTCCATGCAAAAAATAAAATTTAGTAAATATTTACTATTTTTTATTATTTTATTACATTAAAGTTAAAAAAAATTTGAATTGTAAAGTTTGCAATTTTCTATATAATTTTACATGACGAAATACAAATTTTGAGCAAAATCGATTAGATAGTTCCTGAGAAATCGAGCTTTAAATATATAATTTCTTTGGAATTCAATTTCTCAGGAACTATTCAACCGATTTAGCACAAATTTGTATTTTGCCACGTAAAAACACATTCTTTAAAGTGATGAAAAATTTTGTACCTTGCAATTCAAGATTTTTCCTACTGCTATTAAATAAAATAATGAAAAAAAAATACTCATTCATATGTATTTTTTTAATGGAATTATCTGTGGCTAAACGAATTTTATAATTTTGAGTAAAAATTTATCAATTCTCTTAAAAATTTCTCTAGATATGGCGAAATGCGCAAAAAACAAAATTAACATTAAGGGGTCCATACTCTGGACCGCTCTCTTGATGAAACTATTGGGAACGTGCTAAATCTTAATGTTTCATGGGGTTGACCTCAAACATGCTAAGTAGTTAGTACAGACGATATTTTAAGTTACAAAATAAGACCCAAAGCGCACTTTCTCTGTTTAAAAACATAATTTTCTTCCCAACGAATATCGATTCCTCATGTTCAAAATATGGAGGTAGCTGCAATCTGAGAAATATGATTCCAAGAGTTTGGTCAAAAGAGCGGTCGAAAGTTTAGACCCCTTAAAGTTAATTTTACTTTTTGCGTATTTCTTCATACCTTGAGAGCTTTTTAAGTGAATTGAAAAGTTTTTGCACACAATTATAAATGTCGTTTATGCAAGGAAAATTCCATGCAAAAAATCTTCCAGTCAAAAAAATCTGAATTGTAAATAAAGATTTTTTTACGCCACTTTAAAAAGTGTAATTTTAGATGTCACAGTAAAATATTTGAGCGAAATTGATCAAATAGTTCCTGAGAAATCAAGTTTTAAATATACGACTTCTTCGAAATTCGATTTGTCACAAACAATTCGATTGATTTGTATTTTGGCGTAAAAAATAACATTCTCCAAAATTGTATATCGTATTGCATATCTTTAATTCTATAGTATAGTTTACATTTCAAAAATTTTCAACTATTATTAAATAAAATAACAAAAAGTCATTATAAATTATTATTTTTACATGGAACTAGTTTTGGATGAACGAGTCTTATGATTGTAAAGAGACGCTTCGAAAGTTCTCGGGACATGGCGAGCTACCCAAAAAGGGGTAAAGTGCCTAAACTTTCGACCGTTTTCCAACCCCCTATATTTTGGGGATTTAAATCCAAATCCTTATAAAAATGGTAAAAAGTATATTTATTTAGAGAAAGTACGTTTTTGTGTCTTATTAAGTGACTTTAAATATCGTCTGCAATAATTAATTAATTTGATCAAGAGTTATTTAAAATGTTCCTTTTTTTTCTTGCGCTTATTGTACAACTTGCTTCACTTTTTCATACAATCAAGTACAATCACTATCAAGTACAATTACTTTCAAGTACAATAACCAGAGGATTTGAATGAAAGCAAAACTGTGGCCAATATTAACGAAATATGCAAATATGAACCTAACATGCTTATATGCTAATATTAGCATGTTAATTTAATTAGCTAAATATAAAATTAACTTAGTTTAAAGTTAAACTTAAAATTAACTTAATTTAAAGTTAAATTTAAAATAAATTTAATTTAGAGACATATTTAAAATTAACTTCATTTAAAGTTAAATTTAAAATGAATTTAATCTAAAGGTATATTTAAAAATAACTTAATTTAAAGTTAAATTTAATATTAACTTAATTTAAAGTTAAATTTAGAATAAACTTTTGATAAAGTGGTTCAAGATTATTTAAATCAAGTGCTTAGGAAAAAAAAAACATCCAACAGGAATGAAGTATATCAAGCTGCTCAAATGTAAATGTTAACTTCTTTGCAGCACTCTAATCTTTGCTAATGTAAATTGACCAATTTTGTTTATATTCAAAATTTTCAATATTCCCAAAACTCCCAGATTAAATCTCCAAAACTTCAGAGTCATTTCCCGTCTTTTAATAGCTGAGGGATTTTCGCATCTCTACCTGTTGGAATAGCAGTTTCATTTTCAAAATCTTTCGATTGTTTTTCACCTAATATCTGTTTGTTAGCAGGGATAAGCTGGATATGTATTAATTTTAAAATAAGACAGTAATGACATTACTTGATTAAAAACTTCATTCGCTTCAAAAATATACAAATTGAAAATAACAGTCGACAAGTTACAAGTTAATCAGGGTGAAATATTGTATCCTTCTCGGCCACTGAGGTTTTTCTTGTTTTGTTTCTCACCTTTATTTTTTCATTTTTCGTTGGCAACTTTACGTTTTATATTTCAAAGCATTTTTGTTTCTGGTAAGTTTTGAAAATGGACGCCTATTTTTGGGCTCTTGAAACAAGTCAACTGTTATTTCCAATTTGTATGTTTTTGAAGCGAATGAAGTTTTTAATCAAGCTATATCTTATCGTTTCAGTTTCAGTTTCTTGGGGTTACTTATTTTAGATGGGAATGAGTTCTATAAATATATAAAAGAAGGACTAACTTTACTTTTTTTTTTAATAAGTGGAGTTAGGCTACTATTCAAATGAGGCCTTTGTATAACATGTTTCCCTTTTTATTAGTTTCTGATAGAATTTCTTGGGGTAAAATTTATTTTAAAATATCTAATTATGACTGATATATGATATTATATAATATATATTTCATAAAAAGTTAATTTAAATTAATTTATTTTGTACATTACGTAATTAAAATGGAACAAAATCTTACCTTTTGAATAAACACAATTATTAATAACATTGATTGCATATTTCAATTTAGTATAAGTTATTGTAAAACAAAGCTCCATTAGTGATGAATCCTCAATTCAAAATTATTATCAATAATAGAAGAGCAAGAAAAATCTCTGACATATTGACGAATGAGAATATGGGAATGCCATTTTTCACACCCTCTCATAGTTCCATAGTTTTAGTTTTAAGGAAAAATAAGTTGCGCTGCCGTTCATTCATATTATTCACTTTATTCTATATTTTAAGTCTTAGAGTTCAAAAATTCATTTAGAAAATTTTTACAGTCCTTATGTGATTCAATAAGAGTGGTTTAAAATCGAAATCAATGCCAATAATGCTTTTTTTAAACGATTAATATAAATATTTACGATTATATTAATTATTAATATCTAACAATTAGTATAAATATAAATAAACGATTAATATAAATATTTTAAAGGCACGTACATTGTTTTCTTAAACAACGAGAAAAAATGATTAATGATTAAAATAAATATTTTAAGGATACGAACATTGTTTTCTAGTATTTTTAACGTTTTAATAGCGACGTTTTTTGACTTATTAATATAAATACTTTAAACATAAGTTTTCGCGTCTTTTTAATGTTTTAAACGTTTATAATGCTTCACAATTAAAGCAAATTTAAACGGTTATTGAAATAATAAAATAGATTACACAATTATTTTTCAAAATAAATCTTTTACATTAAGTCATTAACATTAACTACTTTAAAGATACGTATACTTTTCGTATTTTTCGATTTTAAGAACACAAAACTATTCTGTTAAAATAAAATAAACAGTTCGTTATAAAATTATTGTTTACAGTGAATCATTAATCTTTAAACTTACTTGATTATTAATTCAATTATGTTTTAGTTTCTGAGTGGAATTTGACTTATCCAAGAATCAACAAACAATTTTAAAACGTTTTTTCAATGAAAAAATTTTAATTCGAGAAAATTTGACATGTCATTAGTAATGCTTGAATTTTACGAGCGTTCAATATTAGTAAAGCACAGTCTTTAACAAATTTGTAGAAGCAGCAAACAATTTTAAATCGTGTAAGTTCAGCATGTCAGCGAAAAATGTCTTATTTACAACTCTGTGTACTATAACTCATAAATTTTAGTAAAATTTAGAAACAAATATATAGCTTAGTGTTTAACAATTATTTAAGGTGATGAATTTCATACCATTCATTTTTATACGATTTATAATTTCAAAAATGTCAAGGTAAGTTTTAAGCAAAATTTAAAATTTATCATTATAAAAACAAGAAAGAAATAGGGAAATTTTCTGATAAAATTTGTTGTTTGAAACATGAATCGAGCACCGTTCCTGACTGCAAGACATATGTGTGACTATGGATGTTGATAATTTACCCTTATTACTTAGGTAAATTCTCACTGTAAAAAATGGGTACTCAAATATTACGAATCTTCCTTCGTTTTTGACGAAATCGCTTCTTGGTATATGCTCTAAGCAAAAATTTCGTCAAAGTGATGAAAAAACTGTTCTTTAAACTTTAAATAAACGAATTTTGTGAATATTGAAAGAAAAATAAATATTTCGTCATTCTATCTTTTTTTCGAAAATAAATGAATAAAAAAAAAAAACCTCATTGTGCCTAGTAATAATTACTTCACCCTGGGCACCCAAACAGATAGAACAGAATTAAAACCCATACTCGAAACCTGTAATCTTCCTGTCACGAAGACCACCTTGACCCAGGGCTAAAGTAAAGAGAAAAGGGCTGGTTTATTCCTCTTTTAGAACTGAAGCTACGATTTCCCTTCTCATCACGTCACGCTGCACACTGATCTCGGAGATCTCAGAGTTATAATGAAAACTTTTTTGTTGTGTAAATATTTTAACCTACATTTAGCATGTTAATTTTACATATCATGTTAATTTAATTTTTAATAATTCAAATAACAGCGAAACGTAATTTTTGTGTAAATGAATTCTTTTGCGAATATCTTTAGACAATTTTTTCTTAAAATGAAAATTGTTCCAATGTAAAACTAGGTATTGTACCTTGAACTATCATATATAGGACCTTAGATCATTGGATGTTGCCCCGTTAACACGCATTTTTCCTTTTAAACGTATCGGGTAATTCAAATTAAAAACTCAATCAACTTAAATTTATTTTACAAGTAGCTTGAATAAGCAAAATAATTGGAATTAAATATAAACGTATAAGCAAATAATATTTCCCTGGGGTATTTCATAAATTTATAGTATATTCTAAGAACATAAACCTAATTTTTACATATTGCACGTGGCAAAATCCATAGAAAAATTTCTTTGTGCTAACTGGACCTGTTGCTCATATTCCCTTGGGCTTTTTAAAGGTAAAATACTGAGCCTGATCTAAGGTACAGACAATTTTTTTGATTTTGTTAAGCTCTAACAGAAATAAACTTTTTCTTTAAAAACTGGTATTTTATCGTAAAGAGAATGACAGTATGGTACCTATTCACATTAGTTTTTTTTTAAAAATTTAAATAATACAAAATTTTATTTTCCAATTTAAATTGATTGAAAAAATTAAAAATCAAAATTGCTCTCTAGCACTTGCTTGGAAAACCTGTAATGATCATCAACATAACGGGTAGTGGAAGAAAGTATCAACTACATGTACTAAATGCAAAATTCTTCCACTGGGTAGGGGAAATATTTACACTGGTCCAAGTAACTGCGGTTCCAGGTAAAACACCATTTACACTTCATGCCCTCATGTTATAAACGAAAAAAAAGCATTAAACTGTTTTATTTCTCTTTATAACGGTGTAATATTTATACGCATTGAATATTTCCCAATTATAAGGTAAATATAAATAGAAATTAAATAGCTTTAATAAAAGTATTGGCCCAAGAATATTTGATAAAAAGAATTTTAAAAAATTAAGTTTTATAGATTTTATTTTTCAATTTAATTGATTGAAAAATTGGTGGCTGGCGAAAATATTTTGTTCAGTAATTACGAAAGATAAATAAGAGAATCAAATTCACCAGTAGGCTTCTCCAGTGTAATTCGCCGATCGAGCAAAATTTGAATAATTTTTTCTGACGAATCGGATTCTGGCAAATCCGATTCGTCACCTTAAAATTTTTAAATTTTAAGCTGATGAATCTGATGAGTTTAATGCAAATTTTCAATATGTTTGAAAGATTCGTAAAAATGCCTTGCTGTTCGAATAAATATTTTTTTTTACATATATTTCAGTTCTTTCTACCATTGTAAGTGGATACTTTTCAGTAGTGTTAGTGTTTTTATAACAAATTAAGAATTAATGTTTAAGAATAAAGTTAAAAAAATTTTCACGTTTACTGAAAGTACATTAGGTATAAAAAAATGCCATTAAATGCTAGTAAAAATGCTTTTAACTTCTAAAAAATATAATTAAAAGAATTCATACGATATAATACATGTTTATTAATTCTAAAGTATCAAAAATACTTCCTGTAAAAAACAATTCAATAATTTAAGCTGAAATAAACTTCTAGTTAAAATGATTAAGTAACTTTCAATAATGTTTTGCGTTTTTTAAAATTTTTTTTAAAAACTTTTTTGAGTTATTTTTGCTAAAAATAAAAAAATAAAGAAATTTATGAACGAAAAATCTTAAATAAGATATAATAAAAATGAATGCTGTTAGAAGAGAGTATTCATATTTTAGCTTTTATGACATATTAATCTTTGGTTTCCAGAAAAACAAAACTTTTTCGCTCTCCAAAGATTGCCTATCGATTTTAAATTCGACGAACAGATCTTTGTCATTTGTTTCAAAGGCCATCACAGGCACATTGCGTAAAGTCTTTTTTAAAGTATTTTTCTTACCTTATTAAGTTATTTTCCTCTCCAATAAACCGATTTTTATGTCAACGAAGTAAGTATTAAAATGTAATTTCAGTTTTGACAGATAATATACTTTTCACCCCACATGTAATTGACCACTCAAATTTCCCATTTTATGCGTTCAAAATATTTTCAACTTTTAAATATTAATGATTAGATTTGCTATTGACATAAAAGATGATATAATGTTTATCTTAAGTAATAATAAAGTTAAAAAAAATGCATGGATGTTACTTGCATGTATTTTGACTACGAACCTAGTGCAGGTATTAAATTAAATGCAAGGAAATAAAAGTATTTACCAGTAAATATTTTTAGCTAAAATGATTTTAATTACGTATTAAAATAAGTAGAAATGATAATAAAAATAAAATCAATTTCAAAATAAAATACACTACTGCAAACAAACAAGAAAAAAAACAATATCTGGAGCTCTATAAATATCGTAAAAACGCGAAAGATGCGAAAAATTGCACATTTTACAATTACCCATGTAATTATCGAATGTAGCCATATTTTTTTAAAACATTTAACAGATAAATTTGTCTTTACGTTTGTTTTTTGTAGTATGTTACATACAAAGATTATAATAAAGAAAGTTCGATAATCTTTTGCGTCCGAGTGCGGTAAAAAACCCTACTTATTGTTGTAATTAGTGACGTTTAGTTAATTAGGTCCTTCTGATTGTACTAATCTTTATTAGAATTATTATTATAATCATCATTATACTAAATTATTATACTATAAATTATTACACAAAATATAATTTTTATGCTAAATAATAGCTGTTAGAATATGTGCTGTTTTTAAAGCTGTGTTCAAGTTGTTCTGAAATTTTAATTAACAGTTTTAGGATCTATTTTTCATTTAAATATTACAAATAGACTACATTATGCAATATATTTCAACGTAAACTAAAATCGTTCAGTTTGAATGAGAATAGCAGGGCATATTTTTATGAGGAGGAGCTTTCTTAGAGTTGTCTAAAAATTTAATTACATTTTAAATGCCTCGATATTTTTGAATACACATTTTGATCGTGTATATTTTAAGCGTAATGGGGTTTAATAAAGAAAACTATATCTTTAATAATTAGTTGAATGAGTTATATCTTTAATAATTAGTTGAATGAGTTATATCTTTAATAATTACACAAAAATAAGATTTTCAAAAATGCATAAGCAAATAATATGCATAGCAAATAATAATAATATAATATACATAGCACATAATACAAAAACTGAGACTTCCGAATGCCTCATTTTATTTTTTAAAAAAATTATTAAAACTATACCACAAATTACTATTATTTCAATGGTTTCTCTATTAAGAGCATTACAATAAATTAATTAGTAATAAGAAGTGCTCTTGAACAAGTATTGTTGTACTCTTATTACCCTTTACTACATTTAATCACATTGAAAACATCAAATTACAAATTTATTGCCCTTTAAAAATAATGGTTTTAGTTAAAAAACCTCCGAACTGATTGTTCAGCAATTAAATTTTTGTAATAATAATTTAGTATATCTTCTCAAATATTCTCAGATTATATATAGAAAATTGTTATCAACCGGAGAATTATGAAATTAATATTGAAGAAAGGAAGATAAGTAATTTTTTCATACATAAATACATTTCGTAAATGCAATTGTTTAATTACGAATAAAGATTAGTCTTTTAATTATGATAGCTATAATATGTTTGACTCTCGACTTGGGACAAATCAATATGGCTGCCTCGGTAAGGATATGCGTTTACCCACGAGACGCTATGCTAATTCTTCTGATACTTACCTTCATGGTCTCTTTTTACTAAAATATTGTCATTAGTACACTAAACTTAGTTCGTACTATCAAAAACTAGGAGAGATTAATTATAACCGTGTATGGAAACTTAAGTTTTTATTTTGAAGTATACCTATTTTTATGTATGATTTTATTTTGATATTTTACGCTATCTGACTACCTCGCGGAACATAATTTTTACAATAAGTTTGTAAATTATTCATTTATTAAAATAAAGAAAAATTCAGTATGCTCTGAACTAAATGAAAATTACGAAATTTTATTTAAAGGAAACAAGTGTTAGTGAGCTGATTAAGGTGAATAATGCCTACATAAAATTTCTTTTTAGCTATTCTTTTTTTCTATGCATATAAGATAAGTTATTTCCCTTTTATATATGAAGGGTGTTTCTTCCATTCCTATAAACCTTGTTATTAATGTGTGTGATCAAATATTAATACTTGAGCGAGGAAAAACAAAAGAGCTCTAGAAAACTGACCAATCTCATTTTTTTAATATTATTTTATAACCGTTCTTAAACAGCCAATTTTGAGTTTATTACTACCAATGTTCAACTCCGTAGCCTTGTAATTTTGAACCCAATACAGAAGACAAAAGAATTCCAGAATCAAGTAATGGAAGAAATTCGCCTTTGTGGAGGATTTTTTTGGAGCGTTACATGGAAAAACACGAAAACCTCCCACGGTTAGTTACGGCAAGGAGATTCTAGCCCATGATTCGTCTACCACGAAGGCCATCTTATGTTAACACAGTGGTTGGTGCAAGCCGGGTGCGGAATTCACATTGACTACCCATCGCTGGGATTCGAACCACGTCGCTCATTGGGAGGCAAGCATTATATCCTTTGAGGTGCCAAGATTTGGCAAATCTCAATTGTAGTAAATGGAGGCAGAAAAATAAAAACCTGTTTGATTATTGGTTATTTCCTCGGGCAAACAGAAATTGAAATTTATGCATCCACCATCCTCAATAGTGATTTGTCATTTTTCCATAGTTTTTTTGTCTCTTTTTCACTTAAATATTTGCTTGTGACTTAAAATAAGTGAACTAATATATTAAGGGCAGTGATTACAGAACATCATAAAATCCAAGTAAAATAAATTACATGATGTATTTAAGAACCACACAAATATTTTGATTTTAATTCCTGTTTGACTACCCAGGTCTTAAAGTAATTAACAATATACGTATTACAGTTAGTTCCAAAATTTTAGTGTGTTCATCTAAAAGAAAAAATCATTTTTCTCAGTGACTTTATTGAGCTCAAGAAGAAAGGATATTTTTAAAATTTGAATTCATTTTATATATCAATATTATTTTATTATTCAAACAATTTATAATTCCTAATTATTCATTTTTTTTGGAAATCATATGATGAACCAATTCATTCTATCCGCTTGTTTAACCATAAAATATATTTTCTTTTTCTGAACAGAAATTTTCAATTTTATTTGGAATGCAAGATCTTTTCAGAAAATAGCTAAATCTTATGCTTAGAACTCTGAAATAGCATGTATCTTTTAGAGTTATCGGAAAAGTCAATTCGGAAGTTTTTTAAACGAATTCTTTTTAAAAGGGAAATTAAATTAGATGAATTGTTTTTTTTCTTCCTTTTTTATTGTTTCAAGAACTGAAAACCTTTTTTTGTAGGATACAAAGGAGCATAAGAATAATAAAACTTTTCCAATTGTTCAATCTTAAATTTAATTGAAAGATAATTTGACTTCATAAAAGTAATTCAATAATAAAACCTCTTCAGATTAAGGAAAGAAGTTGACAATATGTAATTATAGTAATTATGAAAAAGGAGTTGTTTAAGGAACCTAACAATAAATTAGTAAATGAAATGACAATTTTTGATCATCATAAAGCAGATAGTTTATTAAATGCCATAAATAGTAGTTTTGAAAAAAAAAATATATTCAGAAAAGTATGAAAAAATTTTGTGGCTAAAGAATTGTGCTAAAATATTTACTTTTTCTGATAATAAATATTTCATGTTATTTATTTAGTTTTAGTGCTCATAATTGGTGGAAAAAAAGCTTCACTATTTGGCTATTGAAGTATTTTACGATTTGACGAAATTAATTTAGAAAGTAGTACACATAAACAATGAACAGCTTTAAAAATATAAAAGAACAATAAGAAAATTTAACACTATGGAACTTAGCAATATAGTAAGATGTAAATTAGATATTGTTTCATTTCTTAAAAAAAACCTAATTTTGATTATTGTAAGTTGATTTTTAAAGAATAGAAAACAAGGAAAGCCTCAGAAATTAATAAAAATAAATTATAATTTATTGTTCAAAATTTAAAATTCATTGTTCAAAAGAAGAAGAAGTAAGCTTAAAAATTGATAAGCAATGAATTTCTTGCAAAAAAGTAATTAATTAACTATAAATAGAATTATTTTATAAAGTAAAAATCCAAATCAAGAGTAATTTTGCAGTTGAGTTGGAGTAAAGAAGCAATGAATGAGAGAGAGAATGAAAAAGTAGATTTTGTTTTATAGTCTTTAAGGGAACGAAATAGGACAAGAATGGGGTTTAATATTTGATAACTTCTTAGACTAGACCAGTAATATAAGGGTAAATCTTAGGCAACAATATTTATTGTATATGCTATTGCCACGCGAAAACACATTTCTTGCAAAAATATTTGGATGATAATATACATATTGCTATCACATAATTTGTTTTATTAAAACAAACAGTAGGAAAGAATTTCGTCACGTGATATCGCCTGATCCAGCAGCAAACGTTAGTAATCTGTATCTTACGGTAATTTGTATCATGTTTACGAAATCGCTCTTGTTACTTACATTATCTAGACTTAATATAATTCTAATTGGCTATAAGAAGTTTCTAACGGAAATTACTCTAATCGAATAATCGAGATGTTCAGAAAAATTCCCTTTGACTCTTTCTTTCTTTTTGTGGAGGGGAATATACATATTTATTTTCGGTAGAAAAAAAAAACATTTTCCAAAATAAATATATATATATATATATATATATATATATATATATATATATATATATATATATATATATATATATATATAAAAGCTTCAACTGAATCATTTTATGTTATTCCTTTTCTTTAACACTTTTACTTAATTTATTATTCTAAACGAAACCCTCTTTCTCACACTTTAATATTCATATCTTTTAATCTATATTTAGTTCAAGTGTGCATTAATTAACATTTTAACGTTTATTCCTGTAACTAAACATGAGAAAGCTAAATTTCCCTCGACTTATTTAGCAGACAAATTATAATTACTAAGATTTCCCCTAACTTTTATAAAGGAGCACAGCGATTTTGTGTCACTTGAATGCTAGTTCTTCATGAATATGTCTGAATAAATAATAATTACGTGTAGCCTGGTGCCTGAAACCTGTTTATTTCCACCTCTCGGCGACGTTGTAATATATATATATATATATATATATATATATATATATATATATATATATATATATATATATATATATATATATATATATATATATATATATATATATATATATATATATATATATATAACAAAATAAATAAATACAAGAAAACACGAAGAAAGTTAAGAAAAACAATAAGTTTCATTTATTGCACATAAGCTGCAAGTAAACAGAACTGATTAGATAAGTTCAAAATGAGGATAAAACAAAGGTAGATAGAAGGTAGAAGGTGGAAGATAAAAACAAACATAGACATATGAAAAAAAAGGGGGGGGGGGAATAATAATTTAAAGAAAAAAAAATTTAATCGGTTGTTTGTTATTTTTTTAACTATTATCCCCACCTTTTTCATATGTCTATATTTTCCTTTGTTTTATCTTCATTTTGAACTTATCTAATGAGTTCTGTTTATAATGAAACTTATTGATTTTCTTAACTATATATATATATATATATATATATATATATATATATATATATATATATATATATAAGCTAAACAGTTTTTGCCAACTTTACTACTTCAAAGCATTAACAACTCTTGTAAAATTTCCAGGGTGACTTAACTCTCTCCTTTTTACATTTTATGACAGTAAAAATGTAAAATTCTTTACTGTGAGTTATTTATTTATTTATTTCAGATTTATTCAGAAAGCTCGGGTCATACGAGCCTTCTTCACATGAAAGTAATATTCTTCCTGCATGCAATTTAAAAATCGTCTAACAGGCAGATGGCTCAGTTTTATCAGTTACTACTCGTGTTTTGAGATGGAGGGATTTTTTTTTGTAAACCAAAGGTTTAAGTGTAAGTTCTTTTTTATAGCCTTTTTTTATGAAACATTTTTTAAGAGCTAGCTTGTCCTTTGACTGATGCTCCAGTTTTGAATTTTTCCATGCTCTCTTCATCAATATTTTTTTTACTAGTCTTAGTATGTTTTAATGCTTTTCTTTTATCTCGTGAAAACTCTTACCGTTGTTTTATTGCTAAAATATTTCATTAAAAATGTAGCTATCTTGTTCAGATTGGTATTTAATTAAACTTTCTATTAATTTTCTTCCATTAAATAGATATAATAAAAAGATTTGGATAAAAATAATACTTTTTAAGGTAATGCGAGTTAAATAAATGTATTATTTTGACCTTATGTGATTATTTGACTTAACATAAAGGCTTAAGAAAAATTATTTTAGCTGAAATACTTAACAAAATGTATTTCATGGGGATAAAATAACCATACTGTATGGTATTGACATTCTTGGTAAAAAAAAACATAATTTTGATCAAAATATATTTATTTAAACCATTCATTTGGTAATTTTTCTATTTACATGTTAACAGTTCAGCTGAAATTTTGGTTTTCAAAATTATAGTTCTTATTGCCAAACAGTTAGAAAACAAATACAAAACTGAAAAGCAAATTTAACAGAAAATATTGTTTTTATGCCATGCTCTAAGGAATCATCGTAAAATTACCAAGTTTTACCACATTTTCGAAATTTTATCACATATTATAAAAGCATATTTTATTGATACGAGATTACCAATACTCGTATATTACCAAAGCGTTCTAAAAAATTACCGAAGTTTTTGGTGTTCCCATAGAGCCAGAGACCTGGTATATTTTAGAGTATTCTGGTTGTTGTGACTATCTTTTTTCTCTGCGTGTATGAAGCAATTCAAACTAACAATAAATTGTACAATGTAACCTAATAATCAAAATGATTTGAATACTTCATTGAACGATTATTACGTAGTTATTCGTTGAACATGAAATGTATTTTATCTTCCAGAATAAAATTATATTCATATTGGCATATATTATACCGCATGTATTATTCATATTTGCATTTATTCTAACCCGAACGTACGTAATTATAATTCACGCTTTTTTTTTTATCATGTTTTGTATTTCTTTTTTCATGATCAGTCACGTATGTTAGTTTCTTTTTAACAATTAATTTCTTGATTGATTTATAAATGTGATTATGCCCAGTCTCATTGAAATATCCTAAAGAAACTTTTTAGGAATCGTTAAAAATCTTATAACAAAAAAATTCGATACATTGTATAAAAGGAATGCACAAATTTCACGAAATTATCTTCACGAAACCGTTTCCTGTTTTATGCTCAGAGCAAAAATTTCGTCATATAATTACCACAAATTTACCACATATACCACAAATACCAATATATATATACCACATATAATAATTACCACATTGGGCACCATATAAGTGAATCAATGTCACCCAAACAACAAAAGAAGAACGGATGGAACAGAGAGATAAATTACATATATGCCCCAAGCGGGATTCGACCCCGGGATATTCCTGTCATAAGGCCTACTCATTAACCACCATACTAGTTGGTCGGCTTATCTAGTTAATTATTTTCGATAGTCTAGTCTTCGTTCTAGTTTCACCATTCTTGTTAAGAATCTCCCTCAATGCTCTGGGATGAGGTTTCAAGTTGAGTAAATATTTTCGTCATATTTTACTGAATCATCAAAAGGGATAATTTCCGTTCTGAGAGTATATATTTTAATAATACTAGAGTACATAAAATATTAGGAAGATAAATAATAATAAAAATAAGTAAAAAATAGTCCTAAAAAAATAAAATACAGGTATGATTCATAAATCAAATAACAGTCAACTTTGCATTTTCTAAAAAAAATATTGTTCATCCAAATTAGTTCACAAAGTATAATATTTATGTGACTTGTAGGAACTGGTTTACTAGTTATGGCAAAAATTCATGGTGTGAGTACTGTAATTGTAAGGATTGTTATTGATGATACACGACACTAAAGGTAGATCCGAAAAATTAGGCTTATATTTTTAATTTGATTCACCAATTTATATTTTTTAAATAGTGTTTAAAGTCCTCCAAAGCCAATTAAATTTCTGCAGCTATTTATTATAATAAAGTCTGCTATTTTTGTGAAGCAGCAATTAATTTTGATTTTTTGAAGATATATTTACAAATGACGTTTCGTAGATTTTGTTTCAGTATAAGTAGTTATTGGTATCTTAGCTTCTTTTTTTCAAATTATAAAGTTAACGGGTTTCTTTACATAATTTCAGCTTATGCAGAGCTTCATTATTTTATAGTACACAAGCATTCATTAAGCAATAGGGATATGTAGCTTTTATTTTTTGTTTCATATCCGTCGTTGAATAGCCGACCCAGTTTTTGGGTTTACAGCTACTAATGTTCAACTCCGTAGCCTTGTAATTTTGTATCAATCCAGAAGACAAGGAAACTCCTGGATCAGTACCCGAAGAGGTATGATTTGTTATGGGAATATGGAGGGCCTTGTGACTCGACAGATTTAACGTGCATCAGTCACCATTTACTACATGGAGAGTCTTCTGGCGGCGGGAATAGAACCCATGACCTCTTGACATGAGCCCAGTGCCCTACCAACCAGGCTATCCCGGCCGGGATATATAGCATTATGAATACGTATAAACAGACATTAAAAACTCTGAAATTAAAAATATTTTAAAAATAAAGGTTCGCTGAGTCACATATGAAGTTCCCCAAAAATATTGAATTTTATAAATTTGTGAAGCGAATCTTTATTCATTAGAGAACTAGTGAAGTTGGTACACATTGTGAAAGGGTGAATATTCCAAATGAATGCAATAATATTGTCTGAAAAACTATGATGCTTGCCAATTTTATTTTAAAAAATTAGCTGAATTAGTTGCTTTAGAAATGCATTGAAATGTTGCATTGAAATTGTTGAATTAACAAGTCGGATTTATTTCGATATATTAATGAGTTGTTTGGGATTAATTCAAAACTTAAATCTTATAAGTGCCAGAAATTAAAAATAAAAACAATATTCCCGTTTTTTATGCTATGTCTCTAATGCAACGCAAAACAACAAATTAAGTAATGTGTTGATATTGGAACAGCTTTAGAGACTCGTACTCTTATTGATTCAAAAAATTGTAACTAAAACTATTTTTTTTAATTTATGAAATGTTATAAATATCTACTATCTTAACTGCTAATAAATTTAAAATAAGTATTAAAACTGTGTCATGAATTTTTCTTTGTAAAAATATACACGACATGTATGTTGTTCGAACTTAGAATTATGGTAAAATCATTCTTTAATTTTATGAGTTTTTTTTTCTTTATAATCAAGTGGAAAGAAATTGGTATAAAATTTTAATAGGGAAAGATTTACTTTTTCTGAACTAATTTTTTTAAAAAAATCAGCTGAACACATGAATAATTAGCTAACGAATAAAATAGGATTCTTGGAAATAAAATGCTCTTAGTTAAAAAATTCTTCAAGGGATGATGTATTATTTATGTCTTGTACTCTATTACTTTTATTAGGTCTCTTATCATTCAGCACTAAAAAGGGAAATTATACGTCAGTGGTCAAACAATTTGACTTCTAAGCAAGAATATACATTGCATGTACCATGCTCAAAAGAAGAAAAGAAACGATAAATGAGAATAACTTTGATGTAATAGTCAAATGATCTAATGATTTAATCTTAATGGTTTGAAAAGTAGATCTAAACCATAAGCACAAAATTAATTTAATGTGGAATAAACATCGAATTTTTGACGTATTCTCATTTTTAACATTAAAATATGGCAGCAACTTCATGCCTCAGTTTTAAAAATTTTGCAGTTTGTTGAATGATAATATAGTTCTAATTTGTTGCAACTATAATATTGTGATCATTTGAATCATTTTAATCTATTTCCTACGATATTATTCGACTTTAGATTATTGGATACAATAGTTAAACTTTGACAGAATTTTGCAAATAAAATTAATATAAATTATTTGCAAACAAATATTTTAAATGAAGCATTCCATGTTTTATATAGATTAACATTATTGAAATAATTTTTAGATTGTACAAAATACTATGTTATGTTTTTGAGAAATAAAAGTGTTTCATCGCAGTGTATAATAATATGCATGTTTTGTTTGAACATTAATTATGTAGTTGTTTACATAGCTAAAAATATTTGCCTACCTTAACTAAAACTTATTTTCTTTATAAACTTCCCTATTAATAATAATACTTATTTTTTATAAACATTTTCTAACTTCGAAAAGATATTTTATAAACATTTTCTAACTTCGAAGCTAGAAAAGAAAGATTTTCTTTTCTAGCTTCGTTTAGAATTTTTTAGCTTCGTTTCTAGCTTCGTTAGAAGTTCATTATTTCTAAATTAAATAATGTGTTATGCTAAACACAAGATTGTGCTCTGAAGTATATAACTATTTGTTTTATATATTTAAAAACATAAATATTCTTACCCTTTAACATCATCAGATGGAAAGCAAGTAATTAATCCTTATTTATTAAAATGTAGATAATATGGTGTTAAATCTCGTAGGATTAATTAATATTACTGCAACTAATGAATATATTGTGACAAAGTATCGAATTTAAGTTCTAGTGTATATTATTTCCGTTACAATAAATGAAAACTGAATTTTCAATATTAAAAACAGTCATCGAAAACTATGATTTTAAGATTAATTGACTTCTTAAGAATTTGTGATCTTTATTTTATCATCTTTAGATAAAAGGATACTTACGGTAGGTTTGATTGATTATTCCCAACCGGTATTAGCAGCTTGCTTGTTTATAGGAATAAATCGTTACAAGTGCCTTGAGAAAAGCATTGAGTTCTCAAAAAGGACGAGTTTTGGTTATTCGAGAACAGTTTCTTAAGGAAAAAATATTCTCCTATTTTGAATCAATATTGAAAAAAACGGAAAAACGTGCGACTATTTAGAATAACAAATGACATCTAAATTATACAAGCAACTTAATTCTTTATAAGCTATATGCAAGGATAGAGTATTGTTAGAAAGATTAGAAAGAGAGATTTAATTTTTAAATACCTATTAAAAGAAAGAGTTTTAATTGAAATTCTTAGCTTTTTATTTCTTTCATTAAATCCTTATTTGAATACATTTTGCTTAAAGTGAAAATAAACATTTAACAGAAAAAGTGATAAATGGAAATTGAGTAGATGTTATTTTTTGAAAGATATTACTATTTATTTTAACAAAAAAGATTTATGAACTGAAATAAGCCTAGTTCTCTTTCGAAAGAAAATAGCATCAAAATGTTAGAAAACATGAAGAATAGTAAGTATTTTTTGTTTTCTTTTTTAAGTCTCTGAGATCTTTTATTTTAACAAAAATATTTATTTAAACGAGGGATTTATCGAATTTTCACATCGTATGTTTAGTAATTAAATCCTATTATTTAAGTTTAAAATGGATTCACTAATTATATCGCAACGAAAAAAAATTCATTTTTTCTTACTAAGAAAATTTAGAGGCGTTTGTATCTTTTAGATTTAGTTCATTGTAACATTACTTTACAAAATTTTATTTGGTTTTAAACGATTATGAATTCAAATAGTTTAAACAGCAGATCGAGTTAAGGAAATGTATATTTACTAATTTGAAATAAGTCTTAATAAGTTAATTTATATAAAATCATACCCCGACCGACCAATGAAATATTTCCAAATGAAAGAAAAAAATTTTTGTAAAAAAAAAAAAAAAAAAAAGGAAGAAATATGAATGCGAATCTGTATCCCCTCCTTAAAACATACCTTTTACAGATAAAAGTGTAATTTATTGTTCCTTAAAATTTGATTCCCTAAATTACAAAATGAATACTGATAAATTTTAATGATTTTTTAATTCAAAATATTTTCTCGCATTAATTTCGAGAGCTAAAATAATTCAAAAAAGTTTAATAAAATTCTTTCTCTGAAAAAACAAATATTCGCAACTTGAAAAAAAGTTATATCATTATTGTCTCTTTTATAACAAGAGAAATTTATAGTTATTATCTTCGGCAACTGAATGTTTTTATATTTATACAATATTTTTCATTAGAACTGAGCGAAGCTCTCAGTTTCCTTCTTTTCTTATGGAAATTTTTGTTCAAACTTTTCACTTTCCTATTTCGCCGCTTCTTTATCTCTTTTTGTTAATATTTCTATCCGTTCTTTATTTGTAACAGTTTTTGCATCTTAATTTTATATTAATAGATACTTTTCTGCTTTATCATCCCACATTTTCTGCTCTTTTTAAATAATGTTGATTTTTTTTTATTTCGATGAAATTATTTTAACATTAATAGTCATCAAAAGTTCCATTATAGATTTTTTCAATAAATGAATGTCTTTTTTAAATGCATTAAAAGAACCCATTTTGTTTGTAGATTAATTTTAAAATGAAACAAAAGAAAAAAGCGAGCACCTTGAATAACTTTTTACCTAATGATCACATTTCCACGTACTGACTCTTAATCTTAATGGTTCAAGAGCCTAAATTTATATATGCTAATTAATTATTGCAGATGATGTTTTGGACCGGGATAGCCTGGTTGGTAGGACACTAGGCTCATGCTCGTGAGATCGTGAGTTCGAATCTCACCGGTCAAAAATTCTCCGTGTATTAAAAATGGTGACTGGAGAATGTTAAAACTGTCGGGGTGACTAAGTCCTCCAAGTTGCCATAACAAATCAATACATCTGGGGGTATTAAATTGGAGATTGATCGTTCTCTGGTACAGGTCAAAATTATGATCTGTCGATGAATGAATGGAGTATGAATGGATCCTCCCTGTAAAATGAGCTGTGACGTGCATGTGGCTGAAGTCGTATTCTTTGACACGGAGGGAGTCACTGAAAAACAAGAAACGCACCCTCTGCCTTAAAATATCTTGGATACCCAAGGCAGACTTGCTGGTAATGGCAAGTAGCATTAGTAAGAACAACAACAGCAACAAGAAGACGACCTTTTATAAGTTTGAAGACGATGTTTTATAATCACTTGAGTACTTTTTGAGAATTTAGAAATACAACTTATTTAAGACGGCAGAAAAAGATAAAAATGGAAATTAACGCTAAGACAAATAATTTCTCGACTATTCTCATTTATTCCCTACTTTGGGTGCTATATTTTTCTGAATGCGGTAACCCCTCAAATTTTGAGTCTCGAGAATCCAAATCCGTCTAAAAAAATGTATGCTTAACAAGAGAAAGTACGTAATTATGTCTAATTTTGTAGTGTAAATTGCTGTCTGCTCTAATTAGTTACCATACATAAGGTTGAGGCTTCGAACCATTAAGATCAAAGTCCCGTTCATGAAAATTTGATCATTAAATCAAAAGTTAATCAGGATGTATGTTTTTCTTCGAGTACTGTAAGATACATTTGGAGAGATGTGGATGTAGGTTCTAAGGGATTTTCTAGCGGATTTTAGAGAGTTAGTTTTAAAGTTTATAAACTGACAATAGGAAATAAAGACTACGCCTTGCCTTTCTTTCTTGTTCGCAAGCTTTCAATTTGTAAAATCTCCCACACTAATTTAAACTGTTCTTGACATAGCGTTCTCACACTAAAACAAGTTTTTGAAGTTAATTAGTAGATTGTTTGCCGAAAAATGCAAATGGAATTTGCTTACGTAACAAACACAGTTTGCTTGCTTTCACGTCTTAACACTTGTTTCTTTTTCCAAAGATTAAAGTTTATTATTTTTGTATGAATGTATGTATAGATTTATTAGATTTCGTTGATCTAGCTGTGAAGATTTATTGAAAAGTGAAATTTCACTATATGATTAAATATGTGACACAATTATGCATTTCATAATATAATTATACTCAATTATAATACACATCTTTAAATTATACATTTCGCTGATTTCTTGTTGATAATTATGTATAGAAACTGATAAATAAGGCAATAATAATTATTGAATATAATCTCTCAAGCTTCATGTTTATTCATACTGTTCCATTTTTAATGAGTTTTGTGACAAATTTAAGCATGCAAAATGAAATGAATAATGGTTGCAAAATAGGTAGAAAAAGAGTTCTGATTGAAGGATTTATTTTTAATGCTTTTAATTCTAACTACCTCACTGTTATCTAATGGTTTTATATTTATTAAGACGTCAATGCTACAAAGAATTCATAAATTGCATGGAATACTAATTCATATTATTTAAAACATAGTATAAACACAGTTTTTTTAATATTTTTCCTTCTTTTAAATACAAATGGAATCATATTTCCAAAGCTTTTGACCGCGTATGGGATAGAGCGCTTATCCTCAAACTTATAAACCAAAACCTGCCACATAATATTATAAATGTCATCGACTCCTACCTCAGTAACAGGACTTTCCAGATTAGACTAAATGGTCAGCTTTCAACAAAAAGGAACATTAAAGCGGGTGTGCCGCAAGGCAGCATCCTAGGTTCTATCCTTTATTTAATATTCACCCATGACTTCCCTTTATGTAACAACAATATAAATCAAATCATCGCATATTATGCAGATGATACAGCAATAGCTATCAGATCATTGAATCCTAATCAGTCAATAAAAAATATGAATAGCCTCATGCCTAAGATAGAATCCTGGTGTGCTGACAACAAAATCTTAATAAACGCTGAGAAATCACAACTTATGATTATAAGGAGGAAGAAAAAGAAGAAAATCTTAAATAATAATGTCATTCTCTTCAACAAAATATCTCAATTGTCAAACAAGCTGATTACCTAGGGCTTACTATTAATAGTAACCTAACATGGAATCTTCAAATCAAAAAAGTAATTAACAAGGCTCATGCCGCTTACAGCTGCCTCAGGCCTTTAATTAACTCCTGCTCACCACTTCCCTTAAACCTTAAGAAGACACTATACACTATGTGTATAAGACCAATTTTAACCTATGCATGCCCCGCATGGGGATGCATTAAACAAACCCAACTAAAGAAACTTGAAGTTACTCAAAACAAATTTTTAAGACGAATTACTGGTGCCCCATATTACCTCCCAAATAGAGCCATCAGAAATGACCTTAACATCAGTACTATTAATGAATTTATCAGTAAGCTAAATATCTCATTCTTCAGTAAAGCAAAAAACCCTGATCCAGCAGGCTTCAATGAACTACTGAATAAAGAATTAATACCAGATATGAGACTTTATGACCCAATAACGTCATTCCTATCATCAGATTGTGTTCTATCAAGGCACTACAAATAATATATCCCCTCCCCTCATCTTACTATGGATACTCCCAGAGAAGTGAAGTAACCTTCATGTGATCACCGACTTGGGAATATCCACCCCTAGTATTATACCTAACTTGTCCCATATTTTATAAGCTCGACAACAAGAATAAACTTACGTCGACCAGTGCTTCTGCTATTTCTCTTGTTTTTATTGCTATAAACACAGTACTCTAGTCGCCTACGGGCATCATCACAGACGAAGAAGTGGAGTGCCTGCTCTGCGGGCAGGTACTTCGTACTACATCTCAGCCTAAGCCTAAGCTCATTTGCATTTGAATTTGGATAGTATCATACTTAGTGACACTCAGCAAAGGAGTGTATTTTTTCCTTCCGTCCTCTTTAAGGACGCAATTTATTTTTGAGGGCGTCCTCATCGTCACCATTGTGGCTTCACCCATTGATGCTATGAATTTTTCGGCCATTTTTAAAATTTTCTCTGATTTTATCAAAACTTAAAGTCAATAGGCATTCACATGAAACTCTTCTTGGATCTGAATTTGATCATCGATCGTAAGAAACTTCATATCTAAAATATTTTGAACGGTTATCTGCGATTTTTCAAAAAGCATTGTTTGCAAGTAAGCTGATAGTATCCCGAATCCCGAGATATACTTCAACCGTCGTTTTGCTTTCTGATGATGCCCTAGCTTCTGTGAAAGTCCAGATATCATAAGCCAAAATGATGGACGAGACGACTTTTAAAGATTAATAGATACTGATCGCCATTGTGACTTCGTTGATGTCGGCTAACTTTCCCTGAATTTTCCATTTCCTGGGCCACTTCTCCTCCCACTACTCCACGATAACGATGTGTCTGAAACTGTTTTTGCTTTTTCTATGGACCCCCCATAATAAAGAACTTTTGGTTTAAAGTGACTGTCTGCTGAGCGATTTGTTCATCTAGATTTACTAGAAGGTAACTCCAGATATTAGAAGATCTTTTTATTATGTAAATTCATCTCTGCTCCAGGTAAATACTTGTTTTTTTCATCCCTGTTTTTCTTTTCGATTTTGTGCTTTTGTGCATTCTGCGGCACGATCCTTAACGTAAAAACTATACATTATTGATCTGCTTTATTTTCCCATTAATTGTTATATCAATATTTTTTTTACAATGCCCAGCATCTGCAGTACAGGTATTTATCTAAATAATTATGTAAACGCTATTGAAAAGAGATTTTTAAAAATCCTATAATATAATATATTACATCAAATTAAATAGAAATATTCTATAATAATAAATTTGAAGTCTCCCCACACAGAAAAAAAGTCATTTAAGTCTGATTTAAGCACATAAAAAAGAGACGGGGTTTACAAGTTGGTTATTATTTTTTTAATGCTTACGTAACAAAATAAATTACCTTTACCAGAGAAGATCCGTACTAAATCGCAAAAATAATTATATTTAAAGAAACACTACATTATGAAGAAAAAAAAAAGATTTGCATTTGAAATTTGCTTTTTTTTTGCAATTCCAAGTTACCGAAAATATGCTAACGTAATACACTGTTAGAATTTCCATTCTGAAATTACGGTAAAATAACCGACAGCAGTCTTTCCCTCCAATTAACCGTAAAATTTATGGTAAAGAATATTTTTTACCTTTATGGCTTTAAAACCGTTTACAACTAGTAAGGTAAACAACCATCATTACAAAACTATACTAGTTTGATTTCAAAACCGTGAAAAAGAAATTTAATTAGGATGTGGTTGAGTTGTGTTTTATCAAATGTATCTTGGAATATAGTTTATTTGCCTGTTTCATCTACCGCAAGAGATGAAAAATACTAGACTTCTGTGTTAAACAACTTGACGGTGCTGCCAACTGAGTATGAGTGAATAAGAGTATTGTTTTCTAAAAGTCTCACAAATTGAGTGGGAAACTTTTTAGGTGTTGAAGGGAATGGACTCGTTCTGTTGGTTATGAGATTGACAGATTACCCCTCTCGGCTATAATATTTATCCAGCTACACGGAACTAAGTGGCTTCATTAGGTGGGTCTAGTTGGTGCAATAAAATTCTGGTTGTTTAACCGTGTTAAGTTAAAACAAACTATTTTTCTCGCAGTTGACAGTTTGAATACCTTCCTATTTGACTGTTTTATTTTTAAATGGTGAAATAACAATTAAATAAATTCAAACTGTGCACTTGAACGGTTTCTAAATCATTATGGAATTATATTTTTACTACAGATGCGAAAAATTTAATAATTGAAAAATTTGTTTTCATGAATACCTAAAACTTATTTATTTAAAGAAAATATATAACATATTTTCTAAATAAATCTGATGCTAATTTCTTCAGCTTTATTAACTATCCTAAAAATATAGTTATGGAAGGTGATTTTAGAACATCTTGCATTAGACAAAAAGGAAAAATAATAAATGCTCCGAAGTAAAATAAATATTTGCTTATTCTTTCATTGAGGAGTAAACATTATTTTCGAAGACTTATATTTCTATTTAAAAACAATAAACCTTACATATTTTTGAGAAATGTATTTAACGTGTGATATTTATTGAAGAAATAACATTAATAAAAACAAACAAGCAAACATTATTTCTGAAGTCTTATGTTTATATTTAAAAACAATAATCCTTAAATATTTTTGAGAAGTGTATTTAACGTCTAATACTGATTGTATAGGTTGTGATACGAAACGTCTCCAAAATACATAATAAATATATTTAAGATTAAAAAGATTTACTGGCTTCAATACAACGATGAAATAAAATATTCACTTTATGTAAGATATTGTTATCTGCCTATGATACTATTATAGCAAATTGGATTCAAATGTGTATTAAAATTTCCAATGCATTAAACACTACTTACTACTTTCAGAAATGGTATAAAATGTATATCTTTTCAAAAAGCTATACTAGCAACTCTTGTGAATTTTTCGATGAAAAAGTTTCTCGAACAAATTCACGAATCAAGAAACGTACAACCGTTGTCACGGGCACGAGACTTCTATTTTCATGTAGGGGAGAGGGGGGCACATGTGAACAATTTTTTTTATTTCTTCATTTTTCAAAAAATATCATAAATTTCTCACAGTAAAGAAGTTCATATGTTTAAGTAGTCTTTTCTTCGTCTTATGGAATTTTTTGAGATTTTTTAATAAAATATTTTTTTACTTTATGATATTTTAAAAAAATGACTTCAATTGTTCACATGTGCCCCTATTGGGGGCACATGTGAACATGCCTGGGGCACATATGAACAAGATTAAAAACACAAAGCAATCATCATATTTCAAGGGAAAAAAATCTTTAATATGACAGATATAGATACGTATTATACTGAAGGGGTTGTAGCTTACTATGCGAATTTAAACTGTACAACAGTACTGTCAGTAAGAAAATAATTTTTCAGCTGTACAATAATTTTTTCACTGTTGGGTTTTTCGCAACTTCATGTTCCTCAGGAGTTGTAATGGGCCTTTTTCTTTCCTCTCTGATAATCTTTCATGCTTTTTTTTCATTTTTCTATCTTTTCATCCGTAGTTTAGCAATTCTATCTTTCCCAGGTGTATCAGTTAATATGCGTGATGCGTGATCAACCATTTAATAAAAAAAATTTTTTTTAAAGAAAAAATTAATAAATTAATTATGGAAAATTAAATAATAATAATTTTAAATGCATACATATTTTTTAAACTTATAATATCATGAGGATAATAATCTTAATACTATGTAGGGGCACATGTGAACTGTTCACATCTGCCCCAGATGATTTGTTCACAAGTGCCCCATCATCCTTCTTAAACCTTACTTGAAAAATAAAGAACTTTTAATTGAGTAAAAAAAAATAATTAATTGTCATAAACTTACCTGAATGTTCATATAATGGTCTGCAATAGTTAATTTCAGTTTATTAGTTGATTTATACTATGCTTTCACTTGAAGAAGCTAGTGATTATAATATATACAACACCAACTGATACAAAGAAATTGTCAGAATAGAACAACAAAATGTCTCATTGTACTGAAAGTTTCGCAGAGAGGTAGGACTAGTACTGCCATCAATTGAAAATTTTTCAAGATTTTTTATTTCAAATCATATTGGTAAAACATAGCATGTTCACATGTGCCCCCTGTTCACAAGTGCCCCCCTCTCCCCTACGATATTTTGAAAGAAAAAAACTTTTCCTTTTCCTTAAAATCACTACAACATTTCAGTGAAAGAAAGGAGCCCCTTTCATATTAAGACGTGCTTTAACTTGAGTAATAGAGTGTCACTTCAATCTACCTTCTCTTTTCTGATGGATACTAGCAAATTTTGATTTTTTAATATGATACATTTTCAATATACTGAGATTTTCATGATTATTCATAGTGAATATGTTTGCATAAATATGAATATTCTGTGTAAGTTTATTTGAATTACTTGAGTAATAAAATGCAAGCATAGTTTTTGATATTAAATAAAATTCGACATAAATCGTTTTAATTTGGATATACATAATTAATTATGATGATATATATCATTAATTATGATGAAAAAAGGGCGAAAGTTTTATTTGATCCTAAGATGAATCACAAAAAATACTTAAATATTATTAATTTTTGATGCACTTATTAGATTAGCAATTACAAAGATATGAATTAATGCGTTTCAACTTTTCGAATATGGCATTTAGCTGTTTAATATTTGTTAAATTCTGATATCCGCTGCATCTCTTGCACCAGCATTAAGCAATTAAATATATGTAGCATAAAATGTCTCATACGAGTCTTTCTATATTAATTCATGGCTTAAACATATATTTTTTATTAAGACGTAGACATCGTTCTTTTACAAACAGCCATAAAAAGCAATATTCATTTTGAAATTTATTTTCTGAAGTAAATGGATGATAATTATTAGGAATATACTTATTAAGAAAATCCCAAAAATTCCTTGAAGTCATTACTGCGTACAGTTGGTAAAATTTGTATGTATGTAAATTTGTATTGTGGAATTCAGTTGGTTATAATTGAGTAAATTTTCCTTTTTAAGCGAAATTCGATTATGTTAAGGAAAATCTATCTGCCTATTATCATAAGGAAGGCCAAATTTGCGTGGTTTTTTCATCATAATATAACTACTTGTTAACCTGTCGCCCCTTCGGCCTTAATAGCCAAACCCAAGGCCCTGTCTGGCTGAAAAATCCTTTTCTTGAAGAATTTACCATAAGGTACTAAATAATAAAACTTATATATACTTATATACTAAATAATAATAATAATAATAATATATATATATATATATATATATATATATATATATATATATATATATATATATATATATATATATATATATATATATATATATATATATATATATATATATATATATATATATATATATATATATATATATATACACTGGTTATCATAAATTAAGGAAAAATCACAAAAATAGCGATAACTCTTTCAAAAGTAAGCCAAACCGTGCAAAATTTGCATATGTTGTCCACTAAGAGTAGCTGAGTAAAATTGCAATATGCAAATTAGTGGCGCTGCACTCGGCTTACGTCATCTGCCTGGAGCATAAAAGTCCAAGTTTGAGAGAAAGCACACAAATTTTACTGTGATTGCGACATTGAAAATCTGAGATAGCCAATTCGTAATAATGACCTCTAGGCATCATTTGCCTGAAGAACTACGATGGAGAGCCATCGGGAGACTAGAGGCAGGGCAGAGTCAATCAGAAGTGGCCAGATGGTTAAATGTGAGTCCATCTGTGGTTCATAGACTTTGGAGGCAATTTCAAACCACAGATTCGGCATCTAGGAGGTTCAGTCAAGGACGGCCAACTGTTACGACCAGTGCCGATGACCGATATTTGACATTAAGTGCACGCAGGAATAGAACCACTACTCCGACACATCTTAGATCCTCTCTTGCTGCAGCCACCGGAAGGTTGGTGTCAACGTCAACTGTGCGCAGAAGGCTCCACGAAGGTGGTCTGTATGCGAGATGACCAGCCATTTGCGTGCCGCTCACATCACGCCATAGGAGAGACCGTTTGCAGTGGGCCCGACAACATGTCCACTGGACGTCAGATCAATGGAGGCCTGTTCTCTTTACGGATGAGTCCAGGTTTAGTCTAGAAAGTGACAGTAGACGTTATTTGATATGGAGAGAACCTGGGACCCGTTATCATCCATCAAACATCCGTGAAAGAGATGCATACGGAAGAGGCAGTGTCTGTGTTTGGGGAGGCATATCCTTAGGAGGGCGCACATACCTCCATGTCTTTCCAAGGGGAACCGTGAATGCTCAGGTTTATCGAGACAACATCCTTGATGCTTATGTGCGCCCATATGCCGGGGCAATTGGTGATTGCTTCCTGTTACAGGACGATAATGCAAGACCACACAGAGCTCGCATTGTTGATGATTATCTTCAACAGGAAACAATTACTCGCATGGAGTGGCCAGCTCGATCCCCGGACTTGAATCCTATCGAGCACGTTTGGGATGCTCTAGGGAGGCGTGTATCTGCCATCAATCCGCCCCCTCAGACCCTTGCCACGCTTGCAACTGCTTTACAAGAGCAATGGCTCTCACTTCCTATTGAACTGATAGACCGCATAATTGAAAGCATCACACATCGCTGTTTGTGCTGTATTGCTTCTAGAGGCAATCATATTCCATATTAAAGGTACTTTTTCTATTGCAAACCGATACTTCCAATTTGTTTATTTTATACATGTGCTAATTTCTATACTACTATTAATGTCTGATAATTTCTTTTTATGTTGTTTAATACCTTACTATGTGTTGTATATTGTGGGTAAGTTTCATAAAATTCCATGTGTAATTTCTTGAGTTATCGCGATTTTTGTGAATTTTCCTTAATTTATGATAACCAGTGTATATATATATATATATATGTATATACAGGGTGATTCTAAAAAGATGGGCAAAATTTTAGGAAGTGATAGTACACACCCAAGCAAACAATTTTTATCAAAGAATGCATGATCGAAAACAAAACTCAAAACCGCTAGAGGGCGTCGAAGTTTATGTTCTTATATGAGGCAAAAATACACAAAAAACGATGAAGTTAAGTTATAAATGCAAATTTAATGGCATGTGATTACAATAACTGTTTAAAACGGTGGCCGGCAGCGGCTATGCACACAGTACAACGGCGAAGAAAGGATAGGCGAACATTCTGAACCACACCAGGTATCACGAACTTTCCCTGCAGCTGCCAAAAGCTTGGCGACAAGTAATGTAGCACAGTAACTCGCAACAGGAATGGAGCTTTCACGTTTGCATCAAACAACTTTCTAAATGCGCCAGCACCTTTACGTTTTATTTTTTACCATGCATTCTTTGATAAAAATTGTTTGCTTGGGTGTTTACTATCACTTCCAAAAATTTTGCACATCTTTTCAGAATCACCCTGTATATATGGGCAGACCTCTAAAACCTTTAACTTTTGATGATAAAAAAAAATAATAGGCACACTATTTTTGTACCTCCAGAATTGTTTGAAAATGTATAAAATATCAGAAAATAATCGCGAACATCGAAAATTTTGATGCCCTTATAAGTACAAACAAAAAATTAAAATTTTTGAACTAATTTTTCTAGGCTTTTATACATTTCATTAAAAATCCTAAAGACGACAAAAGTATCATTTATTTAATAAACATATAAACTTATTGAATCTATTTTTCTCTTATTGAGCAATTTTTTCTTTTTAATATTTTCATCCATATTTACCCTTTATTTTTCATCAAAAATTATTAGTATCATAAATAAATTAAAAAATTTTAATATTAAGTTAAATTGTTTCAAAATGTATAAAAAGGCTTACTTTAATTATTTTCAGTCAAAAAATATCTTCAGTTAGTAAAACATAGGTAAAAAAAGGCCTGATATGTCAAATTCAATTAATTAATCCTGAGATTACGGTTTGACAGGGTTAAAGTCTGGACAGCCTGGAGAATAGATCGAAAACTTTACTCAGATGCAACGCAATGCGATGCACACAACACAGAAAATAAATTAGACAATGACAAACGTGTGATCAAAATTTTGATTGATTTTAACATTTACTTTTTAGATCTGCGTCTGATTACGGTCTTGACATCGTAACTGTAACCTCACCGAATGACTGTGATTATAAACCTAGAAAAATTAGTTCAAAAATTTTAATTTTTTGTTTATACTTATAAGGGCATCAAAATTTTCGATATTCATGATTATTTTCTGATATTTTATACATTTTCAAACAATTCTGGAGGTATAAAAATAGTGTGCCTATTATTTATTATTATAATTTTTATTATCAAAAGTTAAAGGTTTTAGATATCTGCCCATATATATATATATATATATATATATATATATATATATATATATATATATATATATATATATATATATATATATATATATATATATATATATATATATATATATATATATATATATATATATATATATATATATATATATATATCAAATCATATATATATAGTTCAAAATGAAGATAAAAAAAAAGAAAAATGATAGACAAATGAAAAAAAAGGGGGGGATAATAAGTAAAAAAATAACAAACAACAGTTTTAGAAAAAAAAAAAAGAAAAAGGCTGAAATTTTATTTAAAAAATGAAACTTGTTGTTTTTATTTATTTTTCTCATGTTTTCTTGTATTTATTTATTTATTATACAAGTATATATATATATATATATATATATATATATATATATATATATATATATATATATATATATATATATATATATATATATATATATCTGTGTGTGTGGGGGGGGCAAACCTAAATTTCAAACTAGAAGGAGATTTATTAAGTAAACTAAGATAAAAAATTAGTAAAGCTAATCGGTTTTATAAAGAAGTAACTTGTTTCAGCTCAAAGATATATCTGTTACTTAATAATTTTTTTCTTGCTTAAATACTTACACTTAATGTGTGTTCATATTTTAATCTTTTAACAATTTATTTAAAAGTATATAAATAAAAGGACAATTTATTTAGATTTTTATCATCAATATTCGCTGATAGTGGTATTATCTCTAAATACGAACAGTTTAAAACTAATTTTTTTTAATATTCGATTATTAAAATTTTTTTCATAAATTTTCTAATTTTTAAACATTTCTTTTATATTTGTATTCAAAGATGATTATGATAGATTAAAGTAAATAACAGGTACATTTCTTTTAGCTTTTTCTAAAAGAGAGCTTGTGTAGCGGAATTAAAAACCAAAATTACCATCCTATGGTAAAATTTACTGTGTTTCTTGCTTAATAGGAACACCAAAAATCTCGATATTTTTTTTATCGCAGCGCTTAATGATCTTGGTAAAATTAACAATAAAATATGGTTTTATAATATATGATTAGTCTAGTTTCAACTAGTTAGCTAATTTCGCGAGATAAAAAGTTATAAATTTAAAAAAATTACTGCTAGTGCCGACAGGAGACTAAATACCCTTTCTAATTTAGAATAAGAAAAATAACTCTTAATTTAAAATCAGCCAAATGTATCATTCCCGTTTTATCACGCAATCAATTTTGAATATAAAAACTGAAAATGCAAGAGTAGCAACTATACATCTCGTATCATTTGTGTATCTAATTAACTCTCTTATGCAGAATAAAAAAAAGCTTATTTCTCCGCAAAGCTTCAATTTCTGAAAAGTATGATAAGAAAATAATTAAGTGTATAAACTTAGAAATTTTGATAGATTTTTGTATTCTCCACTAATCAGATTAGTATAGGAAACTGGAGTGTATTTAGTTTGCTAGAAGAAAATTCTAATTACTATTCCTCGGAAAAGCTATTTTAACCTCAAAATTTTTTTTTTCTTTAAAATAAAAAAAAAGAAAAAAGAAAAAAAAAGAAAGGGTGATTTTTCTTTGCTCTCAAATCTTCGAAAAATCATCATCCTTAACTTAATTATTCATGACTTTCATAAACATTTTTGTTTGGTTTTTTTCGAAGGGAAAAACAGAAAATTGATTTAAACATTTCTATAGGAATAAACAGTTCTCCTTTTGTTGAGTGCGAGAGAGTTTATTTTTGTGATTCGTGTATAAAAATGGTTTGAGAAAAGAAAATATCACTCAACCTTTCGATAAAGATACGGTATCAATGAAAATGGATTTTCACGACCTTTTAAAATTGTTCTTACTAATGCGCCTGCTGAAGTGTTTTATTTTATGGTCAGTTTTATTTTCGTAAATCAGATGAAGAGAATGGGTAAACGCGTCAAAGAAGGACGATCTTACAGGATAACGTTTTTGTATATCTTTTTTCTGCTTATTGTGGTTAAAATAAGATTTCTTTACTATTCTTTTGTTTTCGTCACGTTGGGACTTCAGACAATTGTGAAGCTCAGTTTTGATCAGATTTTGACTAGACATATAAGCATAATAAAATGGAATTGTATCCCTATGATTGTTTTTACAGAATTTAAACAAAAATAAAAAATACTGACTAAGTATTATGTCATCATTCATAATTCTCTTATCAGTTAGAATTTATAGAAGAAAACATTTATATTGAGTACTTCAAGACAGTTTTTTTTATATCTTGTTTAAGATTAAGTACACTGTTAGAATTTTCATTCTAAAATTGCCGTAAAATAACCGGCAGCAATCTGCTTATCCGATTTACAATAAAGAATATTTTTTTCCTTTACGGTTTTGAAACCGTTTGCAACTAGAATAGCTATAAGACTATGAATACGAAACTCTGCAATTTTTTAACTATTTACAACTAACCTGGTTTCAAATTTCAAAGCCATAAAAGAGAGATTTAACTGGAGATAGGAGGTAAGCTTTTCGTTTGATAATAGGTATTGGAGACTTCAGGACTCAAATTGGAAAGTGCAGGACACTGGAAACTGCTCATGTGAAGGGAATGGGGGAAACATTGCGGTGTAAACGCTGGGATTCGAACCCCAGTTCTGTCGGTCCTGAGAGCGACAGATTAGCCCTCTCGGCTATAACACGTATACAATTGCAAGGAACTAAGTGACTTCAATAGGTGGGCTTAGTTGATGCGATAAAATTCTGGTTGTTAAACTGCATTAGGCGAAAGCAGTTAATAAGCAGGTTTACCCACATTCAGCAGTTTGATTACAACCTTATTTATGGTTATTTGACTGCGTTGTTTGAATATGGTAAAATAACAATGAAATAAAATGTTATTTAACCATTTAACCATCTAAAAATTTTTTTAATTATATCACTGATTTGAAGGTTAAATATTAAAAAGAAGCTAAGACTAAATTGAACGGGATATATTAATTAAATATTTCGAGCAATAAAAACAGTTCTTTAACTACTGAACGATTGCATAAATATGCCTACATTGTGAATGGACGAATAATATGCAATGTTTTGGTATGATGCTTAAGACTTAACATGATTTAATGGATAACAAAGGAAATATCATTCCATATACTCCGAAGAGTCATGACATTATGACCACCCTCCATCTATAACAATGGGCTCGCCCAGGTTTTCATGGTTTCTCGCCCAGGAACAATGTTTTCATGGGGCACATTAGGACCCATAATCCTCATAGAACAATTCCTGACGTCTGTACGCTACTTGAACATAGTTGCAGACCAGGTTCACCCATTCATGGCAATAGTTTTTCCTGCGGGGGATGGTGTTTACCAACAGGATAATGCACCATGTCATAAGGCTCGAATCATCGAGGAACATTCCAGTGACTTTCAAGTCATGTCTTGACCCCCAAATTCACCTGACCTTAATCCAATCGAGCATTTGTGGTCCTACTTGGAAAACCAAACTCGTGCTGCTATGCTACCCCCTCGCAATGTGAGGGAATTGCAGGACCAGTTGGTGAGCGCTTGGTACCAGATACCTCAGACTACCTATCAGCACCTTGTGGAATCAATGCCACTGCGGGTGCTAGCAGTTTTGAGGGCTAAAGGTAGTCTTACATGTTATTAGCAGGGTGGTCATAATGTAATGGCTCTTCGGTGTATAATACCTCAGTAACTTATTCGTTCAGATGAATAGCAAATTTCGCGTTGACCTTTAGTACCCTGCTAGAATTTTCATTCTATTTAACGGTAAAATAACCAGCAGCAGTCTTGTCCATCCAATTAAGCTTAAAGTAAAGAACATTCTTCTACTTTGACGGTTTTGAATCCGTTTACAACTCGTAAACTTAAAAAAAAAAACAGAAATGCAAAACTATACTGTTTTTTAACCATGTGTAACTAGCATGGTTTCAAAACTGTAAACTAGACTTTTTTAGGTAATACAGCTTTATGGTGCTGCCATCTATATGTATCGTATTCTAACAGTCACAAATTTGAGAGTGCAGGACCCTGAAATCACTTTATGTGCTGAAAGAGATGGAGCAAATAATGCGGTGTTCTGCGCTAGGGTTCAAGCTCCCGTTTCGTCGGTCATGAGATTGACAGATTTACTCTCTCAGCTATAATATGTACACAGCTGCAAGGAAATAAGTGACTTTATCAGGTGAGCCTAGTTAGTGTGATAAAATTCTGGTTGTTTAACCATATTAGAAGAAAGCAGTTAATAAACGGTTTTTCTCACAGTTAACAGTTTGGACACCATCTTTTTATGGTAATTTGAATGTTTTGTTTGACTATAGAAAAATAACAATTAAATAAATTGTTATTTAATCATTTTTTCCTAGAAATTTCTAACAGTATAGTAAATTGCAACTTCTAATTATTAAATATTTTATTTTCTAATTTTATTTAATCTCATTTTCTAATTTTTTTCATTTTATACACATACTGCCTCAACAATTTATCCGTTTACTGAAATCGAAAATGTCGCGTTAAATTTTAGTAGTCAAGTATAACTACATTTTTCTGATAGTTAATTGTTTGATTTTCTAATATTAATTAATCTTATTTTCCATCTGTTTTCATTCTATACATATTCTATCTTAACAAGCTCTTTCAATTAAATCGCAATTATAGCATTAACTTTTAATAGTCTATAACTAATTAACTGTAACTATGCCATTTTCTAATTTTATTTAAACTCATTTTTCAGTGATATTTAATTTTCTGTGTGCGCGATTAAGAAGGTGAGGCTTTCATTTTCATCATGCAATGCATATGCGGGTTACTTTCTCTTAAAATCCATAATAATAATATTCTGAATAGGGTCCATAATCAACATGATATGGATTTAAACATGAAGCATCACATGTGTTATGAGGATTGATAGTTCAATACTTATAATAAGCGTTATTCATTAAACTCTCCGATAAAACTATTTGATATTGCGCTGTTCACCACAGGCACGATGGTAACTTTTCAGTATCAAACCTCAATCTACACGCTGATTAGAATTAGTTACCAAATAAAGCCAATTCATAAAAAGCATTTTAGTTGAAATGTTATGCATTTTAATTTTAAAGAAAATCAAAATTAGAAAAGGATTTAAATGATGAATATTAGCAAAATGTCCTTGATGACAGTCACTATTCTAATGTTTGTTACTCAAAAATATAACTGCAAATTTCAATTAGAATTAGTTTTGCATTATTCATGCAAAATTATTATATTGATAAATATAAAGAATAAAGCAATGATAATTTTGCACCGAGGAAGAAGTATGCGAGAACTACCAGCATATCGTAAAATTTCCCATATTTCTGGCTCTATGGGGTCACCAAAAAGCTCAGTAATTTTTACTGAAGTGCTTTGGGTATAATTTTGGAAAAAATAAATAATAAAATATGGTTTTATAATGCTGGTAACTGTGGTAAAATTTTTAAATTTTATCATGAGCCTAGGCATAAAAACCGTTCATTTGCTCAAACTTTTCAGTTTTGCATTTTTTACTAAATGTGTAGTAATAAGAACTGTAGTTTTGAAAACCAGAATTTCCGATAAATCAATACTATATGAGGAGAAAAATTTCTAAATGAATAGTTTATATACCATATAGTTTGGTTTTATTAACCAAAAGTCATGTTTTTTTTTTAATCACAGATGCCATTACTACAGTGCGGTAATTTTATCAAATTTTTTTTCTCCTCATGAAAACTGTCTTTTTAGATTATATAAAACCGTTTTAACCCGAATTAACAATTATTTAAGAATAGAATGAAATAGCTAAAAACTTTGTTTCAATATAACTCCTCACATAATAGAACATCACAACTATTAATTTTATCATTAAGTTGTTAAAAAATAGTGTTATTGAAAAATATTATTTTTGTAGAAACTTTTCTACTAATAAATACTTACTATAGCATAATTTATAAAGTCTGCCATAAAGACTTTTCCTAAGCGGGTAATTTTAAAATAAGTTAAGTGATTATTTGGACAGAAATTAAATAACTTAAATAAAAAGTTGGATAATTACTAGAACGGTATACTTATTTTATTCGGCAGATGGCGAATTTCATGCGGTAATGGGTGAAAAGTTTTCTTTTTTAATGTTAAATTTTTTCTCATAAAGTATTTTCAGAAACTAAAATTTTTCGCTTAAAGCATTCGGTCTCTAATTAATTATTATTTAAACCGCATTAAAAATGATATATCAGAAAGAAATATGGCAAAGATTAAAAGAAATTTATTTTAAGATTTTGTGTCAAATGTTAATCTCAGATTAAATTTTTTTTATTCAAACTATCTTTGTCCTATATTTGATTTGTTTCGTCAATATAAACTATACCGAGTATGACGCAACTCACTAATGTTTTAAACTTAAACTAATTATCTATTTTGTTTATTAAAATTTAAATGTTGTAATTTCATTTCCTTGATTATGCCAACTTTTTCACGATAACTGTTATTTTTTTTCAAAAATCCTTACCTTGTTGCAATAATTATTATTATTGTTAATAATTAGTGTTGATAAATATTAATCTTTATTTATAGATTTATTTATACTTTATGCTGTCTAATGTGAAAAAAAAATTGAAAACTAGTGGCTAAACCTCAGGCTGAGACATTTTCTAGTTTTCATTTTCATCACATTTTTATGACAACTATTAATCAAGTGATTCCATTAATGCAATGATTAAAATCAATCACAACTTATGCTATACAACAGATTTGTCGAAGTTTTTCTGTTATTTCACAGAAGGGATGTTTTCCGTTTTTGATATGAATATTTTCCGCTTTACAAACTGATTGTTGTTTTCCGTTTTTAGCATAAATATTTTTCGTTTCACAAACAGATGTTATCCTTTTTAATACGGATATTTTCTGCTTCACGAACTGAATCCTTTTTGCTTTTAATACGAATATTATGCTTTGAATATGGCTTTTAATATGTTTTTCTTAAGGTTCAGTGCCACTACCCGGTATACCCTACATCAATGTTTTTATTAAGGTCAAGAAAATTATAAGTTGGAATTATAAGTTAAATCATAATTGTTATAAGTGTTCTACGATAATACCAAATAATCGATAAATTTTTACTAAAAATATATTTCAAACTTTTGTAAAAAATATCGAGTTAAATCGATAAAACTGAATAAAATATTAAAACGATTTTATTAGAAAACCATAAACTAAAATGACTTTTTCAAATCTTGTATGTCCCTTATAAATGTTAAAACTGGTTGTGTTACTGAACGTCTTTTCTTACCCTTGGTCGTCTCACTTCCCTGCTGCAAGCTTACATGATTTTTGTTGCGTTGAATTAATTTAATATTACCTGAAAAAAGACAATATAATATAACATAGTCATTCTTTAAAAGCTCTATTGAAAATTCTATGCACAGCTCGTTGGTTGATGCTCAGTACCAGGTTGTAACGTCAGACTTCGGCGAACACATTCCGTTTTTAAATTCACATACTTCACTTCATCTGTTAGTTCTCTGAAAGTAATCTGAAAATTTCCATTTATTCCATGTTAAGTTCCGTTTTTTATCAAGAGCGGAACGTTTCTGTAATAAAATAAAATGATATAGTAAAATAACAGAAAAATAAGTAAATTTCAGAGTAAAATTGTGCAGAGAAAAACAATTGAAAGAATTTTCTTTTTTAAAAATCTATCTTTTGTTTCTTAAATTTAAAATTACTCTTTATGCTGCAAGGATACAATTAAAAAAAATTTTTTTTACAGTTTAGTACATACAGTATGTTTTTTTTATTACTTTACTTTCTCTCAGAAAAATTGGCTTAACGTTGAACCTTCATATGTACGTAAAATGTATTGTCTGTGTAACAAATATACAACTAAATCCCCAAAATAGCTATTGTGCGTTTAAAATGTAGAAAATTTTAATCATGCCAATCCTTATGCTTGTAAAGATGTTCACACTAATGTCTAATTCAAAGATTTGACCTCTACTTTAAGTTGGGTATCAAGCATAAGCAAAAATTGCAATATTTTTTTTGCTTTAAAAAAATAAGTGGAATAAAAGAAGTGAATAAAACTCTCACCTAACCGGAGAATAAAAATAATGACTCTCCTAATATACTGCTTTCTTCAGCCAGAAATGATAAATCATATTGCTGTGAAAAAGTTCTGAAATAGGTTATTAACAATAAAGTAGAATTTCTGCTTCTACAATAACTATGACCATTGTGTAATAAATGTATTTGTTGCATAAAAATGCAAGAAATGTTTTTGAAAACTTGATATGATTACGCTGGGTGAACGCATCTAATTCTTTACTTGGAAAAAAATAGTCTACTTGATTCTACTATAGTTTATTTTTATTTAGTAACTTAAAATTAAGAACTTACCTCTGATTTCTAATAAAAAAAGTTTTTACACTAAAATGCTGAGATTTTCCTCTGCATGATATTTAGCTTCACGAAAAATAATTCTTTTTTGAAACTTTAACATTGTTTCACGTCTTTTTGAATTAGAGAAATATGGATTTATTTTCATTAAACCTATTGATTAAAGATTACTCCTATTATTAATATCTACTTTATTTTACCATTAGATATATACCCACCAGCCTCTCAACTTTGCTATTTGTTATTCATAGTTTTCCTCATTTGAAAAACTTAACACTTGATGAAATTGGCTGAATAAAAATAATAGTTTATCTTTTCTAATATAATTTAAGAAAGGGGCATCAGAACAAGAAAAAAATGCCTATTGGACAACTGAGAACAATACAAGGTTGGTTGTTACATTAAACAATATAAAAAAGGGTTTCTGAAAATTGAGTAAAAATGTGTTAAAATAACTTTGAAACTAATGCAGTCGAATTTAAAAACATCAAGTATTCAAAATTCAAGCAGAATTTACTCATTTTTGAACATAAAGCATAGTATCAAAGGTGATGTGAAGGGCGAAATGTGTAAAGGAAATGCTCGTTGACTGACGGGATACGAACCTAGGACATCTGGCATCGTGGTAAGATGCTCCAATCTACACTGTTGTTCATCCCAGTTCAAGGAGAGTTAGGAAGCGACCGCCGAAATTACTTACTTTCCATACGCTTAAAAATTTTTAAGATATAACGAAGTAAGTAAAAATTATAAGTAAAATATTGGGATCACATTTTCCAAATCGCAGCCCTTTGCACCATTGAAATTAGAAATTAATATGTCATAATGTTTCATTACGGGGGCTACTATAAAAAAAGATTCCTAACACTTCCTGGACTCGGGTGTACAATGCGCAAAAAAAATGACCACCTTGATTAACTTTTGATTAAATTATCTGATCTTCACGTTCTAGGACTCAATTTTAATGGTTCGAAGAGCTGACCTAGAATGTACTAATTAAATAGTGCAGATGATATTTTAAGGGACGAAATCAGAAACAAAACTCTACTTTCTCTGAATAAGCATATATTTTTTCCAACGGAATCGGATTTCTGCCCCCCAAAATATAGGGGGTAGCCGCAATCTGGGAAATATGGTACTTACAGTTTCGTCAAGAGAGCTTTCCAAAGTTTGGACCCCTTAATATTAATTTTACTTTTTGCTTATTTCCCCATATCTCGAGAACTTTTCAAGCGACATAAAAAAAATTGCGCATAATTATAAAAATTTTTTATCCAATGATATTTCCACTTAAAAAATAAATTTCAGTAAATTTTCATTTTTTAAAATTATTTTATATATAATAATAGTCGAAAACATTTTGAATTTTTAAGGTGTACAGTTTTTACATCATTTTAAAGTATCTAATTTCACATGGCAAAATACGAAATTTAAGCGAAAATCGGTTGAATAGTTCTTAAGATATCGAATTTCAAATAAACGACTTTTAAAAATTTTTTTTTCAGGAACTATTCAAACGATATCGCTATGTTAGTAGTGATTTGTAAACTTATTTAATTTGTTTATACTGTGTTATTTTCATTTTTACAACAATGGTGCTAACGTTTGGAACGTCCATAGTTGCAAAAATGCAATTGTAAAGCTTCTTTACGATAGTTTTAGTTTTAAACAGCAATACTTAAAAGAAAGTACTTTTTCAAAGATTAAAAATATTGCTGAACAGTTTTGTGAACTTTTTTTTATCAAAGATCTGAGATGAACTTCCTTCTCTACTAACTATGTTTTTTTGTGCTTGTAGTTAGTACTAATTTTTTGTTACTAATAAAATTTTTTTCTCTATTGTTTGTCTTATTCAAATGATTTTGAATAAAAGAGCGCGATTTTGCTGCATGCCTTGAAATTTTATTTTTAATTTAATTCAAAATGTGTTTATTTTAAAATTTTTAATGAATAATGTTAAATTCAGAGCTTGACTGTATTTTTAATGATAACAATGCAGTATTACAGCTATAACGTAACAATAGTTAAAACGCAACTACATTTCCTGTATACTTGAAACAGTGTAAGTGACCTTAGTAAAAGAAAATGTTATGTATATTGTTTTTATATATTATTTTTTTAAGTTTGATATAAATGTATCTCTGAACTAAATAAAAGAATTGATGATTTGATTATAAATAGCAACCATATTATTGCTCGTTTTTTCTAGTTTTACACTCTAGAAATATTGTCCTTCTACTGAAACTAGTGTTTACAAATGCGTTAAGGGGTTTGATTTCCTCAAAAGAATATCAATTTATAATTTTTTTCGATATTCCTTTAAATGATCTATAATTTAACTTGATATTCTGAATTTTTAACAGAAATTTCACATAAGTATATTGCATTTTTATTTTATAACCGTCATTAAATAGCCGACCCAATTTTGGGTTTATGACTACTAATGCTCAACTCTGTAGCGTAATTTTGAACCCAATCCAGAAGACAAGGGAACTACTGGGACAAGTATTGGGGGAAATTTGCCTTCGTGGAGGACTTTTTGATGGAACTAACTTGCATTTGCGTTACATGGAAAGGAAAAAGACGAAACCTTCTTACGGTTAGCCTTACGGCAAGGGGACTCTTACCCATGATCTGCCTACCAGTGAGGATATTTTTACATCAGCACTGTGGTCAGTGCGAACCACTGGGATTCGAACCCGGCTCACTTCATTGGAAGGCGAACTCTATCCCCTGAGCCACCACGGATCTCACATAAACAGTTTGGTAAAACACCGCAAAGAACTTGAATTTCATAGAGAGAGAAAAAAGGAAAAAAAACAAGTTGCTGTGACGTTTAGTGAACATTATAAAATTCATAAAACTTATGATGACGTAAAATAAATTTCAATAGGCAGTTAAACATGCTCCTTTCATAAGACTCAACGAAAACGAAATTAAAGTAGAGTATCTTTTTTATATTAAGAGAAAACTTACTTCTTCGGATTTTGATGAATATATATATATATATATATATATATATATATATATATATATATATATATATATATATATATATATATATATATATATATATATATATATATATATATATATATATATATATATATATATATATATATATATATATATATATATATATATATATATATATATATATATATATATATATATATATATATATATATATATATATATATATATATATATATATATATATATATATATATATATATATATATATATATATATATATATTTATTTATTTATTTATAAAAATCCGAAGAAGTAAGTTTTCTCGCTATTCAATGAAACTTCAGATATACACGAAGAGCTAAGTTAAGTAGGTGAAAGAGATTGTAATGTTCTCATAAACCAGATAAGCTTATCTGCAGATAAGATATAATTCTTTTTAAGTTTAGTCTCAAAAGATCCTTCTAATTTTATTAGGCTAGTATTTTAGATATTACAATATCCCCCCTCTTAAAGGTGTTGACCCGGAGGTGATCAGGCTCCACATCACATCTCATTGAGGAAGGATCAAAATCCTTACTTACCATCTTCTATTTAAACAATTTAAAATGAACATTAATCATGATGATTCAGATCACATGATCTGAATTAGAAAAACAATCTAAAAATAAAAACAATATTCAAATATTATGTTAACAAAACACATGAAATTACCTCAATTGTAAAGGTTTCATACTAACTCTCAAAATTTTAAAATAGATTATAAAAAAACATTTATGAAAACACTCAATATTCTACTTCTTAAGATGCTAAAATAGCATCTAATATAAAAATATAAGAATAAAAATATAGTTGCAACTAAACAATAGGCCTTAAAAATTGCTACGTACGTTTAAGTCCTTGTGACATTAGTCACTTGATTGAGGATCCATTAGCATGTTTATAAAATTTCATTATCCTAAATCTCTTACAAAAATCTCTTAAATATTCATCTCACAAAGCTTTAAAATACTCATAAATTTTCTCTCATCTGTTACACTTTAAAATAGTTATCCAAAATATTCTCTTTAACTAACTCCTTAAAATACTTCAAGTGAAAAACTAAATCCTCTTCATTTCTATAAATCTCAAATATGCTACTTAATCTTAGTAATCACTATTCTTTCTAGTACATACCTTACAACTACTTTTCTTATTTTCACAAAATAATCAATTTTAGTACTCATTTCACATCCAATATTCAATTTTTTAGTACTCATTTTGACTAACAATATTCATTTTTTAGTACTCATTTCCACAAACAATATTCACGTTTTACTGCTCATTTTCACAAACAATATTCATTTTTTAGTGCTCTTTTTCACTAACAATATTCATTTTTTAGTACTCATTTTCACTAACAATATTCATTTTTTAGGCCTAAAATTTAAAATTTCACTTTCTTAAGTATTTTTGGCATCGTTGCCACTTCTCATTCTTTGTGCTTACAAGTCACTGTAACCTTAATAAAGTATAGACACCTTTATAAAATACAAACATCAAAATATAAGGTAAAGAAAAATACAATTCAAAACATATTCTCCACTTCACCTCATTCAACTTCACCTTCAACACATTTGTGTCTTTAATTTGAAATTTAGGATTCCAATATTTTAAAAGGAATTTGCTTGATAAGGGACTCAGTTCCTCAAGAGGAGGAAAACAGTCCCGAATCACTGAAATCAGTGTTATGGAAGATCCTGGCAAACTTAAGTGTGTCATCATCAATTATATGCATTTGCGTTTTAATATTTCCCCAAAAAGAAAAGTAGAAAAAATAAAGCTTCGCCCGCATAACCTGCTATCTCAGGTATGGGTAAACACTACGCAGGTTTTCACAAATTAAGGGTCGGATCTTTCAGAAAGGGGGTAATATTTCTTCTCATCATCATCAATATTTATGACAGTCCAACTTATTCTTAATGTATAACAAAATTCATAATTTTTCTTGAATAATTCTTCTTATTAATATTATTGATATCAGTTCAGTATCATTTTTAATAAATTACTAAATTCAAAATTTCCTTATAATAAAATTACAAAAATATCACAACAGAAATTGACTAAAATTTACATAAAATGTACTCTTAATTTTCACCTTCTGGTGTTAAATGAAATTCCTCAGCTGGATAAAAATTTCTTAATTTGGAATATATTAATCAAACTGAAATTGATTAATATAATTATAAAATTCAATTGATTAATATAATAATAAAATTCAATTGATTAATATAATAATAAAATTCAATTGATTAATATAATAATCAATTGATTATTATAATAATCAATATATTTATCTATTTCAAAATTTACATTAGAAAGTTTTCTTAATATTGAGTAAGGGCCTGAGTAAGGAGAAGTTAATTTTCTAGTGTTAGGGTATTTATATTCTTCCATTATTACCAAATCTCTTTCTTTAAAATCTGCATTTTTAAATTTTAAATCATATCTAAGTTTATTTTTCAAATGACGTTCCTTGTTTCTTTCAAAAGCTATTTCTCTGGCTTTCTCTATTGGGGGGGGGGGGGTATAAAGGTTGATCAATAGGGGAAACAAAAGGCAAGGAGCCAAACATTAAATAAGCAGGTGGAAAAGTTGTAACGGCATGAGGAGTATTATTATATTCTGGCACAACCTTTTCAAGAATTGTTTTAGAAAAGTTATTTACTTTACATTTTAATCTAGTAACTATTGATTGTCCTACCCTTTCTGATTTTCCATTACATTGTGGATGGTGACTAGTTGTCAATAACTGTTAAACATTGTGATTTCTCAAAAATTTCTTAAATCGACTAGAAGTAAAGGCTGGGTTCCTATCAGTCAATAAAGCCTTTGGGGCATGGGATGTAAATATAGGCTTCAACAAATTCGAGTACACTTCTGATGTAATATTTTTGCTAAAAAAAGCCCAGATATATCAGGTACAATGATCAGTTACAATGTTCAAATATTTTTTAGAAGAGTTATAATAGTTAGAACCACCTACAGAATCCAGTGATATTAACTCGAAAGGTTCTTTGCAGGGTGGCATTGACTGTAACAAACCGTATTTTTTCAAGTGTGAGATCTCATTCAACTGACAAGTTTCACAGTGCTTAACATAATTACTAATGTCCTTAATAATATCTGACCAATAATAGTATGGGGAAATAATGCTTAACATTTTCTTTACACCTGGGTGACCATATTCTTCATGTACTTTTGAAATTAATTCTTCTCTTAAGGAGAAGGGGACTACAATTTTAACTAAAACTTTTTACTTACAGTTAAAATATCATCAATTTTCTTAAAGTTAGGATTATTTACATTATCAAGCCTTTGATGTTCAATTAATTTTTCTTTTTGAATTAAATGTGTTGAATAGCACTTATGGTGAGAAATTTTATTTCTAGAGAGCATATCTGCCTCATAATTAGTACTTCCTTTTTTATATTTTATCTCATATTCATACATTGATAACTTTAAAGACCATCTAAATAATCCATCGGTCAGATGTCTCATATTTCTCAACCAAACTAGAGCTGCGTGGTCTGTATGTATGGTGAAAGGTGTTCCATGAAGATAATGTTGATATTTATCAAGAGCATCTACTATTGCTAAACATTCTAACTGAGTAATTAAATAATTTTTCTCATAAGTTCTTAATTGCCTCGAATGGAAAGATATTAGATGTTGTGTTCCATCCGGGTGCTCTTGTTTAAGGACTGCACCTATAGCCTCACCAGAAGCATCTACATACAAATAGCATTTTCTTTGTGGGTTGAAAAGACATAAAACTGGTTTGGAAATTAACGCGCTTTTTAACTCTTCAAATGATTTTTGACAGTCTTCAGACCAAACAAACTTAGCATCTTTTTTAAGTAATTTATTTAACGGCAATCTTAACTTCGCATATTTTTGAATAAAACGATGATAAACATTAATCGAACCTAAAAACCTCTGCACTGACTTGACACTATGAGGGGGAAGAAGTTTTCTAATAGCATCATTTGGAGAACATTTACCTTCGGAAATTTCATAATCCAAAAACTTAATACTTGTTTTACAAAAATCACACTTAGAACCTTTTAATTTGATATTTTCTAACCTACAAATTTCGAAAATTTTTCCTAAATGAGTTAAATTGTCCTTCAAGAGAGTTACTATAAATTATAATATCATCAAAGAAATTTTTAGTGAATTTAATGTTATGTTTTTGTAGTATTTGGCGGATAGCACGCTGAAATTTACTTGGGCTGTTCTTCCAGCAAAAAGGGAGTCTTAACCACTCATATAAGCCGAAATTAGTGGTCATCGCAAATTTTTCAGTGTCACAATCTCTAATTTTTAAATTCCAAAAACCGGAACATAAATCAACTTTAGAATAATATTTTGCATTCGTTAAGTCATCAAGAACATCATCAGTTCGAGGAATTGGTTCAGCATCTGATTTTGTTACTAAATTTAATCGCCTAAAATCTATACAAAGTCTATTTCTTTTTCCCTCATATTTTCTAGTTACTATTGTTACAGGGGATGAATAGGGACTAAGTGAAGGTTTAATAATATCATTTTCTAACAATTTTTTAATTTGTGTCTCAATCTCTATATTATCTCGAAGAGAGCAACGATATGGCCGCAAGGATATTGGCAATTCAGAAGTAAGAATAACCTTCTGAGGCTCTAATCTTATGAGTTCAACATCATATCTATCCTCACTAAAAATATCATTATACTTTTCTCTTAATAAGGACAGTCTCTTATCTACTATTTCCTGTGGTGAGTTACAATCCACAGATTCAAGTGATTTAGAATGTTTACTCGTTGGTGATAAGCAAAGACTATCCTTAACTACACTGAGACACAAACATTTTGAATGAGTTACAATATTTTTTGAGCATTTAAGTTCATTTTCACCTTGAATAACAATTCTTTTATCAAAATCTATTTTAATATTAAATAAGTACATGTCAGGTAGTGATAGCAAACAATAATTCAAATTCGTATTAATACTGTACATTTTAATTTTATTTGTCAATTTACCGATACAAACATCTATTTCAATTAAATCAAAATCATGAATTGTGCCTTGTGTTTGTTGCAATGGCACCTTATCTTTTTCTTCAATTTTTCTATATTTAATATTTCTTAATAATTTTGATGGAACAATTGATATTGTTCCTCCAGTATCACAAAGTGCTGGAATTTCAAATTTTGAGCCAACACTTCCCGACATAATCATATCACAAAAATATAAAGAATTTAATTGTCATTGATCATTAATACCATTTTCAAGATTTTTGTCACGTTTGTTTTGAGAAGAATTATCATTAACATTTTCACTCTTTTTGTCATATTTGCTCCGGGAAGACTTATCAGAAACAGTTCCATGGTGAGTTTTTTTAGTTGATCGTTTCATTTCATTACTATTATATTTAGAATGATTACTATACTGATTGAAACCAGCTCTATATGGGTAATTATAATTTCTTCCCATATAATGATCAGTTTGATGTCGGAACTGACCGGGACAGCTCTGTTAATTATTTTAAAAATTTCTTTTTACTTGTGGTGCATTATATGCAATGCGTCTCTGCAAAGTAGGAGAAAATTGCTTTGGTTTAGTACCTGTATGTTTATTTATACCGATTCTTAAAGATTCAAATTCATCTAGTTTCTCTGCCAAATTTAAAGAACTATTCATAGAATTCCATGTATCAATAAAATGTTGCTTTACTTCATTTGGTACTCTAGTTTTGATTTGGTTAGCAATAATTAATTCCTTCAATTCTTCAAATGATTCTATCTTAAGCTCAGCTAACCAATCATTAAAATAAGCAGATATTTCACTGCAAAAATCGCGCCAAGAATCTTAAGATTTTTTATGAGTTGAAAAGAATTTAAATTTTAATTGCTCTGGGTTAAGTTTATACCTTTTTAATAATAAGGTTTTTATATGTGAATAATCATGAGCCAAATCACCCCTTTCCCGTGTAAGTTGGTTAACAATATCATGGGGTAGTAGATTCAATAAATAAATAACATATTCAGTTTCGGGAATATTAGCTAATTTGGCCTTAGTTTCGAAATTTTTTGAATACATTAATATCTCATCTTTATGGGGGTCAAACGGTTGTGACAATCTAATTAAGGAAATGTTTACATTAGATGAATTTACACTTGAGCATTTTTCCTTATCATTACTTTGAAAACTTAATTAATAGAGTTAAAGCTCTTGATTTTTAGTTTTTAAAATTTGTAGTTCTTGCATTTCTTTCTTTTCTTCTAACATACGACTTACAATTTCTTTGGTTAACCTCTCATTGTAATTCTCATCTGATATTATTTTTTTCCTGATTTCGGAAACTGGTTTGGTATCACTTATTAATATTCCTAACTCATCTGCCAAAACAATTAAATCAGCTTTTACTATTTTACCTAAATAGGATATATCTTTGTCATTATTTTCCAGACTTAAAACCTTTTCTCGTAAAAGTTGCAATTCTGACTTTTCCCGTTTTTCTTCTAAAATTCTATTAACTATTTCTTTAGTTATAGATTCGTCATAATTATCTTACGTTACAATTTTATTTCTTATCTCTGGAACTGTGTTATTTTCATTTACATCTAAATCTAATTCTTTCGCTAATATTACCAGTTCCGATTTAACTAGTTTCCATAGATATGCCATTTTTCACAACAATAATTATCAATAACTTAAAATAAGATACTTATTTTTGCAATAAGAGAAATGAAATTCAAAATCAAATGAAAAGAAAAATCAAAGTATTAAAATACCAGCACACTTATATACTTTTTAAAATTGCAACACCCACTATAATAAAATATAATTTCTATTTATGAAATAAAACTATCATTTTTAGTTCAACAAAATAATTTTCAAGACTTACCGATCTTCATCTGTTCTACAACGAGAGAGCACAGTATTAAAAAAATCACAATAAACAGTCCCTTTCTCCTCCTCCTTCATTCTTCAACATCGCGGTTTCTCCTCAGTCTTTTTCCTAGGGCGCAGCAAGAACAGTTTAAGCAGGGGCGGCGAAAAACATCACCTGCGGGAGCACGCAAGGCGGAAATAAGGTCATCTCTCCTTCGGCGAAGTTCACCCTCGGATCTCTATAGGTGTGGCGAAGTTCTCGGATCTCCATCGGGCTTCAGGGGGGCAAAAGGAACCTCCGACTTTCCGTCCCAAGCAGAGAAGGGGCCGATAACGGGAGTTCATCAAACCTTTAATATTGCAGTTCATTTCTACAAAGCAAAAATTACTTGCAATAATCTTTAAATTCACATGCTATTCCATAGGGGTTCCGGGCAGAGAGGATCCTACCGACTTTGATGTAGTGCTCCTTCTCATGTTTTCTCTTAAGCTCTTGAACCCTGGCGTTTCATTAATCATTATTTTGTTGTTTCCAATTGAGAAAATCCTTTAATGAATCCTTTTATTGAGAAAAGAATAAAAAAATCTATTTAGAATTGAAGCAGAGCTCCGAGACACATCTTTATCCTTCCATTTCCAAAAGATAAGTGCACACTTTTTTATTTTGAGTGTAACATATTATTTTGTTCATGTCAAGTGATCTATAAAATCCAGATGTTAGAACCGACGTCGTAAGATCTTAAGACCAGATGGAGATGAATTAATATCTCAATATAGTCTTGATTTTTATGGGAATTCGGCTTCATTTAAGATATTTTACTGCGCGGTGTGGATTCATTTTATAAATAAAGATTTCATCGCTATTCAATGAAGCTTCAGATATACGTGACAAGCTAAGTTAAGTAGGTGAAAGAGATTGTAATGTTCTCATAAACCAGATAAGCTTATCTGCAGATAAGATATAATTCTTTTTAAGTTTACTCTCAAAAGATCCTTTTAATTTTATTAAGCTAGTATTTGAGATATTACACACACACACACACACACACACACACACACACACACACACACACACACACACACACACGCACGCACGCACGCACACACACGCACACACACATATATTAATATATATATATTGAAGCTTAAGTTACACTGGTGGACAAAATTAAGAGATGGAAGACATTTTCCCAAATATCTCAAAAAATACTGAATATAAATAAATGAAATTTGGTATAGATATAGCTTATTCCATGATAATAAAGTATGCAAAACAAAAATGGAAGTGCCATTCACTGGCAAGACCTATTGCCAATAAATCCAATGTAGTCTGAACTTAAGGATAAAAAATGACAATAAAAGCGAGGCTTGTACAGTGTGTGTTTCCTCTAGTATGGTTTATGGTCACCCCTGACAGACAGACAGTATTTACAACGAGTATGCATGCTGTTAATAAGGGGGTTAAGGAGGACTTGTGGAAGAACCTCCCATTCTTCCACCAGAGCAATTTTTAACTCCTGAATGGTTCTGGGGGGAGGTTGGCGCATCGCAATAGCTCTCCCAAGAGCATCCCAAGCATGTTCAATTGGATTCAGGTCTGGGGATTTGGCTGGCCAATCCATTCATTGAATATCCTCGCTTTCCAGATACTCATCAACCATGAGAGCCCTGTGGTCACGCATTGTCGTCCTTGAAAATGAACTCAGGGCCAACAGCGCCCCTGAAAAGACGCACATAGGGCTCTAGGACCTCCTGCTTGTACCTCTGGGTATTCACGGAGCCATTGTCAAGCACATGAAGCGGTGTGAGGGTATCTTGAATGATCCCTGCCCAAACCATGAGTCCTCCACCAGCATAATGGTCCCTTTTGATAATGTTGCTGGGATGATATCGGGTTCCAGGTTCCCTCCATATCAATAACCGTCCAGAATCAGGTTGTAGACTGAATCTGGACTCATCGGTGAAGAGAACATTAGCCTATTGAAGCTGAGTCCAATTCTGATGTTGTCTTAATTTTGTCCACCAGTATATATATATATATATGGGTGATTCTCACGAAACATGACAATTCGGACCAAAAAATTTCTTCAAATTTCTCTAAAAAAATAAAGTCTTCAAAATAATCTAAAATTTTTTTGTATGCTTCTTAGCTACACTTAATAATATCTTATAGACAGCAGTGTAGTTTATTGACATTTGTTCAAGGAAAAAAAATAGAAATTCACCAAGTCTTGAATGCCAGGAAAATGACATATTGCCTTAGAAGTTTAAAAAACAGTCATTTTAAGTTAATAGTAAGTAACTCAACTTAAGCATTTATGTTAGATGGACCATAAATCGCTTAAATTAATTCTTTTTATCCACTGTAGAAGGAAGCAAAAAAAATTTTGTTGCTGATATGTGTAGAATAAAGGTGTATATAATAATCAATCATTAGATAAATAATAACTTTGATTACATCCAAGCATATTACAATCACACATAAACTTTGTATTAGGTTAATATTTGCTTTCCCTCTTTACAGTATTAGCAGTTAAAAAGAATTTCTGGTAACACTTCAATGTCCTGGCATTCATAAGCCAGGAAAATGACAGCCAGGATAATGACAAATTCACCATTCTATAGCATATAACTTTACTTTAATTTAATATTTTGGCCGAAGACGTTTATATTCTGCAGAAAACAACAGGATTTCCTAAAATAACTGAGATAAATCTATGTATTTTTTGTTATTAATGATTTCAAGAAGCCAGGAAAATGACAGCATTAAAACCTACTCACCTTGAAAAGTTTTTTGAAATAGATTTTGAGCCAGAAAATTGGTTCTTTATTCATGCAACAAGACATGTTCAGATAGGAGGGTATCTAATCAATCTGTTAACATAAGATATTGATTCCTGGCGCTATCTATTTTGGTTATAAATCACTAAATAAAAGTAGCCAGGAAAATGACAGATTTTCATGGGACAAACAAATTATTGACAGAAAAAATTATTTTAAACGAAGCTTTAGTAAATAATACCCTCTGCGTACATTCTAGAAATGCTAACATAGGATAAAATAAAGAAAAATAGATTTTGAAAAATGTATGGGAAGTTTTGAAGCTAGTTATTATTGGAAATATTGTTTGGGACATGCCAGGAAAGTGACATTTTTATATTCAATTAAATTTTTTTAGCATATAAAACAATCAATGCTAGTGCAAAGTCATTTTAAAATGCTAACAGCAATGCTATTTATTAATTTTTTTTAAAAAAAAGTTCTTTTAGTATTATAGTATTAGATCTTGGAGCAAGGGACAGTGAATATCATGTTTCGTGAGAATCACCCATATATCACCCATATATACGTAAAATAATTACAAAGTAACGTAACTTAACTTCTTAGAAGTCGAGTAAATGTGCACGCGAGGATAAAAAATTAGAATTGAGAAAAGCAGATTTAAAAACAAACCTTAAGTGAAAAACTTTAAACAAAATGGTTAAATTTGCAGATGATTTCATTTTAAAAAAAGAAGTTGTGTTTTCAGAGCGTGGGTTTCAGTACTTTTGCTGTAACTTTGGAAATTTTTTTGTGCACTATTTTATACTTGATGTCAAATTTCTCAGAGTAAAACAGGTCATAACACTTTCTCGCGTAAAAAAAATTAAAAATTTGCTATAAAACCCTCTAAACCCTTCAATATTTTAAATGAAGTGTACTAATATTACTAATGTAATTAACTGTGAATTTGCCTACCTGGTTTTGACAACTTATCTTTAAGCTATTCTAAAGTTGTTAAAATTACATAAGTTTTTTCGACTGTATAACTCTCATAAATTCCTTTTTCGACAATTAAAGAACTAAAGTGTTAACAAGTTTAAGCAGTGGTAAAAAATTATTGTTTCGGAAGAGATTTAACTCAATTTGTTGAATTTGAAGAAAAGTAGTTAATTATCTTTGTCAGCTATGTCATTTTAAAATATTAGATCTTATCTATGTTCAATGGTCCGTAAGATCAGTAACCTGAAGCTTTAAGTTTCAATTGCTGTCCATAACTCTACTTGATGGATATTTTAAACGACATGAGCTAGCTATCTTAAATCATCCTTTAACCTAAGAGAACGAAAACCAAATGCCTCACTTATAAGCCTTACGATTTCTAAGTTGTTCCGTGAAAACCATTTGTTATTTGCAAATTTTTACTGCGTTAATCGTGATCATTTGCATAAAATTCCTTATTTTGCATTTAAAATACGAGATGAGTTTGCTTATTCGAAAATTCAAATTGTATTTTATTTGTTTATTTTGTTAATTCACCTTTTCTTGATTTTGATAAATTGCGTTTTTCATTAAGGGAAAATCCTATTAAAGAAATTTTAAATTATGAGAAATATGTTTAAATTTATGTAGATAAACACAAGTATTTAGTTTCAAAATCAGCTCAATTCACTTTCTATAAAATCATTTTCGCAAGATCTATGTTATTGCTTTAACGTACATGAACAAATTTGATAAAAAACACTTTAATATTTTATTAATTTATATTAATGTATAAAAGTATTTAATGTTTAATAATTTGAAAAGTCTTTTTAATATTAAATTCTTTTTTAAAATTTTATCAAACGCAGTTTTTTATATAATATATTTCAGAAACATGACTAATGTAAATACTGAAACTTTTTTTAAAAGATTAATAAATATTTCTCAGGACTTTTTTTATATGCTAATTTTTTTAAGAAATTCGTTTCAACAGTAAATTAAAGAAGGTACTGTTCTTTTTTTCAATTTCAATTATGGACTGAAAGCCGATCCTTTTAACTCTAGGATATATCTTGCTCCCCAATATCTTTTTTACTTACATAAAAAGTAAAATAGCTTAAGCATGAAATATATTTTAAAATATGTATGGGATTTAACCCTTAATAAAAATTTACTCATATTTAAATAGTTTACTCATAGTTGAATATTTAATTTTACTCATATTTTAATTAAATTTATTCATAATTACCGTATAATCCATTTTTACCGGAACATGTCACAGGATAAAAAAATCTGTTCTAGAGCAAATTTTACAGTAAAAATTATGTTAAAATAGCTGAATCACTCTAATTAAGATAATATCACTGTAAAAAGGACGGTATGATATTTTATGGTAAAAGTGGATTTTACGGTAAAATGTAATTTACGAATGATGCACCGATACTTTATAATGTAATTTGATCCAAAATTTTTTACTGTGTAGGTAGTCACTCTCTTATTAAAGCTATAAATGTAAAATTAGTTCTCAGGAGAAAATTTACGCCTAATTTTTTGTTTCTATGAATGAAATCTACTTAATTTATGTGTTAATTCATTTTTGAGTGCAAGAATGACTTCACGTTTATTCGACAAACAGAGTAATTGTTCATTTTATGTATGCTTTAGTGTTAAAATTAAGTAATAAAATTGTAATCTTGAGAAAGAGCATTTTTTATATATTTCAATGTAAATGGCTCATGCAATTCATTTACAAATTTTTCCATTACCTTATATCTTTCTTTTGTGGCTGTCAGTAGCCAAAATAATTCACATTGAAGATAAAAGAGCATTTAAATTTTTACTTCAGAAAGAAAAGAATTATCCACATACAGATGATGAATACTTAAATCAAAGTTCTCAGAACGTTTCGAAAATAAATATAAAATTTTGAAATAAAAATTGGAAACTTACTAACTAATCCTAAACTAATAAAAATAGGAAGTTTACTAACAAATTATGTCTGAATACTCTGTTTTATTTGAAAAATGTAAAGCATCTGACATATCAAAGAAGTAAACATCTAATCGAATGTGATTAAAACAGTAAAACTATCAGAGTCTTAAATTACAAGAATTTTCAGGAAACAAAAATGTTCTTACAAATTTTAAATGTTAAAAAATTAAATATTTTAGGAATAACAATTAATGAATTAATTAACTAATAAACAGCACATTTTTCTGGACATTTCAATAGCTTTCTTCCAATTGCAGACTTGAAAATAAAAAAAAGATAATTACAAAATAATAATAAAATAAAAACCATACTACTAACCGAATACTTGACACTTATTGCCATTAATAAACTAATAAACAACGAGTACTTAAGGATTAGAATAATTAATTAGAATAATTTATCTAAAATTTTTATAAAAACTATGAGTTCATGTAATACTTTTAGAATTGTCTCAAGAAAAGAAACTGTCGACGATAATGGGTTAAAACATTTGCCTCATACTTTTAAGTGCAATTTTTTTACCGCTTTTTTAATTTCTTAAAGTATTCCTCGAGTTACTATTTAAATATTTCTTTCAGAATTTTCATTTGAACTAAGAAAAAAAATGCCTAAAAAATGCCGAAGCAGATAAGTTATTTTTAAATTTCCAAAAACACTCAAGCACTTTAAGCAGCAACAAAAATTCTTTATTTTTAAACTTCCTAACTGGAAATTCAGAAGTTCCGAAACTTTATATTAACAACACCCAAGGGTAACATTAAAGGACGTCATTTTTTGATTACTGAAGAGATCAAACAAATTTGCACTTGTTGCTAGATAAGTTAGAGGAAAGAGGTTTTTTTCATTGACTTAAATATTATCTAAGCTCTCTTTGCGAACAGAAATTTATGCCAAAAAATAAAAATTTTACTTGTAAAGCGTAAGAGTTATTACCTGAATATAGTACAGACAGTAATTACTTTTTAAATGTTTTTTCCTAAAATAATTTTTCCCAATTTCTTCAACTCGATTTATCGTCATAAAAGTGTTGTATTAGGTTAAGAGCTTAGAGGGTTGAAAAATAATATTTCATTACTCAGAAATGAAGTTGTATTTTTTTCATGAAGTTGTATTTTTTTAAGAATTTAGCTTCCAGGTCAAGTTTCTATATCATGAAGGCTTAAACGCGACCTTGTCTTGTCTTGTTGATTGGTCGGGGTGCCTGAGGCCGGAACGGCCCTTTACCCCTTCATCGTGAGATGAGTTCCTGGAGGTGTTTCCTTCTGGTGCTGTAGATCTAAAATTGAAAGTAGAAAAATTAGTAATGAGCAAATTGCTCATGTGTTATCACATAAAGTGATGCCTTTTGTAATAAACGCGACCAGAGCATTGAACATCTGATAACGTTTTCACAAAAGCTAAATAATTTTTATATACGCATTGTTCTTTTAGTTTTTTCGAGATATACATCAAGTTTCAAACCTTGACCTAATACACTGTTGGAATTTTTATTCTAAAATTATGGTAAAATAACCGGTAGCAGTCAGTCCATCCAATTAACTGTAAAATTTACGGCGAAGAGCATTTTTTATCTTATGGTTTTGAAACAGCTTATAACTAGTATGGTTAAAAAAATGAATACAAAACAATACAGTTTTTAAACCATTTACAAATAGCATGGTTTCAAAACCAGAAAAAAGAAATTTAACAGGACTTGGAGTTAGCTTAGCAGCTTTATAGTACTGCCATCTATGCGTAAATAAGAGTATTGTACTCTAATGTACCAAAGTCGCAAATTGGGGAGAGCAGGACACTGGAAACTCTCCATTGTTGAAAAGAATGGAGGGAATATAGTAGTCTCGACACTGGGTTCGAACTCCTGTTCTGTCGGTCAGGAGATTGTCAGATCAGCCATCTCGGCTATATTATGTACCCAAATGCAAGGAACTAGGTAACTTCATTAAGTAGGGCGAAAAAATTCCGGTTGTTTAACCGTATTTGCTGAAATCAGTTAATAAACGATTTTTCTCACAGTTAACAGTTTGAATACCAACTTATTTATGTTTATTTGACTGTTTTGCTTGAATATGGTAAAATAACAATTAAATAAATTGTTATTCAATCATTTTAACCAGGAAATTTCTAACAGTGTACAGAGAACCGTTTCGGGGACGACCACTCTCCATTCCACATTAAAATGGTCGTTGATGGAGGTTAGTCGTTCTTAGAGGTTACCTCTACTGACTTCAAAATTGTTATCGAAAGTACATGATTTTTAGAAAATGATTTTAATTTTAGTCAGTGTCATTTTCTTGGTGCGACAATGATTTTTCTGTTGGTGTCATGAAAAGACGCATCGATGAGTAAAATTTAGTGTCTTTAAAAGTGATCCCAACTGATCTGTGCAAAAATAAATTTACCAATTATGAATAAGAAAGATATTTTAAATACATAAACAATTATGTTTTTTTTTTTATTTAAGTTTGTATTCAATTTGATATCACAAAAATTAGTTAACTTTAAAATGAGAAGAGGTTTGCTTGATTGAGATCCTTGATTTTTCTAAAATAATTTTTTTTCTTATTTAACTTTCTTCTCCAGAAGTAAGTCATTGATAGTATCATCTTTTGTGAACTCTGACTTCAAAGTGAGGTTGTATTGTCAAAAAGAGCTCCACACAAATCTTTTTAAAATATTTTAATCTACTTATTTGTTTTGTTAATTTTTGATTTTATATTTTTTCATGTTTCCTTCTTTAACCTTTTCTGCATTCAATGCAGATGTTTGCCTGGTCACTGAGAGAGGTTTTAGTGCTCTTTTCTAAAGGTTTTCTTTAACATAAAGTCTATGGAAAACATTTCGTGCCTTCCAAAAGTGGTCGTACATAGAGATGGTCGCTACATAGAGGTGGTCTTTCTTGGAGGTTTCTTTTATTCAAGTATTATTATGATTATCATGTAAAAACTAAGTATTTCTTTGATTTCTCTTCTTAAATGTTATAAATTGAAAAAAAAAAGCAATCATTACTAATTTTTCACTCATAAATAAAGTTGTGTTAAATATGAAGCATTAAAAAATTTTCCGCAAATACCATTCGTTCATAGAGTTTTTCTCGATATGTCTTTTTTTAAAATACAGTATGAGTATTTCAACTTACCGTAGTTATAAAAGATGAACTATAAAAATATAAAGATACAAAATAAGGATTTATTTTAAAATAGTAAAAAAATGTAAGTTGATTTTAAAGAATATATATTAGGGAAGACATGACCTTTACACTTTCTTAGAATTGCAGTTTAAAGTAGAAAAAAAGTGGTTTTATAACTTTTACCTGGCCCCTTATGACTGCCTGACTCTAGGTTAAAATACTAAAAGAGAATATTGATTTAAACAAAAACATTGTTTGTTTACAGGCTTAAAGTTTTTATTCGTTTCCATTTAAATTCTGAATATCAAGGATATTAATGCCGTAATTTACCTCCATAGATGAATTATTTTAAATATCTTAGAAAGAAATATAACTTTTGCTTGATATGAAATCTTATTAAGTAGTATCGTCATTTAAACATTTTGATTAAATGCACGAATAAAATTTTTTAAATTTAAATGTTTTAATAACAATAGGATAAACAAACACTAAATTTCAAAACATTTTGCTCTAATTCAATATTTTATTCAAATTAGGGAGACAGATAAAAAAAAAATAGGCAAATTTTATTTGCTTCAATATTTGAAAGCATTAAAAAATCTGAAATTAGCTTAATAAGAGAGTTTCCTTTATTTTTAGAGTCATTAATCCTGTTACTTTTTAGTAGGCACTGATTAAAAAATCTTTCTTAAGGCTAAAGATTAAAATATTAAACAATATAAGATGTTAAAAACGCATTATCTCAATTTCTTATTTAATGCAAAAAAAAAACACAACTTTTTCTAGATATTTTAGAACCCTTTTCTTTCAGATTCTACACACATAAAAGCATAGAGAGCCTTAGAAAGAATAACCATTTAATTTTTGTATTAACAAAACACAAGATTTATAAAATGTTAGGTACTTAGCAGTTTTTTACGATAAAAACCAGACTGCTATAGCAAAATAAAAGATAGTTACCGTCATTCGGGGCTACTTTGTGCAGTGGGGGCTACTTTGTGCAAATTCGAATTTGGCATTTTTCAAGTGCTGCTATTCAGTATTATGTTTATTTCACGTTAAAAATGTGTGGAATTTGAAGATAGAAGTCTCTTCTATTACTACAAACATTTTTTCGAATTTTAAAACAACTGGCGGGCTGAAACAGAGTGTGTTTCGTTCATCCAATGTCAACAATTTTCCGAGGACGTCGGATGTCGAAAAGTGTGCGTAGAAACTTTAGCTGTGAAATGCAAAGACGTTGATAAAACAATTGTCGTAATTGCAAATTTTTTAATTTATACATTAACAAACAATTATATCATGTTAGCGTTAAAAAAAATTTTTAATTAATAACAAATAAACGGAAAATGAAAAAAAATGCACTTGGGGCTACTTTGTGCAAAGTTTCATTCTTTTTTTTTTTTCGTCAGAAAAATTGTCAGACGTTATAAAAAAAATACCTCGAACGAGAAATTACTTAGAAAAGCTGCAACAATGTTTGCAAGCAGTTGCTGGTGGTATGTCGATTGCAGAAGCTTCTCGGAAGTACAAAATCCACAGAAATACTATCTCCAATAAAATTCACAAGAAGCACGTGAAACGTGCTGGTAAACTATTATTTTTCTTCTAATGAATTAATCAAACGATTTAACACATACAAATATATTTTATAGGACATCAGGTGATTTTGACAGAAACTGAAGAGCAAGCTCTGTCGTGTTCATTCAAGCATGTTACGTTCAAATTTATCAATATTATAAATGTTAATGAATATGTAATAATTATTATTTTTGAAATATCATCCATTTCAATGTTGAAAAATGTATATGGTTTCCTTTTGTTTAAACTCAAATGTTTTAAATTAAAAATTCTTTTTAAGAAAAAATTCTTCAAAAAAAATTGTTTTTTTAACGCTGAAAATTATTTTCAAACTAGTATCTTTACATATCTTGATGTTTTTGTCTTTAAAAATGTCAACAATTAACTTTTTTAACAATTTTATATCAATATTTTACTAAAAACATGATTATTAAACTGAATTCCTATCGCTGCACAAAGTAGCCCCATTTGGGGGCTACTTTGTGCAAGGTATGTTTTGACTTATTATTCGTAAATATTACATACAAATGATGCCAATTTTGATCAAATTCACTCATCTGAGTCCAGTTATGAATGTAATATCGATAAATTTGACTAAAGTTTGAATTAACATAGTTTTTTTACATGTCAAAGTTCAAAAACTGCGAAATCCTGCACAAAGTAGCCCCGAATGACGGTACTTTATTTTTCTAAATGTTCATCCCCCACAATCTCAGGGAGGAGGGAACAAAAATGATATAAAACTCCGTTAAGCGGAGGGGAACAACAACATGACGAACTCGTATCGAATGTCCATGTGCTCATTCGCGCGCTATTTTTATACAAAACCAAAGCTTAAAGTCGAAGTGGTATTACTTAATTTGAAAGTAAAAGTTAAATTATCTAAATTTTACAAGTTGAGATGTTACATCATTTATTTTTTAAATGTTAAAGTTATAAAAGCATTTTTCGCGACCAAGATCAAAGCTTCCGCCACTGGTGAGGAATGTTCCCACGGCTGGGATAAATGGGCAAGGAATTTCCTTGGGAAGAGTGTGACTATTGCCCAACGCTTAAAGGGCAAGAGGAATCAGATCAGGAATTCAAGGATTTGCATCAGAAAATAATAGATTAAACTAACGATAAGGATTTTGGATTTCAAAAACCGGAAAATTTAAATAAGATTATGACTTACTGTCACAGCATAATATTTGACCATTTGTAAGAAAGTTTTTGTGTTAAGTTGCTATAATAGTTTTTATGCACAATATTTATTTAATATAAAATATTCTGATATTAAATGTATTAATTATTTTTTTTAATCCAAGAAAAATGTTTTGATTTTAGTTTTCTAAACTTTACAATACAGTTACCACTAATGTTTTTTTTAAATAATTTTAAATTAATTTCTCAGTACTAAAATTATGTATCACAAAAATGGGTACAAGTTTACTTAAAGTTTTAAATCACGTAAATCATACTGAATTTCACATAAATATGAGTCTTAAAATGGCAACTTGTAAGTTTTAGTGTACGAATTGCAAAATTTAAATAATTTCAAAAAAATATGTTGCACGCAACCTCACACTGATTAGAGAAAGTAACAAGAATAAAAACAAAATTTAATTTCAAATAATTATCATAATTTTTTCCAACTAATTAGTTCAAAGTGCGTGCTGCTTAAGTTATAGCTATACTAGCAATTTTCTTTACTAATGATATTTCATTACATAACTCGTGTTATTATAAAGTCAGAAACTGTCCCAGATATGTTATTATAAAAAAAGGCAATCCAATAGAAATAGTTAACAAAGATAACAGCAGTATTAGCGACTGAACGTAATTCTAGTTATGACGTGATTGAAGTTATTAAGTTAATACCACAAAGAAATCTCCACTCCTTTAAACAGAGAAAAATCTAATTTAAATTTCGTAACTAGGAGAAAAAGAATATTCAGCCGAATTTAATGACATCACGTCACAAACTCAATTTTGTTAGAATAGTAAACGGAATTTATTTCCTTAGCGTATCTTGGAAAATTTATATTTTATTTAATCTATTAAGCGAAAAGATTCTATAGGCGTTTTTTCTGGTTTAGAAAAAATAGAATTCCTGGCACTTAAACGTAATATATGACTAAATATTTATGTTGATTTTTACGTGTATCACTTTAAATAGTTAAACGCTAATTACGATTAAGAGAATCATATAATACCAAATGACATTATTGTAGATTTTCGTACATATTTTCGCTCTAAAATTGAGTGTTTTTATTAGTTGAATATTTAATTGTTTATTTTATTCTTTTTGTTTATTTTGTTTTTTATTTTATCTTATTGATTAATTTATTCTTTTTCACTATGGATTTTATTATTTTTGTGATTATTAATATCCACTGATTAGTTTTGCTTCGTTTAGCTTATGAGGTCCGATAGAGGTGTTCGAAAAAAAAGTGCTGGAAATTTTCAGTTATGTTTGTATTAATTTTATTTTATAAGCGTCGTTGAACACCCTACCCAAATTTGACTTTACCACTACCAATGTAAAACTCCGTAGCCTTGTAATTTTGAACCCAATCCAGAAGACAAAGGAACTCCGGGATCAATACCCCAGAGGTACTTATTTGTGGAACTTCTCTAAAAAGAACTTGGAGGTCTTCGTGATCCCAACAGATTTAACTTGCACCAGTCAAAAATTAATACATGGGGAATCTTCGGCTGGTGAGCTCACGAACACGAGTCTAACAACCTACCAACCAGGCAATCCCGGTTCTCATGTTTGTATTAGTGTAATTTTTTTATCGGTCAGAGGTAATACTACAAACTAAAACTTAAAAGTAAATTAATGTCGTATACGCGCAACAATTCTTAATTTGATAGATAAATTTTAAAGTGTATTTAAAGCATTCTTTTTGAACAATTTCTTTTTTTGCTGGACGATTGCATTTGCTATTGTAGCATGTAAAAATCCCATCAATGGTTAAAAAGCTATTGAAGTTTTTCAATCCTTTGAGTATTTTAAATGCGAATCATTAATTTTTTTTAAAGACATTTACTATTAATTTTTAGTGTAATTCAAAACATACTATGAAGCTTAAAAAGCTTTTATTACTTTTGCTAGAAATTCAAAATTGTTCAAAAAATTTTTCTGTTTCATTTATTATTGTTTCAAAGGAAAGAACATTTATAAACTTTACCATATTTCTGACTCTATGAGAACAACAAACAGCTCGGTAATTTTTACCGAAGCATTTTGGTAATGATTTTGGTAAAGTTAACAATAAACATGGTTTCATAACATGTGATAAAATATGATGAATGTGATAAAACTTGGTAGTTTTATAATGCCTTAGAGTGATGCATAAGAGCCATTTATTTGATTAAATTTACTTTTCAATTATGTATTTTTCATTAAATGTAGAACTATAATGTTGAAAATCAGAATGATTATTGAATCAAATGATTGGTTTAAATACTGTTAAGTTTTATTTAGCGGAATTAAGATTTTCTTGTTTTTTTTTCCAGAAATGTCATTATTAAACAATACAGTAATCTTGCCCTAAGTTTCTTTCTATGTGGAATTCATTGCAGTGATACACATTTTTCTGATTGTATTTTTTTATTCATTCATTTGTTCATGGGTCAAAATATTTTCAAAAATTTCTTCTTCTGTAAAATTAACATTAAAATAGCTTTAATGTATTTTATAAAAAAAGTTTATTCAATGTGGAAAATTCTGATAATAAACATATTAATTACATTGCTAATTCCAGAAAGATGTTCTAAAACAGTTTTGAGTTTAGTTTTTGTAAACTTAACAATGCAGGTACCACTAATATTTTTTTGATATGTTTTAATTTATGTTGCATTACACAGTTAAGAATCGCATAAATATATTCGAGTAAACTGCTGAAGTTATACTGAATCACACAAATAAATATAAGTGTTTAAACGTTTTAACAAAATTATATATTTTTGTGTATAAAGATACAAATTTCAAATTGTTTAAAAAAATTATGCTGTATGCTGATTAAAGAAAATGATAAGAAAGAACAAAATAATTTCAAATAATAATTACAAGTTTTCTTCAACTAATTATTTAAAATTGCGTGCTGCTTAACTAATAACTATACTCATAATTTTGTTCATTAGTGATATTTCATAACATAACTCGTGTTATTTTAAAGTCAGAAACCAACCCAGACATATTATTACAGGAAAAAGGAATAGAATGAAAATATTTTGCGAAGATAACAGCAGTTTTAGTGACTGAACCTAATTCTAGTTATGACGTGATTAGTTGGAAGTTAATTAGTTAATACCACAAAGAAATCTCCACCCTTTTAAACTGTGAAAAACCTAATTTATATTTCGTAACCAGGAGAAAAAGAATATTCTAACCGAATTTAAAGACATCACGCCACAAACTCAATTTTGTTAGAATAGTAAACGAAATTTATTTCCTTAACGCATCTTGGAAAATGTATTTTTCATTTCATGTATTACGCAAATCGATAGGTGGTTTTTCTGTCATACAAAAATTAGAATTCTTGACACTTAAACGTAATATATGGCATACTAAATATTTATGTTGAATTTTACGCTTTCAATACTTTAGTTTTACAAATAATTAGACGCCAATTACGATTAAGAGAATAATATGAAACCAAATGACATTATTGTGTTTTTGGTAAATATTTTATTTCATAAAGTTAGTTTTTTTATGAGTTTAATATTTCATTGATTATTTTATTATTTTTATTTCATTGCGTATTTAATTATTTTTGTGATTATAAATATTCATTGGCAGATTTTGTTTTGTTCAATTTATGACGTCCGATTGAGGTGTTCGAGAAAAAAAGTCAAGTTTAGAAATTTTCAAATAAGTTTGTATTACTGTAATTTCTTTCTTCATATTATTGGCCAGATGTAATAGTATAAACTAAAACTTAAAAGTAAATTGACGTCATCTACTTAGGGATTAACGCGCAACTATTCTGATAGATATATTTTTTAGTAGAATTAAGACTTCCTTTTTGAACAATGAAGATTGCATATGGATTGCAGTATGTGGAAATCCCATCGTTAGTTCAAAAGTTATTTAAACAGTTACTTTTTTCCTACACAGTGAAAGCTTATTATAAGATATTTTTCAGTTCTTTGAAGTATTTTAAATGCGATCATTAAATTATTTAAAAAATATTCACTGTGAATTTTCAGTCTTATTCAAAATACGTTGCGAAGCTCAAAATGCTTTTATTATTTTTACTATGAATTCAAAATAGGGGGAAATAGGTAATCGTTTATTGAGAAAAAAAGTATAATCAAAATTATCAGTTTTAAGCACATTACTTCAAAAAGCTCGATAATGTTCACCAAAATCCTATATATATATATATATATATATATATATATATATATATATATATATATATATATATATATATATATATATATATATATATATATATATATATATATATATATATATATATATATATATATATATATATACAATATATATATATATATATATATATATATATATATATATATATATATATATATATATATATATATATATATATATATATATATATATAGGGGAGAGTCGGGTAGCTCCGCCCAGCGGGTATACCCCCGCCCACTGTCAATTTCATATGTAATATTTTTTCAAGTCAATGGGCCATCGGACATTAATTGTTATATTAAAAAAAGATTTTCAAAGTTTCAGGTATTTATGCGGCTGCTAACATGGTAAACAATAGTTTTGAAAATATGTTGAATATAGTAGTCATGAAATTAAGAAAAATTGGTTGAATGTTTCAATTAAACTTCATTTTAATACTAAAAAAATAATTTTTTCTATACATACAGCATTAAAGTATGTAGTCTTAAGTTTAATTTGAGCATTTTTAACAACAAATATTGTTGTTATTAAATGATAGAATTCGCTAAAAGTATATAAATATGTAATAAATAAAATAATTTTGTGATAAAAATGATAAATGAGGTTTATCTATTTTCAATACATTGGTCATTTTCATTTACACCTGAAAAAACAGTCAAACAACATAATTTTTGTAACTGGGTGGGGCTCCCCGACATATTTTGAAAAGAGCTGAAAAACATTTTTTTAAAATTTCCATTTTGTTAAGTTAAACTATTCTTTTTTTGGTTTATTGTTTTTGCATTATTTAATTAGATGATAAAATAATAGAAACATACAAAAAAATTGATTATTACTCAATATTATACAGAAATATAAGCAATACTCCTTAAGTGGGCGGGGCTACCCGACTCTCCCCTGTATATATATATATATATATATATATATATATATATATATAATTGTAATTAAATTAAATCTATTATTTAATTTTTATTGCAATTTATAAAAGCAAATATAAAATATTTTATTCTTTTCTTATCGATCAATTAACGGCTAACTTTTTATTTCAATACTAATGTAGACTCATTAATTCACTAAATCGTAAACAAAAATCTATTTATAACTCTTCATTCTTTATTTCTTACCACAAATATGATTCAGTTACATGGTTATACTAATTCTCACAGTCTTGTTGGCGATTCGTGATTGTGATTTTCAGGTCTAACAATGATTATGGGGGTTGGCTTTATTTTCGGCGATGTTCTCTTTCTATAAATCACCAACCTTGGATCTCTTCCCATTTTCTTAACTGCTCATTGGGAATAATTCATTCACTTTCAATTTCCAATATTTGCGACTGGGGGTGCCCTTTTGGACATCCCAGTCCTAACCGTTGAATATCAATCTTAACAGAATGATTTTGCTTGATCCCTTTAAGAGGTTTTTCTTTAGTTTTATATTTTAAATATGGCTATTTTTTAATCTCCTGGTTTTATTAATCTACTTAATAAATTAAATTATTTTAAAATGATTTTATTCATTTCTCTGAGATAATTATCATTACATCACATCCATATTAAGATTTAATTGCAATAACTAAAATATGCTTAAAACTACAATGATGCTACCTGTATGAATCCACTAATCAATTTAAAACAACCATCCCCACAACAAATAAAATCTTTGAAATAGCTGATTTTTTGTTAATTTTTGAGTTCTTTACAAGTGATTAAAAGCTTTGTGCTTAATAAATGTTTTAGTTTACAGGTATTAATTATTTTTAAATATTGATAATAAAAATAATATTATGTTGTTAGTAAACTGTAGCGTTTTTTGAGCATTATCTAATTGTTTAACCTGATAGCACTTTGTTAAACTACCTATCAAAAGCAAAAATAATAATTATCTGATTATTAACAAAAGTTATTATAGTGTGCTATAACGTCTTTGATGTTTTTGAAATATAACTATAATTTCAGAAAAGGCAATTTAATGTTCAATTTTCATTTATTATGTGGCAGCAACAATTTCTAAGTAATAGTGAAAAATTAGTTGATAGCATGTTAATTTATTAGTCAGTTTAGCTGCCCAATTATTTAAAAAGGTTTCATTAATTCATCACTAGATCATTTCTGGAAAAATTTACTTGGAAAAATTTATTAAACATTAAAGATTCTATGTCAATAATTTGAGATGAAAATTTGTCGGAATAGGTAAAAATACTTTTGAAATAATTTTCCAGATTAACTTTCTTATAATTTGATGTATTTAGTTTTCTCTGAAGTCCTACTAAAAATGACAGTATAGATGATTTATACGCAAGTTTTGCTTTGTTTCTAAAATGGTAGTTCAACAATTGCTTCTTTATAACTAAAATTGTCATTTTAACTATCTTTGTTAAAAAATAATAAATATCTATACATTAATCTTTCCAATGTTATAATTTTAAATTTGCGTACTTTTGAGTTTTTTGTTAAATTGTCAAATATGTTTGATTTACCGAGGTTTTATCTTGTCGCCGTGAGTATCACAATTATAGTAATGAAATTTTAAAAGTAATTTCTTTAAAAAAAACATTAAACCTTTACATTTTAAGCTAAACAATTTAAATTTTTGAGAAAAGCGTTATTTTTAATCAATCAATTTTTGAAATTTTTTTTTCTCTATGCATACAATCTCTATGCATCAACTTAGGGTGATATTTTATATAAATCGCAACATTTTAAATTCAAAAACGAGAAGCAACATATTGTCACAATTAACAATTAGCGAGGTTATCAAGAGGCCAAATGATCCTTTAGTAATTCTCCATATTTGTTGTAAGCAAAACTATGGCTTTAGTATAAAATATTCTTGCTTAAAAAAGTTAAATAGAAAGTAAAAAAACACAAATTATGTCATATGAGAAGTTTTTGTGTTCGAATTCTAAAATCTTGCAAAATCATAAATAATTTATTAATCCATCCAAATTCTGCTTTCAAAGGAGATAAAAAGTGAAAGCAATCTTCGCGTTTAGGTCAACAATCAGCCCAAAAATATGCCTGTTCCAGATATTTTTCTGTTAACTATTAAAAGATAAGCTTTCCGAAGCTAGAATGAATGAAAAAGACATTAAAAACAATGACTAGAAAGCAATACAATGAATGAAAAAGATTCAATTTTTATTGTATTATTTTTTTACAGTGTCAACTTGGTTGTTTGGTAACGGAGAAACACAAAGTATTTCTCTCTTGTTAATCAGATATTTCGTTTATGGTTATCGTAAATTGCTCCTCCTGCTGCCGCATATTATTTGGCTATATTTTTTAGACTGCGCCAAATATATATAGCTTCCTAGCACTCAAATATATGGTTCAATTTTTTCGAAATTTTGTCAACTCCTTATATTTTGAGGGTCAGGAATCCAAATATGTAAGAAAATTATATGTTTATTCAGAGAAAGTCCGTTTTTGTGTCTGCTTTCATAGTTTAATTAATAATTGCCAATAAATAATTAGCATGTTTGAGCCAGAAATCATTAAGATTGACGCTTAGTTCGTGAAAATCCGATCATTTGGAACAAAAGATATTCTGGGTGATATCTTTTTTATTTTGCGCAAATGGTGAGTTCGTCTAGTCAGATTGAATTGACACAATCATAGCCTCTTTAAAACAAGCTTTAATGCTAGTTTTTCAACACGGATAGGTATTTCGCCACAGTTTTACAGAGTATTTTTTTAAAATAATTGTTGACAAATTTTCAGCAATCGTACTAAAAAATTTGTCAGCAATCGTACTAAAAAATTTGTCAGCAATCGTACTGAAAAATTTGAAGCTTCCCGACTTTAAACAAATTTCTTATAAAAATTTAAAATATCAAATATTAAAAATTTTATCAGTTAAAATTTGAAAATTTCAAATTTTTATTCTGATTTTTCGGAAGAACAAAAGAACTGACTGCTTTAAAAATTATTAAAATGGAAACCCTCCGAATTATTAAGATAAATTATGAATACCCACCGAAACAAGAGTATCTTCGCATTCTTGAAATTACGAAACAGAAAAAGAAATTAAATACCCCACGAAATTAAAATGTCGCATTTTGAAAGAAAAAAAAAATCTCGTTTTTTATTTCTTTCGTATAGAGTTATAAAAAGTTTAAAAATTTTGCTATACAAGCTTTTTTCGAGCTATTTTTGATAAAATATTTTATATATGCTTAAGTGAGGCACTTTTCATGGTTATTCTTTGTTACTTCAGTTGCATATTTCTTTCATAATATGTTTTTTTCTTCCTTCCATCTTTCAACCTGCCATATTGAGGGAAAGTATTAGTACATATATAACAGAAATATTTCAACTGTCAGCATTCTATAAATTCTAAAAACATACAATTCACTTTGCAACACTAACAAAAAATGTTGACCCATTCAATAAAATTTATAAAATTGTAATTCCAACTTCTGTAATTACATTCAAGCATATGCATTTTTTTCATGACAACATTTCTGAAAAGTTTCTATTTGCACTATCTTCCATGTATAAATATTTAATGCGTAGAGGCAGATTCCTTAAATTAGAAAGAGAGGAGTTCGTTTACTTTCGTGTAAAGTGCTTTACAAAGAAGCAGGAAACTAGGCTTATTTCAAGAAATTTGCATCTTAAATTGCTTTCACAACTATTTCGCAATTACTTGAATGAATGTTTTCTAACTAGAAGATATTCCCTAGAGATCTAGCTTCAAATTATTGTGCTTAAAATTCAGTGCTTATCACTTAATAATTGTATGTTTAGAAAATGGGCTCGAACAATACATTTTATAAAATACATTCGGAGAAAAAAATTCTGCTTAATTTACTGTTCTGTATGGTAATGATATTTCTGGTAAAAAAAAACCCATAATTTTGGTTACTAAAAAAGGTATTTAAACTTTTAATTTGGTATTTAAACATATGGTATTAAAACTTTTTATTTAGTATTTAAACATATGGTATTTAAACTATTCATTAGTTAGTTTTTCCGTTTATATGGAAATTTTTACCAGAAATTTTAGTTTATCATATAATCTAGTTCTTATTACCACACATTTAGTAAAAAAATACGAAACTGAAAATCGAATAAATAATTTCGAAGATATCATGATGAAATTAACAAAGTTAACTACATTTGAAAACATATTATAAAACAAAATTTTATTATTAATACTACTAAAATCATAAACAAAGTGCTTAGGTAAAAATTATACCGTGCTTTCGTTGTTTCCATAGAACCAAAATGACGATTAAGTTTACCACATTTTGGAAGTTTTGACCACAATTTTTTTTTTCTTATCTAAATTCATTTAATCTAGGGAACTCAAAATTACAAGTTCTCAGTAAAGTTTTGTTCACTTCATTATTTATTTGCTACTGAATGTTTTGAATTGAGTTATTTAAGTTGTTAATTTTTTTAAATTGAAATAATGCCAGAAAGAAAAATATTTCACCAGCACGTTTCATGTAAACAAACCACCATATTAACAATGTCTTGGAATTACATAATTAACCATTAAATTTCAAATAATTGTTCAAACGCATTTGTTATACGTATAAAATATACCCTACCACCATTTCATACAAGAATTTAGTTAAATAGTTTAAAACTACACTATTTATTCAACAAATTTACGCAATACTAATAGCACAACTTTCCTCACCGACGAGCTGCACATCGGCGTAAACTTTATCAATTCTTTTTCTTCCAATACCCTACTGGGTTAACATTTGTCAATTCAGGCGTATTAAGGCGAATTTGTTGGCCACTCCTTCAGGGGCACCATATTAGGTGGGCCAACATTGCTCCCTTAGTATGGACATATAGTGTAGAGAACGAAAGAACATCCATGCCTTGTCCGCGATAACTTAATTAATCATGGGCGTTAAGATTAAACAATGTAGTGTATCTACCACTACAAAAATACAATTCCTATTCACTAGTATATAAGACATATTAACTTGATTCTATGTTGGGCTTCATAGATGAAGGATGACATTGTCGATAACTACTAGTCACACAAATAACACGCTTTGAAGTGTGATTCAGTATTTGCTAGAAATAAAGTAATCATTCCTACAATTTTAAAGTTTCTCAACAAAAAATACGGATAGATATTATACCTTAGTTTTTACAGTGTTGTTGTGATAGTCCAATTTACTTTTCGTCTAAGATTACAAAAAAATTTATTTTAATATTAAAATTTGTGTACAGTAAAAAAATTCGAGTAATTTTGGCAAATTTTTTTTTGTCTGATAGCAAAACCATTTGCGCTGTGTGACAAGTGGTCAAACAAGTTTTTTGGGTGTGATTCCTAAAGTTGGATGAGTACATATTTATTCGTGCTCATTTTATTTTATGTTGCGTTTCCTAATCAAGTTTGTTTATAGATTTGTATCAATAAACTAACTTTACAATGGCTTAGGTCGCTTTTTGAAACAATTAAAAATAGTGATTTCTACCTTTGACGAAATTTGACCCACTGGATAGATCATTCGATGGACCATTTTCTAGTGAATGGCTTGCCGAAACTGAAGAAAATTGAGCATCATAGGTTTTAAAGTGGGATTGTTAAAAAAAATGGTGTAGTAAGGAGTTTTCCAGGTGTAAAGGGTGTTTAGTATTTTAAAGTCATAAGCATTCAACTCAATGATATCCTCTTATTTTACATCAAACATTTATTTTTCAAATTGCAATCAATAAGAAAACCTAACATCCATTGAAAATACATGGAAAAACACGAGTTGTATCACTAAATACGTAGCCACCCAGTAGAGGACATATGGTAAGATGTGGGTATCTTAAAGGCGTACATCCCTTAAGATTATATGAGGGACAAAGAGAGTCAGAAGCGACATTAATGCTTTGGAGATGCTTACGAAGGCAGTCTAGGTTAGACATTAGACAGAACATAGTGATAGATTTTTTTACTAGGTTCTTCCAGAATCTGTCTAAACCATGATTTATTTTCATTTCAAATTTAGTTCTCTTGCCATAACTGTTAATCATATCGTCCATGGTACACCACGTAGGGGTGAATTTACTTTGTATCTAGTAGCAAATACAAGCATTATAAAGCAAAATGTGTATAGCAATCATTTCATAAAGTAAAATATGCGTATCTCTGAAATATCAATCGTAATAATCATAATGTAAGTGCTAAGGAAATAAAGTGTTGCTAAATTTTGCACTGCTCGCATTTCCAAACTCAATACAGAGTTTAAAATTACTGTGAATTTTGTTGATTAAGAGTGATATAACTTTTTAGCGCTTTTTCCTGTCTAATTATATATCTGTTGTTCTAGTTGAGGTAAATTGTTGCAGATAATGAGTTCGTTAGTTTTGTCCACGCTATAGTAAATTAACAAAAAAGAAGAGCATACACCCCTCCAGTGTGATATTTGAATTCTGGGCATTAAATCAACTTTATCGGACCATAGTAATTTTTTAAATTTTTTATTGCTGATAAATTTATTAAAATTTAAAAAAAAAAATTCCTATTGAGATGGTTTTTAAACTGCTTAAACAAAAGTCTGAGTTGATTCGTATCGTTCCAGAATTCTCAAATGTGAACTTAGATACTTTGTAAATCTGAATTGGTCATTAATCCTCAGTATATTTGAAAAAGTAAATTTAATTTCTTATTATTTTAATGTAGGCAACTGAAAAAAATTAAAAATATAACTCTTAACGACATACTTTTATACTCATATCCTCTTGACTCCAAAAATAGCTTTTTGTGCAAATTTAATCCTTATTAAAATATTTTTTCAACGGTCTAATTCTTTTTACATTTCATCAATGCTAAAAAAATGTCATCAGGAATACAGTATTCATACTTTGTGAAAAAGTTGTCCCCAAAGAAAAATTATATCTTACGTATGGAAGAAATGCAAACATTGAAATACTCAAATGTTTACTTTAGGCTAATAATGAGATGGAGTTAATGGAAAGGTGGAGGAGTCAATTTACTTACCTAATTTATCTTCAGGTTGATTGCAATGTCACATTCTTTATTCTATTATCTGTTTTGAGTTTTCAAGTTGCAATTATATCAGCATAATTTCTATTATTTTGATAGAAAATGTACAGTTAATCTTTCGTCACTAATATTTCATTTTAACTGGGACTTAGATATAGAAGTGCAAAGAGATATCCAAATCATTTATATAATTCTGAATCAAAAAAAGCATACTGTGAAAAAACATAGCAGGTATTATGTATATGTCTCTTATTTTCCCTAATAACTAGAAATGATTTACAATCAATAATAAATTTTTGTGTAAATTTATTTTCTCATACTGTTTTATAGGAAATTAATTAAATTATTTTTTCGAGAACTACGTTTTTCAAGTGGAACAAGAAAATGCTAGACTAAAAAGACCGAAAAGAGATCTACACTGGGAAGAAAAGTCAGGTCAAAACTAATAAATAGTTAGAATACTGTATACTTTGGTTTTTATTACCGGAATTATAGTGTTTTTATTATTATTTTTTTTTACCAGGAATGTCATGACCATACAGTACGGTAATTGAATTTTTTCCCAGTGTATGTCTGTTACGCGTGAAACAAAAAACGTGAGATATATCATATTTGAAATAAATTAGGATTTCCTTTTAAAATTTCGTTTTAGCTGTGACGAAAATGAAATTTTCTTCTTTTTGGTCCACTTGGAAAACATGTTTTTAAACCAGAGAATATTTTAATAGGCGTTATGTCTTTTGCGGAAGTGATGATGATAGTTTTGTAAGAGAGATAGATGACTTTTTTCGTGTTTTAGCTGAAAAAAAAGAATTTCATATTTTTAAGTTCATGTATTAATTACTTTATTATTTTCGTAGTTACAGTTTGTCAAAAATTTTTATAGGTGACATATTATGTAGATGATTATGATGACTTACTTGGTTGTAGCTTTGATTGTTGATCAGGAAATAATAAAAACTTTTTTTACCATCTGCCATAGAGTTCTAATTAAAATTTAAGCACTCTAACTAATCGAAAAAACGTGAAGATTACGATCTCCATATTTTCATTAACAGGCTAAAAAGAGTGCGTCATTGTCATAGAGTACCAAATTCCCTGTCAGCATGACCTGGAATTTTTCGACTTCACAAATTGTAATTTCACAAATCTGCCAATGCAGCAGACAAATTTTTTGCCGACTAAAAACGCATCACTGACCGTATCTCGTGCATGGTGAGCGATTTGTTGAATTTGAACATTTTGAAGACACAGAAATGACCGTACAGCTTACCTACACAGCTGCAATTAAGCACAGTTGCTCCCTAGGAAAGCCGAGACACGACAAAAGCACTCGTTGCGACACACGCGTCACCTATGTACACGACAAAAATGCCTTAACTTGAAAAACAAGCCTCGTATTTTCTTTCGAAAAAAAACCTTGTTTCCTGTTATGTATTTTATACATAAGCATATTGCAAACTAAAAAAAAAAAATCCTGAAACAAAAATAATCTTATTATTAAGATATTATTATGTTCTATAATAAATCCCAGAATAGGACATTTACTAGGTCAAATAAAGAAGAAATTGCTTATAAATTAAATATCATACATTTAGTTGTTAAGGAATAGTTAATTATGCAAATCAAATAAGGGGACAAAAAACCAATAACAATTTTTTTAAGACTTCCGTAAAATCGAGAAGAATTAATTCTTTTATCGGTTCCTTATTTATAATTACCTCTTTGGACCACCATACCCCCAGTAGGACCCTGCGGTTAACAAAAGCATGCTTTAGGGATAAATCTTAGAAGTATTTGTTATTCCGAATAATAAATAATATAGAATTTAGAAATATTAAAAAAATCAAAATGGAAATAGGATCAATAAATAAAAAACCAACCATAAAAAGACCGTTTAAGATTATGTTTAAAAATGTTAATAAGAGATATAGCTTAAGTTTGAAAGCAACGGTATGAAACCTATAAGCTTATGGTCAAATCTTATTAAATATTAAATATAAGTAAAAGTATTAAAACTTAATTTTAAACAGAAAGAGTATTAAAGTATTAACATTAACAATCAAATTCAAAACATTGTTGGTATAACCAGAATCCAATATTTTACTAGAAAAAGGTGTTTAAGTTATCCCTGTGCAGATTAGAGTACCCACTGTACCACTTAAATGAATATTTAAAAAAATATTTCTTAGCGGATATTTTTTGCTGCCAAACAATGCTTATTTTTCTTTCAATTCGAGTACCTTAATTCCTATACTGAATGACATTTTAAAATTTGAAAACAGTCCGAATAAATACAAATTAAAACAAACAATAAACTTTCTAGTGTAACTTAAAACTCAAAATATTTCCTTAATTGGAAATATTTAATTGAAAAAAATTTATTTTAAGAGAATGAAAATTGGTTTAAAATGTTTAAGAAGTGTTGAGATATTCTTATACGTTTTTCATAAATTATGTATGCACAGCGTATTTAAAAAAAAAAAAAACTCTATTTAGCTTTTAAAAGTTAAGTCCGTGGGACCATCATGGTTTCCCTCTCAGGGCAAACTAATTATCTAGAAACGCTTAATCTAAGTTGCTTATTACAACCTAACAAAACTGTTTTTTTTTTAATGGTTATTTGTCAGTAAGTAGTAACATGAAATACATTACAACACATTTGAGAATACTCTTTGTATATATATATAGTTTAGCTTGGTAGTTTACTATATAATACAGGCCACTTTCAGACACTTTAGGGGTTTTAAAAGTTTAAATAATTAAAAATATTTAAACTTGTATTAACAATCTTTTAGTGAATAAATTGATTATTTACTATTTCTGTAAATTAATTTTAACTTTACCTCTAACAATTGACTTAAAAAATTTAACGTATGGTGGGGTCTAATAACTGCTCTTTAGCTACTCACGGTCTTACATATTTACTTTGATTTTGGTAAGCAGTTTATTTCAATTAAATTTGAAAGTTTAAAAAGAAGTAAAACTTGAATAAAGCTAAATTGCTTGAACAAAACACAAATAATGCACAAAATTGAACACACTATAGTTTCAGCACTATTACCAAGATTCTTCTCCCTGTGAAGGAACACAAAATTACAGAGGAAAACATGAGACCAATAAATTTAAATAAGTAAATATTAGGATAACAAGATTGTCAAATGAAAGAAGGGATATAAGAACCGAAGTGTGGGAGGTAGAAATATATATATATATATATATATATATATATATATATATATATATATATATATATATATATATATATTTATATATAAACACAAATTAACATGAAAAACATGAATAAAATAAAAACTAAATGGTAGAGAAACAAGAATGGTAAAAGCAAATAGTCGTTGTCAAGACACATCTATTGCTATAAATGCGATATTTCTGAATAAAGAATAATTATCCTAAGATAAAAATTATTCTTTATATGTGTCGATATCGCAAAAAACCTTATGTTGTAAAAAATCATGAAATAAAAGAAAAATGTAAAAGGAAATCAAACTTACTGGCGTGAATTAAAACGCGGTTTAGGTTTAAAAGTACAATAATAAAACAGTTAACAAAAATCGCGAAGATGTAAAATATTGCTTATAGCTTGAATCGAATATAATAAAATTAAAAAAACATTTGATCGAAGAAGAAGAAAAAAAATGTTTAGGTAAAATATTAGTGCTGCCATCTATGAGAAACAATTAGTAAAAAGGTAATAAAATTGAAATAATAATAAAAATGTTTAACGGATTGAATAAATTAGCAGTCTTAAAAAAAAAAGAAAAAAAAATCATTTATAGGGAAATTAATTTAAAAGTCAGTCTGTCAGGATAGAAAGCCGTTTATAGACTTATCCTTCATTCATAAATTCTAACATAATTTTACAGAATACACATATCCATCTTTCATAGGGTGACTTATTTAAAAATCAGAGCCTGCATACAGGAATAGAAAACCGTTTATAGGTTTTATTCTTCATTCATACAACCTTACATAATTTTAAAGTATACACGTATCACCTGCATTCATTTGGGGTGGTTCTTTACGAACCAGAGCCCATTCCACTTATACAAAAATAATAAATAATTAAATAAATAAATAAATAAATAAATAAATAAATAAACTGTTTATTATATATATATATATATATATATATATATATATATATATATATATATAACGTCGTTGCCGAGTGGAAGGATTAAAACAGGTCATAGGTCGGGAAGGAGGGTACAAAATTTATTTATTAATTTTTAGACAAGAGCAGTCATGAGATTGAGTGAAAGTGCACACGAAAAGTTGCGCTCCTTGGTTATATGTTAGGGAAAATCTTGCAAAGTAAAATCCGTAAAATGTCTTAATTTAGGGAAAGAGGGAAATCTTAGTAGTTGCTATTGGTTTATGAGATAGATCGAACGTTTCCCACACAAGAGCAAAGGGAAAAATGTCCTGCTCTTAATTAAATGCATAGTTGAGCCAAAAATAGACTTAAGAACAGGATGTGGCTTTTAAAAGTGTGAGAAAGTATTTCGTTTAGAATAATTAATTAGGATGAAGTTTTATAACAAAGAAACTAACATAAAAAGATCAATTGAAGCTTTTTATGTTACATCCCCCCTCGCCAATAATGTTTAATTACAATCCAAAATTTTAAAAAATTTTCCATTTGCAAAATCCTCCCTATGGTAGAAGTACAAATAATATAACCAAATTTGTAATGGTAACAATATATAAAAGTAATATAAATTATATAACATTTACATATGTTCTCACTGTAAAAATTTTAGCACAATCAAAAATCTGTAGTAGCATTATCAGCAATTTTACGATTTTCATTTTCAACAATTTTTTTTTTTTTTTTTGACAGTGCAGTTTTTTCAGTTTCAAAAGTCTTTTGTTTAAAAATCACAACACAGCATTTTCACCAAAAGAAGTATTCTTCATAAAAACACTATTTAAGTTAAATCTTCAATCATGATAAAAAATTTATAAACATTTGTTAGAAATGTGCAAGTTAAAATTTAAAACACAAAATGCAAAAAACAGTTTTACAGGAAAAATTTCAATCTGAAATTAGATTTGAGTTCTGTTTACCTTGTTTGAAAACAAAAATGACACAGTGGTTGTTATTCTGAAGTCCAAGACTTCAGTATTGTTTTTATTTCACTTTATTTATTATTTACCTTACATATTTATCACTTTAAAAGCAAAATATCCTGAAAAAAAAATTTTTTTTTTCTTTATGTCCAAAATTTGCCTTCTGTAGAATTTTTTCTTTTCCTTTTCTCTCTTATTTTTCTTTCTACTTTCTTTTCTTTCTACTTTCTTTATATTTATTTATTTGTAATTTTATTTTCTTTCTTGGTATTTTTATTGCAATTATTAACCCGGATTTCAGGAAATATGTAAAGACAAATTGCTTTTATAATCAGAAAAGGTGATCAGTCTTCTCAGATTTTACATTACAACCCGTTTAACACAATTTATCACTAATTGAAATCCAAAACAAAGCTTTCAAATTTAATATGGTATTAAGGTAAATCAGTTTTTAATTTTTGACTGATCTAGCTATTTTCCTTATTTTTAATCTGAAGTGCAAGTTTGGTTAATTTGCAAATTACCTTTTTTTTTTTTTTTTTTCATTTCTATCTTTCTTTTTGGACATAAATATTTTTTTTTTTTCAAAATTTTAGTTTGGACATTTTTTAAAGTAATTTCTGTGCAGAGATCTTAATTAGTAATTTAATTTGTCACAATTGTGTGTTAGAAAATTCAAATATTTTCATTTCTATTTTAAACGTTTTTTTGAAGTGTATTTGGTTACTAAATTTTTCAATTTGTGTTTGATCATTTTCCTATCTGTATGCTGGAATTAAAGTTCAGAAATAAAGAAACGATTTGTTTATGGAAATCACTGAGCTAGAACAGAGCTTTAAACTAATTACCAACGTTGGACCAAAGCATTAATGTCTGGTTGTACTTCAATTTAAATTCTAACAACAAGTATTTTATTCATTTTTCCAAACTATTTGCATTAGTTTTAACATTTCTTGATTTAATTTTTGCCACACCGTAATTGCATTCATATATTAAAAGTGAATCTCAATAATTATTGCAGTTGCATTATGAAGAGAAAAAAAAATTTAAATGGCATTTTCATTTAAACCCTAATCACTGTAAAACAAAAATATAATTTTTACTACTCAAAAAATCATAGAAGCTGTAACACATAAAACAATATGAAAATAATTTCTCGAAACACTTTTCAATCAAATAAATCAATTAACTGAAAATAAAAATTTAAAGAAATAAAAATTTCAACAGTAAATACTATCAATATATAAAAAGTAGTTTCACTTTGAAACATCAAATATGGGAAAAAATTAAAATCATAATCATTTAAGAAATTGATTTATGAGAAATGTAAAAAACTTTAACTCAAAGGATACCTGAAAAAGTTCGAATTAGTCCGAGATATTTTGAAAACCACAACAGAGATGGGAATGCGTTGAAATTCCGTAAACACAATTCCAAAACCAAAGACGTGAGCTGCTAGGGAAAAAATTTGTTTCTTCGTTAAGATGAATCGTAAATTAACACCAATAGTGACGGAGAAATTGAAGCATATTTTTCTTTTGAGTGTCGAACATCTAAGGAGACATCGTGTGAAAACAATTCATCGACGATAAGATCCAGCTCAGCACTTAATGGCAAAATCAACGCTTTCTCCAAGGGATAGGGTTTCAATAAAAACATTTTAATTATCAGGATTTCGATGCAGTTTTTCTTTTTACTCCAAGGAAGGAAATTGAAGCTCAGCTTTCTAGTAGTCTCAGGAACGTAGACAAAATATGCAGCATAGACATCAGAGTTGTAGAAGAATTTGACTGCTTATTTATCAACTGTTCATTTGAATAAATGATTTGAAGTTATTCCATATTTTTGAAGTACCCTCTTCCGAAGTTGCTTTATTTAATTTTAAATGAGAGATTAAATATCTTTAATGTACCGTACGAACTGTACCCCTTCCCGACCGTTCAATCCTGGCGACTTATAACGTCGTTGCCGAGTGGAAGGATTAAAACAGGTCATAGGTCGGGAAGGAGGGTACAAAATTTATTTATTAATTTTTAGACAAGAGCAGTCATGAGATTGAGTGAAAGTGCACACGAAAAGTTGCGCTCCTTGGTTATATGTTAGGGAAAATCTTGCAAAGTAAAATCCGTAAAATGTCTTAATTTAGGGAAAGAGGGAAATCTTAGTAGTTGCTATTGGTTTATGAGATAGATCGAACGTTTCCCACACAAGAGCAAAGGGAAAAATGTCCTGCTCTTAATTAAATGCATAGTTGAGCCAAAAATAGACTTAAGAACAGGATGTGGCTTTTAAAAGTGTGAGAAAGTATTTCGTTTAGAATAATTAATTAGGATGAAGTTTTATAACAAAGAAACTAACATAAAAAGATCAATTGAAGCTTTTTATGTTACATATATATATATATATATATATATATATATATATATATATATATATATATATATATATATATATATATATATATATATATATATATATATATATATATATATATATATATATATATATATATATATTTACATGGGTGATTCTTTTTAAACATGACAATTCAGACCAAAATATTTCCTCAAATTTAAGGTCTTCAAAATAATCTAAAATTTTTTTTGTATACTTCTTTAGTTACATTTATTAATATCTTACAGACAGCAGTGTAGTTTATTGACATTTGCTCGAGAAAAAAAATAAAATAGAAATTCACCAAATCTTGAATGCTAAGAAAAGGACATATTAGCTTAGAAGTTTAAAAGTCATTTTAGTTAATAGTAAGTAACTCAACTTAAGCCTTTATGTTAGATGGACCATAAATTGCTTATATTAATTCTTTTTATCCACTGGAGAAAGAATCAAATTTTTTTGTTGTTGCTGATACGTATAGAATAAAATTGTGTATAATAATCAATCATTAAGTAAATAAATAACTTTGATTACATCCAACCATATTACAATCATACATAAACTTGGTATTAGGTTAAGATTTGCTTTTCCTTATTACAGTATTAGCAGTTAAAAAACATTTCTGGTAACACTTCAATGTCCTGGAATTCATAAGCCAGGAAAATGACAGCCAGGTTAATGACAAATTCGCCATTTTATAGCATATAACTTTGCTTTAATTTAATATTTTGGACTAAGACGTTTACATTCTGCAGAAAACAACAGGATTTCCTAAAATAACTGAGATAAATCAATGTAGTTTATGTTATTAATGATTTCAAGAAATCAGGAAAATGACAACACAAAAACCTACTAATCTTGAAAAAATTTTTGAAATAGATTTTGAACCAGAAAATTGGTTCTTTATTCATGCAACAAGACTTGTTCATATAGGAGGGTATCTAATCAATCTATTAACATAAGATATTGATTCCTGGCTCTATCTATTTTGGTTATAAACCACTAAATAAAAGTAGCCAGGAAAATGACAGATTTTCTTGGAACAAATAAATTATTGACAGAAAAAATTTTTTTAAACGAAGTTTTTGTAAATAATACCCTCTGCGTATATTCTAGAAATGCCTAGACCGGTTGAGATAAAAAAAGTTAGATATTGAAAAATTTATGGGAAGTTTCGAACCTAGTTATTATTGGAAACATTGTTTGGGACATGCCAGGAAAATGAAATTTTGAAGTTCAATTAAATTTTTTAACTATACAAAACAGTCAATGCTAGTGCAAAGTCATTTTAAAATGCTAACAACAATGCAATTTTTTAATTTTTTTAAAAAAAAGCTCTTTTTGTATTATAGTATTAGATCTTGGAGCAAGGGACTGTGAATTGTCATATTTCGTGAGAATCACCCATATATATATATATATATATATATATATATATATATATATATATATATATATATATATATATATATATATATATATATATATATATATATATATATATATATATATTCTCTACATTTCAGACTTATATATATGTATATGTATATTTATTTTAAAAATTGCAAAAGACTAATTGTATTCATTTTTTTATAACTTTTTAAAATATTGGATGTATAATATTGAAACAAATAGTCAGCACCAATTCCATTTATCAGTCATAAATTAAATGATGAATTTATTTTGCACGCTCACTTGTGTAAATTTGAAACTTTTAATCATAATTATTCAACATGAAGTAGAATATTTTTTAAAATCTATTTTTGATTGCACGTTTTCATAAAATTCTTTCATTTACAAACGAGTTATCCTAAATATATTTAGAAAGAGAAGTAATAACTTTGTGGCAAAATTATATTTCTCAATTTTAAATTACATAGTTATTCAATATATTAGAAATTTTAGCTGATAAACTAATGCCCTTATAAATAAGCCTGCTTTCTTAAACACTTATGCCATGACTTTATTCAGAAAGTTCGTAATATGCAACGAAACCGCCTCTTCATGTTAATTTAGCACTTGAGAACTTGTAATGTGTCGAACAAATCATATCACACAACAGTGAGTAATTTTCGATGGGGATAAATCATAAATTGGACGTAAGATTCAATTTATAAATCAATTACCTAAAGTCAAGCTTTCAACGGATAAATAATAATATTGTCGTAGTCTGGTTATGGGAAATGCATGTCTATCTTTACTCAACTCCTTATATTTTAAATCATCCGAAAGCATTCCAATTGAACGAGCATGTCAAGGGGTGGTGAAATTTAATGCTCATAGACACATGAATTCCAAAGGGAGTTAGAGCTATCCTTTGCTCTTACTCAAGTGAATATGAGGAAGTAAAGTGAATAGATGGATTCAGATAGGGAAGTTGATAGCGCATATATGGAAATAAATTGCTTAAACGTTAGATCTGATAGCAGCTTTCTTACTGAAACACTTTCTCTTTCATCTTCGGTATAGATGTTGAAATTAATGTTTTAATCATTATATTTTAAACATCAGTAACTTTCTAGTAATTTTTAAGGAGAACTAAGAAATTTTTAGTGAGTTTTTTTTCATAACCAGAACAATTAAAAGTAAACTTTAAATTGAATTTCTTTTTAAAAAATTATATTTAAAAACTTCGTTTTGTTCAAAACAGTGTTTAATTTTCATTAATTTTAAAAACACATAAATATAATTATTATTTGCTTCAGTATTTCAGTATTATTTATTCCAGTAAGCTTATTAAAAACTTTTCCATATTTTCAGACAAAGGAAATGTTTTTTAACTAAGAGGAGTAAAATGGGTAACCGAGAAAAATTGTTGCATTTTGATGTAGCAAATGCTTATACCATTCATATAAATATATGAAATTGAAGAGTTTATAGGGAAATACTTATAAAATTTTTTTAATGAGTTTTTTTCTAGGTTAAGCAAAAATATTACAAGTATCTGAGAAAATAGATATTATATTTTTAAAAGAAATAATAGAATTACAAAACTCATCAAATTACTCGCAGTAAATAAGACTATCTTGATTAATGATTAAAATTTTGTTAGTTTAAGTTTCCATTAAAAATAAACGTCAAATTGCATTTGTTTTAAAATTTATATTTAAAAACTTTTTGATTTGAAACAGTGTTTAATTTTCATCAATTTCAAAAGGGCATAAGTATAATTATTATTTGCTTCAGTATTTCAGTACTATTTATTCTAGTTAACTTATAGAAAACTTTTTCACTTTTTTAGACAAAGAAAATGTTTTTAACTGAGAGGATTAAAATGGGTAAACGAGAAAAAATTTTGTATTTTGATACAACAATGCTTATGCAATTAATAGAAATGTATGAAATTGAAGAGTTTATAGGGAAATAATTATAAAATTCTTTTTTAAATTATTTTTTTAAAATTCTAGGTTAGGCAAAAATATAACAAGTATCTGCAAAAATAGATATTATATTTTGAAAAGAAATAACAGAATTACAAACCACATCAAATTACTCCCAGTAAATAAAACTACCTTGATTAATGTTGTAAATTATGTTAGTTTAAGCCAAATAAGCAATAAAAAAGATCCCGATATTCAATAATAAAGACTATTTTGAATCTATCAACACTTTACATTAGAAACTGGATAATGTAAAATCATGTTTGCTTTATATAACTCCAGAGTGACCCTATTTTTACACTAGCAAATATTCTCTAATTCATGACTAGATATTTTTAAGAATAACCAAAAGAAATCAACTATTTAGCTTTTTTAAGTTTGACAAGTTATTTTAGAAACCGAGTTTAACAAATCTAATAATTTAGTTCTTTTTTTCAAGGTTTAGTTTTTATGCATATACAGGGTTTACGAACCGCAATTGAAAGATATTTTTGAAATTTTTGCATGAAAGTTAAAAAAATAATTACGGAAGTTAAAAAAATTGAAGAAGTTTAAAGTTAAGAAGGTGAAGTTAAAAAATATCTATATTTAGGAAAAATATTTACATTAATGGGGGGAGCAATAAAACTTCAATGTTGCTATATTTCAAAAGTTCAATTTTTTATGCTTTAATTGAATAATTTGTCATTTAAAGCTATCTTTATAAAAAAATTTATTTTTGTGTTACATTTTATTTTAATTAAATTTTAATTTTGCTTCATCCAGTAAAAATATCTCAAAAAGATCATATAATACCAAACAATATAGTATATTGCAAGGTATGAAGAAGAATGTTATATTTCCTAGTTTATAATATCGAATCATTTTTAGAGTAATAAATCATGGTCATTTAAAACTATATTTACAAAAAATGCTATTTTTGTATTATATTTTATTTTTATTAAATTTTATTTTTCCTCAAAATGTAAAAATATATCATAAAGATCATATAACACCAAAATAGATTGTATTATTGTAAGGTATCAAGAAGAATGTTATATTACCTAGTTTATAGCATCGAATCATTTTTAGAGTTAGAAATAATTTTAAATTTAAATAAAATGTTAATAGATTTCTGAAAATGATGGAATTTGTATGAGAGACACACTTTATTTCATAAAATTATATTTAGAATGCGAAACCTAAAAAGTGTCACAATTTATTTCTAATACATCTTTTCATTTCTCTTCTAGCCAGTGAAACTAAAAAAGATGATTGCGACTCTTTGATAGTTTTATGACATACATGTATTATCTGCATAGATAATTTCGTGAGGTACCCAGACAGAATTTATGATCCTTTTTGCGTAAAAAAGTATTAAGAGGTTTCTGTTCTGGTTTCTTCAAGATTATGTCAAATCGTATCCAATACACTCAGTAATGGTCATATTCTTTGTTGGAAATCATCCACCCTTCTTTCTTAAAATGTAATAAGTCGGTAATGAGTAAAATTAAATGAAACTTGTCAATTTAATTATTTTCTGCATTACTGAGCAGAACAAATAAAATTTTATTTTTTAGTTTTGACGGAAAAGATCTTTATCCTCCTTATAAGCTAAGAATAAGCTGTCAAAAGCTCATGTTCTTCTTTGAAACTAAAACTGCATATTATTATAGATATTTTTGTTGATTTTAGAAGAAAAAATTCAAAGACTGAGATTCTTTGGCTAAACAATGATTAGTTTTTCATGTAAATAATCATAAAACTATGTAAAGAAGAAAAAAATGTTTTAGAGATTTCATCTTATTAAATGCAATGTACTACCAAGTATGAAGCGTTTTTTTTTATCCTGGTTTAAAAGTAATTTTATAAAATAAAATGTTTTAATATTAAATCAGAATAATAAGGCTTAAGGCGTGAAAAGATTTTCAAAAATGAAGATTAAGGAAAAAAAACTATTTTACTTCCTATTCAATGCATTTAATAGCCCAACTAACATGCAACCATGCTTGAATAGTTGATTTAGTTAAAATAAAACATAAATTAAGTAGATGAAACTGTTTTTCTGTATCATTCAGTCAACAAAGTGGTTTTATAATTTTATTAAAATATTACAATGATTGGATTTGTCAATAATTTGTAATCTTGTAACGCTCAGAAAAAATTCTGGGTAAAATTCCCTACTGCATGGTATTGAAAATTCTTGAAAAAAAAAACATAATTCTGATATATTGAAAACTGAAATACGTGGTATTTAAACCATTCATTTGGTAATTTTTCAGTTTTTAGTTAGTAATTTTCTGATTTTAAAATTATAGCTCTTATTACCACATATTTAGCAAACTATACGAAACTAAAAGTAAACTAAATGAAATGAACAATTTTTAATTCATTCCCTAATGTATCACGAAAAAATTATCACATTTTACCAAATTTACCAAATTATATCACATATTATAAAAAAATCTTTTATTGTTAATTTTTACAAAATCATTACCAAAGCATTTTGGTAAATATTACTGAGCGTTTTGGTGTTCCCATGAAGCCGGAAACGCAGCAAATTTTACCATATTCTGGTAGTTTTGATTATAGGTTTTTTGTATCAGTGCATGATCATTTTCAGCTCTTACTGTTAGTCAATCATTGACTTGTAAAAGATTTAAAAAAATGTTCATTAAGACTATTGTTTTAAGAACTTTTTTCTTAGTACAAGTGCATTCCCCATGGTGTACTTTTAAAAAAGAACGTTCTTTATTTTTCTCGAATTTCTCCTTAAAAATTACATGTTGTGAAATAATTGTGAGCAAAATTTATACACATCAAATGAAAATTTTCGGTACTTTATATAGCTGGATAAGTGCTATAAAAAGAAAATCTATCAAGGGAAAACTAAAGCCATATATTTTTTTACCAATATATTTATATATAGGTATTATGTCTCATCTTAGCTTGTAGTGTCGAAAGTAAATCTTTGTAGATACCTCTTAATTTGAGGTATGGCCGATGGCAATAAAAATTTATAAATGTTTTTTGGGAAAAGATGATGGGCTGCGACTAAAACTGCCCATTTACTTTGCCATCAATTTTTTTCTTTAGTATTTTAGAAGTTATGTATTAGTTTCTTCAAAGTAGTAAAATTTTTCACATAATTTTTTCTTATTTTTTTTAAAGTTATGTCATTAGTAAACCATTCTTCTGTAAAACATCGTATAAATTGTTATCAATCAAAAGTTATCTCCATGTTTAATTTTAAATTATTTGGGAATTGTAATAAAATAATGGATTTCGTTTTTAGTGAACAATGCAATTACTTTATGAAATAATCTATTTTTATGACTCACATAAAAATTTGACAACATAAAAAATTCTTTAGATTGAACATATTCAATAAAACTACTGTTCATTGTTTTGGGTTACTTAATAAATGCGATGAAAGATTTTGATATTTTTTTGTTTATTTCTATGTAATTTGCTTCTATAATTTCTATCACCCGCTTAAAAAAATGATTTATTTAAAATCATAACTAAGAAATGGAAAGCACTGCGTTGAATGAAAATTTACTTGAAATGAATTACTTCATTTAGAAATGGAGGAATAATGAGAAATTTATTAGATGAATGATAATAAAAACATCATAATAGTTGTAAGAACGATGATGTTAGAAATATCTGCAAATAGAAATTCTAATACAGTATATTCATTCCAGCTCTTTGGAAGTTTAGTGTTTTTAGAAATCACTTTTGAAATATTTGCTTTTGAATATTCTTATATTCTTATCAAGTGCAAGTCTGTTTAAAGCAAGAATTTAAGTTCAAAGCAAGTATACACGCAACTTGAGAACAAAAGTATGGTCAAAACTACGAGAATATAGTAAACTCTACCGTATTTTTGGTTCTATGGAAACACCAAAAAGCTCGGTAATTTTTACCGACCCACTTTGGTACTTATTTTGTTAAAATTAACAATAAAATATGGCTTTATAATAAATTATAAGATTTGGTAAATGTGTTGCAATTTGGTAATTATATCATGATACCTCAGAACATGGCATAAAAATCATTTATCTGGATAAATTTTCGTTTCAGTAATTTAGTTTTTGCTAAATGGGTGGTAATGAGAATTACAATTTTGAAAACTAGAATTTTTGGCAAACTGTTACCATATGAATAGAAAAATTACCTAATGAATTGTTTAAATACCGTATATTTTGGTTTTATAACCAAATTATGCTTATTTTTCCTTTTTTTACCAGTACGGTAATTTTACCAAAATTTTTCTCCTTTTTTAAACCAGTTTTTAATGTTTCCGGATGAAACACTGTAAATTGAAAAGTGTCTAAATCAGAAAAAAAATTGCTTTATCCAATTTAAACCATCACGACGTAAGCCTTTTCTGTTGGCAAATAAATAATTATTCATTAAACCTTATTCTTTTCAGGGCTTTATTCAAACAAATAAAATTAAAAATTAAGATATGTTTTCTTGAGACTTCTCAAGTCTTGATATTCTTTTAAAGCTGGCCTGGAGTCAGATTTTACTTCTCTTAATGCTAACTTATTGATAATTATATGAGTACCAGTTCTTTATTTAAGTGACTAATCAATATTTTGTAATATTTATTGATTCATTTTATTCATTAAAATGTGCTTCATTAAAATTAGTAACTTCTTTTTAAGTTTTAGGATTTTAAGTGTATTTTAAACATTAACAAACGTTACCAAATCTACTATAAAATTTTTAAATTAGTTAAAACCTTAGAATTCAAACTTTGATAACATGAGACGAATGATGTTAATAAAATGAGATGAAAAAAATTAATTCCAAACTAACACTTTTTGACTTTATAAAAAGTGATATTCATATGATTATCTATAAATTAACATTGGATGTAGGATAATTTGAATCAGTTGTAAAATCCATCGATTCACTTTAGCCTTGTCATTTGTTTTTAGTAAAGCCCGATTTAGAGTTCTCCGCAATAAAAAATTTCGGATCGAATTATTGTAAAATCCATTTTTAAAGTAAAATTTTACGGTAGAAAGAATCTGATATACCTTAATTTTTACCGTAATTATTACTGTAAAAATTACGGTATAAAATTTTGCGGTAAAAATTTCTAATCGAATGCTGCACCCAGGGTGCTAGTGTTTTTTTTATCGTAATTTGATATAGAATTTTTTGTAGTGTACATGGTGCATTCATCAACATAAAGCACTGAGTAAAACCATGAATCATGACAACAATATTTCAAGCCGAAAACTATTTAATAAAAAAATGCCTGAGCCAATATTAGTTCCTTTAACTGATAATAAACAGCTATTATTAAGAAAAAAAGAAAATTCGTTAATGAAAAATCTTGTGAAGAGTGATAAATTTCTTATTTTCTTAAAAATGCCTCCTTTTAGAGTGAAATGTATTTTAAAAAGTTCAAATAATTATTGTAAAAATAATTAATTTGCATTTAAAATCCATTATACTCTTTCAAACATTAATGTCGTTTCTCTATTCCTGTACTTAATGAATTATTAAATAAGGATTAAGTACAGTTAGAGTAAAAAGTTAAGCAAAGAAAAATTATAACTTAATTGCTAAGACAAAAAAAATCTTTTGTTAGAATTCGCTGATAATTTTATGTAATTTACTTTAATGAAGGCTTTGCTTTTTCAGTTAAAGTACGCCTTCAGATCTCTTAATGATATATCTTTTTCTTTTAATTATTAAAGTTAAATAAAGATTTAGTTCAATTAAGTGATTTGGTGAATTGAGAAATGTTTGTTTCAGTTTTGTCAATGTTACACAGTTTTAAAAAACAACATTTCATGAAAATTTGTGAAAGTTTTTAAACTGAAGTTACTAAGCTATTGTTTTTACTTGAATAGTTTCACGTATACCTTACTTTACTTTTTCTGTTACATAATTTCTAATGAGCATTTATTTATATTTGATTCATTCATTTTCCATAAAATTTTTATCCTGGAATTAATGCAAATTGTTACTAAAGTTTTTTTTTGTTGCATAAAATGCTTCCTGAATGTTGAGAAATGAAAATTTAAAAACTGTCTTAATTTCTTTTGGTAGATTGTATTAATTTTTAGAATTAACAAAAATTAAAAATTTAGAAATAAATCCAATATTGGTAAAAACTGTAGAGCAATTCAGAAAGAATTTTTTTATATTAAAGAAAAGTAGTTATTTCATTAATCATTCATCACAAAGTTTTCGTAATTATTAAATCATGTTTCATGCTACAATAATTAAAAATTAAGAAATAAGTCCATGTAATTGGTAAAAAATATCGAATAAACCAGAAAATATTTTTTTACTAATGAAAAGTAGATGTCTGACTAAGCATACATCACAATCATTAAATGATGCTTCAGACATAATTTTAACATTATTTATTTTATTTAAATAATTGAATTCTTTCAGTTTTAATAAAATATTTATAATTTTTTTTTCTTTAATAAATATATAGCGATTTCAAGAAAGCTTAGGTGTTTAATTAAAATATTAAAACGTAAACGTAGTAACGTCCTTTCATTAATTACTGTTATAATATAGAGTTATGTGCCTTCTTGACAAATAGTAAATATTTGCTTTTGCCTAAAATAAAATATATTAATATTTCATTTTTAAAAGGAAAAATAATAAAACAAAGTTTGTGCTGTTTTTCATTTATACTTTTGAAAGGAAATAGTAAAATATTTTTTGAAGCTTATTGTTTTGTAAAAAAAGTAAGAGAAAGAAATTATTTTTATTAAAAGAACTGTCGAGTAATATTAATAAAGCTTTCCTGCTAGCAATATTAAATATTTTGTAAAAATAGCTGAAATATTTAAAGGAAGTAGGAAGTAGAAAGGATAGGGAAGAGAAGTAGAGAAGAATAAATTTTTAACTTGTTTCTGATTCTATGGGAACACTAAAAAGCTTTGGTAATGAAAATTTACAATAAAATATGGTTTCATAATTGGTGATAAAATTTGGTAAATTTGGTAAAATTTAGTATTTTTACCTTGCTACTTTAGAGCATGGCATAAAAACCAATTATTTGGTTAAATTTACTTTTCAGTTTTTTTTATTAAATGTGTAGTAATCAGAACTATTTTGAAAACCAGAATTTCTTGCAAACAGTTACCATATGAGCAGAAAAATTACCAAATGAATGCTTTGAATACCGTTTATTTTAGTTCTACTGGTATTAACCAAAGTTATGCTGCTTTTTTTTTTTTACCAGAAACGTCATTACCATACAGTTGAGTAATTTTACCAAATTTTTTTTGTCGTGAATGAATTTAGAGCATCAGTTGAGGTGTGATATATCAAACCCTTTTAACCCCAAAAAAGTGAAATAATGTTTAAAGAACGAGAAAAAAAGCACAATTTTTGAAAACTACCATACTGTATGGTAATGACATTTCTAGTAAAAAATACCATTAATACCATTTGGTTAAAAAAAATGCAGTATTTAAACCATTGTATGACATTGAAATGGTTCCGAACAAAACTAATTTCATATTTGAAATCCTCACATCCGAATTAAGAAATATCAAGTACTTGTATAAAAGCAACAAAAAATTTGTTAAAAAATGTGTGCAAAAAATTTGCCCTTCATCTGGAGAATAAAATTAGTTCTGAATTATTTTTTTTATATTCCTCTAATACTGAATTTTATTCATTATACATTTAACAGCTTCAAAATTCGATATAATAACTAATAAAGGCCCATATTTTTCAAGTTAACTTTTCCCTTACTAGTTTTTTCTTTTATTAATCTAACTTCGATGGATTCTTCTAAATTCCTTTTTTAATTAGAGGAAGATCTTTTTCAATTGATGTTTTTTCTTAAACTAGGGTTTCCCTACTCATTTTCTAAAAAATAAGCTTTCTTGAAAATAATGTCGTTTAGAAATTTATTACCGAAGAATTTATTTAAACATTTGTTGAGCTTGGTTAATTTTTTGTTTATTTATGAAAAAGCACAGAGAATTTTTTTTAGTGAAAAAGGGAAATAATTTTTCTAGAAGAATTTTAAATTAATGAAAAATGTGGATAAGCAATGTGTAAAAATGTAAAAGGGGATAAGCAATAGTATAGGAATGAAAACAAAATCATGCAATTTTCATCCTAAATGAAACTGAGAAATTATGATGTTTTTATCTCAAAATAAATTCAAAGGTGTAAAAGCTTTGAGTGGAAATTTTTTTTTTTCCATATCTTTTTAGTTGTGGATTTGACAATGTCGTCTTAAATGAAACAGAAAAATACTGTTGTTACCATCTCAAAGTAAATTTAAAGGTGTTAAAGATTTGAAGAAAATTTTTTTTCACATCTTTTAGTTGCGGATTTGACAATCTCGTTCTGAAAGAAACAAAAAACTCCTTTTGCCACCAACTCAAAATAAATTCAAAGGTGTAAAAGTTTTGAATAAATTTTTTTTTCATATCTTTTTAATTGTGGATTTGATAATTTCGTTCTAAATGAAACAGAAAAATACTGTAGCTACCATATCAAAGTAAATTCAAAGGTGTAAAAGTCTTAAAGGAAAAAAAATTCAAAACTTTTTAGTTGTAGATTTGTCAGAATTTGATAGACTCATCTCAATTTTAATTAAGTATAATAAACACGCTTCACAGAGTGAAAGTTTCATTACGTGAAAAAAATTTCTAAAAAAAAAAACTGATATTCCATATTGAATATTTTAGAAAGAGAAAACTCTGATCTGATATTAAGGGAAAAATAATTTCAATGTTTTCTTATTGAAGTGAGCACGTTAGTGCGAAACTTAAGAAAATTGCCATCACCAACGTAAGGAAAAATACTAAATTGTGGTTCTCTCGCCAATTATCTAATTAAATTAACTAATTAAATTAACTATTAAATTACTAAAGGATCTAATTAAATTAACGAGACCAAAATACTCTTGACACTTGTTCTAATGAAAAAATGTTGATTAAACTGTGTTTTTATAAATTTGAATGTATTTATGAAGAAAGCAAAGAGTAAAAAATGGCGATTTGCTTTTTCATTTCAATGGAAAAAGTGAAAAGGAAATATCTACTTTTCTAGAAATTATAAAAAGTTATTTTTTTCCAAAAATAAAGTCATTAATAACCAATAGTTGTGAAAAAATGCAGCACTGACTTTTTGATCGTAATTTTTTTTGAAATTTGGCAGTAAAAAAAAGGAAGTGTTAATTATATTTTAAAGTTATCCTACTTTCTGTCAGAGGCCGTTCCATGAGTTTTTGCCAGTGCCCTGTGTCTGGAATTTCGTGAAAAATAATTGGGATTTTTATGAAAAATTTAACGGAATTTTGTGAAAATAATCCGTCATTATTTCTTGAGGAAAATTACATTTATATAAATTTAATTATGATTGTAATATTTAAACTAACAGTCACAATTAAAATATATTGCTTCAAAATAAATGGTGTTACTCAAATTCAAAAATCAATTATATCAATTCTTAATTTTTGGCAATATATTTAAATTAGAAATTTATCAAAATAATATTTAAATAGCACATTATTATATTATCATATATTGGTTCAATTTTTTAACCGAATTTCATGAATTTTAATACTTACATATTAATATACAAATGAAATAAAAACAGTTACATTTCATAATTACCTATTGAGATTGTAGATGCAGATTACTTTGACACAGAAAAAAAGGAAAATAGCTCTATAAAAATTATGAAAATATTTTAAAATTAGCATTTAAAATTATTATCTGCGTGTACATAGAGTTTTAAGTAGGACACAAAATTTTAAATATAAGTAGGATACAAAACTTGTTCTTTCTCTGCTTTTTATGTATAGAATTAGTTTTGTAAACTGTTCAAAATAACTTACAATTTTACTCAAATTAAATTGTAAAGCAATTTTTACTCGAATTTAAATGCTTAATGCTTCATTTTGTGAGTTTTCTGAATATTCCGGTAATGCATGCGGTAGTTTAAAATTTCATCTCATACTTCTGCAATAATTTCACTTATAATAAATAGAAAAACACTAGGAAGGAATTGATATGTCAGAAATAAAATTTCAAATTTATATCTGTGAAAGGAATTATTTTTTAAAATTTACTTAAATTAAATCGCAAAGCAACTTATATTTCACAAATTCAAGTTCTTAATGCTTCATCTTGGGAATTTTCTAGAAAAAGGGGATATTTGTCTTAAAGGTCGTTTTGGTGAGTGGGTGGTTTCTAATGAATTTACTGAATTCAAAAACACTCCATACTTAGTTTTTTTATGTATTTCATTTAGTGCCGAAAATTGAATTGTAAAAATTATTTTTCCCCAATTAAAATACATGTTTACCCTCTCTCTACCTTTTATGCTAAATCATTTAAATTTTTATTAAGTTATCAGCACTTCTGGATCTTCTTTTATTTGTAGTTTTAAAGTGAAGTGAAGCTGCTTCATTTTAATATTAATTTAAGTAAACATCGAAATTTATTTTTTAGAATTTCACACAAAAAATAATTAATGTAGAGGTTATTTTTTTTAAAAAAATTAATGCCCAGCTTACGAAAGCCTGCACATGTTGAAGATATTCATCAAAAATTATTATTATTAATATAAAAAAACAAGCGAAAACTTTTTAGTTATTGAGATGATGAATTTTACATTAATTCTGAATATTTCAGAAAAATAATCTTGCTTTTGTTTGATCTTGTTTGGATGTCTTAATCTCAGAAGAATACGAATAGCGCTTTTTTATTTAGGTAAAATAAGAAAGTTCTTACATATAGCGAAAAATAAACTTTGATCAAAAATAAAGAGAGAGTGTTGAATTATTTGTTTATATAGGGTTCAACGGAGAGTAGTTAATAGTTTTGTGTATCATTAAGGTAACAAAATTGAAAAGTAATACTTTATCAAATGTAAAAAAGAGTGTTCATAATTTTTTTGTTTGACATTGTTTGTAAAGAAATGCAAAATACAAATAAAGAAAAGAAATTTTGCAAAGAAGTTAATGTAATAATTACAGATTTCACGCTATTACAGTTATACTGGTATAAATCTCATTTTATCTAACTATTTGCTTTTGTTCTTCATATCTGAAAGCTAATTCAAGCTTTCAAAAATTTACTAAAGCTTTCAAACAATTATTTAAATTCCCGTAAATGTACAGTGTGCAAATAAAAAAGATATCAACCTGAACAAATTTTATTCTAATGATTAAATCATAATTCCGGAACGAAATTGGTCGATTAGTTTTTGAGAAATGGAAATTTTTCAACTATGTATTATTGCTCTTTTATAACTAGATTTTGATCTAATTTTATATTTTGTCCTCTAAAATTACATAGTTTAAAATGATGCTAAAATTTGCATACCTTACAGTTAAATGTTTTTTGATTGTTATTAAATAAAACAAAACAACATTCTAAACACTTATTAAATTTTTTTTTGACTCGGAAATATCTATATATAATTGAATTTCACTATTCTGTTCAACTATTGTTCAATTTGCTTTTGAACTATCCAAGCTATGTTTAATACTCAGTTAAAAACATTAGCTAATTAACCAGATTAATTAACATTAAGGATCTCAAATTTTCGGTATCTATTCAGTCAAAACTAGTGGGACTATATTTTTCAGATGGCGGCTATCTCTTAGATTTTGATAGACGAAAATCCATATCTGTTGAAAAAAAATGTTTATTCAGAGAAAGTACGTTATGTAAGTTTCTGAAAATTAATTAATTCATAGCTCTAATTATTAGAATATTTGAGGTCACCCTTCTAGTCATTAAGATTGGCTATTACTTTAAGAAAATCTGATAAGTCGAACAGAATGTATGCAAGGTGATATTGTTTTTAATTAGCATCATTACTAGTTAGTAAAATATGGTTTACTTTGAAATTGATTACTTATATTCGACTTTTACTATCTGCAACACTGGAAAGCTATTTTTTTCCCGAACACTCTCAGAAGCGTTGGTTCAATTTGGGTTCTTATTAACAGAACTTTGCATCGTAATACTGCGTAAATATGCTGCAATGTTAATAATTTGTTAAATGTAACCATATTTTTATTTAAGGTGAAGCATAGTAAGGTTTAAAAAGGATTAATTTTGTAAGTAGGAATCGAAAACTCAGATGACCAATTTGTGCTCAAATTAAAAATATGAAATAAACTGTTAGTATTTATTAAATAAATGTTTCACTAACGTCCAAATGATGTTTCATGAAAGCAAAATTTAATGAGAAGAAAGGAAAATGTTTGTTATATTACATCTCCCTGAAAATTAATTAGTTTGTTGTGAAAGCAATACAATAACATCTTCTCTATACTTGTTTATTATTCTAGAGTCATGAAAGTAGGAAACCTAATACAAAAGCTTATAGTAAATCGAAATAATTACTTCGGCAAAATGATTGCCATTTACTGAAGTAAACAAGGATTAGTTCAAATATAAGATATTGTTTATTTATGATTATCATTACGTAGTTATATATATTTATTTATTCGCTATTTATACCTAAATGTGAGATAAAGCCACGCTGTAAAAAATTCCGGGTCAAATTGAGGTAAAAATTCTGATAGACAGTCATTTTGACAATAATATTTACTGTAAAGAACTGTAATAAAATAAATGTTAATGTAAAAGCTACGGTATAAAATTATACTCTAAAAACTTTTACTGTAAAAATAGATTTCACGGTAAAATGAATTTTACGAATGTGCTCTAACACATATTATTCTAATCATAAATTATTGGAAGTAGTGACTGTAGTGACTTAGGGGATAGAGCACTCTCCTTCCAATGAGGTGAATGGGTTCGTGTCCAAGCGATGGTTGGTCGATACGAATTCCGCACCAGGCTCGCAACGACCTCAGTGCTGATGTAAAATAACCTCAGTGATAAACAGATCGTGGTTTAAAGTCTCCTTGCTGTTAGACTAATAATGGGAGGTTTTCGTGGTTTTCCATTCCATGTAACACAAATGCGGGTTAGTTCAATCATAAAGTCCTCCACGGAAGCAAATTTCTCTCAATACTTGATCCTGGAGTTTTCTTGTCTTCTGGATTGGGTTCAAAATTACAAGGGTATGGGGTGTACATTGGTAGTCTAAAACCCTAAATTGCGTCAGCTGTTCAATGCCGGTAATAAAAATAAAATGCAGTTGCAAATGTTTTGTTTAATTTTTATTCTATTTTAGACTAAACAAAAATGTCATTATTTGATCATTTGCATAAAAAGTTAAAATAATGAATTTTTAAATATTCCTACTTAAAACATAAAGTTTGCATTTCAATTCTGTTGAGAATATTTCATTTTTACAATTCGTTCCTAGAGATGACTGAAGTACTAACAAACAAATTGTCTCTGCAATCGAGTTGAAGTTAGTATCAAGTTTAGTATGTAATATATAGGGTAAACTAACCAGTGAAGTAACACTTAAGCTTCGCTTGACTTTTAAAAAATCATATTAATTTCAAAATTCGTAATTTTAGTTAAATGACAGTGTCAACATATTTGTTACTAATTGCAAATTAAGTAAAAAAATTCAGAGAACTTGCATGATATTGTTTAAAAGTTTTGGAGGTTCAAATAACAAGTAGTAATAAGACCAAGTGAAGGAACAGCTCTTACCAGTGAATGAACACCCAGTAAAGGAACACTTAATTTTGGCTATTTTTTAATGCTCTTTATGGATTTATAAGCCATACAAATATTTAAAAACAAGCCTACTCTTGAAATTATAACATATAAATACTTGGAAAATTTTAACTTTTTTTGTAATCATGAATTGAAAATTAAAGTGTCAACATATTAACACATTCTGTTCATTCACTAGGAAATCTATGCCCAGTAAAGGAACATGCCTGTTCCCTCACTGGTTAGAAGTTGCTCTTCGTATTTTTAACATACTTTTGATGCGGAACATCACTAAAGGTACAAGAAAATTAAAGTTTATCTTTTATTTTCATTAACTTAGAAAAAAACCCAGTAAAGGAACACTTGTTCCTTTACTGGTTTTTCATCATTTGGTGATCCAGTGAATAAACACCCCTTTATCTCAGTACTTTATTATGCTATGATGATTAAAAATAAATAAAACGTAACTTCAATAACTATATTTTGAATTCTCTTTTTCACAGTGAGAAAAATAAAACTATTACATGCAATTAATTTCACTTCAAACATATAAATACAAACACTCACCATATAATTTTTTCAAAGAAACAAGGTGTTGCAGAGATGATAACAAATTCAAAAATTTTTCCAGAGAAGTCTATTTGACCAGGTAATCCAAAACATTGCTAGATGACTTCCTATTGTTTGGCAGTAAACTATTGTTACCAATCTATCTAAAGAAAAACTTTTAAATTCTTATTTTTAATCAATAAATATGAAATGTTCCTTCACTGGGTAGTGTTCCTTCACTGGTTGGTTTACCCTATATATATATATATATGTTTGTTTTTTTTTAAATTGTAAAGTTGGCAAATTAAGACACCAATTTTTATCACAATTGTTAAAAAAATTTTAACTTGTTAGCAAAAAATGTCATTGAATTATGTAAATTGAATTATTGAATTATTGTAAAAATTATTTTTAATTCAAAGATATTTCCTATTCAATACGTTAAAATTATCTTCGAAATTTCTATTTGCAAAATATTGTTTACCCCCGTCCGTCGAAAAAAAAATCTACTCCCCCCGATGCTATAATTTATTTAAAAATTAAATTTACACGTATTTTAAATAGAGAAAGCTAAACAAATAATTTCAGACTTAATTTTGCTTACATTATTGAAACCACTTTTTATTTCAAATAAAATAGATACACGAGGAAAGTCTGTGTTTCAAATGTTAGATATTTGAGTAAGAAAGAAATAGAAATGAAAAACCTATACAATCAGAAGAAAAAAATTAATCGAAAACTTATTGAACTTAGCGCTTGTTTGATGATATACATCTAACATTATAAAATTGATCAATTCAGTAGACATAAAAAAGATAAAAAAAACTACTGTTTGTAGTTTCGAAGTTTAGTTTTTTTTTACGTTCACTGAGAAAAAAATTATAGCCGCAACAACCAGAATATGGTAAAATTAACTGTGTTTCTGACTGTATGAGAGCACCGAAAAGCTCGGTAAAGTTAAATAAACAGCTGGTAAAATTTCGTTATTTTATCTTGATACTTTAAATTATGGTATAAAAAACATTTATTCGGTTAAATTTGCTTTTCAGTTTTAATATTTTATTAAGTGTCTGAGAATAAGAGCTACAATTTTAAATCATTGCCATATTAACAAACAAATTAACAAATGAATGGTTTAAATACAGTATATTTTGGTTTTATCAACTAGAATTATGACTCCTTTTTTCTTTACTAGAAACGTTATTACCATACAATTTGGTAATTTTGCCAGAATTTCTTTCTCTGTGTAAAACTTTTGTTCCACTTGATGAAACACTTGCGGTACTTTATTTGTAAGTGCTAGTTAAATATGCATTACAAAAATCAAAAGATAGTTTTAAGTATAATAATAATAGAAACGAAACCATTTTATTTATTCAATGCATTTTACAAGCGAGACAGTTGAAACAAAACACTATTATCTACTAATAGGTACTTCTTGTAAATTGGTTGAAAATACGTACTCACCAAAGAATATATTACGTATAAATTAGCTTTGTTAGATACTCTTTGTGAATCTAATAAAAACAAAACATATTTACTAGAACTTTAAGAGGTAACGTAAGCATATTTTCAATTCGCTGATATGTTGAAAAAAGTAACATCAAGTCAATTAAACAAGAGGTGGAGACTTGCGGTCACCGGCAGTATATAGAGGCATCTATCTGGGCATTTGAAATCAAAAACTTGCGACAGAAATTTAAATATTTTACTAAATTACAAAAAGCACAGACACCACATTAAATAAATGTATGCAAATAATGTAGCTTTGAGATTTCAGAAGTTCTTTTTTTTCGAGAGTTGATTCTTCAATAGTTTTAAAAAATACAACGTTGAAAATTTACGATCACCGCCAGTAACTAGAGGGATCCATCTGTATGTTTGTCATCAAAAAGTTGCGACAGAAATTTATGCATTATACTAAATTATAAGAAACGTAGACACCACATTAAATAAATTTGTGCAAATAATGTAGCTTTGAGATTTAATGTTTTTTTTAATTTTAGTTGGCTCTTCAATTCGCTTTTAAAAACTGTAACCTTTAAGCCTAGCTATCGCCGTCAGTATATAGAGGCTTCCTTCTGGACATTTGTCATCAAAAATTTGGGGCAGAAATTTATGAATTTTACGAAACTATAAGAAGAGCAGACAATCCTTTCAAAAAATTTAGGCAAATAATATAGCTTTGAGTTCTTACGTTTTTTTTAAAAATGTTAACTGGTTTTTCAACATATTTTTAAAAAAATTGAAACTGAATAATATACATATTTTTAAAGTAACATATTCCATTCATTTATTTTTTTCACCACTATGTGGCTAACATTTGTTTAAATGCTAAGTGGTTTTTTAACCATTTTTTAAAATTAAAATTAAGTAATATATATATAAATGTATATTTAATAAATATCTTAAATGATTCAGTAATCCTTAATTCCTTAAATTATTCAGTATAATATTACCTTGACTTTATTCTGTTTACCATAGTCTATATTACCTTATGTTTTATTCTGTTTTTTCTTTATATTTTATTTTCTGTTTTTATGTGTTATTTTTACTTATTGTGTTCTATTTTATTTGTTGTAATTTTTGTATAAATTTTTTGAGTGCTCCTCACACTATTGTATTGATATATTTCGCTTTGGCTATATTGATACAGTATTAGAAAGCACTCTTTTTTGCGGATATAATCGTGTGGGCTGATGAAAAGATTATATCTTTTATTTTCCGGGTTTTCAAAAAAGATTTTATCCCTTTTTTTCAGTTTTTTTTTATTAAATTTTTTCTCCGTCCCAGTCATTTGTTATTTTTTTATCATCATTATTTCTTCCCCCCCCCTTTTTCATATATCTATAATTTTCCTCTGTTTTATCTTCATTTTGAAATTAATTTATGAGTTCTATTTACTTGCAGCTTATGCACAATAAATGAAACTTATTGTTTTTCTTAATTTGTTTCGTTTTGTTTTTGTATTTATTTATTTTGCTGTATGTATATATATATATGGTGCCAGTTCCTGTACACAAAGCTGATCTCAGTTCTCAGATCCGTCAGTTAGAAGTCGCCTTTAGCTAGAAGTCCCGCCAGACTATGTAAGCTGGAAGCTGATCCCTGTGCACGACTAGGAAGCAATGGGAATTTCCCTAAGACGAGGGAGCGCGGTGGACAACGAACCGAAAAAGACGTGACGGATATGCACTCCAAAGAGGAGTTATGATTATACAAAACTTTTAACGAGGAACTCTTACTTATTATTATTTTTTTTGTTATTCGTGTGATTGTTAATCGTCCGTTCTTGTGTAAATTTAATCTTCAATATATATGTTTTTGTTTAAGAACGTGTCTTTTATTTAAGACGATCACTCATGTCGTCCCCACAAAATCAGAAGTGGGATAGTGAAAAAATTGATAGTGAATAAATGGATAATGGAAAAATTGGATTGTGAAGAAATTGAACTGTGAAGAAATTTCAGTTTGAATTTATAACGATTTTTGATTTGAAGACAAATTTCATTTTTGCGACCAATAAGTAACGCTGTGATGAAACTTTCGTTTCTTGTTTAATTTCATCTCTGCAACAACAATTGGGGTACGTACGTTTCATTCATTGATTTAAAATGATTCTTAACGATATTAAGCAAGTAAGCAAAGCATTGAAGAATTTTAAGACTGACAAAATAAAACTTCTACATAAGTTTATTTTCGATTCGAGTCTTATTTTAGATAGAGAGGAATTTAAAAATAAATTAAAAAATATCGAAAAAGAATTCACTCTTAACCAGTTAATTACTGTTTCCAATATTCTAAATATTTCATATGAAGGCAGTAAAACAGAAATTGCAACAAACATGCTGACCTTGTTAACGGATTTGAATAAACTCTCTCAGCTCGTTAATGACGCCTACGCGTCTAGCTCATCTGAGTCAGACGAAGACTCAATGGAAGACATAAACAATCAAAACGAAACTGAAACTTTGAATAAAAAGAAAGGGAATGAATTTTCAATGCTGTGCAATGGTGAAAATAAAAACATTGATCCTTGTATAAGAGATAAAAATAATTCCTGTAGAAATTTTGAATTTCAAAATGTTGCTATTAATTATTCTGATATCGAAAGTGCTATTTCTAAGTATAATGCAGAATCGCATGAAAATATTGTTCATTGGATCGAACATTTCGAAAATATTTCAAAATTTTTTAATTTGTCTGATTTACAAAAATTTATTTTTGCGAAAAGATCTCTTGGTGGTAACGTCTCTTTATTTGTCAGAACTGTCCCGGAAATAAATTCATGGCAAAAATTAAAAGAAGCTTTGATTGATGAATTTTCTTTTGAAATTAATTCTACTAATTTGCATGATCTTTTGAATCGACGTAAAATGAAGGATTCTGAATCCGCTCAAGAATATTATTTAAAGATGAAAGAGATCTGTAATTTCGAAAAAATAGATGATGCTGCTTTTATGCATTATGTAATTAAGGGGATTAATGATAAACATGAAAACAAAATTGTTTTGTACGGCTGCAAAAATTTGTCCGAATTTAAAGAGATACTTAAAGTCTATGAAATAATAAAAAGTGACTCTGCAAAGAGTAAAAGTGCTTTCGATAAAATTAAAACAAAACATGACTTTGATAGCAAATATAATTCTTATGATAGAACAAAAGCAAAATATGATGATAGGTATAATGTAAGAAAAGATGTTTCAAATAGGAATAAGAATAAATATGAAAATAATAATGAAAAGATAAGGTATAATACTGATGTTGAAACTTTTAATGATAAATTGTGTTACAATTGTGGTTCAAGAAATCATATTTCAAAATATTGTATACATAAAGATAAGGGTTTAAAGTGTTTTAAAAGTGAAGTGTTTGGACACAAAGCTTCGCAATGTCCAAAATCAAATGCAAAAACGGAAGCTGCTACTTTAAATGTTAGTGTAGAGCCAAAGTTGTTTAAAATGGTAATAATTGATAACTTGAATGTGAAATCTTTGATTGATACAGGAAGTCAAGCCACTTTAATCAAAAGATCAATTTTTAATAAATTAAACTCTAAAGAACTATTTCTACTCAATTCTACTCTAAACGGATTTGGTGAATCAATAGTGACTCCATTAGGTTATTTTAAAAAAAGTATTAAAATTGATGATTTCAAATGTTTTTCTGAAATATGTGTTGTAGAAAATGATATGATGCCTTATGACGCTATTATAGGCCTTAATGTCTTAATGCAGGGTGAAACAATTATCAATGAAAAGGGTATCACAATTAAAAATAAAATTCAGTGTTTTGATGAAGTAAACTATTTGTCTATTTTACCAATCGATCTTACTATATATGATTAGGTTGAAATTAGCATAGATCCTTGTGTTCCTAGTGTTTTAAAAAATAAGTTACAACAATTAGTTTTAGATTATGCGCCAGATAAACTTAAGACAACTAAAGTAGAAATGAACATTTTGGTTAAAAATCAGGAACCGATATTTTACCAGCCACGTAGATTGCCGTTTTCTGAAAAAAAGACTGTCGAAGCTCAAGTCGCTGAATGGTTAAAACAAGGAATAGTAGAGCCTAGTTCTTCCGAATATTGTAGCCCCGTTGTAATAGTTAAGAAAAAAGACGGATCTCCTCGTGTTTGTATAGATTATAGAAAATTGAATAAGATAATTGTCAAAGATAGATTTCCCCTCCCATTAATTGAAGACATATTAGATAGACTACAAGGTTCGAAAATTTTCCGTACAATTGATCTTAAGAACGGATTCCTACATGTCGATGTAAATAAAGATAGTAGAAAATACACTTCTTTTGTGACACATGAAGGACAATATCAATTTCTTAAAGTTCCGTTTGGACTATGCAACTCTCCGGCAGTATTTCAAAGATTCATAAACACAATTTTCCGAACTTTGATTAATGAGGGTATAGTTTTACCATATTTAGATGACATTATAATTCTGTCTTCCTCCCTTGAAGAAGGTATTGAACTGCTTAATCGGGTGTTGAATATTGCTAGTGAATATGGACTTGATATTAATTTTAAGAAGTCACATTTCTTAAAGAAGCGCATTGAATTTTTAGGTCATGTGGTAGAGGATGGAAAAATATTCCCATCTACCTTAAAAACCAAAGCAGTTCTTAACTTTCCAGAACCAACAAATTTGAAAAAAATTCATAGTTTTTTGGGATTGACCGGATACTTCAGAAAATTCATTCCGAACTATTCTATAACAGCTAGACCGTTGAGTGACCTGCTAAAAAAGATCGTAAGTTTAAATTTAGCATTGAAGAAAAGAAAGTCTTTAATCAATTAAAATCTTTGTTAGCCCAAAGTTTTTTCAATATATAACCCTAAATATGAAACTGAATTGCACACAGGCGCCAGTTTAGAAGGATATGCTGCCATTTTAATGCAAAAACCCCCTGATGAAAAACATTTTCACCCCACTTACTATATGAGTAGAAAAACGACTGATGCTGAAAAAAAGTATTCCAGCTACGAACTTGAAGCTCTTGCTATCGTAGAAGCCCTCAAGAAATTTCGCATCTATCTGTTAGGTATTCCATTCAAAATAATTACGGACTGTGCTGCTTTTGAAAAGACTAGGTCAAAACGAGATTTGTCAACTCGTTGGGCACTTTTGCTTCAAGAATTCAACTACATAATTGAGCATCGTTCTGGGAATAAGATGGCTCACGTAGACGCCCTTAGTCGATCTCCAATTAATGTATTTTGTGTTACCGTCGATAATATTTTACCAAGACTCAGATCAGCCCAAGATAAAGATACTGGGATTAAGACTATAAAAGAACTACTTAAAATTTCGAATTATGAAGATTATTGCAATAGAAATGGAATTTTGTATAAATTTGTTGATGGCAAAGAATTGGTGGTTGTGCCAGAAAAAATGCAAATCGAAATTATAAGAACAGCTCATGAGAAAGGACATTCAGGAATTAAATATACGGAAAAAGAAATCGAAGAATATTATTTCATACCCAAACTTAGACAGAAAATAGAAAACATCATAGCAAATTGTGTTCTCTGCATACTGGTGAATCATAAAAGAGGAAAGAAAGAAGGACTATTGCATCCATTGCATAAAGAAGATATGCCTTTGAAAACTTTTCATATTGATCATCTCGGACCTTTGGAGAGCACCCATAAAAATTATAATTATGTGTTAGCGATAATAGATGCTTTTACCAAGTTTGTATGGATTTATCCCACGAAGACTACTACGTCAGCTGAAACTTTAGCTAAATTAGAAATCCAAAAATTCGTATTTGGAAGTCCTTCCCAGATAATTTCAGATAGGGGTACAACATTTACCTCCAGTGAATTTGCTGATTATTGCTCGAAAGAAAATATTAAACATCATTTAATAACAACAGGTTTACCAAGAGCTAACGGACAAGTGGAGCGTATTAATCAAACCATCATATCGATTCTTTCAAAATTATCCCTAGAAAATCCAGCTGAATAGTACAAGCATACAAATAAAGTTCAACAAGCGATAAATTCAACGTATCAAAGAAGCATAGACACTACTCCATTCGAATTGCTTTTTGGGACAAAAATGAACACTAATGGACTGGAAAAACTAAAGGAAATGATCGAAATTGAGTTTCAGTCTCATTTTGACGCCTAAAGAGAGGAACTAAAAAAAAACGCAAAGCAACAAATTTTTAAAATTCAACAAGAAAATAAAAAGACCTATAATTTAAAAAGGAAGGAGCCAAAATCATACGAAATTGGAAATTTGGTTGCCATCAAACGAACCCAATTTGGACCTCATTTGAAGCTAAAACCTAAGTACCTTAGCCCCTACAAAATAACAAGAGTAAAAGGAGGAAATACCTATGATGTAGTAAAAGATGGGAATCACGAAGGACCAAACTGCTCGACAACGTGTGCGGAGTATCTTAAACCATGGAACAGTTGCCAAGAAGAATTTTAGTGCTTGCGAAGACAAAAAGAATAAAGACTGTAATTTTTGAAGACGTAGAAAAATTTAAAGACGAAAGACGTGAAAGAAGACGAAAAGATTTAAAGACGAAGAAGTTCAAGACGAAAGACGTTAAAAAAAAAGAAGAAAGACGTTGAAGAAAAAAGACGAAAGACGTTGAAAAGAAAAGAAGACGAAGCCTTTGAAGAGAAACAAAAGACGTGCAAAGATGGAAGAGTGACCGTGCCTGAACTGATACACTCTTACCTGAAAGATTTTGTTTATGAAAGACAATATTAATCTAAAACATTTATATTTTCAGATATCAATTATATTTTTTAGTTTGCACTGTTTTTTCTTTTTTTTCTTTTTAGAGTCGCTGGAGGACCAGCTAAAATGTAGGATGGCCGATTTATGGTGCCAGTTCCTGTTCACAAAGCTGATCTCAGTTCTCTATGGTGCCAGTTCCTGTACACAAAGCTGATCTCAGTTCTCAGATCCGTCAGTTAGAAGTCGCCTTTAGCTAGAAGTCCCGCCAGACTATGTAAGCTGGAAGCTGATCCCTGTGCACGACTAGGAAGCAATGGGAATTTCCCTAAGACGAGGGAGCGCGGTGGATAACGAACCGAAAAAGACGTGACGGATATGCACTCCAAAGAGGAGTTATGATTATACAAAACTTTTAAAGAGGAACTCTTACTTATTATGATTTTTTTTGTTATTCGTGTGATTGTTAATCGTCCGTCCTTATGTAAATTTAATCTTCAATATATATGTTTTCGTTTAAGAACGTGTCTTTTATTTAAGATGATCACTCATGCCGTCCCCACACACACACACACACACACACACACACACACATATATATATATATATATATATATATATATATATATATATATATATATATATATATATATATATATATATATATATATATATATATATATATATATATATATATATATATATATATATATAGATTTAACGTAACGTACTCCATTTTTATTTTATTTAGTCCCTTTTATCAAAAATTTATATACAATGACAAAAACATCTACAAATAGTTTTAGTATTAATTTGAGGTTTTTTTAAAATAAAAATTGAAATTTAAAACGACTGTTAAAAATAGGGTTAATCATCACAAAGGTGTGCTTACTTATGAATATTTATTGCTAATAAATTAAAACTGAATTGAGGTTAAGATCAGTTTAGACCTAATCATTTATATACGTTTATATTAAAACATACATTTTTACAACATACATTTTTACAACATACATACTTTAAACATACATACTTTTTGAAAATGTTAAAATATTTTTTAAAAAAATAAACTCGTGGCGATAACTTCAAAACTAAATCTGAGAGTCTCGGTTGAGGAGAATCCATTCAGCTCCCTCATTTTTAATTTTTTTATACTTAAACAAGAGACATGTTATCAATTAAAAATCGATAACTATTCATTAGCTTATATATCCTTAGTTTTGCTACATTTTTATGCTGAAATTGAAATTAGCAGCGAAATATTATTTTTGTAGTCTAACATTCCTTAATGTAATTTTTTCCTTAGGGCCAGTTTTTATTTAATTTATTTGTCATTTTATTTCTTAACAAGCAAATATGCCTCCTGTGATAAATTTTTAAGAGTAAGACTTTTAACGAGGAATGAGTGAATTATTAATAATTATCAAAATAATAAAGTATAATAAAGGATTTAGGATATGAAATAAATATGAGAGAAGGTTGCTATTGTCTCGGTTGCTGGGCAGTATATATATATATATATATATATATATATATATATATATATATATATATATATATATATATATATATATATATATATATATATATATATATATATATATATATATATATATATATATATATATATGTATACATGCTTGCGAAAAATGCAAATACTATGAAGGAATTGTCAGAAATTTGTGAATTTTATTCCTCATAGTGGTACAAATAAACGATCAAATTTACGAGACAGAAAAAAGAAGAACGTCGGAAATCAGTTTTTTAAGTATCAGCCACGTTGATCGATGACAGCCTGTGCACGTCGTGGCATTGAATAAACAGATTCTGAATGTAATATTGGGTAATGACATTCTATATGGCTTCGAATTGACACCAAAGTTCAGTCTTGACCTCAATAGCTTTACGAACGAGACGCCGACTGATGAAATCGCATTCATGCTCAATGGGTGACATATCCGATGAATAAGTGGGCTATGGAGGAAACGTGAGCCTACTGTTCCCTAAAAAAGGCTTGTGAAGTCTTAAAAACATGTGTACTGGCATTATCCTGTTTATAGCTCTCGGAATGCAACGAAGAATGACAGGGAACTCTGGCTACACAATTTTCCTTATGTAACCATCACTGTTAAGGTTGTTCACAATTTTCTCTAGATGGGATCGACAATTATGCCAGTCGTTCGTGTGGTTTGACGCTATATAATAATTCTCTGTGGCAGCAGATGTTCCCCTTTTTAACGTCTGACGAGCTCTCTTACCTTATTGTACTCCAGACTGTAGCAAGATTAGTTGGAGAAAACAGCGTGCTACCACTGAGCACGCCATGGACATTGTTGCTGAGCCTATTTCATTCAGAGGAGTTGCTGATTCTGAGATAAAGTAATCCTGCGTAAAAGAATCTTTGAACGCAGTTGACGGCGACGAACCATCGAGATTGACAACACCTGTAGCCGTGTAGTTTTGCTAACCCACGAGAGGATGCTATACGGTTCGTTTTAACCATGGGGATGACGTCCCGAAATATTGCGATATTGCGTGCTCCCCTGTCACATTGTTTGATGTCCTGTGTTTATTTTTTTCTAAACACATATTGCTGTTGTGACAATATGTAGTGTGCGGGCTGCGATTTCTCGAGACGAAATTCCCCCTTCTGGAACACCGACGATGCGTCTTCGTATAAACTCCGTCCGTTGTTGATATGGGCTCTCTCCGCTCTTGACGAGCCATTTTCCCCTCTAATTAAACGTTACTGCAGACAGAAGTCCTTTATATACGTGGAACAATCAGCTGATAAGGTCGGTTCTCTTCCCGCGCATGCGCAATCGCTTTGCAATTCAAATAATTTTCACGTCTTTACATTTCATGTAAGTTTAACTCAATTTTCCTTCTTGGTGTTGCATATATATACATATATATATATATATATATATATATATATATATATATATATATATATATATATATATATATATATATATATATATATATATATATATATATATATATATATATATATATATATATATATATATATATATATATATATATATATATATATATATATATATATATATAATACAAAAATTATAAATACTTTTGTATTAATAGAAGCATTAAAACTCTTTTCATAAAATGTCTTTGGTTAAGAATGGGTGTTGAGATATTCTATTTAGGAACTTCAAGGCTGAAAACATACCAATGAATAATAACTAGATTTATATTTCAAAGGAGTTATTTTATTATCTTTCCCTCTTTCACTTCCATATTAGGAAGCATTAAATGATTATCGAGGATGCGTAGAGTTACAATATATGTACGAATTGAGCCTTTTTACCTCATTCTCTGTTAGTATTTAAAGCAGGAGCGATTGTTTTTGCGTGACTCTTACTGTATGATGTATTCCATGTAAGAAGTGTCGGAACTATCCGGAGTTTTGTCCACCCCCCTCCCTTATGGAGAGTGCATGTGAAATGTTATAGCCACCAGCCTACCCGTAAATAAAACTAATGAAGGAATAATTGGTTCACGACTGAATTAATTGAACTAATTGTAACCAATGATAACAGGGATGTAGCCCTGTTATTACATATATATCTATATATAACATATATTACATATATACATACATATATATATATATATATATATATATATATATATATATATATATATATATATATATATATATATATATATATATATATATATATATATATATATATATATATATATATATCTTCATGTGCTATTATCATCGTTAGTATGTTTTTCCCAACATCTGCGTTTGACTATGAGATTTTCATGATTGTAAAATCACCCTTATAAGTTATTTTTTAAATGAATAGAGTTCTTTATCAAAATATAATGTTTGTCTTATGATCTGACTTTTTCGGAAAGGTTTTGGCTTTACCGCAAATTATTCCTGTATTATTTAAACAGCACTTACAAACAAAAACATTAAGGAAGAAGGTTTTACCTGAATAGTTTCCAAATAACTTTAATGCCAATATATAAATTAAGAAACAATTGATTCGTTTAGAAACTATAATAAGGCTTTATCTTGAAGCGATAACGAAAGAAAACGTATAGTTTATATCTCACATTAATGCTTAAAATAAATAATTGTAGATATTTTTAGCAATTATAAATCAACTCTTAAGGTAAAGGTCAAATGAAATGAAAGAAAAATGTCTTCGTTCGTGATAAGAATGAAAAGATATCTTGAGAACAGAATCAGAGTGTGATATAATGATCTAAAAAATAATATGTCAAATAAAGAAAGGTTTTGGTCACAATAGATTGATCAATCAATTCGTAACAAATCCAATTCTATACCCTTAGGTATAGAAGTGCTGCCCTATATCGTGAATTAGCTTTTGTTTTCAGGATATTTTTTATTTATTCGTTCTGATTTTCTTCCAACGAAGGTAGAAAATCTTTTTATTTTAATTTATAAGGTTCGTAAAAATATGAAACAATTGCTTAAAAAGAATTTTATAGTTAAGGAATACCCATAACTAATGTAACGGAAAATTATCTACTTTTATAATATTTTTTGAAGTAATAAGTAAATTATTTATGATTTATATGTATATTTATATAACCACAGATCGTAATCTGTTTTAAGACTGTTGAAAAGTCTTTTATCAAATTTAACTTATTAGATTCGTAAAATTGTCAAACAATCACTTATTGAAAGAGTTTTAAACTTAAGAAATACCAGTGCTCCGATAAAGCGAAAAATGATATGACTTAGGTAATACGTATCGTCATCACCATCATAGTTGGCCAGATATATCATTGTGGGCCGATGCCTTCCTCTTTCCATAACGATTTATCTGTGATCTCCAATTCTTTTCATTAATTGCTAGAAAATCAGACTTCACCGAGTCAGCAAGTCTCAATCCGTGGCCTTCCCTGCTTTCTTGTTCCAGTCATAGAGTAATAAATAGGAGGAGACGGCATGCCCGTAAACTCGTGAAGCCTTAACCGCAACCGCGGCGCCATATTGGTACAACCAAAACAAAGCGAACTTCGTTGAACTAGAGGTGTACGTGTTTAAACATTCTTCAAACTGAGTAATAGATTTTATTTTAGCAATTAGTCTATTGTTGAAAATGATATTAAATCAAATAGAAATTTAAATAATACAGTCTGAAAAGATCAATTTTTAAAATATAGTTGCATGCTTTATATATTAATAAACAGGTTATAATTATTAATTCATATGTTTAAAAAAATTGAAAAGAAAGTTTCTTTTTTTTTGCTAAGTGATACATTAAGAAATCAAAACAGTTTTATTTTCTGACTTTAAAAAAGTAAGCTAAAGCTTTTTATAAGAGAACTTTTTAAAATTATTTGTCTAAAAATGAAATCATTTTCTTTCTTAATTTATTTGAAAAAAAAAATGGGACATGATACTCTTTATAATTATACGTAATTTTAATTTCACTTTCTATTAATCTTATTATAAAAACATGGAAGACCATTAAATATCTATTTCAGTTTTTTATTAAAGTCAAAAGTCAGATGAAATTTTAGTTTTTACTGATTATAAATATTTACAGATTATAATTTTATAATACAGTATATATATATATATATATGTGTGTGTGTGTGTATGTTTAATAAATATAGTAAATGAATGTATGTAAAAACCAAAAGATTAATAAACTTGTTCCTTTTATATTACTGCATTTATATTTTACAATGCTTGAGTTAAAAATTGTGAAACGTTATGTACTTAACACTAAAGAAGATTCAAACATATATTAGTGATAATGCGCTATTTAAGCTTAACATAAAATGCATATAACAAAATTAAAATAACTTTTTGGATTTATTTCTATTTTTAAGCTTATACGACACTTTTTAATAAATAAAAATATATACACAGTAAAACTTAAAGCCTATTAGTACTAAATGAAAAAACCCAATTTCCCCCGGGTTTTTTTAATAAAACCCAGGGGGGTTGGGTTTTTTCAAACCCTGCTAAAAAGCAGCAAGTAATTATATATTTTCAAAGTGTTAACATTTAAATCTAGTACTTTCCAGGATTTCTATGTGCCTTAAAAAGGCTTTAGTATTCATTTTATATTTTAAAGTTCCTTAAAAGCCTTAAAATTTGTTTCATCTGAGCCTCCACCTTCCTCTATTAACGTTTCAATTGCTGTGTCAAAGCTATAATTTATTATAGAGCATTCATTATAGATAATAATGCCTGGGCATTTATTTGCTCACCACTTCATGTATTTTGTGAATGAGATAGAGCATTTCATGAGTGGAGCTTAAACCTCAATTGGAAAATAAATATTCCTATATATTAAATACTCTGGGTATTTACCTTTAAAAATAAATACACAGTTATTTTACGTTGCTATTGCAAAAAAAAAAAAAAAAAAGAAAGAAATTAGACTTCTCTGCTTAGTAATAAAAAGTATGTTATGGACTAGTTTTATTACCCAAGTGTTTACTCAAATGGCTTAATGTTGATTATTGCTATTCTTTTAGCACAAACCAATATTTTCCCCATTAAATATTCTAACTTTAAAGAAAAGTGCGTTTCATATTATTTTGTTTATATTCAAAATAGTGTGGTTTTAATGTGATATTCTTTGAATAAATTTTTAATTGGAAGGCTGCCCCCTTAAATAACAATAATATATTACTTTTAATGCCTAGATAAAATATAAAGGAACCTAAGTTCCCGAAAACTGCTGTGAAGTTCTTTTTTTAATTCAGTTGTAAAATAGAGCTATCTTAAAACGTTATTTTTTGGTAAGAAGAAAAGAAACTAATGCTGAAAAATTGAATGAAAAAAGGTGTTATGTATTAACAACAAAACTATTTTCAATCTCGTTTTCGAAATTTTCCAATCATAAGAGAAAAGATCAAAAACAACCTAACTCTTCCTCTTGAAACCTTCTGGTTATACCAACATGGCCGCCGCTACTTGACAGTTACTTCACTCGCTCCAATAGGGAAGGGGAGGAATGCCCACTCCTTCTTATTTATAACTCTATGGTTCCAGTGGGTCTAAAAGGCAGTATCCTTTTTATTGTATTGTCATCCTCATTAGAATCACGTGGGTCATCCTTTTCATTCTATTTATTTTTATGTATTTAATATTATCGGCGGGTTGCTTATAAATCTTGTACACTTAAAAGTTAAATCTCCATGTCCAGTTAGTGTTTTCATTTACACTACCTAGTATGCTCCGTTCTCTCAAATATTGTGATGCCCAATATTGTGTATCACAATGTTTGAGGTAATACTTAGAGTTATTAGTAAGTATTCCCTCCCTTTTTTAAGTAAAATTACCAAAGTCACGTGATTTATGAATTGAGATGTGATGTCTTTGAGACGTAGAATGTAATCACACTTTTTTTAATTATTTTGGAGGATATAGATTTCATGATTAATATTTCAATAAAAGAGTGGTATAATTCGTTCGAGCCACATGGTTTACAAACTTATTCGGAAAAAGTTACATCTTCTTCTTAACATTTCCATCTCTTAAAATTTAACAAAAAGAAAATGTCACTATATAGCCACAACTTAGGACGTTGCATAATCTGCATAGTTAATCACTTTTTATCCATCTGTATTACACTGGCTGAGCAATGTTATATTAGTTGCATGCTTTAGGTTTCTCTTACGACATTCTTCTTTCACAAGCCTCTCTTGCTAATGTTTAAATTTTTTTTCTCACCAAAATTTACGCTTGTTTAAAAAAACACTGCAATTTGATAAGTTTTGCATTTAATATGGTCGTTGATAGCTATTTTTGACAAGGTTCTCCAAATAATTTTTTTTAATAATTTTAAGAAAACCCGTTCTTGACATAGTCACTAAGAGCAATAGTGTCGACAGAAGTAATTTTATTACTCCTATTTGCTAGACTGTAAAATGTTTTTGCTAGACTGATTTCAATTACAGTATTAAGTACCGGCACTTTGGCTGAATCATAAAATATTATACCGTAATTTTTAATTAGAGTGATTTAGTGATTTTACGGTAATTATTACTGTAAAGATAACGGTACATCAGATTTTTTGTTCTGTAACATGTTCTGGTAAAAATGGATTTCACCCTAAAGAGTACCGGTACCTTGAGGGCTGGTACTTTTTACCGTAATTTGATCCGAAATTTTTACAGTATACCATTCTATAGCTATTTTTAACAAGATTTATGAAGAATTTTTTTTTCATGATTTTAAGGAAACCAGCTTCTGACGAAGTCACTAAGAGCACCGTTGTACATAAGAATAATTTATTATTCCCAATTTCTACCAGTAAATTGTTTATCAATTTAATTTTTACAAGAAGAATGTCTTTCTTTAAAATTATTATCGCATCAATGTAGTGAACAGTTAATTTTCAAAAGAAAGCCCCTTTTCAAATTTATCCTTGAGAAATATAGATATAATAAAAATGATTTAATACTATGTAAATTTATTTTAAAAAAGTATTTTTAAAACAAAACATGCTTTTACTAACAGACAACGATGCTTCCTCTAAAAGCTATTATTTTTAAATAACTAATATCCTTTAGTTTGAATTGCATACTTGTTATCTGGAAAATGTTGTTAAAAAGGTTTTTGAATTGCATCTCCAGTGTTGTAGTTTTCTTTACCTAACGCTACCTTTTGTATGTGTGAAAGTTTAAATTGTTAAAATTAAAATTATTTAGTTAAACCAACAGAGACTTAACTTTATTTGACATAATTTTTCTACCCTGACAACAATTTACTTCAAAAGACAATTATTTCATGTGTTTGAAATTGCTAACTATTTTATAAAATTTAATTTTCTCGTGAGCTAAATTGAAATTGTTATCATCGATTGATTTCAATTTTAATAATCTACTTCAAAAACTTATTTATTATATTATTGTATGTAGAAAATATATTCTTTTGATTTAAATAATAAAGATTACAAGCTTAAGTTTATTGAAGCGGTGATATAAATATATATTTTTTATAGATACTAGATTATATTTTCAAACATTTTATAACCAATATATAATATGCAAGCAACAAAAGTAAATATTTAAGGTAGCAGGTATTGAAGTTTTTATGCTTAATTTTTAATGGATGTGCAATATAACTATCAAGAAATATTATTTGTTGAATAAAGTTGCATAACCATAAGTTAAAGAGGATGTTGATTGATGTAGTTGATGTATAGCTCGTTCACCAGGAGTTGGCACTTGGCTCCGACTTCATCACGTGGCATGCGACGATACTATTTCGCTATTTTTGGGAGAAGGTTGTGAGCAATCCTGAACAATGTTGCTATTTGGCGATCGTTTGGCAAGAATATTTATTTCGCAAACTTTATGTGCATTTTCTTAACAATAAATATTTCATAAATTTGATGATATTTTGCACCATTTTTTATGATATTTCTTTCTTTTGAGTGAATAGTTTGTCCTTTATGAGCCATTTCGCTGGGAGAACAGCAGTTTTTAAATTTAAACTATATTTAATTAGTTAGTGTAACAAAATGTATAATAGCAGATGATAAAGCAAAGTAAGTGACTGAAAAAGAATTCAATTTTTGTGTATGGCGCAAATTAAGGGTTGTCTCAATTTCAACAACGGAGATGTTTCTCTTCTAACTTCCGCGCTGAAATGAACTCTGCGTCCGAGGAGGTGGAGCCAAGTCTCAACTCCTGGTGAACGAACTATACTTACCATAAGTTGAAGAGATTTGATTAAATGCAGTTGCAATCATTCATATATTATTCCAGTGTGATGTAGGCAAGAATGATGCAGATTTTTAAACAGAAGGAACTACGTTAATGAAGAATTAAGTTCGATGAATAATAAAAATATTTCATTTCAGAAATATGTGAAATCATATGGATCTCCAAAATAAGACATTGATTCATCTTTGTGTACATGTAAATTAATAAATTTAGAAAATTTGCCCGAAAAGTGTGGCTGCAGGGCTATGCCCAACAGAACACCTCCGTCCACCTAGAAATCAAAAATGCGAGTCTCCTGTGTACGTTAGCATAGTTTTCGCCAAGGAAAGTTAAGGAATCCATATATTGGCTGCTAATTGATTAAATATAACGCCACGACTCTTTTTCTTAGTCTTGTGCATCGAAAATTGTTAGTGGAAAAGAAAGTGTGAGAAATAATAGAGAAATCAAAACATCAGCAACCACATAACGGCTTTTGAATTCTATGCTAATGTGTTAGGCAGACGTAGAGGGGATCTCAAAAAATAGATTTTATTCTGCATTCAATTCAAGGTTGTGGTATAAAAACATTGCAGTTTATACTAATGATTTTTATTTATTGAAAAAGGATTAAATACGATAATAATTTGGATTTTAAATGTTATAAAATATGTTATGCATATTTCAACGTGACAATAACTTTTTAAACATATGTTTAAAAATAATAGACTAATATACTTAATTTTTCTTTACAGGCAAATTTTGATGTTTTTTGTTACCAAAAAGTTATTTTATCTATTCATGCCAGCTTAAAAATAATATTGTTTAAAGAAAAGTGCTTGCATCTCCTCAAAGATTAGAAACATTGTGCAAGTGTTCTCCAACTGAATGGCTGGCACTTTAAATGTTGTACGTTTTGGAGGAGTATCCAATGCTAGTCATGTAGGAAACAGTTCCGCACCAACTTGCCATCCTGCTCAATTTACTGAAGCTGTAGTTTTATTCTCTCTTGCATTTTTAGGAATGGGAGCTAATTTATTTTTGATGTTGCTAATTTTGATAAAGAAACAGCTTAGAAGGTAAGAAGGTATTATTTATTAGTTCTTTTCGAAATTTATCATTCGTTATTTTACAAGGTATGGCTGTTATTTTTATTGATTGATTAACTCTTGAAACATACCTACTCAATATGATTTGAAGTAACCTTCATCTGATGTAAATGACAAAAATTTCGGATAAAATTATGGTAAAAAGTATCAGCACACAGGATGCTGTCACATTTCACCGTAAAATCCATTTTTTGCTGAAAAATTGCATGCAACAAAAAATTTATATACTGTAGCTCTTAAAGTAATATTTACTCTAAATTTACGGAATCACTGTTATATTACTGTAAAAATTAGGGTACAAAGCCTTACAGTTAAAATGTGCTTCGCAGTCAAATGAATTTTACGAATGATTCACCGTGAAATCCTGGGATCGAGTTCCTCTTACCATATTTTGATCCGGAATTTTTTACATTGTGCTTGAACTTTGTCCTTTTAGCAAATTTTTCAGTCTCGGAAATTCCGCAAGAGATTTGTCTTAAGAGAATGGTAAATGATTCATTTCTACAACCTTCGAAACAAAACAAAAAAATGCTAAAAGAACAAGGTTTACAGAAGTGATGTCTTTTTAAAAAACCAACATCACAATTATCTTCACAATAAGAGGTTTTTAAAACCTCTTTTTAATGGGAGGGGAATTTTTATATTCAAGTATAGAAGTACATAACAGTAGGTGGAGATTAGTAAGAAATATGCTTATTATTATTTTTATATTATTATTTACAACAATCGAGCTAACAAACAAGAAATATTTCAGTTACGTGGGATGAAATGATTCATAATGGTGACCATGAAATGTATTAATAGTTAATTTTACACAAAGAAATGAAACGACAACACATAAAGCTGAATATACAAAGTACAATGCATATAACATACTATAATGAAAAAAAAGGGAGTCGTTAATTATAACTAAAAATTTATAGTCACTTTAGATTTGTAAGACATACCGGATGAAAAATAAAATATATCGGTAATAGTAAATAAAATTTCAGTTTAAATAAGCTTTTGTTAGGAATGTTTTACAATTCGATGGAAATATTATTGAAGAATTTGGGAGATTAACTGAAGTTCTTGCATATATTTTTCTGATGTATCGATATTGGGTGTATTTCGTATATTGCATGGGTTAATATTTTCGCGTTTTCCACACTCATTGGGATTCATGTAAAAACATATTCAGATTTTATGGAAAAAAAGATGACGAATCGGATGATTGTTTAAAGATTTGAAACGATTTATACTTATAGAAATGTTCGCAAATTTATTTTGAAGTACGTCAAGTCTTTCAGTATTAGTAAATTATAATTAAAATAAACTATGTCTTATTGCGATCATATTAATTTTATTCGTAGTTGTCATACTAGTCGAAAAAAATTCTATTGAGCAAATATATGAAGAAAAGTAATGAATATTTAAAAAACAGACATACTTTTACACTTAAACACAATTTTTGAAATATTATTTTGAATTTAATATGTCTTCAAAGCATATAAACTTAAATAAGTATTTGCAATAGGATAATACGGTGCGTATTTATTACCAATTTTGAGTATCATTTAATTTATAGGTTCCAAACGTGAGCTCCGAAAATTTCTAGGGGAGTTGAGATTTTATAAAAGGTAAGTTAGGAGTTTCAGAAGTTACAGAGAAAGATAATATCAACATCACCCAAATAATTATTAGCCATAAAAAGTTACAGCATTGTATTATTAACACTTGTGCTACTTTGTTATTTTTGGCAACTTAGTTTTAATATTACAAACTTGAAAACAATTTATATCCTATTAAAGTATTTACCTAAGGTCTAAACAATGATTATTTAATAGAAGGATTTAAAATTTTCCGCAGTTTTCATAAATTTAATTTATTAATAAAAATTAAAACTTATTGGTTTTAATGAAATGTATGGTTCCCAAAGGGAATGAATACAGGATTTAAAAAACTGTTTTTTACATGTGCACTATAAGTTAAAATAAAAACAATAAAAATAATTATAATTAAAACATGTTCATTTGAAATGTTTCCCTTTTTATTTATTATTAATGTAACTTTCATATTTTTCATGTTCCTTAGGTCAAAATTTAAGGATAAGTTTTTATTTAAGGGTAAGGGTAAAAAACGTGAAAGGTGTCTCCAAAATCAGAATAGTAATCGGTCTTCCATCTCCTTATATAGTTAGAATTATATTCATAGACATAGTTTTTTTAGTTTCATAGTTTTCTTCTGTTAGAACCATTCAACATTGTTCTGAATTTACCGAGCTTGATTTCTGGAAATCATTCCAATATTTCAAAAATTCATATTATTTAGTTAAGGATTTTAGTAGTATCCTTATTCTTTCTCAATGCTTGGAAATCTATTCTAATTTAATTTTTTGCACTCTCGGGTTCCTGCCTTACGCCTGTTTTGCATTTCTTTTATTTCATTATCTTGTTAAAGTTTGTTCCTTTGTGCAGGCTGGTTCTTGCACCTGCTCAACTCTTTACTTTTCAACTCTCATTTGGTGTTTAAATAATGAGGAATGTTCTTGTTTATGGAACCGAAACTATAGTATACCCAATTCTGTACCCTATTTGTGCTTTATTCGCTTCGATTTTTGCTTAGTCTACCCTTTCTTCATATTGAATGTTTTAATTGATTTTTAAATATATTTGTCACAGTACTAGTTGTACTGCAGAGAACTATGGACAGACTGTTAGTTGATCAGATTTCCTTCCTGAATCACACCTATGTCTTTTCATGTTTGGATAAAATATTAATTTTATATTTGAATAGTAATATTTTATTGATTAAAATAATATTGCAACGCAAAGTATTAAATTTATTTTCGTGAAAGCACTTTTAATTGTGGGCTACTTTCATAAAACTTCATAAAAGTATTTCTGATATGGGTTAATACTAGTAAGTTTACTATTTAATTATTGAAAACCCTCATGATAAGAAATTGGAAGGTTTGTCAACTGTTGAGGCAGCCAAGGTCTGCAAGAGGCTGTTGCGCTGACAAAGAAGAGACTTTTTAATTAATAAATTAAGGGTATTATTTAACAAAGCATCTAACCGAAAATGCGAAACAAGTATGAATAAAAAAAATTTCTTTTCTCGGTGGAGTTGTTTTGTGACACAAACTGAGCAGTGATCAAAAAGTAGGTTCGGAAATAACTATGAACAAAAAGATGTACCATAATATTTTAGTTCACCATGTAGAAACATCTAAAACAAAAGAAATTTCAAGGAGATTAATTTTCATACAAAATAATGACCCTAAAGACACATTTTAACTGCGTATCAATCATTTGAAATGGAAAGAGGAGCAAAAAATTCTAAAAGTGGTGACATGGCATAACTTCTTTATTTCCTTCTTAGATATTTTTATTTATTTTGCCTTCAAAGAATTTTTTTAAATCATTTTGGAAGAACATTAAAAAAAATGTGAAAAATAGGAGGGGTTAGATGTGATTGAAATAGATGAAAAAGATAAGAGAATAAGCACAAGTTTTACAAGAAAGTGTAACGAATAAATTACACAGGCCTGCGATGAAAAAAATACAAGAGGTCTGACAGCTGAACTTAATGTATTTTTTGGTGCTGAAATGGAAAATAATAATGAAAAATTTCCATCACGTCACGTTTTTTAGAAAAGTTCAATTTTACTGGAATTTTTATGAACATTTACCATAAAAAATTTTTGTTTTTGAATTTCTTCCCTTCTTGACTGACCAGCATCCTACTTTGGTCAAATCTACAAAAGTACCCCTCTATCACTACTTCCTGTCACCGTCCCACTCTCTGTAACAATCTCTCTCTACCAATAGCGTCGCGAGAATCCTTATCTAGGTTCGCTGACCTCTCAGAAACACTAGCAAGCTTAATAGGGAGTCATTTTGAAGTTTGCTTTTTTCTGTGTGTTTCGTGAAACATGGCTTTGAGTTCAAGACATTGTGAAAATTTCCCAGATGACTTTTGTTATACATGCGGCGAATATAGTGTTGTTAAAAATCGCATGAGGAGCATTATAGATTATGTAAGACAACTTTATCTCGCATATTTTGACATAAAACTCGGAGATCAGGACAAATCTTGGGCACCTCATAAAGTTTGTGTGCAGTGTCTCAATGATCTACGCTTATGGCATCAAGGAAGGAAGACTGCTTTACGATTTGGAATTCCTGCGACGCGGAGGGAACCCCAAAACCACTTTGATGATTGTTATTTTTGTTCCTGCCATGTTCGTGGGTATAACCGGAAAAATCAAAGACTAATATCTTATCCTGATAGCAATGACCTGATGTGCCTTTGCCTCCAACTGAATTACCAATCATCTCTTCAGAGTCTTCAGACTCGGAACATCTAGAAGTTCAAGGCTCCGATATCGAATATAAACATTTCTAGCCGGTTTACCTCAGCCCTCGCCTCAGGTTGAGCTTAATGATCTGACTAGAGATCTTGGCCTTTCGAAAGAGGCAGCTGAATTATTAGGCTCATGACAGAAAGAAAAAAAACTTATTGGCCAAAGGAACATCTTTTTATTGGTACAGGAATCGTGAAAAGGAATTTATTAAGTACTTTGCTGAAGAGGAGAACTTGGTATATTGTTCTGATGTTCCTGGATTGATGAGCAAATTTAATGTCATCTACAATAAAGATGAGTGGAGGCTGTTTATAGATTCCTCTGAAAGAAGCCTCAAGGATGTTCTTCCTTATCATAGGAGCCAGTATGCATCAGTACTAGTTGGACACTCAGTATATTTAAAAGAATGCTACGAAAACCTGGCTCTCGTCCCGAACAAAATAAATTATATCGACCACAGTTGGACCATTTGCGGTGATTTGAAAATTATCTCCATGCTTCTTGGTCAACAAGGGGGATTTCTAAATAACCCATGTTTCATCTGTGAGTGGGACAGCCGTGACAAGACTCAACATTGGGTCAAAAAAGAATGACCGAAAAGACAAAATCTTGAACCAGGCATCAAGAACACTATTCGAAACAGCTTAGTTGATCCGAAAAAAGTATTTTTACCTCCGCTGCAGATAAAATTAGGTGTAATGAAGCAGTTTTTCAATGTTGCTCCAAAAGTTGGCAATTGTTTCAAATACCTGTGCAAAAAGTTTCCAGGTTTATCCCAAGCTAAGTTGAAAGAAAGAATATTTGTTGATCCAGATATCTGCAAACTCATGAAGGATAAAGAATTTGAGACTAGCATGACAGAAACGGAAAAAGAAGCTTGGGTTGCTTTCAAGGGTGTCGTCAGTAAATTTCTGGGTTATTACAAGGGTCCTGATTATAAGGAAATTGTAATGAAAATTCTGGACAAATTTAAAACGTTGGATTGCTCCATGAGTGTAAAAATGCATTTTCTTCACTCACGTGGACTTTTTCCCTGAAAATTTAGGAACAGTCAGCGAAGAATAAGGAGAAAGTTTCCATCAAGAAATCAGCCAAGAATATGGAGCGTAAATATCAAGGAAGATGGGACAAGAACATGTTCGCTGACTACTGTTGGATGATTGCTCGGGATAAACCTGAGATTAAGCATAAAAGAAGATCATCAAAAATAAGTTTCAGAGGAAAACGAGTATATACTTAAATAGAAACTTTTCTTTTTTGTTTTTTGCTTGCTTTGTTTGTTTTGTTTTTTGTTTCAAGTTTTCATATACACATACACAATATTTGTTATTCTTGGTTTAACGTCAATTTTGCGTAAGTTATCTCAATAAAAACAAATTAAAATGGCATGTTGGTGATTTTCTTCTAGATACTGATGTAAAAGGTTTGAACACAAGGTTTTTTCAAGTATTGTTTTTCTCTCGACCAGAGGTGACTTCTGCGGTCTGGTTTATTCATTTTAACCTATAAAAAATTAGCTGATAGCTCAAAAATCAGTATTCTTTCACAAGATTAAATTTTACATAGATCAAAATGAATAAAGAGAACAGTTACCGGATAGTACATGCAAAATTGCTTGAGAGAATTCCTTTCCAAATAGGATTTCAGTAAAAACATTAATCTCGATTTTATAAAAAATCCTGATGTGATTGGGAAAAATGAAGGTCATTTTCGAAATCAGCACATCAAATAACATATAAATCAACAATAACTTCTCTTGTATTTTTCAAAAAGTTCAATTTCGCAGGCTTGTGTTATTAAAGAAAAAATAATCAAACCAGTTTTGAAACTAAAGTCCTCATTTTGAAAAATTTGAGATTTGGTAAAAATACATTCCATCGGTTTCTGACTTAAAATCAAATTTCTATGTGTTATCATAACAATTAGCCAAACCATTTTCAAACTTGTGATTGCAAATGGCATTATTAAAGAATATTCCTGATTCTATTTAACGTGAGAAATATTTTATTCCATTCTGGAATATTTAATTTTATAATGAATTGGAAGATCATTTTATGGGCTCTATGTTCCGTATTTGCAGGATATTATTTTTCCTCTTTTATTTTATCTCTTTTAAAAGTGTGTCACGACCTTGTTAGTTCTGAAAAAATTGCATTTTATAAATTGAAAAAGTATGGTACTTTTTAAAACCATGTTGCTTTTTTCGAGTCGCAGTTTCACTTTTTAAGGGGTAATAAATAATTTTAAGAAACTTAGATTAAATAATTTAGATATAAATATTACATATCAACACTTTGCATCAGCAAAATTAATTTTGTACATTAACTAAACCTTAATTATTAAAGAAATAAGCACAAAAAGTTAGATTTTTGTCTAAGTTAATCATTTTTATGATTAAATTATTGTTTTAACCCTAATTTTATTATCAAATATCAAACTTAGATTCAGCCCTAACCATAACCACGATTTATTGTACATTTATATTTCAAACCCACTTTTCCACTTCGAAAAATATTTTAAATTCTTGAATAAGTTGTAAACTCGCTCTTTCTTCTCTTATCCTGAAAAATAAAGAATACTTCAAAAAAATGTGTTTCAAAATATATTTTATAATGATATATTCTTGTAGATTTATACTGTACGATCTTTCTCTTGAAGTTTTACAAAGAAAGCAACGAGACAATCATTATGGGTTGTTTTTTTTCCTTCAGTTTTCCACCTGTTTTTTTCCCTCTCGCTTGTTTAGATGTTTCTTTAGAATGTTTTATGGATTTTGTAAATTGACCCATCTTCTATATACTCATGTCATACTCAATATGACGAATGAATAAGAAAACATGTCTTTTTTTCATCAAACATAAGAATAAAGTAAACATTTCTCCAATATTTATGGAAATTTGGATATTTGAGAACATTATTATAAGATGTTTTCAATTTAAAATAAATAATATTTGTGATATTTTTTATTGACTCCCAAGTAATTTTCTTTGGTTTATATCTCTAGAACAAATAGTGAAAAACTCTCATTATAACGAATGAGTAAGAAAACAAGAGTTTATATTTAGATATCGAAAGAATAAAGTAAATTCCCAATATAATGAAAATTTGGATGTCTGAGAACCTTAATAGGAAATGTTTTAGGTTTACAATAATTGTCTTTAGTTTATATCGCTAGGAAAATAGTAATAAAAAATTAATGTATAGATAGTATATGCACAAACTATAGTCTCAAAAGTATTTTAGAGATATTTTCACACGAATCGGACGGTACCAGTTAAAATTTAATTCTTTAGCTTTAGGGAGATTGATTTTCTGGTTCTTAAAGCATAAATAACATCAATTTTATTAAACAAATCAAATGTTTTCTTTAGTATCCTACAATTCGATTTTGTAACACTGCACTTAACTGTGACTCAACATAAAACCGAAAAAATTACAAAATGGGCTTGTATCAGCATGTTTTTTTATTACTTGGGGAGTAATATTGTTTATCCTTCGCTCTTAAACACATTGTAAAATCATTAAATAAACAATTATTTTAAACACTTTTTTTAAAATATATGTGAAGAAAAAAAAATCGAATTTCTATTTATGTTATATTTTTATATAATCTATTTATATAAAACTGAATTATTTTCCTCATGTTTTCAGATCTTCTAGTACTTTAATGTTCACAATTGCTCAACAATTATCTATTTCCCTTCCATATTAACTGAAAGTGAGACTTCCTTTTATGATAATAAGCAATTCTGTCCTTCGAAAACATAATCCGCATAATTTCTGTTGATGAAGTCAATTTTTTCGTTCATATTAATCATTAGTAGCAGTCGTTAAAGGACATTTTGTAATTTCTTTTGGATGTAACAAGCTAAATATCATGTTTCTTTATTGATTGATCAAATACATTGATACTTTTCACATAATGAATAATAAGTTGGCTTATTTCCTTTTTTAAGTTCCAAGAAATCGCACACTAACCCTTATAAATTTTAAATGGTTTGCCGGATATTCATTCTGTATTATATATTCAATATGTTGTACAATCACCCTTAGAACTTTGAACGGTTTGTCGGATTTTCATTCTGTATCATATATTCTATATATTGTAAATCATTTTATGTCTCAAAGAAATCGCCAAAATTATATATAGCAGTTAATACAGAATATGCTTAATGCAATGTTCTGAGGAAATTTATAGATGGCTGTCAGTTAGAGAACTTTAACCAGACTGGTTGAAAAAGGAATTTATTGAGCTAACGAGTAAAAAACGGGCTTTCTAGTAAAAATGTAGCATTTAACCAATTTTATTAATTCTAGCTACTTTTCAGTATCAAATTTAATCAACTTATGCTGGAAATGTAATAAAATGTCTCCAAATAAGTTTTTTGTTGAATTGTAAACAAATTAATTATTTTTTGTTTTTGTTTTTCAGGTAAAAACTACCTTTAAAAACTTTATTTATTAATTTTTTTTTAAAAGATTAACTCGGTTTTAAAATGCAGTTTTCTTTACTAGGATATTAATCTTCAATGATGTTAAATTCCTATGTGACAGGCAGTGGCGTAGCTACCTAGGGGCTAGGCGGGGCAGTGCCCCGGGGCCCTCAAGCTCAGGGGGCCCTCGAATCCTTACCGGAAATCTCGATCAAACTGAACTTTTGGAAATTTCTCCCATTTTCAAAATAAATATGACAGGTTGCAACCCCACTTTAATCATGACAACTCAGTTGAGAGAAATTCAAAAGTTATGCCTAGGGAATTCCCCTAAATTCTTTCTGTAGGTTGGCAGTGTTGTCAATTTGACGGATAGTGATATGTGCGTTTTATTGTGAATTCGAGTTAAGATTTTTTTTTTCGAAAACGGTTAAAAAATTAATGCTGTATCAGGAGTAAGTAAGCTAATGTCAATAAACCTTTTTGTACTGGTCAATATAGTGGTTCAATTTTATTTGATTTTACCACTCATATTGATGTCCGTTAAGTGAATAAATCGAGTCAAATCTATAGATTTCGGCTACAGCTCATTGTATAACGCGAAATATCGTGAAAAAATGCAAGTCACCTGCAGTAGGTACATCAATTCAGTTCCTTGGGCAGGAGATCGTTCATGGTCTCTGTAACGCCTTTCCTTTCCAATAAATAAACAGACCAGATTTTTAAGACAATAAAACTTAACTTTATTTAAAAACAAAAGAAATAGGCATTGTTTTCCAGTAAGAGCTTCCAGCTCTTAGAATACCAAGGGAGACCCTCTCCAGATTACATCATACATACTGTTTGTCTACGATAGGTACTCTGTCCGCCACAAAGTCTGCGGCAGTCTGGTGCTATGGAAACAAGAAGAGAGCATTTTAGGGAGGGTGGCTTCGATGAAGAGGTCTCCTTTTCTTTCGCCTTCGATGATAGCTTGTATGGGGAGTATACCAGATTGGCTGACTCAGCCACCAGTAGGAGACTTATTTAATCTGATTCAAGAACTTTTTAAAGATTCGCATGAATATTTCTTTCTTACTTAAAATAATTCTCTCGATTCAATCAGTTGTTATTTTTTAAATACAAAGGAAAAAAAGTGAACAAATTCTGACATTAAGGGTAGTACAGGTTTTTTTAATATTACTTTTTAATTTTACGATATTTATTATGAATGTTCATTCATAGTTAGATGGTTTAATTTCTAAACTTGCACATTTTTTAAAGCAGTTAATTTCTTTTATTACTTGAATTTTCTGGAAAAAGTGAAGAGCTTAAACTTAATAACTCTGATTTTGAAAGGAGATAAAACTTTTGCTGAAAATAAAAATAGTTCACGTTATCTGTGCCGGAGAAATATTAAGTATCTTTATTTTGATTATTAATTTTTAAATATTTTCTTTCTTTATTTATTTTTTTTGAAACTGAAAGCAAGTGACCGCAACTAGGATGAAATCTAAAACTATCAACGATGATTTTTATCAGCACCCATCAAACCATCTGGAATTATCTGAAGTTTTTTTTGCTTAAATTACGTTTTCTTATTCATATTTTATTGTAACCTGTACAGTTTTTTTTTCACTATTTATTAAAAACAGTTTTTATTAGCAAATTTATGTTTTTCTTAATAACCAATTTACTATGTATGATAAATTTATAGATGAGTTATTTATTAATAAAACATTGAGCTGCTTTAAACAATTTTATACAATTTCCATACATATTCGATACATACATATAAATTTTTTAAATTTTTTTTCTAAAACAGAAGCTTTTGAAAAAGAGAAAAGATTAAAAAAAAAAGGAATCACACGCTCTAAACGATGTTTCAGGCGCGAATGCTCATTTCTCTTAACTCTAGGGCTAATACAATAGATCGAAGAAAGAAGTCTCCTTTTCTCCCACCGAAACCAGTCTTAAGAGGGACCCCGCACCCCTACTTGAAATAATCATACCTCGTTACCATAGTCCCCGCCACCCCTCCAGACGAATGGCGGACAGAGTACCTATCGTAGACAAACCTGTTTGTCTACGATAGGTACTCTGTCCGCCACAAAGTCTGCGGCAGTCTGGTGCTATGGAAACAAGAAGAGAGCATTTTAGGGAGGGTGGCTTCGATGAAGAGGTCTCCTTTTCTTTCGCCTTCGATGATAGCTTGTATGGGGAGTATACCAGATTGGCTGACTCAGCCACCAGTAGGAGACTTATTTAATCTGATTCAAGAACTTTTTAAAGATTCGCATGAATATTTCTTTCTTACTTAAAATAATTCTCTCGATTCAATCAGTTGTTATTTTTTAAATACAAAGGAAAAAAAGTGAACAAATTCTGACATTAAGGGTAGTACAGGTTTTTTTAATATTACTTTTTAATTTTACGATATTTATTATGAATGTTCATTCATAGTTAGATGGTTTAATTTCTAAACTTGCACATTTTTTAAAGCAGTTAATTTCTTTTATTACTTGAATTTTCTGGAAAAAGTGAAGAGCTTAAACTTAATAACTCTGATTTTGAAAGGAGATAAAACTTTTGCTGAAAATAAAAATAGTTCACGTTATCTGTGCCGGAGAAATATTAAGTATCTTTATTTTGATTATTAATTTTTATATATTTTCTTTCTTTATTTATTTTTTTTGAAACTGAAAGCAAGTGACCGCAACTAGGATGAAATCTAAAACTATCAACGATGATTTTTATCAGCACCCATCAAACCATCTGGAATTATCTGAAGTTTTTTTTGCTTAAATTACGTTTTCTTATTCATATTTTATTGTAACCTGTACAGTTTTTTTTTCACTATTTATTAAAAACAGTTTTTATTAGCAAATTTATGTTTTTCTTAATAACCAATTTACTATGTATGATAAATTTATAGATGAGTTATTTATTAATAAAACATTGAGCTGCTTTAAACAATTTTATACAATTTCCATACATATTCGATACATACATATAAATTTTTTAAATTTTTTTTCTAAAACAGAAGCTTTTGAAAAAGAGAAAAGATTAAAAAAAAAAGGAATCACACGCTCTAAACGATGTTTCAGGCGCGAATGCTCATTTCTCTTAACTCTAGGGCTAATACAATAGATCGAAGAAAGAAGTCTCCTTTTCTCCCACCGAAACCAGTCTTAAGAGGGACCCCGCACCCCTACTTGAAATAATCATACCTCGTTACCATAGTCCCCGCCACCCCTCCAGACGAATGGCGGACAGAGTACCTATCGTAGACAAACAGTACATCTACCTTTCTCTCTCTCGCGTCCCTCCGACGGGATGACAAAATGCGCCAAGTGCGCTTTAAAAGGTCGCCAAACAGTTGCCAACCATTACAGTCTCCATCGTTAAATGCGGTAACACTAACGGTGATAAATTTTTTTCCGGGGATTCCCCAACGACGCTTGTAGCGTATCATTGTGTTTCTCTTTCCTTTTATTTTACTTTTAACGTCGTCAGTGAACAAGAGTACCTACCTATTCGAGCACAATCTAATATTGTATTGTTTAAATAAATTAGAAAACTAAAATTATGGATAAAAAGAAGCAACCCAGTGGTGCATTTAAACGCAAACAACGCCAAGAAAGAGAAGATAGTAAACAAAAATTGCCCAAAATTGACAAGTTTTTTAGTCAGCCTTCTGCAAGTACATCTCTCCAAAATATTTCTATTGATAGTGACTCAAATAATGTGGTAACTGCAGTGTTGGTTGAGAAGCCTACTGAAGAAGATTCGACAATTATTGCAGTTGGAGATACCTCCGCCGCAAATCATGTGAACGTGGATGATGTTTGCATGACGCACATAAGAGCGGAGGGTTTGGAGGAACCACAGACCTCAACATTTTTCGAAAATGTGTACGACAAATCTTCTTATGACTTGGGAAACTTCACGAACAAGATATTAAGTGATAACGAAAAACGTCAAACTCTTGATATGGGGCCTTTACAGCCTTCAGGACCTTTTCCAACAGACATCAACCAGAACAATAGGTGTTTTTCAAAATCGTACTACGTTTCGTGTTCTAAATATGGGCCAGTTAATCGATTTTGGTTGTGACGCTGCCTATTGTTGACCCTGCTGGTTATTTGCTTCACAGAGGAATAATGTTTGGTGTACGGGAATTCGAGATTGGAAGCATTTATCAGAAGGAATTAAACAACACAGTTTGTCGAGTGGCCATTCGGAAGCATGTGCTGTGTATGAAAAGAAAAAACGATAAAAATACTATCAACGGAACTATAAACGAAAAAAAAGAAACGATACTAATACTATCAACAAGAACTTAAAAATGAAATTCGCAAAGAAACATCACTTTGGAAAATGGTTCTTCAAAGGCTATTCGATATCATATACTTACCCTAGAAAAAAGTTTTCTTAGGCTTTGAGAGGACATCAAGAAGACTTAAGTCAGAAAAGATACCACGGAAATTTTCTGTCCTTTGTAGAGCTTGTCGCCCGATATGATCACATTTTGCGGCAAGTTTTGGATATGCCCAAAGGTAATAATAATTATTTCAAAGTTTTTTTATCGTTTTATTTTGTTTATAATTATTAACTGTTTAATATCAGGACTGTTTTGAAATTGTGTTTTTTTATGTTTTTAGGATTTACAAGATATCTGACTGCATTAATTCAAAATGAAATGATTGAGAGCTTGGGGATCAAACTCGAAACCCATCTACTAGAACAAATTAGAGTGTCACCGTTTTTTGCCATCATAATGGATACGATACAAGACATATCGAAGGTAGATCAGCTAAGCATTGTTGTGAGGTATGCAGTAATAACCAGATCGGAAAATGGACAGCCAATTGATATAGAAGTAAAAGAAGTGTTTCTAGGCTTTTATGCAGCCATCAAACATGGCGCATTAGATTTAATCAACCAAGTGACAACATTATTTATCGACAAAAATATTGATTTAAAAAAATGTGTGGGGCAAGGTTATGATGGAGCCAGTGTGATAAAGGTGTGTATAATGGTATACAGAAACATATTAAGGATATCCAGCCTAACGCAGAGTACGTACATTGTGCCACTCATAATTTGAATTTGGTGATGAAGCAGTTGTGTGGAAATACAGATTTTTTTCGCAACGTTGAAAGATTTGTATAACTTTTTCGGAAACAGCATCAAACGTTGGGATCTACTGTCAAAATTCACTGGCGAATCGGACACCACTCTAAAAAAACTAAATCCGACTAGACGGTCCAGTAGGGTCAATACGATATCTGCAATAAAACTTCGTTATTTTGATATTATCAGAAATAGTTCTAAAGAGTCCTAATAAAGATGAGCGTAGTGAAGCAGAGAGTATTAAAACAAAACTGCTAAATTTCGAGTTCGTGTTGCTTTGCGAATTCTTGCACAGTGTATTGAACGACATCAATTATGCATCCAAAACTTTACAAAAATGCGACATCAATTTGGGCGAGTCGAGTAAAGTTTTAGCAGAGACCAAAGCAAAGTTGCAAATTTATAGAAATGATTTCGAATTATTCAAGTGCAAAGCCAGTGAAACTGCAAGAAAATATGGTATTGGTACCCATTTTCAAGAAAAAAGGCAAAGAAAAGTTAAAAAACATTTTGATGAATTAGCTGCTGATCACCGATTTCCAAACCGAGAAAAAATATTTAAAATTGAGATTTTCAATAATGTACTAGACACAGTAATATCTCAATTAGATACACGTTTTATTGGTATGAGTGCAGTCTGTCATATATTCGATTTTCTAACACCAACATTTTTATTACATGTTGATGAAGCAACTTTATTACAAAAGTGTGACGAATTCCAAAGAAAATATTCAGATATAATAGGCCCTAGTTTTTCACTTCAATTTATTAATATTTACCACCTAGTTTTTCCTCAACTAACTCAAGCATGGACTGTTCACCAATTATGTAAGGAAATAATGAGCAAATATGGAGTGCTAGAATGCGACCTAACGGAAGTATTTACAACAATGTTGTTATTCTTTACAATTCCTGTCACTTCTGCAGCAGCTGAAAGGTCACTTAGCAAATTAAGAATAATAAAAAATTATTTAAGAAATAATGTGGGCCAAACTCGACTCCGACATTTATCGCTAATAGCAAAATTGAAAACAAAACCGCATCAAGCCTGGATTTAAACGAAGTCATTGATACTTTTGCGAAAACTAAAGCTAGGAAAAAATTGTAAATATAATTGTTATTTAGTCAGTTGGTAGTCCCGACCTTTATATAATAAACCATTGAATCTTCTCTATCTCGTTTTATTAGCCAAACGTACACCAAGTATTAATTGTTATTTATGTTGTTACTGTTTAATATTTTTATTACCTGCCCTGCAGTGCACAAAAAAAAGCTTAAGTAGCTTAGCATTTTTAAAGTATTTGTATATTTCATATTTTTATTTGATAAAACCTAATCAGTTTATATAGCAGTGGGGCCCCATTTTTTAATTTGCCCCAGGGCCCTTGCTTACCTAGCTACGCCACTGGTGACAGGAAATTAATCTTCAATAATTCATACGTCATTTGTAAAAAAAAAAATACTTATGCTTTCTTGACAACAGTTGTTGTCTATTATAATTCGATGAAATGCTCAGATTTTAAACCCAAATAATAAAAACATGTAAATACTTTTATTCATTTGCTGAAAGCAATTTAATAAGAATGATACATATGTATCGTATTTTCTATATTTAATTTGATGCTCAGGGCATGGATGTTTCTTTCTCTCCATGTTCTATGTCCTTTCTCCTTTGTGTGTTATTGTGTGAATGTGACCAGCTCTATAAACGGGTTTGTGGTTGTGTGACGTGGGCGACGCTGCTCCACCGCCATGGCTTCGCCACAAGTGCCCACTGGTTAACGAGAAGAGAGTAGCAGTTCTGGCATTTCTGTGGCCAATGGGACAACCCCAAGCGCCCTCCATTAAAAAAAATATTTAATTTGCCATTTTAGTCATTTCAATTTCATCAAATTTAAATAAATATCATATTAATTCTGAAGCTCTAATTTTGTATTAATATAGTCAAAATAGCATTCAGAACTAGACTTCTTAATTTACATGCCCTTCTCCAAAATTGGACACTTATTTTTCGCTTACATATTTCTCCGTTCCAAAGGTGCTAAATTCACTAAGGTTTTAGGTTCCACAGTGAACTGAACGACAAAGTTCCCAGAAGAACACCAAAGTCAAGCATCACTGACTGCGGTCAGTAAGCGTGTGGGTGACCACTTTGATCAGCCTGCGTAGCCTCACTGCTCTTAAAGTGCTCGCAAATCGTGGGACTCCCAAAGTGGGAAGCCATCATTTTTGCATTGGATCAAAGTTGTGATGTCCACGGATCCTTTTCAGGGATGTTTCCCAGACGGTCGCCAATACCCAATTTGCAGTTCAAGTGTGACTTAAATAAAGAACCTACCAACCAAGGTTTTCCTAAATTAAAATAGGAAAATATGTCGTGAATAAAAGAGTAATTTCAAATTGATTATTAAGAAATGGGTAAGATTTCCGAAACATCAATTATTTTTATAAATAATTTTAAGGTTACTATAAATCGTAATATGGTGGTGAGCTTGAATAAGTGTTACCCGGCACTAGATACCAGGCAAAATTGGCCGGATCCTGGTATCCGGAAGCGGGTAGTAAAAGTCTTTTGCCAAATCCGGATATTAACCACGTAAAGAGAGTCTGGCAGGGTAGGCTGGGTACCCTGGACACCTACTAAAAACTATTTTCATGAAAACAGTACAAGTTTGAGAAAGACAGGAAAAATATACACCCAGTGTTATAGCGGAATTCAAACCCGCTATATCCACATTTCAGAGAGATAAGCAGAACAGCGACATCGCAAGAAGGCCTCCAGCCTTTATTGCTGGTAAAACAAACTTACATTGCTGAAGCTTTTGATGGCAAAGGGTATTCTTCCACCAATTATTTTGAAGCGTGCAGATAGCGGGCTCAATTTTGCTGTGCTGTCTTTCTCCGTTATGTGCCATTTATTTATTTATTGTTACACATACATGTACAATCTTGTGTTCTCATTGCAAAGGACTATTTATTATAACCCCTTGTCTGGTTGCAGAGCTGATCGCAAACATTAGCTGAGGACATTATAAAGATGGATCTACTGCCGCGTGTAGTATGCATGTGTATGTGTAAATATACATTTAGGATTGCAGTAAGATTCGAGCGTTCTTCTAGTTTTGAATGTTGGGATACATGACAGTTAAGCTACTGATTTAGTTTCGCCCAGTCAAGGGATTTGTACAATCACAAATAGCCGGGGTAGGGCCGGGATAGCCTGGTTGGTTGGGCACTGGGCCCATGTCCAAGAGGTCGTGGGTTCGATCACCGCCGGCCGAAGATGGAGACTGATGCACGTTAAATCTTTGGAGTCACAAAGTCCTCCATGTTCCCATAACAAATCATACCTCTGGGGGTACTTACCAGGAAATTTCCTTGTCTTCTGCACTGGTTCAAAATTACAAGGCAGCGGAGTTGAACATTAGTCGTCGTAAACCCGAAGTTGGGTCGGCTGTTCAACGATGGTTATGAAAAAAAATAAAAATTACAAATGCACATTTTTTTATGGTTTTAAAGGATGGTAGATGTTAACTTATAGCTATTAAATAAAATAGACGTTATCAAACTGCATATTTTTAATCATTTTAAATTATACTAGTACAATAACTTTTTGGTTATAATTACTAAATTTTACCACATTTACTACAAAACAGCTTGGAAATAAAACTGTATTTTATTGTCAATTTTACCAAAAGTCACTTCAGAAAATCATTTTCGGTAAAAATTTCCAAAGCCTTCGAAGCTTTATCGTGGTTTTTGGCGTTCCCGTGGAGCTAGAAACAATGCAATTTTACCATGTTTTGGTAGTTTTGACCCTTCTTTTTTGTCAATGTTTGACTAAAAAACTGATTTTTAATAAATTTACTTTAAAAAAAATTATTATTATGCAAACTAAGTTTAAAAAAATACAGAGAGATTCAATATAAAATTTTTCATGGATAAGTATTCTGACCCAAATATCCTAAGCTGAATTTATAAAGGTATTGATTATTTTAATACAGTTTGATGCACTGCGATGTTTAAAAATGAATAAGTTATTTAGTTCCTGATAATTTAAAAAAAAAAGCTAATATCAGTTAAAAAGAAACATGACATACTTACAGCTATTGAGTAGATAATTTGAAACGAATTTATTTTGATTTTGTCTTTGCAGTTAAATTAGAATTTCTTTACCATTAAATTATATTGAAAGCTTTCATATTGTTTTTTTAGTATAAACTATAATGCCATTAGATAAAATAAAATTTAACCCAATAATCTTTTTATTATTTAAATTCTATTTAAAGTGCGTATAAAAACTTCAAAAACTGTAAAATAAAATTTACATTTATAGGCCTATCGTGATCCTCATAAAGCTAAAATATAAAAAAAGCCCCATAAAGAGAAAAATCAATAAACGATTTTTTGTGTTTTAAACATTTTTATAGCGAAAACAGCATATTTACCTGTTTAAGAACTTTTATCAGTAATATAATAGTAATTTATAGTAGTATAATTTATAGTAATATCTTTAGTAGTATGATAAACAGTAGTAAATTTAATAATATTTCATATTAAATAGTTATGAACGTCGAGATATTTAGTGAAAACTTCTATGGGTTGTTAATAACCTTTGTGTTTTTATTAACAATGGCAAGGAGCGAAAATAGTTAACTGATTTTTAAAAAGTTTAAAAAATGGTTAACTACTTGATGGTTAAAAACATTGGAGCATGTTGAATTTTAACATAATTATTCCATCCTAATAAGTTCTCAAGTTGAGCTATAGCTATTATTTTTTCTATTTAACGTTAGAAAATTCTAGTGCTTAGCACAGAAACTTGATTCAGCTTAACATCTTTTTGTACCAAAGTAACGATATTATGGTTTAGCAAAGAACCAATTTTTTTAGGTTATTTTCCAGTAGAGAAGATGAAACATTAATAAAAATTAATGAGGGTTAAAAATTTTGTAAAATTGCATTATCAAAAAATATTTTGAGCTTTCCTGAAATTAATGTAAATTATTGCATAAAAAAACAATTTAAAAGACCGTTTAGCTTAATGTTTAAGTACAATCAGTTTTAACAAAGAAGCATAAAATGCTTTCAACAAAGTGGTCTGATAAAGGTTAATACAGAACAAACAGAATTTATTAGGGTATTTTTATTTATGTTTTGCTTTTATTTCAAAATTATTTTCAAAGCTACTAGAATATGGTAAAATTTACAGTGTTTCTGACTCCATGGGAACATCAAAAAAAAAAAAAAAAAAGATAATTTTTACTGTAGCACTTTAGGAACGATTTATGCTAAAAATTACCTATAAAATATGGTTTTAGTATATTTTTTTAAAATTTTATTTCTTTGAAAAATATTAAAAATGAAAATATCTATCACATTTAAAAAGATTAAAAGTTTACTATTATTGAAATCTGTTACACCAAACGGTGAGTAATTTCATTTAATAAGAAACCTAGGAGCTTGTAATTTATAGAAACTTTCTGGTTGTTACGAAATCTCTGTGAGATATTTAATACTTTAAGCCCTGGGATTGTTACTGTAACATTTCAGGACAGTTTTAAAATAAGTCAGATTTAAAATCGTTTTTTACTAGTTTATTTAGGCAATTTCGACAAAGCCAACGGAACACCGAAGCTTTAACTAAGAGAATTTTTTTATAAATAAAATAGAGCATTTAATAACTTATATTCTTTTCGACATTTAATTTTTCTTTAAATTTAATTAACCTGTTTTCATGGATAATTCATGAAAAAGCTTTTGGAAAGGAAAAAAATTATTTAAAATAATAATATTTTTTAAAAAAAATTCATTGTAAAAAAACAAAAATACTTAAATAGTCGAAAACAAAATAATAAATAGATATAATCTCGCCATCAGCTCACGCAATTATATTCGCAAAAAATAATGCTTCCTAATATTGTATTCATATAGCCATAGCAAAATATATCAATATAATAGCGTGAGGAGCACCAAGAGATTTAAAGCGAAAAAAGAACTAGTCAAGCAAAAAATGCAAAATAAAAAGTAAATTAAATTAAAACAAATAAGCAAAAATAGAAATCCGTAAAATCCGTAAAAAATAGAAATTCGAGAAAATCCGTGGATAAAAGTCTTTTGATATTTAATAGAGAATTTTTAAAATAAAAATATTTTTTTCATTAAATGCTAATAATTTCTCTAAAATCTTCAATATAAAACATTTTATAATTAGTTCACAATCTTATTAATTATAAACTTTGAATTATCCAGTATAATATAATTACCTTGAGCACATTCAGTTCGGGCAATCCTAGGTGACTAACAAATCCAACGCGCTGCTGTACTTTAGTAAGAATGTGCCATAAAAAGATCTCCTCAGACTACATTTATGTTTCCATTTTCCTATTTTGTAATTTGGAAAACTTGCTATAAAAGTGTGGTCAGAATTACCAGTCAAAATACCAAAATTATGTGTGGTCAAAATTACCCCAATATGGCAAAATTTACCGTGTCGCTGGGTCTATGGGAACAACAAGAAGCTCGGCAATTTTTACCAAAGCGCTTTGGTTGTGATTTTGGTAAAAAAAACAATAAAATATGGTTTTATAATATCTGAAAAAATTTGATAAAGTGTTAACATTTGATAATTTTATCATGATTCCTAGAGGATATCATAAAAACCATTTATCTGTTTCAGTTTACTGTTCAGTTATGTATTTTTTACCAAATGTGTGGTAATAAGATCTCTAATTTTGAAACCAGAATTCCCGGTAAACCGTTACCATATGAATGGCGGAAAAATTACCAAATGAATTGTTTAAATACCGTATATTTTGGTTTTATTAACCATATTTTTTTTTACCTGACATTTCCTTACTATACAGTACGGTAATTCTTTCAGAAGTTTTAATTCGCGTAGAAACCTACTTTTAATGTTTCAGTATGAAACTTATTAACCAGAATTATGTTTTTTTTCTTCTCTTTTCCCCAGAAAAGTCATCAACATACAGTGCTGTAATTTTACCAAAATTTTTTTCTTGGCTTTTCTATTTTCTCTACATGAAAGTGTTTATCTAAAAATTAGTAAAAAGCTGAACAACATAACTAGCTATAGCCTTAGGCAACAGCAATGGCTGACTGTTATATTATTTCATACTTTTGCATAAAAAAATTTGTCACTTAGACTAAATATTCAAAGTTCAATTTAATGACTCTAAAGTGGCATTTAAAGGAAGGAACGATTTCCACTTGAAATAATCGATTTGATGTCAAAAGAAAGTATATCCATGTTATCTTGAAAAAAGTTATCTTGTTAAAGTTATCATAAGTTATCTTGAAAAAAAGTAGTTTGGGGGGAAAGATATTCAATAAAATCATCACTGAAAAATAACCAAAAGATGGAAAAAAGCATTTAATATGCCTTGAAGTTGTGAGAAATATGAAGCAATTAAAAAGATCTAGCTCAAAAATATAGGTTTTTCCTTCTGAACTTATGCTGATAACTATACCTATACCATTTCGTTTATAAAAATTACTAAATATTTGTTGAATTAAGTAAAAATGCATGTATTTCTTTAAAATAGGGTGGGTTTATTTCAAGTATTTCAAACGAAAATGATTTTGTAATACAATTTTGATTACTTTATTCATAAAATATTAAGAATTAAAAACTACTTTTTGTTAGAATATCTTGCAGATCAGGTAGGGTTGGATACTTGACTATTTCGAATTTATTAAATTTTTAGGATATGTTCTCTAGGTAAAACTATTAGTCACGTGTTTATTTTTATTTTTTCTTTATTTTTGCCAAAAAAAATCTTTTTTTATTTTTTTTTCTTACAACCTTGAAAAAAAAAAATTACGAAAATAAAAGGACGCGTGTCTAGAATTTTAAACAAAATTATGTCCTGAAAATTTTAACAAAATCAAAAATGTCAAGTATCCATCTCTGCCTGACTCTTGAAAAAACTAGCTCGTAAATAATGTGGAAAATATTTCTAATTTAACTCATATACTTAATTTTTCGACAGCAATATACACATTTTCTGATTCCAACACTCAGTTCAATCAATTTTCAAAAGAATGGGGAAAAATTTGTAAATAAATGTTATGTAATGAATTTTTGATTTAAAGTAAATACATATTCCGTTCAATCAACCAGAAATCGGTTTGCACTTGCTTACGTTCAATTTTTTAAATTAGATGATCTATAATATAAATTAAAAGTAAAGAAAACTATTGCTGGGCAGAATGGGAAAAGCTTCTGAGGAAGGCCCACAAAGGGCTGTCGTGCTAATGATGATGATGATAATATAAATTCAGTGATTGGGTAAATTAGACGATATATTATATAATTATAGAATATTTATTATATCAAGTATTACATTATTATATTATAATAATTAGGCCAAATTACACACAGTAGTTTTTTTAATAATTACATGTTTTGCGCGAGTTTATGTGCAATACTCTTATATTCAAACATACGTGTAATGGATTTTTATTCAGGAGATTTTTCATACACTTCCTTTATTATTTATTTTTAACATATTGCATTACAATTTAGAATTGATACACGAACTTAAGCAAGTGCAAACCGGTTTCAGCAGCGAAAAAGCAATAAAGCTGTATAGTATTACCTGATAATTCAGATTTTACATAGAATCTTACAGTGTGTCTTATAATTTGGACAGGTACTATATATATATATATATATATATATATATATATATATATATATATATATATATATATATATATATATATATATATATATCCTTTATATGTCATTAATAATGTATTTCGCCCGCCAATAACGTTCCCACAAGGGCCCAGGAGGAAGTGCGGGTCAACGTCTCAGATGGTTAGCGTCCATTTCTTCTTGCAAGTTACATAATGGACAAAAGGGGCTTGCCAAAGTTGTAGATCATTTTGCATTACCCAGGCTGCACCACGAGGAAGTGGATCTACATTGCAGCCCTACATGTAATGGATCAGATACAAATTTGTCTTTCATGTCTGCCATTGGAAATAAAAAAAAAATATATATATATATATATCCTTTTTATTATATAAACATAAATACTCCTTAGTGTCGAGAAGAGTTGGCTATTCAATACAGTGAAGGAAAAGTGGAGTTAAAATGTGTAAAAATTTTTATAGAGTTATGAAATATGAGTAGAAATTTTTGAAATATGAATTAACCATGATAAACCTACGATAAGTTGTAAAGAATGAATTGCATCAAGGAAAATTAACAAAATAAATTAATAGCTAAACAAGCTTTAATAACTTGAATAAACAAAACTTTAACAAACAAAATTTAATATTCAGATTTAATCCATTATTTCAGAAAAAAATTTTTACGAAGGTTTTCAAAGTTTGTACTTGTCCAAGGCATCTTGACCAGTCATCTCTTGTAGTTGTGGTATTATATTTTTTTCCACAGCTAATACACTTAACTTCGTCAAATTCTGAGCCAATAGAATCAGAAAATCAAAAATAATTTTCTCTTCTTCACTGCTGGAAATTTCTTCTTTTGTTTTTTTTCTCGAGTTTCACTTGGACCGTTTAATGTTTTTAGACTTGCTTATCAAGAAATTTTTTTTTCAAGAATGATTATTTTCTCTGTTTTTCAATATTTTCTGGTGATGTTAGCTCCGAAGATGAGTATTTGGCACGTTTTCCAACTGTTGCTGACGTACTAGCTGAACGATATGTTCTTAATGAAGTGTTCTCAATTTTCAAAATTAAGAATGAATTTTTAATCTGAAAAAGTCAAGTTTTTGAAACTAAAAAAAAAAATAAAAAAAATAAAAAATAAATAAAGGTTCTGCAATTAGAATGTTTTAGAAACATAATAATTTTTGATACCTATGTAACATACTTTACAATTAAGTTACATGTAATAAAAAGACATCAACCATTAAAATAGGAAAAGACGAAAATGCCATGTATTATTAATTTATTTAAGCAAAATGATTATAAGATAAGTACCTCAATGTGAAAAAACTTTCATATTATACGAAAACCTCTTACATTTAATTTAAATATTCAAATATAAACAATTAGATGATTAGATTACGAGCAAAGTAATAATAATAAATAAATTTGCTTTGAAGTATCTTTTTTTTAAAATAAAATATATATTTCAGAGCGTTTTCACTTTATCATGTAAAACAATGTTTAATATCGGATTTATATGACATGGTATAAAATTTGCTTTAAAAGTTTTAAACTCTTTTGAAGATCTCATCCAAATTCTATAATAGTTTTACTGATATTGAGCATTTAATTTTCTAAAGTGTGAAAGGTTTCATGCCTTTTATAAATAAAGGGAGAACACAAATTAACGTCAGGTATATAGAGCTCCATGAAACGTGATGTATTAATCAGAATTTTTCTTAAAATTAACACTTATACTTAGAAGAATATAGGTTTTTAATTTATAAAGGGGAAAATTTGTTCTAAATTTATCTGCAATGAAGAATTTGTAGCTCAAGCGTAATACGCGTAATAAATGAATGCATATTTTTAACTGCAGCAGTAAATAACGTTTTATAATCATAAACTGTATTTATTTGTAGTTTACAAATGAGAGCCAATGTGCGCGTATTGGTTTGCATATTAAAAGAATAAACACAGACTTCTGCTATAATTGTCGTATGCAGTTTATAATAAATAAATATCAATTTTAGTACAACATCGGATATCAGAATGGGCACATTGAATGCTATTTGTAAATTATTTATATTTTTTCTTGACACTGAACACTCGTTCTTCGCCTCGAAAGATGCTGGAAGTGCTGGTCGTTTAATATTACCCGGTGGGCACCTGTGACATAAGTCACGGAGGCGAGCAGCGTTACCCACGCCACACTGCCACAGATATCTGTTCATAGGATGGGCCACACATCAGAGAACACACAGAAAAAACCTTCCATGCCCAGAGCAGGATTCGAGCCCACAACCATTGTCCCTTTACAGGCAGGCACGCTTGGATGACCGTTCGGCCTCCTGGTCTGCTGTAAATTGTAAATAAATAATATTTATTATAATATAAAAAAGTTATTTACTGCTTCAGTTAACAAACACGCATTCAATATTGCTATGCTCGAAGCGCCAAATTTTCTCCTACCGCAATTTTTGGAACTAATTTTTCTTTTCTTTCATAATAATGATTAATTTCTCAAAATTTATTTATTTCTGATATTCACATCTATTGAAATTTATAGTTAAGATGATGGAGAAAATATACCAACTTTTAAACAAACTAAAATTTGTAATAATTTATGGATGATATTTTAAAATAACGTTTAAAATATTTAATGCTTATATAGTTCAAAAAAGTATTTTTATTAAGACAATTTATTTTCAACAACTTATTTTTAGAAAGAATTTATTTTCTCGTTCGGAATTGCACAAAAGTGTCAAAGTCGCTACTTCAAATATTTTGACGTAGTGTTTTTATACATACGTATTTCTTCTTTCGGAGAAAAATGAATAAGTTTCAGAAATACAGTTCGGATCAGCATAACTTGGCATAAAAACTAACGCCAAGAATTTGTTTTCTTTAGCTACAAAGAATTTATTTTCGCGTTAATCTAATTTGACAGCAAGTTGCACTACAAAAAATTCCGGATCAAATCACAGTAAAAAGAACTGGCACCCTGAGTGAAGCATCCGTAAAATCCATTTTTCTGTAAGATTTTATACCTTAATTTTTACAGTAATATTTATTTAAGTACGAGAATTACTGATTTTACAGTAAATATAAAAGTTACTGTACATCAGTTTTTTTATTCCTTAAAATTTTACGGTAAAAAATCTATTTTTGTAAAAAGCACTGGTACCCTGAGTGCTGGAACTTTTTACTCTAATTTGATCCGGATTTTTTTACAGTGTACATTAACTCGAAGCATAACATGATTTAAAATTCAGGAATTTTACTACTAGGAAAAAAATTTAAAAAAAATTTCTGTTGTTTTGAAAAATTCCTAACATAAAAGAATTATTCGGAAGTTTTTGCATTTTTCTGATTGCTCACATTTCGATAATACTTATTACTTTAACTCATAAACTTAATGGTTTGACTCATATACTTATTAGCAAATTGATTGCTTAACCATTATTATTAATATAGCCAATTTAACTTTGTATTTTTATTTGACTGAACCAGTTTATTATCATCATAATATGAAATAAAAAAAATTTAAGTGAAAGATATGTTAATATTCGTAGTTATATTTTATTATTTAATTATTACTTGTCTAGTATCTATACGAAATATTTTATCTGAATATCTAAATCTAAATAATCTAAAATAGAATAATTACGAAATGATAAAAACTCTCATTATCTGCATTTCCAAAACAAATATGACTACAAGATTTTGAAGAATTTCGTTATAAGTTTACACATTTTTCCGATGTAGAAGAAAAATATTTTCCTTAAAACAACGCGCGAATTTTTGCACAATTTTAAATAAATATAGAAATTGCTTTGCATGATAATTGTAGAGATGGATAATGTATTGAATTGTAGAGGTTTGGGTAATACTAAAATAAAATCATGTTCAATGACTGTTAATCAAAAAATATATTGTGTGATTTATTATCGGTCCTTATCAGAAAATCTTATCATGCAATAATAATTTCATTTGTAAAATGAGCATTAAAATATTAAGTATAATTATATTTTTATTACTTATGCTATTATGAATATTTATTTTAAAAACTATTAGATTATTGAGTTTTAAATATTGTTTTTTTAAAATTATCAACCTACATTTGTTTTCAATTTCATTAAAGGATAATTTATTTCTTCTTAACCTATATTTAAGGGATTAAGGGATTTACTTCTTAACTTATATTTTTCACTTCATTGCAACTCCCTCGTACTCTGTTAGAAATTTCTCTGAAAAATTGGTTAAATAACAATTTATTTCATTGTTATTTTACCGTATTTAAATAAAACAGTTAAATAACTATGAATAAGATAGTATTAAAACTGTTTACTGTGAAAAAAAAAGCGTTTAGTAACTGCTTTTATCTAATACCGTTAAAAAAAAAAACGGAATTTAATCGCACCAACTAGGCCTAGATAATGAAACCTATTAGTTCTTTGCAGATGGGTACATATTATAGCCGAGAGAGATAATCTGTCAAACTCAGTACCAGCTGACCGGAGGTTCGAGTCCCAGCTTTGTCACCACAATATTCCGTCCTTTAACTTCAATACATGAAGAGTTTACAGTGTCCTACACTCCCAACTCTTAACGCCCATTATCTCACTGTCCAGTTAAATGTCCTTTATAATGGTTTTGATATAATGCTGTTTTTTTTTTTAATATTTTATAACCGTCGTTGAACAGTCGACCCAATTTGTCGGCCCAACAATACCGGCTTTGGGGTTGTAATTCGGGAGCGATCTGTACTGTAAACATCTGCTAACATCTCCCTCAGCTTAGAATAGTTGAACACTTTGGACAATTCAAAGTTCCTTGAATACTTCCATCTGAGTGTGCTAACATTCTAAGCGGCTGATTATTCCGTCAAAAATCCTCCACGTGCGTCCTTTCTGTAATAATTATTTGGTTATGGTACCGAGAGACTTACAGAAAGCTTGTGAATAATTTCACCATTCCTTACATACCCTTTGCTTATACTCTTATTCTTGTGACGTATCATCGGCTTCATCTAGTGGCATACTGCTTGCGTATTGTTCTTGAAGATGTGTGTGATAATTCTATAGCTGACATTTTTACTTTAGTTTCATTTAACATATTTATTGTTAAATTATCATTCATTATGTTCTTAAAATATTCTTATGATTTTAAGGACACGGCTGAAATATTCAGTTTAATCTTATTTAGTTTAATTTCTTTTTTATAGTTTATCACTTCTTTTTATATATTCTAATATGCTCACTTGCACTTATAACTTATATTCATTACGCTTAGCTATGCCCATTCATCGAAAAGTAGTGATTTTTAAATAAAAAAAGCTCTTTAACTAATTGTCATTTTAAACTGTTTTCAGACTTAAATATATGAAAAAATTTCAGTAAATTTTCTTCTGCTTTGACATAGCTTTTGCCCAGTAAATAGAAGAAAATATACTCAATAAAAAACATGTTTTAAATTCCCGAACTGAACCAAGAAAAGTGTAAGAATTTTTCCTTTTTTTTTGTGATATCCAAGCAACTTTTCAAGCTATTATAAAAGAAACTGCTCTATTGTGACATACTGAATCGTTTTTCTTTATTAGTGTTTTTTCTACAAAAAATACTGAAATGAAATGTAAATTTTTTTATTTTCATAGGTCTTAACTGGGATGTATAAAAAAATATATTTAGTTTTCTTGTATATCACCGAAATAATAATAATTGAGGGTAAATATAATAATAGAGAGTATTACTATAAAGAATATTCCGAATGAAAGAAATTATTTTCTAGATCATAAGTTTAATTTCACCATTTTATCTCAAATTGCTTTTTTACGAATAAATTCTGAAAAGTACAAATTAGTGAAATAAATTATCATTATTTAATTACTCATTTAATGAAATTTTTGGGCAAAATTTTTCAAGAATCACTAAAAAATTTAAGAATTCTAGAAAAGATTTCGTTCACTGGGAAATTTGTAAGTAAAAAAAGATAGAAAGTCAAAAATGAAAAAAAAAAGAGAAAAAAGAGAAAACTCTAATTAAAAATTATTTTTAGGAGCAAACAAATGCTTTTTACTGTGTACATTCAGATCTTCTCACTTTTGTTCAATATCTATTGAAAGGGATTAGTTTTACTACTTTCTTTGCACTTACTAAGCAATAAAAATTATTTCAGTTAGAAACAAAGGGCATATTTGTGAATATATTTGGCTATTTAAATTAACGGAATTTGAAATTGGATATTTCTAAAACTCATAATTTGAAATGATCATGTACTGAATAATACGTGTTTAAATTAACAAAGTAAAAATTAACAATTAATAAATTACCCCATTCAGAGTATAGCTCAAATTTACGTTTCTAATTTTCTTAATCACATACTCATGTGAGTAAGGTTTCATTATATTGTTATGTCCTTTATATCTATAGTTAAATGTTTCTGATTCAAAATATTTAGACAAGAACCTTGCAAACTAGCCTGAAAAATGTGGCTATTGATCACAATAGAAGGGAAGCAATTGGATAAATCCCTTCCCTTCATTTGGAGAATTGGTAAATTGAAAAAGAAAGAAATTGGTTTTTGTGTTTCTAATCAATTTTTATTTTAAATTAAACTTTATAATGAAACATTTTTCTTTCATATTAACTAGTTTTTATCTTTCGTTTTTCTAAAAATAAAAATTTTTAAAAAAGTTTTTATTTCATTTTTTTTTCATTTTTTAATTTCATTTCATTTTCAAAAATTTCCTTTTTTTTCTCAAAAAAATTAAGCTTATTTTTTTGAAAAGGTCTTGTCTTTTGCTGTTTTAATCATGCCGCTAATTATTCTGATAATTTTTGAGTAGTCTTCAGGTAAATTTTTACTGGAAAAGTGGGCAATAGAGTTGGAAATCACTGCTCTGACTCATCAATGAGTGAAATTGTTTCTACTAGCCCTTTTCACAGTATTTTTTTTTTCTAACTACGGTAACTTTTGTTTAAAATGAAGACTCTCAAAATCAAATTAAAAGTTTATTTAAAATTATCTACATTGTTAGAATTTCCTTTCCAAAATTAAGGTAAAACAGCCTACAGCTATTTGTCTATCCAATTTCTAACTTTACGCATTTTTTTAACTTTACGCTTTTGAAACTATTTACAACTAGTATGGCTAAAAAACTAAGCGGTTTTTTAATCATTTACATTTAGCATGGTTCAAAATCGTAAAAAAGAAAGCTAACTGGACAATGGAACTAGGCTGTACGTTACGAAATGGGCATTGGAGCTAAGTTGTGGTTGAGTTGTTTTTTTATCAAATGAGCTGTGGAATATGATTTAATTAGTTTATCTATTAGTTTCACCTATCATAAGAGATGGGAAATACTAGACTTTTTTGTGTTAAGCAGCTTTATGTCACTGCCATCTGTGCGTGAATGAGAGCATCTTATCCTAATAGTCCAGATGCACAAATTGGGTAGTGCATGACACTGGAAACTCTTCTTGTGGTGTCAACGGTAGGTTTCAAGCACCCGTTCTGTCCTTAATGAGATTGACATATTATAGTCTTCTCGGCTGTTATATGTACCCACCTTCAAGGAACTGAGTAGCTTCATTAGGTGCACCTAGTTGATACGATACAATTTTGGTTGATTAACCGTATTAGGTAAAGCATTTAGTAAATGTTTTTTTAATGACAGTTAACAGTTTGAATACCATCTTATTTAAGGTTATTTGGCTGTTTTGTTTAAATGTGGTAAAGTATCAGTAAAATAAATTTTTATTGAAACATTTATCCCGAAAACTTTCTAACAGCGTAGTTGAATGTTTTGTAAAAATCTCGGTAACCAGATAACTGATGTGCATAATTTGTTTAATTTTTCATAAAATCACTTTCTTGACATTGTTTATTATTTTCTGAAGCCATTCAGTTAGAAAGAAAATAATCAGTAGGAAGAAGCATAAATGTGTAGAAAAAACAGTAATTTGTTTGTTAAGATATTTATTAAAACGGAATGCTATAAAGAGATTTTGTGTGGAAATTCGTTTTAAAACCGAAATCGTAAAACTTAAATTTTAATGAAAAGATTCCCCCAGAGAAATATTCTCCAAGAGAGTATGAAAGGAAATACGGATATATTATGTTTAAGAGTTTCTAGCATTCATTTCAAAGATATATTACTATTCATCAAAAACTTCAAATCCGAGGAATGGGAGAGATTATATGAAGATTCGCTTTCATTTGCTCATAATATTTCCTCAGAGTTTTAACTACAGATCTCTAGTGATATAGTACCTACTTTATTGCTCGGAAAAATCTCAGTGCATCATCCAGCTATCTTTTCTAACTGTCATGAATCTGGTAAGTTAAATCCTTGCTGAAATTTCCATATGTGTTTTAATAAAATATAGTTTCAAAGTGTACGGATTATAATATCAAAACTGGAAAAATACTTTTATTCAGTTTCCATGCTTATAGCATAATTTCTATGCAATATTAATCTCCGTTGCAAGTTAAGAAAATACCATTGCGGTATAGGATTTAAGTAATCGTCAACGACTGCATATTATTCTATTTTATTTAGCTATCAAATTATATAATTGTGCTTTCAAAACAATATAAAAGCTATAAAAAATTAAATTGAACCGACAGAAATTTATTTCGTGGTACCTTTTACGATATATATCATAGAATTATTTAAAAGGGTTATAGTTTCATAGTCTTACTGGAATCTTAGAATTGGTGACAGATTTCGATAAATAAGGAGAACATTCGTTCTTGAAAAAGAAACAACTACATGACGTTGCACGAGCATTGGATTTCAATGAACCACTAAAAATGGTGCTGACATACCCTTAACAAATTAAATGCGAGATAAAGAATTTTTGCATTTGTTTCGCTGTAGAAGAAAATCGTCTGTATATAAAGAACAATATAGTGTTATTCCTTCATCAGTTTCTTTAAAAGCGAACAGGTAAGTGTACAGTTGTTACGATTTGTAGATACCATTTTTATTAATTCGTATTACTTGTTAATTGATTATCGTATTACTTGTGAATTGGGAGCTTTGCGTCCATTTAGCGTGCAGGATTTTTTCTTAACTTGCAACAGAGTATAAAACGTGTATCTCTACTCAATAATTCCAATATATAGCTTTTGATGTACTTTATGATACTATTATACTCCCTTACACTCTCAGAAATAAAACTCTCACTTTTGACAATTCAGCAATCCTTGAGCTATATTTCGTTGATTTTGAGAATTATTTCGTCTTGAAATCACATGATTTTTGATCAAACTAGAACTCTCAAGTATATGAGGAAAATGTTTCCTCAACTAGAAAGCTCAGCATAGTGCAAAGTATAGTAGTTTATACTATTATTAAATCTCATACTATCAAGTTATACAAAAAATATTTGAAATTTAAAAAAAAAGTCTCCTTAGTAAATATTATTAAGGAAAGAAATCACTGTTTTAGATTATATCATGTAGACTATTAACATTGTATTCGAGCAAAGGTTATCGTTACAAAAATGTTTTTAATATTTTAAGACTTTTTAATCTTTCGGCTTGAAACAGTTGATGGTATTTTCTGGAAGATTTTGCTTTTAGTTTAAAAAAATTTAACATACTTTAAATATTTAAATAATTTACTGATTAAAATTATTTATTACATTAGTTAAGTAAGCAAGAATTTACCTGACTTTCTTCCCTTTTAAGAAACCCTTATTATAAATTTTTAAATAAAGTAATGTAGTAAGTGTTAAAAAATGCATATAAATTAAATTAAAAAGTTACTATTTATGCAATTAAATAAGAAGAGTGTGCAGAAAAAAAGGACCACCCTGAATAACTTTTGTTCTAATAATCGGATTTTCCTATTCTAAGACTCAATCTTAATGGCTGGAGAGGGTGACGTCAAATATGCTATTTAATAAGTGCAGACAATATTAAAGAGAAGTTACGAAATCAGGCACAAAAACATACTTTATTTGAATAAACATGCCTTTTTCTCAACGAATAAAGATTTCTGACCTCCAAAATATAGGGAGGAGCCGCAATCTGGTAAATATGGCCCCAATAGTTTGGTCAGGAGAGCGCTCCAAAGTTTGGATCCACTTAATATTAATTTCACTTTTTGTGTATTTTGCTATATCTCGAGAACTCTTTAAGTGAATTGAAAAATTTTTACACACAATTATAAAATTCGTTTATCCAAAGATAATTCCATGTAAAAAATAACTTTTCGAAAACTTTTTATTATTTTATTTAATAACGGTCGAAAAAAATTGAATTGTTCAAAGTATACAATTTTTGCATAATTTTAAGGAATGTAATTTTATGTGGCATAATACAAAATTTGAGCCAAATTTGTTGAACAGTTCCTGAGAAATCGAATTTCAAGTTTCTGACTTTTTTGAAATTCAATTTCTCAGGAACTATTCGATCGAATTGGCTCAAATTTTGTATTTCGCCACATAAAATTACGTTCTTTAAAATGATGCAAAAATGTATGTTTTACAATTCAAATTTTTTCGACTATTCTTAAATTCGCTTAAAAAAAAGTATATAGTGAAATACGCATAAAGTAAAATTAACATTAAGAGGTTCAAACTTGGAAGCGCTTACCTGACCAAATTATTGGGATCATATTTCCCAGATTGCGACTACCCTATATTTCGGGAGTCAGAAATCTGAACATGCCGAAAAAAAGGCATGTTTATTCAGAGAAAGTAGGTTCTTGTGTCTGATTTCGTAACTTAAAATATTGTCTGCACTCATTAATTTGCATATTTGAAATTAAATTCTCGAGCCTTTAGAACCGCAAAATCTAATCTTATTCAGGGTTAAATCAAAATCAAAAGTTATTCAGAGTAATCCCTTTTTTTTCTTTTTGAAGCACTGTATATTGTTTTTGTGCTTCAAAATTTATAAGTTGAAAAAAAACTTTAAGAAAAGGAACACTTTTTGTAGAACATGAAAAACTTAAACAAAAAAGTGCATGTTTTGAAATAAATTATTTAATTTTGTTTTTCGGTTATCAATTCGCTTAGAACCTATAATATTTTTAAAGATAATTTGCTATTTTGCTTCTGCTCACTTTAGATAGCGATTGTCCAACATAAATTTTTCTGACAGTTTAATTATCTTTAACATTTGATTACAAACAAGCACGAAATCTAAAATAATGTCTTCTTATTCATTCGAAAGTTTTATTTTAGTATAAGAACATTTATTAAACTCAACTATCGATTTACTTGAAAGTGGTTTCTAAGTATAGCTACTAATATCTAGGTTCTAGCTCTTAGAAGGATATGCTTTAAAAAATACACACAGCTTTATTTTATCTGTTTGAAATATTCAAGAATAAGGATGACAACAACTTATAAGTTAATTTTCAATTTCAGTTATCTATTTACCTGAAACTTTTTTTTAATATCTAGGTTTTTTTAATATCTATACTCTTTAAAAGAAATAAGCACATTTTTAATCAATTTTGTATTTAAAATACTGAATAATAAAACTATCAACATCATTATAATGCAATTATCAATTTCAGCTATTAATTTTCTTAAAGTGAATATGAATTTTACTAGGTTCTAAATCATAGAAAGATAAGCTTTAAAATATACACACATTTTTATTTTATCTGTTTAGAATATTCAAGAATAAGATTGTCAACAACTAATAATGTAATTTTCCATTTTAATTTTCAATATGCCTGAATGCAGTCTTTAAGATTTAACTACTGATATGAAATACAGATCTACTAAAGCATAAAAATATAAAATTAAAATAAAATGTAACGCAAAACACTTTTAATATAAGTTAGAAAATCTATAGTTAAATAAAACAGCACAATAACCAATTTCCTTACATATTGTTTTCATTTAAAAAATAAAGATAAAAACGAAAGCCCAAAACTGAAATTAATTAAAAGAAGAAACATTAGAGTGAATTAATGAAAATTGTTTAAAATAAAACTCATATAGAAATTAATTTCAAGGAAATTTCAGTTTCAAGGGAAGAACAAAATTATACTACAGTTAGAGATAAAAAATATGATAGTCTGAGGTACTTTTCAATTATAACTGTTTGAAATAAATCTTTCAAAATCTCTTGGCAAAATAATAAGGATAATATTTTAGATTTTCAGAATTATAATTTAAACAGAAGTAAAATTAGTCCATGAGTTCTTTTCTTTTTAAGCATACATAAAACATAAGTAAACACCAAATCAAAATAATTTTAATAGAATACATCTATCTTATTGAGAAAAAAATTATAAAGCTTATTTTTCTTGCAGTCAAACATAATAATTAATTTTAATTTTATATGACGGAAAAGCATTAGCTATAGCAGCAGAAACGATATTTTCGATTTTACTTTTTAACTATGTATTTTTAAAATGTTAAAAATAAAAAAAGAATGGTATAGAAAGTTAAATAGTAAAACGAAAACGTACATTTGAAAAAAATTCATTTTTATTATAATAGTTTTTATTACCTTCTTTTTTTCTTCTTTTCTAAAGAGTTGGGCAAAGATTTAAGTTGATTTAATCATTTTGATCTAAATTCAAATTACTCATACCTCAACTTGAGACTTGAATTGAAAAAGATTTTTCTCCTTTTTTCATCGATATTTTTCTTTTTCCAATTTCGTAGAAGTGTTTTCGTCAGGAGCTTCCGAGTATAAACTAAACTATGTTTGTTAGGTGTTTGTTACAGGAAACTGTGTTCTTTTTGTTTTATTATAACTTGTTTATTTTTAATCAGCTTAACCAATCATTTAAACCAAGTTGTTTTACACAATGCTGAAAATATTTTTTAAAATATGTTCTTTATGAAAAGTTACTTCCGTTTAATTTTAGAATTTAATTTTGCAACAAGCGACGAACTTTGTTGTTTGTATGTAGTACATTTAAAAATTACAACTATCTGGATTTTTGAATACTTTACTAACTCAATATTTTCAAATAATTTTTCAAAGAAAACTTGATTTTTAAATTATTTCAAAAAACTAAGGGTCAAGTTGGTTTTTATATAAAACTGAGCAAAACCGAACAAACGACAGACGCATAACTGCTATTTGTTATACCAAACTGGAGAATTTTGAAACATTTTGCTCAACTATTCTGCGATAACATTTTTAAAGCTTACAAATAATAATGGGTTTACACGAACAAAAAATTGCTGGTAAAATTTCCCCGTTGCTGCTGTTGTTGTTTCTAATGTTACTTGCAATCCAACAAGCCTGCTTGGTTAAACCAAGCGTATTTAATGCAGAGGGTGCATTTCTTATTTTCAGTGGCGCCATCTACGATCAAGAACATAACTTCAGCCCCGCCATACACACACATTAGAACCCGTTTACATGCGGACCCATTTCATACATCCATTCATTCACCCACGGATCGGATCGTAATTTTGACCTGAACCAGAGAACGATCAATCTCCAATTCAGTTCCCTCAAAGGTATTATTTGTTATGGGGACATGGAGGACTTCGTGATCACACAGATTTAACGTGCAGCAGTCATCATTTACTGCACGGGGAGTCCTCGGCTGGCAGGGATCGGACCCACGACCTGTTAGACATGGGTCCAACGCCCTACCAACCAGGCTCAAAATTTCCTCGCTATATGGTAGTGACATTTCGAGGGAAAAAAACATATTTCTGCATAACAACACCGAAATACGAAATATACTGTATTTAAGCCAATTATTTGGTAATTTTTCCGTTCATGGTTTACCGGAATTTACGGTTTAACGGAAATTTATGTTTTCAATTACAGTTCTTATAACCATATATTTAGTAAAAAATAGAAAACTGAAAAGTAAATTTAAACGAACAAATGGTTTTTATGCTATGCTCTAAGGTGACATAAAAAAATTACCAAATTTTATCAGATATTATAAAACTGCTTTATTGATAATTTTTCATAAATCATTACCAAAGCGCTTCCAAAAAAACCTTACAGAGCTTTTAAATATTCCCACAGAGCCAGAAACATGGTAAATTTTACCATTTTCGGGTAGTTTTGACCATACTTTTTTTCTCAGTGTAGTTTAGGCTCTTTTGCTGATTTTTGTGAAAAAATATGCCTAAGCTTTCTGACAAATAATTCAATAAATTAGCATTAATATTTTAAATATACAATAAAATAATTTTCAACGTTATAAAATTTATTTAAATACTCATATATATTATTAACTTAAGTGTAACTTCGGTCAACTTGACAACTTAGCCTAACTTTTTAGTTTTAAACATAGAATGTATCATTAAAACACTTTTTATCAGTTTAAAATGATCTATAATGATCGATAATTATTAAAAATCTTTATAAAGGAAACAAATACATTTTTAAAGTGTATCTTCATAAATTTACAAATCTGGTATTTTGAAGACATACAATTGGGATTGGAAGCTATTATTTTGGGTCACCAATAAGAAGCTGTAACTGCTGAACACACTATTACCAGGAGATTAAAGACTTAGACCAGTCGAAATTAATTGAGAGACATAGCATTGGACTAGTGATGTAAATGCTGATGCTCTATTTGATGGCGTTTATTGCAGAATCCCTTACTATACAAGATTGGATTGCTCTACAGTTAAGGTACAATACATTCTATTCTATTTTAACACGTAACAGTAATAATTGAGTGACGTATCTAACATCTTTCTGAATCTATTTCACGGTTATTATTTTTGTTACCCACTTTTTATACTTGTTCCCCAAATTTCGAATTCGGTCTTCACCCTTTAATACCATCACCTCTTACAACGACCCTTTCATTATAGCGGCCAATGCATCACTATCCCGTTTCTATTCTACGAATGCAATGCTATTTTAATGTCCATTCGAAGGTCTACATTAAACCAGCTATCTCAGTAAAACGACCGAATTTAGTCATTTGATTAAGAAAAAGTTTCGAATTAATTATTTAAATACTATTTCGTTTGGTGTTATCACATAATAAATGTAAAACACCTTGAATCCCATTTGAATCAAGGAAGTGTGACACAAACTCCTAAATTCTTATCCAAAGTAATCGTAGTTTATGATATTATTCACTATCTGTGCAACTTTCTTCTCAATGGATACAATAAATTTATCAGTCATACTTTTCATGTTTGAAAATACTCTTTTTGTGATTTATTTTCGAGTCAAAACATGTAGCCTTTGCAGTTATCTGGAAGTATGTTATTTATGTTGTGGTTTTAAGAAGGCAACTGCACACGGCTCATCGAGTAAAAACTATTTAACTGAAAACATTACTATGCTGGAACTTTTAAAATTCTTTTTATTTATTTTATATTCTCCAATTGTTCATATCTATAAGATCAATGGATTTCAACAATATTATTTTTATGAATAAAGTTATGGAACCTGAAATAAAGCCACAAGAACAAAGCAAGAGGCTTACGTTTGGGATGAACCAGTCACTATAAATAAATAATCTAGAGAGGTCCTTAGACTTCATAACTTTAAGAATACATTCTGCAGAGGACAAGTTTTTACAATGCTTCGAACATCTATTTAACTCGGACATTAAAGAAATATTTTACAATTCTATATTAGAATTTTTTCTAGAGGAATAATTTTCTCGTTATAATGGATACAAGTATCCTTTTCAAATGTCGCTGGGGAAACTAGAAAATACTGATACAGTAAAAAATTCTGATACAATTACAATGCTATATGGTAATTACATTTCTTTTAAGAAAAACTAAAAAAAAAAAAAAAAAAAAAAAAAAAAAAAAAAAAAAAAAAAAGCAAAAACGTAGTTCTAGTAATAGAAACAGGAATATACGATTTTTCAACCATTCGTTTAGTAATTTTTTTTATTCATATGGTAACGATTTGCCGGAAATTCTGGTTTCTTGTTACCAAACATTGAGTAAAATAATGCAAAACTGAAAGGTAAATTATTTTCAATAAATAATTTTTATTCCATGCCTAAAGGAAAGGTATTATGATAAAATTGCCAAATTTTATTACATATCATAAAACCATATGTATTTGTTAATTTCACCAAAATCCTTTCCAAAGCAATACGATAAAAATTACCGAGCTTTTTGGTGTTCTTCTAGAGCCAGAAGTATGGTAAATTTTATTATATTCTGGCAGTTTTGACCTTACTTTTTTCTCTGTCTACGAAGGGGATATCCCTCTCGGTTAAGTACCTCATCAGCTTTTCAAAAGCACTGCACACTGATTACAGTTCTAAATATAATTATTCACGTTCTTAGTAAATAATGGTTGACATAATTATCGTATTTTGCAAAATAAACATTTGTGCAGCCACTTTTTTTTTATTTTTTGAAAAAAAAAGACCGCACGTTTTAAGGAAAGCTAGATACAAATGGGTTTATAGCGCATAACAGTAATGAAAATAAATGAAACAATTCTGAGAAGCAATACATTTGATTAATATAAAAGAAAAGGGAGTTTTTTGCCTTTAGAGTTTTATAGAAGTTAGCATTTAAAAAAAAAACTTTTGTTAAAGTAAAATACTGTTTTAAAACTTTTTAAGAATAAGATTTTTTGAAAATTTATGAGAAAATTTTTTTAAATTTGTACTTTGAAAACAGAAGGCAACAATCTTTCATCAACAGTAGCCGAACCTACCTTTTTAACTCATTTGCTTGAGTAGCGTAAATCAATACCCACTTCATATGAACAAATAAATAATATATGTTTTTTGTACCACTTTTTCTGGCGTTGCATTACTAGGTTAAACTAATAACGACATTATGTATGCATAACACTAGAAAAATATTATACAATTGAATGAACAATAGTAAAAAAAATTATAAATATTAATTATAAACTATGAATATAAACCAAACTACCACTTTTTCCTCTAGGTATTTTTCAAACATGGACCACATTTTGTGGCTGAGCATGGGCATTAAATGGTTAAACTAGTAACGAAACTATGTACATAACACTAGAGAAGTATAATACAATTGAATGCGTGAAAAGAACTGTAAATATAAATGAGGCTGAAAATTGATGGTGTGATAGGAGGAATCATTCGTGAACAGGCTTTTTTTGGATTAAACTGGAAATATTTCAACTAAAAAGATATTTCTTGTTTATTATTAACTTTTTTAATTCAAATGAGATTGCTAATCAATCACAGTATGCTTAATCAAACAGTAATACATAGCTATATGATTCCAGTATTTTTATTTTTGATTAGTCAGTTACTTCATGAACATTAAACAAATACAATTTTTACACAGCATCAATGAATAGGAAAATGTTAGTGAAATAATAAGTTTATTAGTTTTAAAATCGTGAATTATGTAAAAAATTTTGAGCGTTCGCGGATAGAAAGAAGTTTAAGAAAGTATTGTTTTAATAGGGTGATTCGATTTTTTCGTCTTCTATGTTTTACGATGGCTAGTGATCGGAAGGCGTGATTGCTGGCAAGAAATTAACTTACAAAAATTAAAGTTTATACTATAATTTCTCACAAATGCCTTGACATGTTGGCAAAATACAGGCTTCTTGACATTTCTAATGCGATTGTTTTTTTTTTCTTTTTTGTAAAATGTAATCAATTTGAAGTAAGTTTTGTGTAATTCTAATATTTAAATTAAATGAATTAAATATGTGAGTATTATTTTATTTGTATTTTTCTTTACTTACAGATGGTCTCAAGGCCTATTATTTCATCAAGGATTGGTAGATTGTATTAGAGCAAGCCTGATGATACCTTTAGGAATAAGTGTTTTGATGTGTCAGCGCATGCCTAAATGTTCGATAGTTGAAACTGCATTCCTTCTCCTAGTTACAGTATCAACTGTCAACATACTGACATCAGTTATTAATGATGCTCCTCTCTTACCAGAACAAAATGAAGTATCTGATGGACCCGAAGGAGGTTATACATTAAATTCAGAAAACAATCATGTAGTTCTTGATAGTCCTCAATGTATTGTCTTTGGTTTATTTATTATATGGTTTGCTAGTTTTACAATTAACCTTGGACCAACTTTTTTGAGTGGAGCTTTATCTTCAGGAAGAGATGGTGTTGCTACTATTGATGCATGTCCAATGGTATACGCTCCTGTTAGACATTACGTGCTTAATATACTTTGGGTTACCGTTAATGTAATGTGCATCATTTTAACGGGCATACATCTGCGAAAATTATACAGGGACTTAACTAAATCGAACTTAGAAGCGCTGCGCATCGCTGGTTTAGTTACTACTATGATATCAGTTAGGTCTGAAAGGGACTTATGTGAATCTCAGCAAATTCAAAGCTACATAAGTAGACTAGAAAAAGAAGGTGTACGAAGGGTTAAAATGTTTGTCGTTCTTCTAGTAGCTTATCTTTTATTTTGGGGCCCTCTATTTATTGTAATACTGATACAACCCGGTATTAATGGACCTTCTTCATCCTATGAAATGTCTTTACACGTTGCATTTGCCCATACATTTGTCAATCCTACTTTACTGCTAGTTCTTCATAAGGAGCTAAGACATGCTTCCGCTTCTGTAAGTTGTTGTCATACTTGGTGTGAGCAAGAGGATTCAGAACCACCTTATGAACCAAGTCCAGCTAGCAGACTAAACAGAAGTTACATGTGAGTATGCCACATTTTATACAGAAATAAGTTGCATTTTAATCGGAAAAATTACTTTAGGAAACAGGTAAGATCATTTAATTCATGATTCATAAAAGTTTCAAAAATAATCATTAATATTGTACAGTTTAGCTGCAACCCAGAACCCAGTTATTTCAACATCCTTTTCCTGTATAGACTGTATCATTAGTATAGAATGCAAAAGAAAGTAATTTTTAATGGTTCAAGTTATTTTAAACCTGTTTAAGAAAAATCTTTTATAGCTGAACTTATCTTTGAACTTAAATGAATCTTTTATAGCTTGAAATCAGTATTTGTACTGGATTACATGCGTTGATTATATCAAAACTAGAGCAAATTTTAATGTAATTTTTTTTATTTTCTCGCAACCGAATTATTTTATACTTTATATTATTGTTGCACATTATCGTATCTGATTTGTATTTAACCCACTGACGGTTCTTCACGTAAAAATTCGTATTTTAACCCGCAGTCTTCTCCGCATAACAAAAACCATGCTGTTAGATAGAGAAAAAGAGTATTGGGAAAAAACTTGCCCATTTGCTATACCGCCCGTGGGTTATTTATCAAAGCTCAATTAATGACTTTATATTACCTTAATTAGGCTGCATTTTCGAATGTGACTGATCATTTTATTACTTTATTGTGCAAAAATTGGTCTGAAAATTCCATCAAGTTTTGATAATACTAACAGTGTTTCAACATTATATGGCTTTGTAGTGTTTTAACATCATATAGAAATATTTAATTTATGGTTTAAAAATAGTCATTAATATTGTACATAACAGTGTAGCTGAAACAAAAGAACCCAGTTATTTTGACATCCTTTTCCTATACATCATTCCTATACATCATTAATATAGATTGTAAAAGAAATGGTTCAAGTCATTTTCAAGTTTCTAAATCTGGGCTAGAGAAATCTTTCATGACTAAACTCTTAAAATCATTATTTGTACTGGATTACATGCGTTAATAATATCAAAACTAATACAAATTTTAATATAACATTTTTATTTTCTCGCGATCGAATTTTTTATACTCTATATTATTTTCGTATTGTGTTGAACTCAATTGTCTGATTTGTATTTAATTACTAATTAAAGCTCAATTAACGATTATCTTAATTAGGCCGCATTTCCGAATCTGACTGATTACTTTATTGAGCAAACATTGTTCGGAAAATTCCATCAATTTTTGATTATACTAATAGTATTTTCACATTATGACCTCATTTCTCCCACATCACAAATAAATTTTTTATTAGAGCAGAGTAACATCTGTGCCTGTCTTGCTTTTAAAGAAAAATCTAGCTGATTCATTTGAGTTTTAAATGTGTTTTTTGAGTTTTTATTGAAAGTAGAGCGAAAATGAATGTAAGTTCAAAAAATATGTTATTGAATGTTTTAAAAACTTTTTATTCGTATTGAATTTAGTGAATTGTAATCATCCTGCAATTTGATGGATGGTAAAAATATTTGAAGTTTATTTACAAACTTATTCATTCTTTTTATAAATAAAATGTTTTTTTCAAACCTAAATGACATTTTTTTCTTTCATCTAATGTCTTTCCGGTGTATAATTTAAGTGCATTTTATGAAAAGTTTTTTTTTTCATTCCGGAAAAATTAGTTAATTTTTATTTATTTTAAGATAATTTATTTTACATTTATTTCTTACGTTTATGAAATAAGTTTGACGGTGATTAATGTTTGTTATTAGCATTCATTTAGTTTTTCTTAATTCTTTTATTCCCTTATAGGATTCGTATTATTTAGATCTCTTATTTTCTTATAGATATAATAGTCTTCAATGCTTTCCTCTGAGAAATTATATTTACTGTCTATATAGTTACATAGTTGTTCAAATCTATACTCTGCAAGAGAGTTTTAGTAGATCTTAAAGCTAAGTTAAAATTATATGAATTAAATATACTGCAAATGAAGGAAATTCTTCTCCTTAAAAACATAAGTTTAAAACATTTAATGTTCAGTCATTCTCTTTGGTTAAAATTGCCTCTATCACAGGGTAAAAATTATAAAGTTCGTTTAAAGTCATTGTTCCCTAGAAGTGAATTACTTAAATTAAAATGCTTAATGATAAACGAATCTAACGTGAAAACAAATATTGCATTAAAAAAGGCCTATTTTCTCTTGTTACAGATATACAGTCCCTGGCCAACTTATTAGACGCACTATGAGATTCTATTTAAAAATCTTAATTATCAGGTGATGCTATATAGCTTTATTGTTTTTAAGCAACTGAAACCGGTTTGTACTTGTTTACCATCGTGCCTCATTTGGTTAAATTCGACGATATATAAGGATTGGATAAATTAGACGATCTATTGTATAAATTAGAATATTTCTTATATCAGATATTGTATTAATGTATTATAATAATTAGACCAAATTATTAGACATACTGTAATTTTTTAATAATTACGAATTTATATGCAATACTTTTATATTTGAACATAAATGCAATGGGTTTTTATTCAGGAGGCCTTTTATATACTTCCTATTTGCATTTATTTTTAACGTATTGCATCGCATTGTTAAACAATTGATACAAGAGCGTAAATAAGTGCAAGCCGGTTACAGTCGAGTAAAAGCAATAAAGCTGTATAGTATCACCTGATAATTAAGATTTTACATAGAATCTTATAGAGCGTCTAAAAATTTGGCCAGGTAGTGTATTTACATTTATTAAATTAATTATGTTATTATATTGTTTTACATTATTATTATATTTATATACAATAGCTTAGATACAATGGTTAAGGAAAATTACTATACTAACTCTATATAAACAATCTTTCTTTTAGCAGCGAGTGTTTTGGAAGATTTTACATGGCAAAACTTTTGGCACAATCTGAATGATCATGCTTGAAGCTTTTAGTAACGGCTTCTTTTTTACCGATGCAAACTTTTCATCGACGAAACCAAAACTAGAGTAGGAAATTAAATCCTTCCTTTTTTTTTCAACGCCACTATGTATAAAAAGCATTCTTGCATAAATGTTGCAATCATATGGAATGATTTCAAAACTGCTGGTATAAAGTTAGAAAGAAGTTTTAAACTTCCTTAACTGTTTTTTTGTCTATCCAAATTTTGCATAGGTAAAACGAATACCATTTCTAAAAGTTTTAATCATGATCTTTTAAATTGTATCAACAGTTTTACTATGTAAAATCTTCCAAAAAAACTAACCGTTAACAGAAAGTTTGTTCACACAGAGTTAATACAGAAGTATTTCCATACCGATCTCTGTACATCCCGTCAAGTACCGTCAAGAAAAACTTCATTGACTCAGTGAAGCAAGAATTAAAGAAGTCGTTTTTAGGTGGGTGGTCAACTTTTCAAGGACTCCAAATTCGAGCCCGATTATTCCAAATTCGATTATTTGAAGCAGTGAAAAACAGGTTTGAGATGCTATTAAATGTCCCAAACAAATTAAGGCGCCCTTAACATATTATAATATATGTTTAATGAGCAAAGTAAACAGTGGAATACTTTAATATCTTATGATTTAGTGATTCGATTGTTAAGTAGTATGATACAATCTTCATGGATTCAGGGGCTTACCTAAAATATGCTGTTTTCTTGAAGCATATCATACCTTAAGTTACGAAATCAGATACAAGAATGTGCTAGCTTTTTTTAAAAATAAACAGGATTTTTTTCGACGGGTTTTGATTTTCGTGCCAAAAATGGTTAATCGGATGGTCAATCGGACTTATGGTTAATCGGATTAAGACACTACTGCGATTATTTTACCGTAATTTCAGCATGAAAATGCTAACAGTGTATATATATATATATATATATATATATATATATATATATATATATATATATATATATATATATATATATATATATATATATATATATATATATGTAAATAGAGAGACAAAATATAATTTTTATAATAAACTGAAATACTTTTTAAAACTCATAGCAATTGTCACGAATTATTTTCTAAATAGCCACTTTTTATTTTCTCAAAAATAGTGTTAGAAAGTAATTAATAAGGCATTTATGGCTAATTCTAAAATCTAATCTTTTTTTTTTCAAAATAAATTGCCTCTTTCACAAGTTTTTCAAATTTGTAATGGTGTCAAAAAAATCAAATTTGCTGTCAGTATTTTAGCATCAGATAAATCAAATTATTTATTCAAAAATATTCTACGTTCCCCCTATGCATTATCGTTCAAAAGACACAATAAAAAAAACTTTTATGTTATCCAAAAGTTAGTATTCTAAGCAAACTCTCAGAATAAGAAGTTAAAATAAAAATTTAAACTATTAAATAGAACGGATTTTATGCATTCAGGTTATGCTTAAGTAAGAATTGTTCGTTGGCTATAAATATTTCGAAGTAATTCTGTCTGAAAAATGACAAAAACAAATTACTCTTTATTGCAAATTTATACCACATTTTCTAAGGAAATCCTGAGAAGAAATTGTGGAAATAGTTGAGAATGCATCTCATTCATATGTATGAGATAAATGCTTTTAAGAAACCCCCACAAATGTATAAATCTCTGCTTGATAAGGAGAACCAATCGTTTACCTTCCAGTGTCACATGATAACAATCGATCAAACTGGTGCCGTCTTTACCAAATTGTTCAAGCTAATTTAATCAAGATATTAAAATAAAACAAAAATTGAAGATATTCCTCAGCAGAGAATCAAATGATTGCTTCAACAAATTAGCAGATTTTAAAAGAGAGAGTTGAACTTAAGTGTATATATATATATATATATATATATATATATATATATATATATATATATATATATATATATATATATATATATATATATATATATATATATATATATATATATATATATACATACACAATATATATATATATATATACATACATACACAATATATATATATATACATACACAAATTAACATGAAAAGAATAAAAAACTAAATGGTAGAGAAACAAGAATGGTAAAAGCAAATAGTCGTTGTCAAGACACATCTAATTGCCATAAATGCGATTAAATACAGTTGGTAGCCTTTCAAAGAGGGGAATTTAAGGAAGAATTAGCACTGACGAGCGATTTGCAGGTTAATCATCGATTATCCTTACATTTAAATTTATCATTGGAATTATTAGCAATTAGATTAAACTGAAGCAGGGTGCTAACCTGAATCAGCAGGGGACCAAAAAATTATATAAAAAAATATACAAAATTTGGAAGAAAAATATCTCTTTAACAAATAACCGCGTGCATAAGCAACAGGGGAAAATTTGTATCTAGGAGAAAGAAGCATAAAAACATAAAAAGAGTATTAATCGCGCAAATGCAGCATAAATTATTACCCTAAATAAACACAAATTAACATGAAAAACATGAATAAAATAAAAAACTAACTATATATAACTATATAATATATAACTATATATAACTATATATAACTATATATATAACTATATATATATATATATATATATAAATATATTCAAAGGAAAATTATAGACATATGAAAAAGGGGGGGGGAATAATAATGGAAAAAAAACAACAAACAACTGATTAAAGAAAAAAGAAGGATGAAATTTTTAAAAAAAAACCGAAAAATAAAAGATATAATCTTTTCATCAGCCCACACGATATTATATCCGCAAAAAAGAGATACTTTTTCCATGAGCAAATCCATTTCGGGCAATTCCGTGGTCAAAATTAGTTCCTGAAAAATTCCTTTACTAAAAAATTTCCTTTGTTAATTTTTATAATTTTTCCATGTGCAAACCCATTTCGGGCAAATCCGTGGGTAAAATTATTTACTAAAAATTTCTTTATTATTTTATAAAATTTTTCCATTTGCCAATCCATTTCGGGCAAATCCGTGGCTAAAATTATCTACTAAAATAATTTTTCTTTGTTAATTTTTATAATTTTTCCATGTGCAAATCCATTTTGGGCAAATCCATGGGTAAAATTATTTACCAAAAATTTCTTTATTAATTTTTCCATGTGCAAATCCATTTCGGGCAAATCCGTGTTAAAATTATCTACTAAAATTTTTTTTTGATAATTTATATAATTTTTCCATGTGCAAATCCATTTCGGGCAAATCCATGGCTGAAATTATTTGCAAAACAGGCAATTTATGTTCATCTTTTCTATTTTAAATTTTTTCTTAAATAAATATTTATTTTTTAAAATTATTTATGGTCAATTTTTCAAATTATCCAGTATAATATTACCTTGCGCACATCCATTTCGGGCCTATCCTTGTTAACTAACAAATCAATGCACAGCATAACAAATCACTTCAACAATGCAGTAAGAACGGCACTTTAAATTCCTCTAGTTACACTCAATTTGCGCATTTGTTTTCATATTTTGTAATCTAACAATCTTGTTGCGAAAATATTTTTAAATCATTCTTGAAAAATTTCCCGTTCATGTAAGTACATCTGATTTCGCTACTCGCTTTATAGATTTTGTTTTATACTGTTTTTTCTTTTTATTTTATTTTATCTTCTGTTTTTACGTGTTATTTTTACTTATTGTGTACTATTTTATTTGCTGTAATTTTCGTAAAAAAATTTTTTTTGAGTGCTCCTCACACTATTGTATTAATATATTTTGCTTTGGCTATATTGATACAATATCAAAAATCACTCTTTTTTGCGGATATAATCGTGTGGGCTGATGAAAAGATTATATCCTTTATTTTCCGGCCTTTTAAAGAAAATTTAATCCTTTTTTTCAATCAGTTTTTTTTTCTCATTATTATTCCCCCCCCCCCTTTTTTTCATATGTCTATAATTTTCCTTTGTTTTATCTTCATTTTGAACTTATCTAATGAGTTCTGTTTACTTGCAGTTTATGCGCAATAAATGAAACTTATTGTTTTTCTTAACTTTCTTCGTGTGTTCTTGTATTTATTTATTTTATTGTATATATATATATATATATATAGTATAGTAAATAAATACAAAAAAACAGGAAGAAAATTAAATTAAATCCATTTCGAGCAAATTCATTGCAAAAATTATGTGCAAAACAGGCAATTCATCCTTCTTTCTCTTTTTCTATTTTATATTTTTTTCCTTAAATAAATTTTTATTTTCTAAAATTATTAATTGTCAACTTCTTTAAATTATCCAGTATAATATTACCTTGCGCGCATCCATTTTTGGACCCATCCTTGGTATCTAACAAATCAAACGCACTTCAGTAATGCAGTAAGAACGCATTTTAATGCAAAACTCCTGTAGTTACGCTTTTAGCTCAATTTGCGCTTTTGTTTAAATATTTTGCAATGTGGCAATCTTGTTACAATAATGCTTCTCACACTATTGTATTAATATATTTTGCTTTGGCTATATTGATACAATATCAGAATGCTTTCTTTTTTGCGGATATAATCGTGTGGGCTGATGAAAAGATTATATTTTTTATTTTCCGGTTTTTTTTAAAAAATTTGCTCCTTTTTTTCTTCCTTTTTTATTAAAATTAGTTGTTTGTTATTTTTTTTCATTATTATTTCCCCCCCCCCTTTTTTTCATATGTCTATAACTTTCCTTTGTTTTATCTTCATTTTGAACTTATCTAATGAGTTCTGTTTACTTGCAGTTTATGCGCAATAAATGAAACTTATTGTTTTTCTTAACTTTCTTCGTGTGTTCTTGTATTTATTTATTTTATTGTATATAGATATATATATATATATATATATATATATATATATAGTATAGTAAATAAATACAAAAAAACAGGAAGAAAATTAAATTAAATCCATTTCGAGCAAATTCATTGCAAAAATTATGTGCAAAACAGGCAATTCATCCTTCTTTCTCTTTTTCTATTTTATATTTTTTTCCTTAAATAAATTTTTATTTTCTAAAATTATTAATTGTCAACTTCTTTAAATTATCCAGTATAATATTACCTTGCGCGCATCCATTTTTGGACCCATCCTTGGTATCTAACAAATCAAACGCACTTCAGTAATGCAGTAAGAACGCATTTTAATGCAAAACTCCTGTAGTTACGCTTTTAGCTCAATTTGCGCTTTTGTTTAAATATTTTGCAATGTGGCAATCTTGTTACAATAATGCTTCTCACACTATTGTATTAATATATTTTGCTTTGGCTATATTGATACAATATCAGAATGCTTTCTTTTTTGCGGATATAATCGTGTGGGCTGATGAAAAGATTATATTTTTTATTTTCCGGTTTTTTTTAAAAAATTTGCTCCTTTTTTTCTTCCTTTTTTATTAAAATTAGTTGTTTGTTATTTTTTTTCATTATTATTTCCCCCCCCCCTTTTTTTCATATGTCTATAACTTTCCTTTGTTTTATCTTCATTTTGAACTTATCTAATGAGTTCTGTTTACTTGCAGTTTATGCGCAATAAATGAAACTTATTGTTTTTCTTAACTTTCTTCGTGTGTTCTTGTATTTATATATATATATATATATATATATATATATATATATATATATATATATAGTATAGTAAATAAATACAAAAAAACAGGAAGAAAATTAAATTAAATCCATTTCGGGCAAATTCATTGCAAAAATTATGTGCAAAACAGGCAATTCATCCTTCTTTCTCTTTTTCTATTTTATATTTTTTTCCTTAAATAAATTTTTATTTTCTAAAATTATTAATTGTCAACTTCTTTAAATTATCCAGTATAATATTACCTTGCGCGCATCCATTTTTGGACCCATCCTTGGTATCTAACAAATCAAACGCACTTCAGTAATGCAGTAAGAACGCATTTTAATGCAAAACTCCTGTAGTTACGCTTTTAGCTCAATTTGCGCTTTTGTTTAAATATTTTGCAATATGGCAATCTTGTTACAATAATGCTTCTCACACTATTGTATTAATATATTTTGCTTTGGCTATATTGATACAATATCAGAATGCTTTCTTTTTTGCGGATATAATCGTGTGGGCTGATAAAAAGATTATATTTTTTATTTTCCTGTTTTTTTTAAAAAATTTCCTCCTTTTTTTCTTCCTTTTTTATTAAAATTAGTTGTTTGTTATTTTTTTTCATTATTATTTCCCCCCCCCTTTTTTTCATATGTCTATAACTTTCCTTTGTTTTATCTTCATTTTGAACTTATCTAATGAGTTCTGTTTACTTGCAGTTTATGCGCAATAAATGAAACTTATTGTTTTTCTTAACTTTCTTCGTGTGTTCTTGTATTTATTTATTTTATTGTATATATATATATATATATATATATAGTATAGTAAATAAATACAAAAAAACAGGAAGAAAATTAAATTAAATCCATTTCGGGCAAATTCATTGCAAAAATTATGTGCAAAACAGGCAATTCATCCTTCTTTCTCTTTTTCTATTTTATATTTTTTTCCTTAAATAAATTTTCATTTTCTAAAATTATTAATTGTCAACTTCTTTAAATTATCCAGTATAATATTACCTTGCGCGCATCCATTTTTGGACCCATCCTTGGTATCTAACAAATCAAACGCACTTCAGTAATGCAGTAAGAACGCATTTTAATGCAAAACTCCTGTAGTTACGCTTTTAGCTCAATTTGCGCTTTTGTTTAAATATTTTGCAATGTGGCAATCTTGTTACAATAATGCTTCTCACACTATTGTATTAATATATTTTGCTTTGGCTATATTGATACAATATCAGAATGCTTTCTTTTTTGCGGATATAATCGTGTGGGCTGATGAAAAGATTATATTTTTTATTTTCCGGTTTTTTTTAAAAAATTTCCTCCTTTTTTTCTTCCTTTTTTATTAAAATTAGTTGTTTGTTATTTTTTTTCATTATTATTTCCCCCCCCCCTTTTTTCATATGTCTATAACTTTCCTTTGTTTTATCTTCATTTTGAACTTATCTAATGAGTTCTGTTTACTTGCAGTTTATGCGCAATAAATGAAACTTATTGTTTTTCTTAACTTTCTTCGTGTGTTCTTGTATTTATTTATTTTATTGTATATATATATATATATATATATATATATATATATATATATATATATATATATATATATAGTATAGTAAATAAATACAAAAAAACAGGAAGAAAATTAAATTAAATCCATTTCGGGCAAATTCATTGCAAAAATTATGTGCAAAACAGGCAATTCATCCTTCTTTCTCTTTTTCTATTTTATATTTTTTTCCTTAAATAAATTTTTATTTTCTAAAATTATTAATTGTCAACTTCTTTAAATTATCCAGTATAATATTACCTTGCGCACATCCATTTTCGGGCCTATCCTTGGTAACTAACAAATCAAACGCTCTTCCGCAATGCAGTAAGAACGCATTTTAATACAAAACTCCTGTTGTTACGCTTTTAGCTCAATTTGCGCTTTTGTTTTAATTTTTTGCAATGTGGCAATCTTGTTACGAAAATATTTTAAATCATTCTTAAAAAATTTCCCGTTCATGTAAGTTCATTTGAATTCGCTACTCACTTTATAGTTTTCATTTCATGCTTTATTCTGTTTTTTATTTATATTTTATTTTCTGTTTTTACTTGATATTTTTACCTATTATGTTATATTTTATTTGTTGTAATATTTTCGTAAGATTTTTTGAGTGCTCCTCACACTATTGTATTGATATATTTTGCTTTGGCTATATTGATACAGTATTAGAAATCACTATTTTTTGCAGATGTAATCGTTTGAGCTGATGAAAAGATTATATCTTTTAGTTTCCGGATTTTTTAAAATTTTTTGTCCTATTTTTCGTATTTTTTTTCCTTTTCTTCCCGGTTCTTTGTTATTTTATTTTTATTATTATTTTTCTTTTCGCCCCTCTTTTTCTTTGTTCTGTAATTTTTCCCTTGTTTTCTCAATATTTTTAGCATATATATATATATATATATATATATATATATATATATATCTATATATATATATATATATATATATATATATATATATATATATATATATATATATATATATATATATATATATATATATATATATATATATATATATGTGTGTATATATATATATATATATATATATATATATATATATATATATATATATATATATATATATATATATATATATATATATATATATATATATATATATATATATATATATATATATATATATATATATATATATATATATATATATATATTGAAAATTGAATATATATGAAAATTGAAGGGAAAATGTATAAAATTTTAGAATTCCAAGTTGGGACAGCACCTATCATCCAATATCACAACTGAAGGAAATATTTTAGGATGAAATAAAATAAGTTATTACCCCTCAAAAGAACTAAACGAATCAACACATCAGGAGAAAACCAAAAATCATTAACAGGAAATAACATATTAAAAGACATACTATAGATCATCTTGTGAAAAGCTCTACAGGAATTAGCAACCCAACTATCAAAAATGAAAATTATCAGAAATAAATTAAAGTTTATGCATGAACTGCCCAAGAAAAGCAAAATAATGCTTTTCTTGGGGCAGTCGGTTGGGGCATATGGTTATTTGCTGTTATTTATCACCAACCACAGAAACTGCTCCCGCACTTGTTGCATGGTAATATCTCCCTGACGAAGCTCCTATGTATGTCAGTGCATCCACTTTAATTTCTTTTTTTCAAATATTTTTCCTTTTTGATAGTTAGGTTGCTATTTCTTGTTAAGATTTTTACAAGGCAATATCAATGTAATTTGGAATGTTATTTCGTGTTAATGGTTTTTGGTTTCCTCCTACTATGTTGATTCTTTTTATTTATATTTCCTACTCTTTATTCTTCTTCTATTTCCAGTGAACAATGCGTGGTTGTTATTAATATGTTTCAATATATTTTTATTGGTTTGTTTGTTTTTTGTTTGCTAATCAGCTTTTTATTTTTACAAATTATGCTCTGAATAGTTTTGAACAAATGTAAACCATGAGGTGAAAATAACAATAGTTTTAAATAAATGTAAGCCTATGCGAATAACAATCGGAAAAATAATAATTTCCAATCATACTCTTATTTTGCATAAAAATCTATGAGAAGTACACTACTGTTCTCTTAGAAGAAATTGACGAGTTCAATTGAGCTCTTTAAAAAAAATAATCAAACATCTTACTTTTTTTCTGATATAATTTCTAGTGAATAATGCGCGAATAATAACTGAAGTGAATAATAACTGAAATTCATTACATTTCTAGTGAATGTTTTAATAAATTATGCTCAGAATAGTTTTGAAAACATATAACTGGCTTGCGTTAAGGAGATACAATGTTACAAAAAAATAGCTACTAGCATATTCATAGAAATTTTGACTCTTTATAGGTGACTGATTTTCCTCATCGAACTAATTGTACTTGTATTTAATTTTTCCAACAGTTACGTTTCTTTATTATAAGTCTATTTTAGATAAATGTGATATGGAAAGTAATATTTAGATTAACATGTACGAAATTATAATCTTTCCAAAATTGACGATTTCAAGAATTATTTTGGACACACACGACGATAGGAACTATATTTTAATGTAAAAGTGTGGTTACTATACTTTTCAACTTACAGTGAACTATGCGGGAAAAGTAATATATATTAATGGCAATTCAATTATATACCATCTAAACTTTCATTTCATTCACTGTGACATCATAACTAGTTTTTAACATATTTTACTAAAATGCTTTTTCTCAACATAGAAAATGCTGCTTACCTAAACTTTTGAATAAAACAAACTTCTTAGAAGGAAACAAATTTTGATTCATTGCAATGGTGTTTAATTTGCTGCTCTAAAAATATAATTTATGCAATTTTTTGAGCTAAGTAAAAGTTAAATACCTATACTAAGCAGAACAAAAGTCATAGATTACATTTTATAGAGCGGCACATGAACTGTCATTACGATTAATAAAAATGGATTTCGATCCAATTAATTCTAGACCATCAAAATCATGATATTTTTGTTAATAATATTTTCGCCACATAGCTCTGGTGCAATATAAACTATAATTATTTTTACACAAGATATTGACTCTTCCAACTTTATGGCAGACGTTTTAAGCTTCAACTTGCTTGATATTCAGCAAAAAAACTATTTATAAATGATTATCCTCCTAATAATAATGTCATTGCAATTGCAAATATTCGATGTTTTTAAAAATACGTACTCTTAATGTCATTCGGAATATTACTGAATACTCATGATTTACATATTATTTTCTAATCTTAATTTCTGCAATAAATTGTAAACAAGGATGCAAACGACTTAGAACTAAATTCGGAATTGTAAATTACGCGAGTTTTTCGAAATCACAACTCATTTTAATAGACAGAGAAAAAAGTATGATTAAAACTACCAGAATATGGAAAGATATACCGTGTTCTTGGCTCTATAGTAACACCAAAAAAGCTCGGTAATATTTACTAAGGCGATTTCATAATGATTTGGGTAAAATAAACAATAAAATATGGCTTAGTAATATGTGATAAAATTTAGTAATTCCCCCGGCATAAAAAATCATTTATTTTGTTAAATTTACTTTTTAGTTTCGTATTTTTAACTAAATGTGTAGTAATAAGAATTATAATTTTGAATTTCCTGAATTTCAGGTAAACCGTTACCAAATGAGCGAAAAATTCCCGATTGGTTTAATAACCATATATTTTAAAAACTATATATTTATGCCATGTAACTATATATTTACTATGAATTAACTATATATTAATTAACCAAAATTATTGTTTTTCCTCCAGAAATGTCATTACTATACAGTACGGTAATTTTATCAGAATTTGTTTCTTCGTGTAACGCGCAAATACAATTTTTTTTTTACATACACCATTTTTTATTTTGAATATAATTATAAATTCAATAAAAGTTCTAGCTTTTTAATTTTTACTAAATCGAAAATAATATTAATCGGAACATTTTTATGTCAGTGTATTGAATCTGACTGGGGAATGCGAATGAAAGATTTCCAGATAAATTAAATTATCTCCTATTTAAATTTTATATTATTTTAATAAAAATAAATTTACAATTGAATTTTAAAGTAATATTTTATTTAATACATATAAAATGTACGGATTTTAGATGCAAAACTTTTATCTTCTTTTGTCACATTTCATAATATTAACTCAACCTGAGAAAGCAAACTAAAACCTTTCATGTGAATCTTGAATAGAAAACTGATACCTTTAATATTCCCCAAAATAACAAGATAATTTAAAATTGAAACCATTTTGTGAGAGAAAATTTCGAAGTTTTATGCATGCAAATTTCGAAGTTTGACTTAAAAGAATATGCATGCCAAATAAGTAGTTTCAAAACAGAATAATTCAATACCTAATTTACTAGTTGAATAAATATGTTTACACTTATAAATTTTTAAAAAGTTTGGAATATAAATTGAGGCTATATTCTTCATTTTAAATATTTTATATTTTGAAGGGAAGTAAATATACTTTACTTATTTTCAGAGAGCATAAATGTTATACAAATCCATATATACAATAAACTTTCTCCCATGCGAATGAATTTAATTAAAATTTTAAACTAATTAAGGTGTTTAAAAGTAAGAAAATATTATTTTGTACAAGGAATTTTTTTGTATAAATATTGTAATTACATACTCTACAAATTGGATACTCAAATTAGACGTATTTTTTTCGTTTTTGACGGTACTGTTTCCTGGTATATACTTAGAGCAAAAATTTTGTCAAAGATACGAAATAACAATCATAACTTCTTCAAGGAATCAAATTTCGTCAAAAGTATGAAAAAAAATATTTTATATTGTTGATACATAATACTGTTGATCACTTTTTTACTCCATCAATATTTAAGCTAGCTTACGAAATTTTGTGCAACTATTGCATTTAATAAACGAAATAATTTTTACAAGTTACCAATTCATTGTTATACTTTTTGGCAAAGTGTGTTCAAAATCACTATTTTCCGTTTTTAATTTATTGTCGATTCCTCAAACCTTTAAAAGCTATACACATGATTTAAAAATGAAAATATTTAAAAATATAGAGAAGCCATTTAAAATAATAAAGATTAATGAAAATAAAAGAAAAAAAATGAAAAAATATATTAACTCACATGATTCAAAATCTTTTTTGCTTTAAACTTTATACCAAGTAAAATTAGTTTAAATATTTATACACCAAGTTAATTAAGCCTCTTATCAATGAATTCTTTAACATTTAATACTTCACTCGCAGTTCGCTGATTTATTTATTAATACGCCCAAAAAATGCATTTTTTTAAATCTTCTTCTAAATTATATTCTGCATATTAATTTCAATTAATTGCGAAGCATTTTCTGATTTGTTTTTCTATAAAGTAAGATAAAAAAAATATTTTCAAATTGTTGAGTGTAATTCTAGAAGACACATATTCTAGTTAGTTAAAGCAAATCTATTTATTCAAAACTTGATCAAACTCCTTCAGCTTAAACTGTGGAGATATTTTAAACTCGGAAACAAAAATAGAAGTAGTAGAAAAATGCTCATTATGTTGTAAGGCTCATTAACAAGAATGCACTGAAAATGACGTTTATTGTACGTTAACTTTTACAACTATGGTCCCACAAGTTTCTTTTAATGACCACTGAAACTAGTCAAAGGAACTAAATTGTAGCCACTTTACTCGTACATTAAATCAAGATATATTTTCGAATTGAAAGAGTTTTTCCTAAAAGAGCCTTGTTTAATGGTTAAATGTTACAGGAGAAACTTTTGTTATATTGCATGGAGAAAAAAAACTTGGCACTCTGGGATAATTACATAACTCTGGTAATAGATACCAAAATATATAATATTTAAACCATTCATTCAGTAATTTTTCCGTTCATATGATAACGGGAAATTTTGGTTTTCAAAATTATATTTCTTATTACCACACATTTAATAAAGAATGCAAACCTGAGAATTAAATTTAATCGAATAAATGGGTTTTATGCCATACCTTGAGATATTATGATAAAATTACCAAATTTTACCACACTTACTAAATTTCATAACATATTTTAAAACTCCTTTTTATCCTTAATTGTTTCAAAATCATTACCAAAGCATTTCGACAAAAATTTCTGACCTTTTTAGTGTGCTCATAGAGTTAAAAACATGGTAAATTTTACCATATTATGGTAGTTTTGAGCATACATTTTTCTCAGTGTGCTAGCAAAAATTACTTTCCGCATCTGTCGTGCACCGACCACAGTGCTGACGTAACATATCCTCAGTGGTAGACGGATAGTGGGTTAAGGTCCCCTTGCCGTCAGGCTAACCGTGGGTGGTTTTCGCGGTTTTCCTCTCCATGTTACGCGAATGCTGGTTAGTTGCATCGAAAAGTCCTCCACGAAGGCAAACATTACAAAATTACAAGGCTATGGAGTTGAACATCAGTAGTCGTAAACCCAAAAATTGGGTCGGCTGTTCATCGACGGTTATAAAATAAAATAAAATAGTTATGCTGTAGCCATGATGGCTCAGGGGACTAAGCGTTTGCCTTTCAACGAGGTGAACCGGGTTCGAATCCCAGCGATAGCTGGTCGAAACGAATTCCGCATCCGGCTCACAACAACCACGGTGCTGACGTAAAATATCCTCAGTGGTGGACGGATCATGGGTCCCCTTGCCATCAGGCTAAACTTGGGAGGTTTTAGTGGTTTTCCTTTCCTTGTTACGCAAACGCAGGTTAGTCCCATCTAAATATCCGTCACGAAGGCTTGATCGAAGAATGGCCTTTTTTTCTGGTTCAAAATTACAAGGCTTTCAACTTTGGTAGCCGTAAATTCAAATTTAGGTCGGCAGCTCAATGACGGTTATAAAATAAAATAGTTATGCTGCTTATTTTTTTCAAATGTCTTCAAGAATAGTATTTTGCTATTTTTTGTCAATATTTTCTCAAAGAATTTAAAACAAAAAAAGTAATGCTGTTTTTCTCGAAAAACTATTCAAATTATTAATTTTGAAAACTTATTTTCCAGGACACCTTAGTATTTGAAGTTAAAGTTTTCTAAATATTCTCTTTTAGTTAAAGCCTTTTTTTTCCTTTTTTTTTAAGAGAAAAAAAGAAAGAAGATCAAGGGTATCAAATTGTGATTCTATATGAGATTATCATCAAATTAGAGATATCAATTCAAAAATTTCTTTTAACGGTCGAAGTTAATTTATCCCTTTTTGGACATACAATTGTTTTATTAACTATGTAAATGAACTAACTATGTTCTTCTTTTCCTTTAAAAATCATATGCATCACGATTATTCCAATTTAGTCATTTGAAAATTCAAGTTTATACTTTTAAAACTATGTTACAAGGAAATAAAAGGGGGTAAAAAAAAGGGATAAATTCAAAAAGGGATAAATTTAAATATTTCTTTTAACGGTCGATTTCAATTTTCGAAGTGAAAGAATTTTTTCTAGTGAAATTCTTGTCTTGTAATTATGAATAAACGTAAATTTTTCAAATGTTACTGAAAAGACTAGAAACATTTATTAACTTTCAAATGAAAATTAGACTATTGTTGTTTATTAGGCTGATTGTTTTGTTAAAATATATTTGAATAAAAAAAATTTCATTAAGAGTGTTTCATGCTTAAAAAAAGTTGAAACCTGAAAAAGTACGCTATTTTTTAGTAAAACTATTAATTAATTCTTTGACACTGTAAGAAATAGTCAACTTGTAACATATGATTTTAGTTACATCCTAGTATTGGAAGTTCTAGCTTTACTATATATTAAATGAAAGTATATCAGGGATATCATATCATTATTGTCATAATTATGTGATTATTCACTGTATGGTGGATTGTATCAACAAGAAACTTTGTGGTTTTGAAAACTATGAATAAAAATAAGCTTGAAAACTCATGAAATATAATTGACAATGATAATTGACAATGATTTGACCGTAATTAATTTAATGACGAAAGATTTTTCATTTCTGTAATTATAATTTTGTTCCAATGATCTTCGTCCAGTAATGGATTCATATTGATTGAAGATATGAGATTTTGTTTTCCAGGATGTTTCGTTATCACCCTTCTTTATCTATAGACGTCTTGTAAAAAATGAAGTAATAAGATGCTTCGCATTTAATCACAAATTGATGACGAATGGGACAATAAAAGAAGCCAAAAAATCTTTTTTTTTTCAGTACTTAAGCATTGCAATGTAAAAAAGAAAAAATTCTGCTAAGAAATTGACATTATACCTTTTCCTAAAGTGAAGCAGTTCCTATTTTTTTTTTCTTTTTAACTTTTGTTAACATTTTTGTTGAATGTTGCTTGGAAATTCGTTGTAAGCTGAAATAAATCTCTAAATACGTGTCTCTGGGGAGCTTCAGAAGCCATCGAGAAAAATGTGATTCATTCATTTATTTATTTACTCTTGTTACAGAGATATCTTCAATTAGTTCACTGGGATAAACCGGAATGTCAACAAGAGTGAGCAACTTCAAAGATTCTCAAAAGAGCTTGAGAAATAAATAAACGTGTTCCCTTGGAAATTGATTATTTGCGAAAAACTTAGAGAGTATGGAATGCAATTCCTTATCAGGTCTCTAAGAAATTTATCGGGCAAAAAGTAATAGATACTTTCGATCGTATTTGAATGCAGTTTCATTTCATAAAACTAAAGATTACATTTGAGTCAAGTTAAAAGTTGCTTTGTAAGTTTAGTTGCTAAGATTTTACGCGTTCATTCGGAACTTCTAACAATCAAATTTAATATTTAATTCCTTATTAGCTAGCTTAAAACAAGGAGATTCCTTGTAGCACAGTTGGTTACAGTCCAAAATAATCGTAGTGAGGAAGTTGTAGAGATGGATTTACCCAAAAACATACGAAATGTTTCATGACTTGACAAATTTAATTTTTAACAATTTATCTAGTTTCAAAAAAAAAGTTTCTTTTTTCTTTTGAAAAGATTTGTTTTCCGGAAAGATGAGATGTAGTCAAATAATAATTATACAATTTACTATAAAGTAGAAAATAATATTTGAAAGTGATTGAAAAAGTTATAACAGAAAGTGATGTCAAGTGAAATTTCCTACTAATTTTGTAAATTACTGAGCAATTTGTTTGAGTTTTTATGGAAAGATGGTAACATGATTCTGGTTCACTTTCATAAAAGAATCGCACAACTCTGTAGTATCTGTGATAGGAGTATATGTTTATCTCTATGAAGTGTGGGATATCACTTTTTAATTCTGAGGCCTTGATGCCACTAGAAGTACCCGAAATTCTATCTCGGGACACTAAAGGTCATCCCAAACTCATCTCGATTGGTTACACTTTAATAATTGTAAAACCCGTTTCATTGAAGTATTTTCTTACAACTGATTTTATGAAAGTAAAATATTGAGGAGTTTCAAAATTCGTCCGACAAATTCAGAGGGTTGATAAAAAAAGCATTAAGAAGATGAAAGCTTTCCATAGAACATGGAATCGCAAACCACGTTGAAAGGCAGCTCTCGAAAACATTCAGGAGACGAAAGGTCAAGGTCAGTCGAAGGCCATCAAAATTAAACGCTTGTATGCTATTTGATTTGATTTGAAATACTGACTTAGTCCTTCGTGGTTACCTTAACTAACTGGATCAGAGATTCACAAATGGTGTAGGAAGTTAGAAATGGTGTAGGAAACCTTAGGAAGAGTTAAAAGGGTTCCGCGAGTTTATTGTGCATTTCTTACAACCAATGATGTGTTTTGAAAGTTCTGCTTATATTAAGATCCAGCCTATAATTTCCAATTTATTTAATGCTGCCTTTATGAAATTATTTCAAACAAAATGCCAATTAGATACACAAATATCATTTTTTTTAAAAATATATATATGTAATTTCTAATGACAATATATTGAACAAATTATGAAGAAAAAAGAAGTGTTTTTCATTCGTATTTTCTATCGCGCCTTTCAAAACAAAATAAAATAACTAAATTATTTAATTACGAAATATGTTCCCTTAATAACCATTTTCAGCCTTTAGATTAGTTATTTTAAGTGATCATTTCGAAGTAAATCACAATTCAGCTTATTTTAATAATTTTCAAACTTGTATATAGGTTACTGTGAATGACCGAAATTGGTGGTTGTTGACCTCTACCGGGGAATGTTGACAATCACATAGTCGCTTTGGTAAATGTCTGAAAAATACTAGGTCTAGTTAAGTGCCACTGCTTGATATACATTTTCTCTGCATCATTGTTTTTTTAAGGTCAATTGCCACTGCCCAGTATGCATTTAACCAGTACTCCGAATACTGATGTTTCTCCTAATCTATCCTCAGCAGATATTAAAATATCGAATAAATATAATAATATCAATGAATAAATTAATATCATATCGGATATAATATATATTCCGGACATTCACCAAAGCGAATATGTGATTGTTGACATTCTCTCGATTTCGGTCATTCGCGGTAACACCAGAGACCAATTCATAACTTAGACAATATATAGCACAATGACAACAAATTTAACTGTCAGACATAAAAACTAATTTTGGTTTCAGGTTTAGGATAAAGGAATCTTCATTCCTCTAATTAAATATAGTCTTTTACAGGTTATAACGCTTACAAATTCACTTAATAAACTTTATTTATAAAGAAAGCTAATTATTTAGAGTTCCGCAGCCGAACCGCTGCACTAGATTGCTCGATACTTTTGGACATCGCTTCCACAAACATCAAAAGCACATTTGACACCTTTGGAAATGCCAGCGAATTATTTTAACACGATTGTAATCTGTGCAATGACGTCAGCTGGTACCAATTTGAACAGCTCCTATAATTATTGATTAAATAAACCTTTTTTTGTAGTTGGCAAGCTTGAGGATGTTTCGTAGTTAATTTTCAGTGTGACGTCATAACCTGCAAGGGTTTTTTGCGGTTATAACGAAGCATGTTCTTCTACAAGTTTTCAGTTTCTTGAAGTCTTTTCACCCTGTATTTGAATCACCCCGTATTGTTGATTATATCTAATTGATAATCAGCGTTGTGTCATTTGATCAACGTGTGATGATCCTTTAAATAATTTGTATCCCAAAACTACTGACTCATGTAGGTTAGGAATAGCGGTTGCCAATAATTTTTCCTCTTGAGCAGTGATGACTCTGGGGATAAAGCACTCGCCTTCCAATGAGGTGAACCGGGTCCAGTGATAGCTGGTGGAAAAGAATTCCGCATCCGGCACGCACTGGCCACTGTGCTGACGTAAAGTATCCTCAGTGGTATGGGTCAGAGTTCCCCCGTGGTTTTCCTCTCCATGTAATGCAAATGGGGGTATGTTCCATCAAAAAGTCTTCCACGAAGGGGAATTTCTCCCACTATTTGATCCATACGTTCCCTTATCTTCTGTATTGGGTTCTAAATTACAAGGCTACGGAGCTGAACATTAGTAGTCGTAAAGGCGTGTTTAAGGCTGAATTATGGGCCATTCTCCAGTCGATTCGTTGGATTAAGGAACAAAGAATTATAGACAATATCTCAATTTATGCGGATTCCCTGTCTAGCTTGCAAGCTTTGGAAAACAGCAACTCTGAAGAGTATTTAGTCCACTTAATTAAACGAGAATTCACAAACAATATCGTTTTACATTGGATAAAAGCACATGCAGGCCATGTGGGCAACGAAGAAGCTGATAGGTTAACCAAATTAGCTTGTGAGATATCAACGGTCGATCTGTTTGAAGATCCTAGCAGGCGGACTGCAAGAAAAACTTTGGAACGCGAAAAATTGATTGAATGGCGGGAGAGATGGAGTGACAGCTTTACAAAGGGAAGGCACACATTCGAGCTCCTCCCGAAAGTTTAAACGAGGAAAATCATGGGGAATTTCTTTTTAAATCAATTCCTAACTAATCACGGCTGTTATGGACAACATCAAGCCAGGTTTTTTGGGGGAGCTCAGCTGTGCAGTACCTGTCAGCTTGTTGAGAATTGGGAACATATATTAATCCAGTGTACAAATTTTAAGCACATTAGAGAGAAATTTTTTCATTCAAAAACCACCTATGAGTTTATAAAGCAGCATTGGTCAAACCCTAAAATAAAAAAGGGAATTGAGGAAATAATAAGAAAATTGTTTAGTAACAAGGCACCTCCCTGAATCCTGATGGCCTTTTGTTGCCTATTGTTGGGAAAGATGCATTTTAAATCACGGTTTATTGGTTTACCTGTTATGGTTTGATTTTTACTTGAATTTTCTCGTAAAATGTTTTTTGTGCTTTAGTTTCATGCTTTTGTCAATCTCTACCCCTATGTGATTCCTCATTTTGAAAATTTTAATCACTTGTGTTCCTGGAGTTTTTATATATATATGTCTTTTTCTTTAAAAAAAAATTCCTGGAATTTGATACCTTTAGTACTGTTGTGCCAGTTGTAATTATATTCTGAGTTACAAACATCCTATATTTTCCATGTGAAATTGTTTCCCTTTATTAACTTTGCTTTATTACTGAAGATGCGACATCAATATCTCTTCTGATTGTTACTGTTTATTTTCTTTGTAATGTTTGTTTGCATTTAGTTTTCTTCTAAGTAGCACTGTTTTCTGGATTTCATATTTAATATTCTACCTATTTGTTAAAACTATAATTTGAAAATTTTGAATATGTTTGCTCATGTAATTGAACTGTTACGCTCACTTCGAACTTTCGGAGTGCCCCCAGATGCCCCCTTACGGGGGAAGGACGGGCTTAAGCTTGTTATCAGTAGTCGTAAACCCAAAAAAAGGAGTCGGCTGTTTAACGACGGTTATAATTGATCGTACTTGGTGGAAGCCCAGCATTATAAAAAAAAGTTCATAGACAGCTATGAATAAACTAACTAAAAAAAACTATTGATTACTTTGAAACTATTTTATGCGAAGAATAAAATATTTAATTTTATGAATCTCTTTTTGATGTATGCGTTTGTTGAATTGTGGTTTTCAGAAAAAAACTGTAATAAACGTTGAGAATAGTTGTCATAGAAACATAGAACTCTTTATTCTTGAATTCAGTTGTTTTATTTTAAATTGAAAAGTTCGATGAGAAATACTTTTTGAATATTTTATAAATGCACATCTTTTTCATAATTTATTCAATGTAATGTCATTGAAAAAAAAATGTTTTTTTTTTTTTAAATTTTAATACTCTTTTCATTGACATTTTTCATAAATAAGTTCATATAAACAACTGGAATATTAAATAAATTATTAATTCTCCATTGAATATAAATTTAGTTATTACTGGTTTAAAAAAATTCTAACTTTCAGAGTCTCTGTTATTCTTCCACGGAACACCTTTTGGGAACCATAGATTTCCGTGAATGAATTTCGTTGTCAGATGATAGATCTTCTTTTTGTAATAACGCAAAGTGTCCAGTAACTTTATCACTCTTCTAATTTCAACGGCATCGAAGGAGAAATCATATGCTAATAATATAAAAAACGAGAACAAAAAGTATTCCATTGATTTGAAGGAAATATGAGGAATAAGCAAACTGGCCTATCGTTTAAACCATAGATATGTAATACAAGTAGGGCCATTTATATTTCTTCATCTCTATTTTAGTTCCCAACATTAGAATCTCTTCTGTCTCGTGTTCCCTCTCGTTTGACCATTTTGGTGGTGAAAGGAAAGCATTGTGTAACAGTTGTGATGGGTTGTCTTTCCTGGTAGATTCGTGTTTTGTACTTATAAAGGCAATGGAAGAAAGTTGAAAGCTTCAGGATTAGTTAGCTTCAGGACGTTAAGATTAGCGAACAGTAAGATAATGGATTATTTTTTTGACAAAACTTTGCTAGATTATAAGTCATTTTGGAATTCCACTGTGTTAATATGCTTAAACTATACAAAACTGTTTACATTTTTACAAAATAAAAAAAAATAAAAATTTGAATGGTTTTAAAATCAGTCAAAATGTATCTTTTAATAAAACGTTTTACAATTTTATTCTCCCCAATTTTACCAGCCCTTTCTAATAATTTTTTATTGATTTATCAATATTGGATCATATAAAAATGCGTTCAAACTTTGATCTATCTAACACAGATTTTACAATAGTACTGCATTTTGTAAAATTATGGACACCTTTTCAGGTATTTGGAATTTTTTAAAACATTTACAAGAAATGATTTTAGACATGGCAAGACGTCGAAAGAAAAAATAGAGAATGGAAATTAAAAAAAGCTACATCCTCTTAAAAAACTAAAAAAAAAAAGTCTGATTCACATTCAATTTTTTAAAATTTATTATTTTATTTAACTAGCTTTAATATCACTGCAAATATTTTAAATTTTTCCATGTACTATTGCAATTATCAAAGAAGAGGCGATTAAGATCTGACGATTTCATCTAAGAATTTATAATTAAGTGTAAAAAAACTATTTGTCGAATTGACTATAATTGTCTCTCTGAAACTATTGCCCTATTTGTCGAATAATTTTTTAGTAATCTGTCACTACCCCTCTTCACTCTGTGCAAATGTATTTTATTAACTAAATGAAATTAAACCAAGCTGCTTAAATTAAAATTTATTGCAAAATCAAAAGCATTATCGAGAATAAGAAAAATACAACGAAAATAAGCAAAGAAGAAAAGAAATAATGTCGCGAAAATTTTGTATAAAGCATTTTAGCACAAAAGTTTAAAAAAAATCTGTATTAATGATGAATAATTCAATAGACTAATTTCTTTATAATTAATTTATATTCTTTTTCGTTTATATTTCCTTGTAGCATAGTTTTAAAAGTATAAACTTGAATTTTTGAATGAATAAACTAGAATAATCATGATGCATATGATGTTAGAAGGAAAAGAAGAACATACTTAGTTCATTTACATAACAATTGTATACTGAGTGCCCTAATTATTATGACCACCTCAGAGTTTTATGCAAATGAGTTATTGCGTCACAACGCTGCCTCTAGGGGGCAAGATAACTATAACACGGGAATGCTGGACAAGTGAGTCATTTGTTATACTGTGTTGCTTGCTCTGATATGGGGAAGAAAAGTGATTTAACTGAATTTCAACGTGGAATAATTGTGGGTGCGAGATGTGTCGGAACGAGTATCGGCAAAACGGCTGCACTTGTGAAGTGTTCTAGAGCAGCAGTTGTTAATGTGTACAAAGAATGGACAATCAAGCAAAAAACCGGATCTCAACATCAGACTTGTGGTCGTCACAGGGTACTGAATGCTCGATCAGAGAGAAGGCTGGCCAGGGTTGTACAGCGCAACAGGAGAGCAACAGTGCGACAAATTGCAAGTGATCTTAATCAAGGAGCAACTGTGAACGTCTCTGAATGGACTGTTCGACGCACATTGCGCCGTATAGGGTATGGAAGCAGACGACCTGTTCGTAAGCCTCTACTTTCTGCTTTAAATAAGCGCAGGCGTCTCTAATTTGCAAAGAAGCACAAACATTGGACAGTAGATGACTGGAAGAGGGTCATGTGGTTCGATGAATCATGATTTCAAATGCATCGCGCAGATGGCAGGATGAGAATATGAAGAAAACAGCAGGAAAGCATGAACCCCAACTGCACTGCTACGACACTTTAAGATGGTGGTGGCAACGTTATGATATGGGGAATGTTCTATTGGTATTGTATGGGTCCCTTAATTCCTGTACCACAACGCCAAATGCCCAAGGGTATTTAAGTATCATCGCAGATCAAGTACATCCGTTTATGTCAATGGTGTACTCTGGCGGGGATGGATACTTCCAGCAGGACAACGCTCCTTGTCATAAAGCTGGCATTGTCCTCAGATGGTTCGAAGAGCATGACGGAGAATTTAACTTGCTTCGTTGGCTAGCACAATCTCCAGATCTCAATCCAATTGAGAATTTGTGGGATGAAATTGAACGGGCGCTCAGACAGATGGATCCAGTACCATCAAATTTGCAGGAATTGGCAAGTGCAGTTCAGCGAGCATGGTCTGGCATACCTTCTACCTCCTACCAACATCTCATAGAATCTATGCCCAGACGAATTAAGGCTGTAATACGCGCAAAAGGTGGCCCAACAGCGTACTGAAGGGGTGGTCATAATAATTTGGCCATTCAGTGTATATTTCAATAACATAAAACAATTGTATGTCCAAAATGTGATAAATTGACTTAATTATGAAGCGTATTGGGTTCCATTTTAATAAATGCTTCTGTACAACCAAATACAACACAGTAAACTGCCATACTTTAAGATTTTTGAATTTTCATCCATTGAAATGACAAGGGAAACGAAAGGTAGAAAATTTCTCTTTTTATTCGCACTCCAGTCACGTGGTTTCATTCGGAGGACAAAAATTATCCTTACGTTTGTGCTCTAGTTATGCTTCACTTTCATGGTTTAAACCTTTTTTGGAGTCTATTTATTAACATTAAATGCTGAAAAATCAAAATTTACACTATAACTTTATTAATACATGCATTATCTCTGCTTTTATTGGGTTTCATTATTTGTAATCAGCATGCACAACAAATCAACACCGTTTTTAATTTTTTTACCTATGCAAGTGCAAATTAACCAGAAACTAATCGTTTCGTAGTTTGCTTGTTTTTTTAATTAGCAGGCTTTCACTTATCAATATGTTTTTTAAACAGGACATTATTAATAAACTGTTTTTTAAAAAAATAAAAAAAATCAACAAGCTTACAATTATAAGCAGGTTTTTCAAACAAATCATTAACAAACAGGATTTTTTTTTCCAAAAAAAAACTAACAAGTGAAACTTTTAAAATTATAATTATTATAAGCTACTGCAAGAGTTAGATATCGCGAAATTTCACTAGATTTTAAAAAAGTCACTTGGCTTGCTTTTCCTCAAAATGCTCCCTAATTGTTTTTCAAAGAAATTTTAATAATTTAATTTTTTGCAATTATTTGAGTTGAGTCATTTCTGTTTGTAATTATTTTGCCTGCTATAAATTTAAAATTCAAATTTATTTTATTAAATAAGTATTAATTCACGTAGTTAAAAAATTTATCTGGTAATTGAGAAAAATAAACTCAAGTTAAATGTTGAGTGTCAATGATGTCATTTAAAGGCTTTTGCCTTCCATTGAAACAGCTCATATTTCAAGAATGTACAAAAAAAAATTTATCAATTCATTATTTATTCATTGATAAAAAAATTTTCAATAAATTCTTTTTCCTCAGGAAGGTAGAAAAACATTTTTATCTTAATTTGAAATAAAAAATAAAACTCTTCAAAACTATGCTTTTAGAAATTTCTTTGAAAAAAAAATGGTTAAATAACAATTCATTTAATTGATATTTTACCATATTCAATCAAAGTTATCAAATAACTATAAATAAAAAGGTATTCAAAATGTTGAATGCGAGAAAAACCATTTATTAGCTGCTTTCACCTAATACGGGCTAAACAACCAGAATTTTATCACACCAACAAGAACCACCTAATGAAGCCACTTAATTCCCATCAGATGGACACATATTATAGCAGAGCGGACTAATCTAGCAAATCTAGCAATCTCATGAACAACAGAACTGAGGTTCAAACCCCAGCGTTGACTTCACAATATTTCCTCCATTTCCTTTGACGCTTAAAGAGTACACTCCCCAATTTGTGACCCTGGACTGTTAGAAGACGATACACTCATTCAAGTATGAAAGGCCGCAGAATAAAATTTCTAAACTGTCTCCAATGTCCATTTTTATGGTTTTGAAGCCCTGATAGTTGTAAATATTAAAAAACCGTGTAATTTTGTATTCATGGATTTGTAACTATACTAAGCGGTTCAATACCGTAAAGGTAAAAAAGTGTGGTTAATCGGATGGACGGACTGCTGCGGGTTAATTTACCATAACTTTCAAATGGAAACTCTAACAGTGTAACCAAAAATGGAAAGAATGTCCAATGGTGATAAGAATGGAGTAAATTGAAAAATAATTGCTTGACTGGGGAGATCTCTTAGGTAGTCATGCGAGTGGGAAATTACTTCAGTATGATTTAGATTTATTGCAATAAAATTCATTTTCAAGCTGAATGTGTCTCTTGAAATTTATCTGCATAAACTTGATGTTTAATGGTGAAATATTTATTAGACAATATCAAAAAAATAAATATAATAAAAAAGCGACACTAGCCAGATACATTGATGTTGTTTAATGGTGATAACAAACAAAATTACAAAAAGTTTTTTGGCAGGAAATATTTTTCACTTAGCTGTGTTAGTGGAAAATTATTAATGTATAATTTAAATCCATTGCTATATGGCTCATTCTTTGAGTTGAATGGGTCCCTTGGAGGTGAATGGTATTCACTAAATAGTGTTTTTTCATATGTTCCTTCACAAAAGACCAGAGAAAATGGCGTAAAGAAACTTTTCTCTAACACAATAAATTGCCATAGCGTCTATTAGGTAAGAGTTTCTCAATTAAAGAAACAAGTTGTTGGGAAATAAAACCTTAATAAAATAGTTTAACACTCTCTTACACAAGTTAGTTCGCAATTGAAAAGAATAAAAAAAATATTACACAAACGTGCATTAAATTAGAAGTAAATTAACTCTGAATATTCAATTAATGGCATTAGTGTTTTATACATCATTTGTCATAAATAAAAATTCTTAATATCAGAGTATAAATTCTTCTCGTTTCAAATTATCAGGAATAAACTCTTTCTTTTCCTTATCTCTTAACCTAGGAATTTATTATTTCAAGTAGGAAAACTCGATTTGAATAGTATTTATTTAAAAATTACTAATATATTTAAATATGGCATTGAAACAAAACTTTATGAAATGCCTTAACAAATATGATTGATTAATGGGGATAACTTCTGAAATGCTATTTCAAAATTTTCCTTTTTTCGATTTATTTCACACTGTTAGAAATTTCGTGAAAAAAATAGTTAAATGACAATTCATTTAATTGTTATTTTACCATATTCAAATAAAACAGTCAAATAACCATAAATGGAAAGAATGTCCAATGGTGATAAGAATGGAGTAAATTGAAAAATAATTGCTTGACTGGGGAGATCTTTTAGGTAGTCATATTTTACCATATCATGACTTACAGAATTTCAATCTCATGACTTACAGAACAGGAGTTCGAATCCCAGCATTGTCATGATAATATTTTCTAAATTTCCCTCAACACATCCAGAGTTTCCAGTGTCCTATAATCCCCAGATTTGTGACCCTGGGTTATTAGAATACGATGCTCTTATCTCATTCACGCATAGATGGCATCACCATAAAGCTGTTGAATTATCTCTTATTTCCAGTAAAATTTCTTTTTTACGGTTTTGTAGCCATGCTAGTTGTAAGTGGGTAAAAAACCGTAAGGGAAAAAATGCTCTTTACCGTAAACTTTATGGTTAATTGGATTGACAGACTGCTGCCGGTTTTTTTACCATAATTTTAGAATGCAAATTCTAACAGTGCATAGATTCTTTTCAAACTACCATAATTTGAGAGTTAGAGTAAAACAAACTTCGAATCAATTTTTAAAAATCTATTGTTTCTAATTTAAAAAGAGTGTTCACATTAACAAGTTTATTTTACTCTCAACATGTAACGTAAAAAATCATTAAAAGCAATTTTTTTTTCTGTTTTTGAAATAATCATTTTTTTTCTAAGAAAAAAACAGGTGCTAAAATTGCCAATATATTTCAAAACAATCTATTTCAACATAAAATATCGTCGTAAATTTAAGAACCTTAAAGAAAATCATAAAGAAGCTTATTATATCTGATAAACCTATCAATTTTTTATTATTCTACAAACAAATCTATAATTTAGCTATTTTTATTTAAAATTTGAGCAGCAGATACAGCTGCCTATATCATCTAAAAGATCCGCCTACCACGGAGGATATTTTACATCAGCATTGTGGTCAGTGCAAGCAGGGAGACCCACCAACCTGGGATTCGAACTTGGGCACCTCATTGGTAGGCGAATGCTCTATTTCCTGAGCCACCACTGTTCAGCCCTAACAAATTAACATATTTGAGTTCCCGCCCTTGAACCATTAAAATTGAAGCCTAGTATGTGAAAATCCGATCATTAAAACCAAAAATTATCCTGTGTTTTTTTTTTCTTTTTGCATAGCGCATTCATAATAAGTTGTTAAAAAATATAAAGCATTTCCTAATATTTTGAGTTCCTCTCTCATGAAACACGTTTAATTTCATTTTAGAAATATATTTAGCTATACATATTTTGATTACACCTTTTTTTAGGTCGTTTTATATGAATTATTTAAAAACAGGATTGGGTAAAGGAGGCATAATAGGAAAAAATTGACCGACAATGATTCTCATTTTAAAACAAACCAATAGTCTAAAATATCATAGTCAAGAAGAAATATAAGTATTATTGGTCAATATATTTTCTTATACAAGCCAATAAATCAAAAATTAATTTTTTCCTAAGTTTGTTTGTTTGTTTGTTCAAACTTTCATCTCTTCGCGCTATTAATACTTAAGATTAAGTAATCAATTATAACTAAATTTTAAATTTTTCCTTCGGGCAAGAAGTTTAGTTTAGCTCTTAAATGCTGCAGAATTTAATAAACTATTATCTTTGAAAAGATTTGTTACATATTTTACTAAAAGCGGCAAAATAAAATAGGAAAAAAAAAAACAATAGAAAGTTGATTTTTTTTTTCACTAAACAATTTTTAGCTCAGTGGAAAATAATTTCTTTTTCAAACGAAACTTGATTAGCTTTATATCGAATTGAATATATTCATTAAAACTTGCTTAGAGAACAAGTTTTTCTTTATTATTTTTAAATTGTATGCCAATGTGTGCGTAAGAATTTGTGTATTTTAAATATTTGGAAAGATTATCTTAATATGATTTCCAAATAATACTTTACTTTTGTTAAATTTTGCTTTTTACTATTTATTTAAAACAATATATCCTTAGACAGAACTTTTAAATAACCGTAAATGTGTATAAGTAAAATCCATATTAGTAAACTAGCTTAATACCATTGAAACTTCAGATGCCAAACATTTAACATTACGACTTATACTACGAAATAATTAAAAGTCAACGATAAAAAAAAGTTTACAGTAATGATTTGGTTTGAAAGTATTTCACTAACTTACATTAAATTTCTGAAGCGTAAATTAAATGATAATCACGTTTAATTTAACCTTTGGAATCACATTTAATTCACATTTCTCCGAAAATGAGTTAGAAATGGTTTATGAATCTTTGCTTTAAGCTTGAAAATCTTATTTAACTGAAGAATTCCCCATGAGTAAGTAGGAAATCAAAGATTCATTTTCGACGAAATTTTTTAAGGTTTTTATACAGAAAACGAGCTTTTTTGTTGGGACTGGAAACTTTCAGTTTCACTTTCTTTTTTTTTTTAAAAAAAAAAGTTTATTTTGATTTATAAAAATATATTCATTCATATAAAGCTATTTTCGTCAAAAAATTAAAATATTTTATGAAATGATTTTTTCAATCGGATGAAAAAATATATTGTTTAATCCACATAGGATAATAGGAAATCTTTTTTTTTAATATTTACATAGTATTTTTATCAGTTCGAAGAAATAGTATGTCCAATTACATGCGCAATGGGTTTTGAAATAATTAAATGAACGTCATATATTCTTCTAAATTAAATGTCAAGTTCAAATCGATAATGTTATATTATTACTTCAACAAGTTTCAATGAAAATTTCGCCCGCACAACCACTTACATAAATAACTTCTTTGCCTTTTCTTATTTAATTAGTTAAAAAATAAATGTTAGTTTTCAGTTTTGTGGTATTCTTGATAAATGTAAAAAGTTATTCATCGTATCATTCTTGTAAAAAAATGAAGTTATAAAATATTTTTTTCTCAATGGCGGGCTCTTGGGGAATGTCCCATTGGCCACAGGAATGCCAGAACTGATACTCTTTTCTCGTTACCCAGAGAGCACCTGTGGCGAAGCCACGGTTGTGGAGCAGCGTCACCCACGTCACACAACCACAAACCCGTTTATAGGGCGGGTCACATTCACACAAGGGAGAAGGGACACAGAATACAGAGAGTGAGAAAGAAACATCCATGCCCTGAGCAGGATTCGAACCCGCGGCCAATGGCTCCGCAGTCAGACACGCTAACCATTCGGCCACCTGATCGGCAGTTATGAAATATAGAAGAGCATGTATATAAATCTGATATATAAATGAATAAATTACAAAAACGCAACAACTTTTTGTAAAAGTAAAATGGTGCTATACTGTAAAAAATAACGGATCAAGTTACAGTAAAAAGTACCGGCATTCAGGGTACCTGTGTTTTTTACCGTAAAATCAATTTTACCGGAATATGTTACAGAAAAAAATCTGATATACCGTAATTTTTACTGTAATAATTGCCGTAAAATCACAGAATCACCTTAATTAAATAAGTATTTTAATATTTATGGTATAAAAATTTATTGTAAAAATGAATTTTAGAGTAAAATGGATATTACGGTAACTAGAGTTTACGGATGATACACCCAAAGTGCCGGTACTTAATACTGTTATTTGATCTGCAATTTTTAATAGTGTATGCTTTTGTATGCTTGACATGGTTTCTAGTTAAAAGCTATGGTAAAAAACTGAAATTAATTTAATATTACTTGAAAAGTTTCAGGTTTTATAGTACCTCACTTCATTCCATATTTTTACATGCAGTTACGGCTATACAGTCAGAAAAATCGGTTCAACATTGAGCCATATTATTAGTAGCATTAATATTAATAGTAAAATGAGAAAAACCAGCTTTGAGAAAAAAAGGAATTTGCAGGAAAATGGTCAAAGATAGACATTTTTAAAAAAGACCTAAAATGTTTGCAAAAAAATATAATTGTAAATTATTATGTTGTCTGATAATCTTTAGTACGTAGTCAAACTTGTTAAGCACCAATTTCGTAACGTAAAAAAGAAATTTTTCATTTGCCTTTCATTATATTGTGACTACTTTCGTTTGTATGTTCGGAGTTACGTATAATTTAAAAAAGGAAAAAAAATGTTTTAAAACAATGCCGAGAGATATTTGCCATGACATTTTTCCTTTCAACGAGTTGTTTCTCTAGCTTTAATTTCAGTTCAACATTTCAGTTCAGAAAAACGAGGAATAAAATTAATTAATAAATTGAAAATTAATTAATAGATTAAAAAATTAATTAATAAATTAAAGAATGAAAATTTTTTGGCCAATAAAAAATCGACGTTTTCTATTTTTAAGAAATAAAATTTGTACACTGAGAGAATATAGTCGAAACTACTAGTATATGGTAAAATTTATCGTCTTTCTGGATCTATGGGAGCACCAAAAAGCTCTGTAATTTTTACCGAAATGCTTTGGTAATGATTTTGGTAAAATCAGCAATAAAATATGGTTTTATAATATGTTATAAAATTTGGTAAATATGGTAAAATTTGGTAATTGAGTATATTTGGTAATTAAGTACTAATTGTATGATACCTTAGAGCATGGCATAAAAATAATTATTCGGTTAAGTTTACTTTTCAGTTTTGTATTTTGTACTAAATGTGCAGTAATAAGAACTATAATTTTGAAAATCAGAACTTACGGTAAACAGTTGGCGGAAAAATACCGCCAATTGTGAATGGTTTAAAATATCACATAATTTGTTTTTTTAATATCAGAATTATGGTTTCCTTTACTAGATAAGTCATTACCATACAATACGGTAATTTTACCAGAGTCTTTTCTTTTATTTTGAATGAATATTCACGAAAAATTTCTGAACCGTTAAAATTTTTGCATGCGAAGTTTTTTATAACATTCTGTTTTAAATAAATACAATCACTGTCAATTGAACAAATAAAAGCTAAGGATACATTGAACGTACACATAATATAGAATTTTTCTAAGTACTAATGCAAATAACTAATTGTATTAACTCTTGGCATAACTGTCATGCAGATTATACTCTTAATGAATCAACTTAAGAAGAAAACAGAAGAAGCAAGTGTAATCATTAATTGTACAATAATCAATAGGCCAAATATTTAAACCAAAATCCTATAAAAATATTGCATATTACACTATTTTTTTGAAGAATATTTAACAATAGCACACGAATTATGGGACTGTGCAATAAAAAAATATTTAATCTACTCCATATCGAAGGAAAAATGCAATCAATAATAATATGACCTTATGTTGTTGTTGTTCAATTCAAAGGTCATGCATTCAAAGGTCATGCATTTTAGGTGCCCACTGATAAGTCTTGAGGCGGACGTTTGAGCCTGTCTTTTCCTACAGAACACTGGTCTTTTCCTACAGAACCAGGAATGGGCAGGAGGGGAGAGCCAGACCTGCCGGTTTCTATTTTTCGTCACTGAGAAAATCTCTTGAAAAGTGAGGTCATAGTCGATAATTGCCATCTCAGAAAATCCACTTTTAATTAAATAAATTCTTTAATTCTTTTAAGCACGGAAATTTCGTATCGATAAATACATTTATTTTTAGCTGTTTTTCAGTGCAATGCGCTTAATTATTATTATTCTTTTCTTTAGAATACATTAAATCGATATTCTAGAAATCAAAAGTATATAATTGAGGATGAACATCTTATTCAGAACTTAATAGTTCAGTGACTTTCAGTTATTCTTAGATTTAATCCCTTTTTTGACATTCAAGTAAATATTTAAAGTAGTTTTGATACTCATGTCAAAATTAATTATGACAAAAGAATAAGTTTAAAAGAAAAATATATATCTTGTCTTAATACCTACTTAATTAATGTCCGTCTTCAAGATAAGTACATTCTTATTTTAAAAAAAAATCTCTTTTTTGCTTATTTATTTGCTGAAAAGTGAAGTAATAAAAAGGTTGGATTAAACAGGAATTGTCTTTGATACAGATTTAAGAAAAATAAAAATTAAAATGAAGCTTTTTTATAAAGGTTATTCTTCTTCTTAATAATGATAAATTTTTATTGCTTTGTCTTAGTGTCATCAAAAAAAAAAAAAATGGTGATAAATTCGTTTCCTTGCACTTGCATTATGTTTCTTTTAACAAGGCCTCGTTCTATTAGCACGAAATTTAAATTGTCTCTTAGATTTAATTATAATGCAGTTTTCTCAATTACACTATCAATGAAACAGTTTATTAGGCAAGTTGTTTTCTTCCATGGGCTCAAAAGAAATTTGCACACTGTAAAAAATTTCGGATCAAATTACGGTTAAAAGTATTGTAATCCTGAGTGCAGCATTCGTAAAATCAATTTTACCGTAAATTTTACAATAATATTCATTTAATTACAGTGACTTTATAGTAAATATTACTTTAAAAATTAAGATATATCAGAATTTTTTTCCGTAAAATTTTAATGTAAAAATGAATTTTATGGTAAGAAGTACAGTCGCCTTGAGTACCGGTACTTTTACCGTAATTCGATCGGGGATTTTTTACAGGGCAGCTATATTCAAAATTGTTTAAAATATATGTAAAAAGGAAAAAGTAAATTGGATTTTATGCACCAATATTGTATTTGGGTGAGGCTAGTGAAAAGCTAACACCTTTTTTCCAACGAAATCATTACTTTAAAATATTTGGGATATGTCTCTAAACGAACGCAAAACTAATATTTTGGCTGTGTAAATCACACAAATACTTAAATTTGAGAACAAATATTAACTTATAACAAATTATTTCCACTGTAGTATGGTAAAAATTATCATTGAATATCAATTTGCGAAAAACATCAAATGAAAAATTATAAAATGACAAAAAAACATTCTATAGTGTATCTACCACTACAAAAATATAATTCCAATTCACTATAGTATATAAGACATGTTAACTTTATTTTATGTTGGGGTACCTTTTCATAGCTGAAGGTTGACATTGTCGATAACTACTACCTCCCACACATTCTTACACCATTTTGTATTCCCAAACTTAATCGTTAAGCTAATAGCTTATTATCTTTTGCTCTATATCACCATCTTCTAGTTTTGTTTTCAATTAATATCTGTTTAAATCCTACGGTTATTTTTATGGAAGTCTTGAACGAGCAAGCACTTCAAAATCTCTCACTTTCGGTGAACTTTTCTCTCAACCGGGTTTAGGCATTATTATTTTATTATTTGGCTTATTATTCCAAGAACTTTATAATTGTAACTTAATATTCTGAACACATTTTTCATACAAGAGCTATAGCTTGATTTCTGTTTACTTTATATAACCATATTCTAATTTTTTCAATTAGTATTTGCTTAAATCATACGGGTACGGTTATTTATATATTTTTACCTTTTGAATAAGCAAGCACTTCAAAATCTCTCCCTTTAGGTGCACTTTTCTAGTAACCGGACTTAAGTATTATTATTTTATTATAAATTGTATGATTCCTAGAACTTTATGTTTATAATTCATAATTTTAAACACATGTTTAATATAAAATCGTAAATTTAATTTTCTTTTCATCTTATATCACCATCTTCTAATTTTTTTAAATAATAAGGAGGGGTTTATCAACTGAACAGCTTTTAACTGCAGAATGCTAACTTTCAGACACCACAGTAAAAAAAAAAAACAGATTCATCTCTTAATGAATAAAGTCAATGAAGGAAAAAGTCCATTCCTCATTCAAAAAATTTATAAATTTTGTCGTCTCCTTCATTATTTTGCACAATATGTTCATTTAGCCAAAATCAATCCACGTAGTATTCCAACTATACTTAGAAAAAAAAGTGCAGTCAAAACTACCAGAATATGGTAAAATTTGTAGCGTTTCTGGCTCTATGAAAATACCAAAACCCTCAGTAATTTTTTACCGAAACTCTTTGGTAATGATTTTGGTAAAATTAACGACAAAATATAACTATTTAGTATGTAATAAAATTTGGTAGTTGTGGTAAAATTTGATGATTTTATCATGATGCCTTAGACCAGGGGTAGGCAACGCGGCGCCCGCGGGCGCCATGGCGCCCCCGATCGATTTTTAATGCGCCCTCGCTGGACTAATGTAAATGTATGATAGCCAGAGCGATTTACCTAACTCTTGTCAAACGGCGATATACAGCAAGTAGTCAGTTGAGTTTAGGATTGTGCATGATTATCTGTAAAATATGCGCCCTCGGTGATTTTCAAATTTAGTATTGCGCCCTTAAGGACAAACAGGTTGCCGACCCCTGCCTTAGACCATGGCATAAAAACCATTTATTCGGTTAAATTTGCTTTTCAGTTTTGTATTCTATACTAAATGTGCGGAAATAAGAGCTATTATATTGAAAACCAGAATTTCGAGTAAACATTTATCACATGAACGGAAAAGTTACCTAATGAATAGTTTAATTACCGTATATTTTGGTTTTTGTAACCAGAATTGCGTTTTGTTTCTTTTACAGAAATGTGATTACCATACAGTACAGTAATTTTACCAAAATTTTTCTCTCCTTGTATTTAGCGCAAATTAAGCTATTTAAAATATAAATAAAAACTTCAATTTAATTTTGCTGATCTATTGAAATGTGTACCTTATTTAAAAGTGCGTTATTTAACAGATCATCTTAAGACTTTGGAGTTCTTTAAAAAAAAAGGAATTTTATTATTAATACGTAATACAAAATTTTGACAAATTTTTTAAATCGAGTACATTAATTAAATAGTAACACTACTTCGGAGTTTATAAAAAAAATCTTGTGAAATATTCTATTCAGTTTTAAGCTTCGTTATTTGAGTCGAATGGCGTCGTCGTTTTTGAAAAATGTATTATTTTATTTTTGTCATCAAGAAATATTTTCCTCAAAATAATGTGTACACATGATCTTATAAGGGAATTATATTTTTATATTTTATTGCCAACTACATTTTTTATAATCCATCTGCTTTAAAACTTCATGATTCTCTTTCAATCTTTCATAATTCATTTCGTGTGGAAATAGAATTCGAAAATTTTGTTTTCATTGGTGTAACTTTATATGCTCAAACGTATAAAGAATAAACCAGGGAAATATGTATTATTTCCTTCGCTGCGCAAATAAAGAAGTGGGTTTATCTATAAGAAATTTATTTTTGTTTCATTCCAAAAATGCTCAGGAATCTAGATCTCTTTACCTATATAAAGCTTTTCAAGGTTATCTATGCACAGTAAATTCCCAATTCAAGTAATTTTATTTGTTATTTTAGTTTCAAATGATTTTATATAATATTACGTACAGCTGATAAGAATATTTGATTGATATCATATCGATTTTATTTAAATTCAAAAATATTCGAAAATGAATTCAATCTGATAAATTATTTGGAAGTGATACTTTTAAATTAGACCGACATAATTTAATTTATTTAAAATAATATTTATTTTAAGATATCATCATATTTTTATTATATTTTAAGGTAATTAGATAAAATATACCAACTACTCTTAAACTGAATTTTTATAAAATCAACAATTGGCAATAAACAATTTGATTCAATAAATTCAAACACAATTTAAAGTAAATTAAATATTATCTGGAACATTAACTCTCTGAAAGTTTTTATTTTCTAGTTTTAACCAATATTCTCATCCTTTGTTTGAAAATAGCTGTTTTAACATGTAAACTCATAGTTATGTGAGAGAAAAAGTCTTCCTGTAACGGAAAATACATGAATATTTTGAGAAAAGTGGAAAAAAAGAAAGCAAATATGAATAAACGATGATAAGCCACTGTTCAAAATATTGAGCTTACGAAGACTTTATGAATATATTTGGAATAGAACATTGTTGAAAATTGACTTATGAATATTGTAAAGGGTAGAAACTAATAATGAAACAGCAAAGAACTTATAGAAATTTCTATTCAAAGAAAGTGTTGAATTAAGTTATAAATTTAAACGTGCTTAAAATGCATAGGAGATATTGATCTTGTTTGATCATGTAATTTCGAACAAAATTACAAATTACGAACAAAACTTAACTTATCAAATATAAAACTGATGATTAACATATTTTTACTCAACCTGTAACTACTGGAGAACGATAAATTAATGTTTACCCCGTTATATTATTTTGAAGAAAAAAATATTTCCTCTTTCTTCAGCAGCCTTGATTATTTTTCATAATTATGAATTCATACAAAACTTATATTACACTTTAAAAAAAAGTTTGTACATCTGAACACTAAAAATGGTGGTAATTACTTTAGTGCAAAGTAATTGCCAATATTTTTGGTATTCAGATGCACGAAATTGTGTTGTTTCACTAAATGTTCGGCTGAACCAAAATCCAGTATACTTCCTGTCTTAGTGAAATATCTAAAATAATAATTTACACTACTTGGTGTAAAGTATCCGCAACAATGTTTGTTATTCTGTAACACTAAAATTTATGATACAATATGATGTATTATTGATACAATATGAGAAAGCACTCTTTTTTGCGGATATAATCGTGTGGGCTGATGAAAAGATTATATCTTTTATTTTCCGGTTTTTTTAAAAAAATTTAATCCTTTTTTTTTAGTCAGTTGTTTTTTTTCATTATTATTCCCCCCCCCCTCTTTCATATGTCCATAATTTTCCTTTGCTTTATCTTCATTTTGAACTTATCTAATGAGTTCTGTTTACTTGCAGCTTATGCGCAATAAATGAAACTTATTGTTTTTCTTAACTTTCTTCGTGTGTTCTTGTATCTATTTATTTTATTGTATACATATATATATATATATATATATATATATATATATATATATATATATATATATATATATATATATATATTTATATGCTAAAAATATTGAGAAAACAAGGGAAAAATTACAGAACAATGAAAAAGAGGGACGAAAAGAAAAATAATAATAAAAATAAAATAAACTAGTAGTAAATGATTTTATCAATACGTTTGGCACTGGTTATAAAGATATTTTTTCCTAAGCCTCTTTCTTGACTAAAAACATTGAAGTTGTTGGTGCCTTTGTACTAATGAAAGAAGATTATAAATTATGCAATTTATGCTAATAAAATGTATAAGAATTGAAATAACATAAAATTTGAATCCTTTCCTTTTCAAAAAAACATAGAAAGATCAAAGCGAGTCATATTTTAGTTACTATTTTTAAAATGCAATAATAAAAAAAATTGCAAAAATTGTTCCTCTTATGTAAAAAAAAAAAGTGTTAAACATTTCACCATCTGAAAAATATTTCCAGAAATATTATTTATACGGGGGGGGGGGTTATATTTTTATCTTAAGCCTCCTTTTACACACAAAGATCCTGGAAAGGAAAGGAAGGTTCTGATACTTTAAAATATTATTATTATTTTATTTATTTATTTATTTTTGCTGATAAAATGTGCCTAAATACTAAGTAGAGTTTCTCCTCATGAGAAATTATGAATTGAATTTTAACCAGGGCGACCCCGCAAAAAAATTGCAGAAGGAACTGTTAAAATATTAAATGAGCAACATGATAATCACTGGGATAGATAAAAGAATTTGTGTTGAGTCTAAGAGAGCGGGATATGGCAGCTGATAAACATACAAGCAGTATTCATATGGATGATATTAAGACTCCACATGTACACTGTTTGTGAGGATTATCTTTTTTACTAAATTTCTTTTGTTTCATAGAAGCAGATATATTTCAGAATAAAAAAAAATACTTTTTTAATTAAACAAAAAACTTTTCAAAAAAAACTGTAAATATTACAAAGAATATATATGACCTTTCTCATTATCAATGAAAGCATTCGAATTCATGTTTATGGTGACTTCCCCCCCCCCTCACAAAATACCAATTTGGGCTAAAGTAATATACATAAATCTACAAAAAAAAAAAGATCGCGTGGAAAAATAAATATCGAAAGCAAAGTATTTATGAGCATCTAGCTAAGTTTTTTTTATTTAGATTTAATATTAAAAAAATTATTTATTAACTTTTTAAATACGATATTTTGCTTCATTTAAAAAAATTTTCCCTTAGTAAAAAAATATTAAGAAAAAAATCTGTCTTTTTTTAAAAATCATAATGAAAAATCAGCTTATTTCTAAATGCTATAAAAAAATCTTATTCTTGGCGGTATTTTGTTCAAAATTTCAGTCAGAGTCTTGGCGAATTAAAAAAAATGTAGCGCTTTGTTAACTTTAACACCAATATTGGCCACTTTCTTTCCTACATCGCGCACCCAACCAACTTAAAGAAACCCAGTTTCCACAACAACGTCTTGATGTGAAACGGAGTACAATTTACTTTGAAAATTTTACAACAAAAGCATTTAAGAATAAATAGACAAAAATTCGTGTAATTATGTGACATTACGAACGAAAATGAACAATATCGAACATGAAAATCAAAACAGATATTGATAAAAAGTTTTAATCCTAACAGAAAGTACTTACTACATATTATTATTTTACTTGTTCGGTAGAATGTAATTAAAACACGAACCTAGAAAATTTTCACCGGCAGTAAATTTGGTGGAAAGCTATGCAGCTTAAGATTGCCGTATTCACCGTTTATTTGTCACTGTTGTTGCACTTTCTGTGTTCATAAAATGGATGTATCTCCTTATTTACTGAAAAAGAGCTAATATAGATTTTAAAATATATGACAAAACTATATTCATACAATGAATATAGTTTTCTAGAAGAAATTTGAAACTAACTCTTTCAAAGCAAACTACAAAATTTTTAAAGATGATATGAAATAAATAAACTGTAATTGATGCAAATAAATAAGAAAAGTTTACTTACCTACAAACGAAATAGACTATTTCAAACACAACTTGCATGAGATGATAGCAAGCTTCGATAACAAAATCGCCCATCAGTCAACAGTTAAAAAAATAAGTTATCGGTCACAATTAAAGCTTGTGCCTCTCATAGTACGAAAGTTTGGTGCAATCGATTGCGCCATGAACGTATTTCTCGATCATATTTACCAATTTATGATGCAACCTAAATAAAACAATTTTTCCTTTAACCAAATTATGGTGCAATTGGAAACTTAGTACAGTATTGGTTAAACATTTACCGAGTTTTTTTACAGTGTGACAACAATTATTTAAATATTGGTTTTAATGAATATTTTTGAAATTGATGCAACTAAAAGAAGAAAAAAACTCAACCTTTTAACGTCTTCATCCATGTACAGTTAATGCAATTTGAAATGGATATAAATACAGTGAAACCTGTGAAATTTGACCACTTGCATTGCATTCCCTTAGGGTTTACTTAGCTGAAACAGATGGTAAACTTAAAGAGTGGGATGAGTCATTGTTTTTTGTAATTTTTAGTATATATATATATATATATATATATATATATATATATATATATATATATATATTTAATTTTATAACCGGCGTTTATTATCTGATCCGATTCTGAGTTTACGACAACCAATGTTGAACTCCGTAGTTTTGTAATTTTGAGCCCAATCCAGAAGACAAGGGAGCTCCTTGACCAAGCATTGGGACAAACTACCCTTCATGGAGCACTTTTTGATGGAACTAACCCGTATTTGCTTTGCATGGAAAGGAAAACCACGAAAACCTTTCATGGTTAGCCCGACGGCAAAAGAATTCTAACCCATTATCCATCTACCACTGAGGATCATGGTGTCAGCATGGTGGTCGCTGCTAGTCGGGGGCAGAATTCGTATCGACCAGCTATTTGATTCTTGGTCACCTCTTTGGAAAGCGATGACTTTATCCCCTGATGCACCACGTCTCTTAGTATGAAATATTTACCCCGACCTGCCCCAATTTAGAGCATACGGGTAAATGTTTATTAAAATCAAGAAAAACAGAAAAGTACATAAAATACAAAAAGTGCAAAAATACGAAAACATTACAGAGTCTGATGGCAACAGCAGTAAAATAATTAAAATGCTCCAAGAGTCCCGCCTTATAGTGTCGAAGCCGACGGGACCTCCCTTATAGTGAGCCAAAGACACAAATGAAAACTTTTACAACACATCCACGACTCTTAGTATAAATATTAAAGACGTATCGGATCCTAAAATTTTGCTACGCTCTGGCATCCAGTGAAAATTGATTATTTAACCAGACTGGTTCCAGGTATCCGGTAAAAATTTTATTCGTTACCCGGCCGGTTTCAGGTACCCGACCAGGTAGTAAACAAAAAGTGCATAGTTTCTGTAGAACACATATTTTACAAAATACGGTTCTAAAGAAATTTATTGCACGTCTATATACAAAAAAAAACAGTTTTTTTTTTTTTTTTTTTTTTTTTTAGATTTTTTTAAAATAAGTTTTAAATAAAAGTTACACTGAGATGAAAACCTCAAAAAACTCCCAAGACTAACCCAACGTTAGAAGAACTTTATAATATCTAATAATTTCGCATTAGTAAAAAGTTTTGTATTTCCCAGTTGGTTACTTTCTTTCAGCAATACCATAGATAAATACCTATAATAATGCAAAAATATTTTCTATAAATGAAGGCTTAATAGTAAAAAGAACTGGTGCTTACTTTAAAAAAATCTCATAAATACCAGTATACTGAATTAACAAATGAAATGAGTGAAATTTAAATGTTTTTTATTCTCGCAAGCTCGAAATATTGATTTTTTTCAGATAAAATAGTTTTTTGAGTGCTAAATAAAGTAAAGCATCCACGCAACAGGCCCATTGCCTATTGCGCGAGGGTTCTGGAATTTAGGGCTCCATAGTCCACAGGCAATTTTTACTTCCCAAGCAAGCTATTGCGAATCTGGGTGGGCTTAGAGTCAGTCCTTGGGATCAAACCCTAGCTCTTCACTGCGACAGTTCAGTGCCTAAACCACTGAGCCATCACTGTTCATTTGATGCTTAATATTCGATTAAATGTTTTAGATTAAGATTGAACGAAATCTTAAATACTAGTTGTTAAAATAAAACAGTTTTAAAATAATTGAGATTTGCTTAAAAATATTTGATTTCTTGTTTCGATAATTTTTATATGACTCAACTGTGGCAAATATGTTGCACGTAGAACAGTTTCATTATACTTTCTTTTTTTTTTTTTTCAAAATAATACCTTTATTTTTTTTGCTTGTGCTTCGAAGTTGACAGTACATTGTATTGTTTTTTAGCAAGATCTGATAAATTCGACATTACCTATAAAGTCGCACGTGGATCTCTAAATCTAAACTAGATAATCTAAATTAATTTAAATAATACCATGATTACAACAGATCTACATTTTAGAATTAATTTTAATTCGGGTCATCCTGATTACAATCTTGGCTACTACAATAACATAATTAAACCCTAACACACAATACTACAAAATTAAAGTATAGAAAATAGCCAACATACCCCTGCACCTCTCTCCCTCAATATCAAAGCGTCTTTTCTCAAGACTGGTCAGCGATCAACTCTTGGACTGCTCTCCAAGATTCTTCACTCTTTCATAGGCAGCCCCTCAAAGTCCTTCTGATTGGTTGATGAAGAAGGGGCTTCCCTTTTGGCATCTAATATGTCAGTTGGTGAAGTCACCGTAACATTCCTCCACCGCCAAATCGTAAATCGTGAGGGAGGGAGGTGACAAGAGGCAGTTGCTTAGAGTCCCATAATGTCCAATGCATGTATAGGCGATCGAAAGCTGAGGAGAGGCAGTGTTAACCGTTCGGATCAACAGGCTACACTGGAACAGTGTCGAAGAATCACTCATACTCCAAACCGGAACAATTGATGCTGTATATAGAAAGTCAGCACAGGAGCCACGGGTGTCATGGCTGAATCTGGAAAGTTTCGGGGGGGGGAAATATATTCCGATGAGTCGTCGAACACTTTGTCGGATGTCTAAGCACTCCGATGAAGATGATCTGAAGCTGAGGCTGAAGATCAGCAGGTCAATACTGTAACCTTGTCGAAAAATTATCTGTACTGAAGACTGGAACAACGTCGATGAATGGCATCCGTCTAATCTGGACTGGAACGACGTCAATGAAAGTGGAAAACTCAGCACTGGAGCCGCAGATGTAATGACTGAATCTAAAATGTTTAGCAGTATCAATTCTTTGGAAGGAACAATTTGTTTATTTTTTTTTTTTTGGAGAGAGATAAGGAAACAGAGGGTCTGTGGCCATTTACTAATTAAGAATAACAATTTAATGTAAATAATTAATTAAAAATTGTCTTTGTATATACAGTGGTGACCAAAAGTGTGGACATTTTTTGAAAGTTTCATGTTTTTCAACTTCGTGTGCTTGTAGAATATATTAATTTTCACTTAAATACAAACGTTTATATATCAAATTGAAGGTAATTTAATGTAGAATTTAATAATAAATAAATTATTACAACATCTGAATTACAAAAAAAGTTATGAAACTAATAGTAAGATCTACCTTAGATTTGCATTTTTTTAAAGTGATACTTACACAATCAATACTTAGTAGGATAGCCCTTATTTTTTAAGATAGCTTCACAGCGTCTTTTCATCGAGTGAATGAGTGGAGATCATCTTTCGTAATCACATGTTGCCAAGAATCAATTATAACTTCAATAAGTTGTCTTTTATTGGATGGACGTTTTTTGCATACAAGAATTTTCAAACGTTGCCTTTCAATTGGATTGAGATCAGGGCTGTTTCCCAGCCATGGTAATATATCTATGCCTTTATTTTGAAACCATGCTTTGCATACTTTTGCTGTGTGGCATGGAGCTGAATCCTGCTGAAAAATAAATGGTGCGTTGTTGGGGAAGAGATCCCTGATGGAAGGTATCAATTTTGGTTTCAGGACAGTTTCGATGTATTTTTTGGCATTCAGGATGCCATCAATCACTTGAATTCGGCCCACACCATCTGCAGACATACATTCCCAATTCATGACATTTGTTGGGTTTTTTTGTAGTTGCTTCAATGTAATCAGAATGAAGGGCTTCACCGACTCTACATCTCGCGTATTTTCTACCATCACTACCAAAGAGCGATATTTTGCTCTCATCGCTCCAGATTACTTGCTTCCATTGATTTTCTGACCATTTAATGTGTTCTTTTGCCCACTTAACTCGTTTTTCTCGTTGCTTTTGATTTAAATATGGTTTTTTCCTTGGAATTCTAGCTTGTAGTCCAAATCCTGATAACCTTCTCTTATTGTTCTTGAACTTACTGCAATACCCGCTGCATTCATTTCACATCTAATGGTATCTGATGAAATTTTTCTGTCTTGAATGCAGAGCCGTTTAATTTTTCTATCGGCAGTAGCACTTGTGCATTTTTTTCGGCCTGATTTGGCTTTATTTTCCACTGATTTCGTTTTTTTATAACGTAAACAGAACTTTTGTACACCAGAACAAGTCACTGAACCACCAACTTGCCTTGCAGTTTCAGCATAACAGAGGCCATTTTCTCTCAATGTGACAATTCGGCTTCTCTTTGTAAATGTCCAATTAGTTCTTCTTGTTGATGACATTGTTTTAAATTAGTTTAAATATAAAAAAGGACTTTAAATATTCAAAAACAGCAATACTCTATTTAATTGTACTAGTATGCATCATACCGCAAAATATTTCCACAACAATAACTCTTTTGACATCCAAATAACCTAAACTACAGTTACAGACATTTGATTGGCCCTAAGAACAGTGTTTGTGATTGGCTAGTATCTTTTATTACAAAACAAGTCCTTAATTAAAACGATTTGTATTTGTTTGTTCTACTAAAATGAGCATAACTTTTTTTGTAATACAGATATTTTAATTCTGTTTTCATTATTAAATTCTACATTAAATTACTTTTAATTTGATATCTAAACGTTTGTATTTAAGTGAAAATTAATATATTCTACAAGCACACAAAGTTGAAAAACATGAAACTTTCAAAAAATGCCCACACTTTTGGTCACCACTGTATATATATATATATATTTTACAATTTAGCTTGTCTGAAAAAAAAAACAATTTGCAAACTTAATATTTTCTTCACAGGCCCTAGTGAAAAAAAAATTATTTTTTTTGAATTCCCTAACTACACGCCAGCATACAATTAAGAAAAACAAATGTTAACAAATAAATTTTTTTTTCTACAAATTAGAATCTTTATTCTGTTGGTAAAGATGAATTCCTAAAAACTCTTGTTCTGAAATTATATTTACGATTTGTATTAATCTTAGAAGGTTTATTCTCATTAATCTTCGGCTGCAAGTGCAATTTAATAAATTTATCTTGTTCTGTAGGATCCTCATCTTGTTGAGTAAGGTGCAAATAACTAAACCTTTTAATGAATGGAATCATCTTATGGACATGAGTAGATATGACTTTCCTTGGATTATTAACGAGCATCAATTTATAATTTACTTTTGAAATCCCGTCCACAACTCTATATGGACCGGAAAATTTTGATTTTAATTTTGCTGATAATTTACTTGTAGTGTTAGGTGTTTTCAAAAAACAAAGAGAACCTATTCTGAAATTTATTTTTTTAGTATCATTATTTCTTTCACTGAGACGTATATGTTTTTTTTCTTGCTCTAACAAGTTTGTTAACGTTTTGGAAAAAACTTCATTTAAATTTAAAATTAACTGTTGTAGATATTCGGTTTCCGATTGAAATTTATTAGTAGAACCTTTTATGCAATATGGTAGTCTCATATCTCTACCATGTTCAAGGAAAAAAGGTGATGTATGTGTCGCCTCATGAGTCGAAGAGTTCAACGACATCATGAAATGTGGAAGAAATTGATCCCATTCTGGGTTTTCGTCACAGAACGCTGCTAGGATATTTGCAATCGAATAATTTGGGCGTTCGACCCTGCCGTTAACAAAGGCACTGTAAGTTGAAATGTGTCTCCTCTCAATTGAATTAATTTTACAAAAATCAGAAAATTCCTTACTTTTAAAATATTTAGCGTTATCAGTAATCATTACTTCAGGGCAACCTTTTAATGCAATAAAATTATCGAAAATAGCTTTACAAATAGTGTCTGATTTCATATCCGACAGTAATACCAGGTGGATGTATTTTGTGAAAGCATCGATAATGGATAAGACATGTTTTTTTCCTGTCGATGTTGTTTTTAATGGTCCGAATCTGTCGACATGGCAACATTCCCCTGGAAATTTACTTTGGGTAACTGGTTGGTGTGGAGGTCTATTTACTTTAAAGGCACTGCGTCTGGATAAGCAAATTTCACACGAATTGATAAAATTTTTCGTATCGCAGTACATTTTAGATGAGAAAAAATTTTCTCGTAACCTATGATAGGTTTTGAAAAACCTCAAGTGACCTCCATAGTCATTATGAATTGCTTTGAGAATTGTGAATTTTAAGGAATGTGGAATACAAATTTGTTTAATTAAAGGAGTTCGAGGGGATTTGGAGTGTCTTTTACTCAAATGCATAAGCAATCCTTCTTCGGAAATAAAATAAGAATCATCGTTATTAGTGTTGTTATTAATTTTCAAAATAATTGTTTTCAATTTTGGGTCCTGATTTTGTAAAGTTATAATGGTTTCGGAATTGGGAAAGTAGATAGAATTAGTATTTATTGAGCGAGATAAATGATCTGCTACAGGATTCATCGTACCTTTTACATATCTTATTTCGTAATTAAACTCTTCTATTGCTAGTTTCCAGCGTAAAATGTTCGCGGATGGATTTTTGTTTGAGAGAAAGCCTAACAACGGTTTGTGATCTGTATAATTCAAAAATTTCTTCTTACCTATTAAAAATGCTCTAAAATATTGAAGGGCACAGTATATTGCATAGAATTCAAGTACAGTTGCACTATATTTTGATTGAGTCGGATCAAGTTTTTTTGAATAGAAATATATCGGTTTTATTTCACCTGAAGGAAAGATTTGCTCTAAAACAGCTCCAATTCCTTTTTCAGAAGAATCTGTAGTAATTTGCATTTCTAAGTTGAAATCCGGAATAGCTAAACAAGGTGGTTTCAAAATTGCGTTTTTCATGTCTTCAAAAGCGGCTTGAACAGGAGACCATTCAAATTTTACATCTTTGCGTAACAAATTCGTAAAAGCATGTGCTGTGGCTGAAAATTTTTTTACATATCTCCTATAAAATCCGCAGCATGCCAAAAATGATTTAACTTCTTTCACATTTTTCGGAACTGGGAAATCATTAATTTTGACCGTTTTATCGTTATCAACCGAAATTCCGTCGAAGGAAACAATAAAGCCTAAGAATTTACATGTTTTGGTTAAAAATTGGCATTTAGCAAGAGAAAACTTCAAATTATACTTTTCGAAACGGCCTAAAATTTCATTTAATATTACTAAGTGCTCCTCTATTGTTTCGGGAAAAAATTATTACGTCGTCGATGTAAACAAGCGCTCCTTTGTGTAATAAGTCACCGAGAATTTCTTGAGCAATAGATTGAAAAGATTTAGGGCTATTTTTAAGTCCAAAACATAATCTATTAAAGTGGTATTTTTTCCCATCTGGACCAGTAAAGGCAGTTTTGCGCCGATCTCTTGGATCTAAGGGCTGCTAATTGAATGCTGAACGCATATCAAGCGCTGAAAAGTAAGTTTTATTAGATAATTCACATAAAATATCATCCAGGGATGGGATTAAAAAATCTTCTGTTAACGTTACTTCATTTAAACGTCTGAAATCGAGGACGAGCCGCCATTTATTTTTTTGCTTAACAAAAAGCGTGGGTGCATTATATTGTGAGTCAGAAGGTGATATAATTTTAGCATCCAATAAATCATTAATTTCATCTCGCTGTTGATAAGGTACTTTATATATGGGGCATTTAATTGGATTCTCATGCTCTAATATTATTCTATGAGGTTGAGTTTTAGCTCCGGGTAATTCCTTTGTAGATCTTGCGAACGTGTTAGCATGTTGTAGTAAGACCTTAACTAATCGTTGTTTCAAATTTTTGTCTAATTCGGGAAATTTAAAATCTTTCTCAGAAAGAGGAGGAAAGGGATCGCTAGAAATAGGTGTTTCAGTTACGGAAAATTCCTCCATCGAGTTTACGATGCCTAAAGTCATACGCTTATTTAATGCAAAAGCATTGTCGGTAGTATTTCTAATTATTAACTTAAGATCTTTTATCTTAGAATTAGTTGTCGTTACAGTAGGCAATACATTGATTCCACGTTTATCTAATTTTATTAAGAGGTGAAATTAAAATATCGGCATTGTTAGCTGGTATCATAGGTAATGTAACATCTAATATTTTTAAAGAGTTAGGTGGAAGAATAGTCTTTTTTTTTAGTTTTAACCGCGTAACATTAGAATCAAAATTATAAATATGATGCAAAATTAGATCTATGGTCGAAACTTCAATATCTAATACTTGTAAGCATTAATTTTTTGTATCTAAGATAGCTTGGGTTTGCTTAAAAAATCCAAAGCCCAAAATAGTTTGATAGGCTGATGCTAATATATCACGTGTAATATAAAACAAATGAGAAAATGTATGGTTTTCAATTTTAAATTTAATTACGTAAGCTTTAGAAATTTCTAAAGTATCCCCGTTGACTGCTTTAATATTAATATCTTTATCAACGCATTCTTCAATTTGAGTTTTATCGAGTTTATCAAAAATTTGTGGAGACATTATTGATACACTAGCGCCTGAATCTATTAAAGAAAAAAATTCCAAATCTCCACAGTGAAGTTTATCAAAGGTAAGGATATTTTTTTATTATTATTTTCTATTTTTTTAATTAATTTCTCCGGGGCCTCAAGTTCCAACCTCGTGCTCTTGTTGAGAAGCCCCCTCCCCCCTTTCGTTTCCCTATCCTCTGAGTCTTCTATCTGGGTGTCGAATTTGATTTTGAAATAACATGGGGCATTCTCTTTTAATATGACCATAATTTTTACAATGAAAGCATTGAATTTTAAATCTATCATTATTATATCTGTAATTTCTCCGATCAGTTTGGTAATTATGCACCCTATGTTCAACAGAATTTGAACATGCTGCCTGTTCAGCTAATTTATCAACTTTTAAACTTAATGCAGATATTTGATCAACCAAAAGATTAATGACGGACCCTTGAACTGCCGCCTGGTCAACTTTGTTATTAATTCGCGATTGTGCCACCATCGAATCGTTAAGCTCCTCTGTTAGAGCTATCTCTATCGCTTGTGAAAAACTTGTCGGTCCTTTAGATAAAACTGCTCGCTGAATTCCCTCTTTTATACCGCTGGTGAAACGAGCTTGAATCATTCTATCGTGCGCTTCTAAGACTTCACGCGAGTGTTCAATTGGAGACAATATGCCGACCGCTAATTTCCTAATTCTGGATGCATAATTTTGAACAGATTCTGAATCCTCTTGTCTACATTGCGCGAAATGTTGCAAATTTGTTGCTAAGAGTATTTTTTTTTTAAACCTTTGGATTAAAAGATTACTAAACATATCAAAATTATTTGTGGTATTTATTTCCCTATCTATCTCTAAATGATTAGCAGCGGAATCTCTAAGTTTTAATTTAGCTATAATTAGTTTTTCCTGGTCTGTCCATTGACTTAAGAGAGCTATTTGATTTATTTTGCTTAAAAATTCCCTTACAGATAATTCGTCACTATCACCGCGATATTCAGGTAATAAGTTTATAAAATCTGAATTATTTAGGCAAATATTATTTCCTCTAACTTCCACGTGTTCAGGTGAACGTTGGCGTCTTCTACTCATTATGACTTAATATTTTTAATACATAAATGCTAAAATTACACTAGTCGGTGAATCGGCACGTGGCAAGACTTAGATAAAAGAAAAAATTTGGCGTGGCAGCTAAGTTAATTCCTACTTCTCATTATTAAAAATAAAAAAGAAATAATTATCAATTTTAAGCAAATATACTTAGTTTAAAGAAATTAATTAATAATGCATTAAAACTACTCATTGATATAACTAGATGGCTAAGATAGAAATCCACGTGTGGAAATTAAATTTATTTTCAAAGTTTCATTTTAATTTTTAAAAAAAATGCCGTGTTTGGTCACGGCGCCAATGTTTCGAAGTTGACAGTACATTGCATTGTTTTTTAGTAAGATCTGATAAATTCGACATTACCTATAAAGTCGCACGTGGATCTCTAAATCTAAACTAGATAATCTAAATTAATTTAAATAATACCATGATTACAACAGATCTACATTTTAGAATTAATTTTAATTTGGGTCATCCTGATTACAATCTTGGTTACTACAATAACATAATTAAACCCTAACACACAATAGTACAAAATTAAAGTATAGAAAATAGCCAACATATCCCTGCACCTCTCTCCCTCAATATCAAAGCGTCTTTTCTCAAGACTGGTCAGCGATCAACTCTCGGACTGCTTTCCAAGATTCTTCTCTCTTTCATAGGCAACCCCTCAAAGTCCTTCTGATTGGTTGATGAAGAAGGGGCTTCCCTTTTGGCATCAAATCTGTCAGTTGGTGAAGTCGCCGTAACACTTGTAATTAATAAAGTTCTCTTCTGTGATATATTACCAGAAAACTATCCCTTTTCTATCTATAGCTTCCACTAGAGTTATTGATTCTCATGACAAGGATTTTCTTTCTTCTACATTTTTGCCAATATTCAGAAGTTCCATTGAAAGCATCGATTATTTTGCTTAATTGTAGTACTTCTTAACACTTAGTAATTACACCACCATAGTGCAAATAATTTTAAAAACGTTTCTAATGTATGGATATCTTCATAGACGATCTCCCCCGTATAGCAGACACCCCCACACAGATAATAAAATTCAGGAAATTACCGTACAGTATGGTAATGACATTTTGGGTTTTTAAAAAAAAAATCTGGTTAATAAAACTAAAATATGTGATATTTAAATCATTAATTTAGTAATTTTTCCTTTCATGTGGTAACAGCTTACAGGGAATTCTGCTTTTTAAAATTATACTTGTTATTACCACACATTTAGTTAAAAATACAAGGCTGAAAAGTAAATTTAAGAGAATAAAAAGTTTTTATCCCTTTCTCTAAGGTATCATGAAAAAATTACCAAATTTTATCACACATTCTAAAACCATATTTTATTGTTAATTTTACCAAAATCATTACTAAAGCACATCAGTAAAAATTATAAAGCTTTTTTTGTTCCCATTATAGAGCCAGAAACACGGTAAATTTTACCGTACTTTATTTTACCATATTTTTTGTTAATTATGTCTATGAAATGTCTATGAAATTTTCTCTGAATCGTGGGCGTCTCTCTAACAGTCCTTATGTAGATTTTACGCACCTTCACCTCTTACCAACCTTGTATTTTTTATTTATGTTTATTTTATGTTTTTCTAATATGTGTATTAACATACTAATCATCTACGTTTATTTTCCTTTTATACAAACTCACAATGAAATTCACTAAATATGTATCACTTAATAATTATGTAAATATCTGGTATTTTTAAAGAATAGTAGATAATGATAATGACAGATCATAGAAAATGTAGTTGGCACTCATTATTCTAGAAAAATTGGTTATAAAAACAAAACTGCCTACACTGTAAACGATTACCGTAAATTATACAAAAAAAGACATTTTTTTTTCCAGAAAAAAACTGTAAAAAATCTTTTTTTTCTGTTCTTAATCGTTACTCGCACGAAGTAAATTTTTTACAGACTTTCTCCGTATATTTGACGGTTTAAAGATGTTTCTCACCCTAATCTTAAACGAACTAAAGCTTTCAATTCAAATTCTAGTTTTTACCATGATGTTTTGCTTACTGTAAGATAATTTCATCTTTTTTTTACGAATCATTTTCTGTAAAACATATTTTTCTACAGAAAATAACTGTAAGAAATCTTTTTTTCTGTTCTTAATCGTTACCTTCAACCTTACTTTATCGTTACAAATTCTAGTTTTTGTCATGATGTTTTGCTTACGGTAAGATAATTTAATCTTTTTTTTCCAAATCATTTTAAGATTATATTCTGTATTTGCTCTTACTTTTCAAATATTATTTCAAGGTTTTGAACAAGGTATAAATAAAATTGCAGTTCAACTTCATTATCGAATTGACACTCAACCTGCTTATTAGCTGTTTTTGAATATAATTTTTCGGGAGGTTAAATTGCCAGACATTTTCATAAGGGTAGGTCATTATAGTTTTAAGTGTTTTTACACTTAAATATGGTTTAACATGTAAGATTTTTAAGATAAAGACAGCTAATTTTTTTTCTTAATAACCGAATGCTAGAGCGGCCGTTGGTCAGGAGACAGACCATTAGCCTGTTACTGAGGTACCCGGGGTTCAAATTCCGCCGTTGTCGGGTCCTGCGTATTCTGCTTTCATGTCCATATTTAAATAATAGTATTTTCCTGTGAAATAAACGGTTTTTTACTGGCACACCAGCTGACAGTTTTTTGTCTATAAATTTTGCAGATGCAGATTCTTTACAGTGTACGCTACTTTAGAAAACTGACTCCTTAAAACTCATCCTGTCACCCGGAAAATTTACCTCTTCTAGAATGCAAAATTTTATTAACATTTTTGCAATCTATCTATTATATTTTAACATAAAATTCATAAAAACGTATCTTTTTTAGAAAAGAAATAAGTTTAACCATTACAGAAAGTGAAAAGAAATTTATTTAATAACTTTTTGTCACAAACTTTTATACAAATAAAGCAAAGTATCAAATATCAACAGTCAGCAGGCGGACATCATCTTGAAAAATCACACAGTAAAAAAAAAAAAGAAAAAAAAATGGTGCGGTTATCCGATTCTATGACAGCTGACATCAGACATATCGATTTTAAGTACGATCTACTAGTTTCTATTTCGAAAGCTGTTTCCTTAATTTTTCTTGGCTAAATACAATCTTTGGAAATCTGTGAACATCAAAACTTCATGTGCAAATCAAAAATTTATAAACATATTTGTTAAAAAATATATAATGTGCAAATTTTAAAAAATAAATGCTTTTATTGTTACCTTTTTTTAGTTTATTTGGAAATAAACGTTAGGTGAAAAATCTCTCGTTTTACACTCTCAGAAATAAAACTCTTCATTTTGACGATTCAGCAATCCTTGAGCTGAAAGTTCGTTTAACTTGATAATCATTCCTTCTCAAAATCGCGTGATTTAAGACGAAACTGGCATTTAAATATATGAACTGAAATACATGATAAAAATATTTCCTTCACTCGAAATCCATTGATGTGCATTGCGGCATCGAAGTGCATTAACTAGAATGGCGAAGCAAGGATGAAGACTGGACGACCGAATATAAAATATCACAAAAAGCCTACCGTCCTATATGGTCAGCAAGGAGTTGGCCTCGTACCAGGAAGATCCCGGGTTCGAATCCCGCTTCGGGCGTGGGAGTAATTTATCTCGTTGTTCTATCTGTCTTTCTTATGTTGACCGAGCGACAATGGTCCACATATAAGCTACCTACATTAAAGTTATTTTCAGAAAAGGTAGATACATTAGGCACAACCAAGATCTCCTTTTCTCTTTTTTTGGAAAAAGAATAGAAAGACGAAATATTTCTTTACTTTTAAGAAAATCCGTTTCCTCGATAAAGTGACGATAGTTATTTCTTCAACTTGACGAAATGTTCACTCTGAGGGTATACCAAGAAGCGGTTTCGTCAAAAAAGAAGAAAGTTTCGTGAAATTTGAGTATCCATTTTTGGAGTGTACTTATACATACCCTTATTACTTAAATTTCTTATGGTCTTATGCTTCTGATATTTGAATGTTTGAAAGAATTTTTGTGAATGGTGGAAAAACTGTTTATATTGAAAGTCCATAGCTATGCACACAAAAAATACTTTCTGTTTAGCAATTCAATTTCTTTGCGGCTTTTTATCTTGATTTTCAAAGTAAATTAAATACGAATTTTGTTTGACTTTGATTACTTTTGAAAAGCTCAATCTTTTGTTTTGAAGATACAACTTTTAAGAAAAATACATTCTAACTATTCATCAGAATTGTTCTAAAATGAAATATTCTCTGTAGATTAAAGGAATATTTTGAAGATTAAATTAATATTTGCAATATGCAGCATTTAATATACCAAAACAAACTGAAATGATTTTTATTTGATGAGTATTATTATGATCTTACAATTATTTTCTGTACAATGTATTTTTACATTAGGCTGACATATTTAAAATGTTACCTTTTTGTACAATTTTAAAATTTTATTTTGGGGCCTTTATCCATTGCTTTAAACTTTTAAGGTGAAGGAATATTATTAAATGTAATTACATTTAAATACCTTTTAATATCTATTAAACTTCCTTAAAACTTAATATTTTTTAAAATGTATTTCAAATATATTTGTATGTAATCCTTCAACTTAATTCTATGGCATATGATTAATATGCTATATTTCTTAAGTAACTTTAATTAAAAATCAGTTACAAATAAATCTATCAACAATTTTAATTCTTTCTAATAGTATATTACAATTTTTCATTCTTTTATTCATTTATTTCTTGACTAATATTATATATTTTAGACAAAGAACGAGCAACCACGGAATTACAACTACTTTAATTTTATTATAATTTTAAGTAAATTTTTAACAGCCTATACAATTTATTCACTTGTCAAGCTATAATTATTAAACACTTTAAAAACTAATTAAAAACTTTAATTTTGATAAAACTTCTTTTACATTATTTCATTAGAATTTCGAATCACAAAAAAAAAAATAATAACCTTGATCAAATTTGTATTTCTATTGATATCAAAACACGCGAAACACTCTTAGAAAATCTATATAAACCTTTTAATGACATTGAATAGTTCATATAATTTTAGCATTTCATTTGTTAACGTAGAAAATATTTTCAGATGTGCTTTCCCTTACATATTATTAAGGAAACCAAAAATAAAATAGAAAAATATTTCTTAACCATATATTTTTGAGTATCATTTTGAGTATTTTTTTTTTCGAGCTGCCAAAACGATTTTATCATTAAAATCATATTTTATATATATAAAAATTTATTTAAGGAAAATCTGAAAACATAATTTTTATGCATTTAAATGCATAAAAATTATGTTTTCAGATTTTCCTTAAATAAATTTTTATATATAAAATATGATTTTAATGATAAAATCGTTTTGGCAGCTCGAAAAAAAGAGAAAGAAAAGTTTGAAAGAAAAGAAAAGCTTTTCTATTAGTTTTTTCCCCTCCAAAGGTTTTCTGTTAACTTTCTAAGCTAATGAGATGAATAACTTTTATCATCTTATTAAACAGGCTATGCTCTTTTGGAGTTTTAAATAAGTCCAATAATGTACCGGAAAAAAAGGCATCTCGTTTTAATATGTTCTGCATAAACCAAGTCAAGCTTTTGACCTCCGGTAAAATAAATTCTACCTATGTCTAAAAAGACAGACAAGACTTAAAAGAAAAGAAAATCAACAACCCTAAAGTCTGATTCCCATTTTATTTTATTTTTCCTTTTCCCCATAATCCGTAAGACGTGACACTATCTCTTAACAAGAACTGCCAAACAACGAACCGAAGTGAAGAAAAAGAAGAAAACGGTCGTTAAGCTCTCTTATGCGACTTATTTTAACTGCAAAGTTTAGATAAATGGTTTTCTTGCTCTCATCTATTTTCTTACTCACGAAAAAAATATTTTTCCCTTTAAGCAATGCAATTGCTACTTTTCGTGGAGAAAGATTTCTCATCAAAAATGAAAATTGATATCTACTTTCTATAAGAAATTTCGATATCTTTAATTTTAAGCATATAATAGAAAATGTTAGATAAAAAAGAACTTGTTTTTAGTTAAGGGAGAACAACACAATGGGAGCCTATAAAAGAAAGGGGGATTTTTTTAATGAATTTTGCAACTGTTGTGATAAACTTAATACATGTTTTATCGTATTGTACAAAATTTAATTTTCAGATTATCATGTTAGAAATACAAAAGTTTTCAAAAATAGCCCTTATGTCGTGTAATGTTTATAATTTATTTGTTAAATTATCCATAACTTACTGTAATCTTAAGTTGAAAAAAAAAAACATCCAAATTGTATTTCATTTTGATTTTTTTAAACTTCATGAATGTAGTTTTTATTGCATGTAAGATTTTTAAGCTTTTTCTCACGCATTATTTTAAATATTTTTCTTTTAAATAAATTTGAAAAACTGCAAAAAACCTGAAAAAAAAGGATTTTTAATAAATTTTGCAATGGTTGTGACAAACTTAACTTAATACATGTTTCATCGTATTGTACAAATTCTAATTTTCAGTTTATCATGCTCGAAATACAAAAGTTTTAAAAAAATAGTACTTATGTAGTGTAATGCTTATAATTTATTTGCTAAATTATCCATAACTTGCTGTAATCTTAAGTTGAAAAAAAACTTCCAAATTTAATCCCATTTTGATTTGATTTTTCTTAAACTACATGAATGTAGTTTTCATTGCACGTAAGATTTTTAAATTTTTTATTACCCATTTTTTAAAAATATTTTTCCTTTAAATAAAGTTAAAAAACTGCCATAAAAACAAGTAACATCTTCGTCGATTACTTAAAACTAATCAGCTTATGGTGTGCATGAGCTCCCCTGGAAGTTTTGCCGTCTTATTCAGATTCACACTGTATAATTAAAAATCATAAAATTTTAAACTTTTCTCTCTGCTCATTTCAAAGTAATCCTTATATGTAATATAAATTAGTTTCTTTTTTTTTAAATATCCAGTTACATTTGAATAAAAACAGACATTAAATTTGAACTCAATGGTCTCAATGATCGTCATGATTTTTGAAGAGAGCAACACATTACTGGCATTTTGCGTTCCAATTTTGCATTGTGATATTCTTTTTTTTTTTTTTTTCAGTGTATTTTTTCCGCAATTCTTTTTTACAATGTTAATTGTCTTCTAAAAATATTGGTTTACAAAATTTTTCTTAAAGTTAATCTAATTGATATAGATCAAGTACAGCTAAAAATTTTTGTTCAAATCAAAATTTTATATGTATTTTCGTTGTTTAAATAAATAGGGAGGAAGAATTTGAAGGAATATCCCCGTTAGTCTTGGGGATGGGATCAACTTCTTGATGCTTCTATACAGATTTTCAAAAGCTCACTAATAAACTATCTGAGACGTTCTTTATTTTGGCTCTTCAATCACAACTAAAAACGATTATTAAATTACAAATAAAAAAGGAATATTAGTATCGTGCTGCTAAGCTGCGTAAATATAATAATAAAAGTGCCCTGGGAGAGCAGAATAAAGCATTGATGATAAATAGGAAAGGAGTAATTCTGAAAGTTGAAAATGTATGTAAATTTGAAATATGTAATTTTTAAAAAAAAAAACGCAACTTTTTGAAGCTATTTTGATAAAAAAAAATATTTAAAAATATGCAGAGAGAGAGAGAGAGAGAGAGTTAAAACACTACACATAATTGCTTGATGACAAATAGGAAAGATGTAATTCTGAGAGATGAAAATGTATGTAGATTTGAAATATGCAATAAAAATAAAAACGCAACTTTCTAAACCTATTTTTTGATTCAAAAAAAATTTAAAAATATGCAGGGAGAAAGAGAGAGAGATTTAAAACACAGCACATAATTGTTTGATGACCAAAAGGAACGATGTAATTCTGAAAAATGAAAATGTATGTAGATTTGAAATATGTAATAAAAATAAAAACGCAACTTTTTGAACTTATTTTGATTAAAAAAAAGATTTTTTTTAAACATGCAGAGAGAGGGAGAGTTAAAATACAACACATAATTACTTGCGTCAACTCGAACAAGCACTTTTTGTTTAAATATCCTTTATCCCGGGTTTAAAACAATCGATTACTAACGGCTCATCCTTGATAAATTTACGAACAACAATTTGTTTGAAGTGTAATTAATATTCCTGTACTTGAAGCCTAATCCTTCTATCTCTATTCTATCTTTGTCATGGTTGTAAATATTCGTTTTTAATCCATGATTTCCATCTAGATCAAAGTTAGATTAGAGAAGGAAAATTTTGTTTGAGCCTAAACATTTCAATTGAAGCTGTACTCCATTGATCTTTATTCATCTAGAATAGCTGGGTACTTTGGCATGTTTGAGGCGAAATAATTTGAATGGACATCTATTACTTGGATTTGATGCTTTCAACAATTAATTATTATGTTCCCTAAACATTTTAAATGATCGAAATAATTCAAGAAAATATAAAAAGTAATACAGTTTTTGAATTACATTAATTTTGCATTTCCTATAAAATTAAATTAAATGATAGGCTATATAATAATGAGGCAGATTTTTAAGTTGTGCAAAAGAGCAGTTTTGGAGAAAAATATGATGATTTAGAAGTAGGCTGCAAGGTGTTTCTGTGTATTTAGAACTTGTGAAGTACCTATCTGTAAATAATAACAATAACCAGTTCGATGTAAAAATGTCACCTTTGAGGAAATACAGCTTTCCCTATTTTATCTTACCTATTTTATCTCATTCATTTTATTTTACATTTACTTCGCATACTACATATGCTAAAATTATATTTTTAAAAAAAACCTGTTAAATAACTTTATTTAGAAATTTACTGATATTTTAATTTAAACTATTAATATCACATACTTAAAACAGAACACTTAAAGCAGGATTAAATAGGAAACAATTTCTTAAATTATGGGTTCATTGGAATTAAATTACGGTAAAATCAATAAGCTATTATATATTGCACACTCAATCAAAACCATGGCCAAGCACCTAGCCCCCTTTTTCAGAAATCTTTCTTTTATCAATAATGGTCTCACAGTGATCCAATCGTGAAGACATTGTTCCCCGTAGCAGACAATAGTGAACAAAGGTCAGTGAGTGGGTACGTGACTACTTTGATCAGGGGCTGGTATTCTGAGCTCAAAGTCGACAGTCAATTTGAGCTTTTGGAAGCAGCACCAGGGGGCGCTTTACCTGATATTCTACTTTTCCCACCCATTGCTCGATTTTTGGTATTCCAAGCAAGTTTCAGTGGATCTTGAGCGCTCTTTTCGGTCGACGCGAAAACCACTGGTATTTTCAGTAGAGTAATGGCGAGCACATGGAATACATTGATAATTAATTATTTTACACGGCTAAGTCTTCGGAGGAGATCGATATATCGCAAGAGAGAAGATGCTTTTAGTCTTCATGACGATGTATTTTTATATTTTTTTCGATAAACGAAAAATCTTGTACAGTAGGGGAGAGTGGGGTCAATTGTAACATTTTTTACTTAACTATTTTTAACTAACAAAAAATCCAATATATTATTGGTATTAATTGACAGACGAGTAAAGTAGACTATCCTCTACTAGAAAAAAAGATAAATACCTTATTTTAAAAGTTATTATATTAGTTATTAACAATTTTTGACAGTCGTGCACTTGTTACAATTGTCCCCACTAACAGGGTCAATTGTAATTGTTCATAAATTCAACTAAAACATAGTTAATTATACATATTATCATAGTTGTGATATATAATTTTTTATTGATCAAAATAGTAGTGATATTTTAGGAGTAAAAATAATAATCAGCAGAGACCTAAAGGGTTAAACTTTTAACTTTAAGGGGTTAAATAATGGTAGTTAAGTAATGGTTTGTAAACATAAGATTATTTATTTTCAGCTGTTACAATCGTCCCTTTACTTACTGTTACAATCGTCCCCAATACGCCATTTCAGTTTCATTTGTTGAAAACAATGCTAGTTATTTAACAAAACTAATCTTTTTTTTTAAATGTTAATTAAGGTGTCCACTTACATATTCGGTTAAAAAATTTTATTTGTTTAAACAAAATTACTTTGTACAATATAATATTCTCATACCAAAAAAAGTACTTACGTAGCGTGAAAATATCTTTTGCGATGTAACTCTTTCAAAAGTACATAAAAATGGTTGCCAGCGGGGGTGTACATGTAGATTTATTAAATACACCTCGTGCGCCACCTAGGAACCAAATCTAGAATCCGACACTTGAAATTTTAGCTCTGTTATAATCGTACCTTGTTACAATTGACCCCACTCTCCCCTATTTATGCGTGAAGCTAGGAGAGGAGTTGGAAAAAGAAGCAAGGCGAGGAAACGTGATTTCAGTAGAAACGCAAGTTAAATTTAGTTTATTTTCAATATCATGAATATATTTATCCTTTTTTTTTTGAAAAAAAAACTGATTTAATTTAATTTTTCTTTGCTATATGCGAATAAATAGGTATTTTTGGGGTTGTAATAGTATATTTGATGAACTTAATAGGTAAAATTTTAAATGTTAATTTTTTCTGACTTAAAATTTTGTAGAATTTTTTATTTTCTTATTATTTTATTAGATTATCTAAAGTTGTGAATCTAAGTTATATGTAAAGTAGTAAATAATAAATATTGATGGTTAATAGCCAGAAATTGTCTCAATTTTCTTACAAAATCTTTTACTCCACTAAGAAACAAGTGAGTCATTTTTTAATGTGAGTCATTTTTATAATCTTAAAAAGATACTGCAGATAGGAATTTAATGTCTTAAGTTAAGCTTTTTATTTCTTTTTAAATTAAGACCTTGTAATTTTTATTAGTTTTATATGTAATAAAAAGTGTGCTGTATTTTCTTTCATTTCTGAAACAAGGTAGATAAATTTTACTTAGAAGTATTTCCTTTTTTGATCAATATGGAAAAGATATGATTACAAAGTGTTTTTGAACTTAAATTTTAAAAAAAAAAAATTTAGTTTTCACAACCTCGCATGCTTATGTGAAACTTTTTTCTGAATTCTTCTCAAGAAATTTAAATTTTTTTTAATTTCAAATAGTTAAATTTGTATTTCTTGTAAGTATTGTTTGCATTATTTCCAGTAAAAAATATCAATTTTAAACTAAATTACTTTTAAGTCCCATTCAACTTGTAATGTGGAATATTTAAACAGAGCTACTATTCACAACTGTTTATTACATTCATAGGTTTTATGTGCATTAAGATTTTTTGCAACTACTCACAAAAAAAAAGCACGTACAATCAACAAAATGAAAAAGTTTTTAGCACTTTTTCAGATTTTAGGTTCAAATCAAATCTACAGTGGTTCTAATATTACCATAAAAACTGAAAATGGGATATGAACAAATACTTAAGTGAATAATCAAGTATTTTATAACTATTAAACTATACTATAATTCACTATACTAAAAACCTTTGAAAAATCCTTTTTAACATAAAACTAATACAATAAACTGAGCAGGGTAATTGTAATATGCTTAATAAAAAGCTTACTGAAAATAGAATTTAAGCTGCAAATTATACTTTCTCTTATTATCAACACAGATAAAGTGATATAAATACTACCTTCTTAAAAAAAAGAAAGCCTTCACTCACCAAAGGCAAAGGGAAAACCATCTGTTTAGCAACATAAAGTGATATGTAGAAAGAATGCTGTTGACATTTAAAAATTCTGATATTTTAATTTTTTTTCTTGATCTTTTCTACTATCCACATATTATTAAATGCAATTAAAAGTTTATTTCTTTAAAAAAAAAAAAAAGCATACATGTGATATGCCAATACGATGTACTCTTGTAATACAATTCTGAAAAACAAAATTTGGTTTCTTAATGGCTATTAGAATTAACAAACCAAAGATATGATTGCAACTCAATAACACATACTAATATTAATAGTACTAGTACATATTAGATTTTTAATTATCAGACTTGTAAATAAAATTTATGTAATAGGTCAATGTTTATTATTATCAAAAACAACAAAAAAAAATTATCATTTCGGAGATGTATATAAAATTTATTTAATAAATTTAAATATAAAATATTAGTGCAATAAAATAAACGTAAAGTTTTACAATATTTAATCTCAAATAAATCTCAAAAGACAATATTTTATCTCAAATAGATACTGAACCAAAATGCCTTTTTCAACAGCTTGTCGCGCGTGAATTGCATCAGAATGCTTCGAGCATTTTTATTGGCTGATAGCACGGAATAAGCTTCACCCCTACTCTTCTCATGAAGTAGACCAGTCCACGAGTCCACTCCACTGATATTAGCGTTCAGAATACCGAAATTTAAAACAGTGGACGGTGTGACGTCAGGGAAAGGCGTCACTCGGGGAAGTTCTACTTCGACTAGTAGTTTGTTTGAAATCCGACAAAAGGACCTAGGATGACCGGTAAAAAAAATAGAAAAGAGAAGAAGTTCATCTCTTCGAATACGTAAATAACGCGGGAAACTGCTCGGTGAGGCACCCTATATCAACAAAAAAATTACAGGGTGAGCAATATAGTGAGATTTAGCAGAGCGTCATTTGAACTAAAATCCTACGCATTCGCATAAGATGCAAAGTGTCAGTCAAGAGGTATGTCACCTGTGAATCGGTAGCTGTGCAACTCTGCTTCCATGGTTGGATACGATGTTTCCCACCATTTTATTCCTTCTTTCTATATCAAACTGTGTTAGCAGATTTAATTAACACAAATGATATTCTCAAGGAAATATCTTAGTTAATAGTACAGTACTGTTTATCAATAATGTAAAAATACAGAATGAACCAACGATAAAAAAAGAGAAAACGTTTTTCTTCACTCCAAATATGAAATATTGGATTTCATGAAATATTGGATTTTCACATGCTTATGTCAAAGCTGACATAAGTTTTTATCCTGAAATTATATGCATTGAAATAAGATAAGTGGCGATGAATTAAAAAATAATAATAATAACCTAACACATTATTTAAAAACAAGAAAAAAAATTAAAGCATTTACGCAGGATATTTATATATTTTTCTCAAACCTCTTCTGAATGTACTTCATGGATATTCAACTAATTATTTAAATAATAATTTTCGAAGAAAAATTATTATTTCAACATAATTACATAATTGGGTTATAAAATATTATATAGCTAAAACTCTGAAAGCAGGGATAGAAATTATTTTACAATAAACCTTTGATTATTAATTAAATTTCTTTACATTTTCGCTTTTTTCTCCCTTTATTTACAATTGATGTGTTATACTGGCTAGAAAGCATACAAATCCTACACTAAATTCAATGTTGTTTAATAGACAGTTTAGAACAAACATGCATAATGACTAGTAAATTTTAAAGAAAAAAAATCAATACAATCATACTCACCTTCATACTATGCTATCATCGAGTTGTGGAGTACCTTAAAGTCAGACTTAATTTTAAACGAAGTCTTCATGAGTGTCCTTAATGATTGATGCGGCTTAGAAGAGGCAATAGGCGGAATGATACTTGATACTAAATAAGAAACAACCTTCCTCACTAAAGCCCCACTGAGCCATTCTGCATCCTTTAAGGATCCAATTGAATAATATTTTTCATTTCACCATAGCTTGCTTTAAATAATTCCATCTGCTTCTTCACAATTTCTTTCGAATTGTTTTCTCCATGCAAAGTTGCATCCTAAATTGAAAGGAAACAAGTGTGAGGGAGAATTATGAAACAGGCATTATACCTAATCTACTAAATAATGTCTAGTAAAAAATGAACAACTATATCTTATATGAATTATCAAACATTATCTTTAAGGGGAGAGCCTTAACTAACACCTAAAAATAAGAATTTTTACTATAAATATTATCAAAATCTAACTAAAACGTTTGAAAAAATTTGATACATTCATAAAATAAATTAATTCTACTCTTAATAGACAAAATAATTAAATAATAGTGTGTATTTGTGAAAATAACATCAAAATCCTTATATTCGAAGCTCTGCCACCCAGATGCTCAACCACTTGGAATGAACCTAGGATTACTAGCACTTTTTAAAGTATAGTTTATTAGAGTAACAGAAAGAACAGGTACAGATGGTTTTAATACTTATTACTTGTTATTACAAACAATATTTATTACAAACTAAGAAGACATTCAGTTTGAAGCTTTGAAGCCACAAATTTTTCAGTATTCGATCAATTTCATAATGACTGATTTTGCACTTTTAAAATGTTTCTCTGTTCTAAAACTTTCTTTTCATTCATAAATATTTAATAATTTTTCAGAGAAAGTGGTTTCACAAAATATCAAACAAAGAATTGTTTACAAACACCTAACAAAACAAACAAAAACAAACAAAGTAAACAAAAATTAAAAATCAAAATTTTAATAAGCTTTTTATTATTAAAAGTTACAAATAGCCATTGTGCAGCTCCAGTGCGACGTAGGTAAAATATCTACCTACCTAAAAACTACAATTTTCAATTTTATATCAAAAATAGAAAGAAAAAAAAACAAAGAAATTTGTTAATCGAAGGATACTATTAAATGTTTATTTCTTTGTTTTGTTGCTCTTTATATCATGGAATTGCCCTGTAATATTAGAAAAACATGCGTTTTGGGAGGTAATGAAAACGTGAAATCTATATCAGAAAAAGAATTATTATGAAACAATTATTACCCTGTTACGGATATACAATCTTCAAAACAGTGATTTACAATACCACATGCAATAACTGATAAAGGTGTCGCTATATAAAAAGAAAAAAATGTAAAAACAATACTCTTATATCATTTTATTAATGTTAAAATCATAAAGGGTATAAAATTTTAACATTAATTGTGGAATATTAGTGTTAAGTAGTAGTAGCATGCGGTTTGATCAATAATAAATATGTAAACCTAACATATGAAAAAAAATCGTTTTAAAACACTTCTTAACTTGTCAATAATATATGCAAACTTTCAAATTTAAACCTGAATTGTAATGTATGAACTTAATATTGCTCCTCGAACAATATGCTAATCCTATCGTAAGATGGTGCACAGCTTGCAACACGAATAAACAGTAATAAACAAATGGAAAGAGGCCACATCAAGACTGCCAAAAAAGCAAGTTATTCAAAATCTAGCAACCATGTCACCTTTTTTAACAATGAATCTCTAAATAACTAAAACAAATTTTCACTTCAAACTCACCAGAATTACATAATAACATTGATATCTTATGAAATACGGCAGATTTGAGATCAGATATTACCTAATTTATTTCTTTTATTGAAAATAAAATTATCCGTTTGAAAATATCGCCTCGCAGAATGACATGTAGTAAGCAGCTGCAAACTTTCTAACCGGAACTAGAGCAGGCATACAGCTCGAGATTGTTATTGTTTACATTTATATTGAGAACACCATCCATCCCAGTATTGGCGAGTAGGCGAGAAGGGTGCAAACCCGTTTCAAGAATCTCTGCTGTTGTGCCCCTAAATGTTGTTTTTTGCCTTTATACACAGGGACTGCACCTAACCTAGAGGGACTGGTTTATATTATGTCAATGAAAGCTAGACTTCATCCCCTATGTATATTCTTTGGCCCGGTATCCGTCCTCGCTAAACTGTTCTACCGTTAAAAGTTCTATTTCGCTCGCAGATCGTCAAGTTACCAAAACGAGGGGCGTAATGCCAAACCATACCATAGATTATAAAAGGGTTGGCGAAAATTTATATTGGCATTAAAGGAGCGTTCTCGCTAATCGCCAAACAGCTGTGTGGTTATGTTTTTGTTTTGTTTTCGGTATCGCGTAACATTCAACAAGTTAGATATGGATGCGACGTTTCTTAGTATCAATGAAGCGGATCTTCCAAACAAATTCTCGATTACCATCACCAAAAATGAGGGAAATCCGCTCTTCCATTAAATCATCTAATGACATCGAAGCTTGGATTGAAGCATTCAGCGTTAATACATGCACATCATAGATTACACGCAGATCTCGTCCAACTGTGACAAACAAAAAAACTTATTTGCAGGTACGTGTTCTTTAACTGTGTTATAATTTTTCTATACATATTTGTATAATTTGTTACTAAATTATGCTTTTTTTATCCTCTTAGAAAAGACTATGTGTGCCACCACAGCAGTCGTAATAAAAGTAGCGCTGTTATTAGAAAGACAAAAGACTGCCAGTGTACAGCTTACATTTATATAACCATCAAGCAATCAACTGCAAATACAAAAAGAAATGATAAATTTGTGAATATAAATTATTATTAATTTATTCATTATTTCTGATTTAATGTCAAATTCTGCATTAAATGAAATATAAAGCGTAATTTTTTTTTTTTTTTTTGCTATAGCGTCGACATAATCTTTTGTATCTGTTAACTAAATTGTGTTTATAAGCGTTCTTTAAGAGGTCGTAATAAAGCTAAGACAAAAAAATATATACATTATTACCTCCATAACCAATTCTATATTTTCATAACTTTCATTTAATGTATTTCGAATAGAGAACTTCTTTTCCTACTCACCCACTAATTAAAATTAATAATTTCACTATAACTTTTAATCTTTAATAAGGAAATGGTTATTATAATAAAATTTGTTTACTTAAAAGATTTACATTTTTCTCATTGTTTTGCAGAGACTTTGTTTCCAATTCTATATTCATTAATTAAAATTAATGGCTCTGCTAGATAACCATTTACAATTTTTTTTTAAAAATTTTATAAACTTTTTATTTATTTTATGAAATTTTCTCATCTATGTTTTATTGGTAATTAAAATGTTTACTTATAATTATCAATTAGTTTTGTTTAACTATTTAAATGATTAGACAAAGGATTTCTTGTAATTAAAAGTTTTTCTTTTCTTAATGTTTAGACACATAAGTGAAAATTAATTTAATTGATCTATGTCTAAAATGTGAGTTCGATAACATATAATCTATTTATGTTCAGTACATACATCTAGCCTCTGTTGTCGCCAATAGCTCAATTTCAATTTTTTTTTTTTAAAGAAATTTTCTGATATTTTCATATGAAGGATAGTATAAAGTTTGAGAATAAAAAATTAGTGCTTAAAAAAGTTGTTAAAAATAATAATAATTATTAATATTTGACAACAGGAAGGTTCGCTATTTGTGTTAAATTGAAAGTTTTGTTGTGTTAAATTGAAAGTTGAAATGCCGTTTGGACGAATAAAAATAAGAATATTTTGGTTTAAAATTGCATATGACAGTTAAATACAGTAGTTTTTCAATTTCCCATAACCTAAATGAGCCTATGTATTTGCTTCTGGAAAGAGTTTTTTTTTTCTTATCTAATCCTTTAAACTGTAAGTATAGTGAGCTTTAATAAGATATTCATATTATTTTCGACTTCTTTTTAATAAGACATTTTGTAACGATTCTGTCTCTAAGAGAGCAAATATTATGAGTAACATTTCTATGATAGTAAATTTAAAATATTTAAAATTTCTTTTATAAATATTTCAAGTCGAAAATGATCTCTTTTTTTGGATGTCTTTGACTATTTTCTAATTTACGGATAATGAGAAACTTGAAACAAACAATGTTAAGATTATTTACTCGTTTGTCAGATTTTAATAATTTACTACAAATTCTAAAGGTATTTAATATTGGAAATTCTTAGAGAATTATTTTAATATTTTAGGCTCAACGAAGATGCCATCAGAAATTTGGCACGTCCAGAACACTTTTAAATAGGATAAAGCGCATTAGAAAATTTAAATTATCTTTCACTATATATATATATATATATATATATATATATATATATATATATATATATATATATATATATATATATATATTTAATTATGTTATTTTTTATTTATGTTATGTATTTAATTGCTCAAAACATTTAACTGATACGTATGTATGTTACGTATAAACCTGCACGTAATATTTGTAAATAGTAAAATATATTTTTGAAAATGTGCATTATCTATTAATTGCATTTATTATTCGAATATTGAAAGAGTATTAAGGTATCTATGACCTCCGTAATAAATGAAATATTTACTGACTTTTATGTATATTAAGGAATTGAATCAATTTTTCACGAAGTTTAAGATCTCATCCCATTAAAAAAAAGTAATTTAATAAAGATTTTTTTTACAATAAATACTTCTAGTAATAAAACAAACGCGACATAGGTTAGAGAAAAATTCTTTCATTTGTACATTTTTTCCTTCTCGAAATTATTTCACATATTTCCTTTTTCACTAGCCAATTTCCGATAACTTAAAAGTTTTAAAAATATCGATTTTTTCATTTGCGAGAAATTTTTACTTTAAAGCGTGATAACATTTTTGAATACTCTAATTTTTTTTTCTAGTAAATAATATGTCTTTGTTAATTTCTAAAAAAAAATTTCATAAAAAGTTTACATTGTTCTTCTATCAAGATTGATTTAACAGAGAATATCACTAAAATAAAACAGGTTATGTTTTTCTTACAATAAAAGTTAAATAGAATTAATTCTTCAAAATAGCGTTCCAATAAAGCATGGTATTAAAATGTAACGTTATTTTTTGTGATTGGTTCATTAATAAATTATTTTCACTTCTTCGCAAACACAAATCTTGTAAAAAAAATTTAATATGTTATATCAAATAACTAGATCGTTTCATAAAATATAAATTATTGCGTTTAATGAAATATAAATACAGTGTATTTGTGAAATGATCGATTAATAAAATATAAAAAATATAAATACAGTGTATTTGTAAAGTGATCCTAACAATAAAAAGCTTATTTTCTTTTTTAATTCTCTATTGAAAAGGATTAATGAGTTATTTTTATTCATCATGACTAGTCGGGGAGGAGAAAAGAATATCGAATTACACTGTTTAGGTTAATGTAATTTCGTTCTCCCACCACATTTACGCTTAATCCATCGCCAATTCCACCTGCAATCCCCAACTTTATAATCTATGGTATGGTTTGGCATTACGCAAACGGGGGAGACAACCTCTCACTAGAGGATCAAAATTGGGATGATATTTCTTTGAATCATCCTCACGGATCTTTCTCAAGATCGTTGAACTGTGGTCGGAACTCGGAAAAAAACGGGTCAAGACTCAAACAATTAAATCACTCATAACTACTAATCATTAAGATTTTTTAGTCAACAAAAATATGAAGATTAATATAAAACAATTCATTTACATAATATTCTTCTTCTTATTTTTGTATTACCCATACAAAGTGGGTAGAAGTTTCTCACTTCTGCATGCAGAAAAAAATTCTGGTAAAATTATAGCACTTGTATGGTAATAACATTTCGGAAAAAACAATCGTAATTCTAGTAATAAAATGAAAACATGCGATATTTAAACCATTGATTTCATACTGCTTTTTTATGCTTTTTAAAATTAACGCTCTTACTAAGACGCATTTTGTAAAAATACAAAACTGAGAAATAAATTTAAACGAATAAATGGCTTCTATGCCCTGCTCTAAGGTATCATGGTAAAATTACCAGTTTTTACCACATTTACCAATTTTTATCACATTTACTAGCAGAGCGGCATGGTAATAAAGCCATATTCTATTGTTAGATTTATCAAACGTCATTACCAAAGGGCTTCAATAAAAATTACCGTTCTTTTGATGCTTCTACAGAACCAGAAACACGGAAAATTTGACCATATTCAGGTAGCTTTGACCATTTTTTCCCCTTTTTATTCTACACTTCTATCAAGTGCTATTTCAGAAATAATTATATTTCCATCATTGTTATCATTTTTTTAATGTTTTTAAGAGAATAAAAATTATTTTAGATATGGTAAACAATTCGTAAACTACAGCAGTATAATTCGAATAATTTTTGCATTAACTTTGGGCTGTTATTTTTCGTTTACCCTGCTTTTGCATGGCTCATTCTTTAGTTTTTTATATAATCAACATGGGGAACCAACAAATCCTCTTTTCAAAGACCATTATGAAATTGTAAAATTATACGAAACATTCAATTTTGCATAAAGGTTTTAAACTACTGGAGTATAGTAATTGTTTACAGGTTCAATACAGAAAAGTAATTTTTAAGCTTCTAAAAACGTGAAAAATCCATAGCAATAGTAACAGTATAATTATTCCTAAAGTAATACCTAAAACAATTGCATTACAAACAGTCACATTACAGATGAATAAAACTTCTAACAACTTTGTATGAATAATATAATAATAAATATAATTAGAATGCATATTGTATTAATGAATTATTTTACATTATTTTTCCTACTTTTATTGACTGAAATATAACAGTGATTAGCTCTTACAAGCGATTTTTTTTGAAGCTTTGGCGAGGTTTTTCCGAATTCCGACAACTGAGAGTTGCCGATTTCCCTATGTGCAACTCCAAATTAAAGTACTACTACAACTTTGACAGAAATGCCAAAATACCCAGTATTTTTGACCCCGATCAGACGACGTGGACAGTTCCTAAGCTATTATACCTCTCTCCAAAAGTATGCAGATTTTATTGTTACTAGCAGTAGTAAATTTAATGAATGCATTCAGTAAAATATGATATAAAATTATTTTATTTTTTGCATAAAGTTGCATGAAAATGTTTAACATTTTAAACAGGGCTACATCCCTGTTATCATAGTTGTATTCAGCTTTAATAATGCAGTCATAAGCCATAAGACGTTCTAAAAAGGTTCATTCAAAGGTAGCCTGGTGGTTATAACAGTTCACATCCCCACTCCACAAGGGAGGGGGTGTGGACAAAACTCTAGATGGTTCCGGACGATATTTTATGGAACACGTTAATCAGCAAGAGACATGCGAAAATCATCGGTCCCGCATTAAATACTAACAGAGAATAATGTAAACCGGTTCCAGTCTTACATACCTTATGACTCTACGCATTATGGAAAATCATTTAATGCTTCCTAATATGGAAGTGAAAGAGGGACAAGAATCTAAAAATAACTCCTCCTTTGAAATGTAAATCTAATTATAATTCAATCGTAAGTTTTCAGCCTTGAAGTCCCAAAATAGAATTTCTTCACCTATTCTTTACCAAGGACATTTTATGAAAACGAGAGAGTTTTAATGTTGTTATTAATACTTATTAATACAAAAGTATTTATAATTTTTGTATTACAATATATATATATATATATATATATATATATATATATTTGTAATATGTATATGCATATATTGTATGAAGTTAACTTTATGCGACATATAAAATATTTTTAGATTATATTTTACTGAAATAACTAATTAAAATTTATACGAAGACTTACACCGCTAATAACAATACAATTCACAAAAATAATACAAAATTTTAACGTCATTAAAGATTTCAGCTATTTTTTTCTACAGCTGAACGAACACTTGTGTTGTTGTTTAAAAAAAATGAGAAGTTTTTTTCTAAAATGTTATCATAACTTTAAAAAAAAGTGTATTAAATTCAGAAAACTTGTTCAAACTAAGACACTTATCAGTAACCATCCTTAAAAAAGAGACTTAAAGGAATAATAGACTATTAAAGCTGTTTTCGTCAATCTCTTCAAAATAAAAAAATGAAAAAAAATATTTTATTTCAGGAACTTTCGGGAAAAATACTCAGTTATCTTTCACAATTTCTGTTCTTGTTTAAGCGTATTCTTTCTTCTGTTTTTTCGTAAGTAAAAAACTGAATTGTTATGATTTGAATGATTTTCAAGTAAATCGAAAATTATTTGAAAGATTTATTCAAATTCTTAGTTTCAATATGAAATTCAGGAAAGAATATATTTATGAAAAAAGATTTTTATCTATGTTATCATCATTTTTCACTTTCGCAAAAAAATATCTGTAAATTAAACAATTGAACTTGATGCAACAATTATTTGTGCTCAATTTGTCATTACATAGAAATTGTTCATACCTCACAATTTTTGTGAAATGATATTAGATTCCATATATACACTCTATAACAAGAAAATCGACGCACCAGAAAGGAGTTGTCCGATTAAAGCAAAAATTGGTGGATAGGAAGACAATGTACAGAATAGTAAATGATTAAAATTTCAGAACAATTGAATTATTTATTGAAGAGTTACAGTAACAAGTTCAATAACGTGTTGACCCGCCTCTAGCCTGGATACAAGCTGCCACACGGCGTGGCATAGACCGATAAAGCTCACGGATGGTCTCTTGCGGTATTTCCTGCCAAATTCGATCCAATTGTTGAACGAGGACATCAACATTCCGTGCCAGATGCAATCGCCTTCCCATCATATCCCAGACATGCTCGATGGGAGAGAGATCTGGTGATCTGGCAGGCCAAGGAACAGTTTGAAAAGCTTGCAGACAGTTCATAGCAACACGTGCCGTATATGGTCTGAGTGTATATTACTTCTTTGGCCACACTTTTGGTAAACATGTTTATTTTCTATGTAATAATTATTTTCAGTATATGTTTTTTTTTAATATTGTCTAATTTTATATTCGGTTATTGGCGATTTTGTTTTTGACACTATTTCATATTTCATGTTACCATGACCAATGCATTTTTCTCTTTCTTATTTAAAAAAAACATTACGTTTGAAAACACACCTTATTATTAAATGAAATAAGCCTAAGTTGATGAGAGTTGTTTTATAAATCCGAATGAAATTAATAATTTTATCTTCGGTAGAAATATTTAATACCATGTATGCTTTAATTTTTCTACTAAAAATCAATCTTTTTTTATTCGTTATCCCTTGCAATAATTGAACAATATTACAAATATTCTAATTAAAAGAATTAAGCAATAGTATCACATTTCTTTCTTATAGTTTTAAACTGTTAGAAGACTATTCTCTCTGCATCAAGATAATTAATAATCAAGCTAATGATCTTGCTCAAGATCGGGTAATACCAGAGTCAGACAAGTTTGCCTTAATGTATTGATGATTAGCTACCAAGTTAATCATCAATACAAGCGTCAAGCTAATTAGCAATGGAAAATATTTGACGAATATAGCAAAGAAAATCGTATGTCATGCCATTCCTGCCAAAAAATTCAAACCAGAATTCTTTTTCTCTATACATATTTTGTTCAATTAAAAAACCCGCATTACCGTCAATATAAACAATAAACAACTTTCTGTGTCTCATTGAAAAATTGTGTTTGTAAAAGAGTAGGCTATTTTTTCTTCTTAAAAATACTAACTTGTTATCTTTTTACTCGTAAAAAAAGGAAACAGTCACACAACTTTTAGAAAATCACGAAAAAATGTAATCATTAAATACATCTTTACAATCAATACAATTTAATCAAGTCATTAAATAAAATCATTACTAATATCAACGCCTCACTCACTAGTGATTTCACAAATCTATTGTGCTTTTTTTCTCGCTAAAATAAAAATTTACATATTCACTTTCATTTTTTATCCATGGCTCTCTCTCTCTCTTTATATATATATATATATATATATATATATATATATATATATATATATATATATATATATATATATATATATATATATATATATATATATATATATATATATATATATATATATATATATATATATATATATATATATATATATATATATATACAGAGAGAGAGAGAGAGGTATTGTATGCCTGTCACATTTTTAGTAACTCGTTCTTTTCTTTTTTCTTTATTACCCTAATTGTTATTTAAGTTCATCGATTTCTCAGACAACAAAATATGCTAATAAAATAGAGCATTTGAAGCATAATCAAGCCCATTCATCTTCATAAAACTTTTTTTTCTGTGTTAATATGCATATATCTCTAGTCTATGCTGATTTCAAATATAGTAATTTATTAGCATCACAAAAACGTGGAAGGTCTGACGTTTCAGGAAAAAGTAATTTCTTAATTGTATAGAATAAGCTAAATTCTCTAAATTCCCGTATTATATATGGAAAATATTTTTTCAAATCAATTTTTACCTTATATGCCGAGACTATGAATTTTATCTTACAAAAATAATATTGACCGGCGCCGACGTCTTAGAATAAACACTTACCCAAGACGCCAAGTTTCGATCAAAGAATAAGAAGCCTTCTCTTAACAATGAAAGTCGTAGATAGTAACTGTTTTCCATTTTCCTAAATGCAGCGGGGAAGCTATGTAATATTCCATTAAAAATATGAAATAACGAATCACTGTTTTACATTTCAAATTAATTACGTGGACTAAATTTTAATATTGATGAAGATTTTTGGCAGTCTATACTTTAAATGGAATACTTTTTAATTACTTATTTTCTATTAAGAGTAAAATATGATGAAAATAACAACTATCTATTGTGCAAATGTGAAGATAATAGATTCAGATAATAGATTCCTTCTATGGTACAAATAGCTTTAGTGATCTCATTTGCAGTTGTTAATTTCTTTAGAGCAGAATAAAAATAGGACAACTTCAGTAATATTTCTTGAGTGCGAAGTTTAAGTAATATATTATTTCATCTTTGTACTATGTTTGTACTAAATTTAATTATATATTTTTTTATACAGAAAGTCATATTTTACTTGCAGACATACTTGTGTACTTACTTGTATCTGAAACATAGTTTCTTCTTTTTTCTTTTCATTTTCCATAAAATTGTTATTTCTATGTCTGCGTAATAAAAACTTTTCAGTGTTTAATGCTTTTATATTTCTTTTTGAATTATATTAAAAACCAGTTTTCCATAAATTTTGTTTACTTTCAACTCTATAGTAATCCTCCGATGTTTTTAGTGAATCAATAATTCCGGATCGAATTACGGTATAAAGTACTGGCAATTCGAAATTATAATCCGAAAAATCCTTTTTTACAGTGAAATATAAAATCGTAATTTTTAAAATAATATTTACTTAATAAAAGTGATTCAGCGATTTCACTGTAATTATTACTGTAAAAATTACGGTATATCAAATTTTTTAGTTCCGTAACATGTTTTGGTAAAAATGGATTTAACGTAAAAAGTACTTTGAGACGACGTTACAAAGATTCTTTGTAACGTAAAGAGTCTTTGAGCTAGAAAAGAGGTCCCGAAAATTATTGATCAATTTTAAATAATGATGAAAATGTTTCTTGGTTTGCTTTGAATGTAAATTTTATTGTAATTTACAATTTTATGAATAACTGTATTATGCTTGAATAAAAGCCTAAAATTTGAAAATAAATACGAGTAATATGTACAAGTAATACTTGGTATTACTTGTTTTGTTTCTAGAACACTTATATTTGACTTATAAGCTTATTCTTGATTTGAAAATACGATTTAAAAAGTATTTTTGAACAGTTATATGTAAGAAAAACATTGAATTCATTAAAGATATGCTGTAAGGGTGACAAAAATGGAATATCATTATCTTTTGCATAAAACTGAAAAGTCTGTTCTAAGCAAAGGATTTTATCTTGTTACATAATGTGTAATTTATTATTTTTATTTATTTGACATATTATTTTATCTTTAAAGGACAGGGCGGGCACTTTTGAACAATTTTCTGAAACTTTCATTTTTTTTTTTAAGTTTAAAGTTTGTTTAGTGTAAGTTCAACAGTACATTGAAAATACTTATTCGTTTCTTCAACTTATAAAACAAAATAAAAAAAAACTTTCTAAATAAACTGAAAACAAAAACTATAAATCTTTTAAAACTTAGGAATTTTCCTGAAAAGTACCCCAAAGAGCGCAGTAAAAATTCCGGATCAAATTACGGTAAAAAGTACTAGCACTTTTCGTGCCGGTAGTTTTTACCGTAAAATTTTACGGAACAAAGAATCTGATATACCGTAAATTTTATGCACAGTAGTATTTACTATAAACATAGTTCTAATGTTGGGCAAAAAACTTTCTCCGAAATCTCTTTTTTTTTATGGATATACATTAATTTTCTTATTAGAACCATCGGAAGTTTTTTCTTCTTTGAAAAATTCTCAATATTTAGAAGATTGGTTTTGAAATCCAAGCACCGGTTTATTTTCTTGCTGCTTGTCTTGTATCAATAGTATCATTTTGAGAGTTATGAGATTGTTTCTGACCAAAAAGTTTCTCCTCGGAGAAAATAAACACTTCTGCAACGCACCACGAGTGAATTCTCACATTTCTTTTCAACCTACTTTTTCTAATGCTCTATTAAAATTTTCATTCTAAATTTACTGTTAAATAACCTGTAACAGTCTGTCCTTCTGATTAACCGCAAAGTTTACAGTTAAGAGAAATTCCTTACCTTTATGGTTTCGAAACCGTTTGCAACTGGTATGATTAAAAAACCATGTGCTCAAAATTATATTGTTTTGTAACCATTTAGAACTAGCAAGGTATCAAAACCGTAGAAATGAAATTTAATACACCATTGGTGCTAAGTTATGTAAGGCTTTTTGTTTGGTAATGTAGTTAGTTTGCGGTTCAGTTCTGTTTATCAAATAATCCGTAGAATGTATCTTAATTAGTTTATCTGGTGGTGCCATCTATTGCAAGACATTGTGATTTGTTGACTTTTTCGTGCTCAGCAACATCTACCATTTATGCGTGAATGAGAGTTTCGTATTTGAAAGAATGGAAGAAATATTGCGGTGTCAAAGATGGGAATGGTATTCCCGCTTTGCCGGTCATGAAAATGGCAGGTCAGCCTTCTCAGAATGTAACTTTCTGCAGAGAACTACATGGCTTCATACGGTAGGCGGAGATAAAATTCTGGTTGTTTAACCGTTTTTGGTGAAAACATTCAATAAGCAAATGTTCTCATAGTTAACAGTTTAAATACCATCTTTTTTACGGTTATTTGACTGTTATGGGTCAAAGTGGAAAAGTAAAAATAAAATAAATTGTTATGTAACCATTTCTTCCGAGAAATCTCTAGCAGTGTGGCAAGCGATGTTGTTTACATTTGTATTCTTTTTAAGGTTTTGCATCTACACTCTAAAAAAAAATCGACGCACCAAGAAAGCACTAAGACGCGCAAAATCGACGCTCGATCAGGCTGTAATGATGGCGACTGGGGACGTATAGTCTTTAGCGACGAATCCCGCTTCCAACTGTGTCCTGACGATCGTCGAAGACGTGTTTGGAGACGCACAGAGCAGAGGGGGGATCCTGCCTTCACTATTGCACGCCACACCGGCCCTCAACAAGGTATTATGATCTGGGGTGCCATTTCCTTTGACAGCCGGACCCCTTTGGTCGTCATTAGAGGTACACTTACTGCAGAGCGGTACGTCGACGACATCATAAGACCTGTTTTGCTACCGTTCCTTTCGCAGCGCCCTGGGCTGGTTTTCAGCAGAACAATGCCAGACCACTTACGGCACGTGTTGCTATGAACTGTCTGCAAGCTTGTCAAACTCTTCCTTGGTCTGCCAGATCACCAGATCTCTCTCCCATCGAGCATGTCTATGATATGATGGGAAGGCGATTGCATCTGGCACGGAATGTTGATGACCTCGTTCGACAATTGGATCGAATTTGGCAGGAAATACTGCAAGAGACCATCCGGGAGCTTTATCGGTCTATGCCACGCCGTGTGGCAGCTTGTATCCAGGCTAGAGGCGGGTCAACACCTTATTGAACTTGTTACTGTAACTCTGCAATAAATTATTCAATTGTTCTGAAATTTTAATCATTTACTATTCTGTACATTGTCTTCCTATCCGCCAATTTTCGTTTCAATCGGACAACTTCTTCTTGGTGCGTCGATTTTTTTGTTATAGAGTGTATTTGCATAAATATTTGTTACTTCATAAAATTCTGTTAAAAAGTATTAGACGCTAGAATTTTCATTCTATGCTTACGTTAATGTATGAGAAATTATGGGATTCCCTGTAGGTATACATAACTACGACGCAGTATATTTTTTGTCATCAGTACACAATACAAAACATGAAAAAGTGTTCATTTGAATACTTAAATGACACATATAATTTTGTTTTGTTCACCGTTTTTCTGAAGCCTCTGAAAATCTTCATATCCACAGGATAGACGGCATTGAAAATGAGGATACATCAGTAAAACTTCCCTTTCAACCAGGACACAGGTAAGTGCATTTTTCAATATTTTTTGTTATTCAATATTGTAAACTAAATTCATGTATTTGAAGTTTAATTACTAAAAAATATTTATAAATCAAATGCTGATGATATCATAGTGAAACATTTCATACTTAGGAAAAGTGATTGTGAAATATTGATTATAATTCTAACGGCATTCCTAACTATAAATAATACAAATTTTTTTATAAAATTAGAGAGTAGTATACATTACTTAAAAAAATTAGGTTAATCACAAAAAAGTATAACTTCAATGATTTTGAAAGAGTTGCTTTTATTATGTTTTACTGTATTATTTAATTCATAATCACCTGTAGATAATATTTGAGTCTTCAAAAAGGGCCAGTAGCATTTAATCTCTCCTTTTCAACTTTGACGAAGTTTTGTTTAGAGTTGCCTAGCCTTACTAAAATGAACTCTACAGGGTTCTTAACAGAAAAAAATAAAAATGACTCTATTAAAAGGAAAGTTTGAGCTTAACTTCAATCTGGCATAATACTTAGGCAATTAAGGATTTTGAATTTAGTTTGAAACTTCCAACAGCCCATTAGTTGAACTAACCAACCTTTTGTCCCCATCTCTGCTCACGCGTAATAGCAGATCATTACTCTCATCCCCAAGCTATTGAAATTTTTTATTTGGTTTGAATTATACCCTTTGTCAATACGAAAGGCGTCTCAAGGATATACAATTTGCCTTCTCTCCAAGCTTTTTCAATCTCCGTTACCATGATGTCCCCAAATCTTGCTCCTGTCTCACGCTAGAATATATCAAATTCTTGCTGATTGTCTGCCTTGGGAAAAAAGCAAATTTTCAGTAAACACGGTAACGGAGAGAGAAAAAGAGTGGAGAGTGGGGAAATTGCGTAAGCTTACGACGTCTGCTTTATTTATAAAGAGTATAGTACCTTTGGACCAAATTAATATAGATATAGTAAAAGGACAACGGATAATTTTTTCTGAAATTATAGCGCATTTTTAATTACACCCTGTGGTCTGGAACCCATATTTGGTATATTTGGTTATTTCCACCAATGGTTTTTGAGTAAAAAGATTTCAAATACTTAACGTTATTCTATTATCAGTCTATAAGTTTGAGAGGTGTTTTAAAATTATTATTGCATATTTGTGCACTTTTTATGTATTAAAGTACCAATTATGTATAAGTAAAGTGTTACTCACTCTTAAATCCCCAATAAATTATATATATATTTAAATTGAGAAGTTTTTATACAATTTTGCCCACAGCTGTAACGCTTAAAGGATTAATACGATGACAAATTGGACTATATTACCTTATGAATTAGTACATCTAGCGGTGGATTCCACGGTACTATAGTTTAGTTCAAATTAAATGGAAGCTTGTTTCCCTTTAACAACTTATTGAGTTTACGGCAAATTTCAAAGACTCATTTTATACCGATATTATGGTTTGACGTTGAACCGAATCCGATATTATCGACGACGTAAGTCAGTTTCAGCAACTAATTGCTCTCAGCGAAATTCTTTTCTTCTAGCTTAGAATTCACCACACTTCAATAATTCTACTTTCTTGGGCCCCAAGTATTCAATATAAAGTATAGAAAGTGAATAACAGTCAATAAAATCTAAAAGAAGAATAAACTAAGAGATCCTGCATAGAAACGAAATTAAGAGATGTAAAAACAAACCACCCTGAATAACTTTTGATCTAATGAAGGATCTTCACGCTCTAGGACTTAATACTTTGACCTCAAATATGCTAATTAATCAGGGCAGAGGATATGTTAAATTACGAAATCAGACTCTAAAATGTACTTTTTCTGTCTTTTTTTCCCAACGGATTCGGATTTCTGACTCTCAAAAAATAGGGGCAGCCACAATCTGGGAAATATGGTCCTAATAGTTTTGGTCAGGAGAACGATCCAATGTTTTGACCCCCTAATGTTCCCTTTTCTCCATATCTTGAGAACTTCTTAAGCAAATCGAAGAAATTTTGCACGGTTAGAAAATTCGATTATCCAAAGATAATTTCATGCAAAAAATAAATTATAGTGAATATTTATTTTTTTATTATTTTATTTAATAATAGTAAAAACAATTGAATTGTAAAGTATACAATTTTTTACATAATTTTAAAGTATCTTATTTTACATGGCAAAATGCAAAATTTGAGTGAAATTGGCTGAATAGTTCCTAAAAAATCGAATTTTAAAAAAGTCGTATATTTAACATTAAGGGTCAAACTTATAACCGCTCTGCTAACCAAACTATTAAGTCCATATTTCCCAGATTGCGACTACCCCGTATATTTCGGGGATCAGAAAGCTGAATACGTCGAATAAAAGGTAAGTTTACACAGAGAAAGTACGTTTTTGTGTCTGATTTCGTAACTTAAAGTATCGTCTGCACTAAATATTCTAGGGCTTTGTTTATCAAACCGACTCCATCCATTTTCAAAAAGTTTACAAGAGGAAAAAAACATTACTTTCTCTGGAATTTGAATAAAGGTAGACAATTTTATTCGAGAGAGCAAAGTCTGTGATTAATCAAATAACTATAACGATTATAAGGTTAACCATTAAAAAAATTTATTTTATATGTAGGTGGATCAAACATAAATAAGACTTTTTTCACAGCAGCAGACTATTTTTATTCTTGTTGTCATGGCAACAATAGAACTTTATCTAGAGTCTAAATAATTGTTTTGCAGTGTTTAGTTCTTTGTAAGTTTTTTCCTTTCAGTCATAAGTAATCGTAAGCGACGTATCTAATGCTCTTGCAAAACACATAACAATTAAATTTTAAAAAAGTGCAAATCCTATCGAAATTTGGCTCAGGTTAAATCAGGCAATGATACTTTGTCGAAAGCTCAAGTATACAAATAGCACAATTTATTTAGACAAGACCGTGAAGAAGTTGTACTCGTCGACCAATAACGAGTCTAACGACAAAGAAAAGTGATCATGTTCGTGACCTTATTCAGAATGACTGTTGAATAAAAGTTCAAAAATTAATACCATAACAGAGTTGGATTATGGAAGTGTGCAATTAATAATTCAGGACAAGTTGAAATGTCGAAAAATCTCAGCGAGAAAGGTGCCTAGAATTTTGTACACAAGTCAAAAGGATGCAGGAAAAGTCATTTGTCAGAGACTATTGAGTCGCTATGAAGCAGGTAGAGATTCGGTTTTGACTGGAATCTCAACTTGTGAAGAATCTTGTATGAATCACTACACATATTAAACAAAACGTTCCCGTAAGGAAAATGAATCTACTTCATTCAAAGCAAAATCTCGGTTACTTGCGGGTAAGGTACTCACACTTATTTTCTAGGACTCACATAGTGTTGTGTGAGTCTATTTCCTTCATGAACGACGGACAATTATTGCTAATTATTATTGAGAACTTTCAGAAAAAGTCAAACTAACCTATGGGTTCAAGAGACGTGACATGCTGATCCGCAAAGTGCTCTTACAACAGGACAATGCGATACCTCACGCAATGTGACACAAAGCCGTGGTATCACAACAAAAGTTACAGGCATTACACTGGGAAACATATGAACATCCTCCATATAGTAAGGTTTCAGCACTTTTGGATTGTCATTTGTTTGGACCTTTTAAAGAAGCTGTGATGGAAGAGAGATTTTCATTCAATGAAGAGGAAGATGATTTTGTGGATAATTGGTTCACTACGCAGCCTACTATCTTCCATGTCACTGGAATTAAAAAGAAAACTTCCAAAACTTTGGGGAAAGTGTGCTGAAATTCCCGGAAATTACGCAAAAAAATAACATTTTTGTATTTTTTAAAAGTAATATTTTAATATTTAGTTATTTAAAAAGTCTCATTTTTATTTGATCCATCCTAAGTTTTGTTAATTTTACTTATTTTAATTAAAATCTATCCTCGCAATTTTTAAAAAAAAAATTTTTTGACAAAATTGATTTTTGTACAAATTTATTGATTTATTTAATTATTTTTTGCGATAGATTGATTTTAAAAAGAAAACCAACTAACGGTAACTGTTCTTTTTTATGGATCAGCAATATTTAATTTATTTAATATTAAATCTGAATTTTGTATTAAAAAAACTTTTATAACCGTTTAAATAATTTACTTTTATTTTACTATTTGTTTCGTTTTTGAAATGTTTTTATTCTGATTTTGATGAAAGAGATGTTGCTTTACCGTAATCTAAGAGGTTGAAAAATGTAAATTAAAAATGTGAATCAGAAAAGTTTTGAATCGGTAGGCACTATCTTTAATTTTTATTGCCTATAATAATTTAGTAGTGTTGAACGATAATTATTAGCTTTAAAATAACAATAAATTGAATTCTTATTTGGCACTTTATGCAATGTATTCGTTTTATATTTCTCATTAGATCTCTGTTTTATTTTTAAGTAGTCGTTAGTGATTTAAAAAAAATCTAGATTCTGTAACTAAGGAAAGAAGTTGACAGTAAAAAAAACTGAAAATCGATTCTTAAAATGCTGTTTCAAATTTGCTTTATGGAAAGAAAATATTTATTTTGACATTGCCATAAAATGCATCTGAGTTATTCTATAGCGTGACCAAAATAAGGGAACTGTAACCCGATGAATTCGGCAATCTATCATAAATGGTAAATTTTCTTACTCGTCTGTTATTTCGACATTGCATGTTTCCAGAAGTTATATTTATATTTTTGTCAGAAATAAAGCGTGGCTTTGCGATAATGTTACTTTTAAAATATAAACATTTCATTTTTCATATTAATTTGCCTTTAAATAATATTTTATAAATTTACTTATCAATTTGTAACAGCAATCAGATCATTAATTCGAAATATCGCTAAGTTGGAAAGTTTACTTTCTGCAGAATTTTGCAAAATAATCACTAACTTTAACTTTAAATTTCCAGCTGGCAATAAAGTAAAAGAAATATCCTTCCGAAGAGTTATTTGTATGGGCAATAATTCCTCTCACGTCATAAGCTTTTCGGATGAAAATGTCAATCTAAACAGCAAAATTTTAACGTTAAAATACTGTTCCACGTGAAGTACTGCCCCGCAGTCGTACAGACACGGTTCCCAGTAGAACACCGAAGGCAAGCATTCACTGGCTGCGGTCAGTATGTGGGTGGGTTGCCACTTGGATCTTAGGAACCGAGGATGCGCGATATCGGTCCTCGCTAAACTGTTCTACCGTAAAGTGCTCGACATCGAGTGCAGGGTAGAAGGCAGGGGAGCCATCCACTCTGCAGAGGATCGAAATTGCAATGGCATGTCTTCGGATCACCCTCAGGGATGTTTCCCCGATCGTCTCCAATAGCCCATTGTGCACCTCTAGTGCGAAGTAAATAGAGTACCTACCACGCAAAATATTGAGTGTTGCAATTTAAACTTCATTTTTCAACGGTGTGCAGAGTTAAATGTTAAATTATTACTTGTTTCATTTAAAAAATGCATAATAGTTTTTTATACTTCTATCAGAAACTTTGTTTGATAATTTGGTGGACCATTTTTCTTCCTTTCAAAACTTTTTTTCTCAAAATTTTTTTAAAAATTTTCAATGGGGTTTGTTATACACATACTAAGTAATTTTAAATTCAGTTCACATGAAGGTTAGTCTGATGCATAAAAATATTGTCTTTTTGCACACAGCACGTAAATATTTGGTGGGGTTCTTGTGTATAATAAGCGTATTTAACTACTGAATAAATAGAATTATACTTTATTGCATAATTTTCATTAGGAAATAAAATTTAGAAATGTCAGTTACAACCTCCATGTGATATTACAGTCAATCGATATTTTGAAACTCAGATGTCATATATTTCACATTCTATTAGTCTTTCTGTGGGATCTAAGGAAACTTAATTTAAAATTATTTTGAGTTCAGAGAAATTACTTACTGAATCAATACGAGTTTTTATATAAGTTCCATTGATTTAAAATTGTTGCCAAGATTTTAATATTCTTTTTTTAAGAAAAAAATCACCTAAAATACTTTGACTACACCTGTACCTGTTTTCCTTCCACAATATTTGGATTATTTACTACCTGACCATACATGAAAGTTAACGGACTAGCCGAGAAAGCTTAAACTTAATCCAAATAAACCCATAAATAAAATGAAATATTTTGAACTCTGAAATACAGGTATCACTGAAAATATTTGGAAACATTAGAATAATTTTAGGAAGAAATTTATTAAGAAAAATAAAAGCCTAAAGATAGCAAAATGCAATTTTAGTATTAGGGAAAAATAAATCTTTACTTTGAAATGAAAAGATTGAATACCTATTAAAAACGCCCATGGAATCGTAAAAATCATTGAGCAATTTTATAATCAATTGTACAGATTTAAGTATCAAGATAAATCAATGCTAAAAAAAAATAAGAAAAAGTAATTTAGAATGTAATCTTTTACAACTGGATGAAGTATGCCATGGACTGAAATCGATGGTAAAAGGTGAAGGTTCAGGAGATATCGATGTTTCATTTGATCTCATTAATGAAACAGATGGTGATTTCACGAAAAGTCTACCAACTCTTTACAGAATATGTCTCGAAAACAATGCCATATCGGCTGACTGAAACAGTGTGAAAATGATTATTTCTTTAAATAAAAAAAGGAAATAACGAGAATATTAAAAACTGTAGACCCATAAGCCTCTTATCAGTCTCGATACAAGATCGTTACAAAAATAATGACAACAAGCTATACTCTGTTGCAAATTAAGATAAAAACCATTATCCCTATAGAGAGAGCCTGTCTGCATCTAAGGGCACGCTAAATAGATGCCAAGCTTTAAACGCGAACGATATCAACATCGCCAACTCTTAAAAATATGTAGCACGGTCTTCTGTTTACTTATAAAAAATAGCACGAATAAAATTTTTGTCCGACGAGTTTAACTTATAAACGCTTTTATATTGTTTTAAGAGCATAATTATATAATTTTTTTTATTTCCAATGGCAGACATGAAAGACAAATTTGTAGCCAAGAACAATATAAAGGAAGAACAAAAAACGGAAACAAGAGCTACAAAAATAAAGAGTCTATAGGTCTGTAATAATGCATCTCGCCCGCCAATATCGTTCCCACAAGGGCCCAGGAGGAAGTGCAGGGCAATGTCTTAGATGGTTAGCGTCCATTTCTTCTTGTTGGTTACATAATGGACAAAGGGGGCTTGAAAAGATTTTAATTTTATACAGGTGTTTTGATAAACAGTCATGGCCAGTGGCGAGGCGAAAAAGGGCCACAGATTTTTTCTCTTGGCCATGACGGAATATCTTTAATTCCTTCCAACCAGTCCTTATTTTTATTTGCTTCTTGGAGTTTTGCTTCAAATGTTGTTCGCAGAGAGATTTTTATTAGCCTTTTCGCGGTGTGGAAAGGAACTGGCTTAAGAGATATTTGTAGAATCTTGGCGGCTTTTTTGGCCAAGAAATCTGCAGTTTCGTTACCTTGAAGTCCACAATGCGCTGGTACCCATTGCATGGCGACATTTTTGTTGTGTATAATTATATAATTTGATAACTAAATAAAACGGAACTATATACAATCGCGGATGATTACTTAAATCCTCTTCCGCAAATGGTTAATTTGCAACGGAGTATAGGAACTATTTTGAGCTCGCCACAGAAGAGATCAAAAAAGTTTCAGAAGTATCTTTGGTGACATAGATCTTATCCAAAGAATCAGGAAATTGATCTAGCGATGTAAATATTATGAAATGCTTATCTGCTTTATGTTTAGTGACTCTGAAAACATTTTTGACACCATTGACATGTCTGACTTATGAAATGATCTGAAGAAAGCTGGAATTGATAAAATTTATACTGATATCATTCAAAACATACATTATGAGGAGTCAGCAACTGGAACAATAGGTAAAAGGAAAGCTAAAATTAAACTGTAAAAAGAAATACTCCAAGGAGACACAATATCATCTTAATCGTCTATTTGGAATAAGTTGGCATGACACTAAATTGGAATAAGTAGAAAATATCTGAGTTACATTTGCTTCGTTAAAGATAATTTAATGATATAAAGCATAACTTACATACTAGAAGAAGTGAGCAACCATCTATTAGAATTCATTATGCAAGTAGGAGCAGTTGTGGAAATCCAATAAAATCTAGGTGTATTTAAGCCAGTCCATGGCCCGACGGTATAACGCATGTATCGCTAGCGATGGTGGAAACTTTGAACATCATTTAGACCATCTTCACATATCATCTATTACAGCACATGCAATGTCTTTAACCATTAAATATTTCAGATGATCTCAGTCTTGAGTCTTTTTGTTTCTTGTACCTATCATACCACATACCTGTCATACTACATACTTGTAACTTCCATTTCAATCCATGGGTTGATGTGCAATTCGGAATCATTGTGATCCCCTACCTCCCCTTAAAAATTGCAACCATAATTCTGTGACACCCCGTATATATTAAGAACCCTGGATAGCAGAAAAACCAAAAAAAACATCCATCAATATCTATCGATTAAAAATAATTGTTGCGTGCAATCTGAGAAGAAGTTTATTTTTGAAGCAAAATGAGGTAAATGATGAACGAAGAGTTAAATTAAAGTATCTATTTGATTTACTTGTATTAATATTTTCAAAAAATATTTTTGAAAAAAATAGCCAAAACCTCTTATTAGTTTTAATATGTTAAATTTGTAAACGCTGAAAGATGAGGTTAAATGCACCAGAGACTCTAAATGTTCCACAAATTAGTCCCGCAAGAAAATTGCAGTAGTTAATTAGCTCATTTGTTTGAAAAAGTAATTAGAGCACACTGAAAAAAGTTGCCATGTTTTAGAAGGCTTAGAGCTTAAATTAATTATCAAGTTAACTAGACAATTGCTTAAAAAAGCTTTAAGGAATTAAAAAAATTTAATTTAAAACTTACAAGAAGGAAACTCCTAAACTATATATGGAATCATTTTGCAATATCAATATTGAGTAGAGTTATAAGATTATAATTTAAAATTAAAATAGAAAAAGTTTGACTTCAGTATATTTTGAATTGACGCTATTTTTTTCTATTATTAAAACTTAAATTATTGTTATAATCAACAAAACGAAGGAAAAAAATTCATTAGTTTCCTAAGATTTTTTTAACGTATTTATTTAGTTAGAAACTCACTTTATGCTATTTTATTTCAGTTTTAAGAAGAATACTATAGTGAAATTTTTAAAACATCTATTTTGCATAATTCAATAGCATGCAACTTTCACAACATTTCTCTTAAAATATAAACTAAAAACCTTCTTAGAAAAATAATGTGGATATTGATTTAATTAGACAAAAGAAAAAACTTTTTGTAAACTTTAAGTGGAGTTTTCTCAAAACAGCGTTTTTTACACATGCAAACTCGATACATCATTTTTTATTTTATTTTTTGCGTAAAATTCTCGTTTTCATTCTTTTTATAGTTTCGAATTAGTTAACCCATCTTCCATTTCCTTAATGAATTCATTTTATTTGAAAAGTTTTTTAAGAGAAATAAACAGCAAAGCTATTACTAAAGTGCAGTCCGCAATGGGAAAAAAACAACTAATAACTTTTGATCTTGCAATCAGATTTCTTCTTACGATGCGATATTAATGTAAGATGCGATACAGTTCCTTTGTAATACGCGATACAGACCAGAAGTCAGTTCGGGCATCACCTATAATGCACGTAGTAGTTGCCCGAACTGGATTGGACTGGGGTTAATATTAAGATTGATATTTTTTACATCAGTGAAATGATTCCAAATGATAAAATTTAGAATGTGAATGAAATCGTGTTGCGTTTGTTCGTTAACCTTTGGACATGAATGTAATTCTGCTATCAGTCAAAATTACTCTAAAATTTTTGACAGACTCCCAAAACTGTTCTCCGCCTACTCCTCATTAAGTAGTAAATTATAAAACAAAACATTTGTGGGGAAAATAAAATTTAAATTTTTGATTTTTTTTAGTTGCTATTTTAGGTTATTTTTATTCATTCTTTTAAATAATAGGGAGGTAATCTAATTGTTTATAAGATGTTGGTATGACGAACACATCAATAGAGAGCTTTCTGCGATAATTAAAGTTATTTATCAACCCATTCATTCATATGACATTCATTTATTATATTAGAATATTTTTATGAAATAATTAATTTCTTTTTTATTTCTCAAAATTTTAGGCTTTTATTTATTAAATTCAATTTCCTTTGTTGCAAAGAAAATGCAGGAAAACGTCAGGGTTAAAGAGAATAGAAGGGCTGGTTCACTCCTTTGAAGAAACTCTCGCCGCGCCAATCCTCCGATTTTCTCTAGTGACGTCACTTTGGCGCAAAGCTCGCATTTTTACTTCAAGAACGGAGCGTTCGGCCTTGCTAGCTCTAACTAAAATTTGAGCTTTTTTTTTTTTTGGTGACATATTCTTAGACATTTGTTATTTTCTTTAATGACTTTCCTCAGTTTTTGCAGTGAATTTACAAGAATTTAAAACTATTATCGAAATGCCAGTTTGCGCGATTGCAACTTGCAAAAATTCTGATAAAAAAAACAAAAAGAAAAACGTGTTCCCTAAAGTAAATGAACAACTATGTAAAGAATGGATTCCGAAATGGCACAGTTAATATAAAACAGCAATACGTTTATTCTATCGTTAAGAACTTTTATAAAAATTCATTATCTGAATCGAAACCGTCTCGTTACTTCAAAAAGAAAGGCAGGTGAAAAAAATTAAAAAATGGATAAAGTCAAAGAAAATTAAAATATAAATAAAAAGTATAAATAAAATATATAGTATATAGTTGAAATTTTCCTAATATCATATCATATTTTTTAATGTAGTTATTCTAAATATTTATGATTTTTTTTAAAAAATTATATTCTCTTAAATTTAAATATCTGTAAATTATATCATCGTAAATTTAAATATCTATAAACAATTGTAAAATTTCTAATGTCATTATGAACTCTAATGTCATGATTAAATTTATAATGTCATCTAAATTTAACTCAACTTATTGTTATAAAAGAATATGTAGATAAAAAAAAAGTGTCGATATATGCTTTCATTTTTCTTAATAATTAAAGTTGAAACTGAACTTTTTAAAATAAAGTATTTATCGTGTCATTTTCGCCAACTAGTAAAACATTTTTATAAGTTTAAAATGATTTTTTTTTTTAATATAATGGCCAAGAAAGTTTTTTTGAACTATGACAATTGAAACATTTACGTTGAACTTGAAACATTTTACTCATTTAAAACAAATACTTTAAACTACGCCATTTAAGACTTATGAACTTTAAGCACAAGATATTCTGTTTATTTTACTCATATCTTAATTTACTCAAATCAATTATCCAAAAGTAAATAACGTTTTCTTTTTATTTTGACCTATTGTTTAATATTAATTATTAATATGTATTAAAACCTACATGCAAATTTAAGAAATGGTTATAAGAAATAGATATCAGAAATGTAGCATTGATCTATAAAACTATTGTAATTATTAATAAGGATTTTTTTTTAAATAAAAAAAAAAATTTCGATTCCTTTTTAAATCATATATAGATTCTGTATAGCATTATTTTCTTCAATAAACTGCATCAATATCTGAGAAATATTTTCGATGTCAACCCAAGGATAAAAATTTTAATTAATTCTCTGATTATCTTAGGTTTTGAATCCTTAACCGATTTTGGTTATTTTGTCATTAATTTTAAGTTTATTAAAACCGAGATAATTGGATTCCCTTAACGACAAATTGGTGTATTCCTAAGGGATATTGTTGAAGAAAGTTTCAAAGATTTTCACTTTATATTTTCCATATTTTAATTGATTTCACATAATAATTTCTTCTCTAAGAGAATAATAACGTTTCACCAAAACATTTCTTCGCTAATTCGTTTCAGTCATGAGTTCAAAGATGATCATCTTTCTAAAATATGTTCACGAAATTCACTATAATATAAATCTTGTGCAAAGAAGTACTAATCCCTTTTTCTGATCTTTTCTAAATATAATTTAATACCGAAACTTTTATACATGTACTATAGTTCTCACTGACAAGGAAAGTTTCTCAATGAAGAAAGACCAACCAATCACGTTTAGTTTTTGTGAATGAATAATTTCAAGCGTAAAATATTTAAAAAAAACAGCTGTGCCAAACATGTCCTCTTTGGTAAAAAAAAACTTATTGCTTTAATGATGTGAGAAATAACGTGAAAAACACAAATCGAAGAATTTGAAAAAAATATAGTCGTTTCCGTACTTTAAACATTTACTATCAAAGCTTAGTCAGTAATGCCTCAGTAATTCTCATTTTTTCGTGAGTCGGTACTCATAATAGTATTTTGCTGTACCAAAACGGATACAGTTTTTTTATTTGTGTTTTCATGTTATTTTCTTTGTTACTATTCACCAGTACAAGTATAGCCCGACTTTCTCTAAATACCTTTTTTTTGCATAAAAAACATAGCTAATGTGTCTCAAACTTTAAAGCAGAATGCATTTATTTTTTTCGAAAATCGGTAAACAGACACTATAACAATTTTCTTTTAAATATTTAGATTTTCCAGCTAAAATTGATGATGTATTTAAATAATTTCATTTAATCTATATTTTTGAAAATATATTTTTTCTAGCACCACGTTATGAAATTTCAAAAAAGTCATACTTTTGAAGTTCTGTTGCTAACGAATTTTTCAAATTTCCTTCAAATTTCGCATTTTGTTATTAAAAATTATTTAATTTTAAATTATGTAAAGGTTTTTATACCTTACAATTTAGAATTTCTTGGCCCTTAATTAAATAAAATAAGTAGTAATAAGAACTATTAAAAACTATTTTTGACATCTTTGGGTTAACTAAATTCATAACTGGGAACAAGAAACTTCCGATTCACTAAAAAAAAATTCCCAATATATGGCAAAATACGTAAAAAGTTAAATTAGCATGAATAGAACCAAAATTTCAATCATAGGTTTTAACGTATTTTAATTATGAAAAATGCATGAAAATAAGTTTAAGATATAGTTTAATGGGAACCACTTGAGTAACGCAAGTTCGTATGCTTCAGATATTCATATGAAAATATAATGTTGATCTAGTAGAGAATATTATCAATTTTTTTAAAATATCAACTAAACTGTCTTATCGACATTTCTGCCTCTAAATGAATTATAAAAAATATGAACTATATGAAATTATCAACGAAAAAAAAACATGAAAATAAATGGCTGACGTCATATTACTATTTTATAACCGTCGTTGAACAGCCGACCCAATTTTTGCGTTTACGACTACTAATTTTTTTATTATATATACAGCGGCCTAGGCCAATAGGCCCATACGCCAAACACAATGGATCATTTAAAAGGTCAACAGACCCTTATATAAATAAAATACAAAAATTATATGAATATATAAAATACAACACTTATTAACCCTTATATAAATAAAATACAAAAATTATATATATATATAAAATACAAAAATTATGAACCCTGAGACCACCAGTAAAAACTGAGTGAGCTGTGAGCCAGAGCTGGTGGACCCCTCAATACAAGACAAAAAATCTAACAATTCACCAAAACCAGCCGTAAATACAACTCATAAAACCGCCAAAAGGTGAAAGGATAAAATGACATAAATGAATATAGTGCTAAAATTGAAAAGTTAAAACTGAGACAAAATCACAGATGTATACACTTGCCAATAGGGCATTGTGTGGCGTTGCGGTCTGAAATGCAAAGTCCGAATTACGAATCTTTGACGTTGGACTACGTCGCTCGCAGCCGATAATTGACGTAAACCTCATACCTGAATGGAGATATGCGTGAAGGGCGAAATCAGCAAAATGCGCACAGTATGTTTTTGATATAACTTGGCCGCATCCTCACAGATTGCTCTCTCTCTCCCCGTCGGTTCTAGCTAGCAATCCGGCATGTTCTCGCCGGTTACCTTTTCGCAGTTTATTTCTATGCTGCTTCAATGTTAAAGTTGTTAAGTTTTATATATGTTAAAATGTTTTAGTTAAATTTACAAGTTTCCTAAATGTTAATAAAGATAGTTATTTATTTAAACTTAGTGTTATTTATGAAGAAACCTATAACACGTTCTCGGAAACATTTTTATGTGGAACGCTTTCCTAGAGTTATATTTCTTTTTAGAGTTTAAGTGGGGACTCTAACAAAGATACCAAATCAACCCCACAATTAAAAGGATCCAGCCAATCAAGCCAGCTTGAATCCTGCTGGTGGAACCAAAATAGTGAGGGTGAAGTAGTAACAGGTAGTTAAAATGAAGAACAACAAGTAAAGCAGAGTAAATTCAATTAAAGTACAAAAAACAGAGGATAAAATACCAATAGATACTAAAAGGGAAGAGTTAAAAGGGGTGTATAACAATCTAAAAACCGTGTATAAAATACAATTGCGATGTAAAATACCAAATGTATTAAAATCCAAAGGTTGTAAACAAACCTAAAGCATGTATAAAATGCAAAGTCAAGTTAAAAGTCAAAAACGACTACTAATGTTCAACTCCGTAGCCCTGTAATTTTGAACCCAATACAGAAGACAAGGGAGCTCCTGGATCAAGTATTGGGAGAAATTTGCCTTCGTGGAGGACTTTTTGTTGGAACTAACCCGCATTTGCGTTACATGGATAGGAAGACCACGAGAATCTCCCACGGTTACCCTGACGGCAAGGGAACTCTAACCCATGATCCGTCTACCACTGTGGATATTTCATATCAACACTGTGGTCGGGGCAAGCCGGATGCGGAATTCGTATCGACTAGCCATCGCCGGGATCAAACCCCTTTTCATCTCATTAGAAGGCGAACGCTCTATCCCCTGAGTCATCGTGGCTCTCATATTACTTTCTCTAATTATTGAAAGATGAGATATGCGGCTTTTTTTTAATTTATTTATTAATATCCTGCTTGGGGGCTAAACCCCCTATTCGCTGCCGCTCACCAACCACAATGATTTCTCAGCAATAATTGCTGTTTCTTGGCAGAATACAGTTAAAGTTAAGAAGTTGAAATAATTTACTTAACATATATGTACTAAAAGGAAGTCTGTTTGCTTACGCTTGTGCCTCTACTTCCCACGTCAAAATATTATTATCTATTAGTATCATAAATATTTAGATCTATTGGTGAACGGAAATAGTTTTTCTAAGTAATCATTTTTTTAAAATAGCATTTACATTGTTATAACATTATATTGTTCGAACAAATATTATGAGTTTACAACCGTAATTGAATATTTTCGCTTACCAAACGGGTGGATATATTAAATACTATTTTTGCTTTCATCTCATTGCGCCTGAAACTGATCGTTAAGTTTTAAATCATTTAACAGATCTCCTTAACTGTAATTTATAACAGTATATTAATGTTATTTGCGCAAAAATAATAATTGTAAAATGGTTAATAAGATTAGACCATCTTTCTAAATAACTTTATCTTAAAATGTAGCGTAGATCAAATTATAATAAAGAAAACAACTGTCTTAGTTTCAAACTCTTGAATTAAAAGCGTAATAATAGTAGTATAGGAAAGTAACTTTAAATTTGGAATACAAAAATATTTATGAAAAGCAATCCCTTTTATTAATTTTATGCTGATAACAACCAATACAATATGGAAACGAATGAGGAAAAACTGGATCATACCATGTGATTTTCTGGCCAATAAAAATGGACGGAAAACAATGGAAAACTGCGACACCATTATTAGATTTCTATATATCATAAGATACAGCTATAAAATGAAAATTAAGGATGGTGGAGACAGTTAAAATGTTAATTTTACATGTTCAGTGGAATTGCTTAAAATTGACAATAGTAATTGACGAAATTGAAAAATATTTTCAACATTCTTTGTGACTATGTGATGCATAAACGTTGTTCTTCGTTTCATTTTGGTCCCGCAGTGGACTGATCGTTAAGACACGGCTCCCAGCAGGTCACCGAAGACAAGCATCACTGGCTGCGGTCAATGTGCGGGTGTGTGACCACTTGGATCAGTCTGCGTAGGGACCGAGGGTGTGCGGTATTGCTCCTCGTTAAACTGTTCCACCGTAAAGTGCTCGACTTCACGTGCAGGTCGTTGGACTACAGAAGCGGGAGTGCCATCCCCTCTGCAGAGGATCAAAATTGCGGATCATCCTCAGGGATGTTTTCCAGACCGTCGCCAATAGCCCATTGTGCAGCTCTAGTGCGACGTAAATGAACTACAACAACAACAATCGTTTCATTTTGTTTATATTTTTTGGTAAGTTTTATGTCTTAAATATTATCGGAAAACCTAAGAAATTTTGAAAATAACATCCTACCAATTAGAATTGCTATATTTCTATTTGGATGCACAATCTTTACCAACGCTAATTTCATCAAATCACCTGCTTATGCGAGTACATGCAATATACGTGCTCGTGATCGTTAAATCTGTGGAATCAAAAGTCCTGTGGTCGGTCGCTAAGCATTGCCAGGAAAGCAGGGATCTAGAAGAAATTTCCTTCCTCTTCAGATGAATGTCTAAATTGTGGAAGTTGCCTCTCGAATGGGTGGTTTTGTCATCTATCCGGGTGGTTCTGAGCTTATTCGTACTAACAACTTAGCGGTGTTCTCCTGTCAAACGAAACGCGCTCCTTCTTGGTTTAATTTGCAGGATCAACGGCTTACTGCTATCACTTGATCAGTAAAATTTTTAAAACAATTTCATTAAAATTATAAAAAAAATAATAATCGCCTACCTTTGTTAAAAATAACTGTGCATCAAAATAGAAGCATTCCATAGTGACTACCGTAACTTTAAAGCAGGTAATAAAATTATAAGAAGTTACTTATTCTACGCAACTTTCGTTGACGGCAGTGTCCTTGATGTGAAAAATAACTTTTTTATATAAAGATTACAAGTTGTTTTTCTGATTGAAACAGTCCTAAACAGCTAAATAATTTTTCTGAGATAAAATATTGATAAAATTGGAAGTCAACTTTTCTCAAGTTGTGATAATTATTTTAGACAAATATGTGTCAGATTGAATATTTAATTTCAAAATAAAGCACCTTGTATTTCTGCAGCTTTTTTATGCAAACAAAATTTAGTATGCAATTACTTTAATTGAAATTTGAAGATTGATTGGATTTTATTTTATGCATGGAGAAAAAAAATTCTGGGGAGATGACTGTATTATATTGTAATCACGTTTCCGGTCTGTTTGCTTTTTTAAACATAATAATTTCTGGTTAATAAAACCAAAATATATGATATTTAAACCATTCATTCGCTGAATTTCTCGTTCATATATTAACGATTTAACCGAAATTCTGTTCTTTAAAAATTATAGTTCTTATTACCACACATTTAGTAGAAAATGCAAAAAACTGAAAATCAAATTTAATTGAATAAATTGTTTTTTATGCCAAGCTCCAAGGTATCATGATAAAATTACCAAACTTTACCAAATTTATCAAATTTCATCACAAGTTATAAAATTATATTTTATTGTTAATTTTACCAAAATCAAAACGCTTCTGTTAAAATCCAAGATTTTTGGTGTTCCCATACAGCCAAAAACATGGCAACGTTCAAAATATTTTGGTAGTTGTAATCATACTTTTTTTCTCAGAGTAGATTGAAATTTTTAAAATGCAAACAAATTTGTTGAAATTTTTCGTTTTGAAAAATTTGGACTATTGAGGAAAATTTGGAGAGTGCAAATAGATGTAGAATGTTAAAAAAAATTATTATTAAAATATAAATAAATTAGGGGTGGAAAGAATGTAAACAAATAGGGGGTGATTTCGGAGAACGAAGAAATCCAGATATTTGAATAATGTTAAATAGAATTACATTTATAATAGAAGAATTAAATAGAATTAAGTAGAATAATATTAAATAGAATTAAATTAACTCGATAATTTATGAGACAATTTAATTGGGACAAATTTCGTTTTAAAAAATGTCTTTTATAAAAGTTTCTGTATTATAGAAACTTCGTTTTTTTAAGAAAAACAGCTAAGCATTACCATTGAAGCAATCAGTATTAATTCAATCAGTATTATTTTCATAAACACTGAAGCATAAAAATTTCTTGAATGTGTTTATTATTTATGAAATTAAATATCTAACAAATATCCAAAAGTTAGAAAAGTAAGCACTACACCTTTTACAGCAGTCTGGAAAAAGAAATTAAGATATGAAAAAAGAATTCATATCTAAGATTGATGAAAATTATTCCTTTATTTTACCAGTACCTTGCTACGTAATTTTTGAAGAAATTATTTATCATGCAAACTTTTATCTGCTGTCTGAATAAGTTTAAAGAACAGTTAAGATTTTTATTCGTAAAATTGAAAATAAAATTAAAACAACAATAATAATATTTTTTAAGTAATTCATAAATTTATTATTAAAAACTTGACTACTTAGAATAAATTTCATGTAAATGAAAAATTACCGTGATACCTATCTAACTTTCATTCAAGTCACACAAATATTCTCAATGCATATTCAGAGTTTAATTTAATTATTAGAGTAAATTATTGATAGGTAAGAATTTGCATGTGGTTTATTCTTGCCTATGCAACAACTTTTCCACATTCATCAATATTTTATGTGTCCAACTTACACTTACATAAAATAGATGCTATTTCTTGAATGCAAATAATGTAAGTAAATTCTTGAATTCAAAAATAATGTGTAATATTTGTGACATAAAAAAAATGTGCAGTTATACAAATTAATTTTTAAATTGAGCTATAAAAAACTATTTCCGAATATGTGAAATGAAATATTAAATGAAAATTTTTCGAAAAGCAAATGATTGAAATTATTTATATGATTAGAAGCTTCGACAATATTACTGACCAATACAAACCCTGGCAACTAAAACATATTCAAGTATATTAGGATGTAAATGAGAACACAATTAAGAAGCAATATAAATATTTGACATAATATTCAAAAACTTGAAACTTTCTGTTGCTGTAATATAATTATTTATAAAAGATTACAATAATTAAAACACTGAATATGGATGTTGGAAGTGCAATTTTGGGATCTTTTTCCTTTTCATTTGCAACAAATTTATGTATTTTTTAAAAATATGTACAATAAAATACAATATTTAAGGAGATTTTTTTAAAGCATTTTAGGATACTGAAAATTAAAAAAACCCTTAATTAGTCCGAAAAAAAGTTAGTACGAAATACTTACGTTCATACGCATACTTTAAAGACTCACGGAATACAAATGTATACACTGAAGTTGATTACTGTATTTCTCACAACATTAAATACAAATTTTCGTTTATTACTCATTCAGTTAATAATAACATGATAATTAAGAGTCATTATTTTGTATTTCAGTGAAGAATTGTTATTATTATCATTTTGACCTTCAGTGAAATGAAGAATTTTGAAGGGGAAGATCCATCACTACTGCCTCACAAATGATAAGGGATGTGATTTTCTGTAATATTTTAAGGGAAAATGGGGTGAGGTACCATTGATTTACCACGTGTTTGTAGATACATTTACCTACAAGATGTTATAGTCAGTTTTTTTTTGAGCGACGATGCTGTTTTGAGAAAAGCTAATTTTAGAAAAATACAGATTTTGCATTTTTAGACAGTTTTAATGTTAGTTACTACTAAAAACATCGATTACTCAGATAAGTGCTGGATCACAGAGCCTGTCCTAATTGTGATCTTTTATGAAATTAGTGGGGTGCTGTTGTTTAACCTAGACTTTCAGGGCAGAAAAGCTACAAAACCCGAATTTTTCTCCAACTTTGACAGAGCATAACTTCAAAAAGCAACAATGCTTTAAAACATAGTTAAATTTCACATTTAAAGAAATGATCTTAGAAATTTTCTACAAGTTTTTTTTAGGAGCTCAAACTTGCACAATATTTATTTTTCATAACCTATTTCAGTATTAAAAAAAATCAAGCCCACCAAACAATAAACTATCAAAATTTCAGATTTTTTTCTGATTTTTCGAAATAATGGCTCTTAACAGAAGTAATGAATAAAACTCTAAAACATCTTATCAACGTGAGGAATTTCTGTATTATCTAGATTTAAAATAATTACTTATGTTTTAATATATACTTAGGCGTATACTTTTTGGATACTTTAAAGTCCTCTTATGTAGAAGCAATTACTGCAGTTCTCTGAAATATAATCGCAATTATAAGTTTTTTGAAAGAAATCAATTAGGAAACTTTAAACAGTAGAACAGTGACACACACTTTCTTGGTTTTTTACGATAGGGAAAAATAAAATTAAGCAAATAAGGGTAATGACTTTAAAGACTGTTTAATTAGTTTCTTACCTATAATTAAGTACAGATCAGGTTTTTTTAAACATGTCTGAAAACCATTAAATTTGTAAAATGATTAAGTTGAGCGGTTTCACGTAATTGATTAAAATTATCTTTCTATATTTTTCTTCTCTGGTTCTATATTTCGGTTTGACCTCAATTTTATTGATAACATATAGTATTAAGTATATAAAATAATATTGCTTTAATCATATTAAGGATATTTTACAATAAAATTATTTCAATGAAAAGAATTTAAACATTGCTAATTTTGAAAATTTTATTATTTACTATAAAGTGTTTTCTCATTTGCAAATTGAAAACTTCAGTTCATATGCATTCCAATTTTTGTTCATAAAAGTTATTTATTAAGTTATGTATAAAGAAATATCCTTCATGCATAATAAGGTCAAAAGATAAGTACCGTAAACCGAGGCGAGTCTACCCATCCAGGGGCGAGTCTACCCATTTTAGTTTTATTTAATTTTCACTATTTTAAATTGCAAATAAAAAAATTTTTGCCGACGAAGGACTTAGTTCAGACTCTAAGGAAGATGGCGCTGTAGTAGTTTGATCCGTTTTTATTTATTTGGTGTCTTTTTAACCGACCTGTTCAAACGTCTTTTGAGAGATTTGTATTGAAAATCAGCAAACTTTTAGTTGGTGCTCCGTAAGTATATTATTATTATTACTATTTTCACTTTGGTTAAGTGATAAACTTATCTAAGACTAAGATTACATTAATTTTATATGAAAAAAAAACAAAAAGAATGTAAGTTTTGCTGTTGTAAACAAAAAGCCAGAATTCGCGGGGCGAGTCTACTCATTCGTATTTAGTTTTAATAAAGCATAATAATATAATTTAGAACTTCGTTTATATTAAAATTAAGTCATTTTAAATTAATTTGAGTATATTATTTTAATTCTGCATTGATAAATTTATCATTAATAAGAAAATTTATAGGTTAAATATAAATGTAAATATAAAATATGTTTATTTTACCTATTTTTTCAATTTTTATAACTCAAAATTAACTTTTTTTATTTAATGCAAGTTAAATAAATTATTATTTATTATTACAGATGGTTCGAAATTATATTCGCAAAACAAATGGATTTAAATGTTACGAAAAAATGCCACCTGAGTTGGAAAAAGCTATCCAAAGGATAAAAGCCAAACAAATAACAATTCAAGATGCCGCAGCCGAATTGAAAATAACGAGAAAAGCTATTTCAAAATATTGTCTTCGGGAACCAGAAGAGTTATTTTATAATGTTAATGATTATAAAAACAAAACTGTGATCAAAATGTGATAATCGATCAAATACTCAATTTGCGTTATTTTATGAATAAAAAAATGGAATATATAATAAAGTTATGAATTTTACTTCATAAATATCCTATATAGTAACTAAAATAACAATTTAATAGTAAAATTTGATTATTTACAATGTTAACATTCATTTTAGTAAAATGGGTAGACTCGCCCCATACGAGAGATTTGTCAGCAGTTCTATAAAAATATACAGTAACAGCGTAACTGTTAATATTTTCTAAAATCGATTTCACAGCTTTAAAGAGGGATAAATAGCGATTCCGAAACACCTATTTAAAGCCTTTTTTCTTTAATATTTACAAAAGTTTGACCACTTGAAAGTTGACAAACTGAAAAAATGGGCCCCGGTTTACGGTACTAAGATAGAGCACAAAAGAATATTTATTGTTCGAATTGAAAATTCTCTTTTGATAGTGAAGATGGATTAAATAGTGATATTGTTGTTACAAATAAATTATCATTACTTTGTTTGAAATTCATGATGTAAAATATTTAAATAATTTTCAATTCGATAGACTAAAATTTTATCATTGGAAAATGGTAAATCATTTGCCTTTCTGAATCAGCATTTTAATGATGAAATGACTATTTCGTTACAATTTTTATTTTCTTTCTGTTTACTAAATAGAAAAGGAGTCTTTTATTTCTTTAATATCATAACTTCTTTTGCATTGGAGTTTGGAGTGCAAGATAAAGGAAATTCTTCATGTGTCGAAGGGAATAGAGGAATTTTTGTGAAGTCAACGCTGGGACTCGAATCGGTCATGAGATTGACAAATTAGCCCTCTCGGCTTTAATATGTTCAAAGCTTCAAGGAAATGCATGGCTTTATTGGGTGGACTTAGTTGGTGCGATAAAATTCTGGTTGTTTAACCGTATTAGGTAAAAGCAGTTAATAAACAAGTTTTTTTACAGTTAACAGTTTGAATACCCTCCTATATACGGTTATTTGACTTTTTGGTGTGAATACAGTAAAAAAAATACAATTAAATAATTTGTTATTTAACCCTTTTTTCTGAGAAATTCTTAGCAGGTTAATTCCTATAAATTCAATTGCCAAAGATAAATAGTCCTACGATACCAACATTCCCCAAATAAGAGTAGTTATTACAGAACACTCTGTTCAAAATGTTTATCAGTAATACCTTAATAATAATAGAAATAATTCAATAGTATTTCAAATTAAAACATATATTTTTAACACACGCTAAGCTTCAGAGAGAAGAACACCAGTCCAAATTTAAACCTCGATTAACCTAATATGTCATTGTTATAGTGTTCTCAAATAGAAATAATATCCAGTTTATAGCGTGTAACGTAACTCCAAAATGATTCAATAATCAATACTGACTGGCTTAAGAAAATCGTTCTTAAAAAAAAATATATATGCATCTGAACACACTTATTTACTGTTGCTTAATAATCAGTAGGCATTATTTTGATTATTTATTCCTAAAACATTAAAAAAAATCATCAAAATTCTTCCGAAAACTAACTAGTTGCTGATAAATTTTCAACAGAGAATACGAGTCATTCAATTAAGTCTTAAACAAAAGCATGACGTTGAATTTTAACTTCAAAATTATTTAGATTATCGTCTGAAGTAGTATCGATCTAACATGTAAGCTACAATCGGAAATATTTTTAAATTATTTTATTTCTGAACGACATTCCCAATTCAGAAATCTTAAACCCTTTTGAGTATTTATTTTTTAACTGAGTTACTTTTACTAATTAATACTTTCTTTATTTTTATAAGTACAAGAAAGTTGTCGTTTATTCATGTTCTTTTTTTATCTGCTATGAATATAAAAAAGTGATTTAATAAATTTCTGAAATAGATTTTCAGACTAATAGAAATACAATAATATAAAATTATTTTATTTCATCATGTTAAAAGCAAACTAGAATGCTGATAAAACGATTTTTTGTAGCATTACTTGCTAATTGAAAGAAAAAAGCATTAACTTGCTTTATGAAGCAATAATCACTGTTATGGTATAGCTTCTTTTATTTTGATTATATAAGCATTTAAGAATCATTAATTACTTAATATGCACACGACGAAAAAAATTCTGGTAAAATTGCAATACGGTATGGTACTAACATTTCTGGTTAAAAAAATACATTGTTCTGTTTAGTAAAATCAAAATATACTGTATTTAAACCATTAATTTAGTAGATTTTTAGTACATAAGGTAGCAGAAATAATACATAAGGTAAGCAAATTCTAGTTCTCAAAATTAGAGTTTTTATTACCGCACGTTTAGTAAAAAACTGAAAAGTAAATTTAACCGAATAAATAGTTTTTATGTAATGCTCTAAGGTATCATGATAAAATTAACAAATTTCACCACATTTACCAATTTTTTCACATCTTATAAACCATACTTTCTTGTTAATTTTACTTAAATCATTACCAAAGTGCTTCTATTAAAATTACGCAGCTTTTTATTACTCTCATAGAGCCAGAAGCATGGTAAATTGTACAATATTCTGTTAGTTTTGACTGTCCCTTTTTTTTCAGTTCAGTAGTAAATGGTTCAAAGTGAAGAATGTCAAACAATTTTTAACGAGAAATATGATTAACCAAAAAACCTTAAATTTTTTGTGAAAAAAGGGTAAAAAATTTTTGCCATTATCTAAGATCATGTAAAAACTTCATTATAAAATAATCAATCTACTGCTTTAAATTAGTTCACCAGATATCATAAAAAGTATGAATTAAACTTTTAAGCATTGCATTCGACGTTTAAGATGGAAGTAATTCTTCGACATGACTGCTTTATGATTAAAATTTATTTGAGCAAAATTATGCACTCTCTTAAAATGAACGAGTGAAAATAACTCAACTTGAGTGTTATTTAACTCTTTCATCTAGAAAAAACCGGCCTTCTCATCTTGAGTTAAAATCACTCAAGTGAAAGAGTTATATGGAAATAGCTCAATTTGAGTGAAAAAAATTTCACTCAAACTTGAGTGATTTTAACTCGTGTCTGAGCGATTTTCAGTATTTCAGTTTGTAAATAGCAGTCAAAATTTTTACTGCTAATATTCGAAATTTTTGTATTTAGTGGTGCCATCTATCGTAAGCGATAAAAAATACTATAGTTTTCGTTTCAAAAAATTTCCTTTTGGTAGAGAAAGCCTTAGATAGGAATTTTTTTTATCTTAACGTTTGTTGAATTTATATATCGAATTAGATAATATAGTACTTGTGAAAGTTATAGCTGTGAGCATATCGACACTGGCTGGGATTCGAACTGGCTTCCCGTCTGTCGTGAGATTGACCGATTAACCATCTCGGCTGCAGTCCTGCGACAAGACGGTTACAAAGAAATAATTAGTTTCATGAGCTGGGTCTTGTTGGCGAGGATAAAGTTTTTATTTGTTAAATCAAATAAGGTGAAAACACAGTTAAAAAGAAATTTCAGAGTTATCAGTTTGAATAGCAGCATTTTGTGGTTATCCAATTATTTTGATTGTATACGGTAAAACAACAATTAAATGAATTATTACTTAAGAGGTTTTTTTTTTTTACGAAAAATTCCTAACCACTGTAGATTTGAGTTTTTTTTTCTTTCCCCTAAGTTACGTCATTTTTCTTTGAAGTTTAATTTTTAAAAGTAAAGAGCTCTAAACGAATTTTTAAAGTAAGCAGTTTTATAAATATTATGCTCATTTAGGTTCAATTGAAAATACTATGAGTCATTTTTTTTCGAACAAATTTATTCGTTTAATTTATAAAGCTTTATTTTCAAGCAATAAAAAAGGTATATTGTTTTAAATTGCCTAAATTTTTTTAAGACAAATTTCTGAAACTAAGTGAAATTCATAAAATTTTTGAAGAGGACGTTAAAAGCTGAAAAATCTGGATTAAATATCCTTTTGCAAACTCAATTTTGCAAACTCTTTTGATATAAATTTGTTTGAAATCCAAACTATATATTTGCTTTTATTAGAAAAAAATAAGTATAATTTTTGCTCTGCAATAATCCTAGCTTAGTATGAATTCGAATAAAAAAATTAATTAATTAACATTTACTACTTGACTTTACTTTAATATTCTATTTACCATAAACTTTGCTCAAACATAGTTTTCTTAAGTCAAAAAGAAATAAATAATAAAAATTAATGAAAACGACATTTTTAATAAAATTTCTAAAATACAGAAATATTTAAATACTTAATTTTAGGCATATTTTAAACTAATTAAATTGTATCGCTTCTGAATTATAAATAATTACAATTAAATCAAGTATGTATTTCATGAATTTTAACTATTATGAATATAGATAGTGTACGTTATTTCCGTTATCAATATATATGTTTAGAATTTTTACCTAATTGTAAGAAATTAATATATAATCAAAAAGAAAAAACATTATAAAAATTTAATATATCAGCCAGGAAAGCAAGATTGAAGACATCAAACTCTTTCAATTTTACAACAATGCAAAGTAACTGCAGTTTTTCTGCAGATTCATCAGAAAGTATACTTCTGAAACAATGACTGCATAATTACTTCAAATTCACTGCAGAATGACCACGGATTTAAAGTTTCAGTTTTTACTAAATTTATGATTTTCAAGTGACCTCACTTAAACTACAGTAATTTTGTTGACAATAGCTAAAATTTTTTCGAAATAAATTACTGAGAAATTACTTTGCATTAGCTGCAAAATAACTGCAGTGTTTTTACAGTTAAGATTGCACTACAGAAAATTTGCAGTTAACTCTAGAAAAGCTACGAAATTACTTCAGTTCTGTAGAATAACTACAGTTTATTTTCAGCTGGGATATAGGTATATAAATTCAAATTAAACTATATCTCATAATAAATATTACTTTTAATTTTGCTCCTATTTTTTTACTATTAATCTATAACTATTGTAAAATTCTAATTTATTTGCATTTTCAAATACTTTAATTAGCATTGTACTTTTAATTAAATATTAATTCTGCATTTTCAATTTTGCCTCGAAAATTGAATTTGAAGAAAAGTGGAACGAACCTTTATGCTAGCAACAAAGGAAAAATAGTTTGTATAATGTGATAAATACTTCATGAAATAAGAAGATAGTATTAATTCTGAATTCCAATTAAATAAAAACTAAAAACAGGATAAAAATAGAAAAATTCAAAATGCTGCTTAATTTTTTTAAATATAATATTTTCCACTTTTTCTTTGAATGATATATTTATAATAAAATACATTGAACATCTGAAGATTCTGATTTGAATGAATGGATGTTGCAGATGTGAACTTTCATAAATTAAAGACAGTCAATAATAGAAAGCAATTTAAATAACAGCAATTATAGACTGTATGAACAATAATTTCGTAAATATCTTTTATAAAAGAAGTATAGAATGATATGAAATTAATTATCCAGAAATGTTTTGTACCAAAATTATACATCAAAAAAACTAAAACATTGATATAAATTTATTATATTAAAATAAAATGTTAAAACTTTAATATGAAATCTGAAAAAATTCTAAAACTCTTATCAGATAAAATATATTCCCACATGCTTTGACAAAGATTCTAGCAGGGAATCAAATGTTTTTAATATTTCATAATCATCCACATTTAACACTTTCAATATTAAAAATTTTTTTTGACAAATAATTTGAAAGAATAGTATATTTTATTAAAAAACGCTGAAAAACAGCTAATTTAAATGGAATGCGTATATAACATATTCAAAATAAAAGTATTTTCAAAATAAAAGCAACAAGGTATATCTACTTACTAAAAAGTAAAACAGCGTCTTCTTCAGAAATACCGCTGTGAACTAAAAGTTGTTTTAATTCTTCTTAATTCAAAATATTAAATGACATATTCTCCACAAAAAAAAATTTAACGTAAAATAAAAAGGAAGACATAATCTATTTAGATCACAGAACATAACAATTTTATTTAGATTTGTTATCGTTTGCTTTTTAAAATAAAACGATAGAAATTCCAGCCTATATCTCGCACACAATTAAATAATAAATAAATCACTCAAGTTTGAGCTAAAATCACTCAAATATTACTTAATAAATACCACTCAAGTTTGAGTTAATGCAAAGCAAGAATTTTGCTCAAATAAGAATGTATTTCACTCAAGTTGAGTTAAAAAAATTTAACTCTTTTTTGAGTAGGGGAAATAACTCTTTCATTTTAAGAGAGCAATGATTTAAAAATCCATAAACATGACGAAATTTCCCTAAAAATATTTACAATTATAAGAACAGATTTATTTTATTGCAAGGTTTCGTGAAAATTGTTGTATGCATAAACTAAACTTTCGGTAAAAGAAAGAGGATTTTTCTTCTTTCATTAGGAATTGTAGTACTTTCTCCCTTTTCGCAATTACATTTAATTTCCGATGCATTAAAATTCAAAATAAGTTTCAGAATTTTTCAGAAAAAAAATTCGGTTATATTAGAAGTTTAAGTTTTGAGAAAGCATTAATTTTTCTCATGATTTGAGTAACAGTCATTTTGCGCAACAGTAACTTATTTTCTGATCTGATTTTAAATCCTGAATTTCTCCTCATTAAATCTCACTGATTTATTTTCTAAAAACTTCTTTCAAAGTATGAGATTGAATTGCCTAGTATTAAAGCAAATTCGGCCACAGTTGCAAATTATCAGTTAAACACATATTTTGTTCAATTTTAATTTTCTATACATAATTTATTTTTAATAAAAATTAAAATAAGCTTTTAGCTTACTTATGCTCTAGGTTTAGGTTCAATTAAAATTTTATTTTCAAACCCCTTAGTGAGATTCAAAAAATACCAAAAATTACATAAAATATTTTAACATATGCCTAATGTATTTAAGCAATCTACTCATTCATATTTTTAATCGATGACATCGATAAGAGATCTTCCACCGTGATTCAATATCCTTTTGTTTTCAATGCGTCTGGTACAGTAAAATCAGTTCAACATTAAACAGTAATACTGTTCAATTCGCAACAACCTTAATAAAGTATTAAATTGAACCGTTCAAATTGAAACATAGTATTGTGTAATCCAGCTTAAGAAAAACGATAATATGGTTCCACTTAGCCCCATAATAAGATTGCCACAAATTTGAACGATATTATGACTTAACATAGTTCAAAATTGCACTCTGAAGCTCGTTTTCTAAATTTTTCATTCCATTAAAATAGAAATATATGCTCTATAATGCAAGAAAAAATCTGTGTTTTTAGCTTGAAAAATAACTCACTTTTCCAGAAAAAAAATTTTTTAACTATCTAGGAAGTCCTTTAAAAAAATCCGACGTTAAACTATCTTAGATAAATTCATACAAAATGAAACATGTATAAACATTATAACTTAATCAAGAATATTTATTTTCGGCCTGTTTATATATACACTTTTACTCAACTATAATAGTTTAAAAACTAAACTTTTTTCAGTAGGCAACATTTTTTCATTACTGGCATTTATTTCCATATTAAATGTTTTACGCATAAAGAAAACTTGTTTAACTTTGATTTCTACCAAAGAGATCTGCAGTAAACAAAAATAGTGCACTACTCTTTAACTAAATAAAAGCTAACATAAAATGCTTTTTGTTATCTATTAATGAACCAAATCATCAGATAATATTCATAAAAACCTCAGAAAAATTTAAACATAAATAGAAACAACATTTTGCTTAAATTACATTATTCGTCAATTCAAATCAATTATTTTCCTTGACTCTGCTGAAAATTAAAGGCACTAGAGTATCAATATTTTAAACATGCATATTCTTTTATGCAAACTGTGCTATAAGTTGCTTTAAATAAAATAAAGAGTAAAAGAATCGAGTCGTGGTGTTTTAGGGGATAGAGTGCTGAAATCCCAGCAATGGCCGGTAGATGCGAAATCCCCCCCCCCCGGCTCTCACCAACCACACTGCTGATATAAAATATCCTCAGTGGTAAACAGATCATGGGTTAGAGTCGCCTTGCCATCACGCTAACAGTGAGAGGTTTTCCTCTCCCTGAAACGCAAATGCGTATAAGTTCCATCAAAAAGTCCTTCACGAAGGCAAGTTTCTTCCTATACTTGATCCAGGAGTTACCTTGTCTTCTGGATGGGGCTCAAAATTACAAGATTACGGTGGTGAACACTGGTAGTCGTAAACTCAAGATTGAGTCGGCTGTTGAACGACGGTTACAAAATAAAGTTAAAAGTAATCAAATTAAAACATTCAGACCAGTATTATCGAAATACGGCTTTTCGCTGCTAATCACACAACAAAAAAGCAACACAACAGTTGCTCCCCAGCTTCGTCAAGCCATAACTTCCAAAGCAACATAGAGTTTAATTTCAACGCTAAGAATCATATCACGTCACTGGAAGACAAGATAACCAAAGTTCACGATGAAAGAACTGGACTCTCATTGGTCTGGAGAACTATAGAGGTCAAATATTCAATAAAGAGCTTCACGGACATCACAAATTCACATCATTGATATAGCCAAAGGGATTTCAAGAATCCTTTTAAGGTAAAACAAATGTGGAAATATATGTAGAAATTTAGCCGAATAATAGCCTTAAATAGTATAGAGTGCTTGCTAACAAATATAACGAATTCATGTTGTTTTTCACTTTTCTTTTCTTCCTTTTTCATTCTTGGTCAATCTGAGGTAGCACACCCTTGCGGATTAAGATCGAACTCACAAAAAGACTTATATATGAATCTAATATATGGATTCATTGATAAATTAAATAAATACATACGATATTAGCTCCAAAATTTGGTTTGAAGCTTAGCTTTCGCAAAGTATTTAGGTTAGCGATTTAAGTTTTAGATGACGTCTTTTTCCACGATTAAATGTCTCCTTGTAAGAAAAAATAGAAATATAAAAGCAAGTTAACATTGAAAGCATAAAAAATCCAATGTTACTGACTTAATCAATTTTGCTTTATTTTAACGTGTTACTATACATTTTAAATACTTTACTTTTTAAATATGTCTCAATTCTCCAAGAAAAAAACATTTCTTATTTTCCTTTTTACCAAAAAAAAAACTTTCTTTTGGTTCTTACTTTAATGAACAGGAAAAAACACTAGAAAAACCATGGTATTCATCACGTGACGCTCAATTATCTAAGGTCGGAATTCACTTGGCCGCATATCAAATCACATTTGCTTAAGTAAAAAAATTAAGTAAAAAAGTAACTAAGTAAAAATTAATTAAGTAAAAAAAGGTTAGGTTATCAATTTTCAAATATTCATAGACTGAAATGTGTTAATGTTAATAAAAAAGTGGAGAACACAAACGAAATGTATCAGCAAAAAATTAAATTGCAATCCGCAATGGGATTAATCAAGTATAAACCTAAAGGCATAAGGAAAAGCAGAGAGTTAGATGGAATGATATAAACTAACATTTTTTTTAATAATATCTATGGCATACTTAGTTTAATTGAGTATAGCCAAACGCTGTAAAATAATTATTTAAAATGCATAAATTGTGAGCAATTACATAAAACGTAAAATTGTAATATAACTGGAATAAAAAAGTTGAAATTTTACTGTGGATGTTTATGAAATTATGAACTTATTATTACATTAACCCTATCTGTTTATTGGAAATATATAGTACATTTTATTTAAATCTTATTAAAATTCCAACATTTAAAATAAAAAATTCCGAGTATTCCAAAAAAAATTTATACACTGATCTTGTCTTAATAGTATGTATGGTATATTTATTGTATGAATCTTTATTTATTATCGATTTCTTTTAGAAAATTATTGGCATAAACAAACAAAATTGTTTGAGCGAAATTTTCTCATGTACCGTGCCAACAACAAAACTGTTTTAATACATTTTCTTCTTTTAATAACTCTTAAACAATCTTGACATAGAAAAAAGTTCTTGATTACAGAACTGGTACTATAATATCTATAGTAATAAAAATCGGCATGTTTCGAGGCTCTCAAAAATAGACGTCAATTCTCAAGACTCGCCAGACGTGGATGAGGAAAACAAAAGTGATTTAAAACAGAAAACGGAAAGTTACCAACGAAAAATCAAAAATGAAAGTGAAACCCAAAACTAGGCATATGAAGATTTCCATGAGCTCCTCATCACCTCTGCTTCAGGGTATGCTTGGGTATGCTAAACCAGGGTAAATGCGTTTTGCCCTGATTTGCCTCTTTTGGCTGAGATTTTTCTAGTTTTGTTTTTTCACTTCATTTTTGCTTCAAGCTTTGTTCAATTTTTGTTTCATTTTTGCCTATCAGCTTCTGCGATTTCTCTAGTTTCGTTTTCACTTGTATGTTCCATTTTTTGTCAGCAACTTTACGTTTCATGTTTAAAATTTCTTTCGTGTTTTTTATTCACGACTGGCGAGTCTTGAGAATGAGCTCCTATTTTAAAACGCTAGAAGCTCATCGACTTTCACCATCTTCCTTTTTTATAAGCAAATGAAGTTTTTACATCATCGAATATATATTTCCGCCTTCTTTGGATAATTATTTCTTAATAAAATACATCCATTTTAATACTTAATTAGTTTTTATTTACGTTGTCTACCTTCATTTTCATACATACCTTTTCTTCGCGGGATTACTTTCTTTGTTTAATTTTTATTTTATTTTCAGGGTAGGGTAAAATAACCAGTGAAGGAACACGTAAGCTTCGCTTGCCTTTTAAAAAATCCTATTAATTTCAAAATTCGCAATTTTTAGTTAAATGACAGTGTCAACATATTTGTTACTCATTCCAAATTATGTAAAAAATTGTAGAGAACTTACATATTATTGTTTTAAAGTTTTGGAGGTTCAAATAACAAGTAGTAAGAAGACCAAGTGAAGGAATAGCTCTTCCAGTGAATGAACACCCAGTAAAGGAACACTTAATTTTGGTTATTTTTAATGCTCTTTATGAATTTATAAGCCATACAAATATTCAAAAACAAGCCTATTCTTGAAATTATAACATATAAATACTTGAAAAATTTTAACTTTTTTTTGAAATCATGAATTGAAAATTAAAGTGTCAACATATTAACGCATATTGTTCTTTCACTGGGAAATCTATGCCCAGTAAAGGAACATGCCTGTTCCCTCACTGGTTAGAAGTTGTTTTTCGTATTTTTAACATACTTTTGATGCGGAACATCACTAAAGGTACAAGAAAATTAAAGTTTATCTTTTATTTTCATTAACTTAGAAAAAAAACCAGTAAAGGAACACTTGTTCCTTCACTGATTTTTCATCGTTTGGTGATCCAGTGAATAAACATCCCCTTATATCAGTACTTTATTATGGTATGATGCTTAAAAAAAAATAAAACGTAACTTCAATAACTATATTTTGAATTCTCTTTCTCACAGTGAGAAAAATAAAACTATTACATGCAATTAATTCCACTTCAAATATATAAATACAAACACTCACCTTATAATTTTTCAAACAGACAAGGTGTAGCAGAGATAATAACAAATTCAAAAAATTTTCCAGAGAAGTCTATTTGACCATTTAATCCAAAACGTTGCTAGATGACTTCCTATTGTTTGGCAGTAAGCTATTGTTACCAATCAATCTAAAGAAAAACTTTCAAATTCTTATTTTTCATCAATATATGTAAAATGTTCCTTCACTGAGTAGTGTTCCTTCACTGGTTGGTTTACCCTATTATAGTAAAAATTTAAAACTTATATATTTATTCAGCAAATCGTACTTTTTGGTAAACAAACTTATTTTTTTTAATTGTACGTCTTTTATTATTGTTAATGGAGTATTTTAAAAGTTTAAAATTCAATCTATATTTGTAGGTTATCTATTAGTTCAAAATGATTTTTAAGAAAATTTTGACGCTATGTTCCGTTTGTCAATTGCAAATAACACAAGTGACTCTGGATCAGAAATTTTTCACCGTTAACTTGAATATTGTCACTTTTTCGTTTATATCTTTTAAACATACTGCATCACTGCAACAAAAATTTGAGATTAGCCATCATAACTAATTGCACTTATACTGTTTAAATTAGTGGTTCCTAAAAGGTGTTCTGCAGAACCTCAAGGTTCCATCTAAGGGTCGCAGGGATTCAGAGAGTTAAGTTTTTCTAATAAGATAAAATTTTTGAAACTGTTATACACTGTAAAAAATTCCGAGCCACATGGCACCAAAAATCGGTATTCATTTGCTGGCTGCATAAAATGGAGCTCAATTTTACCATATTTTGATATTTTCACTGGCTCCAAATATCAATAGAAGATTACACCAAAATTCGATATTTTGAAGAAACAAAACACCGATTTTTATTCCTTCCTTTTTTCTTTTATAAAAGCAGAGGAAAGTTCCACCATTATTAGGTATTTTTAAAGCGCTCAAATGCAAGCCAAGGTTGCTATTTGCCGTAGCAAAACTATTTACCAGAAGTAGGTTATTTTATGACCATTCTAACCATTTTATACAGCATAAAATTCAGCATAAAAGAAATGAACTCTAATTAATGCAAATTATTGCTTTCGATGTAAACAAATAGTTTGAATGATATGTAAAGGGTACTTACCCCTTTCTTAGGTTCTTTTGACGCCGGGGCCTGTAAAAGATTTCTTAGCAAAATAAACGATCTGGAAAAACATAGATATATATTTATTAACACGAGTAAATTACAGAAAAATAAAAGATATGCCACTAGATGACAACTGACATGCTGCCTTTTTTAAGTGTGTGAAGACAACAACTCCTAACGCGCATACGTTAGGAAAGTTCTGTTTTTGGCGGTTGCATTTTCGACATTGCTCCACCCTCGCATACTTTAAAATATATAAAGGAAAGTACGCAAGCAAAGTCACATTAGTGTATAAAGTCACAGTTCGAGTCTCTGAATAGGTTTTACTACCCGACCACATCGGGTTATTTGTTCTTGACAGTTCGCCTTCGAAGTCTCCATTGATGCTGACTCTTCAATCAAGGAGGATCTCTTTTCATCTTCTACTTCCAATGGATAAAGTCTTTGGTATGGTCGAACAAGTTCTCCATTCATAGTTTTTATTCGTGCAACACGAGAGTTTCTATCAACTCCAGGATAAAGTTCTAGTATTTTAGCCATAGGCCAGTCTAATCTTTTAGCATTGTCATTTCCAACAAGAACAATTTGGCCAACTTTAAGGGTGGTGGGGAGTTTGTTTTGTGAATGATTATTCAATTGACTCAAGTACTCAATACGGAATCTTTTCATTATATCTTCTTTTAATTTCTGGCGATAGCGGAAGCGTTTATTCAGATGTGCTGAATCATATACGTCTAGTTCAGGTAAACTTCCAAATCGGATTTCTTTCAGAAATAAAGATTGAGTTAAAGGATGTAAGTCGTCGATATCTTCGGAAAGATAAGTTAGAGGTCGATTATTTATAATGCTCTCAGCTTCGCACAAAATGATATACAGTTCATCAAAATTTTGCCGAGCTCGCCCAAATACTCTTCGCAATATTCCTTTGGTCATTCCAATAAGCCGCTCCCACCATCCGCCCCTCCACGGGGCGGTAGGAGGGATGAACGTCCACTTAATTCTTTGTATTGAAGCTATTTCTTCGACTTTTTGCCAGTCGATGGATTGGAAAATATTATTAGCTCCTATAAAGTTTTTTCCGTTGTCAGAGTAGACATGAGAGGGTCTTCCTTTTCTTGAAACGAACCTTCGGTAAGCTAGTAAGAAGGTTTCAGTGCTCAGTGATGGAACAAGTTCAATGTGTACTGCTCTGATTATTGCACACGTAAATAAAACAAACCAGGTTTTTTCTCCATTACTTAAATACAGTGGTCCTCCTAAATCTATGCCCGTTATTTCAAAAGCAGCAGCGTTTTTCACACGTTTCTCAGGTAAAGGAGCTGGCAATACCTCTGCATTCTGAACTTTAAATCGTTGGCAATTTATACATCCCCTAATGACTCGACGAATAGTTCCTCTACATTTTACTATCCAGAATTTTTCTCTTAACAGAGTCATTAAGGTTTGAACTTCAGCGTGATTCAACTTACAATGATTTTCAAGTATCAGCAAATCAACAATAGGATGTTTACTCGGAAGCACATTGGGTCGTTTAAAATCATCGGTGTCTTCTCGTTGAATACAACGGGTGGTCACTCAAATTACACCAGAATCATCCAATTGTGATTGTAATGATTTCAAAATAGGACTAGAAACGGTTCCAAAAGCTTCTAATTGTATGGCTTTCATTAAAATTACTTCAACTTGCTCTATTTCTTCAACGGTGAGTGTAAGAGAATACCTTTTTAACCTCGGCTTCCTAACATTAGAAAGGAAACGTATCACCCAAGAGATTGTTCTTGCAAACTTAGGGTATGAAGAAAACTTGTTTTGATACCATGGTATCTTCTCTGTATTTACAATAGCAGCTTTCTTCTTCTCTTGACTTAAAATTTCCTCGTCCACCTCAATTTGAACTGATTCGGGTCATCTTTCCTTCCGATACTTTAGCCATTCTGGGCCCTGTAACCATCTTGATTCAATTAGGTGTTTGATGGTACTACCTCGAGACGGTATATCTGCAGGATTATATTTTCCAGGTATGTGATGCCAATCATTAGGATGAGATACAGTTCGAATTTCCTTTACTCGATTGGCGACAAAAGTAGCCCAATAATCTTCTCTTTTTTATCCACCCAAGAGCATTTGAGGAATCAGTCCAATAGTATATTTCAATATCTGGTTCTTTTATGTCTTTTTTAACATTCTCAGCTAGGCGAGCAGCAATTAAACAAGCTAAGTCTTGGGATCGTTATTGCCTTCAATGGTGATACTCTGTTCTTAGCTCTGACTAATTCGCAGGACACGGATTCTTCGGTTTCTAGTCGAATAAAAATACAAACAGCATAAGCATATTGACTGGCATCGGCAAGCACATGCAGGCTACAGTGTTTCAAGGGAAAAGTTTTTTTCATGAACCATCTAGAAATAAAAATGTCTTTCAAAAGTGCAATTTGATTTTACCAATTCAGAAATTTCTTAGCGATATCTTCAGGTAGTTCTTTATCCCATGGAATCTTTTGTTTTCAGCAGTCTTGGAGAAGTAATTTTGGCAACAACGTAAAAGAGCAAACCATGCCTAGAGGATCATAAATTTGTTGAGAAACAGCCAGAATTTTCCTTTTTGTAACTAGAAAAGGATCTTTAGTTACGTTATAATTTGAATTGCAGCACAATACATCTTTTGATAAATCCCAGGAAAGTCCCAATGTCGAAATTAAGTTTCCTTCGTCCAGCTTCTCTGTCTTTTCAGTGATTATGGTTGGAATAGGAGATCTCTAAGATAGAATAATTTTTCCGCCATCCTCTCAAATCAAATTTTCCAGATAATTACAATTCTTTCGATTGTTCCACAAAAATTTCACTGTCTTCAATTCTGTCGAAACTGGCGAGACAATTGTCAACATTAAAAGAGTCCTGTAACAACAAAGCAGTGTCCTTCAATTGAGGTGGAACCTTCGCTAAGTGGTGTTTAAGTGTGGCGCTTAACAAAAATGGACTACACGTGAGTCCAAAAACAACCCTGCAGTGTCTGTAAATTTTTAGTTTATTCAAATCACCGTCTATCATCCAAAGAAATCTTAAATAGTTCCAATCTTCTTTAGACATACTGACCTGTAAAAAGGCCTGTTTAATATCCCCGGTTACCGCAAATTTTATCATGCGGAAACGAGTTAAAACAGTGGGAATAAGTTCTAGAAAATTAGGCCCTTTGGCAAGACATTCATTCAAAGAGGTTGAATTCTTCATTCGTGCTGAAGCATCGAAAACGGATCTTATTTTTATCGCTGATGAATTTTTAATTACAGCTCTGTGAGGATGAAAATGTCCAGGTAGAATCTCATTATCCATATTCACTTCTTCTATAATTCCTTCATTCAACCAAGCCAGCAAAACGTCTTGATAAGCTTCTAGGATATGAGCTGCTTTCAATCGATTAATTGTTGTTCGCAATCTTCTTTCTGCTAATTCTCTCCCTTCAGAAAGTGCAGGGTGTAGCTGAAGCCAAGGTAACTTCACTTCATACCTGCCTTCATTGTTCAATTTTAGATTGCTTTGAAAATGTTCATAAGCAGCCTGGCATAGCTCAATTTTCGTTTGACTTTCGACTGGATCTGCAATTCCTATTCTTTCTAAACTCCACATGTCTGGCAGGCTGATGTCACTAGTGAGTAAGTATATGATTGACAAACAGGATTCCGAAACAGGAGACACGTGTGGAATTTTCTCCATGATTGTCCTGCCCAGGTGCATACCAACTGCAACCGGCCCATCTTCTAAATTCTGAATTTTACCGTTTAACAGCTTCCCAGCAACGTCTGCTCCTATCAGTAGCTGAATCTCAGAATCGACTGCGCGAGAGGAACGATAATCCAAATCAGTTAAATTTATTCCTCTTTTCCGAAGTTCTTTCATCCATGGTCCACGAGGAGTTTTCTTTATGTCACCGCATATCATTTCCTGTTCTAATATTTCGAAATTACAATTGTAAGTTTAATCCAAACTAGTTAAATATACTCTAAAACAGCAATGCGTTTGTTGCGGAGATTCAAGGCCACCAAATAAGCTATGTATTATAGTTCATCAATTTTACAGTCTTTGCACTAATATAGGAATGCTGGTCACCTGTATCAATCAGGGCCCGTATAAGATGTCTAGTATTTTTAGCTCTAAGATATACCTGCAAAGTTTGTAACAATACACTATTTTTATTCGACTGAATTGTTAGCATTTCGTCCTCCGAATATTCATCAGGTTTAGGGGTATCTGCTATTTTGGATTTATTGGACAAATTTGGACACATTATAGTACAATGAAATTTACAGCAACAAGAACACTTTATTTTACAATAACACTCTTTAGAAACATGACCCTTTTTTAAACATTTGAAACAGCAACCAGATTTCCTAATTAGCTCTCGTCTTTCATCTAAACTCATATTTTTCGCTTTATTGCAATCTGAAGAATAATGTTTTTAGCTCAAAAAATACACTTTCTTTCAAAATTATCATTTGTATTTAACAGTCCTGAAGCAGTAGGAATATCATATTTGTTTTCATCAAAATTACGCTTATAATATTTCTTATGTGTTTCTCTTTCATAATCAAATGTATTATTAGCAATGGCTAATCTTTGTTCTCCTTCTACGTCTGATTTCAAAAATTCCAAGAGAAGAGTTAATTTATTTATTTTCCCCTCTTCCTTATTTTTTACTAAAAGAGAGCTAATATGGCGCTCCAATATTTTCAAAATATCATCTGGCAAACAGCTTTCTACCAGTGGGTACAACATTGCTGCATACTTGTCCGAAGTAACTCCTGACGTACCTAAGGCTCTTAAGTACGCCTCGATTTTATCATAAAGTTTAACCAAATTGCATTTATTATGATTTAAGACTAAACTCGCAAGTTCTCTTACGTATACTTCAATAAGAAGTTCATCTTTCCCAAAACGCGTTTTTAAGCATTCGATTACAAGAGGATAATTCGAAGCGATAGGGGGGAAACTCTCCACAAGGTCACGAGCACGTGATTTTTCTGCAGTGCTCTGAATTAAGTAAACAAATTTGTCTTCTGCCGATAAATCTGGGTCACCATTAATTTTTTTAAACAAACTCCAAAACCCATTCCACCCTTTAATTGAACCATCATACTTGGGCAATTCTATCTTCGGTAATCTAACAGTCTTTTTATTTACCGATTCAGAAAAGGAATCATTATTTATTTTAAGCGGTTGCTGACTAAGCGATTCCTTATTACTTAAACGCTCCACTTTCGTTTTGAGCATAACGTATTTGTCTGCATACGAAGCTTCAGAATCAGAGTCATTTTGTGATATTTGTGTATCTTTTGAGAGAATGTTTATAATTTGGTTATCGGTCACTTCTAATTTTCGGAATTTATCACTTAAGAGTGATCACAAAATATCTAATTCATCGTAATTATTAGGTTTCGTATTCAACGCTACCTCTACGCTGCTAGCAGCTTTTGTGGAACCGCTTCTTAGTGGCATTCTAACTTTAGTTAATTCAGTTTTATCTAGTGATTTCATTATTAAGAACACTTTAATTTCGTTTAGTAATAGTTTCAATTATTTTAAATAAGGTGACCATTCGTACTGATTTTACCAGTACAGTACTGGTTTTCAGGGCATAAGTCCTGGTTAGTCATTAAACAAAACCAGTACACGAAAAGTACTGGTTTTAGATTAGAAAACTTTAAAGCAAAAAAAGTAATAAAATAAAAATAATAAAATTAGAACTGGCAACCCTGATAATTCCATGTGATATCGTCTGGTGTCGCATGAGCAGGACCGCCACGACGTCATACAAGCCAGTGGTGGTCTGATATACATTTATTAAAGAAAGTAAAAATATTGATCCTAGTGAAGTATATTGTGAAAAATGTAGAAGTACGTTTTCTATTGCAAATAGTGGAAAAAGCGACATTGAAAACCACATAAAAACAGTTAAACACAAACGAGCAGTGTCAGCAGCAATTGCAAGTTCGAGTATGACATCATATTTTAAGAAAAAAGAATTTGAAACTGCCGAGAAGAAAATAGCTGCAGCTGAAGGTTTGTGAGCATATCATACAGTTATGCATAATCAATCTTTTCGATCAGACTGTACCTGTAAACTTATTAAGGCATGCTTCGATGCTAAATTCACATGCTCTAGGACCAAATGCGAAGCTATAATCACCGATGTACTTGTCCCTTATGCAAATCAAATATTGGCTGAAGATCTGAGAAACGTAAGTTTTATGTCAGTGTATTCATACGCCTCAAATCACAAAGAAATTAAACTTATTCCTTTACTTGTCAGATATTTTTCATACAAGAATTGAATACAGGTAAAAATTATTGAAGTAAAGGATTAGCCAGGAGAAAGGTCTGACATAGTTACCGAATATATTGTAGAGGTCTTAAAAAAACATAATTTAGAAAGCAAGATATTAGGGTTTTGTGCCGACAACGCCAACACTAACTTTGGAGGCATGCGAAGAGCCGGGAAAAATAATATTTTTGTCAAGCTAAAAGCTACTTTGGACGGATGGGAGCTTGTGGGAATTGGTTGTTCAGCGCATACTTAAACAATTCTATACTAACCGCGGCGGACTGCCTTCCAATTGATATACAAACTTTAATTGCCAAGATTTACTCTTACTTTTACATCTATACTGTGCGCGTCAGTGAATTAAAAGAATTTTGTAGACATAGAATATAAAAATTTATGGGTTACAGTGCTACGCGGTGGTTAGCGTTACGATCAGCTATTGAGCGCATATTGGAAATATTTCCTGCATTAAAATCGTATTTTGCGTCTAATGAAAAAACTCCGACAATTATTAAAAATTATTTTGAGAATCCTGAAATCGAATCTTGGCTTTTCTTTCTCCATAATGTGTCGTCCATGTTTCATAACACGGTTTTAAAGACAGAAGGACAGGATATTTCAATGTTGGAAACAAATATCATTTATAAGGACCTTAAAACCAAAATTGCTGACAGGATAGCAAGTGTGTTTCTGCCCCTGCAAGTTCGGCAAAATTTAAAAGGGCTAGAAGATGACGGCTTAGTTAAATCGAATATTTTCAAAGACAAAGTGGTGGAATTTTACAGCACATGTTTTCAGTATCTGGAAGAATGGGAATGTCATTTTGAACCGAACGGGTTTTTTCTTTATTGAACAACATCTGGACTAGTGAGAAAACCCAATTGAAAGTGGAAACTTTGAAATCCTTGTTGATTGCCAAAAATAATTTAAATGCAACCTGTATGGAATTCTATGAAAATATACAGGAAAACCAAAATTTGTTAAAAGCAATTCATTCCTCAGAAAAATATAAAAAAACAAACTAAATTAAATAACTCCTTATGTTTTATTATGTTGTTATATTAGGTATGGCTTATCATGTTATGTTATGCTTATTATGTTTTATTTTTATATTGTAAAATCATATTTTAGTTTTCACATTTCTTGTGTTTAAATAAACGCAACATTTTTTGATATCTAAACGTTTTTTATTTACTTAGGTATACAGGTTGGCTGTTGGGTGAATTTTTGATAAAAATTTATAAAATTTGGGCTTGGCTGGTCAAAATTCATGTTGTCCTGGTTTCAGGTTTTAAAAAATGGTCACCTTAATTTTAAATCTTATACAGTTTAAATGACCTGCCGTCCCTGTTCGGGCGCCATTAATATTGCTTTCGATGTAAACAAATAGTTTGAATGATATGTAAAGGGTACTTACCCCTTTCTTAGATTCTTTTGACGCCGGGGTCTGTAAAAGATTTCTTAACAAAATAAACGATCTGGAAAAACATAGATATATGTTTATTAACACAAGTAAATTACGAAGAAAAAAAAAGATATGCCACTAGATGACAATTGACATGCTGCCTTTTTTAAGTGTGTGAAGACAACTCCTAACGCGCATGCGTTAGGAAAGTTCTGTTTCTGGCGGTTGCATTTCAGACAGAAATAAAATATTTATCTACATAAATGAGTTGATACTTGAAACAACATGAATTAGTCTTCCCAAAACACCGAGACTGAGTTGTAAAGAAAACGTGGGGTGGTAACAAATATCGTTCAGTTTACAGTCATCTTCAAAGTTTTATATTACACAATTTATAGTGTAACTGAATTAAAATGATCTTCTATTTAACTGAACTTTGGAACAATCAGTAGGAATATTTAATCAATAATCATTATTTATTTAATAGTTCGAATATTTTAACGAAATTATTTTAATAAAATACCAGTAGAAACAATAGCAAAACTTAAAAAATAATTTTTATTTAAACTACAAAACATTGATTAAATTATGAAAAGGCTGTGTATTTGTGATGCCACAATTGGCATTACATATTTATTTTCTATCCTTTTAAAATATCTTTCATTACTTAAGCTTTTCTTTTATTAATAGAATTACATTTAAAATAAATCAAAGACTTCATCTTTTAAAACGAACATAAAATATTTATTCTTCTCTTATAGATCAATGTAACGGATACTTTTTATTTCATTACTAGGCAGATTTATTAATTCACTGCCGCCTCTAATCGAAAACCATGCATGCACCAGAAATTAATTCAGAACTGGACAAGATTCCGCCCCAGTCCTTCAAGTTTTACTGTCGAACATAAAATCTAATATTAAAAGTATTATTGATGACACTAAAAAAAATATCAACATTCATATTAAATATTTTCAAAATAATTAATAGCCTCTCTTTGGTTTATATTTATGTTCACAAGTGCTATTGAACTTATGTAGTCGCCGCTAAAATTATCCCCAATTATTTACGGTTCCTTGGGCGGAAAAAAAGGAACCGCTGGTTTAAATATAAAAAAATTTGCTTGTCTTATTCTCAAATTTTGATTTGCAATGTTTTGTTAAGTTTTTTTTAAAAAAATGTGGCAACAGACTAAAAGTACAAAAGACCGATGTTCTAAAAAAGTATAATAAAACAGCTAGGTCGCTTAAAACGAAACACGCCGAAATTTCTTTAAATTAGCAAGGTCTGAAATTTTTGAAAAGTTTCAGGCGTAAAAGTACTAGTTATTGTTTTTTGACAAAGGATCGTTAAAATATCATTTTAAAAGCTCGATTTATTTAATTTTTTTTTTAAAGAATGTCAAATGAAATATGATTTATAATTTCTTTCTATAATATAATCAAAAAAATAAAATTCATGCAATATAATTCTAAATATAGTTCGAAAAAAAAGTTTCAATTATATTTGAACCTATCAAGTTTGTATTTGAATATATATTTGAATATAATCACGTTTGAACTATGGTATTACATGCATGTTTAGTGCAATTTAAATCTTAAAATGGATCAAAATAATTTCATTCATCAATGTAATTGCATTTCTGATAGATAATAAGGTTCAGACAATAGTTATAGTTATTAGAAGATGGAAAGTAATAATATTTATCTACAGCTGTTATTTTATAATAATCGAAAAATTAAAAAAAAATTGAATATCATTTATCTTTAGAGAAAAAAAAACTTTGACTAGAAATGTTGTATTATAGAAAAAAGTATTTGTAAAATTTTCTACAAAAATATTATCTAGCTTCACAGTGAGCTAAGTTAAAAACGGAACACCTTTATAAATTTTGATCTAATAACTGGATCTTCTCTTACTAACATTCAATCATCGGGGGGTTGACTTTAAATATGCTAATTAATTTGCGCAGATGATATTTTAAGTTGCGAAATCAAACTGAAAAACGTACTTTCTCTGAATGAAGATATATTTTTTTCAACTGATTCCGTTTTTTAACCTTTAAAAAAAGGGATAGCCATAACCTAGAAAATATAGACACAAAAGTATAGTTAGCAGAGTGGTCAAACGCCTGTACCTTTTCATGTTAATTTAACTTTTGCGTATTTCGCCACACCTTGGAATTATTTAAAAACATAATATCATATTGGAATTATTTACAATCAAATTTTTTGTTCACAATTAGAAAACTTGTTTTTGTCAAAGATGAAATTGATATTTTTTATATTTGTTTACTGTTATTTTTTATATTTGTATATTTATTTTTTATTGTATATTTTTTAATACTAGTCGAAAACCTTTTGAGCAATAATCCTTACAACTTCTCAGATTATTTTAAACTATTTAAATTTTAATGACAAAATGCAAAAATTTAACGGAATTGATGGAACAGTTTTTGAATAATAAGAAACTTCCAACAACCGTATTTTCAAAACTTTTTTTCTCACTTACTATTCGGCTGATTTCGCTCAAGTTTTGTATTTTGTCTCTTAAATTTATGTAAATGCTTGGATCCCTTGCATTTTAAAAGTAATAAATTATATAATTAAATAATAATTAATAATTATATAAATTAACTATATATATATATATATATATATATATATATATATATATATACCATCTATAACAATGGGTTCGACCAGGTTTTCATGGTTTCTCGCCCAGGAACAATGTTTTCATGGGGTACATTAGGACCCATAATCCTCATAGAACAATAGAACAATCCCTGACGTCTGCAAGCTACCTGAACATAGTTCACCCATTCATGGCAACGGTTTTTCCTGCGGGGGATGGTGCTAACCAACAGGATAATGGACCATATCATAAGGGTCGAATCGTCATGGATTGGTTCGAGGAACATTCCAATGACTTTCAAGTCATGCCTTGGCCCCCAAATTCATCTGACCTTAATCCAATAGAGCATTTGTAGTCCTACTTGGAAAACCAAATTCGTGCTGCCACTCCACCCACTCGCAATGGGAGGGAATTGCAGGACCAGTTGGTGAGCGCTTAGTACCAGATACCTCAGACTACCTATCCGCACCTTGTGGGATCAATGCCACGGCGGATGCTAGGAGTTTTGAGGGCTAAAGGTGGACCTACATGTTATTAGCAGGGTGGTCATAATGTAATGGCTCTTCGGTGTATACATATATTTTAAGATGAAATACAAAAATCAATCATCTCATTCGAGAGCAAAGTCAAGAACATGAAATAACAAACTAAAAAACTGCATTAAACACTGTTCTTAAATTAAAGAAAGCGTCATGGAAATTTCAAAAAATCTTCCTGACAATTAAATACGAAAAATATTGTGAGAGAAGGAAACATCGCAGAATATTCCCATACAACTGAGCAGAGGTGGAGAGGGAAGAGTGAAGACATGGAACCGGTCTTCTCCCCAGATGACTTATTCGAGCGGCGATCGCGAATAGCGCTTGGAAATACTTTTTACCGTGATTTGCCCCTCTCAGCCACTGTGGTTTTTCTATTTTCGTTTTCCACCTTTATTTTTCTATTTTTGATTGACAATTTTGCGTTTTTTATTTCAAATGACTTTTGTTTCATCTCGTTCACGTCTGGCAAGTCTTGAAATGGACGCATATTTTTGAAACGCTTGAAACATGTCGACTATTATTAGCTATTTATTTATTTTTGAAGCGAATGAAATTTTTAATCATGTAATATCTCACAGCATCAGTTTCTTGGGATTATTTTATTTAAATAATTTAACTGATAAGCTCCACGAAATATCTATTATTCAGTCATTTGCATAGAATTTTCAAATATTCACTCGATAGATAATTTTAATTTTAAAAAAAACGCAAGATTTTCAATAAATTTTTTCCTTTTTAATGCTTTATAAAATATACAGTGCGTGGATGTGTAGAATATTATATCGGGAAAAAGACCTTCACGGTTTTTGTGGTACATACGTATTTTTTCGTCAAAATTTTCAATTACCACTTCGCATAAATCGGACTAAAATCCGTTGTTAAAACGCATTATTTCTTCCTTCAGGGGATAGTGGTTATATTGAAAAATCTGATACTTGACATGATGAGAAAAAAATTGAGATTAAGAAACTTTGTTTTGTGCTGTAAAAAAATCTTGAAATGTTTCAGCTAAAAACCTTTTTTTTTTCTCCTTTTTTTCGTTCATACAGCTCATAATTTTCTCCTTCAAAACGTAGGTGGTTGTGTACTTTTGTTGACTTGGACTTTTTTTTTTTTAAAAAAAAAAAAGTCCCACGGTTAAAAATCGCATGGACCTAGTTGGCCCATTCTGATAACAAAAACGAGAAAATACATGACTCATCACTGTTCAAAAAATTGCTCAATAATAAATATCGCGTTGTTTTTTTGTTAAGCTCCGTTGAACTGTCAACTCTCCGTATAAGTTTCATTTTCTTTTGGTACGTTTTATTGCACAAATAGTGCAAAATTCAAATGTACAGTCTTAGAACATCCTTTATAAAAGATGTGATAATCATACGCTAGTTTTTTGAAGCGCTGTCGGCATTTAAAAAAATAATAATAATTGTTATTTAATTAGGATATATATTCCGCAAAAGGTGTACAAATTGCAACTAAGGATCATTAGTGTTTCTTGTTTGAGAATATTATCAATAACAGCTTTTAATTATCTTAAGTTTGGTGCATAAGCAAAGAGAAGCTTATAACTTCAGTGGAAAGGGAAGAATTCCACTTAAATATGATCACAGTCTTGAATATGATTAAATATAAAAAAATGCACGACCAGGAATGACTTAGCTCAAAATATTGCTCAATAATAAAACGCGCGATTTTCTTTTACTCAGTTTCCTTGAACTATCAACTCCCCGTGAGGTTCTTTTTTTTTTCTTGGCAGTGTGTTATAGCACAATTAGTACAAAGTTCAACCCCTGAATTAGTCTTGGCACTTCCTATGTAAAAGACATGCTAATCATGTGTTAGCTTTTTGAAGTGATGTCAAAATTTTTAAAAAAAGAATTCAATTGCTATTTAATCAAGATATATATTCCGCCAAAAAAAGCGCAAGTGAAAACTAAGAATCATTAGTGTTTCTTGTTTTAGAGTAGCATCAATAAAAGCTTTTAGCTAGTAGTTTACAGCAGGAAAAAAAATGGAAATTTATTATTTCAGTAAAAAAGCGAAGAATTCCACTTAAATATGGTCACAATCCTTCAAACCTACTGTATTTAATGTTTCACGAAAAAACAATTTAATGCATTAAGATACAAACTTAACAGTTATTCCATTTCGTTTCATATATCCCTTCTTTAAACGGAAGTTACCTAACATAAAGAACTTGACCTGAGAAAATTGTATGAGCAGTTGCTCTGGCTTGTCTGAGAAATTACCTTAAATATATTTATTGATATAACGAAAAATAAAATTGGAAAAGAGTAATTTATGCTAATTTACCAGGTACATGCTTAGATATCATGAATATTTTTAAAATCTGTTTATTAGTAACACGTTTCTTTGTGAATTTTAAAGAGATTTTTTAAATTTAGATTTAGAATTTCTAATTTCTGATCCTCATTCTTAATTTTTTTTATTGTGTGTATGTAAATTTGCGTGTATGTAAATTTCTCAAATCCTTTTTCTTTAACTACCTTAATTTTAACAGATGCGAGCTAAAGTTTTTCTCTAAAGTAATAAAGAATATTTTAAAACAATCATTTGTAAGTTCATATTATTTATATATATATATATATATTATATACATTTGGATAGTATGTATATATAATTATATATATATATACATTAAGATAGATTATATTTTGTTATTAACTTTCAAAACCCTATTTTTGATAAGTTTAAATTTAATAATAGTTTTAAAAAATTTAAAAAAATTTCCATTAAAAGATTTCTACATAATTAAAAGCTATAAATATAATAAACTCTTGTTAGAACTATTTTTAATTATAATGATATTAGCAAACCTTTAGGGAAAATTAATATATCCGATGATGAAGAAGAAAAATATTTTGAATTTGCTGATAAACATCATAAACATATTTTTACTGGTAATTCAAATATTATAGAAATCTTAGTACTGAGAAATTTGCTATTAAAAGACACAAAATTTAGACCCATTTACCATATATCAATTAATAAAATTCTAAAATACTTATTAATGATCTCAATAATATTTGTTTAACGATACCAAATAGATTCTCTTTACTTTTAGGCATGTTAACGGAATGTAAATCAGCTGTTTATTATTTCCTTAAAAGCTTTATTTTTAATGATAAAGAAAATGTAAATGACAGTAACAATTCAAAATTTTTCCATTTTTCAAATTTTTCCAAAATTTATCAATCAATTAAGCAACTACAAAAATATTTTCTAATTACCCCCATAGATAAAGCTGACAATAATTATAAGCTGACAATAATTATGCAATCTTCGGTAAAAAAATTCTGTATTGAGCTTTTAAATAAGGAGTTAAATAATAGTTAAACTTTTATACTTTGTAATTTAAATAATAATATCATCACTAAAAAAATTTTAGCTTTGCATAAAAGAATAGAAATTAAAACTAATAATATACTATTTCCATACTTAATAATCAATCCAAAGCTTCATAAAACTATTATTAAATTCAGAACAACCACTTGTGGGTCTAATTTTTACCTAACTAAACCAGGTGCCATTTTGTCTAATTACTTAAATAAAATTATAAACAATATTATTAAAGAAGGTTTTTCTTGTATTATCACTAATAATCAACCTATATTAGAATTTATCAAACAAAATTAAATTAATTATAATGCGACTTTTGATTTCCAAGATCTCTTTAATAGCATTCCCCTTTTTAAATTAAAAGACGTTCCTTTATGTTATAACTATGATTATAAAAATATCCTTAGTTGCGATTTTGATTATTGTGAAATTCTAATTCTTTTTTGTCTTTTTAATAATTATCTTTTCAATGGAAAACATATTTTTGTTCAAATTGATGGAATACCATAAGGATCTAATTATTCATCACTATTAGCTAACTTATTTTTACACAATTATAAAAATATTATACTCCTAATAATGAATTTGCTTTAAGATTTATTGATGATTTAATTATGTTTAATTTTCAAAATTATGCAATTTTGTTAAAAAATATTTACCCCGAGGAATTAATCTTGCTTCACAATCATGATGATAATATTAATTTTAATTCCTTAGATTTGAATATTGACAAAGAAGAAATGTCTGCATTCTTGATTTATACGATAAGAGAAATTATTACAAACTAAATATAAATAAACTAATTACATGGAATTCTAATGTCTCTAGAAACAATTATTTAAACTCCATTTTTAATCAAATGAATAGAATTAAAAGAACTTGTAATATCGAAAAACTTGTATTAATCGAAAAAACAAATAAACGAACTCTTCCAAAATTTGGATGTCCGACTAATGTAATTAAATTCCGTATTAAATTGTTATAAGATTTAAATAAAAATTCTTCGTTAGCTAAATTCATATTTTTACTATGTGCAAATCCTATACGGGTAAATACGTCGCTAAAAATCTGCTAATATTTAATGAAAAAAATTTTTACTATAATTTTTTTTCAATAAATGTTAATATTTTTTCTAAAATCTTCAATATAAAAAGATTTATAATTAAAAAAACTTAATTAATAATATAAATTTTACATTATTACCTTGCGCACATCCAGTTTGGATCAATCCGAGGTAAGAAATCCAACACGCTTTTGAACATCTGTAAGAACACGCCATAAAAATCTCCTCAAACTCTATTTACGCTTCTATTTTCATATTCTGTAATCTGGAAAACCTGTAACGAAAATATTTTATATCATTTTTTTAAAATGTGGTTATTTGTAAGTACATTCGAATTCGGTGCTTGCTTTATATATTACTTTTTATATTTTACTCCGTATTTTCTTGTTTTTTATTTTCTATTTTTGCTTGATTGTTTAAATTCGCATTTTCTGTTTTATTTTGAATTCTTTTCTTAACTAGTTATTTTTTTGTTTAAATTTTTTGGTGCTCCTCACACTATTGTATTCATATATTTTGCTTTGGCTATACAAATACAATACTAGAAATCATTCTTTTTTGTGGATATAACCAACCGTGTGAGCTGACGACGAGATTATATATTTTCATTATTTTCATTGTTTTTTTATAATAATTTTATATATATATATATATATATACATATCTATACTCACATATTAATTGGTGATTACATTGAATTTATTTATATTTATCTTTAATATGATGCTGATTACAGAAAGTGTAATGCGCATTAGTTATTATTTTAATGAAATACATTTTATGTAGTTAAAGTATAAATAATATTTTAATTACTGTTTAATAAATATCATTTTATTTACAGGGAGACAGCTTTATGATCGAAATGATTTTATAATACTTGTCGAGCTTATAATCTGATGACATCCTGTTTTTAAGAGCTCTGAGAGATTTATCTATAAAGAACTATTACAGATGATATATATTGTAAAAATGTCTCGACCTCATGTATCATATCTGCTACACAACTATTTTAATCAGAAGATCTTAATGCGCTGCAAAGAATCTGATTTTCGAAATTTTTTTACATCCTTTTTCTTATGTAATTCGAAACAATTTATAATTTTCAGTTACGCATGAAATATATAGAATGACTTTAAATATGCTACACAGGACATTATAACAAGAATGGCTCAAAATTATTTCTTTATTTTTATTTGCATTTTTGATCAAGTAATTCGAAATAATTTATAATTTTCAATTAAGCATAAAATATGTAGAATGACTTTAAATATACTATAGGGCATAATATTTAGAATGTTTCGAAATGATTTTCTTATTTAATACCCAAATTTGTGTAAATGTTGCAATGATGTATAGAATAACCATGGATTTGATTCAAGTCGTTCAAGAACTGATACACTGAAGAAAATGTTTAGATTTTTTTTTAAAATATTAATATTGAATTTTAAAAAATATACTCATATATATCGATACTCTTCAAAATTAAAGTACTATTTCATTTAAATATTTTTAATAGTTAAATTTTTAATATAACATATTTCTTCAATGTTTTTTTTTTTTTAATACTTCCTTTTTAAGAACAGGTACGCATTTACCAGTACATATCCCATCAGTGAAAAAACGCATCTTGTTTCCCTAACTTTGCCGTATTTGCTTCTTGTGATCTTAACATTGCTTCTTGCGATCTTAATATTACTCTGCATTTTTATAAATGTTACAAACAAAGTAAAAATGTCGGGAAAAAAAAGATTCTGTTCTAATTTTTTGGCATTTTTAGAGCCAGAAGTGAAACTATACGTAATAGTAAAATCAACTTCATCAATTTAATTTCATCTTTAAATTCTGACGCATCATGGGCACTTTTTTCTTTCCCCAAGATATGAGCATTATGGCAATAAGTCCCTGTCTACTTCACTAAGAACGATGCTCATCTAATACTAAAAATTTTTTTTATATTACTCCTTTATTTTTTTTTTTTATAAACAAAAAAATTCGTTTTTTTTTCCATAATATTTGCATAATTTTAAAGGTAACATTTGTCTATTTATCTATTTAGACACTTCATTCGATGCATTTTTTGTAGATCCTGTAACAATTTTTGTATGCCTGCGTCATGACAACTCCCCACCATTTCCGTCAAACGCATAGAATAGCAACTTTTACCTCATCGTAGAAGTAACAGTGCTTAAATATAAAGTAGATCAATTTTAAAGCTTCTGGTACCATAGTAAATGCTGACATATACTGCGAAACTGATAAAAATTTAAACGAAATTTCAAAACAGACAATTCAGAACAAAAAAATAAAGGTTGAAGAAGGTCCTAAGTATTCTCCAGGATAATACTTAATCTCAAGTGAGCCAAACGTCACTTTCTTACAGAAGTTTCAATGAAGCATCTGCCGACACAGGACTTTAAGATTACTGATGAAGAGAAATATGAGATTCAAGGCTTCATCAAGGATATGGCAGGGAGCTAGTTTGACACGAACAATCAGAAAGTGTCCAAACAATTATAAAAAGGCACTTACGGAAATATGTTGAAAAATAGACAAATATTTGACGTTTAAAATTATTCAAAAGTTAAAGGATTTTTAATTTCTAAAGAAATAGGGTCCTTAGTTTTAGGATTATCAATATACTTTTTCTGAGATATTATTTTAATACACTAGGGTTTTACAAAGCAATCATGATAGAATACTTTTTAAACAAAATAAAGAGCTTTAAACATTACAAATTGTAAAATTTCTGTATTATTCATTGCCTCCAGATTTTAATTAATGTTAAAAATAAATATTACCTTCATAGCATTACCATTTAAATGATTTTATTGTGGCATTACTATTGCATACACTGACTGCTATTACTTGTATTTCATCTAACATTGCTTATGGATAAACTAAGTATTAAGTGTTTTAAGTATAATCATATGTATTTACTGTTTTATTATAATGTTTTTTAATATTGAATGATATTGTAATTTTTTTCTGAATTATTTATTGAGAAAGACGAATTTTTTCTCAAATTTACTGTTTTACTGAACCTTAAAAAAATAAATTCTTAAAACTTTCAAGATAGTTTTCTGTACTGCTCATTGATTTGAAAAATTTTGTAATTCATGTAATGGAACTAAAATTTATTTAAAAAAAAAAGCTATGAACATGTATTTATTAGAGTCAATGTCGTAATTGAAATAAATGTTAAGCTTTTACGACTTCCTAACTTTTTTTCTTCTAATTTTTATTTAAAGAGTGGCAGAAAACAAATATCTAAAAAACTTCCATGATTTAAAAATAATGCAAGTTTTCTAAGCCTACAAGCATTGGTTTTAGGTGTGCAAAAAAGTAATAATAATCAATAGTAATAATGATCAAAAGTAATAATAACCAATTTCAAAAAAGCAATAATAATCAATCATATTTTCAGATTACTTTATAAATAATAACCCTGGAAAAAATTAATAAAGTAACTTAAAAAATATGTTTACAATATAAGAATCAACCTTGAACTTTACTAAAAAGTAACTTTTTTTTCACTTTCTTACACAAGTGTGCAAAATAATAAATTAAAATGAATTTCAAAATTGACTTTTTCATTTTGCTTTTTCTGAAACAGTTGTTTAAATAATAATATAAATAAGTAATTAATATAAGTTGCTACAAATACAATATAAGTTGTTACTTTTAAGAAATTTCTAGATTATTCAATTGAATACTACACTGTTAAAAAAATTCAGGATCAAATTACGGTGAAAACTACTGGCACCCTCAGTGATTCTTCCATAAAAACGATTTTAACGCACAATCCATTTTCACCATAAAATTCTATACGGTAAATTTTTATATTACTTAATTCAAATGATTCAGTGATTTTACAGTAAATATTGTTGTATAAAAATACCGAATATCTGATTTTTGTTCCGTAAAAATTCTACGTTAAAAATGGATTTTAAGGTTGAAATGCTGCACCCTAAACGAGGGTACTTTTACCGTAATTTGATCCAAAATTTTTGAAAGTGTATAGTCTTTTTATCAAGCAAAGCTTACCATAGCTTCAAACTTAATTCTTTATAAGGCCGTGGGAAATATAATTCCCACCAAATTCATTAATTTTTAAATGTCGAGGGAGAATTATTCTGTTGATAACTTCAGTGCGGCATAAATTTGACTAACAGTACGAATGGCTAAAAAATAGAGGTTAACACTGAGGAGCTATTTTTTCTTGTACGTTCGTTCATTTAATGACCAATTCAGTAGGTAAAATTTTGAATAATTTCAACCAACTATCTAACTGAAAAAAGGTAGTCTTAAGAAAATCAATTTTAGATCTGAAGCTTAATAATTTTTTTTTTTATAAAGAATCCCAATCCCAGAAATATTTTAACATAAAGAAGTAAAAAAAGTGGCCCTACATAGTGCTAAATCTCGTTTTCCAGGAACCCTTATTTTTTAACACTATCCCACTGATATCTCAGAAACTTTTCCTTTGAGTTTCATATTGTTTTTATGAGTCTTCAAATAATCGAAATCTTTTCAACGTATTGTAAGTTTCTTTGAGATTTATACAATGAATTTTTTATAATTAATGAAAAAAAAATTCAAAACTAGAGATATCAATTAAAGCTTTTAAAAGAAAAGAAATATAAATAAATAAAAATTTAAAAAAAAATAAAAAAAAACATTTTCTGTGGTGCTTTGAGGGAAAAAACTAAGTTTTTACCTTAGTGAAAGAAAGGTTTTAAGTAACCTTTAATGAATTTAAAAAAGTTCAGTGCCGCAAAGTATTCCGTAACCGCCACCCTTAAAAAAAAATTTTAAAACCCTTGTCAAATATGGGGTCAAAAGATATCTACATTAAGAAATGCAATATAATATTTAAGCGAAGATGAAATGAAACTGCTCTGGAAGTCTTTCGAATCACTAATAAGGATGCTGAGATAAAAAACATCAAAACCAGTTTAAATATCTGATAATTAGCGCCATTTAACACCATTCAATTTCCGCGGGTAAGCATGCGTCGCTTAGAACTATTATGCGACAATTAATGCGCATGGTTTTTACTTCTTTTTAGACCAAGGTTCTGAAAATATAAATTAAGGGCTGTCTTTGCGGAGCACACTAAATAATAACAAAAGAGCTCAGGAGATGGAGCACTAGCCTCCATTGAGGTAAACCGGGTTCGAATCGTAGCGATGCCTGGACGATACGAATTCGCACCCGGCTCGTCCACAGTGCTGACGTAAAATATCCTCAGTGACAGAAGGATCAGAGGTTAAAGCCCCCTTACAGTCAGATTAATAATGGGAGGTTTTGGTGGTTTTCCACATTTCCGGCATGGGCTGCTCAGACCCAACCAATTTTATGGGGTATCCAACACCGGATAACATTCACTTATTTTCAACACAACCATATTAAGATTTATATTAAATTTAAAACTTGAAATAAAATAGTAAAAGTTTTTGAAACCATTGTAGTTCATTCGTTTTGTAATCATTTAAACTGAAATTATTGGTTGAAGCATAATAGATTTAATTGTTGTAAAAAATTTCAACAATGTTTAGTTTATAAAGAAATGAAAATCTAATAAGACTTATTTAAAACCTGACAAATTATACCCTCAATAGTTGCTTATTGAGACTGAAAAACTATAAACTATAATTTATTTTAAACTCTTAAATCTTATTTTAAACGAAGCTTTCAGAAATAAAAAAAAACCATTTTAAAGTAGTTAGAATTTCATTATAAACTTAACGTTTGACTTTGACAATTGTTTATATAAAATGCAAAATAAATTAAATTTATGACGAAAATTTCAGAGAAAAGACATTTAGTAAGCCTTTTATATTTATTATGAAATAAATATTAAATAAGAAAATATTTTGTTCCAAAATAATTATGAATTTTTGTTAAAAGTAATAGACATATTAAAAGAAGTATTACATATTACATTTGACTGTAGTACTAATAAGTTAAAATTCAACTTTTAGTTATTTGAGTAAATACACTCAGTATTTCATAGATAAAAAAGAGACAGCGAAACATTACAAGCAACACAATTATGATTCTTAAATGACCAGATAATTGTTTCAATATCATATGCAGGAATTATTTATTAATTTTCAATGACATTATAGCCATTAGAGGAATCAAATTTCTTAACTTACATGAAGTAAACAAAAACAAATAAAAGTATTTCTATATATTCTTTTTCTGCAACATTTCCATAGATTTTTTTTAAAATAATTTCACCTATTTCTGTAACGAAAATTTTATCTAGTATACTCTACAGTCATAATAATCAGTTGACTAAATTTCAACACATTTCAATTTATTTCCTTTCCTATAATTTCAATTTATTTCCCTCTATTTTTATATGATTAATTCTTCACTATTATTATTATTTAAAAAAAAAGCAAGAATCATCAAGATCTCAAAACATATTCAAATGTTACTGACATGAAACTTACATGAAATAAATAAAAACAAACAAAAACGAATTTTTTTAAAGAATAGTTTCACTTATTTTCGTAACTAAAGTTTTATCTAGTATACTCCACAACAATAATCGTCAATTAATGAATTTAAGCACATTTCAATTTATTTCCTCTCCTATAATTTCAATTTATTTCTCTCTATTTTTATATGATTAATGCTTCACTGTTATTATTATAAAAAAAGCAAAAATCATCAAGATCTCAAAGCGCATTATTCAAATGTGTAAAAATGTCCCATTATGTTTAAAAACATAATAAACTTTATTTATTATAAAATTGATTTTTTAAACCCCGTTAAATTCTAGCATAATTTGTTCTGAACCGTATCGTTATATTTAAGTATATTTTGATAAAAGCTCAAGATTTTTTAAATTATTCGGAGCAAATATCTTATAAATTTACATTGAGAAAGACACCCTTCGTAGTTTAAAAGCTCTAGCATCACTGATAAAAAATTTAACGAACCCTTTAAAACATTCTTAGCTTTTTTTTCTTCCTTGCTGTCCCCCTCCCCCCTCATCGAGGTATTTTTCAGTGCTGCAGCTGTTTTCACGCATCATCAAATTTCCATCTTTCTTAACTCAACTCAAAACAGTTTTCATTCAAAATTCAAATCAATTAGATTTGGATAAAATGTTTTAAGTGCCTTTTATCGATTTATAAACTGATACTTTTTCTATTCATCTAGCACCTCTTTAAGATAATTTGTTTGAGCTTGAATTTATTTTTAACAAGTTTTTTTCGATAAAAGAAAAAAAGGGCATAAGCAGAAAATTACTAACTAAACTATAATAACTAATGTTTTATAATATCATAGATATTTAAAACTGATTTAAATTCTTAATACTTATTTTGAAATTGTTTTACTTCAGCCTGTTTTTATTAAATTCGCAGGAAAAATACTTGAACAATAGTTCAGTTAATTGCACAATCAAATGTGAATTTTAATTCAAGAGATTAAAAAACGAGTTGGAAAAAACATTTATAAATTAATTAATTAAACTTATAATTAAAAACATTTATAACAACAAATTATTAATAAAAATTTTAAAAAAATTTCATTTGATTTAGTTAATTTATCAAACTTGCATAAATCTCTTGTGGAATTTGTATAAGTTTTTTGCGATTAACTATACATTTATGTTTATATGCAATTGAAAGCTTGCACATTCTGAAACAAATACTAAACACTCTCATTTCTCGTTTCAATTTAAAAATTTATTTCAACGGCAATAATGTATTTCACATTATAAAATGAAAAATGGTTTCTTTTAACGTTTATAAATGTGTCTCAGATTTTTCTCTGATAAGTAAATGTAGATAGATTTTTCTCCGATAAGCAAATGTAGATAGATTTTTCTCTCTTCATTTGTGTCTTTCAAAAGCATCAGCAAAAACATTAAAATACATAACATTAAGAGTGTTCATCGCAAATCTTTGAAAACAAACTTATCTACATCTTTTTGTTTTATTGCTTGTTTCTTTGAATAAGCCGCAGTTGGAGTTTAATTCTGTATGTCTGATTTTAATTTTTATCGAATTTCTGTAAATCGCATCGCTTAAAATTTATAGTGATTATAGTAAGCTTATTATTGAAATTCAATTATTATTAATTTTTTTTCTAAAGTAAGTGTTCAAATAAAAATGCAATTTAAATAAATTTTACCACAAGTAATAAAATCATTTCAACCGCGCGTATCTTATCTCCACAGTTCAACCGTAATTTTATAGTTCAAACCTTTCAAACCTAAATGGTTTCGCTGGATCATATAATAAGCAAAGTACATTACAGCTCAGCACTTTAGATATACAGTATAATAAAAATACTTTTAACAAATATGATACTTATACAAAATGAAAAAAATTCATTATTAAACTACAAGGAGAAAAAAAATCTGATGAAATTACCGTGCTGTATGGTAATGACATTTTTGGTTATAAAAATAATAATAATAATATTTCTAGTTAATAAAACTGAAATATACGGTAATAAAACCATTCATTTAATAATTTTTCCATTCATATGGTAACAGTTTACGGGATATTCTGGTCTTCAAAATTATAAAGATCTTATTACTACACATTTAATTAAAAATGCAAAAATAAAAATTAAATTTAACCGAGTAAACGGTTTTTATGATATGCTCTAAGGTATCATGATAAAATGACCAGTTTTTACCACATTTACCGAATTTTATCACATATTCTAAAATCATATTTTATCGTTAATTTTGCAAAAACCATTATCATAACGGTCAAAATAACAAGCTTTTTGGTGTTCGCATAAAACCAGAAATACTGTAAATTGTACTATATTCTAGAAGTTTCAACCGAACTTTTTTCTCAGTGTACGATTAGATATATTGAATCTTAATTAATTATATACTTGTTGGTATTTTTTTCACTTAATTTTTATAAAGCTGTCTTTTTGCTAAACATGACACATCTTAGCTTGTTTTCTAAATTGGATCAATTAATGAAACTCTTTTTAAATTTCTTCTTCGAAAAAAATGTTTCAAGAATCAACATGTATAAATCCAAAGAATATGCATCCTAAAGCACTTACAACTCGTTGCGGAAAATATAGTCTGTGAGTTTTTTATTCTGGACGCAGCTCAAAATGCGTGTTCATTTTCTTTAGCACTCATTTAATGCTGCGTCCATTTTCTTAAACACTCACTTCGAGTTGTATATCTCGAATAAAAAGCTCACCAAGTATATGTCGAATTGGAATATTTCTCGAATGTAATAATGTATTGAAAGAATTAATATAATTAATTTTTAATCTGGTCGCTAAAACTCGAGCTGTGTCCATTGTTTAAACATACATTTCCAACTGTGGTGTCTATTTTTTAAACACTCAGTTTTGGCTGTATCCCGAATAAGAAGCTCTTCAACGATATGTTAAGTTGGATTTTCTTCGAATGTAATAATGTATTGAAGGAATTAATTTTTAGTCTGACCTCTAAAACTTGTTTCATTTCACTGTTGCATTATAATTTGGTCGTGTACTTAAACGATGGCGGACCATAGACAAGTGTTTCGAATCAGCCTTAACTTTCGGCTTTCAATAAAATCAAGATTACCCCTTGGCGAAATGATAATATATTAGTGCAATTTATATTACATTTTTCAAGTGGTTTTTCTAAAGTTACTGTGAAATTTAATTTTTGATGGCTACTTCAAAATTAACTTCATTTAATATTTTTTGCATGCACTAAACTTATAACAAATGTTTCAACTGAACTATAAAATTGACCCGCGAACCAAATAAGTTATTGTGATGAACTGCGTTCAACGAATTTTACTATAATAAAAGAAAGGAAAAAAAAACAGAATTTTTTTAATGGATCAAATTGTTTTAAGATCAACAGCAAGGCCTCACCCTTTTTGCAATAACAGCAAAGATATAGTCGTGAGTTTCAAGCTGCTCATAAAAAATATTTTTTAAAAAATGGTTCAACATTAACTTATTCATTATTTGTTCATCAGCTCTTCTTTATAAGTTCTAATTCAATTCAAATTGTAGATAACTTTTATTTTATGTTATTAAAAAAGATTTTCCTCTATGAGCAATATTTTATTCAAAGTTGATCTCAAATTTTTGCGGGATAAGTCTAAACTAAGGCCCCAATTTCAGAACTGTACTACGCAACAAGTAATAAAAGTATTCATCAAAAATGTATATACGGGTGATTCTTTGGAAACATGATAATTCGGAGCAAAATAGAATGATATAGAATATATAAAAATAGAATGATATAGAATATATAATTTTGAAATAGATTTTGAACCAGAAAGTTGGTTCTTTATTCATGCAACAAGACATGTTCAGATAAGAAGGCATCGAATCAATCTATTAACATATGATATTGATTGCTGGCGCTATCTATTTTGGTTATGTTATAAGCCACTAAATAAAAGTAGCCAGGAAAATGATCGATATTCTTGTGACAAATAAATTATTGACAGGAAAAATTATTTCAAACAAAGTTTTTGTAAATAATACCCTCTGCGTATTTTCTAGAAATGCTTACAATGGTTGAGATAATAAAAGTTAGGTATTGAAAAATTCATGCGAAGTTTTGAAGCTAGTTATTATTGGAAATATTGTTTGTGAGCTGCAAAAAACATGACATTTTTAAATTCAATTAAATTTTATAAATATACAAAACAGTCGATGCTAATACAGGGTCATTTTAAAATGCTAACAGCAATGCTATTTATTAAAATTTGAAGAAAAAAAATTTCTTTTAGTAGTATAGTATTAGATCTTGGAGCAAGAGACTGTAAATTGTCATATTTCGTGAGAATCACCCATACATGCATTGTATGGAGGATTTTAATTGACTCCCAGAGATGGCGTTGGAAGTCCATTTATCATCCGCGTTCTTGCGAAAATAAAACGACTTCAGTGCGAATGCGGACTCTCCTCAATAACACGTTACCACAACGATGGATAGATTACCTATCTACTTTATTTTATTTTATAACCGGCGTTGAACAACCAACCCAATTTTTGGTTTACGACTAATAATGTTCAACTTGCAATTCGGAACTCAATCCAAAAGACAAGGGAACTCCTGGATCAAGTATTGGGACAAATTTGATGGAACAAGATGGCGAACACAAATCTATTTTTCTTCGCGGGTTAGTTCCATGAATTTTGATGGACTAACCCGCATTTGCGTTATATGGAGAGGAAAACCATCCACGGTCAGCCTGACGGCAAGGGGACTTTAACCAATGAACCATCTACCACTGAGGATATTTTACGCCGGCCCCGTAGTCGATACGACCCGGGTACGGAATTCGTATTGAAGAACCATTGCTGGGATTCGAACATGGTTCACCTCATCGGAAGGCGAATGCTCCATCCCCTGAGCCGCCACGGTTCATCGCCTATCTACTGCAGAAAATGCACTCTTGCTTTGTCCACCATGATCCCCAGATCTCTCCTCATGCGATTTTTTTGTGAGGGTTCATAAATGTCTCCTGTATATGCTTCCAGGTACAACGAACATGACTGATTTTAATGCTCGTATCACACCTGCTATTGACAACTTCGATACCGACATGATGCAGAAAGTATAGCAAGATTTACATTACAGACTTGATGTATGTCGTACTTTTAAACAAACGCATATCGAACATTTGATAGGAGTACATTCAAAACTTGCTAACATAACCCTTGCATGAATCATAAAATGCATTAAATACATTTTAAAGAATACATAATAGTACACTTATGAAATAGGGGCATTCATTTTGACATACTTAATTTTATATTAGTTATTTAATTATATGTTAGTTTCACATTAAATTATGACATGGATTATTTTTTTAAGTATGTCATGGATCATCATTTTAAAGTAAAATCTTCCTGTACTTAGGACCAACTTTTATATTAATATTTGATGCGTATGAATCCCTTTGTAAAAAATGATTCAATTTGAATATTTTCTTTTCATTACAGAACAAAGGAATCAAGCCCAATTCGAAGCCTATCACTTATTCAAGAATATCATATTGTCGATACATCAGAACTTTGACCTAAAAAATGGAAATGACTGTGAGAATTGGATATTAAATGTACAATTAGACTGCCTATACTTCTTAATAGCAAGGAATTAAATATTGATGTTTAAAATACTGGATGTTATGTCGTCACATAATTTTAGAAGACACCTTTGCACAAAATGTTTGTAAAATCTCACCGTATATACCTGAAATGAAATTTTAAATGCATGTAATGTAAAATTAACGATAATAAATACATAAATCTAAATTATGTTTGGATGAGTATATAATATCATTGCAATTTGGGCAAAAAAAAATCAGGCATGTTTTTTAAGATATGTACACTTTCAATATTATAATAAGTTTAAGTCATATATACAGTCCCTTACCATATTATTAGATGCACTCTAAGATTTTATGTAAAATCTTAATTATCAGGTGATACTAAACAGCCTTATTGTTTTTTGCCTGGCTGATATCAGTTTGTACTTGTTTAATTCGTGTATCAATTAGTCAACATTGTAATGCAATACGTTAAAAAAATAATATATTAATGCAAATAGGAATTATATAAAAAATCTCCTGAATAAAAACCCATTACATGTGTGCTTAAATATAAAAGTATTACATATAAACTCGAGCAAAACATGCAATCATGAGCGGATCTACTTAAGGGCTTTTTGGGCTGCAGCCCAGGGCCCCGTGGATACAAAGGGCCCCAGTCCCCACTGATAGTTGATATTTCGAATTTAAAAAAAATGTCTAATATTTAAAAAAAAAAACTATTATAAGGTTGGCAACCCTGAGAACAATCAATCCATGTAAGTGCGCGTCTATCGAACGGAACAGGGAATTCCCCGTCGCTTGTTTTTGGTCAGTGTTTTCTGCACTTCTGTTCTCGTCGTCAAAGTGACAAACTTGTTTAATTTAATAATAAAGGATAACTTAAAAGTTATAAAGATCGGACCTTTCTCTTATTTTACTTATAATTGAAAGTATATAATCAGTATAAGAAAAGATTTCCTGCTCTTGGTTGGTAATGTTACGGCGACTTCACCAACTGACAGATTAGATGCCAAAAGGGAAGCCCCTTCTTCATCAACCAATAAGAAGGACTTTAAGGGGTTGCTTCTGAAAGGGAGAAGAATCTTGGAGAGCAGTCCGAGAGTTGATTGCTGACCAGTCTTGAGAAAAGCCGCTTGGAAAGTGAGGGAGAGAGGTGCAGTGGTATGTTGGCTTTTTTCTATACTTTAATTTTGTGGCATTGTGTGTTAGGGTTTAATTATGTTATTGTAATAATCTAGAATTGTAATCAGGAAACCCGAATTAAAATTAATTCTAATTAGTAGATTTGTTGTAATCATGTATTTATTTAATTTAATTTAGATTTGCTAGTTTAGATTTAGAGATCCACGTGTGACTTTATAGGTAATGTCGAATTTATTAGATCTTACTAAAGAACAATGCAATGTACTGTCAACTTCGAAACAGTAAGTAAAAAGAATTATAAATCATGTTTTTTTGCTTTTAATGTATTTTTTCAATACTAAATGAACTTTTTAATTTATTTTTAATAATATTTTGCGAATTACTGCACTCATTACGAAGTATTAAAATGTGACGTGAAGAACAATATTATATCGCTTATCTCGTTCCCTGTTTATTACCAGAAAATTATCAAGTTCATTGTTTATTTTCAGAAAAATACTAAAGTCTTTTTTTACAATATGTCTGGTAGAAAATATAAAAGTGGAGCTGAGAAACGGAAATTACAGCTAGATCGAGAAAAAAAAAAGAAATGTGCAAAAATTCAAACTTTTTTCAAATTAGAACATAAAAACGAGAATGAAATAGCTACAAATTTATTAACAAGCGAAGAGGAAGGGATCTTATCCGAAGAGAATCTATTTGAAGGGAGCAGAAAATCGGAACACCAGGAAAATAATACAGGTGATGAAAATGTGCAAAGTCTTGACTACCAGCAACCCTCTGATCCCACTGAAAACTATATTGGTGTTCAGCAAGAGGACGGTAATAACGAGGCGGAAAGAAATTTAGAGAACATTAAGTTTGAGTTTGAGAAATATGCTACAGTGGGCTTGTGGCCAGAATTGCTAAATAATGATTTTATTAATGACATCATCTCACATGAAATGACTGACTTTCAAAATAAAGATCCGAAAAATATATATTCAGCTTCAATAAAGAAATACAAAGAACAAAACAGAGCATTTTCAAATGGATATTTCATTAAGAAAATGAAAAATGGTCAATCACTGGAAAGATCTTGGTTATGTTATTCAACCAGGGTTGGTATTGTTTTTTGTTTGACTTGCAAACTTTTTTCTAAAATCTCTTCTCAATACACAACCGGATTTTCTGATTGGAAACACATAGGAACTTGTTTAGAAAATCATGAAAATTCTAATGAACATAAGAAATCAATGTTAGTGTGGTTGACACGAAAAGAAAATACATCTGTTTTAGACAAGCAGCTTCAGATGCAATTAAAAAAGGAAACAGAATATTATCAGAATGTCCTAAAGCGGGTTATTGCAGTGGTCAAATTTTTAAGTATAAGGGGCTTAGCATTTTGAGGTTCCGAGGAAGTATTTGGTTTTCCACATAATGGTAATTTTATGGGTGCTCTGGAGCTATTGGCAGAGTTCGATCCTTTCATTCGTGAACACATTGAACAGCGAGAGCTGCGACCAAAACCGATAATATCGTACTTATCAAAAACAGTATATGAGGAAATAATTGAGATTATGGGCCGACAGATAATTAATCAAATTATAACTCAAATAAATAACGACGACACAAAGTATTATTCAATTGTGATGGATTCTACTCCAGATCTATCTCACAATGATCAACTTGCTATTGTATTACGATACCGTTTTCGGGGAAAAGTGTATGAAAGATGTGTATCCTTCATTAAAATTAGTAGTCATACTGGCTTACATTTATTTAATATTCTACAAGAATTTTTAGAAACAAATGGACTACTACTGGATAATTGTAGGGGACAATCTTAGGACAGCGCTGCTAATATGGCGGGTCACTACAATGGTGTACAAGCACTACTAAAACAAAAAAATAAATCCGCGGATTATGTGCCATGTGCTGCGCATTCCCTTAACTTAGTTGGTGAAGAATCTGTTAAGGTTGCAACCGAAATTGTGAACTTTTTTGGAGTAGTGCAAAAAATATACGTTTTCTTTTCTACTTCGATCCATAGATGGGAACTGTTAAATCGCGAAACAAAACTCAAATTTACGTCAAAAAGTTCAAGCCAGACCAGATGGTCTTGTCACTATGATGCTGTCAAAGCTTTGGCAACCTTAGCAACAAAGCTTTGGCGACCTTATAGGCAACGCATAACAGACTTATTCCTCTATAGTTGTGACAGTCCAATACATCCCCTTTTTTATGTATTGGACATAAAATACTCAACTTCCATTCAGTAGGTAATATCTCTCTCTCCCAACTAGATAGAATAATTTTCCAGATGTTGTTTACAATAGCGTTCCCACCATATTTTAGAATTTCAGCTGGGATATCATCTGGCCCTGCCGCTTTATTGCATTTCAGCTTGTTGATAGCGTGTTGTACCTCTTCCAGGGTCGGAGTGTCAACCAGTGTATCATTGATATTGTTGACCGTAAAATCATTAGAGTTAAGTAAATGGTCAAAGTGTTCAACCCATCTGTCCATAATTTTATTTCTCTCATTAACAATAGTTCCATTTTCATCTTTACAAAGAGAGATCCTAGGTTTAAAGTCTCTCCTTCCCTCATTGATGACCCGATAAAAAGCTCTGCTTTCATGGTTGGTCCTGAGAGATTCGACTTCTTTAAATTGGTTCTCCCTGTAAGCTTTCTTTTTTCCTTTGTGTACTTTCTTTTCCTCTCTACGTGCACTCCTATATTCATCAATTGATCCTCTCGTGAATTTTCTGTTAAGCATATTTTTTTAAGCTTTATTTTTTCTTTCATTGACCATTCTACACTCTTCATCAAACCAGTCAGTTCTTATTGATCTTTTTTTCCTGCCCAGCAGCTCATGTGCTGTTGAGAGTATAGAATCTTTTACTTGTTGCCATTCCCTATTTAATTCATCGCAATCCTCTTTCGCATTAAGCTCAGTTGAGAGTTGAGTTTGAAATTCCCTGCGAACCTCAGGATTGCTCAACTTTTCACAATTAAATCTTACATAATTGACTCTTCTTGCTTTTCTCACCATTGAGATTCTTTCCCTTAGCTTACAGATCACTAAATAGTGATCAGAGTCTAAGTTAGCTCCTCTGTGAGTTTTTACATCTAAAAGATTTGTACGATATCTAGAGCTAATTAGTATATGGTCAATCTGATTTCTGTATGATCCATCAGGGGATCTCCACGTTACCTTATGAATGTTCTTATGTTGAAAGAAAGTGCTTCCAACTATCATATCATGAGATGCAGCGAAACTAATAAGCCTGACTCCATTATCATTTGAGACATCGTGTAAACTATAGTTTCCCAAAACTGGTCGAAATTCTTCCTCATAACCAACTTTAGAGTTGAAATCACCCATGATGATCTTCACGTCATGTCTTGGGCATAAGCCCCAGAGGCGATCTAACTCGTCATAAAAATTATCTTTTTCCTCATCATCTCCTTCTTCAGTTGGTGCATATACATTAATGATGGAATAGTTGGCAAAACTTCCTTTTAAGCGTAATAGACATAGTCTAGGGGAGATAGCTTGAAAATCAATAACCAGATGGCTGAGTCTTTTATTTAAGATGAAGCCAGTTCCATATAAATGTTTTGTCTTATGACAACTGTAAAAAAGCGTGTGTCTTCTCTTTTCCAAGACTCCACTACCAGTCCAGCGCATTTCTTGTATAGCCAACAAGTCCAATCTATATGAGTCCATTTGCTCGATCAGTAGTTGCAGATTTTTACTCTGATAGAGAGTGCGTATATTCCAGTACCCAAATCTCATTTCCTTTGAACGTTTCCTGGTCAAATTACATGAAGGCAGTCCGGCATTTACTTCTTTGGATTTCGAAACATGTTGATTTTTACGAGGTGGAGTTGTTAGCCCCACGCCCAACCCCCAACCTGGAGGACCAGGGGGTTCCTCTTTGTCTGGTGTCTCCCCTCCGACCTGTCCGGCTTGGGTGACCCTACCAGGAGCCGAAGCTCCCGCCGGCATAGCTCTCGGGATCGACAACACACACAAACCACAACACCACGTTAAGGTGGGAACACCATCGCTGTGGAATTAAATGCATACTTGAGCCAAAAATAGATTTAACAACAGGATGTGGCTTTTAAAAGTGAGAGAAAGTATTTCGATTTGAAGCTTTTTATGTTACACACACACACACACATATATATATATATATATATATATATATATATATATATATATATATATATATATATATATATATATATATATATATATATATATATATATATATATATATATATATATATATATATATATATATATATATATATATATATATAAAATACAAAAATTATAAATACTTTTGTATTAATAAAAGAATTAAAACTCTTTCGTTTTCATAAAATATCTTTGGTAAAGGATAAGGGTAGAAATTCTATTTTGAGACTTCAAGGTTCAAAACATACCAATGAATAATAATTAGATTTATATTTCAAAAGAGAAGTTATTTTAAGATCTTTCACTTCCATATAAGGAAGGATAAAACGATTTTCTATGAGTAATAAATAATTTTAATGAGGCGTAAGAATACAGAAAAGGCAATACGACTGGCCTCTTCACACATTTTAATTATCGTATAAAATAGAGGAGCAATGGTTTTTCGGTGTTTTTTGGTGTATAATGTTTACCAACTAAACTCCGTCGGATCTGACTGAAAATCTGTCTCTCTCCCCTCTCCAGCTTGGAGATGGGTGAAACTGCTATTTCACCATCGTTTTTTGAAATAAAAGATTATGCCGAAACTGGACTCGTTAATCATGCTGTTTTGACTTTTAATTAACTAAAAAATATCGGTGTGGCTCCACCGTTATTTCAAGCCGCACAGGATGTTGGCTTTGCGGAAGAAACTTAGCAATTCTATATATTAGGAACTAGGCCTAACGTGACTGCTACCTCGTCGAGAAGGAAGGGTGAGTTTTCACCCCCTTGGATTGAAGAGAAAAACTTCATTGGACTCCTGATAGAGATTAAAAAGTTTTCGATTAGAAATCCCATCCCTTTACAAGTGACCTACGGAAAGTTGAGTTATGCCAGTGCTGCTCTGGATTAATCGTCGATGAAGTGTTTTCTCACCCCGGAATGGTTTACGATGGTCTACTTAGATGTTCGACATTCCTTCCCTCCTTCTCAGAACTCGAAGAAAAATAAGCTTCAATTTCTACTTCACTCTCGGTGTTAATTTATGAATCATTTTCACGGGAAAAAAAAAGAAAGAATAATAATATTTTTCTCCTATCAACTTTCATTTGATGTTGTGGCTGTCGAGAGATATTTTGGATTAATTAGAACTTTATCCAGCTTTGTATCCTTTGAGTATTTTTTTTAAAAACATTTATTTCTTTGATTTTTTATTGATTAATAAGAAAAAACACTCATGTAAATAAACAAAAATCATAGATTATGATTTTAAATTTTTTTCTCATACTTGATGTTTCAATTGAAACTAATACTTTTTATACATTGATCGTATTTACTGTTGAAAACTTTTTTTTCTTGAGAAATGTTTATTTTTAGTGAATTTGTTTTGATTGGTTTAAAAATGCTTCGAGAAATTATTTTCTTATTTATTGTTTTATGTGTTACAGTTTCTATGATTTATTGATTAGTTGAATTTATATATTTGTTTTACTGTGGTGTTTAGGGTGAAGATAAAAATGCCATTGAAATATTCTAAAAATGAATGCAATTGCGTTGTGGTAGAAATTAGAAATTAAATCAAGAAATTATATAAATAATACAAATAATTTGGAAAATGTTAAAAAACAAATTGAAATGTATTAGTAGCTGAATACACTCAAAAAAAATTGCAAAATTCTTACTTTTTAGGACTTGGTCAAAACTAAATAATCCTATTAAAAATTGTGAAAACTTATATGTTACCCAAACAAAAGGACAGTTAACACTTAACAAAATTTGTGAGTTTCTCTTATTACGATAGGCGAAATTTTTAACTCAGTTAAGTTTCTATACTTGATACTGATTTACCATATGCTTTAGTAGGGTTGCAAACTTGAAAAGGTTTTTGTTTGTCTATTGATTGTGCCGGGCCAGTTGTTACTTAATTTAGTAAGAGATTTATCACCTCTGCTAATTCAAACAATGGCAACTTATCTTTGCACATTAGACAGCAAACTTCTCAAAATGTTAAGGTTAAAAATTGTGGGGAAAAAAAAGTTTGATGTTTCAGTAAAAGTAAACATCGAAAAAATAAAAGTTGAGGATGTTTCAGTAAAAGTAAACATCGGAAAAAATAAAAGTTAAAGATGTTTCAATAAAAGTAAGCATCGAAAAAGTTAAAGATGTTTCAGTAAAAGTAAACATTGAAAAAAAATGTAAAGGGTAACAAAAAAGCAAAGGAAAAATAGGAAAAAGAAAGAGTGACCAAGAAACTGATTACAAAAAATAAAATAAAAACGTAAGAAAACAAATTTTTAAATAGTACATGTATCAAAACTTAGGAAAAATTACAACCCACAAATGTTAGGATTAAATCATGAATAGTGTCCAAAAGAAAAATTTTTTTGCTTTCTTCAAAGGAAGAAGCAATCCCTATATTTTTGAGAGATCCGAATCGCGTGTGGAGATGTTTGGCTAGGAAACATGAACTTTTTTTTTTCTCCACACAGTGAAAAAAAAAAATTATAAACTATTTTTGTTTATGTCCAAACTGGATCGCTCAATTTCAATGTGCTTCATAAAATTCTGTTATCCTCCATTTTAACGGGGAATACAGAATTTCATCTAGTAAATAACCCCATTAACCACACAGAATCTTAAATTCTGATTAAATGACACTTGTTGTCCAGTTCGTTTTGCATGAAAATTTTGTATATCTTTGTGTGAAAAACTTTTGAAAAGTATATATATATATATATATATATATATATATATATATATATATATATATATATATATATATATATATATATATATATATATATATATATTGTCGTGAACCTAGTTAGAATAAAGTTAACTTCGATTTATGCATTTACGATAAAAATAGCTCTGTTTAGCTTAAACTGTTTTTGCGTTATGGAGGTTTGAAATTTAAACTAGGTCACTACAATACATAGATATAAAAAAATTTATATGTTAGTGGTTGCCAACCAGTGGTTGATAACCAACATAAAAATATGCAACCAAAAATTCATTTTTATCTTGACTTATAAATAAATGCATAAATGAACACAAATTTCGAAATGTAAAAACAGAAAATGTCTCTTAGATTAATAAAGATATGGCTTAACTTAATGAACTCTCTTAAATATGTTTTTTGTTCAATCATAACTCTTTTCCGAAGTTAATTAAAAAGAGATTTGCGCCGCGAAATTCTCTTAATTCATCTTCAAATTATATTCCCTCATGGTTTTGCTGCGTAGTTAAAAACAATTCCTGATTACTTTTATGTTTATGTTCATTTCTTCATGGTAAAAGCACTCGATATCCAACTCTAATTAAATCATCAAATAACTTAATAATTAAATTTTTATCAATACATCTGAAAGCAAATTTTTAAAATTTTGTCATATCATAAAAAAAAATGTTAATTCTTCAACCGAAATGGGTTGGATGCACCAAAATTTTTTTTATTTTTACCTGTTGATAAATGTGTATATAACTTAAATATTTGTAAGCCTTTTGTCGGGATATATTTATCGACCATGTCAACCCTCATCTATAAAAAGGCACCCCAACATAGAATCGAATTGACACGTCTTATATACTAGTGAATTGGAATTGTATTTTTGTAGTAATAGACATACTACAGTACTCCCCCACCAGAAGCAAGTCTGTGATAGAATTCGATGAGAAGATAAAACTAGTTGATTCATTGCTGTTTTGTGAGAAGCCGGGAGAGCTGTATTAAGATCACCATACTTTTCGAGTGCTGATCGTGAGAACTGTATTAAGTTCATGGTCGTGATCGCTCCTGTGTTGCCTTTAGCAGACGTGTGTATGGGTGATTCTTTGGAAACATGACAATTCGGAACAAAACATTTCTTCAAATTTAAAGTCTTCAAAATAATCTAAATTTTTTTTTGTATATTTATTTAGTTGCATTTATTAACATCTTACAAACAGCAGTGTAGTTTATTGACATTTGTTGGAGAGAAAAATAAAATAGAAATTCACCAAATCTTGAATGCCAGGAAAATGACATATTAGCTTAGAAGTTTAAAAAGCAGTCATTTTAAGCTAATAGTAAGCTCAACTTAAGCCTTTGCGTGAGATGGACCATGAATTCCTTAAATTAATTATTTTATCCTCTGTAGAAAGAATCACAAATGTTTTTGTTGCTGATATGTACAGAATAAAATTGTGTATAATAATCAATCATTAAATAACTAAATAACTTTGATTACATTCAAGCATCTTACATAAACTTGGTATTAGGTTAATATTTGCTTTCCCTCTTTACATTCAACTGTTTAAAAAAAAATTTAAAAAACCAGGAAAATGACAGCCAGGATAATGACAATTTGACATTATAGAGCATTTAACTTTAATTTAACATTTCGGCCTAAGATGTTTACATTCCGCAGAAAACAACAAGATTTCTTGAAATAACTCATGCAAATCTATGTAGTGCAAATCTATTCATGATTTCAAGAAGACAGGAAAATGACAACATAAAAACCTACTCATCTTGAAACATTTTTTGAAATAGATTTTGAACCAGAAAGTTGGTTCTTTATTGATGCAATAAGACTTGTTCAGACAGGATGGTATTCTAATCAATCTATTAACATAAGATATTGATTTGCTGGCGCTATCTATTTTGGTTATAAATCACTGAATAAAAGTAGCCAGGAAAATGACAGATTTTCTTATGACAAACAAATTATTGACAGAAAAAATTATTTTAAACAAAGTTTTTGTAAATAATACCCTCTGCATATATTTTATAACTGCTTACAACGGTTGAGATAAGAAAAAAATTACATATTGAAAAATTTATGGAATGTTTTGAAGCTAGTTATTGTTGGAAATATTGTTTGTGACATACCAGGAAAATGACATTTTGAAATTCAATTAAATTTTTTAAATATACAAAACAGCCAATGTTAGTACAAGATCATTTTACCATACTAACAGCAATGCTATTTATAAAAATTTAAGAAAAAAATTTATTTTAATAGTATAGTATTAGATCTTGAAACAAGATACTGTAAATTGTCATATTTCGTGAGAATCACCAGTACATGTTATTCGTTGTGTGTAATCGAGTCTGAGTAGCAACGGAGCTGGGAGGTAGATAATGACTCAATCGCAAGTAGCTAGTCAACTGTTCAATGTGGCTCAGTCATCGAAGTAGACGTGTTCGATTGAAGTGGGCGTGTTCAGATCAAAATGGGAGTTTCTGTCAAGGTAGGCATGCTCACATCACGTCCGAAGGTCATCAATGTGGGGTGAGTTGTGACAACGTCAACCTTCATCTATGAAAAGGTACCCCTAACATAGAGTCTAGTCTAGTCTGTTAGGTGGTTCGGGGTGCCTGAGGCCGGAACAGCCCTTTACCCCTTCATCGTGTGATGAGAGTCTATGAGGTAATTCCTTGTGGTTGAAATGAAAATGAAATTTAAAAAGATGAAAGGCTGCAGGAGTGGAGATGGGCATGAGTTGAGAGCCTAACATAGAATCGAGTTAACATATCTTATATACTAGTGAATTGGTATTGTATTTTTGTAGTGATAGACGCACTGCACCTTTCCGTTTGTTTAATTTTAAATTGTTGCATTGTTCGGAAAGTAATTTCATTTTTTTATGAAAATGAAAGGCGATTTTCTTATAGTAGATAAATATTTTATTGAATCATATACTGTCAACACTGATCCATTACCTTTTGCCATCTTTCTGGCAGTAGCATGATTCCAGACCCATAATTGTTTTGTTCTTTGCTGGAAAAAAACTGAGCCACGTGATTTTGTACTTTCTTATTTGAAGAAAAGGTTTAACCGTCTAAAAATTTTTGAAGAGCCAGGAACATTATTGTAGACAAACAATTTCTCGTCCCCAGTGATGATGGCCTTAAAAAATGGATAATTTTCTTGGCGTTTTAGAAGCAACTCACAAACGTTTATTCGCGCGCAGGTCGTCGGGCTACCGAAGCAGGGGTGCCATCCCTTCCGCAGAGGATCAAAATTGTGATGGCATGTCTTCGGATCATCCTCCGGGATGTTTCCCAGACCGTCGCCAATAGCCTATTGTGCAGCTCTAGTGCGACGTAAAGTAACAACAACAACAACACAAACGTTTACGCAATTGTGCAAATTTCTTTCCGTAAGAAAATGAGGAACCTTTGGCGAGATAGGTTGCGTGTTTTAAATTCTGTATATTAGATAGGTCAATCGTCAAAGATAATAAAGGAAAAATACGAAATTGAAACATAAGATTAATAACATTCTAAGAACTAAATTAACAACATCACGGATTATAATCAAACTCGTAGAACAAAAGAATAGACTTATAGCAAAGCGCGAAAGAGAGAAAGAGCAAAATTTTCCGATGGTAAATATACATTTCATTCAATTGAAATTCAGTTCAGTTCGCTATACTTCTGGAAGAAGATTACAAAGAATACATTGTATATACATAGAAGTTTACAGGTTCGCCAGGTCACTAACTTTGGTACTTGAACCTAGTATCCCAGATAACAATATGAGGTTTTTTTCTCCCAACAAAAACCTTTTCATGTAAACCTAAAAAGGGTTTTTACACGGCTTACGTGTAAACTTTCTAATCTTAAAACGACGTCTGCGACAATCTGCTCTATTCTACGCACATTACCCAAATCCAAAACCTTGGAAAACAACCTTCTACGTAACAACCTTAAAACGAGGTTGTCATCGCGTTTTCAAGAGAAAAAAAACCTTGAATAACGTTAGTTCTAAGATGAAAATCATCCTAAACTTACATAATTATAAGGTTTCCGTTTGCAGCGTTTCGTATGCTCAGCTAAAATCTACCTTGTCATGAGATTTTCTTTGACAATGAAATTTAATACTATTGCTAGTGTACGCCAGCTAAAACGTCATTCTGAACGTGATGTCATCTCTCCCACGATAGTATGACGGCGGGTTTCATTATTTGTTTTACATTATACTTCTTATAGCTTCTCAGTCCGAGGAAAACTCTCCTTTCCATCATTTTTGCTTGATTATTTTGGGGGAAATAGTCATTTTTTATCAGTCTGACTTACTTTGCTGTAAGAACTTAGAGATTTAGAAGTTAAAATATCGTTTAATATGAATTTTTTTTTATTCAACGATTTGATTTTGAAAACACAAAATAAATAGAACATTTGAACACAAAATAAATAGTAAATTTTCTTCTTTCTTATTCGGAAATTTATGCGGTGTGAGAAGTTTTGATGAGTGCAAAAATGTTCATTTTTTTGTATACCAAAGAAAATTAACATGAAATATTGTCACGTTAAAGTGTTTAGATTTAGTGAAGATTACAAGATGAGGTTTTGATAATTTATTAACATCAGGAATTTACAAACACCGGGAACCAGTCTGCACCCAGAGGAACTCCTCTTTACAATCACGGGATCGCTTTTATACTATCACAGAATGTTCTAGAAGCTTCCTAGGAACAACGAAAGAGGAAATGACATAGACTGAACATTCCAGAAGCTTCTGGAATGCTCATAAACGAAATAGAAAAATTAGCGTCCGCTTCCCGGATCGAATCGAGGACCTTCGGCTTTATAGAAGCGAATTCTACCCCTGAGCTACTGGGACTCGACATTACTCCCGTCTTAAAAGAACAGCGTCTCGCTGTTATAGGTTCCTGTGTGATCTTGTTATTGGTCCGGAATAGGCCGTGGTCGCCTTGGCTGTTGTTGCTGTTGTTAATTTACGTCGCACTAGAGCTGCACAATGGGCTATTGGCCCATCACAATTTTGATCCTCTGCGGAGGGGATGGCACCCCCGCTTCGGTAGCCAGACGACCTGCGCACGAAGTCGAGCACTTTACTGTAGAACAGTTTAACGAGGACCAATACCGCACACCCTCGGTCCCTACGCAGACTGATCCAAGTGGTCACCCACCCGCACACTGAGAGCAGCCAGTGATGCTTGACTTCGGTGATCTGCTGGGAACCGTGTCTTAACGATCAGTCCACTGCGGGACGTGGTCGCCTTGGAGACATCAGTTCTTGCATTTTGATTCTGAACTCTGGCGACCCGCATGTTTTGGTCTGTACTCGGTGTGCCTGGAAACAAGTCCTCTTGTGCCTCTGGTGCATAGTAGGGTTTCATCCTGAGTACATGAACGATGTCCTTTGGTTTACGTCTCCTGGATGTAGGGTCAAAATCTTGAACTTCATATGTGACCTCCGAAATGCGACGCAAAACTTGATACGGGCCGAAATACTTTTTGAGAAGTTTTTCGGAGCGACCTACCTTGCGCACAGGAATAAAAATCCACACCAAGTCACCAGGCTGATAGAACACTGCGCGATGCTTGGAATCATAGCGACGTCGGTCTTTCTCTTGCGCTTCCAAAGTGCGGATCCGAGCCAACTGGCGAGATTCCTCTGCACGGATCTTCAACCTCGCAATGAAGTCTGTTTCCGAATCCTCGATGGGGTACTGGAACATGGTATCTAATGTTGTTTCAGCCTCTCGTCCAAACGTCAAGAAGAATGGCGTATGCTTAGTGGTATCTTGCTTAGCTGTGTTATAAGCAAACGTGACGAATGGCAAAATCATATCCCAGGTCTTGTGCTCAACGTCTATGTACAAGGATAGCATGTCTGCCAAAGTTTTGTTGAAGCGCTCTGTGAGTCCATTCGTCTGAGGGTGGTATGCGGTCGTCATCCGATGAACTACGCTGCACTGATGGTTGATCTCGGCAATGAGTCTCGACTGAAATACTTGACCACGATCCGTGATGATGGGAATCTCTTCAACAAAGAATTTTGCTTCTTCTGGAGCTTCTGCATTGGGAATAGCTTTTGTCACAGCGTATCGTGTAAGATAGTCGGTGCATGCGATAACCCATTTATTTCCATCCTGTGATTTTGGAAAACGTAAAAGCAATTCCATACCAATACGCTGAAATGGGACTTCGGCTGGAGGTATGGGGATCAGGTAGCCGGGTGGCTTCAGTGGAACAGCTTTTCGACGCTGGCACTCTTTGCAATGTGTTACGTATTGGCGCACGCTTCGGAAAATCCCCGGCCAGAAGAATCTCTTTCGGAGACGATCATATGTTCTTGTCAGTCCCAGGTGTCCAGCAGTAGGTTCATCATGAAAATGGCGGAGAATTTCTAACCGCATTTTCTTAGGAATGACTGGTAGCCACTGTTTTCCAGATGGGTCAAAATTCTTCTTGCAAAGGATGTCATATACCATGGAGAACCCTGCACTTGACAAGTCGGCTGAATTTTTGCAGACTCTGATGTGCTTGGCAAGCTGCGGGTCGTCACGTTGCTCCGAAGCCAAGTCAGTCACCGCAGCAAGGGACTCAACTCCTGAAATGTTTTCGTTAGGAACAGGATTTCGTGATAGGCAATCTGCATCAGCATGCTTCCTTCCGCTTTTAAAAATAATAGAGACGTCGTATTCTTGAAGCCTCAAAGCCCATCTTGCTAGTCGACCAGATGGATCTCGTAAATTGGCTAACCAACATAGAGAGTGGTGATCCGTAATAATTTTGAAGAACTTCCCAAAGAGGTATGGGTGGAATTTCTCTATTGCCCATATAGCTGCCAGACATTCACGTTCAGTGGTCGAATAATTTTTCTCTGCTTTAGATAGGGTCCTCGAAGCATATGCGATGACTCTTTCTTCTTCGTCTTGTTGCTGGACCAACCCGGCTCCTATACCGTATCCACTTGCGTCGGTATGCAGTTCGGTGGGTGCGTTTTCATCGAGTAATGCCAATACAGGTCGTGAAGTCAGCGCCGATTTGAGGTCATTAAATGAATCTATGTGGGCCTGATCCCAGCAGAATCTTGAGTCTCCCTTTAAAAGCTCTTGAACGGGTTTAGCGCGGAAACAAAATTTTGGGATGAATCGTCTGTAGTAAGAACACATACCCAGAAAACTTCTGACATCATGCACAGTCTTCGGTGTAGGGAAATTTTGTACAACTGCGACTTTATCTGGATCAGGTTTTACTCCTCGTCCGGATACAAGATGCCCAAGGATTTTGATTTCGTTAGCGCCAAATTGGCACTTTTTGGGATTTAAAGTAAGTCCGGCTTCTTGAATGCAGGATAGCACGCAGCGTAACCGCCGAAGGTGTTCAGGAAATGTGTGCGAAAATACAACTATATCGTCTAAATAACAAAGGCGCATTTTCCATTTTAGGTGACGTAATAAGTTATCCATAGTTCTCTCGAACGTTGCAGGAGCATTACATAATCCGAACGGCATTACCTGGAATTCATATAGCTCTTCACTAGTGACGAACGCTGTTTTTTCCCGATCAGCCTCGTCCACTTCTATTTGCCAATAACCAGAGTGCAGATCCATCGATGTAAAGTATTGGGCCCCTTTAAGACAATCTAGAGTATCGTCTATTCTGGGCAAAGGATAAACGTCTTTTTTGGTGACCTTGTTGAGACGACGATAATCAACGCAAAATCGCCAGCTTCCATCTTTCTTACAAACTAGCACAACCGGAGACGACCACGGACTCTCTGATGGTCGAATGATGTCCCATTTCAGCTTTTTGTCAACTTCGTCATTGATTATGCGTCGCTCTGTAGGAGATACTCGATATGGTCTTTGGCTGATTGCTGGGTGGCTTCCGGTGTCTATTTTGTGTTTCACTTTTATTTTGTATTCTTGGCGCAGTAGTCCGTAGTAGAATGCGTCTTGAAAGCTTCTCAGCAGGTTTTGCAATTGCATTCGTTGCTCCGTGCTCAGGGTTGCGGCCATCATTTGAGAGTAGTCGACTAGGTCAGTGCGCTTTGAGTCTTCAACATCAGCGTATGAAGGTACTTCCGTCAGCGTGTTCAAGTAGTCGGAGTTGGCAGGCTCAGCGTAACCAATACACATGCCTTTCGGGATGTGACGTGCTTGTGCATGTCCATTAGCCACCCATATTGAAGTTTCGCCATTGATAAAGGAGGCTATAGTGTAGGGGATAGCAGTTCCTTGATTAATGCACAGAATTTTATTTCCTTCGACTATTAAATCAATGTCTTCTTGTTTTTCTGGGGCTTTTACTGTAATGCGTTTGAAGGAACGGCCAGGGATGACTAAGTCAGACACAGCATGAAGGTTAAAGGTACAAGGCTTCGTTGGTTGATCTTGTAAAAGTTCGTCAAAGGTAAGTTCAGCTCGGCCACAATCAATTACGGCTTGTGATGCTTTCAAAAAGTCAAAACCGAGAATAACGCTATGGCTGCGCTTCGGCATCACGGTAAATTGGTAGGGCTGTGTTCGATCATCTATGGTCAGTTGCAATACCCAGTGGTCTCACAAAATTGCCGTCGGCGACCTTAAGGATAGTGCCCTTTGAGGCTCGGAACATGACTTTTCGTCGTTTTTGTCTGTATGATTCGGAAATAACGGAAAAGGATGCTCCAGAGTCCACAAGTGCTTTTACGGGTTCGTCGTCGATGAGAATGTCTATGTGGTTTCCCTGCAATTTAGCGGCCAATGGAGGATTTCGAAAAATTGTAGCCTCACCTCCCACTGAGGGTGCAAGGCTTAGTTTTCCTCTCGGGTTGGCGACTGGCTGGAACGGCGGTGCAGCATCGGCGATGGAGATCTCATACGACGTATCGGTGACCGTCCTCGGGCAGGACTAGGGGATCTTCGTCTGGGAGGTGCATCGTAGGTAGTATCGTCTTCATAGTCAGCTGACGGATATCCTCTCGGGTTGTTGGATCGGTAGTCGTTAAATATGGTTCGGCGTTCCCGACAATAGCGAACGACATGCCCCGGTCGTCCGCAATGAAAGCACACCGGACGGTTATCCGTGGTACGCCACAGGTCGGTCTTTCGTTGGGGTTCACTCCAAGGAACATTATTTTGTCGCTTTGCGGCGTATGTAGTCAAACGTCTAGGAGGTCTTGCAATCGGGCGTCCTGTCGTGATAAAGGGAGGTCGATTGGTTGTAAGGGCTGCTATGGATCTGTCCATCTCGTTTCGAATAGAAGCCTCAGTAGTTTGCAGTTCACGGGGATGGACTTCGAATGGCTGCGCGTTTACATGTTGAATTTCTTCTCTGACAATCTGACGAATTAGCACAGCCAAGTCAGGTGCTTCGTCCACTGCGGCCATAGGGACAACATTAGGTAATCTGGCAAACTTGTACCGTCCCACTCTCTTTTGTCTCATTTCTTCTATGTACAGGCACCACTTTGTAAAATCGGCTGTTGTTAGGATTTCTCTCGTAAGAAGGGCTTGTAACACATCTTCTGCGACGCCCTTCGTGAGGTGAGAAACCTTATCTCCTTCGGACATGGTCGGGTCAACCTGAATGCAAAGTCCGAGAACGTCTTGAATGTAAGACTGGATGCTTTCGCCGGATTTTTGTGCGCGAGACTTGAGGTGGTCTTTGGCTCGTCTGAGGTAGGATTGGGTGTCTCCAAAGGTCACTTTCAAGCCATTTTCGAATAAAGTCCAAGACGTCAGTGAGTCCTCATTGTTTTCGTACCATTGTCTTGCGGTGCCGTCCAGGAAGAAGTAGGCATTAGCTAATTGCATAGTGTCATCCCAATGATTGTACGATGACACTCTCTGGTATTCCTTCAGCCATTTTGTCGGATCTTGTCCTGGAGTACCCCGGAAGATTGTTGGTTTCCTGGCTTCAGCAGCAACTGTTGGCGTCATCCAAAAGGCAGGTTTCATATCCTGTTGGTCCCCAGTGGTCATGTCTGTCTCTGGCACATTGGCCATGGCTGTCTTTGGCACAGTCATTTCAGGAACGGCTTCTTTAGGTTTTTCGTATAGTCCAAATTCAAGTAGAAGTCCTTGGACTCGACGGCTTCTTCTAAGCCGATCAGTGTTTGGCTCCGTGATGTTGATTGAGAGATTAACTCTTACCCGGCACCTCCACCAAATTTGTCTCGTTAAAGTGTTTAGATTTAGTGAAGATTACAAGATGAGGTTTTGATAATTTATTAACATCAGGAATTTACAAACACCGGGAACCAGTCTGCGCCCAGAAGAACCCCTCTTTACAATCACGGGATCGCTTTTATACTATCACAGAATGTTCTAGAAGCTTCCTAGGAACAACGAAAAAGGAAATGACATAGACTGAACATTCCAGAAGCTTCTGGAATGCTCATAAACGAAATAGAAAAATTAGTGTCCGCTTCCCGGATCGAACCGAGGACCTTCGGCTTTATAGAAGCGAATTCTACCCCTGAGCTACTGAGACTCGACTATATCTTCTTTTGTCAAAATAAATAAAATGCAACTGATTATTTATCTCCTACTTAATACGTATAATATGATAAATGTAGGAAACTTAATGATAACAAAATATTTTTTTTTTTAAAAATCGTTTAATGAATGCATAAATTCCAAACATATTTTTTTTGACACACATCAACAAATAAATATTATGATTATCATAACAATTAGTATATGACAAGTGCATTAGTACAAATCAGATATGTCATAATTATATTAGGTATTTTGTTAATATATAAAAATATTATCTGTATAATAACCATTAGTGAATAATACAAAACAGATATACCATAATTAAATCAACTATTTCGTCAATACATAAACAAATGATATTATAGGTATAATAACCACCAGTGAATACGCAACATATTTAACATGAAGGAATTCGCGAAACAATCTTTATTAAAATAAATTACTTCCTCGTCAGATATGCTCCTTTCTCTGAAAAATAAGAGGAAATTTTTGTGTGCGTACTTGCGTATATTGAATGAAATTTAATGCATATACACATGAATTGTATGTACGTACATAAACACAAACGTATATTGTACGTACAGGAATGCATGCGTACATTATATGTATACAGGTGCATACACACGTATAAATAAAAATGCATACACACGTATAAATAAAAATACATACATACACACGCAGTATATAATTATATATATGTGGTTACTTTAAATATCGTTGTATGAATAACATTGTTATTAAATAGTACATGCATATAGTACATGCACACGTGAGTGCATTGTATGTCATATGAACGTAGAATGAATAAATTATTTGTTGAAAACAAAAGGCAGACCACTCTGAGAATTTTTTGATCTAATGATCGGTTGTTTTTGTTGGTCTATGTCGCACTAACGATGAACAATGGGCTATTGGTGTAGAGTTGGGAAATATTCCTGAGGATGATCCGAAGACATGTCAACACAATTTTGATCCTCTGCAGAGGGGATGGATCTCCTGCTTGACGACCTGGGCGTGAAGTCGAGCTCTTAATGGTTGAAAAGTTTAATTAGGATAGATACCGCACACATTTGGTTCCTTTGTAGGTTGATCAAAGTGATCACCCATCCACACACTGACCGTAGCCAGTGATCCTTGACTTCGGTGTTCTACTGGGAACCGAGTCTTAAAATTCACTCGACTGATCTGCGACATGATCCTAATGATGGGATATTTACGTTCTTGAACTCAATCTTAAGGGTTCAAAGGATCTTAAATATGTTAATTAATTAATGCAAACCATATTTTAAGTTATGAAATTAGACAAAAATGAAACGTACTTTCTCTGAAAAACATACCTTTTCTCGACGGATGCACATTTCTGACCCACAAAGTACAGGGGGTAGCCGTACTCTAGGAAATATGGTCCCTACAATAGGTAGGTTGGTCAAAAGAGCCGTCCAACGGGTATTCGCAATCCGAAATAAATCGTCCCAATAGTGAGGTTTGAGTCCAAAGCTTAGACTCGTTAATGTTAATTTTATTTTTTGCGTATTTCACCATGTCTTGAGAACTTTTAAAATGAATTAAAATAATTTTGCATACAAATATAAATTTCGTTTATCCAAAGATAATTCTTTGCAAAATATAACTTTTAGTAAATATTTAATTTTTTTAAATTTTATTTTATAATAGCCGAAGAATTTTTGATTATTAAAGTATACAATTGTTTATAACATTTTAAAAAAGGAAATTTTAAATGGCAAAATACAACATTTGAGTAAAATGGATCGAATAGTTCCTGAAAAATTGAATTTTGAAAAAGTCGCATTTTTAAGAGCTATTCGATTGATTTCGTTCAAATTTTGCGCTTTGCCATTTAAAATTGGTTAACTTAAATTCATAATTTTTTAGACTATTATCGAATAAAATAATAAAAAATAATTATTTTGACTAAAATTTATATTTTGCATGGAATCAGCTTTGGACAAACGAATTTTTTAATTGAGTGCAAAAATATTTTCAATTCATTTAAGATGCTCTCAAGATGTGGTCTCATACGTAAAAAATATTAACATTAAGGGGTGCAAACTTTGAACCGCTCTTCTGACTATAACTATTGGGACTATTTTTTTCCAGATTGCGGCCACCCCTATAATTTGAGAGTCAAAAACCCAAGAAACACCATAAAAAAAGTATGTTTGTTCAGAGAAAGTATGTTTTTGTGTCTGATTTCGTAACTTAAAATATCGTGTGAACTACTAATTAATTAGCATATATGTCATCCTCTCGAACCTTTAAGATTGAGTCCTTGAATGTGAAGATACGATCATTAGATTAGATCATTTATTTTTTGCATATCGTACATACGTATATATACTTTAAGTAGTACATATAATATGCATAATCTTATGTGCGATAATTCACATATATATAGATACACACATACTTTATATGAATATATAATGTATATATGTTTCTATGTAAATGTGGGTATGTTTATACGCCCGTACGTTTGTACGTATATACACAATTTATATATGTTCAATATATGTACGCATGTATTCATGCGCTATGTAATAACGATGGATGCACTTATGTATAAACAGGGCGCAAAAAAGGGAAAACCCTGAAAATATTTTATCTATTGATCGGATTTTAATGTACATACTACTATCCGATCTTACTGGTGTGAATGTCTTACTTTATGAGGGATTCAGATCCTAGACCCTTAAAACAGAAGAAGCACCTGCCATCTGCAAAATATGGTATCAGCAGTTTATGAAGGAGAGCGGTAGAAAGTTTGAATCACTTAATGTTAAAATTCCTTTTTGCAAATTTCGCCTTGTATAACTTTTAAAGCAAATCAAAAATTTAAAATTTGAATGAAATCAATCGAAATGTTCTTCAGAAATCAAATTTTACATAAATAACTTTTTTTAGAATTGGACTTCCTAGAAACTATTAGTCCGATTTCATTCAAATTTCTCATTTTGCCTTTAAAATTACTTTCCTAAAAATTTTGAAAAAAATTTTCTATATTTTGCAACGCAAAGTGTTTTCGACAATTAGTAAATAAAATAAAAAATAATATTTATTTAATTTTTTTTTTTTGCATAGAATTATCTTTGGATAAACGAAACTTATAATAGTGTGCAAAAACTTCATGATTCACTTAAAAAAGTTCTTCAAATATAGCGAAATACTCAAAAAGCTTTGCTAACATTAAGAGAGTCAAACATTCAATCGCTCTCCTGCCTAAACAACTTTGGCAATATTTTCAGGCTAGAAAACTTTTAAAATATTGACTACCTTCCATATTTTGAGGATCAAAAATTCAAATCCATCGGAGAAAAAAAAAATCGGGATTTTTTCTGGTTCTGTAACTTAAAATATCGTTTGTATAAATTAATTAGCATGTACAAGATTATGCCCTCGAATAAAAAAAAAATTTGAGACTCAAGACGTAAACCATTCACGTATTAGATTGAAAGTTATTTAAGACGAGTAATTTCGTTTCGCACTATACATAAATATGAAGTCGAAACAATAGATAAACTACATTCAAGTTCCAAAACTTTTGTGGTTGAAGCAATCCATCAATTAGCACCCAAGAGCCGCTACAATCGATCACGTTATCTTCCATGTAGAACCCGAACTATCGCCTAAAACAAACTGAACTAGGGTATCTTAGTACTGGTCCAAAAAAAATTTCATTGCCATTATTCGAAACTTGACAGTATTTGACGATTTTTGATCAATTATAGAGATCAAATTTCTCAAATGAATTCCAATTTCAAAATGAATCACAATTATTCCTATAAGCAATCAATTCTACTTATGGTGATTAGAAAACGAATAAAACATATATTATCCTGTCTTAAAATTAAATGTGCTTAAGCTAATCGGAAAGTTACCGAAATTACAAGTACTATCTTCTAGCCATGGATACACTCGAAAGTGGGTTAAGAAAATATTATAAATGCTACGTTTGGCAAAAATCAGATTCAAATTATAGTAATACACAGTTTCTATTTTAAAATCCTGATAAGTAGTCTGGACCCTCATAAAACTTTTTAATATGGATACTTCAATTTCTGAAATATTATTTTTATTTGGTGAACTATATTTTGGTATTAATGTAAATCTAACTAACGTTAGTGCTAATTTCCATTTTTTATAATAACTATAAATGTATTGTAAATGCTATTTACTTGACTCCATCGGCAACTCATACATCCAAAAAAAAAAAAAAATTAAGGTAAAATAGTAATAACAGTAATAAATTAAAGCATTGATAATTAAATTTAAATTTTAGTTTCAGTGTTTACTTCAAACTTACTGAAATTAAGAAGGGAGCTTAATAACCATTTAATGTCCTTTGGGTAAGGCCATTCCAAGCATAAATTTAAGTTTTAAATTCTTAAGTTAATATTAATTGACGATCTTAAAAAAACAAATAACAATGCGTAAATTAAATACTTAATAAGGCAAATGAGATGCAATTAAACCGTGTACCTACTTTTTATATCAACGAAAGGGATATATCTTAAACTTGGAACAATAAAGCGGAATATCATTAAGAAACTTCAATTTTAAACTTTAATCAAGCAAGTAAACTCCAAGAGTGTAAATGATCAGCAACCGGAATATTAGTGCAAAATTGCGCATGACATAAGCAGCAGTTTTTAAGACAGTATTTTGAGAGGGAGGAGAACCAGGGGTTTACAATAATTTTCAAAAGTTAAATTTAGTGAGATTACTTTTTTTTAATTTTCTTTTATTTTTATTATTATTTTCAGTTGAATAAGAATATTGAAGTTTGAACATTAAGCATTGCCTCAATGTTTCGGTACAATAAGGCTAATAGAAGTTTTTCTAGTTTTTAAAAGAACTTCGCTTAAAATTTTACTTACTGCTTTTCCATTTTAATTTTATGTATTATAGACGTATATTTGTTTGATAATTCAAATAATAAGACGTTAAAAGAAAGAGAACAGATTTAAAATACTATCTTCCGATTTTTTGAAGGACTTAATTAAAATTTAATTAAACAGACTTTTAGCCTCCCCCCCCCCCCATTTAGAAAAACTTGTTTTTCTTTATATTAGTTCCTTTTACATTTTTTTTATTTTAAATTTTTTTTTTCAACAGTATTTTGCCGATAATGTATAGAAAAAATTCTTGACACGAAAAAACTGACGCAAAATTTCAGGAATGGTTGAACATTTACATACCTGCTAACTTATAAACTTTTTCGAGAAAATCTTTTACAGCAGTGACAAAATTTAAATTGAGAGGTATAAAATTTTTACATCCTTTTAAAATATGCAATTTCACATGACAAAATGAAAAATTTAAGCATAATCGGTTGAATAGTTTCTGAGAAATCGAATTTTAAATATACACAGGAACAATTCGATAGATTTAGCTCGATTTTGTATTTTGCCATGTAAAATTACATACATAAAAATTGTATAAAAAGTTGTATGCCTTATAATTCAAAAATTTTCCAGCTATTATTTAATAACGTAATAAAAAATAATAAAAATCTACTAAAGTTCATTTTCTGCATGCAATTATCTTTGGATAAACGAATTTTAAAATTATGTTCAAATTTTTTTAACTCGCTTAAAAAGGTCTCTACATATGGCGAAATATGCAAAATATAAAATTAAGATAGAGGCATCCAAACTTTGGATCGCCCTCATGATCAAACTATAGGGACAATATTCCCCAGATTGTGGCGACCCCCTATATTTTGGGGGTTCAAAATCTGTATATAAATATTTTAAATAGAATTATCTTCGCACGGATATTTTATTGCTATATCATAATTAAGTTTGAAATAAGGTAAAATGAACGAGAGAAGACCACACATTTTAAAGGAACCGCAACGCATAGGACCCCTAAAGCCAAATTCGAGAAAAAAATAAAATTTATGAAAAAGTATTGAAGAGTCAATTTTGAACTCGAGATTCACATTTGCTAAAATTTTATTTATTTTTTAACGAGATTATTCGAATGAAAATTTTCTAAAAAAGAACTATTACTTATACTTGTGTCGAGAAACTTTTAAAAGAAAGTTTTCGTATTGTACTTTCGCAGACCTTAAGAAACAATCCAAAAACATGGTCTTATGCTCGTTTATTTGCTTTCCCTTACGTGAAGTCCTTCGCAAAATATTTTCTCATTATTTATTAATATTTTCGCTGAAAAGGTTAATATTTGCATCGTTTCGTTTCCTTTGAGAAAGGTTTTCGCTTAGTATTTCTGCTAACCTAATCATGACAGCAAACAAAAATGCAAAAAATAAGGTTTACAGTTTGCTTGTTTTCTAACCTAAATAACAATTTTTTTTTTAAAAGATTTAAAAATCATTTAGTTTTCCTTTAAGGAGGAAAGGTTGGAAATTGCAATATTTTTAAGTGATTGAAAAAAGGTTTTTACTGCAAACCTTTTCGTGACAATGAAAATTCAAGATTGTCGTAAGGTTACATGCTTTCTGGGATGTTGATTACACCACAAACCCATAAGACGAGCTTTGATTTTAAGTCTTGGGCTTTTAAATTGATTGTAGATGGTTGAATTCGATAAATATATTCCTTCAGTGATCTCAAGAGTTGTTATTCACCGGTTTGAATCCATTAATGTCTTCATCAGCGTAAATTGAAGTTCATTACATGAATCGGAAAACCTCAGTACAGGAAGAAAAATATTCCAGTTACGAGTTAGACGTCTTAGCTATCATAACAGCTTTACAAAAATTTCGCATTTATTTATTAGGACAAAAATTCACAATTGTTACCGATTGTTCAGCATTCCAAAAAACTATGGAGAAAAAAGAAATCACTCCTAAAATAGCTCGTTGGGCATTATTTCTAGAAGAATTTGTATACGAAATAATTCATCGTTCAGAGACACACATGCGCCACGTTGATGCCTTAAGTCGTTATCCAATAATGATTATTGAAACCCCTGAAATAACACCTAAAATTTCAACAGCCAAAAAAGATGACGAATTTATATCAACAATTAAGGAATTAATTAACTGTGGTAAAACTGAAAATTACTTTGTGAAAAATGATATTCTTTACAAAATTGTTAACGATAGAAATTTATTAGTGGTCCCTAAGACCATGCAAATAGAAATTGTAAAAAAATGCTCATGAATTATGTCATTATGGGGTAAACAAAACAGAAAATCTTGTTGAAGATAAATATTTTTTCCCAAACATCAGACAGTGCGTAGAAAATGTAATTAAAAGTTGTGTTAAGTGTATTTTAGTAAACAGGAAAAAGGGAAAAGCAGAGGGTTTATTAAATCCAATTCCAAAAGGTAATACTCCATTAAACAAATATCACATTGACTTTATCGGTCCAATGCCTTCCACCCATAAAAACTACAACCATATTTTTTACGTGGTAGATGCATTTACAAAATTTGTATGGCTCCATCCTGTAAAATCTATATCATCATTCGATGCCATTCAGAAATTAAACCAACAACAAACAAATTTTGGAAATCCTATTAGACTGATTAGCGATAAAGGTGCCGCGTTTACTTCAAAAGAATTTAGTGACTATTGTGCAAATGAAGACATTACTCATCTTACCATCACAACTGGAATCCCACGAGGAAACGGAATGATTGAAAGGATTCACGAGACACTCATTCCCATTTTAGCAAAACTATCCATAAATCAGCCAGAGAAATGGTATAAATACGTACCATTAGTACAAAGAACTTTAAACTCTACTACATCTAGAAGTACCAAATACGCACCGTTTGAATTACTAACTGGCATTAAAATGAAACAAAAGCAAGATGACAAGCTTTTGGAAATATTGAAGGAAGAACATGAAAACACCATTATGTGTAACAGACAGGAAATTCGTGACAACGCTAAAGTCAACATTTATAAGATTCAAGAGGAAAACAAGCGAACATATGACAAAAAGCGGAAGAAAGCTCACAAGTATGAGAAAGGTGATGTCGTTGCCATTCAACGAACGCAGTTCGGTACAGGACTCAAGTTGAGACCAAAATTCTACGGTCCTTATGAAGTTACTAAGGTGAACAATAACGATAGATACAATGTCAGAAAACTTGGAACTCACGATGGTCCTAATATAACCTCTACCTGCTGCAGACCATATGAAGATCTGGGGAAATTGAGGAACCATATAGACTGGAAAAAAAACTAATTTTTTTTGTTTCTTATAGCCAATTGTTTTGAAATACTTGCTTTTGTACTGTTCTTTTTTTTCTTCTGTAATTTCAGAAAATGTCCTTTGGAACAAACATGTCAACTAGTGAGATAGTGGTCACAGCGGTCGGTTAAGAGCAGGACGGCCGTGTGGAATGCAGATCCACGAAGCAACCATCTCAATCACGTGATCAAGGACACTACACTTACATTACTCTTACTTGTACACCATATAGATGGAATCAGTTGGAATGTCTGGCTCGAGTAGAACGCCAGCAGAATATGTATCTTATTTTTGTTAATATATTTTGTTAAGTTTAGCATATCTCCTTTTATTTAAAGTCGTCTCTTCACCCCCATTATTCCACATTTATATATTAAATTTATTTCTATAGTACATTAGTTCATGGTTTTATTGTTCACTGAGCATGAATTTATTTTGAAGGCACGGAGTTACTTCTTATTTTATATTTATAAAATCAATGTAACTTTTAAATTTTTAAAATTATAAATCAAAACTTGGAATTTTTATGACCTTCCTATAACTTTCAGAATTTTAATGTCACATTAATGTTTATAAGGAAATTTACATATAATTTAATGAAAAAAAATTTTAAAATAAATATTGATTATTTATGCCCTAATATAAATAATTAACATTAACTTGCATTTTAATTAATTAAAATAATGAATAATTACTTTAAATGCAAAAGTTTCATAAAAAATTCATATGATTTTATTACAGTCAGTAATAAAAACTAATAAAAATATTTTTTTTACGTATGGTATAATTTGTTAAACTTAATTTATTGTATGAGTGTTTAATGCTTACTTCATGTAATTTTATTTATTTTGTTTTTATCAAAATAATATGGGATTTTTAAAGTAATTATTTTGTGCTAATTAGCATTTTCATAATTTGGTATTTTCAACAAATATTTTTTCTGGATTAAAACTATTAATTTTTAAAATTTTAATACTGAAACTATAAATACTGCCGATAGAGGAAGGAAAATAAGAGTTCTATGTGTTGTCTTTTTTATTTCTTCGTGTACATTTATATGAAGTTTTTATGGTTACCAAATGGATCATGCCATCCAAGAAAACCAAAATATCTCATCTTGTCTGTTTCTTTGCTTTAAAATAATAAAAAGGTAAATACATTAAATAAAATTTGCATAAAAATTATTCCCATCTCAATTATTATAATTTATCATTTCTTCAAAATATGAATACTACTTCTGTCAATCAACTGAATAGTTTTATTTTCCTTTCTAAGCACAACAATTTCGATTTTTAAAACTATATAAGTTGAACCGGAACAAGATGAGAAAAATAGCTAAATTTAAAACTGCTTTAATATTCCTGAATTTCTCACTTTTTTTTCTTCTTTTTTTGCAATTTAGGGTTTAATAAATATATTTATTTTAACCATGATAATCTCTACTGTAACCAATATTAAAGATAGCTTCTTCAGTATTATTTTTAATGTTGTATCTTTCATCTCAGAATTCCAGATCAATTCAAATTCATAGTAAAAGAAAATTTTTTTTGTTAAGCAAAGCGTTTCATGACATTTTTCTTTTATTTCTCTTAAAATTCGACTAAAATTTAAAATGTTAAAAAATGTTCCAAAAAATATATCTCATTCGTGATTGTTTTATCACGTTGGATTACATGGCTTAATATTATGCATTTATAAATTTCATGTAATTCTCATCAAAAACTTTAACAGACAAAATGTTCTTTTCAAAATAAAACTATATTTTTAAGACACTGTACATGTTGGATTTAAGTAACTTTACTTTTACTTCAATGTATTACTTAAAGAAATTATGCTTATTTTTCAATTGAGACTTTTGAAAAAGGGGACATACGTGATACATAAAAATGATATGTGATACATGATTACTTCATATATTTTTAATACTTTATATGTTTTAATTTTTACATATTTTTAATTTTTTTAATTATTTAATATATAGTATTGTTATAAATAATGTATCAATCAACAGTCTCTCAGGGGCTAAATCTTTTAATTAGTTAAAAATATAAACAAACAAACAATTTTAATTTAACAGTATCTTTAGAACAGTACCTAGTCGAAACATCATTGTTTGATATTATTACATCGCCATACTATAAGTGTGTTTTAGAGAACTTAAGACCAATTTTGAAACTATTTAATCCTTTACTGCACATTTTTCGTGTCTACAAACCTACAATTTGAATTGGATTTTTTCATAAAATATGTATATATAAACATCTATTCGTTCTTCACAAACTTGTACATCCCGACAAAAAAAAAAAAAAAAAAAAAAAAAAAAAATTAGAATAAATAAATAAATAAACTATACCGAAAATACCGGTTCGGGAAAAAAAATCTGTAACTTTTCTAACATTACTAATTTTAGATTTGAAATCCCCTTATCCGAATTTGGTAAGCAAAAGCACTCGTCTAAATGCAGCAAAAAATTTGGTCCCCAGTGTTATTCTTCTAATTTAAAAAAATGCTTAGTGGAGGTGTTAAGAACCGTAATCACTTTCCTAAATACTATGACGTGTTTAAATGAATCCCTAATTATTAAAATTTTTAAAAAAATATTTATAATTTCATTCGAATGAATATTTCATTACTTTAAATTGTGGTTTAACGGGCCCATTGAGTAGGCTGTTAAATTCATATAGTTACTTATGAGGTGTTTTTTTCTGTACCTTTTCTTCCAGTGTTTATTTCTCATCCACCGTCAAAACAACGGGGAGGGCACATCTAATTATTAATTAATATCAATTTGTATAGTTTCAGTCGTTTCGATGATACAATTCCTTTTATAATCATAGAATAAATTTGCAGTGTTTCATACATTATATAGTAATCAAACATGGAATACAAAAACATGAAAGGTTCAAAAGTTAAAATATAAAATTGATGAAATTTTCATTAAATAATGCTATTTTATTAAAAATGTATTAGAAAAAGAGGAAATAATCATTTAATCAAGAAATGGAAAGTAAAAATAGAAATTATCAATGAATAAAATATTCATTTGTGAAAATGCTGTCATCATGCACTATTCTGCGGTTTCTGCCTATATAGTAAAAATTTGACTAACTGAAGTCTTTTTTTTTTCCTTTTTTTTTAGTATGCTACTATAATTGAAGTAAACGGTATTTTTATTAAAAAAAATATTTAGCTATTTTAGACTAACAAGCCTAGCTCTCAAGGCAATTTTTAGGGACAAATATATTTCTTCACCTGAAATAAATTACAAACTTACGACTCACCACAGCTCAATTTTTATTGATATTAATGTAATAATTGTATTTACTGCTTATTCTATTGATTCCCATTTTGAATCACACCTTAACATTGCACAGTTACATCAGTATTATCCGGAAAAACACTCTAGTTGAAAATTTTTTACTTATTTACAATCTGAATACCAGTTCAGCGCGCGGGGGAGAAAATAGAAAAGTAAATAATCAATAAATCGATATTAATCAGCACGCACCAGCCTGTACCAAAGCAATTAATAAAGTTAAAATAATTAAATTTTGTTATTTATTGTTATTTGTTGGTCTTTTTAATGACTTTACGTTAAATTAAAAGAAAAACATTTTTTAAGAAGTTCAATTAAACAAAATAAAGATTAACAAAACATAGCTGCCACTGATCTGGCATGCCAACTCATTATAGTCAAAATTTACCTCAGACATATTTCTCCATTAATTTTACTCTCAGAAAAAATATTTCAATTACCGTTGATTTTAACATATTTAGTTTCATAAAAATGTTACTAAAGCGTAACTATAAACAAAATAAACACGACACATAGACGCGGACCTTGCGCCTAAATGCCAATCATGTTGTTCCTTGAGTTTACCTGGTGAAACAAATCAAAAAATATTTTATTATTAAAGAATCTGCAATAAATGACGTTTTTTAATTAAATCTAAAATTATATTTTTCAATTTTCGTAAGAAAATATTAGGAATTTCGGTTTTAAAGTCATGTTTTAACAAGCATATTTGAAAAAAAGCATTTTGAAACAAAATGTATTTTTTTAATCTCTCGATATCAGATAACTCGTTTAACTACTATGACAAACTTCATAAATGAAAAATACTTCCGTGATGCTGTCAAAAATTTAATTATTTCAAATAATGCATAACAAATATCTTTGAGAATACTTTTCTATGAATACGAGGTAATGGCTGGACATAGCATACTTCAGGTAGACGCGTAGATATTGGAAAAATCTGTATTCCTTCGTTTAATAACTTTAAATTTTCATCAATTTATTAAAAAATAAAGTTAACTTTTAAAAAAAAAGACATCAGTAGCATTTTTATTAATGTAGGATAGGAATTTAAAAACAAACAATAATCTTTGATTCTTAGGGAATGTTTCTGTCGTCTCGTCATATTATCCTCATCAGTTGTATGTCAACACGGATCCGTCAAACCCAGATCTTTCCTTCTTTTTTTTGCGCCAGAGTTACATTGGGCTGTGCTCTGTCCATCCTAGGATTTTCCAACCTGAAGGTGGGGTAGAGGGTCATAACAATAGATATGATCCATCAATGTGTCAAAGGGGAAAATTTATTGTTATGAATAGATCCTTGAAGTAGGGACTCTTAAATTTTAACAAATGTCCATCGCCAAACATTTGGCGATGGGCATTTGTAAAATCTCTTCAGCAACCCCAAAAGATTGTACCACCTCGTGTTGTCAATATAGAATTTTTAGCAATCAAGATGGAGATAGTTTTTCATAGTTCAAAATTTGAAAAAAGAATCCTTGAACATGAAAAGTACCTCTATTATTTTCATGCGGAATTGAAGAGCAAGACAGCTTGGTCTTGTATCAGAAAAGAAAACGGGTGTAGAGCAAGACTTTACACCCGAAATGATCAATACAAGGGCGTCCTTAATACACATATGCACCCCCCGGACACATCAAGGATAAAAAAATTATCTTTTGTCAACGAGTTAAAAAAAAGAGTGAAAGAAAATCCAGTTCAACCCCTACAACAACTTTATATTGTTTGTTCTATATCAGGCCTGAAAGCGAGACAGAACTGTTGAATTGCAATATGTGATTATCAATTGTTAGATAATCGTTTTTCATTTATCATGAACATACCAATCTAATCAATATGTGGGATTTTCAACAAAAATTTTTAGAAGGTATTTTATGCTCGCAGTCAATGTTTATTTTTTTACGAAAGCGCACGTTTAGTAAAAAATACAAAATCTAAAAAAAGTTCTTTTATAAAATAATTGTTCAGTAGAAATTTTCAATTTAATGATATTCCAGATTTTAAGCTAAACAAGACTGTCGTGATTTTTCCCAACTCTTATCATCTTGCTTTGATATTTATGAATTTTGTGCACGTTCAGATGACCACTATAATCTACCAAAGTAAACACGGATTTTAAATATAATTGATTTGGAATCGAAGAACAGAAAAATAAAGATTTTCAATTCAACGTCTTTTTATTTCAATTAATAATGAAAATTTCATTGTTTAATTAAAAATTTTACACGTTCAAATTTTTAAGATGATGAATTCAAGTTCATATATTTATTTATTACTTTCAACCAATCTAGCAACAAACTCACCACAGAAATTTTATCAAGGAATTTTTAAACGGCGAATTAGGAAATCGTTTAATAAATTACTATTTGTTTTCTTCTCATTTCTCTGTTGTTTTTTTCATTAAGATAATTAAAAAATAACTTTAAAATTACTTAAAGATTAAAAATCCTTACTAGATCAAAAATCTCAAACAAATATGATTGTTATAATGAAAAATTATTGACTAACTTATGCTATTTATGCTTTCAATACAACGTTCAAATATATTAATATATATATTGATATTAAGCTATTAGGAATTGTTCAGCACTCCATTATTTAAAATGCACTAGAAAGTTTTGAGACTTTACGATCCAAATAAAATAATTTTGAAATGAAAAATATTATATATATTTTTATTTGTTATATATATATATATATATATATATATATATATATATATATATATATATATATATATATATATATATATATATATATATATATATAGTTGAGCGTTTGCCATTTTTAAAAATAGTATGGCGTATGTATACTGTTTCCAAAAAAAATGACGCGATCTTCTTCATTTTTTTTTTTTTCTTTTTTTTTTTGATGGACTACGAGGCCTGAATTGCTTGAAACCTGAATTGCTTGAAACCTGAATTGCTTGAAACTTATTGAATTTTTAAAATCAGATCAATTTTCTTTTAATTCATTTTTATCGTATGAGAATTTTTTATTCATTTTTAGCGTACCGAGCGTAAAAGAACTACTTGAAATACTCATATCTTACGCAGTAGCTTGCAATTTTTTTTAAAATTTTAAATCAATACTGTTGTAATTAATTTTGAATTGCAACAAAAAGTTTGTTTAATTCCATAGAATATTTTTAAAGTTATAGCAAAAGACCAAAAAACAAAATTATCTTTTTTTTAATAAAAAGAAAACCTTCATAGCTCCATTAATATTTACGCTAGGTTTACGAAATGCTATGCAGTTACTAAAAACAACAACTTAAGTAATTGGTACAAGTTCCAAGCTTATTGCTTGATTTTCTGGCATAGGGTGTTAAAAAACTTGTTATTTTTCATTACTTATTATAGGTTTCTAAAATCTCTGAAAGCTATAAATTTTATTGCTTAGTGCTAAATATCGAGTGAAATATACAACTCTAAAGTTACAAAATAATCCTTTAGGAAATTCTTGCGAATAGTATGCATATATATATATACATATATATACATATATATATACGTGCTTTGCTAGCCCGACGACCTGCGCTCAAAGTCGAACACTTTACGGTAGAAGAGTTTAGCGAGGACCGATACCGCGCACCCTCGGTCCTTACGCAAGCTGATCAAAATGGTCACCCACCCGCTTACTGACAGCAGCAAGTGCTGTTTGACTTCAAGTCTCTAGTAACCGTGTCTTTACGATCAGTCCACTGCTGAAGTATATATATATATATATATATATATATATATATATATATATATATATATATATATATATATATATATATATATATATATATATATATATATATATATATATATATATATATATATATATATATATATATATATATATATATATATATATATATATATATATATATATATATTAGGGCGTATCGAAAAAATCGAAATTTCTTAGATCTTTCTGCGGTAGTGCGGAAAAGATGTGAATTCTTATTATTAAAAGATTAGCGGAATCTCAAAACTCTGGGTTGATATCTTCTGTTGCCTCAATGAGCCTAAAGTTCCAAAAATTCGACTAAAAATGATTAAAATACAAAAATTAATACATAACCACAGATTTCGTTGATCGGTTTGAGGTAGCACTTAAAAGTTACAATATTTTAAAAACAACAACTATAAAAAAATTTTGAATTACAGATTTATATCTTCTGCCGCCTCATCGGCATCTAATTTTGGAAATTTCGACGCATTTTGGTACTTTTCTGTATAACTGTTTACTGCTTGCACAATCGAGACAGACTGGATTTGGCACTCTGCCAAAAAAAGTAGAACAACCTTATTTTGAACCTTATTTTGACAGTTCTAGTCAGTCAAAGATATGGTGTATCCAACAGAACCACGGCTGCTATAGCATGGAGTGTTATGAAAGATATCGCAATATTAATATCGCAATCAGATACCAGCCTCATTAGAGACAAAAATAAAATATGGAGGAAAAAATCGAGAATTTACAAAGAAATTGTCTCAAAATCAAATGAAAATCGGTCCACTATATATGGCCTTTATTTTGATAGACGACATGACAAAACTTTAGCATCAGAAACACACGAGGGCAAGCAGTTCCAAAGAACAATTGTAAATGCTCATTACTGTATTCTATCGGAGCCTGATTCTACGTACATGGGACATGTTACGCCTGTAAGTGGATCTAGTCCTCATATACCTAATAGCATTTACGAATACATGTGATTTATTGGATGATTTAAGGAACCTTTTCGTTCTCGGGTGTGACGGCACCGTAGTGAACACAGAAGTGTCTAATAGTGTAATTCGCAGGCTTGAATTGAAACTTCAGAGAGCAGTACAATGGATTATCTGCTTACTTCATTTCAATGAGTTGCCATTACGACACCTATTTGAGTCCATTGACGGCAAATCATCTGGCCCCACATCTTACACCGGAGACATTGGACGGAGCCTCAAAGGATGCGAAAAGCTTTCAATTGTTGCTTTTAATAGCATTGAATGCGAGATGCCAGATATTGATCCCACCACTCTCAGTTCAGATCAGAAATACTTATTAAGAATTTGCACCGCTATTAGTTTTGACTTTTAATGTTCAGATCTAGCTAACCGGGAACCAGGAACATTGAATTTGGTTCACTGGCTAACAACTGCTAATCGAATACTGAGGTATATCTACATATCTACATCAGGTATGAGGTATGACATGAGGTATATCTACATATCTATTGATATATATCTACATTAGACCCATCAAACGTGTTGCTAACTTTAATTGTATTCATTCTAAGAGTCTACGCACCGTCATGGTTCCGAATAAAGATTCATCATTCCATAAAAAACAGTACTAGACACCTGTGGCATTTCATCAATTCCTCTCGCTACTTGCCTAAAACGTATCGTGACGTAATCAAACCAATTATTTCTCGCAACGCTTACTTTGCAGCTCCAGAAAACATACTTTTGGTCATGTTAATGGATGAGGGGTGCCATATTAGGACCCTTGCAGCTCGGTGGATTAGTAAGGCAAGGGAAGTTAGCCCAGAAGGAAATTGTGTTCGCAGATACGTTATTCCTGCTCTTAACGTTATGTGTTCACCCGTTCTCAAAGAGATCAGTTCTCAAGAACTTCTGAAGATGATAAGGGACGGTATGCCAATGGACTGATGGAACTTTATTAAAGTTCCTTCACACACATAAGTAGTGGAGCGGATTGTGAAACTAGTTATTGCAGTTTCGGGAAAAACAGTTGGGCCGCTGAGCATGGATAGATTTATTAGAGCGACACTAGAATCCAGAAAACTTATGTCAAAATTTGAGACAAAAAATGAGTACAAACAGTAATGCTTTTGTCATTTGTATGTTTAAGAGGTAAAATAAAGTATCTCTTCCTATTAAAATGAGGTAAGTGTGAATTTATTAACTGAAATTTTTTGCCTTCATTTTCCAAACTTTTGTGGCGATGAGGCGGCAGAAGATATAAAAATAAAATTCTAAACTTTTTTATGATTGTATTTGTTACAGAATAGCAACTAGTAAACACTACCCCAAACCGATAAACGAAATATGGGTTTGTTTATTATTTTTTTTATTTTAATGATTTTTAGTCCAATTTTCGGAACTTTCGGCCCACTGAGGCGACAGAAGATATTGACCCAGAGTTTTGATATTCCGCACAATTTTTAATGATGGGTGTTCACATCTTTTCCGCACTACCGCAAAAAGATCTAAGAAATTTTGATTTTTTCGATACGCCCTAATATATATATATATATATATATATATATATATATATATATATATATATATATATATATATATATATATATATATATATATATATATATATATATATATATATATATATATATATATATATATATATATATTTGCGTAACTAAAATTATAGAGGACAATTTCAATCTGTTCAAAAAGTTATAACTGCATTATGCGCTTTTTCGCCATTTCTTAAACTTCTTTTACGTTGAATAATTCCTACTAAACCATTCTTTTTTTTAGCTATGCGAAGATAGCCCCCGAAAATGAGGAAAATCAAAAATTCAAACTGCATTCGTTTGACCATTTTTTGACCACAAATGACCACCCTTTAAATTTTTTTGACCACCCTTATTTTGGACATAATCCTGAAAATTAAATTCGGGGGCTAACTTCGCATTTTCACGCCAAATGAATAAAAATCAAATTTTTATATTGTATTCGTTTGACCACTTTTTGACCACAAATGACCACCCTTTAATTTTTTTTGACCACCCTTATTTTTGACACAATCCCAAAAATTAAATTCGGAGGCTAAGTTCGCATTTTTTCGAAAAATATATAAAAATCCAATTTTTATATTGTATTCGTTTGACCACTTTTTGACCACAAATGACCACCCTTTAATTTTTTTTGACCACCCTTATTTTGGACATAATCCTGAAAATTAAATTCGGGGGCTAACTTCGCATTTTCACGCCAAATGAATAAAAATCAAATTTTTATATTGTATTCGTTTGACCACTTTTTGACCACAAATGACCACCCTTTAATTTTTTTTTACCACCCTTATTTTGGACACAATCCCAAAAATTAAATTCGGGAGCTAACTTCGCATTTTTTCGAAAAATATATAAAAATCCAATTTTTATATTGTATTCGGTTGACCACTTTTTGACCACAAATGACCACCCTTTAAATTTTTTTGACCAAACTTATTTTGGACATAATCCTGAAAATTAAATTCGGGGGCTAACTTCGCATTTTCACGCCAAATGAATAAAAATCAAATTTATATATTGTATTCGTTTGACCACAAATGACCACCCTTTAATTTTTTTTGACCACCCTTATTTTGGACACAATCCCAAAAATTAAATTCGGAGGCTAACTTCGCATTTTTTCGAAAAATATATAAAAATCCAATTTTTATATTGTATTCGTTTGACCACTTTCTGACCACAAATGACCACCCTTTATTTTTTTTTGACCACCCTTATTTTGGACATAATCCTGAAAATTAAATTCGGAGGCTAACTTCGCATTTTTTCGAAAAATATATAAAAATCCAATTTTTATATTGTATTCGTTTGACCACTTTTTTACCACAAATGACCACCCTTTAATTTTTTTTGACCACCCTTATTTTGGACATAATCCTGAAAATTAAATTCGGGGGCTAACTTCGCATTTTTACGCCAAATGAATAAAAATCAAATTTTTACACTGTATTCGTTTGACCACTTTTTGACCACAAATGACCACCCTTTAATTTTTTTTGACCACCCTTATTTTGGACATAATCCTGAAAATTAAATTCGGGGGCTAACTTCGCATTTTCACGCCAAATGAATAAAAATCAAATTTTTACATTGTATTCGTTTGACCACTTTTTGACCACAAATGACCACCCTTTAATTTTTTTTGACCACCCTTATTTCGGACATAATCCTAAAAATTAAATTCGGGGGTTAACTTCGCATTTTCACGCCAAATGAATAAAAATCAAATTTTTATATTGTATTCGCTTGACCACAAATGACCACCCTTTAATTTTTTTTGACCACCCTTATTTTGGACACAATCCCAAAAATTAAATTCGGAGGCTAACTTCGCATTTTTTCGAAAAATATATAAAAATCCAATTTTTATATTGTATTCGTTTGACCACTTTTTGACCACAAATGACCACCCTTTAATTTTTTTTGACCACCCTTATTTTGGACATAATCCTGAAAATTAAATTCGGAGGCTAACTTCGCATTTTTTCGAAAAATATATAAGAATCCAATTTTTATATTGTTTTTGTTTGACCACCTTTTGACCACAAATGACCACCCTTTAATTTTTTTTGACCACCCTTATTTTGGACATAATCCTGAAAATTAAATTCGGGGGCTAACTTCGCATTTTCACGCCAAATGAATAAAAATCAAATTTTTATATTGTATTCGTTTGACCACTTTTTGACCACAAATGACCACCCTTTAATTTTTTTTTACCACCCTTATTTTGGACACAATCCCAAAAATTAAATTCGGGAGCTAACTTCGCATTTTTTCGAAAAATATATAAAAATCCAATTTTTATATTGTATTCGGTTGACCACTTTTTGACCACAAATGACCACCCTTTAAATTTTTTTGACCAAACTTATTTTGGACATAATCCTGAAAATTAAATTCGGGGGCTAACTTCGCATTTTCACGCCAAATGAATAAAAATCAAATTTATATATTGTATTCGTTTGACCACAAATGACCACCCTTTAATTTTTTTTGACCACCCTTATTTTGGACACAATCCCAAAAATTAAATTCGGAGGCTAACTTCGCATTTTTTCGAAAAATATATAAAAATCCAATTTTTATATTGTATTCGTTTGACCACTTTTTTACCACAAATGACCACCCTTTAATTTTTTTTGACCACCCTTATTTTGGACATAATCCTGAAAATTAAATTCGGGGGCTAACTTCGCATTTTTACGCCAAATGAATAAAAATCAAATTTTTACACTGTATTCGTTTGACCACTTTTTGACCACAAATGACCACCCTTTAATTTTTTTTGACCACCCTTATTTTGGACATAATCCTGAAAATTAAATTCGGGGGCTAACTTCGCATTTTCACGCCAAATGAATAAAAATCAAATTTTTACATTGTATTCGTTTGACCACTTTTTGACCACAAATGACCACCCTTTAATTTTTTTGACCACCCTTATTTTGGACACAATCCCAAAAATTAAATTCGGGGGCTAACTTCGCATTTTCACGCCAAATTAATAAAAATCAAATTTTTATATTGTATTCGTTTGACCACTTTTTGACCACAAATGACCACCCTTTAATTTTTTTTTGACCACCCTTATTTCGGACATAATCCTAAAAATTAAATTCGGGGGTTAACTTCGCATTTTCACGCCATATGAATAAAAGTCAAATTTTTATATTGTATTCGTTTGACCACTTTTTGACCACAAATGACCACCCTTTAATTTTTTTTGACCACCCTTATTTCGGACATAATCCTAAAAATTAAATTCGGGGGTTAACTTCGCATTTTCACGCCAAATGAATAAAAATCAAATTTTTATATTGTATTCGCTTGACCACAAATGACCACCCTTTAATTTTTTTTGACCACCCTTATTTTGGACACAATCCCAAAAATTAAATTCGGAGGCTAACTTCGCATTTTTTCGAAAAATATATAAAAATCCAATTTTTATATTGTATTCGTTTGACCACTTTTTGACCACAAATGACCACCCTTTAATTTTTTTTGACCACCCTTATTTTGGACATAATCCTGAAAATTAAATTCGGAGGCTAACTTCGCATTTTTTCGAAAAATATATAAGAATCCAATTTTTATATTGTTTTTGTTTGACCACCTTTTGACCACAAATGACCACCCTTTAATTTTTTTTTACCACCCTTATTTTGGACATAATCCTAAAAATTGTATTCGGGGGCTAACTTCACATTTTCACGAGAATAAATAAAAATCAAATTTTTATATTGTATTCGTTTGACCACTTTTTGACCACAAATGACCACCCTTTAATTTTTTTGACCCCCCTTATTTTGGACACAATCCCAAAAATTAAATTCGGGGGCTAACTTCGCATTTTTTCAAAAAATATATAAAAATCCAATTTTTATATTGTACTCGTTTGACCACAAATGACCACCCTTTAATTTTTTTTGACCACCCTTATTTTGTACATATTCCTAAAGATAAAACTGGCGTGAAGTTAGTCCCCAAAATAACAAATTTCAACTGCACAACATTTTTGACTACAAATGACGACCTTGAAGTTTTTCCGACAATTCTTATTTCAGTCTTTCTTTTAGCGATATCAATATAATATATTTTAATTATAGCTGACATCTAAACGTAGTAATGATCCAAAACTTTTTCTTGCAATATAAAATTTTTAAAAATAAATTCCAAAACGTAATTCCAAGTAAATTCCATGTACTTCAAATGCAATGATTATAATCCATAAAAACGAGGAATGCTAAAAACTATATGTATAAGTTTTGTTCACATTAATCGTATCTTTATTTTCTGCAATGTTATTTTAAAATTGTTTTACAAGTAGAAAAATAAAAGTTTAATAAGATGTAGTAAATCTAAAACATTTCTAAAACAATTATTAAGTAGTTATACTGTTTAAAAACATTTTTCTCAATAATGATATATAAAATTTAACATATTTCCTCTATAAAAGAGTAGAAATAGTTTCATAGCAATAAAGTTATTTTAGAGACCAACCATAACACCTTTTTCTCCAGTAGTGTATTAGCTATCATCAATATTATATATATATAGATAGTAAATAGTAAATAGTTATTCTTCTTTAGCCATGGTACATAAAATTAGTTATATATTAAATTAGCATACAATAACAAGTATTATTTAGCTTTACTATCTAAGAATTCTTCATTAGCATTTAGGCATTTTATTTTAAAAAACATTGATTTTTGAAAAATATAGAAATATTTATATACAAAATAGAAACACATATCTAATCACTATATTAAATTACATTCTCAAATCTAAGAGTAGCTAAGAATTCTTCATTAGCATTTAGGCATTTTATTTTTAAAAACATTGATTTTTGTAAAATATAGAAATAATTATATACAATATAGAAACACATATCTTATCACTATATTAAATTACATTCTCAAACTGACATAACTTTAATTTATGCAAAAACAATGGAGAAAACAATTTCAAACAAACTGCACAAAACTTACCAATACTATTTACAATCGGGTCTTAATCATTATTAGAATTTTAGCAATTACAAATAGAAAGGTATTTTTTTCACAATGTTGTAACCAAATAAATGTGTTAAATAATTACTCTAATACAAGTAAGAACATATGTAAAGTATGTACAAATGAAATGAGATAAAGACAGATTGTTAAAAGCACTAAAAAAACATAAAATAGAAATAAATCCAATCGTGTATTAACACAGTTTTCAAAAGGTATTCTTTCATGAATCATTTCGTTACTATTTTAACAATTGAACAATTCGAAGTCTCGTAGACCCATTGAAATTTAAGTTTCAGAAAAGACAAATATTTTAATATTTATAATTTAATATCAAAACTTCCTTTTTCGTATTTTACAATTTAATTAATTTTCAATTGTTAAGAGTCCCAAAGAAAGCGAACACCTTGAAATCTTTTGATCTTATGATCAAATTGAAAATCCGATCAAATGATCATTCTTCTTCTTCTTCTTCTTCTTGCTTGAGCTTGTCAGATATGTGGCACCTCTGCACATGTTGCATTTTGTACCATACTCCAAGCCCAATTTTTCCTAGTTCCATTGTCTCGGGTCGCCTACTTTATTAATATAGTCTGACAGTCCCTTAATGGAATTAAGGTGAAGCTCTTTAGGATATGGATTGCCTAAGGTAGTGAGGCGCGTAAGGGCGAGGGCATAACATTCGTATAGGATGTGATGTGCTGATTCTACCTCTTCACGGCATTTCCGACATATTGGTTCTTGTTCGAAAAGTCCCAATCTATGTAGATGTTTCCTGAAATGATAATGCCCAGTGATGAAGTCTACAATTGTTTGAATCTTCAATCTTGGGAGAAATGATCATTAGTTATTAAGAAAATATGTTTTCTTTCTGTGCACTACATTAAACAACTACTTATGAAAAATTCGAACAGTATTTAAAAAGATTAATTCGACTAATCTTCATAATTTGTATAGACCAAAATATGTGGATTAATTTTTTTTTATTTAATGAATCATTTAAAAGTTTACGTTCACCTAGCATATCATCTCGTATTTCCCAGGAATTCCGTATTCGTCTGCAAAAGGAAATATAATGTCCTATTGAATTGTGTTCGATTGGTCCCATATACTGTACGAATCCAGCTAATATATACTGCTGTTTCTGAATCAATATTTTTTCTGGTATATCTTGAAGTACCGTCTGTTCATTGTGATGTTGGCGAAACTGTTGAACAATTTCTATGTCGCAGAATATATGGATACCAGGCTCTTTTTTCTTTGTCATATCTGATTCGCAATTGGGACATTTCAGTTTTTTATCCAAGAAATATTGTTCCACAAAGGTTTCAATGTACTCTTTCAAACATAGCTCAATAATTTCATCATAAGGAATTTCAATCAAAGTATAATCTTTCTTCAAAATTCCACAGTGAGGACACATGCCAGTTTCGATTGCTGATGGAGTTACTTTAAACAACTGATTTATAATTGATCCAATATTAATTGCGCAGTTTAAAATACTGCAGTTATCGCTATTTATTATATTCATTAAAATTAGAGCTCTATCTTTGTAGAAATTTCTTGTAAAACCAGCTGTTGCATAATTTTATATGAATGAAAATATTTGCTCATCATTATTGATATCATTTAATTTAAAAAAATAATGCCTGTTATCCATGTAAGCTGTAGACATTATTTCCACTATGGAATCAAATGCACATGTATTTCGAATTTCTATTAATCTTGTCCCAATATATAGAGCAGACTGAATGTTACCATTCCTTATAATAGAATTTTGTTTTTTTCTGATGGGTCGATTATGTATGAAAGATATTTCTGGACAAGATGTTAGGTATTTCCCTCTTTTTTTATTATTTTGCTTTAGTGAAATTTTTAAGTTTTCTTCATCTGCATTCGTATTATTGGAATGGCCACATTTTTCTAAAACGGTTTTTTCGCAATAAGTATCCAATAATTTTTCTAGTTTATAGATTTCATTTGTCTTATTTTTGTTTCTCCAATTCTCTTCTGCGAACAGATAGCCAAAATTATCATCAAAAGCTTCACAGGTCATACTTGGTTTTGCAGTTTTCTCTTTATTTAAATTATATAACTCATAATTTTCCGTATTATGACACGCTTTAGGTAAAACTTCTTGCTTATTCGTGTTATCATTATCCACGTTATCAAAAATAATATTTTTTTTATTCGAATCCAATTCATTTGATGCTGTTTGTCCTTCTTTTGAGTTAATTATAATTTCTTTATCAAAAATTTTTTCTCGTTTCGGACGTTTATTACTTGAAAAGTCTGTTTCGTCCTTTATTGTAGTAATACTTCTTTTTCTTTGGGTATTATTTATTGCTCTGTTGTATACACATGCTGATTGAATAGAACTCATTTGCTTTACAAAAAATTTGTCAGCTCGAAGAATACTGCCATATCCATCTAAGACAGTTGTTTTTAAGTTTTTGAAATAAGCTTCAACTATTGCTGAAGACGCCACGTCGTAAGTGGAATTAAACGTTTGTTTTAAGTTATTAGTCCATGAAACAAAATATTTGGCCAATTTTAGTAAGGGTTTAATTATTTCCGGTAAATAATAGGGGTTAGGATTGTTAGTTTCGTGGCTCTTATCGGCATTCTTTCGAGCACGCTTATGAATTTTTTCTAAAAACTTATCAATAAGCTGCTCATCGCTTGAACCTATTTCATTTTCAAAAATATCGATGTCTGTATAACTTCTTGTGCCCATTCCATCATCTCCACTTTCTTCATCATTATCGAAGGAAACGTGATCCAAATTAATTTCATATGTTTTTATTCTGTCAATTAACACGCAAATTTTTTTTTGACATTCTATATCTTTTCCGTTGTCATCTTTACCACAGCATTCGCTCAGTGCAACTGTAAAAAGGGCAATTAACAGTTTTTCGAAATCCTTGATTTCGTTACACATAGAAAGAATTCCTAATGATCTTACGTAAAAATCTTTAATTTTGCTCAACTTACGATAAAAAACTTTTTTCGTGCTAAGTATTTTTATTACATGTGCAATATCAGCACGCACAAAGCAAAATAATTTATTTGGCACATCTTCAGAAAATATCATTCTTAAACAGTGCTGCACATATGTTTCTAAACGGCAGCTGTTGAAACTCAAAGTTATTGCATTTAGCAAAGCGAAAGAGAAATCAGACAGGCATTCTCTTGGAATTTGCTTCGTATTTTTAACAAAAACTTGAAGCCAGTACTGTATGCTTATGGTGTCATGTTTCGTAGATATCATTTGAAAAACGGGTAATATTTGTTCTTCCCCTTCGACAACAGTTTGATATAGAAATATATGCTTAGATTTACCATTCAATTTTACAATGGGCTTTGCGATTCCTCCTGTGGCATCAACTATTATACGTTTTCCCCGTTTTATTGCATTTTTATATAAAATTATTTGAGAAGGAGAAAAATAAATACAACAAAAGTCATCTAACCCTATGTCATGAATATAACCAGCAAATTCGCCTTCATATTTTTTATACAGTAAAGATGAAATACAATCTAAATTTTTATTAATATTTAAATCCCTGTTTACAGCCTCTTCACGAGCTTTACGAAGCACGCTCAACGAAGGAATATAACTTGGTACAGGTTCACCAAAATGCATACCTCTTGAAGCATCCATTCGCCAGGTGGATGCCTTTTTATGAAGGAGACTTTCGCCAACTTCTGAGCGCCTGTTACCTCTTAAGTGTCTTTTCTGGATGTGCAATATTCCTCTAGTGTCAGACGTTGAAACTTGAATTGAAATTCCACGATCTTGTTTGGGTTCATTCAAGCAATGACCCTTAAGCTGGCAACCACACTCGTTACAGACACCTTCAATTTTCAACCAAACCTTATTTTCAATGTTGGAAATTTTCGCATGTTTGAAACTAAACGCACATGGCAGCTTGGCTATTTCACTGATTTTATGGGCAATTATGTCTGTCCAACCTGTTTGTAATTCCCTATAATTACGAATTCTAGTTTTTTCTCTTCTCAATACATTCGTCGGGGCAATTTTTTTCCATTCTTCTTCTTCCAAATCTATTTGAAAATTCATAGGAGGTAATGCATTCTGTCTTATTGGCTCAGTAACTGAGAAGTCAGAATCTTCCGAAGTCGAAATCGAAACATCGCTAATTTCCTTTACTTCCTCGATTCCACACTTTCGTTTCAGATCTTTCAAAATATCATAACGATTGAGTCTAACGTATACGTTCAGTGTCTTTGCATTTATGTTTAGTAATTCACTTGCTTTATTCCACACTGCATCAGTTCTTGACTTTAAATTTCCAATGGAATCTTTAAAAATATTTACTTCTGATAAAACTTTAACAATATTTTCAGAATTGACAAAAGCTGGTCGAGGCATTTTGTGTAAAATGATATCTTTTAGGGAATTATACCCTGTTTGTTTACTTCCTAGTTACGCCAACTCCATTCGCCAAACTGTAGTCGCCAATATATCACATGACTCTCCAAGGTTATCAGAAAACAACGATAGTTATTTTCGCTATGTTGAATAAAATTAAAAACAGCTTTCGTTTTTGTTCATTAATTTTATTTATTTTTCCCATTTTTGTTAATTTTTTGTTTTTCTTTAAAGTTATGTTTTTTTTTCTTTTGAAGCAGTATTAAAAAAAGTAGCAGACTTTTCAGAAAACTTTGCAAGTAACAAGATGGTATATTAAATTTTAAAAAAATTGTGAAATTTAGTAATAAAAAAAGTATAATAACAGCATAACTTAAAAGCAACTTAAACGCCAACAGGATGTTTATATTAAAAGCTTGAAAATAATTAATGCTTACAAAAACAAAAATTTTTTATCCGAGACCGAAACATTACCTTTGGAATTTTATTTTTCAGACAATGTCATAATTAGACGATCAAAATCATTAAACATTGTAGAAAAAGGCTTGGCCAAGAATGACTATAGGCAAATTATGTCCTTTGAATTAAACATTCGAATTCAGTTACAATTTTCTCATTTTAGAAGGATAATTTTATGCTGCGCTTTAGTATAACTTCATTAACAACTATATATTTTTTTATGATTACGGCTGAGAAAAGAGTGGTAAAAAAAACTAAAAAGTGGTAACTTGGGGTCAAAAAATGGTCAAACAAATGCTGTTGAAAATTTTATTTTAACCATTTTCAGGGTCCAACTTAACTCCACCCTAAAACTTTATTTTTATAATTACGGCTAAAATAAGAATAGTAAGAAAAAGAATAAAAGGTTGTTATTTGTAGTCAAAATTGGTCAAACGAATGCACTTGAAATTTTTTAATTTTTCTCATTTTCAAATGGTTCATTTGTGGCCAAACGAATGTTGTTAAGAAAGTAATTTTTCTTATTTTCGGGGGCTAAATTCATGCTTCTCCCAAGTCTTATTTTTAGGATTACGGTATAAATAAGGGTGGTCAACCAGAACTAAAAGGTGGTCATTTGTGGGGAAACGAATAGAGTATAAAAATTAGATTATTAATTATTTTTCGTAAAAATGCGAAGTTAGCCCCCGAATTTAATTTTTGGGATTATGTCCAAAATAAGGGTGGTCAAACAAAATTAAAGGGTGGTCATTTGTGGTCAAACGAATACAATATAAAAATGGGATTTTTATTCATATGGCGTGAAAATGCGAAGTTAGCCCCCGAATTTAATTTTTAAGATTATGTCCAAAATAAGGGTGGTAAAAAAAATTAAAGGGTGGTCATTTGTGGTCAAAAAGTGGTCAAACGAATACAATATAAAAATTTGATTTTTATTCATTTGGCGTGAAAATGCGAAGTTAGCCCCCGAATTTAATTTTCAGGATTATGTCCAAAATAAGGGTGGTCAAAAAAATTTATAGGGGGACTGTCATTTGTGGTTAAAAAGTGGTCAAACGAATACAATATAAAAATTGGATTTTTATATATTTTTCGAAAAAATGCGAAGTTAGCCTCCGAAATTAATTTTTGGGATTGTGTCCAAAATAAGGGTGGTCAAAAAAAATTAAAGGGTGGTCATTTGTGGTCAAAAAGTGGTCAAACGAATACAATATAAAAATTTGATTTTTATTCATTTGGCGTGAAAATGCGAAGTTAGCCCCCGAATTTAATTTTCAGGATTATGTCCAAAATAAGGGTGGTCAAAAAAATTTAAAGGGCGGTCATTTGTGGTCAAAAAGTGGTCAAACGAATACAATATAAAAATTTGATTTTTATTCATTTGGCGTGAAAATGCGAAGTTAGCCCCCGAATTTAATTTTCAGCATTATGTCCAAAATAAGGGTGGTCAAAAAAATTTAAAGGGTGGTCATTAGTGGTCAAACGAATACAATATAAAAATTGGATTTTTATATATTTTTCGAAAAAATGCGAAGTTAGCCTCCGAATTTAATTTTTGGGATTGTGTCCAAAATAAGGGTGGTCAAAAAAAATTAAAGGGTGGTCATTTGTGGTCAAACGAATACGATATAAAAATTTGATTTTTATTCATTTGGCGTGAAAATGCGAAGTTAGCCCCCGAATTTAATTTTCAGGATTATGTCCAAAATAAGGGTGGTCAAAAAAATTTAAAGGGTGGTCATTTGTGGTCAAACGAATACAATATAAAAATTGGATTTTTATATATTTTTCGAAAAAATGCGAAGTTAGCCTCCGAATTTAATTTTTGGGATTGTGTCCAAAATAAGGGTGGTAAAAAAAATTAAAGGATGGTCATTTGTGGTCAAAAAGTGGTCAAACGAATACAATATAAAAATTTGATTTTTATTCATTTGGCGTGAAAATGCGAAGTTAGCCCCCGAATTTAATTTTCAGGATTATGTCCAAAATAAGGGTGGTCAAAAAAATTTAAAAGGTGGTCATTTGTGGTCAAAAAATGGTCAAACGAATGCAGTTTGAATTTTTGAATTTCCTCATTTTCGGGGGCTATCTTCGCATAGCTTTTTTTTTCTAATTTTTTTTTTCTTTTTCTCGAAATTTTCATTTTGGACGCGAGTACTAACACTTGACTTCATGTCAAAAGCTACGAAAACTGAAACATTTTAATAAAACACTGATTTGATGCTGTTAAAAGTTAATATTTTTATCGAAACTTTTAAAAACATAAGTGGTTCAAAAGAAATTTAAAAATTTTCTAATTTTTAAAGGTATATGAAAGCTATATTTATAAATTTGTAACAAATAAAATTAAATCTTAACAAAATGTGCTTAAAAGAGTAACTAGAATTTTAAAAACAAAATCTTTTTTTAAAGTTGATTTTCAGGAAGAAACAGAGCTAAAATGATTGAGGTAGATGTATAGGAGTTGTTAAACGAAGCGATAGTGTAATGAACCTTCAAATAATTAACAAAAAAAATTACTGTTTTATTTGAAGTTCTTTAAAAACTATAGTTATGTTGATTTCGTAAAAATGTAAGACGAATTGCATATTGTTTACATACTTTAGCGAAGATAAAACATAGTTAATAAGATTAATATTTTAAAAATATTAGTTCAATCAGCATAAAATTATTATGTTAAAAATGTTTGTTCCAATCTCAATTGGAACAATAATTTACTAGACTTTTACTATTACTTAATTTTTTAAATTACTCGACTTTATGCAATATGACTTTGTTTAAATTTGACAGTAAAATATTGTGTTTTAAAAACATTATCAGTGTACAGAATTGCATTGAAAAAATATATAATTGTAATTAATTAGTAAACATGATTGTGGTAGAATATTTCATTATAAAACAATATTGATGTAATTTTAATTTTCAGGAAAGATGAATTACCGCGTTAAAAAAGAGAGATTGTTTACTTTTTATCTTTAGAATACATTTGAACAAGATTAATAATTAATCATATTAGAAATGTATGAAGAAAATTTTTAATTGTCAAAATAATTTTTACATTGTAGTTCTAAATTTAAAAAAAAAACACACACACACATATTTTTTATGTATAGATATTTTGACGGTGGTACTTGTTTTTATTCGGCATCGCCATTTTTTTGTGCATGTTCTTAGCTGCAACATTTTTGTAACTACAAATCATTGAAGACGACTATTTTACGCGTCATTCATAAGAAGGCGGACAACAGTTTCATCCATCTAGATTTGGCTTTATTTCGCTATTCTGGCGCACACGCTTAAAATTTTTATGCTAGGTAGAAACATTTGCTGATAGGAGTGTGAGCAGGTGTGTGAGGCAGGTGGGCCTCACACACATGCAGATAATTATGGGGTTAAACTCAGGTAGGAACTTCCGAGGATGGACAGTGATGTAGCCGTTACATTAGAGCAATGATCACCTTGCTTCAGTACGCTTTGTTTTGATCTTTTACCGTTAAATTCTGCATTTCATTCGTCTGTAACTACTATATCAAAAATTAACACTACCTATCTTCTTCTAATATTCTAGTTTTCATAGAAGAAACTAGATTTTGACAAAGTTAGGTGTCTGTTTTATACCATTGTAATCTCGTCTTTCATCACACGAGGACACAGTTTCTTCTTTCAACATGCTTTTTTACCATTATTGTCTTTCAATTTTTTGAACTTACTGACTAGAGTCTTTGATCTTGAACACCCTTTAAATTTTTGCTCACGAACTTTCCTTATCATCGCAATAGCACGAATATTTATTGAAGAAAAAGCTTCTATCTGTTCTTTTCATGATCAGTTATTCTCCTTACCCTTGGCAATTTTCACAAAGAACACCAAAACTTCGAAAAAATACATAGCAAAAATGCCCGGCAAATATGGAAATACAAGTGTTTTTACGATCTTCGTAGTTGCCTAAATATTACTAGTGGCCTCAGTTGCCTAAATCTTACTAGTGGCCTGTAGTTGCTTAAATATAAAGCTTTTACTCAGGCTAAAATACTAATTTTGAGCATAAAATTTTTTTCTGAAAATTACGTGATTACAAATCTTGTATGTAATATTATTTCTTTATAATATACTTTAAGAATTAAATAAAAGGGACTTAAATTGTATTTTTCGATTTTCTTAAATGTTTTTACTAGTCCTAAAGTTTTCACTCAGACGGTACTTTATGTTGTATTCCATTAAACATACTACAATTGATTAGTAATTTTCTGCGCACTTAATGGTATTTTTTCATAGAATTGTTTTCAGGATGTTACGTAAAGACTACTACTTAGATAAATGTCTTGAAATCTTGTCACAATAAAGTAAAAAAAAAAGGATCACAAATTAACACATTAGGGGAGAAAAGGAAAATCAAAACATGATCAATCATCAATTGAGAAGGTGACATTAAAAATGTATGTTTATTTGCCGAAAAAAACATAGTGTAATTGAAAGACACTTCAAACTAAATTCGGCAATCAAACTGGTTTTAAAGTTTTAATTCCGTTTATCTTAATAGTGATTCTTACTACTTTCTTATCGTTTTTCCCTGCTTTTAAATGGTGGTTCGCGATTTCTAATTTGTATATTTTTTTAAACTTAATTCTTAAAGATGATTCTAAAATTATATATGAGAACGCAGATTACGGAACACTCTGCATCATAGAATCAAGATGTTTCAGTTTTCATAATTATATATTGAATGTTAGTAAAAGATATTGATTTGATTGTGAAATATAATTTTCTTCTGTTTGAAATCATGTTTTTGTCATACATTAAGATATATATATATATATATATATACATATATATATATATATATATATATATATATATATATATTATATATATATATATATATATATATATATATATATATATATATATATATATATATATATATATATATATATATATATATATATATATATATATATATATATATATATATATATATATATATATATATATATATATATATATATATATATATATATATATACAAGAAAACACGAAGAAAGTTAAGAAAAACAATAAGTTTCATTTATTGCGCTTAAGCTGCAAGTAACCAGAACTCATTAGATAAGTTCATAACGAAGAACAAAACAAAGAAAAATAATAGACATATGAAAAAGGGGGGGAAATAATAAGTAAAAAATAACAAACAACAGTTTATTAAAAATAATAATAAATAAAAAAAATTAAAAAAATTAAAAAAAAAAAAAAAAAAAAATCATGAAATGTTAATTAAAAAACCGGAAAAAAAAGGATATAATCTTTTCTTCAGCCCACACGATTATATCCGCAAAACAGAGTGCTTTCTGATATTGTATCAATAAAGCCAAAGCTAAATAAATTAATACAATAGTGTGAGGACCACTCAAAAAATTTTTTTAAAAAATAACAACAAATGAAATAGATCACAAAAAGTACAAATAAGTAAAAATAACATGTAAAAACATATATATATATATATATATATATATATATATATATATATATATATAATAAATAAATACAAGAAAACACTAAGAAAGTTAAGAAAAACAATATGTATCATTCATTGCGCTTAAGCTGCAAGTAAACAGCACTCATTAGATAAGTTCAAAATGAAGAATAAAACAAAGAAAAATTATAGACATATGAAAAAAAGGGGTGGGAAATAATAAGTAAAAAAAAATAACAAACAACATATTATTTAAAAAAAAAAATATGAAATTTTAATTAAAAAACCGGAAAAAAAGCCGGAAAAAAAAAGATATAATCTTTTCTTCAGCCCACACGATTATATTCGCAAAACAGAGTGCTTTCTGATATTGTATCAATAAAGCCAAAGCAAAATATATTAATACAAACAATAGTGTGAGGAGCACTCAAAAAATTTTTTATAAAATAACTACATAAAAATAGATCATAAAAAGGAAAAATAACATGTAAAAACAGATAATAAAATAAAATAAAAAGAAAAAACATTAAAAAGGGGGGACTATAAAGCGAGTAGCAAAATCATAACAACTTACATCGACGGATATTTTTCAAAAATGATTTAAAAATGTTTTCTCAGAAAGATTGCCAGATTACAAAATATGAAAACAAAAGATGAAAGCAAAAGCGCAAATTGAGTGTAACAAGAGGGTTTTAAAGTGTCGTTCTTACTGCACTGCTGAAGTGATTTGTTATTCTGAGTTTTGAATTGTTAGTTACCAAGGATGGTCCCGAAATGGATGTGCGCAAGGTAATATTATACTGGATAATTTTAAAAATTGATCATAAATAGTTTTAGAAGATAGATGTTTATTTAAGAAAAAATATAAAATAGAAAAGAGAAGCATAAATTGACTGCTTTGCAAATAATTTTAGCCGCGGATTTGCACGATATGGATTAGCACATAGAAAAATTATTTAAATTATCAAAGAAAGAATTTTAATAGATAATTTTAACACGGATTTGCCCGAAATGGATTTGCACATGGAAAATTGTATAAATTAATAAAGAAATTTTTAGCAAACAATTTTATCCACGGATTTGCCCGAAATGGATTTGCACATGGAAAAACTGTATAGATTAACAAAGGAAATTATTTAGTAAAGGAATTTTTGGTAAATAATTCTAACCACGGATTTGCCCGAAATGGATTTGCACATGGAAAAATTATATAAATTAACAAAGAAATTATTTAGTAAATAATTTTGGCAATGAATTTTGGCCTGAAATGGATTTGCACATGGGAAAATCATAAAAATTAACAAAAAAAATGTTTAGAAAATATATCCACCAAAATATACGATTAATTCAATGATTTTATATAAAATTTTATTACATTAGTTGGAAAGCATATGTTGCAAAGCAGGCAATTTATGCTTCTCTTTTCTATTTTATATTTTTTCTTAAATAAACATCTATCTTCTAAAACTATTTATGATCAATTTTTAAAATTATCCAGTATAATATTACCTTGCGCACATCCATTTCGGGACCATCCTTGGTAACTAACAAATCAAAACTCAGAATAACAAATCACTTCAGCAGTGCAGTAAGAACGACACTTTAAAACCCTCTTGTTACACTCAATTTGCGCTTTTGCTTTCATCTTTTGTTTTCATATTTTGTAATCTGGCAATCTTTCTGATAAAACATTTTTAAATCATTTTTGAAAAATATCCGTCCATGTAAGTTGTTATGATTTTGCTACTCGCTTTATAGTCCCCCCTTTTTAATGTTTTTTCTTTTTATTTTATTTTATTATCTGTTTTTACATGTTATTTTTACTTTTTATGATCTATTTTTATGTAGTTATTTTATAAAAAATTTTTTGAGTGCTCCTCACACTATTGTATTAATATATTTTTCTTTGGCTTTATTGATACAATATCAGAAAGCACTCTGTTTTGCGGATATAATCGTGTGGGCTGAAGAAAAGATTATATCTTTTTTTTTTCCGGCTTTTTTTCCGGTTTTTTAATTAAAATTTCATATTTTTTTTTTTTTAAATAATATGTTGTTTGTTATTTATTTTACTTATTATTTCCCACCCCCTTTTTTTCATATGTCTATAATTTTTCTTTGTTTTATTCTTCATTTTGAACCGACTATATATATGTATATATATACATATATATATATATATATATATATATATATATATATATATATATATATATATATATATATATATATATATATATATATATATATATATATATATATATATATATATATATATATATAATACAAAAATTAAATACTTTTGTATTAATAAAAGAATTAAATCTCTTTCGTTTTCATAAAATGTCTTTGTTAAAGAATAAGCGTAGAGAGATTCTATTTTGGGAATTCAAGGCTGAAAACATACCATTGAAATATAAATAGATTTATATTTCAAAGGAAGAGTTATTTTTAGAATCGTTCCCTTTGTCAATTCCATATAAGGAAGCAGAAATGATTTTCCTTAATGCGTAAGGATACAAGGAATGTACGAATGTGCCTTTTTACTTCAAATCTATGTTGGTATAAAACGTAAGAACGCATAGTTTTGCGTGTCCTTTTCATCATGATGTGATCCAAATAAGCTGTTCTGGAATTGTCCGGAGTCTTGTCCATTCCGCTCCCGTAGGGAGCGTGAACGTCAACTGTTAGCAATACCAGCCTACATTTAATAAACCTGTTTAGAACGTATGATGGCTTAATACTGCAATTATTTCAAGTTAAATACAACACTGATAACAGGGTTGGAGCCCTGTTATTACATATATATATATATATATATATATAAATCATCATTTATCTGCATCATTTATATATATATATATATATATATATATATAAATGATGCAGTCGGACCGAGCAGGGAAACAGACTAACGTTTCTGGGTAGAACGGGAAAGTGTCGCCAGCCAGGGTCAAGGTTCATCCAAATCCAATCAATTTCGCAGCATTGGCAATAAACTGCTCAGCATTCTCTTCTAGTTTGAAGTTATGACATTTCTCTGTGAAGTCGTCGATCCGTTCGTTAATAGGCTCAAATCTTCCAACATAGAAGAAGTGTGTTCTTTTAGTTAATTTTTTATTTTTATGTTTTGAAGAAGCATTTAATATTATCCTGTGCCCGTTTCATCAGTTCTTATAATCCTGTCGGCTTGCAAAATTATGCAGTCGGACCGAGCAGGGAAACAGACACAGGATTTTAATGAAATCAGATGTATTTTATTTAGATCATGTTCTTATGGAAGACCAGCGAAAAGTGATGTTAACTCCATTCAGGATCAGTCTTTCTGGTAGGGAAAATCTTGCAAAAATCCGAAAAAGTCTCTATTTAGGGAAATCTTAGAAATTACTATTGATCAATGAGCTTGCTCGAGTGATTCCCACGGCTTAAAAGGGAAAAAAGATCTTTATTTAAATTTATGCATAGTTGGGCCAAAAATAGATTTAGAAACAGGATGTAGCTTTTAAAAGTGTGAGAAAGTATTTCGATTTGAATAATTAATTAAGATAACATAAAAAGATCAATTGAATCTTTTTATGTTACATATATATATATATATATATATATATATATATATATATATATATATATATATATATATATATATATATATATATATATATATATATATATATATATATATATATATATATATATATATATATATATATATATATAAAGGGCAGGAGTAATATCTTTCTCTTTTTCTCAAGAAACTTGAAAATAACAGTTTTAAGTATGGTCCCCCCCCCCCGCAATAAATTTTATCTGACGACGCCAATGAGTGAAAGATAGATATTTTGAAGTAAAGATGGCTTTGTTCTTAATACTTTTCATCATAAATTAAAATAAGTACTTTTTTATTTATTTTGAAATTTACCTGACTTTGGAGAAGTTTTTACCTATTTGAGATCAAAAAAAATTTTATGCAAAATTTATAATGCTAAACTTAAAAACATTTTTAAGGTGTCTAATGCTGTACCGGGTAGTGTCAAGGCATTTGAAATAAACTTTTTTTTGACTTAAATATTAAGGTATGTTTGCGTCGAGTTTATTTTAAACAAACTGAACCTTTTGTTTTTACACTAAAAACTTTATATCCAACGTTAAAAATAAAACATTGCAATTACTTTTATTTTATTATTATTTTTCTTTTGTTTTATTATTATAATTAATGCATATTAAAAAAAATATGATATTAATCTTCTTTTTCTCTCATAAAGAATTTTTTGATATGATAACGCAGATTTAATGGTTCCCACAAAAAATTGCTTAAGAAAACATAACACGTTAAGCTTATACTTTAGCAAAGTATATCTTTGCAATTCCAATTGTGAAACATAAAAAAATTCTCAAAATAAAACTATATGAGATTACTTCTGTACATTAAGAATTTAGGATCCTCAAGACTATAAAAAGAAAAAGTTACATATATTTTGAGAGACGAAAAATCTTTAAGCTGGATTTAGACAATTGTTATTCTTTCGGTCTGACTGCTGGGGGTTGAAGGTTGATATATAAAATTTTAAAATCATTTTAAGTTATTCCAAAAAAAAAATAACAAGCGAAAGGAAACAAATTATAACTATCAAAATTAATTAATTAATTAAAAATTGTCTTTAACGATGCAGTTAGTGTAATTATTCTATAACAATTCAATTATAATGTAATTGGTTGGGAAACAGCGTGATCTATAACTTATCCGATTTTAATTGGATTCTCACTTTCAGTATCAAAATACATTATCTGAAATCAATAACAGAATGAGGACAGATAACCTTTTAAGAGATTATTACTTATTTCCGAAAATTTGCACTTTTGGACTGCCTTCTATTACAATAATTTTAACCCTCAACGCACTACAGTCACACCAGCAAACAAACAACAAATGCCTTACTATAATCTATATTCATATACAATTTAGGAGAATTTTATGTCTACGTAAATAATTAGACTTTTAAATGGAATATTTCTCAAGATATAGTGAATTTACTGTCATAATAATGTCTCATACAGCACAGAATTTAAATATATCGTACATTATTAAGTATTCTATTTACAAACAGAAACAAAGTACTATGCTCTATTATACTATTCAGTATCACTTTTGAATATTTATTTAAGGCTTACTAATTATTGTTGCTTAATTTTACATAACTGTAAGAGAAGTTTAACTGTGCAATTGTAAAATTAAAATATTAATATTAGACTGTGCTTATAAAATATTACACACATTAAAAATATTAATCAGATCTAATCGTTATTAATAGGGAAGATTTTGTATAAATTTATGAACTCGAAACTGCTCCGAACTTACTAACATTCTCACACACAAAAAATATGAGAATTTGTTATTTTGACTGTTAATGAATAATATTTTGCCAAAAATTTAGCCAGTGTGGTTTTTATTCGAGTGAGAATTTTTTATATGATGTGAAAAAAATTACATGCAGTGTATTTCACCAATCAGATTCTCATTCTCCCTCAACGGAGATACGCGGTGCGTAAATCGCATGCAGTGAGAATGGATTTCACAGTGCCTTAGACGCGCGTAGTAATGTTATGAAACAAACAAGGACATTCGCACTGTATGCACAGAAGCAAATTCAGGGGTGCGAATGAGAACCTGATTGGTGAAATTTACCCACAAAAAACTTACCAATCATATTCCCTCTCGCATCTCCAAATTCGCATATTTGATTTTTTTTCACTTCATGCAGTGTGTTGTGTTCATTTTCGACGCTCCAGCAAATTTTATATTATATTTAAAAATTTCTGCAAAATCGGTAATGACAATACCTTTGCAATAAAGTGCATATTTGGCAGCTGTAGTTGTAGTTCATTTACGTCGCACAGGAGATGCGCAATGGGCTATTAGCGACGGTCTGGAAAACATCCTTGAGGATGATCCGAAGACATGCCATGACAATTTTGATCCTCTGCAGATGGGATGGCACCCCCGCTTCGATAGCCCGACGACCTACACGTGAAGTCGAGCACTTTACTTCAGAACAGTTTAACGAGGACCAATACCGCACACCCTCGGTCCCTACGCAGACTGATCCAAGTGATCACCCACCCGCACACTCACCGCAGCCAGTGATGCTTGACTTCGGTGATCTGCTGGGAACCGTGTCTTAACAATCAGTCCACTGCGGGATGCACATTTGGCGGTAAAGGGCCACTCTCGCGATGTATGATTTACCGTGTAAAGCTAAGCGCAGATGGCGCTGTGGGTCAAAATTTGCAGTTAGACTAGCAGGTTGCTATTTCCGACTTATTTTTACGCTTAAGCTTGAAAAAACGCCCCAGAAAATTTATTATACTCGTAGTGCTTTCAATATAACTCGTTTTTTCAATTTGACTTTCAACGAGACAAACAACAAATGAATTCGGAATACTCCCCAAGCTTGTTATGATGCAACCCAAAAAATAACAGACGGCTGTATTTTACAAAAATACAGCCAAATAAGGATAACACTCAAAACATGGCAAACCTTGTACTTTATTTATCCTGTGATATTAATTTTGTTTAATTTGGTTTAGGCTCGCCACCTGTTAGAATTTATATATTTCAGAATAGTCTAATGAATGGTAAAATTAAGAGTAAATTTAAACACAAATCACAATAATAACACGTCCTGGAATATTATGTCTGTTCACACATCGCCTCCTAAGGATAACATAAACGGGAGGGGGGGGGCTACACCAGAAGTTTTCTAGATTTTTTCCAGTTTTAGGAAGGCGATCGCAACGCTCGAATACATCATCTGCGGAGAAGACCAGTTCCATGTCTCGACCTTACCCCTTCCCTCTCCTCTTTTTCTCAGTTGTATAGGTATGTATTACGATATCTTCTCCTTTCTTAATATTTTTCGTATTTAATTGTCAAAAGTAAGTTTTAAAATTTCCATGACACATTCTTTTAGAACTATGTTCATTGTAGTTTTCAATTCCATATAGTTTCTTAGCTTAAAAGTTTTTAATCTATTTGATAATCAAGATGAAAACTGGCGTACTTCCTTCATATTTTCATGATGCTTTCTTTTAGAGATATGTTTAATTAGTTTTCAATTCCATATAGTTTACGAACTTAGAACATTTTAATCTATATGAAAATCAAGACATAATCTAACATACTTTCTTCTTCTATGACTCTCCACGCCACCTGTAGCCCATTTAGATAACCAATACGAAAAATCCTAGATTTAATCATTTACCTAAATAGTCGATAGGCTAAGCAGAAACAAACAACTGAAAGTGACCTACATATACGTCATCATCAACGCCTCTCACGCACATGTCAAGTTTATCTTCTTTATTTACTAACAAACACGTCAGTATAGAATATCAGCTGGCATACAGAGACATGCCTTCAGTAGATAAAGAAAGAGGAAATTTCTTCTTTTTCTTTCAAGACTCTAAGTGAGGAGCAAGGATGGTAAGAATTTTTTTTTTTTTCCCTTCGATTCTACATTATCGCCCTCTTGTATAAGAAGAATTCAACCTCCCTTTCAGCTGTTTTATAATTTGTTAAATTATAGCTTTAATTTTGCATCTATGTAAATAAGCTTATGAAGAATTAAATTACATTCCCTACAAATTTAACTAGTGTTATTCTGGTTGAATTCTCTGAAAACTGAATATTTCGTTCATTAGGTTTCAGTTCTTCAGTTTTATTTGCGAAAGATTTCACTCTCAAATTATTGACTAAAAATTTGAAAATTGAGGCCTGCATTATTCCTCAGAGTTGACGAATTAAGTTATAAATTGAGTTATAAATTAACGAATCTGGTTTTTTTCAAAAAAGTTCAACTCGTTGTTTTTTTTTCATCAAAAACTTTAATACTTTCTTTTTTCTTTTATATAAATATAAACAAAAAATACACATTGCATTGATAAAAATGCTTCGTATATATATATATAGCATTGTTATGAATGCAATGTTTATTTTTATGTGCAGTGCATATTTAATGTGTATATTTTAAGTATTAGACAATTGTTTCATGATATAGATAATTTTCCTACTTTTACTGTGTCCTATAAAATTTTGAAATTCTGAATTTTTAAATAAAAATTTAATCCTTGATATATGTTCCAAATAATCAAAACTTGATATTATGAACTGGAAACAAAATGCTTTATATATTGTCAATCAAATCTCCAAACTCTTAAACAAGCCTTTATTGTATTAAAATAAAAAGCAAAGGCAATGAATTTAATAGTAAAAGGAAGAAAAAAAAGTCCAAGTATATGCAGGGTTTAAATTTAGATCTCCAAATTAGTCATTTGGAAATTGAGGTATATAAGTTTGAAAATATAGATTGCTTCACCTATTTCGGAGCAGAATTCAACAATAACAATGACCTTACTACAGTAATACAATAAATGAATCATAAATGCTAAAAGATGCTTTCACAGTCCGAAAAAATATTAGATCCAACTTTTTAAAATTAAGAATTAAACTACTCTAATATAATCTATTTCGACTTATGCTTTTGAGACCTGGCATTGACTTTAAATGATGAGGAGGCAATTGCAATTTTTGAAAGAAAGGTACTATAAAGTATCTGTGGTGGAACTCAGACTCATGGAGAAGAACTAACTCAGAGCTGTATAAAATCTTAAGGCAGCCTGATGTTGTCTAGTACATAAATATACAAAGACTAAAATGAGACTAAAACGTTTAATCAGAATACAGAAAGACCGAAACTGCAAGAAAATATTTTTTCAAAACCTATGGGAGCAGGAGGAAGACCACGTCTTAGGTAGATCGACAGTGTTGAGAAAGACATCGAAAATCAAGAAACTGGAGGACAGTTCCCAAAAATAGAGGGGCAGTTGGAGGAAACTTTTAGAGAATGCCAGGGCAAAAGTGAAAAGTCGCATATTTGAAATTGTATTTCTCAGGAACTATTCAATCAATATCGTTCAAGTTTTATTTTTTCAATTCCCTTCAAAATTCTAGAGACATGGGGAAATACGCAGAGAGTAAAATTAACATTAAGGGCTCCAAACTTTGGACCACTCTACTGACTAAACTATTGGGACCATATTTCCCAGATTGCGACTACTTCCTATATTTTGGGGGTCAGAAATCGGAATTTGTCGAAAAATGGTATATTTATTTAGAGAAAATAAATTTTGTAACTTGAAGTATCGTCTGCACTGAATAATTAGCATATTTGACATCACCCTCTCGAGCCATTAATAACGCGAAGGTCCGATCATCAGATCAAAAGTTATTCAGGGTGTCCCTTTCTTTTTTTTGGCTCATTGTACAGTAATTTGAAGACATTACAAATAGAATATAACTTATTTATACAAGTATATCCTTTATCAATATCTGACGTTTCTATAACTCAATATTTTATACTTAAACGTTTATATTTTAAGAACATTTTACGCTACATACCTTTGCAATTTGTCTCACTTTACAGCAATAATTGCAAACAATCTACATTATTACAAATTCTTAAAGTGCAGAATTAAATTTACATTCCCCATACAGTTGATTATTCCTGCACCTATGACACATTTTATTACTCTATTGCTATTTACAGAAAATACTCAGATTTGGTACTTTAGTTTTCCTGATATAGACTGCATGGAACAGCATCCCTAATTTTCTTTGATTAATTCACTGTAACTTCTTCCACTAATGTTAAACCCAAAGCAGTAACGAGAAAATTTTGAATCAGAAAAAAACTTATGTGGCATTTTTGGTAAAATTCAATATACCAGTTGTTTACACGTCATTGAATTCAGTTCTCTTCTTAAATTTGCAATATTCTGACAGCTTCCAGAGTTTCGCAGCATAGTCGGCAATACTCTCCCTATATTTTAAGTCGCATTTATGAAACTTGAAGCGACTAAGAATTTCTGGTTTCGATGAAAGATTTTCTAGAAGTTTGCTTAGAATGTCTAGAAACTCCACATAATCTAGTATGATAGAGGTACTAGTATGATAGAGGTCTAGTAGATAGATGAATGTACTAACGAATAAAGTGCCAGGCCACCACCAAATAGGAAATTATAGTAACTCCTTATGATTCGTCTAGCTTATTTTTCTAATCATGAATACTTCCAGCTTTCTGAATGAAGTCCGAAAGAAAGTAACCATTTGGAATACTTAAATATTTGCTTGTCACTACAATATTAGATTTTTTCCACAATTCATTTCCCAGTCTCACTCCTAGCACGACTACTATACTCAGGGATGTGATTCTTCCGCGGAATCGCGGATTTCCGCTTTTTTTTCCATTTTTACCGCTAATTTCCGCTGAAATTTTTTTTTGCACAAGTTAAAATATTTTATGATGAATTAAATTTTCCGCGAAGCGAAAGTATTGAAGTCCTCATTTCTCCCTCAAACAATGTGATTCTTAATCAGGCGATTTAAATGCCGTACATTGCGATTCTTATTTACGAGATTTAAAAATCCAATATCACGATTTGTAATTACGCGCTTTTAAAACCCGATGTAGCGATTCGTATTCATGCAAGCTTAAAATCCAATGTCGTGAAACGGTTTCTGGGTTGTAATATCAAACATCGATTTTCCTATTTATGCGTGCTTTAAAAATTAGACAGTGGGATTCGTACTATTTAAAAATTACGCGTCGTGATTCGTATTTATGTGATCTAAAAATTACGCATCATGATTTGTATTTTCCCATTTTTTAAATTCGATATAGAGTTTCATATTCACATGATTTAAAAGCCTCATTTCGGGATTCATATTCTCTTAATTTAAAATCATGCATGTGATTCATATTTATATGTTCATGCAATTTTAAAATTAATCATCAGGATTTATAATCACATGGTTTACAAGTTTTTATATATATATATATATATATATATATATATATATATATATATATATATATATACATATATATATACTCATTCTTGAATTTCCTCTTTTTTACTTTCCAACTACTCTCATCCCTGTATACTTTACAAAGCATTCAGTTCTGATTTGATGTAACGGAAGGAAGGATGTTCAATGCACTCTTCTCTTTCTAGGTAATTCTCCAATCAACCTATAAAAAAAAAAAAATTGTTTTAGCTCAACAAGTCAAATTTCAATTATTTTTGACATGTTTAATAAATCTGCTTCTGACATGAAAAATAGCAAGTTTCAGATTTTTTTAATAATTTGTTTCCAAAGTATGCAATTTTGAAGATTTACAGTTTTAAAATATTTAAACAGCTATAACTTGAGGACTAATTGACCTCTAGAGCTAAATTTTGTGTCTTTTTAAGTTTTTAATGGCATTTTATGGAATATAAAACATATTTATAAAAGAAAATCTACACTTTTAATTTTTCTTGAAATAATTTTTTCATTTAACAATGTGTGTGCCAAATTTCAAGATAGTATTCTTATGGGATCCTTAAAACAAATATTTCTCATTTTAACAGTGTCAAATCATGCATCATTTTGGTGGAAAAGTGGCATATTCATGTTACTATACATGATTTATGTCAATGTTTAACAAGAAAAAAAAAATTTCTGGTAGATCCCATCATAATGCCATCTTAAAATTTGACATACACATTGCTAAAAAAATAAAGTAAATAAAAATATAAAGTGTATTGTTTTCAGAAAAATGGACACATTTTATTTATTTATTTGAATATTTTTTATAACTTAGCCGTATTATGAATTGTATAAAATGCCATAAAGGACTGAACAAAATTACACATAATTTAGTCAACTATGTCAAATAGTTCTCCAGTTATAGCTATTTAAAAGCTACAAAAAATTCGCAAAATTTTAAAAATTCAAAAATGCATAACTCATTAACTAATGGTTCAAAAAATCAGAAACTTGGTATTTTTCATCTATTCTAAGAGTTCTACCTGTGGCCCAAAAATAAACTTAATACAAAGACCTGAAGTTTTTATGATTGGTTGATTTGGTGTAGAATCACTCTTCCCTGTTCTTATACTGTGCAACATAGATTAATAATAGGATGATTGTTACTAACAGTTTCATGATTTCATAGTTGGACGCCACTCATTAATTCACATGACCTAATATTGTAGCGATGAGGATAGGATACAGCTTAAAATGCATAACATGGGTATTTTCTTAATTGCCATTTGGGATATATTAGAAAACTTCTGGGCACTCTGATTAGCTATATCTAATATAATTACTATTGTTGTAGGTATCATTAGAACAAGATGTAGATACTGGTCATTCTGATATGATTGTAAGTGAAAAACTTTTATTGTTATAATTTTAAAAGATATAGATTCCCATAAATCTTTACAACTAATACAATATTATTTTTAATCCTAGCATGATGCTCAAATGGATTATAATGGTCTTTGCCTTGCTACCTGTTCTTCAGACAAAAATGTAAAAATTTTCAATGTGCGAAATGGTCTTTACAACCTTGTTACAACATTGAAAGGGTAAGATTTAACTTGAGGTATAAAATTTTTTTAATCAATTATTCATATTTAGAGTTTCTTACAACCTTTAAATTTAACTGAAAATTTTAAAGTTGTTTTTGACTATAACAGATGTATTTGCACTTGCTGCCGTAATGGCCATTGAGACCAACTGAAAGGTGTTTCTAGGTTCCCATTATGCTTGGTTGGAAACTGTAATCTCCCAAATTTTTTCATAAACTCAAACAGAGACAATAATTGAATGAGACTTGCCTGGAGATGTTCTGCTCATAATTGCAGGCTCTTTAAAAATAACATTTCTTAACCTTACAAACCATAGTTTGCATTAGACATTGTACATACTTCAGTAGAAAGTCTCAGGACTTATGCAAGTCTTGAAAATAAATTTTTGCAGAAAATAGGCCTTTAGGGTAAACAAAGAGAACATTCATTATTTAATAAAATATAATAAATAAACAATAATTAACTATAACAATATTTAGTATGAGCTGACCGGACTGTGTAGTAGTCAGGGAGCTGACGTCACATCAGAAAGGTCCTAGTTTTGAATCCTGGACAAGGCATGAATGTTCTTTCATTCTCTGTACTGTCTGTCCTTACTGTGGGACCTTTAATGTCTCACCTAATATCGTGCTGCTGAAAGAGTGGCCAACGAATCTGCCCTTCTGATACCTGAATGACATGTGTCTATCGGGTGGGCATTGGAGAAGAAAAAAAGTATTTGGTATGATAAAATAAATTTCTCTGATAAAATATAATGATAGAAAAAAATAAGCAGACCATAAGTTGAACATTCTCTTTCAAGAATCAAGACATGTATTTCTTTTCTCTCTCTTTTTTTTATTTTCATTTCATTTTATGTGAACAAATAGCAACACAGATATTCAAGTAAAAATAACATTAAAAAACAATTCATTTTGAGAGCAACTTGTCACAAAGACAATTTGTCTTAGGCACATTCGTTTATAGGCACAATTTCTTATGGTTTCGATTAAATACATCTCAGTCCACTAATTATAGCAATAGAATGGGTGTATCTTCAGAAAGATTAATTCCAAATATATTTTTTTTCCGGCAGAAAGCTTTTTGTCATTATGAATGATACCAGAAAACTCCCACTTTCCTCAATACACTTCTCCCTTTTTTTTTCTTTGTTGAGGGAAATGGGGGAGGTTGAATTTCTTCCGAAGAAGAAAGTGAATCATTATTCCTATTTATGCATCTGCCATTACTATCTAAAGAAGTGAGGCATTGTTTGTTACCTCTATAGTTTTTTATGTTGAATTAAATGAGACTATACAAGAGTCAACAGAATGAATAGTTTAAAAGTGCTTTTTGTATAAAAAGTCCTTATATTAACGTGTACATATGTGCATATTTTCATTGCTTTCTAAATGCTATTTAAGCATGTAAGGTAAATTTTTTGCTGTAGTTTTTCATACTGTATTGAATGAGATAAAATTTAAGTTTATAGGATAAATAACTTCGAAATTCATAGAAATTTCTTCATAATTTGATACAATTCCAAAAATAGTACTTTTTATAAAAATAACCATTGCAACTTTTGAAATATTAGTTCTTCTGATTTGTGTTTGTTTTCATTCGATTAAGCGAAAAATAATCCATAGGAAACAATATCTCACTTGTCAGCTTAGCAATATGAGATGCATATATAAGTGCTAGTACAAAATTGTACTTTTGTACTGAATATCCTTATAACTTCTTAATTATTTGTCTTAAAAAATATTCGAAACTGTATTTAACTTTCAGGCACCGAAAATTGAATGGACATTGATTCTTATAAAAATATTTATTAAATGTATGCATGAAAATGTTTCTGAATGACTTAGATGTTAGATATACAAAGAAAGCCATGTATGGGATAAATCAAGGTAAGTGGACTGGCTTTATTTCGTCAAAAAACTGCTAAATTTAAACAAATATATGCTGGGAGGTACAATAATCAATATAGTTTTTAAAAAATAGTGATTTTCTAACAAATTTTGTCAATACTAGGTATAAGAGTAAATAAATTGCTTGCAGGAAGTTTTTTAATTGAAATTTTGTGTTATCAGAAAGTTTTTCATTTCATCGAAGTGTGCAATTCTGCATAAAAAAATTACAGCAAAAAATTTACCTTGCATGTTCAGATAGATTCTACATAGCAATGTAAAAAGCATACATAAATGTATGTCAAAAAAAGTACTTTTTATTCAAAAAAACACATTTAAATTTTAAACTATATATTCTGGTAACTTGTTCATATTTCATATCATACGGGACATATTTCATTTGGTTCAACATGCAGGGTATCTGCGCACCTGGATAGTCATGGAAAGTCATGAATTTCAGTATTGAACAAAACTTGCCATGAAATGTCATGATTTTTACTATTTTTTTTAAATAAATCATGGAAAGTCATGGATTTAGGTCTCCGAAAAATCTAATTTTTAAAATGAATCCCCCCCCCCCCCAATTTCATCCTGTTCCAAATATCTGAATTCCTAGCAAAATCAACACTTAGTCATATTTTATTAGAATATAAAATAATTTTATCATGTTCTTTAAAAATTATGGTGTTCTTTCAAAAAATGAAAAAAAAAACATCATTTCTAGAGCGAATTATCTTTTGAACTTCTGTGATCTAAGAATTTTTATTATTTTTCTTTTTTAATTTTATCAATTTAAAATTCTAGTTGAAGCACATGAATTGAAGCATTGGCAAATTTTTTTTATTCCAAAATGAGAACAGAAAAATCAGGAGTATTTCTTTCCTTTCTGATGAACAAGAAAAGTATCTTTGGAATATAATTCTGCAGAAAAAAAGGAAAGAAAATTATTTGTTTTTGTATTTTTTTCAGCTATTTTATTGTTTCTACTCTTTCTTTACTCTGTTTTTTAAATTTAAAATCTATAAATATGAAGATGCAGAGTATAACAGTTTTGGTTATACCTATCATTTCAATTAATGTTATTATAATGCTTTTTTTAAATTTATTGTTGCGCTTTTGTCGGAGAAAATAATAACTTCGTTAAGTCATGAAAAATTCTTGGAATTAGTCATGGAAAATCATGAAAAGTCATGAATTTGAAAATCTAAAATATAGCAGATACCCTGAGAAATACATAAGAAACAATGTCTTGTATGTTTAAATAGCAATGTTAGTTGCATAAATATGTGCTAATACAAATTCGTACTTTTTCTACCTAAAACCCTTGAAAAATCTAAACTGATCAGCACATGGTCACAAGATTGGTTTCAGTCAATTAAGTCTAAAAAATACTTCAGAAACAAAGCCTCACTTGCCTTTATAAAGGAAATTCAACTCTGCCCCCCCCCCCTCTCCAAATCCTCATTTCCCTGAAAAAATGGGGAACCGTACAGAGAAGAGTTGGAGAGTTTTCAGACATACTTTATGAGAACACAGCAAAGCTATGTAAAAATATCTTATGCATTAATCTTTCAGAAGAATAAACTTAATTTTACTGGGCTATCTATTTACAAAGTTAATACTCTTGCGTTGTTTACAAAAGCTAACTAAATATTTAATTTGTGACTTTTTAAATGTTATGAAAGCATCTAAGAGAGAAAGGGTTTGTGATTAGCTTGTTCTCACTTACAAAAGGGTGGAGAGGTATGAACAATGCTTGCATGTAACTCTAAAATCATGTTATTTTAAATTTTTCTTTAATGCAAAAAGTGTGAAAAAAATTAAGAAAAATATTTGAACTTTAAATGTTTTATGCTTGTAAATTTGGGTAGAGAAAAACTGGAAATTTTTTTTAATAAGTTTTAGAGGTCAAAACTTTTAACCACTGAAGGAAAATACAGAAACTTCCTCAAGAATAGTCTACTCAGAATTTTACAAAATAAATTAAGACATAATTTTAGTTTTATACAAAGTTTTTTATATATTTAAATTTATTTCTGAAATTATATTACTGTAATAAAAGGAAAACACCAGAAGAGGGTATGGAAATTTCTTATGTATGCACGGATAGGGGTTTGTAATTTTGTCTCATTTTGCTAAGAAGGGAAGATGTCCATTTTAGATATTGAAGTTTAAGTTAAAACCATTTTCAGTTTTAGAACTAGATATTTTTACCTATTGTTAGCATGCTGTGGTAGTTAAAATTTCTCATTTCATCCAAGAATTGGTGAAAATGATCATAATTCTTTTACCACTATTTTAGTTTTCATATGGCACTGCGACCACTAGATTTATGTATTGTAATGAATGTTACAAAATAGTTTACTTACTAATGATAGTAAACGTTGCATAAAATTTTGAAAAAGAACAAAAAGTGTTTAGAACTTAACAAACAGTCTGCCCAAAAATGATGAAAAAGTTAAATTTGAATGTGGTAAAAATTTCAACATCATTGGTAATAAGTGAAATATTTTTCTGAAATTTTTAAAAAAAAGATTTGAATAAAGAAAATATTTATTTTTCTTGGAAGTCAAAATGTTTCAAGTCAAATATTGCTTTTAAACGAAGTTAAAGAAATATTACTAGTTATACAAACTAGTTAAAAATATATTTTACAATCACTATATATCTTTTTTACGAAATCACTATATATCTTTTTATGCTATGTGCTAAGGACTAGCCACAACAGTCATCTTTATTTTAGTGTCTTACGCAAGCATACGCCTCCTCCTTCTTGTAAAAACAGTAGTTGAATTACAAAATTCTTCCCTCTTAGGAGCATTCATAATTTTTAAATGGCCACAAATTAAATATTTAGTTTACTTTTGTAGACATTGCAAGAGTTTTGCCTACATTAATAAATGTATTTCATCAAAACCACAAGAAATTATGCTCACGACAAATTGTCACTCTGGCGAAAAGTGCTCACAATGATTATGTGCCTGTGATGAATTGTATTCGCAAGGAGATGTACCCGTGACAAATTGTGCTTGCGACAAACTGTCACCCGGACGAATTGTGCATGTTAAATTGTCCAGCAATGAGTTGACACGACACTCAGAAATGATTTAGATTGAGGGAAGTTCTAGCCTAGAAATTTCAAAATATTGCATTTTCTTTTTATTCCATATTTTGAGACCTTATACTATGAGGTATATGTGGGCTAAACTGTTTTGTCCAAAAACTATTTGATACAGTTGAAAGCATGATCATCGGACCAGCCGTTCTTTAGCTTTATCAATTTTTTTAAAAAATCAATGGCCATTCTTAATTGGAAAGTTAGAAAATAGTTAAATATTTTTTGCATTAAAATAGTCTTTTAGTTACTGTGCCTTATAAATGTATCCAAGCATTCCCTTTTTTTTGTGCTATTAGTTTCACCATTTTAGTGAACAATGGAAAAGTAACATTAAGGGGTCTAAACTTTTATTTAAACTGGCATACCTAGGTCACAACTTAGTGTGTGAAAATCTGATAATTCAATCAAAATTATTATGGTATGTAAAAAAATCATTAATAAATAATATTTTTTTATTCAAATAAGTTTAGTCCTCATTGAAAATTAAACAAAACTTTGCTATATTATTGGTATGGGATAAAGCGAAGAAACCTATGATAGTTATTCATTCGAAATATTTAAGATTAATGAAAAACTGGCTCACAACTATTTATATATACATAAAATGAAAATAAAACAAAGGAAAATTACAGACTATAAAAAAGGGGGGGAAAGAAAATTAATAATAAAAATAACAAAAACTGGAGGAAAAAAATCCGAAAAAAAGGATAGAATTCTTTTATAAAATCTGGAAAATAAAAGATATAATCTTTTCCATCAGCCCACTTGATTATATCCGCAAAAAGATGTGTGGGCTGATAAAAAGATTATATCTTTTATTTTCCGGATTTTTTAAAAGAATTCTATCCTCTTTTTTGTTCGGATTTTTTTTCTCTCCATTTTTTTGTTTTTATTATTAATTTTCTTTTCCCCCCTTTTTTCATTAGTCTGTAATTTTCCTTTGTTTTACCTTTTTGAACTTATTTTATGAGTTCTATTTACTTGCAGCTTATGCGCAATAAATGAAACTTATTGTTTTTCTTAATTTTCTTCGTTTTTTTTTTTTTTTTTTTTTTTTTTTGTATTTATTTATTATGCTATGCGTAAAAAGTGTAGAGAAAGCATGGAAAAAATTACAGAACAATGAAAAAAGGGGAAAAAAGAAAAATAATAATAAAAATAACATGAAACCGGAAAAAAAATTCTAAAAAAAAGAAAACTATAAAAATCCAGAAAACAAAAGATATAATCTTTTCATCAGCTCACACGATTATATCTGCAAAAAGGAGTGCTTTCTAATGTATCAATATAGCCAAAGCAAAATATATCAATACAATTGGCGATCGCAACGCTCAAATACGCCATCTGGGGAGATACTGGTTTTATGTCTTTGGCCCTTCTCCCTTCCCTCTCCTCCTCTATTCAGTTGTATATGTACTACGATATTTTTCTTTTTCTTCATATTTTTCCTTTTTATTTAAAAAAATGTTTTTTAAAATTTCCGTGGTACTTTTCTTTAGAACTATGTTTAATGTAGTTTTCAGTTCCATATAGTTTTCCAACTTCAAAGATTTTAATCTATATGAAAATCAAGAGAGAAACTAACGTACTTCCTTCCTCTATGACTCTCCACACTCTAATGGGAAAAGCATGCAAAGTGTTGCTATAGGTAGAGAGTTCTGCGCTACGCCACCTGCAGCCCATATATAGAAATATAAAGAAAAAACAGAATAAAACATGAAATGAAATATATGTAAACTGAAGTTGTAAAATTGGAAAAAGGGGAAATAGGAAAAAAAATCCTTAATTCTTAAAACTTTAATGCTAAAATATTTTTCACAAAAAAACTATCCCTGAAAACATTAAAAGAAATAGTCAATCTGAAATGCTTTTAAAAATGTCCACGCTATAGTGAAAACAAAAAATTTTATTATATCCAAAAGCAAAGCAGAAAAAATAAAAATTTATCTCAATTGAAAGAAAATTTTAAAGCTGAACATCTAAATCTTCCAATCACCATATTTTCAAGAAAAAGAATAATACCTGATAGAAACCTTCTTAATTGCCACGTCATAATAAAAAAGGTTGATAAAACAACTGTTCTTTTTTTTTTAGAGAAAAAAGCTAGATAGCGACCAAAACAAAAATCGTTCTTAATTTTTAAGCTAAAAATTTTACGATAACGTTATCTCAATTTAACTTTTTCAAGTTGCCATATTTTTTAAAAAAGTGATTGTAAGGGAATAACTTCTTTTAGAAACACTCTTTAAGAAATACCCTGTCATAATAAAAGTTAAAAGAAAAATTAATAATAAAAAAAGCCAGAAAAAAAAATTTCCATTTGTCTTTCAGAACATAAGTCCGCTGGTTTTAGAGCTTAGAAAATATCAGTAAAAACTATTTCTAATTATGTATAGTGAAAAATATTATTTTGGAGTAATCTTTATTAAATTTATCAAAATTCAGGAAGAAAAAAAACTTTGTTGAAAAATACTTTGCTCTTACCAAATGTTTGGCATAAGGGGAGAATACCGAATAGTGGCCAAATCTTCGTTACATCCCTATTATTAATTCTTTTTTTTAAAGAACAATCATTACGAGAATTTAAAAAAAAATGTATTGGTCATTTTTGCAAACCTTTGTAGTTATTGTTATTCATTTGTAATTTTTCATTATGTCTATTGTATTATGTTATAATACTAAGAAAAAAAACCTCTTATTTTTATCAGTCATGAAGGTCCAGTGTGGCAAGTTGCTTGGTCTCATCCTCTGTTTGGTCCTGTTCTAGCATCTTGTTCTTATGATAGAAAAGTTATAATATGGAAAGAAATAGATGAAGTATGGAAGAATGTTTATGAATATAATGAACATGATTCCTCTGGTGAATATTTTTTATTTATTTGCTTGAAAATAACGCAATTCTGAATTCTTAAATTTATGTATATATATATATATATATATATATATATATATATATATATATATAATTCAGGAATGATGAATGAATGCTTCAATTCTTTAACTGTTTGCTCCTTTTCCTAATTTGTTTAAACATTTGAAAAAGGGATAATTTCCTCCAAGAGAGGGAGAGCTTTTATGGGCATTAAATGTTCAGGCTTCCTCATTGTTAAATAACAAAAAAACTAGTTAAAAGATTAAAGAGTGTTCTCAAATTGAGGAATAAATCATTGAATAAAATATTTTCCTTTTTATGCATTATACCATAATTTTTGTCTCAGATGTAGCAGTCTGTAATCCATACCCCTCATTTTCATGGGATAAGAAAAATTATTAGTTTATAAACCACATTGAGGCAGAAAAAGTTGGTGATAAAAATAAATAATATGCAGTTAAACATGAAATATCTATACATTAAATAATTCATTTTATGAGTAACAACAAACATAATTTTTATGAGTAACAGCAAACATAATAAAACTATATTAAAATACATAATTTCAAAATAAAAAACAACCCAAAATAAACATTAACTAAGTTATTCAACTAAAGTTTGGTTAATCTGCATGAGAATTAAAATATTTGAATTTTAATTGATATGTTCTCCATGATCATTTTATTATCAAAATCACTCCTTACTAAGTTAATTATGTCAATACTAATTGTCTTGTTTTTCGTACAATAAGGTAGTATTGCAGTCTTGAGAATTGTATTTAACAGTTTATGGCAATACTTTGTCTCCCCCTTTCTCAGTTGACTAATGCACTTCTGCATAAAAGTATGAAATCCAATAGACATTCACTAGTCTTATAAGATTGTAACTTCAGCTTTGAAATGATTTCAACCGCAAGATGTTGGCTTTTTTAGTTAAACTCCAGAATTATGGATATTTTTGCAGAAAATGTTTTACACCTTTTACTTTGTATCGATTAAATGCGCCAACATAGTCTATAATTTATAATCCTTTAAGATTGAAAAATATGCTTTGACATGAAGATTGAGTAATAGTCGAAATGTGAATAAATGAAGCGTGTTTTTACGGCCAAGTAAGTTTTCGTAAATAATTCTAGTACCACACCAAATTTATCTAATTATAATTGACATATTAAGAACAAAACTCCTACAAATATACAAATTATCAGCGAAGTTCAAATATTGATTATTTGTCAATTGTATCACCAAGTAAAGCTACTACTTCATAGATTAGAACCAAGAGCACCGTTGATAAAAAAAAATAATAATAACAAGTTACTTCATTTTGAATTTCAATATAAAATCATATAGGTTTAAAAAATTTTATAGGTAACAATGATATCAAAAATATATTGTAGAGAAGAAAATTTAGTAAAGAGAACCAAAAAATTATTCCAGAGCTTCTAATTCAAACTGTGAAGAAGATCATAAGATAAAAGAAAATGAGTAAATAACACTAATAACTTATTCATATGGTAAGAGTCTTAGTCAGATCAATGAACAGATTCTGTATCATTCAAGAAAAGAAAATTCTAAGGAAATAGACATCATGTATGTATTGGAAGAAATGGCTTAAGTTATGAACTGTCCATGCTTAAGTTATGAATGTTCAGTTATGAGCTTTTAGAATTATGTATCATGTATATGCTTAGTAATATGTTATGGACTGCAAATTTTAAATTTTCCCTCTGATTTTAGGGATCCTGTTATTTTAACTGCAATGCTATTCAGGGGCCTGAATTTCTAATTGCGTATTTAAATAATCATTTTTTTTTGTGCAATTTATTTTGCCACAGTTTCATTGTAAATCCTTATTATTTAGTTATTTTTCCATCACTTTTTTCGGCTTTGAATGTGATTTGGTTGAATGTGGTAATAAATTGTGATCTAGTCGAATAACCAAATACCATTTTTCGAAGCCAAGTAATATTTTTTAGCAGCATAGCAACGTTTAAACCAAAATTTATATGCTGAAAGTAATATTTTCTAGAAAAATGTGTCCACAAAGCGACGTTAAAAAATGTATTCTATCAGAAACGCTTTTGAAAATGCTGCCCTATCATTAAAACTAAAAATTATGTACAAAACTAAAGATTATGTACTAAAGCAAAATAGAAAAATTAAAAATCGATCTTAATTCTCAAAAGAAAATTTACAACTGAACATCTCAGTTTTCCAAATACCGTATTTTCAAGAAAAAGTGAAGAAAAAAGAATGAAGTCTAACAGAAGCGTTCTTAATTTTTAGAATGAAAATCTAATGCTGAAAATCACAATTTAACTTTTTCACATTGCGATAATTTTAGAGAGAAAATTGCTATAAAATGGGGTGCACAACCTTTTTGAGTGAAGGGCCACATGTACAGCATATTGATCAAAGTTGAAAGTTGAGGCATTAAAGTATAAAAGTTGAGGCATACTTTAACTTTAGTATGCCTCAACTTTAAAACGTTTATTTTAAATTAATTGTAAGAGGCAGGGACTGAGAATAAGAAGAAAAAGAAAGAAAACATTAATTTTGATGGAACTATTTTCCTTAATAATTAAAAAACTATTAAAAGATACTTGTTTACAACTCTTTATGACCAATACTTTTTAACATGACACTATTTACAATTAATGCATTTATAGATAAAAAATTAATTAAAATTTACAGTACTTTACTAAACTTATCTTGATTACATTTTATTGCAGTTAAAATTTAATGCTATACAAATCATTTCCCAGCAAATACGATCATAAATGATATAAAATGGTCTAAGTAGGTAATAAAAGGTTTAAAAAATTTCTTAATGGTTATCCTGCAATTTGCAAAATTTTTAAATATTTTGATAATTTGATCTACTTATCATGTCATAGCTTTTTCAAGCCATTAAATGAAAATGTAACGGTTTTGTTTAAAGAATGTTTTGTAATTTTGAACATGCCAAATTCTTTCTGGAAAACAGTCTTTTGATAGAAGCTATTGTGGGTAGTATTAAACTTGGGGCAAATAACTTAATTAGTTTAGGAATTTATCCCGGATGGTGTTCTTCCTTTCCTAATTCTTACGCGATTTTTAAATCGCGTGAATACAAATAGCGATGTGATATTTTTAAATTGCTTGAATACGAATTGCTCTGTATGGTTTGTAAATGACGAAAATAAAAAAAAACTCAATGCGTGGTTTTCAAATTGCGTGAATAGGAATCGAGATGTGTGGTTTTTAAATTTCTAGAAGAAAACTCACAACGTATGATTTTTAAAACGTGTGAATATGAATCGCGATTTGTGGTTTCTAAATTGCTTTAATATGAATCGCGGTGTGTGATTTTCGAATTGCGAGAAGAGTAACAATGTATGATTTTTTAAACGCCAGAACTGGAATTGTGATATGTGGTTTTAAGTCTTGTAAATACGAATCGCGATGGATGATTTTTAAATCTCGTTAATGTTATTTCGAAATGTGATGTGCAATTTTAAAATCGTGTAAATACGAATTACGATGTGTGACTTTTAAATTGCAGGAAGAATCAAAACGTAAGATTTTTAATGAGCGTAAATACGAATCGCGATATGTGATTTTTAAATCATGTGACAACAAAAAGAATAGGTTGGGTGTGTGTTAATAAATTTGCACATGTTCATGGAACTAAAGTAATAGTCACGTGTTTTGAATAATTTTTTTGCAAAAGGGTTCGTTATAAATTTACACATCTTGTTTTTTTACTTGTTTCATTTTATACTCTTCAGGAAGGTGCTGATTTTGCTGAGATATGTAATTCTTTTCAAGTTACAAAAAAAATTAACAATTGAATTTTTCGAGCTGTAATATTGTGTTAAAATATCAGGATATTCAATATCACAAGTAAAAATGCAGCAATAACAAGAAAGGAAAAAAACACGTTCAAAAAACCTCTTATATTTATGTTAAAATCGGCACAAATGAAGCACGTAGAAAGTAATTATTTTAATGCGCGATTCATAACTCGCGTGCTGTTGAACTATAGTATTAAAAATATCAGAATTTTTTTAAATCACGAGGAAAAGCGTAGTAATAACTGCCAAAGAAACTATCAAAGTCCCTTTATATTTACGATGAAATCGGCATAAATAAAGCGCGTCAAAAAGTTATGTATTTAAATGCGGGATTCGAAATAACATGTCAAAAATATCGGGACTTTCCAAACCTAGTAGAAATCAGGAGCAATAATTACAGGGTGCGTACAGACTCCTTATACTCCTTAGAAACTCCTTGTAAATAAAAAAGTCTCCAAGGAGTACTTGGAACTACTTAGATTTTAAATTAGTCCTTAGATTATTGCGTCGCATGAATGAACTTTCTAAGTTCGCTGATGAATCTGCTGTTTAAGCAGGGAAACTAAATGATGTAACTTAGCTGTCAAAATATAATAGTTTAAGAAAAACTTTTTTAAAAGAAATTGAATTGCAAGAGTTAGAAGGAAAAAAATAACAGCAAATAATTTTAATTTTGCATGTAACAAGCAAACTTAATTAATAAATGACTTTTTTGTTGTTGTTGTGCAAAATGCCTTAGATTTTCTTATGTATTCAAATTTAAAAATATAAGATTGGAAGGTTTTTATGTTAATCTTTAACATCTGTACTATGCACTCCAACAAGATTTATTAAAATATTTGAAGCTGGAAAATATATTTATGTGTGAAATTATAACTTTATTTTTCTTGATGAAGTTTGACAAAGTCAAAATTTATTTCAAAAGGGCTAAAAATAAATATCTTATGCAAAATATAAATTTTTGTCAAGTTCTTTATAATAACTGCTTTTTAATTAAAAAAAAAACTGTATAGTTATCTTTCACACAAAGTTTTTGAATTAAAATTAGTCCTTAAAATTTTGGACTCCTTGGATTTCTTTTTCTGATTTCTGTATGAACCCTGTAATTACCAAAATAAGGATTGAAAAATAATTTTATTTGCGTTGAAATCAGCTCGAAAAAGCGACGTCAAAAATGGTTATCTAAATGAGTGATTCTTTACTCGTGATTCCTAATAATATCGTGCTAAGATATCGCGGAAATGCGTAGCAATAACTGCCGAAAAAAGGATCAAAAGTCATTTAGATTTGCTATTAATTTTGCTGAAATAAAGTGTTTCATAACTTTCAAAAATCACGATTTCAGAAACTTAAAATGGGTAGCAATAACCACCGAAAAGTCATTGGATTTACGATGAAATCGGCACGCACGAAGAGCAGCAAAAGTGATAACTAAAATTTGAAATTCGTGTGTCGTAATAATGACGTATTAAAAATATAGGGTTTTTTAAAACTATTCGTAAATCCGTAACTTTAACCATCGAAAAATAGCGATGGAAAAACTACATTGATTGAGATTGGGTGCGTCAAAAACTTAAATTTCAAATTTCCGATTTTTTTTTATTCTTCAAAAGAAAAATTATTATTTTAAAATTTTGTTCAGATTGCTGCCACGGGCCGTACGTTAAGGGTTGGCGGGCCGCAAGTTGTGCACCACTACTATAAAATAATGTTTATTAGAAATGAAAATAAAAAATGCTGTATCATGATAAAAACACTGACAAAATGAAAAATTAATTAGAAAGAACAACAACAAAAAATAAACATTTGTTCTTAGTTCCTAAAACGTAACCTTAGAATTGAAAATCACAGTTTTCTGTGTTACCGGTTATCAGTGTTAAAGTTACAGTGCAGGAAGAAAGTGAGAATAAACTAATAGTCTATCTGAAACATTCTGTGAAAATGCCTCTCTATTATAATAACAGAAAACCAGCAGAAATGAAACAAAAAACAATTGTTCTCAATTCTAAAAGCAAAATGTGTAAAAAAAAATGATGAAATTTACTTGCCTGAATATAATTTAAAAAAAGCAGAAGTACAAAAATTTGTGGTTTAGTATGAAGTTATCTGGTTGCAATTCTTTAAATTTTGCTTTTTCATTTGTTTTACAGAAGATACATTTCAAAACTGTGTCCAAGCACATGAATTTTAAAACTCTGTGGAGTATTTGACTAATCATTCAGCTAACTAAATTTTCGACAAAAGGGACTAATTCTTGTTACATTGCTAATTTTAATATGTTTCAGGGATGTGATTCTTCCGCGGATCCGCTGATTTCAGCTTTTTTCAGATTTTTCCATATCTTCCGCTCTTTTTTCATAAATTTCCGCGCTGAAAAAAATTTTATGCAGTAAATTATATTTTGTTGAAAATTTTTTTCTTCCGCGGAGCGAAAGTATTGAAGCCCCCAATAAACCTTTCTTCACATGTCAATCTGCTGGCTGGGGTATAAGTGGTTGACCTTGGTAAAACAACGCCGTCTCCTACTCCACTACTCTCTTATCTTTTCAGGGATGAAAGACTTTTTAAAATTTCCGACCATGTTCCAAAAACTTTTGGGGAGTCAAACGAACGATGAAAAAAAAAGGCCTAAGCAGTTTCGTTTCGGCTGCTGATATTTGATTTCTTTTGATTGGCTGATTTACAGAATTTTAAATATTAGGAACTGGGCCAGAATCTGCTAAAATTGCGATTCTTATTTAGATGATTTTTATGTAAACCATCGATTTTCGTATTTAACTGATTTAAAAGTTACTTAATGAGATTCGTTTTTACACGATTTAAAAATCATTACTCGCAATTCCCATTCACGCAATTTAAAAACCCAATATCGCGATTTGTATTTAAACGTTTTTTAAAACCCAATATCGCGATTCATATTCCCGCTAGTTTAAAATCCAATGTCGCGATTCGAATTTCAATATTGCGATTCGTTATCACGCGGTTGTAATATCAAACATCGATTTTCGTATTTATACGCGGTTTAAGCATTACTCGCTGCGATAAGTATTCACGGACTCTGAAAATTATGCATCGTGATTCTTATTTACGCGATTTAAAAATTCAATACCGCAATTTTTATTTTCGTGCTTTTAAAATCCAATATCGTGATTTTTATTCACGTGATTTTAAAATTCAATATCGTGATTCTTATTCACGCAATCTTAAAATCCAACATCGCGATTTTAAAATCCGATATCGCCTTATTCACGCGATTTTAAAATCCGGCATCGCGATACTTTTTCACGCGATTATAAAATCAAGCATCATGATTCCTATTCACGCGATTTTGCAATCCAACATCGCGATTCTTAATCTAAGGCCTCTAATAATTGTGTGAGAAATGAACTTTCTTGTCCTATCAACACGGATGATCAAAAGTCTGCAAAACGCAGTCTACAGATCAGTCATGTTAATAAAAGACCATCAAAAAAACAAAGAACTGATGAGAAAGTCCATAAAGGTCTTTTGACCATTAAAGAAATGTTTTTTTAAAATGATGTGATACATAAAATTGTGCTTATGCATAATTACTCAGTTATCTAAATTATGAAAAAAAAATTATTTTAATCAAGATTTTATTTAAGAACATAATTACCATTTATTTATATGAATAGATAATAATGTAATCATTATCAGATTGGCTATTGAATTCATATCATTTTTTCTTTTGCACGTTTAATGCTGCAGTTATAAACTTCCTCTTTTTTGTCAATCACATCCCTGGTTAATGCAGCGGGAGAAATTTATAAAATGGGGGAAAGTGTGAGTTTAACCTTTGTAATTTTTATTTTCACTTTTTTGTTGCTAGTTAAGTGATTTCTTTAGCAGGGCTGACAACTTTCTACGCTTTTTGTAAAAATTTATTCTAGTGATGGTTAAGTTTATGTTTTAATGTAATTTTTTATTCATCTTAACTTATTTTCCACACCACTACATATAAATTATTTAAAAGTTCACATGATATGCCACTTTGTTGTGGTAAAACTTTTAAAATGTTGGCAAAATTTCCAAAAATTCTGAAAGCTTTGGATTTTAAATGCCTACCACTCTATAAAATATTTTGCTAAAAGCGCTGTAATTGGCAAGTCTGCTTTAAGAGAAAGAAAGTGTTTACTAGATTAAAAAATCTCATTATTTAATATAAAAAGAAATAATATCTAAAGTATATTGCCAAATAAGTATTGAATCTTATTTTGAACTATAACAGTTTTGTTTTTATTTTAGACTTCTGTTCAAATCTTTAAAAAATTTTATTTGAATTTATATTACTTAATATGTATTTAATTTTTTATTTTTTTTTTGTACTTTCATTTTGTGTATTGCAGTTTTTTTGTTGTTGGAATTTATTTTAAAATGAACTTTTATATGACGTAACATAAAAAAAAAACATTTCTTCTCTTCAATGTTTTTTTTAATCTAATGTACAGGGGTCTGTCCAGACCGAATTAACTGCCGTTTAGTGGTGCCTTCACAAATTCAACTTTAGGAAAAACGATAGTTTCACAAATTTAATTTTAGGAAAAACGGTAGTTTCACAAAATACTTTTTATTAAAAAAAAATTTTTTTATTCCTTAAGAAATGATAAATCCATATTCTTGCCATATTTTTGTGTTGGATTTTTAAATATCATTTTTAATTTTTCACAAATTATGTCTAAATTTTCCAGAAAAACCTAAACAGACCCCTGATATAATAAAGAGGGGAAAAATTTTTAAAAATATTATTAGTTTTAAACAAGCCGGCCAGGTGGCCAAGCGATTAGCACGCCTGGCTGCAGGTTCGAATCCCGCTCTGGGCATGGATGTTTCTCTCTCTGTGTGCTATCCTCTGTTGTGTGTGACGTGTGAATTTGACCTACCCTATAAACGGGTTTGTGGCAGTGTGGCGTGGGTAATGTTGCTCGCCTCTGTGACTTTGATTCACAGGTGCCCACTGGGTAACGCTAAATGAGTAACAATTCCGGCATCTTCATAGGCAAAGATTCAAATTCAGTGCCTGCCATTGGGAAAAGAAAAAAAAAGTTTTAAACGAATTCTAATAATTAAAATAATTTAGTTTTCTGCAAATATATTAATAAGTTTACTAATAAAAAAAATTAGTTTTTCGAACACTAATGTTTAAATATATATTACTATATTTGCTGTCGACATGTCAAAATAGGCATGGGACCCTTCATTAATCAACGTGCTGGGCAAACGGCCCTTCACTCAAAAAAGTTGTGCAACCCTAGTACGGAGTTTTAAAAAAAATTTATATCGCAGAATTTCATCATATTGAAATTTTCAACTGTTATCTCATTATAATATCAATATATTTATCAAAATTTCTAATTATTTATTATTATGTATTTTCCTTAATACAATTTCAAATCTTAATATCATATATAAATTTCTCATACATATGTTTTAAGTTTAACTTCATATCTTCAGGATGTATTTTCATTTCCTTAAGTGTATATTTATTTGACTTCATATAATAGTACTGCTCCCCTTCTCTGATTCTTTAAGTTAAATGAAACCCAATAATAATTTTGTATTACTAATAATATAAGTATTAAACTTGCATAAACACATTTTTAAGGAAAACATAATTGTTATATTTTCATACTAGTATTTTTGGTATCATGCATAAGCTCAGTAATATGTTTATAAAAAAATCTAATCTCTATAATTTGTCTATTTTAATATTTTTCATATCTTATGTTGTACATTGATTGAAAAAAAATTTGTATTAAGTTTTAATGTGCATGATACCTTTATATAGCTAGCGCAAAAAGGATAGCTGCTAAACTACAAGGACAAAGCTAAAAATTCAGTTTTTAAGTTCAAATTTGAGCTTTGAAACTAATTACTTAAAGGCCAAATGTAAACCCTCTTGGCAAGTGTGCATAAAAAATTGCCTTCTATTTTCAAATTTGTCTTCTGACCCATAATAAAAAGGGGAGGCTTTGTCCAGGAGAGCAACTTTTGTGATCAAGCATTTACAGTGTCCCCAGACCCTTAATTATATTCAGTTTCCAAACTTTCAAAATATTAATTTTCTTGTTTTTATATGAAAACTACAAAATGTTAATCAAAACTTGAAACTGTTTCCTTGTTAGGCAATTGTACTAGAAATCATCTCTAAAGAAATATTTTGAATTCAGTAAATTTTTTAATTTAGCTGATACCAGATAGATAGATAAATCATATACCAGACAGATATAGTTCTGTACTACATCTTTGAATAGGTTTTTAGTATAAGTTTATATTTCATTTTTTAATGATTTCTTGATTTACCTAGTTACTAATTTAATTTTTATTATAATTATATCTTCTTACTGTAGTGAATTCTATATCATGGGCTCCTTGTGATTATGGTCTTATTTTGGCTTGTGGATCATCTGATGGATCAATTTCAATTTTGAGTAGCACTGGAGAAGGAGATTGGGAAGTCAAGAGAATTCATAATGCACATACTGTGAGTATCTGATTAATACTTGATAATTTCTTTTGTTTTAATATAAAACTGAATTTACCAATGATAAGGTTTCTAAAAAGTACTATTTTGTTTGCCATGCTTCTGTTAATGAAGTCTAAGAGCAGGGGTCTATCCAGGCCGAATTTACTACCGTTTAGCGGCACCTTCACAAATTCAACTTTAGGAAAAATGGTAGTTTCACAAAATACTTTTTCTTGAAATTTATTTTTGTATCCCTTAAGAAACGATAAATCCTTATTTTAACCATATTTTTGTGTTGATTTTTTAAATATAATTTTTCACAAATTATGTATAAATTTTCACAAAATAGGTACGTCTCAGAAAAATCTAGACAGACCCCTGATGAGTATTTTCAACCCCATTATTATTTTGACTTTAACAAAAAAACTAAAAGATTACTTTATTGAAAATCAATTGAGTTATTTGGTTCATTATATACCTTATATTTTTAGATTGCATCAGTTATAAAATAGACCCATTTTTAAATATTTATAAGCAATTTTTGTTTTTAAATAAACTATGCATGTACAAACTTACAGACTCAAATATTAAAAATCATAATAAAAAGGTTTATTAATTTGCTCCTGCCTTAAAAATTATGATTGTGCAGTAAATCAAGAAGCTTAAAATCATTGGTGGTAATTCATATTTCATTCGCCTATTACATATTTTGATCATAAAAGTTGATTTTGCTTCTAAGTAAAAATAAATTTTCATTGTATGCATATTGTCATCTTATATGTAACAAGTGGGACTGGGTGATGTAAGAAATTTTATATCGTGATGCATCATCTGTTAGACATCGCGATTTAGCATATGTTCAAAAGTTATCTATCGGAAATCTTTAAATTAATCAAAAATAAAAACAGGAATAAATCTATTACAAAACTAAATGTCTTAAGTAAAAACAAACCCAAGCTTTATTTTAATTTTTTTTTAAAAATAAAAATGACTTAAGATTTATTGGTTTAAAAATAATAATAAAACTAACAAAGTATTTTACATACATACATTAAAAATTAAAAGGAAAAAAAAACGAAAGTAAAAAAACAAACTAAAGAAATTTTCTCTTTAGTAAATAATTTTTTAAATTATTTGTTGAAAAAAAATGTGCTTTTGAAGCATTGTTAGACTTTTTTTAATTTATTTATTTAAATAACAAAGTTTTATTAACTAATGGTCTAATTCTATACTTAATGAATGATACAAACTGTCTAAAAAATTATGAAACAAACAAGTACTTAAAGAATTTTAAGAAAAATTAAAATAAGAAAATACTTTTAAGTACTATTGTTAAATTATTAAAAAGGGTCAAAACACTGCTTAACTTTTTATATAATTAAAAAAAATATTTTTTTTCACTAATAGCCAATTTTTTTTTAATTAAGAATGACTGAAGATTTATTTGTTTAAAAATATTCAAATTCTATCAAATTATTATACTTCTGTGCATTAAATAAATTTTTTAAAAAAACCAACTTTTTATAACAAAGTTAAAAACAAACTACCCCTATTAAATTGTATTGCTTAAAATGAAAAACAATAATTAAAAAAAAAAATAAACAATGAAGAATCTTTTTTTTTTATTCATGTTTTCTTTTCATTAATAGATTGAGTTCAGAACAAAGAACGAAGATTTAAGATAACACAGGGTTGTACGGCACCGGGAGAATCGGGAAAATACAGGGAATTTAAAAGTCAAATGCAAAAACAGGGAATTTCGCGTTTTTCCTTAAAAACCGGGAAAACACAGGGAATTTTAAATTGCTTAGTTTTTTCTCTGAAAAATGCCGATCTCTTTAACAATCATAAGAAGAAACGATCGCAGCTATAGCTCGCTCCAAAAACAAACTAGCATCTGCTGATCCGTGCGCGGAAGCTCATCCATTTCTACCACCGTCACTCCCCTCATCTTCTGCATAGACCAATTTCGAGGGGTTTCTCTTTCTCCTCTAGAAACTCCCAAATTGCACATGCGCAAATACGAGTCTCTCCCTCTCGTCGAATATGCAATTGTGCGATATAGACGTGCGTTCGCGGGAGTGGCAACATTCCATCTGCTGTTGCGTAATGGTGTAGCGGTTGTTTGATCGCTCACCTGTGTGTTTACATGTTGAATATTTTGTTGGTATTTTTTATCAATGAAAGTTGCTTAGTGATTTCTTTTAAAAATAAACTGCTCTAAGTCCATTTTCAATACAGATTGGATGGACAAAATTATCAATCACGACTTTGCAGCATGGGTTACCGAAGTTCCGAAAAATCCATTTGCTGCGTACTGCTTGCTGTGCAATAAGAAAATAAGCCTTAGTAATATGGGGAGACAAGCACTTACCAGTCATAAGAAGACAAAAAATTATACAAAACGAAGTGCCGATTCCGAAAAGACACCATCAATTTTGGATTACGGAAAAACGGATATTTTGGATTGCGCATACGTCAAGTCCAAAAACAAAAGATTTGGTGTCCGGAAATAAACCAATTACTAACCTTTTAATTCATGAACAATCATTTAAAGCTGAACTGTTATGGGCATTAAAACTCGTTGCATCGCATTCGTCGTTTAATGATGTAGCGGAATTATTTTCACTAATGTTCGCTGATAGTGAAATAGTCAAAAAGTGTACATTGGGGCGTACAAAAATGTCGTACCTTATCGGTTTCGGATTAACTCCGTTTTTTCAACAATCTCTTCAAAAATCTTTAAAGAACAAAAAATTTGTTATATGCTTTGATGAAGCTTTGAACCGCATTTCGCAAAAATGTCAAATGATCCTTATAGTAAGATATTGGTGTGATTCAACTAATAGAGTCTCCACAAGATATTTTAATTCTGTATTTTTAAGACGTACTACAACTCAAGAACTCTTTAAGAATTTTAAGGAAGTTATATTAAGTTTAGACTTACAGATACTTTTACAAATCAGCATGGATAGACCAAACGTCAATTTAAAATTTTTAAAACACGTCAACGAAGAACTTTTGTCCGAAAATGACTAAAATTTTAAACCTGGGTACTTGTGAACTACACATAATCCACGGAGCGTTGCAGTATGGACACAAATCTACTGGATGGAAAGTAGATGTTACTCTAAGAGCAATGTATGGAATATTTAAAGATAGTCCAGCAAGACGTGCTAATTTTCTGGAAGTAGCAGGTTCTTCCGAATTTCCATGAAAGTTTTGTTCTATCCGCTGGGTAGAAAATTTCAATGTTTGCGAACATGCTCTTAAAGTTTTTGACAATGTAAAAAAATACATTGAGTTCAGTAAAAAAGATTTGCCTGGATCCATGACGTGTGACAATATCAAAGGTGCTTGTAGGGAAAAATTGATTCTAGCTAAAGTTAGCTTCTTTTCCTATATTTCAAATATTCTTCAGCCATTTCTTTAAAAATTTCAGACCTCTGAACCAATGGTGCCTTTTTTGTATGAAAATGGCTTCATTCTTATTAGACAGTTGATGAAAAATATTGTCAAAGGTAGCATAATTGAAGAAGAAGCAAAATCATTAGACAGTTTATTTTTGATCGATCTTGATGATCCGAAGAATTTACGGCTGAGAAAAAATACTGACATTGGAATAATAACTATAGCCCAACAAGCACACGACTTTTGGGCTAGTGAAGGGACAATGTCGGCTCACCTAAAGTGCCATTACGGCGGGCTTTTCATCAGCGTATCGGTTCCGTTAATATAGTGAAATCTGGGCCAAAATGAGGGCCAGTGCATGGCAGTTCTGGCAAACTTCTGGCAATCGTTAAAGGACCGGAATTACTTTGTTGCCTCTGGATTGCTTTGCCATTTTTGCCTGTTAAATGCCGGGGGGGGGAAATTTTTTCACAGAATAAAGAGAAAATTGCCGTAAAGGCTTTTATTGTACCGTTATGTCTTTTTTGCTTTTTTATCAGAAGCTGAATATATTCACTGGCACAAGTCGTTGCCTCGCTTGCCGTTAAGGCACCTTAACTGTAGGCTGATTAGAAAACGTCTATGCCGTTTTCTCCTGTATCACACCTTTATTTCAGATGCTTAGGAGAACTTATTTGCTGATATACCACCCTTAACTCACCTCAAACTTGGTTCAATAGAAAACTTGAATGCCGTCCTTGCCGGTATCACACCTTTATTTTAGGTGTCTCGGCCATTTTTTTAGTCACTTACTTGCTTTTATTAGAATTTTTCATAGCTTTAAACTTGAAAGGCTTTTTGCTGCATGTTGTTGATAACAATTCTTATTTAGGGAGCCTAAATTGTTTTGTTTTACTCTGCTGATATCAGCGATAGTAATTTATTGTATTTTAACTTCTTATATTGCAGTAAAACAATAACTGCCATTACATGCAAAATTTTAAATGCTAATATAAAAAGCAAAATGGTGGGAAAACTTTGTTTAATTTATAATCAATTATCGTCCAATGAATCTCCTTACAATAAAATACTTTTTTTTAATTTAATTTTAATCAATTATAAGCGCAATCACTTAAGAGTAAAAGCATATAAAAACATTTTTTTAGAATTGAGTGCTTTAACTGTTTTAAACGTTGTGAGATAGATGAAATTAAGTACAGATTTTTATTTTAAAGCATAATACAACTCAATATATAACTTATTTACGTTTTGAAAATAATGCTTATATATTTAAAACCTACAACTAGCTTTTCTTGATAGAAACTTACCCACTAAAGCTTATTTATCCTACAATTATAAGCCCATTTATCAATTCATTAATTTTATTATATATTAGATAAACAAAATATATCTTAAATATCTTTTCCAAAAAAAAAGTGTACCTGTAAATAGTATAAAAATTTTAAATAAATAAAGCAAGAATTTTAACAATAAAATGCTTAAAGTATAAAATAAAATATGATCTTAAGAAAAGTTTTTTATTTTAATTACAGGCTTCGCTCAATAGTTTACAATAATTCCAGGAGCTATACTTTTCAATGAATCTAGTTTTCCTGCAAAAAATAAAGCAATTTATTTTATAATACATATAATAAATGTTTACAGAAACAAAATATTAACAAAAAAATCATTGATTTAAATCAACTGATTTTTTTAAAAGCCATTAAGACAAGCTGAATTTTTTTCATAAAAATTATTAATTTCATTATAAAAATATGCTATAGAATTTAATTAATAAATGCATTTTTAAAGGTCTGATTTCAGTGATAATGATGGTATTTTGCTAAGAAATAATAAAAGAGTAAATTAATATAGAGTAAATTATTATAGTCATAATAAGCATGTAAATTATTATAGTCATACATCCCTTTAATAATTATCCTTAGGAAAAGTATTGATTTAAAGAAATAGATTTGGAAAAAATAAATTACTTAAATAAACTGATCATTTAACTATTATAAGTATAAATACTTTTCATACTATATAAATAATAAAAACATTATTTAGAGTATGTTTATTTCAATTCTTTTTTTTTTTTTATTAATAAGGTTATTTACTAAGAAATGGTGAGAGGGATATGCAAGCAAATTATTATTTTTTAAAATAGATCAACTGCCAAAGAAACATATTAAAATTATTCACATTTAATTTTTTGATTATTTAAATGGAGTTTATATGTATAGCTCATAGATATCAAGACTTATTCTACCTAAAGTAGCTTAAAATTTTTTTTTCAACAATGTAGTCTGATCTAAACTAATTTAATCTGCTTTAGATATCTAATTGAAAAATAGTATCACTAACTTTAACATTCATTAGCAAGTTGAGAATGAAAAACATAACTATGATTCTATTTATTCAATTAGTTTTGTAATAATTAAATAATTTTATCCATCTTAGTTAGAAATGTTAACTATTGTAGCAATAATATTTTAAAGTACTGTTAAGTATTATGAAAACAATTCATTCGATGTTTTGAATGATAAATATAGAAAAAATCTTTTTTTAAATGATTTTCTTAAACTCTACAATTTATTAACAATGTTCACATTATATTTCATTTTATTTAATGCGACATTATATTAATAACCAAATTGCTGGTACATTATACATTTATCAGTTAACTGTAAAAAAAAAATTAAAAACAGTATAATTTGCTCTAAATATAATTTTTTTAATTCCTGAAACAAAGCTTGAATAATTTTTCTAATTCTAGTATTAATAAGCAGTTCGTAACAGTTTGAGATTGATAATTAGGAAATGTTAATAGTACTTCTGTATTAAAAATAACCAGTATTAATTATTTATATTATTTTTATACCAATATTTATTTAAAATCTGCAATTAAATTCGTGACATCTTTAATAAATTACTTTTAAGTGGGGTTTCAATAATTTTGAAAGGAAGGCAAAGTAAATATATGTGTCTTGGCATTTATATTCAAAAGTAATTTTCTGCATCAACTATTAATTAAAATAATATATATATATATATATATATATATATATATAAAATTTTTTTTTTTTTTTTAATTAATAGTTGATGCATTAGTATTTGTAGAATATGTGATGTTCTGAGCACAGACATATCAGAAATCAGAGCAAAGAGCTTAAAAAAAATGAGAATAAAGTTGTTGTTTTTTTTAATCAGGAATTCAGAAATTTCAGGACTAGGAACTCGGATATTATTTAACTTATTAAATAAACTATTATGCTAAAATAAATGGGGGGGGGGATTTATACTTTATTTATTATTAAACCATAAGTATAAGAACTTACTTTTACTGTATCTTTCCTTATCAATTTTGTACCTTTTTATCAAATAATTATAATGCACCATATAAGAAAACACTTTTTATTTACCATTCATATAAAATATATATGATATATTGCCTTAAATATATAAAAATTTGTATTATGTTAATGGATTAAAAAATAATTATGTTTCATAAAATTTAATTACATACTAATATCATAAGTTATACACAGCGAAATAATAACATTAAGCAAATAATATTGAAATATAGCATTTCTATATTATAGGCAAGCGAGGGAGAGAATCATTCTTTATGGTATCACTAAAATCAAATTTAAATGCTGAATGTTTATTTTGCTTGCTAAATAAATTTGTATACTTAAAGTATTCAGTTCTTTCCTTTTTTATTAGATATTTTGTTAATATATTTAAAGAAAAGAGTAGATATTTTTTAGTTGTTTATTGAAAATAGTAATTTATAGTTAAATGCTATGAAAGACTTTTAATTGGTTCGGTTGATTTCAATTGGCTTAAAATATTGTCCCACATATTGTATTAAAAAAAAACACAAAAAACCCAGATTAAAAAAAAACTTGTTTCCTTCCAACCATGGGGGAAACTAAGGTAAAGTATAAATTTATTTCTTTCCATCCTTTTTGTTGATTTTTAAATTTTGAGTTTTATCTTCATTGTTGATCTTCCGTTCTGACTCTCTATGAAAGAAAGAAAACATTATAATTAGAATATGATAGTTGTAAAATCAGTTGAAACAAAAACAACAAAATCAAAACATTTAAAATAAAACTGTTTCTAAAATCATATATGAAGATTAATGTAAAAATTTTTATTTCAGATATGGTATATGACAATAAGTTTATTGTTTACCATTTATCTTGTTTACACTCTAGGCATGTGGTGTGTTAGAGGAACTAAATGTCAATTGGTAAATTCAATGAAACTTAGCACAAGCTTGCAGGGGAATACTTTCAGCCCAAATTTAGAGAAGTTGCATTAGCACAAAAATTTCAAATTCATGATGTGCTTACAAATTAAAATCTTAATGTGGGCATCAAAGTTTTTAATTTTTTTCATGTATTTTTTTAAGTAAAAAATATTTGTTAAAATAATTGCAATAATACAATATTATATGCTGGTGAAACTTATGAAAAAACGAAATGTTACATATTATTATCATTTTAAATAAAATAACGAAAAATACTTCGTTATTCATTTATAACCTTATGTAGTTATTTTAACAGTAATAAATAATTTCTATTAAAATTTTGTTTTCTAACTAGTTAAAAAAATAGAATGATAAAAAAATTTTTATAACAGGCAGGTAATGGAAACAGAGAAAACAATAGTGAAATATCATAATGATGTAAAATTGTCAGCGTATCTTTTCATGTTAAACAAAAAAATTATGCATTCATAAAGCGCATTTTCCATTTAATACAAAACCTTATTAAGAAATTACTAAACTCAATAAGAATAATGCAAAAATATCAATATAAAAGCTTATATGAGTAATAAAAACACTTGTTATTAATGAAGACCGTGTTAGAGAAATACATAAAGTGAACTTAATTTTGATAAGCGCAATTATTAATATACCGTAAACCGGGGCGAGTCTACCCATTTTTTCAGTTTGTCAACTTTCAAGTGGTCAAACTTTTGTAAATATTAAAGAAAAAAGGCTTTTAATAGGTGTTTCGGAATCGCTATTTATACCTCTTTAAAGCTGTGAAATCAATTTTAGAAAATATTAACAGTTACGCTGTTACTGTATATTTTTATAGAACTGCTGACAAATCTCTCGTATGGGGCGAGTCTACCCATTCTACTAAAATGAATGTTAACAGTGTAAATAATCAAATTTTACTATTAAATTGTTATTTTAGTTACTATATAGGATATTTATGAAGTAAAATTCTTAACTTTATTATATATTCCATTTTTTTATTCATAAAATAACACAAATTAAGTATTTGATCGATTGTCACATTTTGATCAGTTTTTTTTTATAATCATTAACATTATAAAATTAAAAAAATTTCTGATTATTGTTGATAAAAATAAATTAAAATTAATATTGTTATTGTTTGGCTTTTATCCTTTGGATAGCTTTTTCCATCTCAGGTGGCATTTTTTTGTAACATTTAAATCCATTTGTTTTGCGGATATAATTTTGAACCATCTGTAATAATAAATAATAATTTATTTAACTTGCATTAAATAAAAAAAGTTAATTTTGTAATATAAAAATTGAAAAAATAGGTAAAATAAACATATTTTATATTTACATTTATATTTAACCTATAAATTTTCTTATTAATGATAAATTTATCAATGCAGAATTAAAATAATATACTCAAATTCATTTAAAATGACTTAATTTTAATATAAACAAAGTTCTAAATTATATTATTATGCTTTATTAAAACTAAATACGAATGGGTAGACTCGCCCCGCGAATTCTGTTTTTTTGTTTACAACAGCAAAACTTACATTCTTTTTATTTTTTTTCATATAAAATTAATGTAATCTTAGTTTTAGATAAGTTTATCAATTAACCAAAGTGAAAATAGTAATAATAATAATAATATACTTACGGAGCACTAACTAAAAGTTTGCTGATTTTCAATACAAATCTCTCAAAAGACGTTTGAACAGGTCGGTTAAAAAGACACCAAATAAATAAAAACGGATCAAATTACTACAGCGCCATCTTCCTTAGAGTCTGAACTAAGTCCTCCGTCGGTAAAAAAATTTATATTTGCAATTTAAAATAGTGGAAATTAAATAAAACTAAAATGGGTAGACTCGCCCCGGTTTACGGTATGTGATTTAATTTTAAAAAATATTAATATTTTTAAAAAAATATGTTTGTTTAAAACTTGAAACCATTAATTATTTTAAATTATACAAATTATTAAAAATGTATTCTGTACAAATACAATATAAAGGAATAAGATTTTTTAATTTTATAATGAATTTATTAAATATATTTCGGAAAACATGGGATATAAAATTCATGTCTCTGAGACAAAATATCGTTTCACTATTTGCTTACCTTCTTTTCTATTTTAATGGCTGTTGTTCATAAGGGTAACTGTCGTAAGTCCTGTCGTCAGCATCTTGATGTTGTCATCGTTCGTCATGTCTTTCCATGAAAGTAAAAGAATGAATTAGAATATGATCATAGTAAAAATAGTTAAAAATCAACAAAATTATATCTGATTATGACTACTTTATATTTCATAATTTATGTTAAAAACAAATTTTTTGATTTAAATGAAATTAATTTTGATTTAAATGAAGGAGAAGGATCGTATATTAAGAGTACGTACGGCAAATATTTTTATTTTTAGTAACTGATAATAAGTTGAATGTTTACCAATTATCTTTTTTATGCTCAATGCAAATTGTATTTTTGTATAAACTACTGATGATCTTGCTTCTAAAATAATTGTCATTGGAAAAGACTAAAATTTAGTCTGGAATTATAGGGGGAATATTTAGAGGACAGGTCTAAATCTAAAGTAAATAACTAGACTTGAACTTTTAATTGGTTATGCATCGTTTTTTTGAAGTTGGAAAAAATATGTGAATTACTTAATGTTTAATATTTATAATGACATTAATAAGTAAATATATAATAAGTAAAATATATATAATAGTAATAGTAAAATATATAATAATAATAAGTAAAATATTTTTCTTACATAATAAAGTAGTTCTTAAAGCGAAATATTTTTTTTTGATTCTAACTTGGAAAATGAATAAGATATGTATGAAGAAAAAACAGATATGGGAGCTAATTGGAATTAAAATAATAAATAAATAAAAGAAATAGATAAATTCAAAATAAATCTTTTGTTAGTCAGGACTCCCACTCAATTTTAGAAATTAAATTCTTTGATTTTTTGAGGAAAGTTTCAATCAATTTCTTGATTATATATTTCCTCTACGTAGTTATCATCATAAATATATATATTTTCATTAAACAATTAATTAAAATTTACTTTTTTGTCGAAAATATGTCAAGTATCCACTTTCTTAAAAACAAAATTTTAAAAGGAAGACCGAACAAGTATATTTTAGAATAAAGAACCACATAAAAATAGAGAGAAACTGAAAATAATAAATTAAGTTCAAGATAAATTAGAGGAGATACTAGATTTTGCAAAAAAAACTGGAAAAAATAATTAATAAATCAGCCAGTCATTAGATTTTATTTTTTAATAAGGACCAATTATCTAAAAGCTGATACAAAAAGCTTTATTTCGTGAAAAAAATTATTATATTGAAAATATAATTATACTTATAAATAAATTTGAAATAATATTCTAATTTTAATTTTGAAAAAGTGAACTCTCTTGTAGCTTACTTTCTACATGGAACAATAAAAACAGATGTATATCTTATTTATTTTGTACTTCATGGGATACTTATCAATACCGTATTGTTTACAACTGATTATTTCTAGGTTTATGGAAAGATTTTTCTATGTTTTGGCAGAAACATCATTACCTGACAATTCCCAGATTTTTTTTTTATTTTCCTAAAATCAAATTCTCTGATGATTTTGAACTTTCTTTTTTTTCATTAGTTGTAAAAGTATTTATTAATAAGTGAATGATGCTATTCTTAAAAAAAAATTGGGTTTTAAAAAAATATGAATAATGTATGAAAATATATTTTATGAAAATACTTTTATAGATTGGAATATGTATTGTTTATTTAGAAAAGGAGGGCAGAGAAGGAATTTCTTAATTTTATAATAAATTTAATCGTAAAATAAAATAAAAATTATTAATTAATATAAAAAATATAAGAATTATTATTAATTAATATAAAATAACTTAATACTTAAATATAAAAATTGGAAATATTTTACCTTTACATCAATTCATTGAATGCAAAAAAGAAAGAAAAAATATATATATATATAATATAAGTGAAAAACACTTGCGAAACGACAAAATAAAAATTAGAAATACGGTCGGTCTGTTTAGTTTAGTACAAAAAAGTTAATATGTTGAGGTTCAAAACAAATAAATTGTTTATAAGTATATACTTCTTTAAAAAATTCACATATTTCACATTTCTTTGAAAATTGACATTATTTTTAAAAAAATTTTACCCTTATTAAGAAAACGCATTATTTGAAAACATAATTCTGAAAATACTGCTAATAATTCTGAAAATAGCAGCTAACAGGAGAGCATAAAATTAAATATTCAACTAGAATATAATATTACAAAACATAATTAAATCTTTGCTAATAAAATAAAAATGAATTAAATTAATTATGAGAAACTATTTAATAAATAAGTGGAAAAAAATTAAAAAATACATGATCTGAAGAGCAAAAGTTGTTACTTACTTGTTGTTCTGTGGAGCAACGACTCTACTCTTGGGGAAAAATAAAAAAGACTCCTTTAGACAAGGAGCTACATTTATCTCCTTTTTTAAATATTTTTTTTGCCAAACGAGTCTTTTGGCACATGTAAATAATCAAAGACCACCTATGGTGCAGCTTTTTGTAACTTGAAAGGAATGTTTCTCAGAATTGGGGGGTAAGGAAGAAAATGTGCTTCCTCCCTTCTCTTCCCCAAATTCTTTTGCCTTCAAGGACTTCAAAAATACGTATCCGGTGATTTCAAATAGTAATATGTTTCAAATTAAAATCAATTTCGATTTTGAAATATTAAAGACAATTTCTGGTGCTCATAATAAACAATAAATATGCAATCACCAAAACCTTTTATTAACCATTAACGATAAGGAAACTCACTTAATGAAATAATTATTGAAGTCAAGTACTTTTTTTAGAAAATTTTTTATACATGTATACTTTGAAATAATGCTTACATAAATGTTTTTATTAGCGGTGCAGTAAATTAGAATCTCGTTTCTTTGTAATGAACAGTGAAGCTGCCGTTATTAATCACGTTTAAGTAAAAAGACCATTTAATAGTTTTCATCCACTTTTTATATAAAAAGTACAAAAAAAGACGTTTTTCTCTTTTTATGAAATTATTTTTTATATAAATAATTAAGCATTGGTTTTTAATTGAGAAAATTTATTCACATTAGCGAAATGACTGTGTATAATATAATATTAGCATTTCACATTATGAGTTCGTAAAAAATGTATATTTCCTTCTTAAAGTATTCATAAACTACTTTTCATGTTGAAAGAAAATTTTGTTTTTTATTTCTTTTTTTAATGAATGAAGACTGGGTTATTTACTTTTATCCATTTACATTACAAAATAATAATTATAATTTTGGTTGAAAGCTAATGATCACGAAAATATAAAAGCCCAAATATCAATTGCTGCAAATTCACAGTCTTGGATACAAGAATTAGAGATTACTCTATTTCCAACTAAATACTTTATGTCATTTAACTGCTTCATAAGAATAATGATGTCCTTTTAATTTTTTTACAGATGATAGTTAGATTACAAAAGTCTATTTAGCTATACAAGTTTATTTTTTCTATGGCGTTAAAATTCACGATTTTTAAATTATTTAACAGAAAAACTTGTTTAACGTTACTTTAACTTTAAAACTTTATTTTATTTACGTTTATGGCAACGACATCGATTTTTGAAATTCATTATTAGTTTGCACGCAGTTTTTAAATATGTATAGAAATTTTTTAAAGTAATAACAGTTTTTATTTTGCTATTATATTTGCATAACTATAAGTTGTAAGAAAATTTATTATTTTTTATTTTATCATTTGAAACTTTATTCAATGCATAATTAAAAACTACCTTTCCATTTTCGGTTTAAAAATCTTTTCAATTCTACAAAAATAAAAATTAGGAGACTTTGCCCTTTTCTTATTCCACTCACCAACCCCCGTAATTGCTTATCATTCATCATCGATTTTTTCTTTATTTTCTTAAACTGCAGTATTTTTCACAAAGCACAGAACATTTTATTTTCAAAATATATAAGTATTGTAGCTTTATCTAAGAACATTTTTTTAATAGTAATGAAATAGAGGATTTAATAGATTTGAAAAATAATTATCTGTACTTGAAAAAAATATTTTACTTAAGGAATACAGATTGTGTAACTCAATGAGAAAAAATAATGAGAAGCAGTTTTATACGTTAACGAAACTTATTAAAGCTTAAACAGGGAACGGTTTTTATCGTTATTTATTAAGCTTATAGTTTTTAAAAATGTAAAAATAAATATTAAGAGTGATATCAAGCAACACACAAATCTGCCTCCCTTTCGCTAATTTTGATTGACTACAATTTTAGCGCGAGCATGTAAATTAAAGATCTTCTGAGGAAAAAAATTAATTTTCTACAACAATTGATGAATAGTTAATATTTGAAACAAAAAACACGAAGAAAGACATTGCGAATGACAATTAAATTTGCAATAGCTTTCGAATAAATTGGAATTTCAAAACAAAATTCTTGTTAGGCTTACACATAAATCCACCCTTTCAGCAAATCAAATTTTAACTAAGTTACCTTTCAGCGGACTTCACAAAGAAAAAAGTTAATTACCGCACTCTATGATAATGATATTTCTCCTAAACAAAACCATAACTCTGATAATAAAACAAAAATATACTTTATTTAAACCATTCATTTGGTAATTTTTCTATTTAAATGGTGACAGTTTACCGGATATTCTAGCTTTAAAAATTACAGCTTTTTTAACCTCACATTTATTAAAAAATACAAAACTAAATACTAGTAGTTTTTTTTTGAATAAATAGTTTTTATACCATTTTTTAAACTATCGTGTTAAAATAACCAAATTTTACCCAATTTATCGAATTTCAACTCATATTATAAAGTCTCATTTTTTAATTTTAATCGAAAACATTACCAAATCTCTTCGACAAAAATTACTGAGCTTTTTGGTGTTCCCATAAGGCCAAAAATAAGGTAAGTTTTACAATATTTTGGTAGTTTTGATCAAATTTTCTTTTCTAGCAAACAAATCGACCTAACGTACTATTTTTATTTTATTTTAACAGTTTCAACTTAACTATCGAAATCTAAATTTTCTCTGTATTTTCTCTACAACTCATCATAACTTTAAACAATAAATCTTATCATTTTTGCGTAGTAAAACGAAATAAAACGTTAAAAAAAGAGAGAGAAAAACTGCATATAAAGCAATAGTAAAATTACAATTAATTTTCGAACATATTTGAATACCGGTGTTGAGTTCATAATCAAAACTAGCCTTTGCAGCGTGTTAAATTTCAACTTAGTATTTGCATTTCTGTGTTCTACAGAGCTGCCCGTGTGGTATTTTTTACACCAAATTTTGTAGTCAATAATTCTCAAACAAATAATCTGCCCTGTTACGGTTGGGTATAGAATAAAAAAATGAAAAGTTGCAAAACAATGATAAAAATTTTTAAAAAAATTAAAAAAATAAAATGGCCGGGTGAAACATATATAGTGGTACATTTACGAAGTTTGGCTAATTTCACAACCCAGAAGAAATATTAATTCTTAAAAAAAAAGTTCCAGAAGATAACAAATATATTCTACAAAAACATACCTTCCTCTCCATAGAAGATATCCAGTCCTGGATCAGAGATGAGTTTACAAAGAAAATCTCCAACAATCTGTGGTTACCTTCTAGGAAATCCAGATGAATAAGTCACTAATAAAAACAGTTATTTCAAACTAAAAACTCTTTATTTTGAGGATCCATATTTAACGGCAAAAATAGTGTCCAACACACAGTCTCTGGTGGAGAAGTGGGTGAAGGGTAATAAATTCAGGAACACGGAAATTTTGGATGAAACTGACTTAGACGAGATCAAATTCAGATTGCATGTTGACGATCATTCTCCTCCATCTTAGAGATCAATTTTATCCATTAATCAATAAGTGAGAACCGGAAGCCAAGGTGTTAGCAGCAATACCGACAGTTAAAGCACACTCCCGGATTTGGGATTCTTGATAAGAAAGCATCCATCGCAAACAGTTTTCTCAAAATTGAAGATAACGTTTATGTTTTTATGAATAAGATTTTTATGAATAAGATTTTTATGATCTGCTATCAAAAATTCGGAAATTTTATTGGAAGGCATATTGAAGCTACTATATTAGCAAAAAGGCAGTCAGTGGAATTTTTATATGGCCGAAGAAAAGGTTCATCTCATAAATGAGAAACTACACAAAAAAATGGCGAAGGAGACGCCATCCTCACCTCCTAACGAGGACAGGATATCAAAAAAATAAAACACGCAACAGCGCGACGTGGAGTATGATACTCTCGAATTTCGAATGCAATCGTCATCTTTCGCGCGCTCTTTTTATAAGAGACAAAAACTTAATGGTTGAAGTTGTAGTACATGTTGTGCAAGTTAAAGTTAAATTATCTAAAAATTACGAGTTGAGACGAAAAATTGATTATACGTTAACAGTTACGGTTGAGAAACACAACATACACGCGGAGATGAAAGATGCCGACAACCAGTGCGAATTCTCAGAAATGAAAAGGGTGGAATGTTCTAGAAAGAAAGGGGCTCTGCAAGGAGCTGGTAAGGAATTTTTAGGGGGAGAATGTCCAAATTGCGCTAACGCGTTAAGGGGTGAGAAGAAAAAAAGATGAAATAAAAAATGTATTATAAAATTATAAATTAAGTCGAAAGAAATTAGTATTTTGATTAAAAAAAGGATATTTAGAAAATTAGGCTGTGACCTAATGTCACATAATCGAATGATCATTTTTCTATTTCATTGCACTCCCGGTGCCTTTTTCTACAATCGTTCTAAAATTTATTTTATAATTGCCGGTGAACACCCCAAATGATGCTGTGTGACCTCGATCGTTATGTCCCTTCATTAACCGCAAAAAATAAAAGGCTAGAGTAGTACTAATTTTAGCAGTACCAACCTATAAGTGGAATGTATAAAGCATTAAAGTGAAGCTCTCTCCATTTTGAAGCCCTCAATCAATTAAAGTTGCCTTACTAATTAATCAAATAAGATCTTAATGGTAATTCTAAAATTATTATTTTTTAAAATTAGAGTTTATTAATGTACTTATTTTTTTTTAATTTGTTTTTGTAATTTTCCCCACTGATTGAAGCACTTTTGTTAGAACATTTTGTTTTTGAAATTGAATTTTGAGCTGTAAAAGATTTTAACTCTGTACTACTTACGTTAAAACTGTTTTATAAGTAAACTGTAAAATATAAGAATTTGAGTTTTTTTGTTGTTATACTTTTATTAGTTCATTTATTTATTTATTTTTTTAGAAAAAAAAGCAATTCAATGTAAAGATAATCACAAATGATTTAAAAAAGTAATCGCATTAAAATGTTAAATAATTAAAATGATCAGCAATATAAGTAAAAACTGAAATTGATGTTTAGTGGAGATCCATGCAAAAAGGAAACAAGGTGCTGAAAAAGCCTAAAGCTTCTCAAGAACTATCACCAATAGCGAGGGATGAAAAACGCATAACCGGACATCATAAATTTTTCTTTTTACCCTACAGAAAGGGGGTCCACAGCTGCACCTAATCAACAGCTCATCCCTATTCACAGCAAACTGCAACTTCTTATTCTGAAATAAACACATGTACTTCTTCTAGTAATCAATATTTAAATATCATGAAGGCATGAAGGTCACATTAGTATACTTACAAATTTTTTTTAATTCCTAAAATTGCATTGGGTAAAATTAATCATTAAAATCTTTGATTCTTACTTTGAAATTACATTAGAATAATAATACATAATGATTAATTCATATTGATACATAAAAAACTTAACAATTTTAGATGTCTAGTTCTTACCATATACAAAAGTGTTTCAACTACAAACTACTAATTTTAAAGCATCCATACCTAAAAATATTTATTTTATTATAATTTTATCGTTAACTAGTCTGAGCAACGAGGAGGTAGTGAGTAAAATTTGTATCTGTTTTTATATAAATAATTCGAAATAATATTTTCATTCATGTTTTTTAAATACTCTATGATTTACCAGTCTTGTCAATGAAAACACCGATAAAAATGCATCATTAAAGCTTGCCAACATTCTCATCAACAACATTATTATTTGTTCTACAGCTATTGTTTAAGAGTTAATCTGCATATGTTTCTTAGGACGTCACTAAATTATTTTCCTTCTTCAGTATTCATATTTATATAAGAAATGATACTAAGACTAAGGACAGTAATTATGTATAAATTAACCATACAGGAATATAAAAACACTTTAAGGTAATTTCATGAAAACATATTAAAATCACTCGCTGATGAAAAGAAAAAGAAAGAAATTCAGCCTGGGAATTCCTCTGACCAATTATAAAAATTTCCTTTCATATGAACTTGGAAATGAAAAGGCTGCAGTGTTCACCGAACTTGATACGTGCTGTTTCTTTATATCAAATAAATTTGTAATAAATTTTTCTCTATATCAGAAAATTGAAAGGGACACCGCTTGTTTTGGGAGTTTAACTTAACGTTTGCTGTTCATTTTGTATTTCTGCTCAACTACTGTAAGACTTAAAAACTGTAAATTACTAAGGTGTGTAGAAAACTATACAGGAATTACAATAGAATAAAAAAAATAGCATTCGATAGTTAATTTGAGAATTTGTAACTGCTAAACTTGATAAGCGAGAAAATATACCATAGCCAATCTACAGGCTGCAGGAATGCAACTCGCCATGTCTCGAGAACTTTTGAAACGAATTGAAAAATTTTTGCACTTAATAATAAAATTCATTAACCTAAAACAAATTATTACATAATTTTAAATAATATTAATTTAAATAGTAAAATACAAAATTTGAACAAAATCTGTCGAAAAGTTCTTGAGAAATTAAATGTTAAATATATAACTTTTTTAAAATTGAAAGATTCAGGTTTATTTAATTGATTTAGTACAGATTAAATTTTGTATTTTGTCATTTAAAATGACATTTGTTAAATTTTCAATTTAAAGTTCTTTCGATTATTCTCTTAATAAATAAAATAATATAAAATGAACTAGTAATAATATAAATTTACTCAAAAATAATTTAAATATAATTTAAATAAAGTTGTGTGTTTACAGAGCAGCACTTCATTAGGGGACACACTGTCTGTAAACACACAGGAGCCTTTCTGTTGTTAGTGGCAAAGCCAAAACTAACAGTGCCCCGAGGCCCCTAATGAAAATACAAGCATAAAGAAGGTCTTACCTGTGATTTTGAAAATCTTTTTACCAGTATTCCTCACAATTATTTAAAAAATATTTGTATTGAAATTTTTGAACATTATTTGATTAATGAAAGTATTGACAAGGAAGACTGGATTAATTTATGCAATGTCAACATTTTTGAAAATTACCTTTTTAACGGTATTAGTTTTTACAGGCAAATTAAGGGTATTTCTATGGGTAATAGTTATTCAAGTGCATTCGCTAATATTTTCCTTTACTTTTATGAACATAAATTTTTACAGAATAATTTTTTAAAAGGTTTCAGGTTCATTGATGATTTAATCATCTTCGATTGTTGCGATTTTGATTTGATTAATAATATTTATCCTGAAGAACTGAGTTTAATTAAAACCAATTCACAAGACTCTCGTGCTTATTTTTTAGATCTTGATATAAATATTTCTGATAACAATAATCTCATAGGGGTTTATGATAAAAGGAAGGATTTCAATTTTAATGTTATTAACCTTGCGCATTTTTATTCCAACCTTTATTATAAAATTTTCAAGAACATTGTATTTGGTCAAATATTGAGATTCAAATTCATTTGTAATAACCGTATAGATTTTTTGACCGCTATTGAGGTATTAAAAAACAGTTTAAAGAAAAATAAATTTCCTTTTAACTTTAATAATTTTGATGTTTTGATTAAAGAAATTTTAAAAAAATCCTATTAACTTGGCCGATATTTAAACCCGTCTAAGCAGGCCTAGACGGTGAATTATTTGGTTTTCATCTTGTTATTTACTGGGATTTTGTTTTCATTTACAAAAATTTCTTGGGATTATGTTTTCTTATTCTGTTGGGATTTTTTAGACAGATGGCAGCACTTGGATTCTATTGTTCTTTAATTTGTTGTTTTTTATCTAGGTGTCAGCACATTATTTTTTGAGCTGATTTGGAATATATAAAGAATTTCTTTTTCAATTTTACTAACTGTAACTGTTTTGAATACTTATATGTGCTTTGGGGCGGTTTTTTTGATGTCATCTAAGTGTTTTGTATATTTGTTTAAGTACAGTAATTTCCGGTAAATAGGCCGCGGCCTATACGTGTTTAAAAGTTGGGCTGTCACGATGCGCGGCCTGTACGCCGATGCGGCCTATATGTAGAATTTTTTTATCCCATCCCACAAGTGAGAATTTTTTGATCATGGTGGATTTATTCAAAATCAGATGTTTAGTAAAAATTTTCCAAAATAACGAACCTAATTCGTAATGTTTACTCTGGTAACGTTTTTCTTTCTTATTTTTTTAAATGAATTTGCCGAATTTCGGATCGCTTTCGGAAATTCCAATATGGCGCCCATATATTACGATAATTCAATTATACTGTTAATTTCCGAAAATTAATTAATTACAATAAATTTAGTTCAGTTTTGATCGTAGATTATGATGGGGTGAATTTAAAAATGTCCCATCTTAAGAAATTTCATTAATTAAAATTATCTATATTATAGAAATAACAATATATATTTTTAATAAGCTAACAACTAATGATTAAAAAACAAGCTAACAACTAAATACAATTTAAAAATAAAAACTAGCTTTCAAATAATAAAAAAAAAATAGCAATTAATATCTAATAAAAAACAAAAGAGATTGATTTACATCGAATAAAAAGAAGCCTCAAAAGGGATAGAATTCATTTTGTATCCCACTTGGTAGTTTCAATTTCAAAAGGGTGTGGCTAATTTATGGTCAAATTGGAGGGGGAAAAAATGGGGACAAATGAGTAGAGCATTTCCACAGCTGTCAAGATTGATTTATCAGTTTCTTCCAACTTGCATTTCTTTATTTTGTTCATTGGAAATGCAGATGTTTTTACTTTTCACTTTATTTTAAACTGCTTTTAGAAACAGATGTTTTCCTTTGACTCAGATTTGTTTTCATGTTTTTTTTTAAAGATAAAATAAAGTTACTTCATCAGAATAAAATTCAAATAAAAAGAGAATTATACTGATTTTTTTTTCTCTTGTTAATAAAAATTTCTTCTAAGAAAAAAAAAAGAAAAAGGGATCAGATTAAGTGCTGAATATCCAGCAGTGAAGAATCAGATTTCGATGGTTTTGAATAGATATATGCTCAAAAATATTTGAAAAGTATAAATAAATAAATGCTGATTTATTTTGTGATTAGTTTATTTTTTATCGCATACACATCCTTAACTTAGGATCATTCTCAATTCTTTTCTTTTTTTATGATAAGTATACATAAAAATGATGATGATAATGTAATGAGTATACATAAAAAAAAATATTTATCAATAACTTTTTTCTAAGTATAGAGTTTATGTTTTAAAGATTATTATTTTTTATGAGTATTTTCACACATGTGATATTTGATAAAAATCGATGATCGATCGAAAAAACGAAAGTGCGGCCTTTACGACGGTGCGGCCTATAAGATGAAAATTGAAATTTTTAACGATGTTTTTTGCGGGTGCGGCCAGTACGGCGGTGCGGCCTATTTACCGGAAATTACTGTAAAGGTGATTATTTATATGAATGTTATAATGGTAAATATTTATTTAATGTGGTAATTATTATTATTCTTTATGCTTGTATTTTCATTAGGGGCCTCGGGGCACTGTTAGTTTTGACTTTGCCACTAACAACAGAAAGGCTCCTGTGTGTTTACAGACAGTGTGTCCCCTGATGAAGTGCTGCTCTGTAAACACACAACTTTATTTAAATTATATTTAAATTATTTTTGAGTAAATTTATATTATTACTAGTTTATATGATTTGAATTTGGTTTTAGCTGCCTTGTGCGCTGTTCCAATTTGAATTTGAATTAATGTAGTTATGGTTATTTTTATTTTTCTACCTCCTGTTTAATTAATTTCACTTAAGAATTTGAATTTACGTTTGAATAATATAAAATGATTAATACTTCTTACAAATTATTTTTGACTAGGAACTATTTTTAGGAAAATGAATTTTATTATTGTGTGCTAAAATTTTTTAGTTCGTTTGAAAAATTCTCGAGATATGGTCATTTATTTCGAGAGTCAAGAATTCTAATCAATTGAAGAAAAGAAAAAGGTATGCTTTTTTTAGAAAAAGTACGTGTCTGTTTTTCTAATTTAAAGTATTTTGAGACTTAGTAAATAAAAGTTCAAACTTTCGATCATAAATTATTCAAAGTGTTTGCTTTTTTGCACATACACACAAACATAAGTTATTTTTTTAATATTAATTGAAAAGTTTTAAATTGATTATATTATTATAAAAAAATTATTTTTAATTAATTTGAATAAATATTTTTTTTTTTACAAAAAAAATTTGATTTTATATTTTGAATTAAAACGTGATTTAGTACTAGATATATTTTTTATTGTTAGAGGGGGGAGGGCACCAAAATATTTTCAGTGCTTAGGGCCTCAAGAGGTCTTAATCCGGCCCTGGATTCAGCCGATTTAAATATCGTACATTGCGATTCTTATTTACGAGATTTAAAAAACCAATATAGCGATTTGTATTTACGCGCTTTTAAAACCCTATGTAGCGATTCGTATTCACGCGATCTTAAATTCCAATGTCGTGATTCGCTATTGCGGTTGTAATATCAAACGTCGATTTTCGTAATTATACGTGCTTTAAAAATTATGCAGCGTGATTCGTATTTACGTGATATAAAAATTACGCATCATGATTTGTATTTTCACATTTTTTAAAATTCGATATAGAGTTTCATATTCAGGTGATTTAAAAGCCTCATATCGGGATTCATTTTCATAGAATTTTAAAATTAATCATCGGGATTTATAATCACATGGCTTTCAAGTTTAAAATTCACACTTTTCTCGTCAAATTTTTGTGAATATATATATATATATATTCTTTCATTCTTGGATTTCCTCTTTTTTACTTTCTGACTACTCTCATCCCTGTTCATAAAAGTTTAAAGCATGAAAAATCAACTTTCTTTATTAATTTTTTTAAGTAAAAAAAAAGAGTTTATAATTAATTAAAATAAAACTATTTATTTGTTCTATAACATTTTAATTTGTTAATGTAACATTTGCCGTAGTGGATAGCATGGATTAGCTAACCCCATAAATCATAATGTCCCTCCTTACACAACTCTATAGTTTCAATTAAAAAAAGAACGAATTTTTGATTTTAGAGCTCAATAAGTATTTTTCCACTTCATGGGAAAAAACTAAAAAAAAACTTTCTACTTGCAAATAATAAAAATGCTTAAAACTTAAAAAATCAAATAATTTTTTTTTTTGTGCATATTTTATCTTATAAAAATAACATTAAATTTTAAAAAAACAACATATTAAATATAAAATGGGTGTTGTTTAGAGTATTATTGAAAATATTAAGTAATCTGTAACTAAAAAAAAAGGACATAAAAAGGGCTTTAGTTAGCCGAATTTCTAATAGTTTCGATTCTGAAGAAAATAAAACCCTCATTCTTCCTTTGCTAAGAAGTTTTTTGTTGTTATTCATTTCTGGCTCGTAATGGTGTGAAAGCTAGAAAAATAATTTTCCTGCCATCTATCGGAAGGTTTTGAAAACAAGTCTAAAATAATGAACAGCGCCCTCTCTATATGGCATTTAAAAGATTTTATTTACGTTACTTTTTCTTTTTTTTTTCTTTCTTTCTTTTTTTTTTTTTTTTTTACTATTATTTAAAAAATAAATATGCTACATGAAAAAATATTTTTGCTGTGTAAATGAAAAATAAATATATTTAGCATTTTGAAAGTATAATTTTGATTTTCATTTATATTCTGTACTAAAATTTAAAATAAAAAATTCTGTACGGAAATTTCATTTAATCATTTTATCAGTAAATCATTTTATTGTAATATGACTAATATTTTGAAATTCGATTAATAAAAATTCCAAATATTTTGTTGTTATTAGAAAACGAATTTTTAAACAGAATTTCTTCATCAATTCAATATTACAATTTACAAATATTACCCCAAAATTTTTTGAAAAAAAAAAATATTGAGTTTATTTTACTGGACTTTTGTTCTAACTATTCAAAAAATTTAAACAGATTTTATAAATGTAAAATTTTTAAAACCCTTTGAAATATTTTGAATCCTGTTTTTGAAAAGTAAATGATTAAACTGAGATTTTACGTTAAAATAAACATTAAATATTGAATAATTAAATAGTTGAAAACAATTTATATGACTTAAAAATGTTCTATTTTAACATTTATTATGACACAATACTTCAATTGTAAGTAAAATTTGCAAATAATTAGAATAAAGTATGTTTCATAAGAAATCCTTACTTTGAACTAAACAAATGTTGCCATCTATTATTAAAATAATAAATTTTTAGGAATCATGTAACATTAAAAATAAATATATCTTTGATTTAATAAAAGAAAAGTCTTTATTTTAAAATACATGATTAATACTACAAATTAAACATTTTATAATAAGCAATTAAAATTAAATTTAAAAAAAACATTTTCCAATAAATACAAGAATTGTTCTAGTTATAAATTATTATCTTTTAATTTTTAAGGGAGTTAGTTTTAAGTTTTATCTAAAATATTTACTTCAAAACAAAGATTATGTAGGAATTTAAATTTTATACTTCGAGAAATGATTTTTTGAATAAAAAATTCTTATAAATATTTATTTTAAATCAATTTCTTAATCGAATTATTTTTTAAAATATTTAATAAGCAATTCCAGAATTCATATTTAAGTTATAGCAAATTAATAAAATTCTAATTTTTTAATATTCGATGTAAAAGTTCTGCAAAATTTTTTAAATCGTATTATGCTAAATATTTTATGGATTCTATTCTTTTCTTATCTTTTTTCAAATTTTCCAGTAATAACAAATTTTTTTACCATCTCAACACTTTCACATTATTAATCAATCAATCCATTGTTACCTTACAATTACTAATGGTATACAACGAAGGTCCTGTAACCAATCAATAGCAAAAGGCCAAATAACACTTTTATTTTTCGGGCCTGTGTAAGTGACGAATTATATTGCCGCCTCTTTATGATAAAGCATGGGAAAGAAACAAAATCGAACAAATTTGCTTAAGGTCCTGTAACCAATCAATAGCAAAAGGCCAAATAACACTTTTATTTTTCGGGCCTGTGTAAGTGACGAATTATATTGCCGCCTCTTTATGATAAAGCATGGAAAAAAAACAAAATCGAACAAATTTGCTTAATATTTTATTCTTCGATTATCTTTTTTAATTTTTTCCCATCTTTTCGAGTTAATAACCAATTTTTTTTCCCAACTCTACACTTATTCATTATTATTAAAACAATTTATTGTAACCTAACAATTAATTTATGGTATACAATGAAGGTCCTGTAACCAATTAAGTGCAAACAGCCATAAAGCAGTTTTATGTTCCGGGCCTATATAAGGGACGAGTTATACCGCCGCTTCCGATAATGCCTCAAAACAAGCGATAACGGATCCCATTGTGTTTGCCTTTTGCCGCTAACGTTCCGAAAATGCCTGCAAACGGCCTTACATTTGCCGTGAGGTGTGTGCTTACTGGGAGGTTGCTTAAATTCTAGTGATGCTACTGAAGCAGAAAAAAGAGACTTTTGGGCAGAATGCTTTTTATTTGTGAAGAGTACTACAAAAAAAATCTTTGAACGCACGTCCAAGAATTTTGCTATGTTAAAAGCTGCATCTTGTTTAAACGCACATCTATTGAAAAGCAATCCAGTATTATGAGAAAAGCGAATGGTCGGTTTGCTTCAACTTCTTTTTTTCAATGCACAAATTTCCCCAGCCTGTTCAGAACGTGCAAAAATCCAATTTGAAACTTTCCTGGAAAAACTGAAAAGTAATTACAAAGAACAACTTAATTCATTTAATGAAGATATGCGCTTAGATGATTTTTATTCAAATATTTTAAAAAAGTCCAGTGAATTTTCTGAACTTTTTGAAGTAGTGAGAATAATTCTTATATTGTCGCATGACAATGCTGACGTAGAGAGTGGATTCAGTATCAACAAGGATATGCTTGTTGAAAATCTGAAGGACGAGTCCTTAGTTGGACTGAGGACTGTTTATGATGCCATAAACTTTTATGAGGGGGTCCTAAATGCTCCACTCTCAAAAGATTTGCTTTGTTGTGCAAAATTAGCGAGTGAGATATCAACAAGCTTTGGAAAAGAGAAACATCGAGGTAAAGGGGAAGGAGAAAGAGTCCAACAAGCGGAAAGCTGTAACACAAATCAAACTGTTGCAGAGGAAACTGATATCTGAAAAATCTGTGGAAGTAGCAGAAATTGATGCTCAAATACATAAATTGACCAAAGAAAAAGGATTCTTAATTTTAATTTAAAATAGTTTTTGTTAAGTTAATCAATAAATTGTTTCAAGATAGCAAGAAGGTTATTTTTTTTTTCCACCTGAGTTCTTCATTTTGTGTGAATTTTATTTAGAGTATTAGGTGATTGGAAGTGAGCATGATTGGTTAATATAATTCCTGTCTTGATGAATTTTGGGTAAGAATTTTTTTTTTCTGTATTATTTTAAGTAATGTTGAATTATTGCTCACTTCAAGTGATAAAACTAGTGAAGTAATTTTTTTCTAATTTAAGTGTTGTTCACATGTTTCTTATAATACTGCATATGCATGCAAGGAAAACACAGGTAAATTTTTTTCCAGATTTGAGTGGCAACCCTGTAACAGCAATCGCGCAATGATCGCCAAGTAACAGTAGGTCTACTAAAAAAATTTACAAGAATCGTTAAATACCGACAGACAAAAAAAAGAAGAAAAAGTCACGAAATAATGCACAATGAAAAGATCGCTAAGTAGTAAAGTGCACAGCGATCACAAAATAACGTAAGACCAGCTGAAAATAATCTTCAAGAAAAGTAAACTTCCAAAGACAAAAATGGCGCATAAAGAAACTATGCATAGCGTTCTATTTCAACGCCGATCCTCGCACGAAACCGGGAGCTTTCCGTTATTCAACATCATGAAACTAACATTGTCTTCGTAGCTAGACGCCATCAACAGCTCTACAGTTAGGCGAAATCAAAATAGTCTTCGTCACCGCGGTGACAGCGTTAGCGTAGGCTAGTATTCTCACATATTAAATCATTATATCGTTAAACCGCGAGCGTTGTCTTACATGACTGCTTAAATCAGATTTCTGATGTATCGCCTAAAACGAAAATTACTCTCAGCAGCTTAAATCAGATTTATGATGCATCGCCTAAAGCGAAAGTCATTATATCGGCCTGCCAATATATGCATTAAATCGATATTTCACGATGCATCGATTTATAGCCCAGTCCTAGTAAAATATATGTAACTTTTTTTTTGGCTTGTCAACCAACTATTTTTCTTTCAATACATACAATACTTGAAAATATGCAGTTTAGCCTAAAATAATTTATAATTGATCTTTTATTTTCTTAGATATGCAATATTCTTTTCTCACATTAAAAATGCTTGTTTCTTTATTAGATTGGCTGCAATGCAGTGAGCTGGGGTCCTATAAATGCTCAAATAGCTTATGCCACTACTTCTGATTGTTTAGAATCTACAACTTATCCATCAACTGCTGATTCTGTTAAAAGATTTGTGACTGGTGGCTGTGACAACCTTGTCAAGATTTGGAAATACTGGCAAGTAATTATCTTTCTTTTTTTTTAATTTAAAAAAATTGTTAATATGAATCAGTTGCTGTTTGATTTAGTTATTTTCGTTAAAAATTAATGAGTAGTAAAAATTTTTAATTTTATATCATAATATAATAAGCTTTTTATGCTATCCTGATCATAAATATATATTTAACTTCATCGATGTTTGATGTTACTTTAAGGGCTGAGTAGTTAGAACAAGGTGATCAACTTGCTCAGCACTCTATTCATGATCTGTATTCAACTTACTACTCAATTTTTGCAACTCAATTTGGTTTTTTGAAATTTTTAATCAATGCAAAAATGTTGTTTTTAAGAAAGATTCCGATGAGTTTTAGCCATAGACAATGGTTTTAGAAGAAAAGCCTCTTTAAAAATACAAAATTTCTTGGAATTTTATGGTATTTTTAGAGTATTTTTCACGTTTTTTTCACACTATAAGGTATTTTTTTACATTTTTCTTTTTATATTTGATTACATTTATAATGGATTATTTCTTAAATTTTTACTTCTTATATTTTACAACATATATACATTAATAAATGCAAGCATCAATACTTTTTCCTTTCAACTTATTAGTCTTTTGTTATTTTAGCATTTAACATTTATTTCAAATTTTTCTGATTATTCATGTTTAATTTTCTCATAATATACATATTTTAGTACAGTTATATGTTGCATCAAATCTTAAAAATTAATGTTTCTGATTTAACTTGTTTAAAACATTTTTAAAATGACATTTCTAAGATTTTTTTTCTTTTCATTATCAAAACCATGGCTCTAGTTATGCTTAATTCAAGGTAATATTTTTTGTATTTAATTCATTTTGATTTACTTTATCAGCAAACAGGATCAGTGGTCTGAAGAGGAGAAACTAGAAGCTCACTCTAATTGGGTTAGGGATGTAGTATGGGCACCATCTGTTAATTTAGGCCAAAGTGTAATAGCAAGCTGTTCTCAGGTAAACATTAACTGTAGCTATTTATTAAAATTTTAATAATTAGCTATAGTCTATAACTATAGCTAATTATTGAAATTTTAAATCTGATAGCAATTTGTTTTACTGCCTAGTATCTGCACCAAAAATGTATACACTAAAAGACACCAAGTGATTTAAAAATTACTAAGTACAGGGTTCCTACACGCTCAGGAAAACCTGCAAAAGTCAGGCTATTCTAAAATTAAGCTAAAAAGTCAGGATTTTTCTTACATATTCATAAAGTTAGGAAAATAAAAAAAACTATAGTTCATTCAAAGACTGACAGACAAAAATAAAGTTTCAAGGAAAAATTCTGTAATTCAAAATATGTAATTTCCTCATAATAACATTCCTCTTTCCCTGGTAGAACCTGTCCTGTTAGCAATTTTCCTCCTGTTTATCCAATGATAAGGAATTTTTGATAGGGTTGCTAGGTTTATTGCTCTTTGTGTGAATAACTGGTTTACAAACAATAGTAGCTGAAACAACAGCAGAAAAATCAAAAAAGGAATTTTTACTGTTTTGTGATGCTGCCAAAAAAAAAACGAAGAACAAAAGAGTTTCTTAGAGTTTAATCCACAGCAAAAGAGATTAGATAATTTTTTTCGAAATATTTGCACGGAGAAAAAAAATTTGAAAATTTGTGGGAGGTTATAAAAATTGTTCTTAGCCTCTCTCATGGTAACGCAACAGTGGAAGGGGGTTTTCAATCAATAAAAGCTTATTGGTTGAAAACCTCAATGAAGACTCTATTATTTCACAAAGGCGTGTGTATGATTATGTTTCATTTATAAATGGAATAAAAAACATAGACATTAATGAAAAAATGCTAGATGCTGTAAAAGGATCTAGAACAAGATGGAGACATGCATTAGAAGCAAAAAAAAAAAAAAAAAAACGAAAGAATAAAAAAGCTGAAATTTCTAGAAAACGAGTAAAAGAAAAGATAGATGATTTGAAATTAAGAAAATCTAAATTGTTGAAAACTACTGCAACAGAACTGGATGTTCTTGATTCAGAAATTGTCAAACAACAAAATATGTTGAGAAATATTATATAACATAGGAGCCCCTGAGTTTCTCCGGAAGCTTGCAGTATTACAGAAATAAATTTAAAAATACTGAAAAAAAAAGATATTTTTGATTTTATTTTTCTCACAAGTTGCATAATTTTTCTATTTGAATTTTTATTTGTATATGATTAACTTTTCTTGACTTTTTTCCCCTTTATATTTCAATATTGTCTTTTAAATGAAAAGTCAGTTTTAAGTGAAATCGTGATTTTTAAAAATTCATATTTTAATGTAACAAATGTTCTAGTTATGTTTTAAGAGTAAATATTATTTGAGTATACTGATACATATCTCACAGATTTGATTAACCCTTTATATCCTGACGACACTTGTGCATTTGGTTCCGCTTAACATTAAATAAAATAATATTTCCATAGTCCAAAAGATTTTCTTGATCTTTTTATTTAAATAGTTTTCGTATCTAACTACAAAAACACGCACGCTAAAAGTTTAATCTAATCCAGATAATTAAAAATATGTTTCACAAGTTTTCTGAGAATATAATTTGGGATATAAAGTGCTATTACGCAATTCCACTTTAATATATAAGTGTTTATCCTATTCAATCTATGATACTTATGACTAAGTAGCATATTATTACTAATTGAAACTGCAATATTAAAAGTTTTGTTGGAGTGGGAAACGGCGGGTCAGGAATTTTATTGTAAAAGGTCAGGAAAAACCTGCAAAAGTCAGGATATTGTTTTCTCAAAATAGTGTAGGAACCCTGAAGTATCAAATTAAATAATGCAGTAAGTTACAGATTTTGGGCATAATCGACCTGTGTATTGCATATTTTAAACTCAGCTGACCAGTAGGTTACACAATTTTGAAATATGTCAGTCTGTTGATTATGCAATTATAAATATTGAAATCATAATAAATATAGAAATAATTAAATATTAGAGTAAAATAAGTAGAAATGTTTACTTTTTTATTAAATTAGGCTTATTATTTATTTAAATATTTTGTAGTTAATAATTAGTAAAGATTGAAAAGTATTTCATGGCTTATTTTAAACATTTTGCTATTAATTAAAGCAAAAGATTGAAATATTTTTTATTTACTCTGTATATTAGCCTCAGTGTAATAAAATTTTGTTACAATTTTATTTAAGCTAAATTTAGAGATTCAAAACGGTCAATATAAAAATATTTGCATTTGATCAGAAAAAACTTCAATTCCTAAGATTTCTTTTTTCTTTTAATATATTAGACTACAGCAAAATACCCTACTGGATTTGTAGCTAGCCAAAGGAATAATTTTTTTTAGGTGTAATTGTAAAGATTGAAGAGATAATTTTTTTAAATCTTAATCGAAAGCTTTTGCAATTAATCTGTTATGCTCTCATTATGATAACTGCTCATGTATATTTTAAGGTTTATTGATATTTAAATGCAGTTAGAAGGGGTTTTCTCCTTTTTTAAGATTAATTAATGTGTGTACCTTTTCCTGGTAGATTTTATGACTAATTTATTATTCTATTAACAACAATGATTTGAATGATAAATGCCTGAACTGTTCAAAAACATCTTATTTTTGACTGTCTCAAAATAATGCTAAACTTTTTTGCAAAATCTGCCTGACATCACAAGACAATTTAAACGTAAGTGTAGTATTCTATTCATGTACAGTGCTCAACAGAAAAAAGTTAACACACCTGGAATAACATTTGGCCCAAGGATCATATTTTTACATACTGGGACTCAATAGTTTAAAGGCCGAACCTTAAATATGCTAATTATTTAGTGCAGATATTGTTTTGATTTATGAAATCAGACCCCTAACACATACTTTCTCTGAATAAACATACTTTTTTTACAGATTTGAATTACTCTAAAAAAAATGGAGGTTGCTGTTATCTGGAAAATATAGTCCCAATTGTTTGGTTAGGAATTATTAATTTTAGTGTGCGAGTATTCCACCGTATCTGCAGAAATAAAGCTAATTAAAAAGTTTTTACACACAATTAATAATTTAAGATTTTTTAATTTAATAATTGAAAAATTTTGAACTGTAAGGTATAAAAACTTTTTCACCAATTTAATCTATGTACCGTCAGATGGGGTGACTTTGTGCAGGAATTTTCAGTTTTCCAACTTGGACCTAATAAAAAAAATAGTTAAAAGATGCTGAATTGTACAGCATCTAATCTAAAATTTGTTGTTAGCCATCTGGGAAGTAATTGCACCTAGTTAAGAGCTGGTTTGAAATGTTTATTATTTGTAAACAATCAATTAGTCGAATGCGCAGTCACCCCGGGATTGGGTGACTTTGTGCAATGCAATAAAATAATGACTTAGCTCAGTTATTTTCATTCACTTTGACTTAAAATCGTTTAATAAACAATGTTTAACATTGTTAACGTACAATACAAGTATATTACAAATATGTACTAAGCATTAACAAATCGACTCAGGCCCGTCCTCAACGGGGGGTGGGGGTGAGAGGGGTGTCTCACCCCCCCCCCCCCCGAGATATCGTCCAGTCGGCAAATTCAGGTTGAGTCGGCTTTTTTCTTTCTTTTTTTATTTACAAGTCAAAATCCCGACTTTGCCGAAATTCTTTCATTGTCGGATTTTTCATTGGTGATGAGATTTAAACGGATTTCAATGTTATCTGAGTTACGTCCATTACGGGATCTCAGACCCGACTCGGCAAATATTGTTGTGAATTGTGTTTTTAAATTTAGTTTTTCCCCCCCCCCAAGAGTAACCATTTATGATAATTCAAAGCAAGATGGCCGATAATACAAGCCAAAATCCCGACTTTGCCGAAATTCTTTTATTATCAGAAATTTCATTGGTGATGAGATTTACGGATTTCAATATTATCCGAGTTTCGTTTATTTCGGGATCTCAGACCCGACTCGGCAAATGTTGTTGTGAATTGTGTTTTTAAATTTAGTTTTTTTTTCTCCTCCAAGGGTAACCATTTATGATAATTCAAAGCAAGATGACCGATATTACAAGCCAAAATCTCGAAAACCAGTTCTCTTTTATTATTGTTTCAACGACGTATTCTTAAATTTAAAAAAATTTCAGTGACCTTAATTCTTAGTTAGCTAATAATGTATCATAAAATTCAGATATTAATTATCTGAATTATATTAACTCTTTATTAGAGGTTTAAGTAATTTTTTTAAAGGAAGTGATGAACTTACATGAGTCTTTTTTAAAGAATTAATAAATTTTAAATGAAATAATCGTGTCGGTGATGCAACCTATTTTTTTTCTTCTTTTACCTTCAAAATATTGGGGGGAAATTGCAAATAAGAGTACCTTTATTATTCAAAATATCTTATTTAAATTGTTAAATTCTGTTTAAACAACACAAATTATGAAATAATTTATATTTTTCTACTATGAAGAATTTTACTAACTCCAAAGGACTTTAAACATTTAAAAAAAAAGCATTTAATTTGTTAACTACCCTTCAGCTCATAACTTTTAAAATTCTATGATGATTGGATTATTATTTGAGTTAAAAATTTTTTAACCTAAAACAAACTGTTGAGGGACCATTTCATATCTTTAGAACAATTTAATCATCACAACAAAATTTGATATTCTCTATGGAAAATAGTTAACATATATGTGATCCTCAATTCACCTTTATAAAAATTTCTGTTTTGAAAATGCAATATTATATTTTGCTTTTAATATTCTTTTTCAAGAATCCTAAGAATTTTGAAACATTAAATTGAGTTATACTCAATCGAATCGACACTTCAATCATTTCACACAATTTGTGGATGGTTGCCGAGCTCAGAGTATTAAATGGTGTAATTTTGGATTCATTATTTCAATAAAAATACGGTGAAAACAGAGGAATTCTTCGATTCACGGAAAAGTGGCAATTCTGTTTGATCAAGCCGTTACCGGCACTATGAAAAGGAGCAAAAAAAGGATGGTGCTGCGACTCCAATCTTGTGAAGCAGCAGATAAAACCCTGGATATTTCTGTCAACTTGAAAAATCGAGGGTGTTTTAAAAGTGTTTAGCTAGAAATGCCCTAAGCTATATTTTCTCTTACTCTTTCTAAGAATAAAGACAATATCTTTGTCCACGTCGTTAAGAAGGGGAAGGACGGGGTTCAATGCACATGCAGCTGTGGTACCAATTACTTCACTGACCTGTCTTTAACTGTTTAGTACTGGTACTTAGCTACTCAAAGCGTATTTTATAAATCCATATTATTATTGAATGAAATAGAAAATCCGCTCACAAGCCAACGATCATCCAATCTACCGCAGCTTCTCAAGTTTAGAATGTAAGTGTAATTTTTTTTATTATTTGCAGTCTTATTGTTTAAATATTAAGTTTAACTAAATTGCGTTAAATGTGTTATTATTTTCCAATTAAATTATTTCCTCAATTATTGCTTAAAAATTTGGGTATAAGACTTTCTCAAAAAATAAATTTTCTTTAGAAATATATATATATGGGTAAAAATTGATTTTCATGAAGCAGATAAAATTATTTTTTAATCTCTTTTGTGCAGTAAAATGATTAAAAGAAAGAAAAAAGAGCAATTAAAAATGCTATGTTATTTATATTCATTAGTAGGAGCTAGGGATAGAAGATCACATTTGAATTCCGAAAATAGGAATTCTTTTTCCGTTTTTTACTTTTTACTAAGCTTTTTATTTTGAGTTTTAAATAGTACTTTTTTTTAAATATTTTTTCAGTTGAAATTATTTTTTATAGATCTTATTTAATTGAAATATCAAATTCTATATTTGTTCGTACGCTTTGTTTTTATAAGTCCAAACTGCAATCCTTTATGAACAAAAATGTGCTAATGCTTATTTTATTGAAAATGTAAGGTGATTAAAAATAGAAAAGTTTCAATTTTTTTTGATAAATAATTCTTTTTAGCTATTTTGTTGTATTTCTTATGTATTTAATGTTTTTATATTATCTTTTTGACTAAAGTTAAAATTTTTTCATTTATTTAAGTTAATTATTAGTAAAAAAAAACTTACTAATTTTGTAATTATGTAAAAATTCAATTCACAGTTTTGTATTAAAAATGCAGAATAATCATTTTAGCAAAAATGCTTTCATAAGTTTTTATTGTTAAATCTATTAGCGTTAACTGCACCAATGACAGTTGCGACAAATGAAGGAATTTTCAGCAAGATGAAATTGATTAAAAACTATCTTCGAACAACAGTGATCACTGTTGCTTTGCTGCGAACACTGCTTTTACTCAAAGCAGAAAAATATATTGTTTACAATATTAAGCTTGATAAGTTGGCAGAATATTTTTCACTTTTAGAACACCGTCGAAGTAAATTTATGTAGCTAATATAATATAACGTAATTTTACTAATATCTTAATTTTTTATCATTTTTATGTGAATTTCTTCATTTATAATTTAAATGGCAAATATTTTCAATGTTTCTCTACATTATTTTTCTTATTTTTTTAAAAATGAAAGGACAATTCACTTTTGAATGAATTTTGTTTTGAATCAATATCTTATAGAAGACTGTATTTGTTGATTATGACTTACTTTCTTATCTTCAAACAGTTGCTCTAATTAGCTTATGGTAACAACGTTTAGATGAAATGAATTAATTACTGAGTGATTTTTCAAAAAATATTTAAATATAGAGTAAAAAGTATCTTAAAGTTGCATTGAAAAACATTTAAATTTACAAATTTATTTTTTAATATTATTTCCACAAACAATTACTGATTACTATTACTGAAAACTTATTTTAATTGAATAAGTTTCAGTTTATTTAAAAATAGTTCTTTTCTTTAATATTTTGTAACCATTTTAATAATTAAAATTAATAGAAATGTAAAAACTATATTTTCTTTGTATTATTTTGAATAATTACTGGTACTATTTAGTTATCAATAATACCACATTTTTCACCTATGGCGGTTGCATTTTTAAGTGCTGTAAAAATTATTTCGATGAATAGCATTATGTTTATAACTAGTCGAAATGATTTCAAAATAAACTTTGAAAGCTCAAGTTTTGTTTGATTATCAAGCTTTAACCATATGCAAATTGTGTAAATATATATATATATGACAGTCGGCAAAATAAACTTCAACGCCGCCCTCTCGAATCGGTTAGCGACGGGCCTGAATCTACTTAAGATTAACATAAAAACTTTAATTTTTAGATTCTTTCTTATTAATTAAATCTTAGGTAACTTTTTTTATGATTTTCTGGTACAATCAAACATTTGATATGTATTGACATGAATGAACAGTTAAATTAATTCCCTCATTTAACGCCCCCAAATTGCCTCCAACTCTGCAACTCAGAATGTTCCTCTCTTATTAACAGGAACGGGTGCTGTTATCAATCTAACAATATCCTCAATTTTGTAGGCTTCTGGTTTTTCGCTTTTAGGCCACTTCCAAATGAAAAATAATATTCACCATGAGATTTCCAATGCTTCGCACGAATTTTGTTTGAAATTGTGTTTCGGTGAATTCCGAACTTTTTTGACACTTTTGAAACAGATAAACCATTTTTTACTTCTGCCAAGCATTTTTCTAACGCTTCTTTGGTGTAATCACAATAATTTCCTGCTCCAGGCATTCTTTTATAAGTCCTTGACATGTTTTTCTCTGATAAAAAATATTGCACAAAGTCACCCCAGGGTGCATTTTTTTATTAATTATTAAATAACTAACATTATAATAAATAAAAACAAAAAATTATGCATGATTTGTTATTTCAATTGATAAGACTTTTAAAGTATTACCTACCTTCCTGGCCAGGATGACTAGAACTTCGTCAACCGAGCAGACTTTCCAGCCTCCGATTTTGCGAAGTTAAAAAATTTAAACTGTTAGTAATTTGAGCTCACAATTTTCCAAGAACGATTATGTATACACAGCCTGTTCTTGATAAATCATTAGTTCGTTATGTTGACAACTCAAATCAGTTGATACCGAGCTGGAAAAAAAAATACCCCTAGATGGCACGACGCAAAATTCGACGGTTTGCACAAAGTCACCCCATCTGACGGTAATTTGGAATTGCAAAATCCAAAATAAGAAAAGAATCTTTTATTTAAGAATTATTATATTATGAAGAATTATGGTAAAAAAATGTCTGATTATAAGGTTTAAAAATTTTTATACCAATTTAATCTATGCAATTTTAAATAACGAAATTGGAAAAGAATTAGTTAAATAATATTTGTAATAAATTGCAATGTTAAAATAAAATTAAAATATGCAAACTTTTTAATAGTCTCTTGTCTAAACTATTAGGACCATATTTTACAAATTGCATCTATGAAAACTTTACTTCAAGGGTCCCTTCGAAAAAAGTTCTCAGATTATTAAGATAGAATCTTAGTTTGTAAAAATCCCATCAATATATAAAAAGTGATTCAGTGTGTTCATGTTTTTTTGTTTGTTTGTTTTTTTAATTTTGCACACTATTCATCTCATTTTACTTGAAAACTGTCCATCTTTCAGCCTCAATTTAATGTATTCATGCATCGAAATGCTTCCAGTAGTTAAGGGCTTTACCTTCAGTAAAAGATGCGCAGTCAAAATTTCAGAGTTATGCTGTTATATAAAGCATTTTATTTTCCAGCTAAGATACATGCTTCTAAACATGAGCAGGGCCTGTGCTAAGCATTGCCACCTCGCCAAATGCTTTAAATTCATTAATTGGCAAACAAAATTGTGTTTGGTTGAATAATTTTTTCCACTAGAAAGAAAAATATACATTAAACTCGGACCTCAAAATTACGTCAAAATGAATTTTTCTAAACAAATCAGTAGTTTTTATTCGATTACAGTCATTTTCGGTAGATTCGCCACATAACCAATTTGAATTGGGTCTAAATAATATAAGCCTGAAACAAACTACCATAAAACAGTTTTTTATGGGAACAAAATTCATCATAAAAAATTTTTAAGATTTGCATTTGGCTAAGACTTTCAAAAATTGACGAATACTTTTGATATTTGGCTAATTTACTAGACTAATTAATCGAAATCCGTAGCGCAGGTCCTGCATATAGGATACAATTCAGAGACCTGTTTACTATAGAAATAAGAATTTAAATTTGAAGACAGCCTTTTATATCTAATACTTGTAAGTGAATATTTTAACCAAAGTTAATCAACTTAACAGTTTATTTAACTATTTTTTATTGCTAAAAATATTTGAATAATAAATGTTTTTACAAGTATGGTAAAAGTTACTAACTAGGTATTGTATTCATTAAGGTGCAATTATATTTAATAAAATTAATTTTTTTTTACTGATAAACTTGAAAAAAAGGAACTTTGATGACATATCACCATACCTAGGAGTCTATAAAAGTTCAAAATGTCCTGAAACTAAGCCTTATCTTTAGAAGCATGCATACTATTTAGTTAAAAAGTGGCATATCTGAGTTTTGTTATGAAATTACAGAATGGTAGTTGTTTTGAATATTATCAACAACAAAAAAATAATAAATAGTATTCTTGCCTTTAAAACTTTCTAATTTGAACAAACCAAAAAAAAAACTTTTTTCGTAGCTCATCCCTGGTACGAAATCAATCCACAATTGCTGCAATTTACACTAAGTCATTTGCTAGTGCTGCATCTCTAATCAGCACTAAACATTTCTCATGGGTGCTTTATTATCACTAATTAATTCTTATTTTGGTTGGGTATTTCCTTTGCTTTTTAAGCAGAATAATCAGCAGTAGTACCTTTCTAATAATACTTGTTGAAATAACTTAAATGAATTTTCTCTTTTCATTTTTCAATAAAATGTAAAATTATTTAGATATAAAATTTAATGCAATACACAAGTTCTTTTACCTTGATAGTTACAAAGTAAAGAAAATACTCAAAAACAATTTAGTTATTTGCATTCATTCTAAACCACTTTATAGAATATTTAAAAAAATATATATCAATATGTAGAAATGCTGATATTTTATAACTAACATAACATATTTCTGTGTTTTGTTTTAGGACAAAAGAGTAATAATATGGACAAAAACCAACGAGACACCATGGATTCCAAAAACCTTGCATACTTTTGATGATGTAATATGGCATGTTAGTTTTTCTGTTACTGGCAGCATTTTGGCTGTTTCAGGAGGAGACAATAAAGTAATTATATTCTTAATGCTATGCTAGAATATGTTTTCTCCATTTATCAACATATCATCATTTATTTTCAGCATTTTTGGGATATTAAATTTTCTATCAGCTGCGATAATTGTTGTAATAAGGACATTACATAATATCAAATTATGAGAAAAACATGCCCATTCATTGTCATAATGTTGGCTATATGACTATACTCTATTATGAATCACTTACTTTTAAATATTATTATCCTGAATTAACTCAGGTATGCATATATTGCAAATATTTATTATCCTGAGAAAACTCGGCGTAGTAGAATTAGTCAGTACGTATTGTTTTATCACATTTTTTCTCGGCTGGAAGCAACAAAAAAAAATCTGCTGTGGTTGGAAGTTCGTCAAGTTTTTTTTTGAGTTTTGCTGTTGGATTGTGGGAGTGCGCACATGTTTTGCGCAATTGTATATACGATAGTTCTTGGAATTAACATTTAAAAAAAAAAGAGTTAAAAAAATGGCATATCACTTCACAGGCATTTGGAAAGTATCACTTTGTGTTGTCCCTTGTTTTAAAAACTATCATACAGTGATGAATATTTAACTTTTTTCATTTACCAGAGATAACTCAGGATAGTAAACTTATAGTAAATTAAATGTTTTTTTTTTACACATAAAAAAATTTTAATTTTAATTTAAAACTAGTGTATTACGTTTTGTTTTAGTTTTCCTTGTATTTATTGATAAAATAAAAAAATATGTTAATTTTTAGCATTTTTTTTTTTCAAAAAAAGTTTGTAAGGGAAGTGCTAAAATGGAATTTTCTTCTTACAAAGAAATTCTTATGCAAAGTGGGACATAAACAAAGAATTTAGTTGATGAACATATTGTAAGATATTTTGGAAACAATTAAATTTTCTCATTCAAGAGCATATCCTGACTTACTATAAATATAAAAGTTTTCAATGTAAGAAGAAAAAAAAGTTTTGTCAACTTTAGATTTTCTATATATTTTAAAGTTGATTTTCTTAAATTTAGTAAAATATCACTCAAAATGTCTTTCCACTAAGCTCTTAATTGTAAAGAAGAAAAATTATTTACATTTAAGCCTTATAGAAAAAAAACTTACCTGTCTAGTTTAAGAGAATAATGCTTGTTTATGTTATTTGTGATCAAATTATGGCATTGTGTTTTATTCATTATAATTTTGTTTTTCAATAAAAATCCAACTCTAAACTAATTTTATAATTTGCTCAAAAAAGTAATAAATTTCGATAATAGGTGTCATTTGTTTGGTTTGATTTTATTTTTAATCTGAATGTCTGATATGATACTTAAATGTTTTGAGAAAGCTAAAAAAAAAGATATTATTATAATGTTAGAATATTAATATAACAGAGACTATTTTTAAAAAATAAAACTTTAACATAGATGCAAATAAGACAATTTGTTAAAATTTTTGACATGCTATTTTAAAATGTGCTAATGATTAGAAGAAATAAAATTATTTTGAGAGTGCTGCTGTAAGAAGGAATAAGTGGAGTGAGGGAAAAAAAACAACCAAATATGTAAAATAAACAACATTGAAATCAAATTCAATTTACAGAGGTTCGGATGTCCAGTGCACCAAAAAAAAATGGACCACCCTAAATGACTTCTAATCTAATGATCGAACCATCAAATTTTAGGACTCGATCCTAATGGTTCGAGGGTGATGTCCTCGAATATGCTAATTAATTAGTGCTGACGATATTTTAAGTTACGAAATCAGACACAAAAACGTACTTTCTCTAAATATTTTTTTTTAACAATTTGTATTTCTGACCCCCCCCCCCCAATTATAGGGGAAAGACACAATCTGGGAAATATGATCACAATAATTCAGTAGTCGGGAGAGCTCTCCAAAGTTTGAACCCCTTTATATTAATTTTATTTTTCGCATATTTCGCTATATCTCAAGAAATTTTTAAGCAAATTGAATAATTTTTACAAGCAGTTATAAAATTTGTTTATCCGAAGGTAATTACATGCAAAAAGTAACTTGTAGTAAATGTTTACTATTTTATTTAATAAAGGTCAAACAAATTTTGAATTGTTAGGTATAAAATTTTGGCATCATTTAAAGAACATAATTTTACATAACAATTCAAACATTTTTTGACCTTTATTTAATAAAAAATAATAAATTTTCACTAATAGTTTTTTTTGGCATGGTATTATCTTAAGATAAAAAAATAAATTTTATTGAGTGCAAAATTTTTGGAATTTGCTTAAAATTTTCTCAAGATATGACGAAATACACAAAATTTTAAATTAACATTAAGGGGTCAAAATTTTTGCAGCTAACATCTATATTCTGGGGGTCAGAAATCCAAATCCGTCGAACAGAAAGCTATGTTTATTCAGAGAAAAAAAATTTCTTTTGTCTGATTTCATAACTTAAAATATCATCTGCACTCATAGCAAGCATATTTGAAGCTACCTCCTAAAGCCATTAAGATTGAGTCCTAGAACATGAAGATCCGATCATTAAATCAAAAATTATTCAGGGTGGTTCTTTTTTTGCTCACTGTACTCTAGCAACAACTTTACCTGGACCCCAAGATGGGTTTAAAATTGGCTCAATATGGGTCCTATATGAGCATGCACCGTGGAACCAAAATTGGGATAACAATTTGGATTTTTTAATATTGGTCCTATATAGGCCTATATTGGCTGAATAATGTATATAAAATATTTGGTGAATCTGACAATTCTATATTGGGCCAATATTTAAAAATAACGGCCCTTTAAGCCCTTATTGAGCCAATCTTCGTGAATGTTGGTCCAAGTTATTTTGTTGCTGGGGCACATTTTGGCAAATAATAGACTAAGAATGCCATTTTTTAAAAAAAAGTCTGTAGCTGTAGGAGCAAAACTAATTGCAGATTTAAAATTCCCACTTCCAAATTAGGCAAGATCAAGTATTTGTGTAAATGCAACAAAAAATTTGTTCCCCAGTTATTGATCACAAAAAAATTAACGCTATTTAATCAAAATAATGTTTTACTTACTTGCTGTTATTCTAATTAGTGCGATTTTTAACCGATTTACTTCAAATTTTGACACAATGTTAGTAATAAATATAGTTTTCATTGTACATATTTTAATTGGGTTGATTAGTTTCGAGCATTCTCAAAACTAATTTTTGAGGACTGACAGATTCGGATTTCTAACCCCCAAAATATAGAGGAAGCCGCAATCTGGGAAATATGGTCCCCATATTTTGAACCCCTTAATGTTAATTTTTTTTAATGGTGGGCACTTGGGATGTATTGTCCCATTGGCCTCATTATGCCAAAACTGCTATTCTCTTCTCATTACCCAGTGGGCACCTGTGACAAAGCCACGGCGGTGGAGCAGCGTCGCCCACGTCATACAACCACAAACCCGTTTATAGGGCGGGTCACATTCACACAAAGGAGAAAGGACATAGAACACAAAAGATTAATTTTAATGTTAATTTTACTTTTTGCATATTTCGTCATATCTCTAACTCTTTAAGCAAATAAAAATTTGAATGTTGAAAAAATTTTGCACACAATTGTAAAATTCGTTTACCCAAGGATAATTCCAGGCAAAAAATAAATTTCAATAAGTATTTATTAATATTAAGGGGTCCAAACTTTAGACCACTCTCCAGACCAAATTATGGGAACCATATTTCCCAGATTTCGGCTTTCCCCTAAATTTTGAGGGTCAGAAATCCGAATTCGTCAAAAAAGGTATGTTTGTTCAGAGAAAGTTTGTTTTCGTGTCTGATTCTGCAACTTCAAATATCGTCTGCACTAATTAATTAGCATATTTGATATCACCATCTCAAACGTTTGAGTCCTAGATCCTGAAGATCCGATCAAAAGTATTTCTGGGCGGTCCGTTTTTTTTCCCACTGTACAAGTGTCCTTTATATTATTATAATTTTCATTCATAAAATTTAATCTGTTCATACTTTTGTTTCTAGGTTAGTCTTTGGAAAGTAATAAATGGCCAACGTTGGGTTCACCTCAATGATGTCAATCAAGGGCAGATTGACCAGGAGTAATATATTTTCCATATTAAAAGAATTATCAACATATAAAATTGCTCAACTTTTTATAATTAATACTAATACATACAGCTATTTTTCAATAAACTGTTTTTATTCAAATTTGGTGTAATTTCATTTTATGGTAACTTGCACATGATATACAGTGCGCACAAAAAAAAATCTCCGTGTATAACCTTTGATCTAATTATTAGATCTTCACACACTAGGACACAATCCTAATGGTTTGAGGGGGTGACCTCAACTATGTCGATTAATTAATGAAGACTATTTTTTAAGTTACGAAATCAGATACAGAAGTGCTCTTATTCTGAATAAAGTCTTTTTTTTTTTTTTTTTTGACAGTTTGGATTTCTGACCCTCAAAATATAGGATGTAGTGGTCCCAATAGTTGTGTTAAGAAAGCAGTTCAAAGTTTGAACTCCTTAATGTCCATTTTACTTTTTGCATATTTGGCCGTATCTCACAAAATTTTTAAGCAGTTAGAAAACATTTTGCACACAATTATAAAATTCATTTAAAAATTATTTTATTTCATTTAATAATAGTAAAAGAAAAATTGAATTGTGAACTATCCATTTTTTACATCATTTTAAATATTGTAATTTTATATATCAGATTATAAAATTTAACACGTTGAATGCCACGCTTATTTTCATGACTTGCCAGTCTGTCCAAAATGATTTACTCAGTTTGTATTGCATTCATTTCTTCAAACCATTTTAGTAACGATAATATAAAAAAATTAAAAGCATTAAAAATTTACTCGAATTATGTGTTTCTAATAATTTTGGCTTCTCCAGTCACTGGTGATCCCCGTGGCGCTACGAACAAACTCGGTGCCGGTCACCGGTGACCCCATGGCATTCAACATGTTAATCAGGTGAATAGTTCCTAAGAAATCAAATATATGATAAAAGATTGAATATGAGATCAAAATTTATGTGGTTGTTGTTTTTTTTAGCGCACTGTATAGTTAGCAAAAAAAAGACACCACCCTAAATATCTTTTGTTCTTATGGTTGGTTTTTTCAAACAAAATGCCAATTTTATTCCTTTAAATTGTTGGCCTCTGACATGCTAATTAATAAGTTGTAATAGATATAGAATTTTGACCATCAAAATGCAGAGGTAGTCACGATTTGGAAAATATGATCCCAATAGTTTATTGAGGAGAGTGGTTGGCACTTTAATGTTTTTTTTTAATATATTTGTACATAGAAGATTCCTTGCAAAAACAATATATAATTATTTTATTTAACAATGATCAGAAAATTTACAAATATTTGATGAATGAATTTAAGCTAAATGGTTTTAAATGACAAAATTCAAATAGGTTATAAAATTTTATAATTGTGTGAAAACATTTTTGGATTTGCTTAAAAACTTCCAGAGATGTGGCTTAATATGCAAAGAGTAAAATAAGTATTAATTCAGATTGCAGACATTTTCGAAATTGCAAATATTTTTATTGTCAAAAATTCGAAATCTATAAGCAAAAAATAATATACAGGTTATGGGACAAAATAATAGGAACACCTGTGAAAAAATGAAAATATTTTATTAATAAGGAGTTGGGGCCACCTTTGGCCTGAATGACAGCTTGCATTCGACGTTGGATTGACAAATAAAGGTCTTGAACAAAGTTCATTGGAATTTGCAGTCATTCCTCTTGCAGGGCTATCTCGAGTTCTGAGAGTGTGCGTGGAGGAGGAAACCGAGCACGGAATTTTTTCTCCAAAAAACCCCCACAAAGGCTCAATGATATTGAGATCAGGGGACTGAGGACACCACGTTAGATGGTCCATCTCATCATTATGCTCATTTAACCATGTTTGAACACAGTGAGAGGTGTGAACAGGGGTGTTGTCATCTTGGAACACAGGACATTCTCCCAGAAAGATAGTATGAAGCATAGGGTGAAGATGATCTGCAAGAATGCTTCGGTAATGGTCCCCTTTGACCACCCCCTCAAGACAACGAGAGGTCCCAATCCACGGGCAGATATAGCACCCCCACACCATCACAGAACCACCTCCATGTTTCACAGTTGGAACAAGGCAGTCAACATGAAATGCTTCTGCCGGCGTTCGCCACATGTCCGGTGGTCTGGAATAGTGTAAAAGAGGATTCATCAGACCAGATGATTTGTTCCCATTGCAGTTGTGTCCATTTTAGGTGGTCTTGGCACCACTGTAGTCTCTTCAAAGCATTCCACGCTGAAACTAACGGTTTTGGAATAGCTACTCTGCCATGAATGTTAGCAGCATGCAACTCCCGTTGAATAGTTTTCATGGATACGGGGTTCTGAATGTGGGTATTCATCTCGGATGTTATCACCGGCAGTGCAGTCTTGCATTTTCGAGCAACTATCCTCTTCAACACCCGTCTATCACGGTCCGACAACTTCGACTTCCTGCCGCTGTTGTGTCTCGCCAAAGACACCTTACCCAACTTTGTGTATGCCGACAGTCCTTGATACAGTGGTCCTTGAAACACCTACAGGGTTCGCTGTTCTGGACACGGACGCTCCAGTCAGGCGAGCTCCGATTATCATGCCTCTTTTAAGGTCGGACATAATCTCGTTTTGCTAGAAAGTTTTTTCTCATGCAAATCTTACACTGCCAAATGCTAGACAGATACCGTGCCTTTCATCACCACTAGGTGGCACATTCTTGCGACACATGCCCGCCGCTTATTGGACGGTCGAGAATGACTCCATTCTTTCACAGGTGTTCCTATTATTTTGTCCTATACCTGTATATATATGTTTATTCAAAGAAATTAAGTTTTCTGTCTGTAACAGCTATAACTAATTAATTAGCATTTGAGATAAACCCTTTGAGCCTTTAAGATTGGCAGTTAATTTTTGAAAATCCAATCAGTAGAAAAGGATTCAGGTTACCTAATTTTTTTTACATTCATAAAATTACTTTAAAATTTCAGCAATTTTTGAAAATATTTTTCTGAGTTGGTTCAAAATTGAGAGCATTATAATCAGCACTGATTTGATAACCCTTAGTGTCTGCCCTCTTTCCGGAAATTAAGCATATTATTTCAGCTCAAACAATCCCTTTTAAAAAAGGGGACTCACTAAATTATCTTAGTTTTAAAATTATAATTTTAAAAAAAATACTTTCTAGCCTGACACTGTATTAGTAATTTTTTTTCCAAGGAAAAAAAAAAGTGCAACAACGTCTGATAATTATGATTTGAGAAATATGAAAGAAGATACTACTAACTCATAAAAAATCAATTAAAATCTAAATATTTTTGTTTTATTTATAAGCATTTATTTGATACCAAAAAGTTCCAATAGTATATGAAATAGAAGTTGAGATGTTCATGTGGTTATCGGTTGTCGAATTCTATGGTGATGACATCAAGTAATATTAATTTCGTTATAAAGAAGATGATTAGTATATTTAGATTGGGCTTTTTAAAACATTTTTAGTTAAAAATATATCTATAATGTAGGTTATACTTGTATTGCATTTATTTTGTGCTACCGGCATATTTAATAAAAAAAAGATACTTTTGTGGGATACTTATGATCATTTATGTCAAAATAAAATTCATTTAATTTTCAATGTCAATTGTATTATCTAGTTGTCCGTATAACCTGCTGACTATTTCGATGAAAAGTAGAAAGTGGTGGGTAATCTAACAACAAATAGTTCTGTAAAGTGTGTTAAGAATTTCTATTAGAAAAATATTTAGATTAACACTGAACATACCAACACTTTACAATACAATAACAAGAATATTTAAATATTTTTCAATACTCCTGTTTAAGGAGTCTATGCTCCTTTATCTTGAATTATCATAAAATATTAACATCAAGTTGTACTGAACACTGTCTCAGAAGCATTTATATTATTCAGTGAATAAAACTTCTACTTAAATAAACGTAGCATGATTAATCTTAAAAAGTATTTAAAAAAATATTTTTAAAAAATCCATTATTGGCAAACCTTGCATGTAAAATTTTTGTTTTGAAAATGTTGATTACAAAACCCTATTATTACGGTTCTATAAAATAAAAAAAGTCATTCTAAAATTTTGTTTACTATATGTCGCCAATTATGTTTGACCATGTATTTTACAAGTTTAAAAGTAACAAGTTAAGTATAGTTAGAAAAATTAAGTAGAGATGATTAAAGGAATATTTAACATTTCCTCCTCGTTTCTGAGAAAGAGAGAGACAATTGTAATCAGCCAAAGGGAAGAAATAGTGTAAAATAATTCATGTTATAAAATTCTAGGGTATCAGCAACATTCTATCAATAGTTCTTAAGCCTAAAACTAGAATTTAGAAAATATTGTAAGGTAATTATTAAATTTATTAAAAATAGTATTGTGTTGTTAATATGCAAATAAAATTTCATTTTTCCTCTCCTTCTCAGTTAAGTTGCTCGAGTTGCGTAATGTAATACAACGACTTCCCGATAGGGGGTATCGATATATATTTGTTGAAGAAGCTGACTGGTTGTTGGTTGATTCAGATGTGTAGCACTGTGTGTGCGAACTATTGTTTCCTCATATTATGTTTTAATAAATACTTTATTTGCCGGCATTAGCCTCTGTGTTATTCAACCAAACAACAGTGGTAACAGAGCGTGGTTTACGATCATCATGGAGAAAAACTCAGTTTTTGGAATTCCGAAGTTGACTGGAACTAATTATCATCTTTGGGCCATGAAAATGGAAGCGGTTTTGAATCTCAAAAAACTAATGTCGGCATTGACAGAGGAAGCTCCAACTGACCCTGGTAAATTGCAAGTTTGGGAAACTACTAACCAAGATGCCGTATCATACTTGAAATTGTCACTATCAGACGAACAGGCTTTGCAATATGCAGAAGAAAAGAGTGCAAAAGCTTTGTGGACAAGAATTAAAACTATCTACACTGGGCTTGAGGAAGATAGAAAGATTGATGCGGGTGCCGAACTTAAGAGCTTAGAAATGCTGGATTCAGAAGCCGTAAGCGATTATATAGCTCGAGCTAAAGGATTATCGACTAAGTGTGCTTCCTTGGGACTGAAAATATCTGACAGAGAATTAGTGTTCTACACAGTCAGAGGTCTAGCTGGAAAATATGAGCGCATAAAACAAGTATTAAAAACGCAACGAGAAAAGTCGATAGAAGAAATACTTGAAGTCTTAAGGGAAGAAGAAAAAGATTTACTACAGAAATCCCATGGACATAGAAATTTGGAATCCGCATATGCTACTCAGAAGAAGAGTTTACCTAGGAAAATTTGCTACGCCTGTAGACGACCGGGACATATAGCAAGGGATTGTTATTCGAAACATCAAGAAGTAGGAACAGATAGAGGCTACAAGCCATCTACCAGTAGAGCAAAAGGTCGTCGAAAACCAAATTTTCAAGAAACATTGGTATCCGAAAGTGCTACTCCAGATGATTTCGCCTTAGTTTCAGCTGAACAGAAAGGGCAAGTGGACGAATGTTGGATCCTGGATAGCGGAGCCACGTCTCATATGTGCAATGATGAACGCTGGTTTGAAACTCTAGATGCTTGTGACAGTAAAATATACCAGGCAGGTAAGACTTTTACATTAGATACTAAAGGAACCGGAACTGTTAAAGCTATTTCACTAAGTAATAATGCAAGAATTATATTTAGTAATGTATTGTATGTACCAGAATTACGTCATAATTTACTGTCAGTTACATGTTTAATAGATAAGGGGTATAATGTAAAATCACATTCAAACTCAGTATTAATTATTGCTCCTAATGGACGCGTAGTTTTGAAAGCTTTAAATGTGAATAAAAAATTAAAAGTTAAGCTAAAACCTAATGTTAATAACGAGGTAAGTCTTTCTGAGTGTAACAAAGTAAAAAATAACGCTGAAATAAATGTAATTTGGCATAAAAGATTGTGTCATTTAAATGCTGATTATATGCGTAAAATGTGTAAAGTGTTAAATTTAAAAATTGATAATGAATTTTCTTGTGAATCATGTGATATTTCTAAGATTACCAGAAAACCTCATTCTAGTATTTTAACTCCTCAAAGTTCAACAACTTTAGAATTAATACATGGTGATTTGTGTGGGCCATTCCCAGTTAAGTCTTTAGGTAATTCAAGATATTTTTTAATATTAGTAGATGATTTTTCTGGCATGTATTTTACCTATTTTCTTAAGAACAAAACCGAAGTATTTGATAAAATTGTAAGTTTTAAGTTGAAATTTGAAAACTTAATAAATAAGAAAATTAAGAAATTCCGTAGTGATAATGGTCTTGAGTTTGTAAACAAAGATCTTGAGTTTTATTTCACTGAATGCGGAATTACACATGAAAAATCTGTGCCGTACAACCCAGAAAGTTTGGGTAAAGCTGAACGAGCTAATAGAGTTTTGTTAGATAGAGCTAGAACATTAATCTATGATAGTAAACTTCCTTTAAATTTTTGGGCTGAAGCAATAGCCTATGCAACACATGTTACTAACCTAACTCCTCGAAAAGGTAAAACTGAAGTTCCAAAAGAATTATTCTTTAATAAAAAGCAGAACTATAATTATCTACGTGTTTTTGGATCTACAGTATACTATCACGTTCCTAAAGCTTTAAGACACAAACTTTCTATTCCAGGTAAAAAAGGTATTATGTTGGGATATTCGAATGAAAGACGAACTTATCGTATTTACGACCCTGAAAGAAATAAAGTAATCGAAGAGCGTTCAGTAAAATTTAATGAGAAATTATTAGGTAGTAGTAATTTGTTCGGTGAGGATAAATCTAATGACATCGATGAATTTTTTAATATCCAAACTAATGTAGAAGACCAAAATACAAGTTTTGAATTTCCACTGGATTTGAAGGATAGCCGAGATTTAAGTGAAACTAAAACTCGCGGTCGTCCAGTAGGTGCAACAAAAGAAAAAATTCGGGAATTAAATGGAACAACGATTAATTGAAGACGAAAACAAGTTACTAGAGCTAGGTGTACGTCGATCAGATAGAATAAAGGAAAAAGCAAGTTCAAACTTAGTAACTAATATTCCGGGTAATTTTGATGAAGCTAAGCGAGATAAAAATTGGTTAAAATGGGAAAAAGCAATGAATGAAGAATTAAATTCTATTCACGAACACGATGTTTGGGATCTAGTTGATAAGCCTGAAAATGTAAAAATTGTTAAGAGTAAATGGGTTTTTACTATGAAAGAAAATAAATACGAAGCTAGGTTAGTAGCAGCAGGTTTTAATCAAGTAAAAAATCGTGATTATTTAGAGTCTTATTCACCCGTGTTAAGTACCAAATCTTTGCGTTTGTTGTTAGCATTATCTGCCAAATTAAATTTAGAAGTAAAATTTTTAGATATTAAAACTGCATATCTTTATAGTAATTTGGAAGAAACTGTATATATGACTATTCCCCCAGGTTTTAAACATTTGTATGGTGAAAATAAAGTATGCAAATTAAAACGTAGTCTTTAGGGATTACCCCAGTCAGGTCGAAATTGGCATTTACACCTTAAACGGGAATTAGAAAAGCTTGGTTTAAAACAGCTAGCTTCGGATAATTGTATTTTCACTAGAATAGAGAATTCTAAGTATTTTTATATTGGAATATACGTAGACGACTTAATAGTTATTTATACAGATTTGCAAATGTATAATGATATAGTGGGAAAATTATCTCGGATATTTGAAGTGAAAGAAAGTAAAGAGAATAAATTTCTCGGTATAGAAATAAATAAAAGTGAGAAGGGCGTAACTTTGTCTCAAACTGAATATGTAAACTATTTATTGCAGAAACATGGTATGTTTGATTCTAAATGTGTAAAAACACCAATCGTAAGAGGTGAGGATAGGAGTTTTAATTGTTCAAACGAAATGGTTAACCAAACACAATATCAAGAATTAATAGGGGAACTTTTATATCTCTCGAACAGAACACAACCAGACTTAGCATTTGTCATGAACTACTTATCTCAATTTAATCATAAACCTGAGAAACGACATTTTAATTTAACTAAAAGAGTGTTAAAATATCTCAATGGTACAAAGGATAAAAAATTATTTTTTAGTAACAAATCAGGACTTTTGAATGCTCATGCCAATGCAAGCTGGGGAAATGCTGAAAAGGGGAAATTATTTTCAGGAGAAATTGTAATGTTAGGTGATTCTTTAATTTTATGGAAGAGCAATAAACAAAAAACAGTTGCTCTATCTACTTGTGAAACGGAACTTGTTTCTTTAGGTGGTGTCTGTAAAGAACTAATGTGGATATTAAATTTATTGGAAGAATTGCATTGTTCTATATTTGTAAAGAAACCTGTGACCATTTCGTCTGACAATCAATCTGCAATTGATTGGATGAATAGTGCAAAATCATCTTCTAGAACGAGACATATAAATTTGAAACTTCATTACGTAAGGGATATAATTGGCAAAATTATTAAAGTAGAGTATGTGCAAACGGACAAAATGATCGCAGATTTCCTAACTAAAGCTGTAACTTTTGACAAGCTCACTTGGACTGTGTCACAAATAAATTTAATTGATTAATTGTTAATAAGTTTAAGTTGTATGAGAAATTTAGTATATTTATGTTTTATATTTTGAGGAAAAATGTGTATTTATTCGCAGGGGGAGTGTTGTTAATATGCAAATAAAATCTCATTTTTCCTCTCCTTCTCAGTTAAGTTGGAGTTGCGTAATGTAATACAACGACTTCCCGATAGGGGGTATCGATATATATTTGTTGAAGAAGCTGACTGGTTGTTGGTTGATTCAGATGTGTAGCACTGTGTGTGCGAACTATTGTTTCCTCATACTATGTTTTAATAAATACTTTATTTGCCGGCATTAGCCTCTGTGTTATTCAACCAAACAACATATTGAAGTACTGAGTTAAGGGACTTTTTACATTGTATATTCTCATCAACAAAGATTGCAAGGTTAGTGACATTTATTTGAACATACATTTGAAGTGCCAAGTATATTTAAAAAATATTTTGTTAAAGAACATCAAAAAAGAATGAAAATCGCCAGAAATACATTTTATTTTACTGCCAATGCAATACATATATGTTAACAAGGACCAACAATAAGTTTTATTGCAGCAAAATCATACAATTTTTACAGTGAGAAATCTTTTTACTCATAAATATTTTAGGTAATTCAATTGAATTTAATCATTATATATAAATACAGGACAGGTCATTAGCACCTAAAATCACATTTCCCACAATAATAAAAAGCACATTTTTGCTTATGCATATGAAAAGAAATGAATGTATTTTATGAACAATAAATCTACAATCTTTTTGATAAATATGAAATAAATTTACAAAAAGAGACATAATTTTCAAACTTATAAAAAAAAAAAAAACTATCACAGAACTGTCCATAACTCTATTTAAGTTACGTGAGTATAGTAGTCAATATTCAACTAGAAAGTAATCACATAATCATTTCTGAAAAACTATATTTTATCTTTAATAATGTAAGCAGATATAGCTATACAAAGTAAAAGAATATAAATATAATGAATAAGTATCATAAAGAGTATTTTAATGCTTATGGTAAAAGCAAATGAAATATGTATACTAAACTAATTACTTCAAGGTTTGAAATTCAGTTTATCAGGAAACAAGTATCTTGTAAACAAGAGAATAGAATCTCACAATAGAATTATAAAAATGAGTATAATTAGTACCTGACCCATTTTACAATAGAATATTACCATTGAGAAATGAAAAGTAGTTTACAATAAAAATTAATACCTATAATTGTACTTCTCAAAATTATAAAAATGAGCACAGTATTTGGTATTGACCACATAAATATAAAGTAAACAAAATTAGCATTGTTGTAGCTTATTCAGCCAGTAAACAGACATTTTTTTCTAAAATGCACTTTAAATGCATATATATATTGTATATACGGGGGCATAAAAGGGGAAAAGCTGTAAAGCAAATATTTTTCAAACTTTGAAGAAAAAATCTTTTTCAAAAGCTTTTTTTTTTTCAACCCTCACAATTTTCTGTCATTTAAAAGTTGCAGATACAATAAAAATAAATTCTTTTTTCTAGAGTCATTTGCTCATAATTTAGATAAAAAGGGAAAAAGTACATTTTTTTACAAAGCCACACCTTGCACATAAATTAAAAACTATAAAATTGACAATGTTTACTAGTTCCGAAAAGTTTTCGTCTCTTCTTCAACAGTTATTAAATATTGCATATTTAAAATAACTTAAGGGAACACATATCCATAATTTTGTTATATGCTGCTAATACTGACTATTTAATAAAATTAATATTACTTTTTTAATATAAGTTTTAGATAAATATATTCTTAATGTGATAAAGCTATCTTGCAATGAGTTTATAAATTTTATATTTTATAAAATTCACCAACTTAATATTAAATTAAACCTTAAAAAATTTTGAGGCTGTTAATTTTTTAAAAAAATTATAATAAAATAAGAGCTTCACAAGATGAGTAACTGAAAATGAAAAAAGAAAAATTAAAATTCGATAAAATTTTCAGGTATTTTTGGTGCAATTTCATATTTTTCCCCCCTTTATAACAATAGAAGCCTGAATTAAAGCTATGTTAGCCAGGTGTCTTTTCTGTTGTTCTTGCTAATATTAATAGCATTTTTCTTCAGTTTTTATATACCATGTTTGTTTTGACAATTATTTTTAAGCATCAAAATAGAGTATTGTACACTGTTAGCATGTCTCTGTATATATTGTATAAATGCAATAATGATTTTTTTTTTCTGATAAGAAAGGAAAATTATTCTAAATCTAATATTTCATTTTGAAATCTACTTTTACCAGATTTATCTTTTAAAATGTTAGCTGCATAAGTGTCTCAAACAATTACTAATTGTTTGATTGCTTGTATAAGTGCATATATTTAACAATTCATTCATATTTTAAATAAACAAGCAAACAATCAACTGCTGATAATTTTTAAAAAATGTTCACTACAAAGGCATTAAGCTGTTGAAGTTATCTGCATTATGTAAAAATGCATAGTCACACTTAATGCAAGTTGATTATTATTCTACAAAGAAAATATATATTACAACATTAAATTTCTATTAACAAACACGTATTTGCTAGCATCCATTTTGTAAACATCTAAATTAAGGTTTCTGATGCAAAAAGCATTTTGCTACCTCATAGCTTCAATAAGTGATTTTTAGAAACGAAATTAGGATGCATTTTTTTCAAATACCAATCTTAAAGTATCTAGAATATCATAAGATAGATATCATTTCAACATGAAAATCAACTGCAACTTGAATATTTACAATGAAAATTATTTATTGGAGCAAGGGGAAAGTGGTTTTATATATATATATATATATATATATTTATATATATATATATATATATATATATTTATATATATATATATATATATATATATATATATATATATATATATATATATATATATATATATATATATATATGCACAAACACACAATCTACTTTAATCAACTGTACAACAAAATTAATCCCAATTTTATGTTGTAAATACATTGATAACATTTTTGCATCATTCAACTTATTCAAATTGTTTAAATCTTATTAAAACCAAAAAAGTTAATATTGTAGTAAGTTTTTTGGATTTACATATACTGTTGGGCCACAAACCCACTATCTTTGTATATGACAAACATAGACTTCAAATTTGAGGTGCTCAGTCTACAAAACTATTTCACTTGTATCAGTATCAAAAGGCTCAGAGGCATTATTATTTCACAAGTTTTGAATAATAAATTTTCAATTTAACCGAATTTGTAGCAATAAAACCAACTTCACACTGGAAGATGAAAATTTTGAAGCTAAACTTATTTATAATAATTTTCCAATTAATTTCAATAATAATCATTTTTTGGCTTAATTTAAATTTTAGGTTTGCATTTACTTTTTTAGAGTTTACACTGTCCACAATGCCTAAATCATAACCTAATCATAACCTAATAATGCCTAATCATAAATTTATGATGCACTATCTTCAATCCAATAATTTGGAAAAATGGCTATTGATGCTGTGGTATTAGTGTACGTTGACCTGGAAGAATTAGGTTCTATGACTTTGGATTAAACTTTTTGGTGTTGTGTTTTAAATAATTTTTGTGTTCTGTAGTTACATTTGTAAGTGTAGGGTCTAGCCAATAACATGACCTACATTTTTTGCTGTTCACCATGTTATTATAATAAAACCCAGACCTTCTACAACTCCAATTCAAAATATTAGAATAACCAAAAAAGGCATTGTATTACCTTATAAAATGCGTGATATCTTTAAAAATAAACAACGGTGGCGAACGGTAAAATTATTAGCAGTCCACAATTAGTTGACGTATGATATTATTGTTCACACGCGCCTAAAGAAGTATTAGAGATTTTATAAAAAAATATTGAAATTTTTCAGAGGCGATTCAAAATATTAGAATATCTGTAAAATTGTGTGATTGGTCAACGTTAATCATAAAATTTGCATAAGTTGCGCCACTGTAGAGCTAGTACGCGTATAAAGGCTCGTTTGAAAATCAGATTTAGTTAGTTGGGAGTTAAAATGGGTCGAACGAAAGACATACCGGACACTACCAAGACAGCGATTGTGACTCTACGCAATGAGGGAATTAGTCAACAAATGATTGCCAAAAAAGTGAATTGCTCTCAAGGAACTGTAAGTAAAATTTTAAAAGATTATTCTACAAATCAAAGTTTTAAAAATAATCGCTCAAATAGTGGTCGTAAACGAATAACCACACTGAGACAAGACAGAATGCTGAAACGTGTCGTCACTAAAAATCGCTTCAAGAGCTTGAGATTCATAAGTAGAAAGTGGAGAGAACAAGGAGTGGATGCCTCAACATCTACCACACTACGACGACTCCATGAACTTGATTTTCAATCACGTGTGCCCAAGAAAAAGCCGCTACTTACACGCAAGCAAAAACGAGCCAGAGTGAGGTGGTGCAAAGACAGATTGCAATGGGGTATTCAGGACAGGAATAACGTACTTTTTAGCGATGAATCAATGTTTTGCGTTTCCCACGGTCATCAGGGTGTCTGCGTTTGGCGTTGCAAGCAAGAAGCTTTTACCACAGATTGCTTGAAACGCTCAGTGAAGTTTAGCACTTCTGTAATGATTTGGGGGTGTATGGGTGCTGAGGGCTTAGGAAAGCTGTGCATTTTGAAAGGAAGGGTAAATTCTGAAGTATACAAGGAGGTACTTGAACATTTTATGATTCCGTCATCGGAAGATCTATTTGAGGATGACTTTTATCTTCCAACAAGACTCTGCATCTTGCCACACGTCAAACGCCACCACTACTTGGCTTAATAAAGTCAAATTACTTCCTTGGCCGGCCAATTCACCCGATTTGAACCCCATCGAGAATATATGGGGTGTAATGAAGAAATGCCTTCAGGATTTAGCTCGAAAGGACAAAAATGAACTCATAGAAAGCGTGAAATCCGTTTGGGCAACTATCAGCAAAGATGACTGCAAAAAAGTAGTGCATCGTATGCAAAATCGTTTGCGTGACGTTATTAAAGCTAAGGGAGATGCCACTAAGTATTAACTATTCATGCAGATTTCATTTAAATGAATTATGCTATTTTTGTTCATGTTATTCTAATTTTTTGAACCACTGTGAAAATTATTCTAATTTTTTGAATTTTTAGAAAAAATTCATTGTAAAAACTTTTGCAATATCATAATAATTTATTTATGTTATGTTCATCTACTAAACATGTAAAATGTGATAACACACTTCAAAATTCTCAGGTATTCATTTTTACCAAAATAAATGCATATCTCAAACCACTATGTGCTTTATTTATCATTATTCTAATATTTTGAATTGGAGTTGTAAAAGGTATGTGGTGTTGTTGGCTGCTGATGAGTTACAACACTTATTAAATATTTTATATTGATTTAATTACAATATTGCATTCTTTTTATCAATATATATATATATATATAGATATATACAGCAAAATAAATACTAAAAAACACGAAAAAAATTAAGAAAAACAACAAGTATCATTTATTGCGCATAAGCTGCAAGTAAATAGAAAAAGATAAATTCAGAATGAAGATAAAACAAAGGTAAATTAGACATATGAAAAAGGGGGAAAAAGAAAAATAATAATAACAAACAACTGGGGGAAGAAAAAATAATTTTTTTTCTTCCCCCAGTTGTTTGTTATTCTTATTATAATTATTTTTCTTTTAAATAACAAACAACAACTTTCTTTAAAATAACGAACAACTGGGGGGGGGAATAGTAATTGTTTGTTATTTTTATTATTTTTTTTTCTTTTTCCCCCTTTTTTCATATGTCTGTAATTTACCTTTGTTTCATCTTCATTTTGAATTTATATATATATATATAAGCTTTCAGCAATGTAACATAAAATAAGAATAATAGCACAATATTTATACATAAATCTAAAACTTCTGCTGTTGACTTAAGTTCAGCTTATTGGGCAAAATTGTGCAAAACATTTTCCTGTCAATTAGGTTTGATCCATTGAATAACTAGGCAAAAAGGTGTTCCATTATACCAGACCACTTAAATTCCAAACATACCCTTTTATTTATTAAAAAGTAATTTGATATTAAAAAATTTACCTAACTATTATTTGTACTTGAATGTTACAATACTACCACTAAGGTTTGAAATAAATTAGATATTTCGTGCCCTATTTTATATTTAAAATACATGTAGTTTTAACATTTTAATTTTGCCGTTCCACAGCACAACTTCTGTCAAGTACAAGTAACCGAGTAATTATAGAGGAGAAAAATTTACACAACTGGGCTGAATTTTTTAAAAATCAAGAGGCTTAATTTATTAACACATAAGTATTTTCCCAAAGCTATAAATGTTAATACAGATTGTCCCAAAGCACTAAAATTTTTATACAATGAAATTTTCATATTTGTCCATTCCAGGGGAAAAAAACTAATCATCTGCTTTAGAGAAGGGCACTCAAACTAAAAATATAGTACTGTAAATTTTTTGAAACAAAATTTTAAAAAAAATTACATTACATTGTTTTTATTTAATCATAAAAAGATTTATATGAACTTTTTGAACAGCACTACTTATGAAATTAGAATTTTTTTTTTTTTTTTAGCAAGGCTGTTCAAAGACACACTTTATGAAATGAAAATGAATTGCTGACCATTACTGGTCACACTGTGTTATTTTTTAAAAATTTATAACAAATTGAGAAATGAACATTTATAATTCTTTTTTGTTGCTAACTTTTTGATATAGTATTAAATTAATAGCAATTTGATTCAGGTGTGCTGTAAAGCAAAAAATGAAGAATACATTTACAACAAGTTGAATGAATTTTCAAAAGTGTACGGTTTTCAGAAAAGTGAGCATGACAACTAATGATGGTGCTCCAGGACAGCACTGTATAGCTATCTTTATTGTAAAACAGCAGTCCTTCTCATCAGGAAAAGTACAGAAACAGCAGTATACAAAAATTAAAGCTCAATTAAAAAAGAACTGAAAACTGCATACTGGCTGGCCAAAGAGGAGCTATCTGAATATAAATTTTCATCATTGATCGAATCTCAAATAATTAAAATTTAGTTATCCTTTATTGGCATTAAATAAAACATGTAACACATATTTATGCATCTAAAGCAGAATGCAAGGAAAAGTGTGATGCACCTTGCAGGACTATTCACTAGAAAAATCATGCCTAACAAAAAGTTAATTAAAAGAAAAATATCTATTTGTTATTTTGTCACCCTGAAAATACATTTAAACAACCTACTTTCAATTTCTTTTCATGTTATTGCACAGAGACATTGATATGAACTTTCATCTCTTTCTTTCATCTCCAGCATGTCCCAAGGTTACTGAACTCTGATTGTTCTTCAGTAAAACAATTAGTTATTACAGAAATGCGTCTTGGATATGTTTCTCGTTACCAAAGATGGAGTTTTCTTTTTAAATTGTTGCTGGTTCTTACCTTTTATTATTTTTTTTCATTTATTCAAATATGAAATAAAAAGATTTTTGTGTAACATTTTTTTTCTCGTGGTTACGTTTTTATTGCTTAAATATAAAGCAAAGGTAATTTTTTATTTTTTCAGGGGGGTTAGGCTTTCAAATAAAAAGTTTTTCCTTTTTTAATTTTTACCTGTTTCCTTTTTTACCTTTAAATATAATCAAATGTTGATTGCACTTAATATGCAGTATTTTATTTTTAACACATCTTTAGTGAAATTTTTTTTAAATGTCTTCATAAAAAAAGATTTTAACCCATATTTCTAGTTTTTAGAAGGAAAATAGCGTGGCATTTCAAAATGACCCAAACAAACATCACAGTGTGATATTCGAAATGACAGAAGCAATTGAAGTATTTGTGCAAATCCGAGAATCAACAATACTTGGCCTAATATATGATGGTGCCCATGCTATGTTAACAGTATGCTTAGATATTCTTAAGCCAATTAAAAATAAATGAATTTGTTTCAGAATGAAAATGTTTGTTTTTTTTTAAATCAAGCCTTTTGCAGTATCATGTGCTTCAACAATGGAAATATTAAAACTTAACAAAGGAATGCACCAGGTATCTCTTGCACAACAGAGGATACATACTAATGATGAACAATAAGAGTCAATTGCATATATACTTCCACTTATACAGTAAACTACAATACCATACAAACTGGAAGTAAGATATACCTGACAAATTGATATTAACTTCTTGTGAACCTGTCTGAGAAATGTTAGGTGTTACAAAGTGCTCAATTAATAATTCACTATACAATCAATCTTATAAGTCAAAAGCTATAAAAAGTATTGAACCTGAACTTTTATTCCTCATTTCTTTTCCTAGACATAGAGTATTTTTTTCATTATTTTGCCCATGAACTCATAGCTAGTCTGAAAATTATATTTGCTTGATTATTAATACAGTGTAAAGTCGCATATCCGGAATCAGTGGGACTTCCAGAAGTCTGTATAATAGATTTTTTTGTATAATTGAACCCAAGGTAAACAAAACTTAAAATGATCTAATAAACGATCTGAATCTAAGAAGCAAAACATAAATAAACATTATTTTTAAGGGGAATGATGTTTTAGTATTAGAATATCTAATCAATCAATCATAAAATATGCATTAGAAAAAAAATATTATTGCTAAAAATATAGAAAACGAAAAAATTTGACAGTTATGAAAATATTAATCCGCCATTTTGAACTAGAATGATTCAAGCAGGAAGAGGAAAATCACTTCATTCTGGAACAAAGCTTAAAATGATCTAAATCTAAGAAGCAAAAATAAATAAACATTATTTTTAAGGGGAATAATGTTCTAGTATTAGATTATCCAATCAATCAAATATGAAATATTAGAAAGAAAAAAAGTTATTGCTTAAAATATAGAAAAATAAAAAAAAATTGACAGTTATGAAAATAATAATCCGCCATTTTTAACTAGAACGATTCAAGCAAGAAAGGGAAATTCCCGTCATTCATTAAGGTGGGTAGGTGGAGGAGAAAAATTCATTTCTTCCTTATTTGTGAAAGAAAATAAGTGTAGAGGGAGATCATTCAAGTTGAGGGTGGTGAAGTGACAAATTATTGTTTTCTCTCCAATCAGTGGCTATCAATCAAGCATAAAGGTGGGGCACGCTGATGGGGTTCTCTTTATTTTTTCTTGTATGACTGAAAGAATCTGCTAAAGAAAGAATATTACCCCCTTTTTCCCCCGCCTCCTAAATATTGCATGGTATGGGGAAGAACGAATGTTTCTCAAGGACGTGTATCCTTTTAGACCTATTCAAATGTTCCATTTTGACTCCCCCTCCATGTTAACGCTTGCCACGTTTACCCTTTACTTTCAATAAAAAGGTTCCAGGAAATGCCTCTTTTACAAGCCAGCTGCATAGGAAAAGAGGGGACGCAGTTGCGGTCTTTTGAAAAGAAATCTCCTTTTCCTGCATTCCAGAGTAGGAGCGTCGCTAACGGTCACTCAATGGTCTTGGTAGATCTTCTCTTCCCTTTTGTGATTTATGGGTTCAATGCATAAATCAGGGGTTCAGTGCAAGTTAGAAGAGAAAACGCGTCAAAAGACTTCTTTTTTTTTTTTTAAAGAAAGGGGAAGATGAAGAGATGTTTGTTTATTTTGATTGTTAAAAAGTGTCCGGGAAATCGATCCTTCCGGAAAAGGGACGTCCGGATATGAGACGTTACACTGTAAATGCAAAAAGTGTCCACCTTGAAAAGGAAGAGCTCTTTAGAGGGCAAATTACAGGTTGTTATACATACCCAGTTATTTGCGAAGAAATGAATAATAATTATGTTCTAAGGAAGCTGTAGGGTAAATGTAGAATGTCTACAATGAAAATGTATTTATAAAGTTAGATTTCATTGCATCATATTTTTTTATATTCATCATTTCTGATACATAGGATTACAATTTAATAAAGAAAACTGTTACACTATAAAGTAGCAACTTTAGTCATCAGAAACTTACACATGAAATGCAATATTTTAGTCAAAGAAAAAAAATTGGTTATGATAAGACATAAAATTATTAATGAACAAAGGAATGCAAAGCACAAAGATCTCACCAATATTTAAAAAACGAGAAGAAAAAAGAAATATATAATAATTATAACCTTTTTGATCACAAAGAAAAATTTGAAGGGGATTCATTAAATGAATAGACAATACTATTGAATCATCAAATAACAAAACCTCATGTAAATGTCTTTTGGAATAAAGAGGTATATTCCAAAATTAAAGATGTTAAAAGTAATCCAATCATTAAGAGTAAAAAAATTATTTCCTTTTATCAACAATAAATTCTTTGACTAGCATTTAAAACAAAGAACAATAATATCTATTTAAAATGATAAAACTACAATAACAATGATACAACCATTGTCTAAAAAAAATTAATAAAGTATAAAGTCATATATAAAAATGATATGTAATTTTAAAATGATAGCTAATAAAACATAAGGCAAATGAACTGAATAAGAAGATCGATCATTTCATAAAGCATATAATGAACTAATAAGGAAATATTTTAAGATAAATATTTTAAAAATGAACAAATTTTAACATATTAGTGATGTTATTCTAGTAAGTGAAGCGTAAATACTCAGAAAATAAAGTTAAGTGAGATGCCACAGAGTAAAAAATACTTGAAATAAGTCATCATAAAACATTTTAAAATCATGATATAATTATCTGACAAAATCTAGTTTATAACTAAATCCCGATACACGTGAAACTAGACAGAAAAAAAAAGAAGTAAATAAGTAGTACAAAGTAATCTTTCTATGCTTAAAGCTTGTCAATTATTCAGATTAAATCGGAAATTAATTGCAAATTAACAAACTTAGTTTTTTTATCAACAAATATGAAAAGTAAAGAACGTGAAAAACCAATACTAATACAGAGAAAAAAGCTTTGGCTTGAAAACCTTAAAACATTAAATTAAAATGTAGGCTTCAAACATAAGTGATACATAAAGCAGGTACCACTGGATAAGTAAAGAAATAAAATGTATTTATTAGAAGCATGGTAAAATGCATCAGGAAAAAAGAAATTATGTCATAGATAAATGACAAGCTTTTATACTAATGCTTGGGGTTAATATCAAAATTTGTAACTAGAATATGAAAAAAACTTGAAATGGAGAAAATAGAGATGTTACTTTTAATCTATTTAAAGAAAAAATAAGGAACACCTGCCATAAATAAAAACCTGGTGCCTTGTTTTAAACATACAGACATATATATATATATATATATATATATATATATATATATATATATATATATATATATATATATATATATATATATATATATATAAGACTTAAGATTTTAATTTTTTTAATCCCTTTATTGCTTTTTTTCTATGAAATAAAAAAAAATCTAACATTAATATATTACAAATTTTAAAAATAATTTAGAATTATTTAAACTAAAATGCTTTCGAGTACAAATAGCTCAACTATCTGGAATGCACAGGTTTTTTTCTTTCTTTTAACTTATTTCTTAATTGTGCTTATATCTCTTCTTTCTAACTATGTATGCTAGCAGAATAAATGATTATTTACATTATTTTAAAAAACAGAAATATTGCATTTGGTTTTAATAACAGCAAAGTCAAACTATAAATTCAAATAAATTTTTTTTTTAAATTCACAAAAATAAAGATTATAGCATTTTAAATTTCAAACAAGGATTTCAATGACTTGTTTATTTCACCGCAACTTTCAATAGATCTTGTTTGATTAGAGTGGGTGATCTGAACTGAACATACCACTGGGATTCCTCTACACAGAATTAACATTAAATAAAAAAAAAAGGTTGTAAAAAAGGCAAAAAAACATTTGAGCCAAAAAGGAAATTTCGCAAAAGTAAAGATTTGAGAGTACTTAATTCCAAACAATGGTTTCGGTGCTATAAAGCTTATTACTTATTTAAAGTTACATTACACCAAACTAGGAAGAAATATGAAAAATAAAAACCTAAGTCAAAATGGAAGGCTTTATCAAGTCAAAAGAGAAGAAGTAAACAATACAACTACACTAAGTGAAAGACTGTAGTACATTAACAATCAAACAAGGTCTTCAATATCTTAATGCTTGTTTAGGCATAGTTTTAAATGTAAACAAAAAAAATTGCAGAAGTAAATTTAAAGGCGAAAAACAAATCGAATATTTTAAACACTCATTTGTAAACCTTTTAACGAAGAAATATTAGAATTACAGGAAAACAATGAGATTCTTATTTGATCATTTTTATAACCCAATTAAGCTTACCTAAAAAATTTATAAGTCATTGATTTACAGATAAAAAATATCTGGAAACTATTCCAAAGCACTCAGGAATGTAAAGGGCAAGACTTAAGGGATAACTTCTTAAAAAATAGCTTAAACAAGCATATCTTCAGCATTGTGCCAAAACCACAAATGCAGTAAAAAGTATTGAGATAAAGGTTTACTATTCCATATACGATAAGTAAAATCATATACTATTCTAGGTTACTTAGGTGTGACATCCACATTAGGCTCTTTGGCATAGTGTAGTTGACCAAGAGACAAACAAAACAAAAAAAATAAGTGAACATTGGAAGAATCGTGGTTTTGGTATATTGCCAATGATATTATTTGTCTAAAACATAGAACTGCACATTTTATATTCAACTACTATAAAAATATATCTACTGTACTATGGATATACTGTAAATCTACTGATCTAATGTTAACATGTTCAATGCCAGCCAAGAGCAGGTGGGTACACCATATTTTTCATTAAAGAGGAGTAATCCATAAAAATAAAATCAAAGTTAAATTTTCTTATTTTAGCTTTTATTAAAATTGTTAAATATATTAATAAAGAATATGTAATAGTCATGAGAAAATTTATTTTCTGCAAAAATAATTGGATAATATGAATCTTACTTCCATTTGACTTATCTTATAAACTCAAACTGTAAGGAAGAATTTTGTCACACAGAAATCGTGCAATTTGGCAAAAGAACATGTTAAATAGCCTATGAATTATAAGGCAATATTTATACATGAAAGAATTAAAATGGTAGCTCAAAAAGATTTTTAAAAAAATTACAGTTATGTTAACAAAAAGAACAAAAAAATCAAGAAAAAAAATTCCATAAATTTCCGAAAAAACATTAAATCTTTTAAAATAAATTTTTTTTGTAAAATAAGCAACAAGTTTCAAAAATTATCTGGACACAAATTGAATTTCTATCAAAACAAAGGAAATTATCAAAAAAGTAGTGGAAATGTAAACTATTAACTGAAAAATTTTTAAAAATATATTTTCAACATCACGATTTCCATAAATGTGTAATTTGACCAGAGGATTTTCATCTCAATAGCTTAAAAGTTATTCAAAATATTAAAAAATTTGAAAATAATTAAAATAACGAAACTACATAACCAACAGAGATATTGAACATTTTATAAAAAAATTTGACCAAATATATTTTTATGTCTCATCAAATTTGATAAACACAAAGAAAATCAGTAATGTTTAAATAGCAAAAGTATAATTTCTAGCCTAATTCATGCATTCAGTAATTTTGTCCCTATAAAAGCATGTTTGTATTCATATGGAAAAAAAATTAATAAGAAAAAATAATGCTAAGTAGAAAGAAAAAAATCCTGCACCTAACATCCAAAACAGCAGAAATTATATGAAAATTATTAAACACTTATGCACAGGCTCAATTTTTCTTCAATAAAATAAGAGAAGTACAAAATAATTTCATTATATTTTAATTTGAAAACAAATTTATAAAGGTACTTAATTCATTATGTTACAATATAAAATAAGCTTTTTTGAAGTACCTGAAAACATTTTGTATGCAGAATAAGCTATTGACTGATTCTTATTGTTTAAGTCTAATATTACTCTTTATAGATGACAGTTGAATACAAATTTACAGAGCAATATGTAATGAATTACCACCATCCTTTAAGCTTTTTCAAAAGAGATCTTTTCAAGGACTTTAATACTTGTTAGGGAAGAAGATGAGATAACATAAAACTCCAAGAAATATTTCAGTGGGTTTTATTTAATATTTCACAGATGCAGTATAAAAAATCTTTTCTAGTTAAAACACAATTTTCAATGTTCTAAAGCTTCAGAAATCCTGGTTTTCTTAAGTTTTACTTTTTCTCTTAAGTTTTTCTCATATGTTGTTAAAAAGATGTTAATAGTCCTGAATTTTATCCTAAAAATTATATCAAGTTTCCATACCTTACTTATTTTTGAATACTGTTTGATAATTTCACACTTAGGTACAAAACAATGTTCATGCACATTTTCAAACTAATACAAATACATGCTCAACTTTGAAATTGCTGTGTTGAATAAAAAGAATTGCTATATAAAGATCATTACATGAAGCACATCAAGTGAGTATATTAACAACAAATCTATTAACACATACATGAACAAATATATTTCAACATCAATAAATATTTTGATAATCTCCCTAATTGCTGATGGATATTAAGTTATTAGATTTTGTGGCACCTCACACTTTTAAAACTAATGTAAATATATGAAAAAGTGATAGATATTTGTGAGTTATTGCATCAGTTTATTTCATGGATAGTGACAAATATAATACCCAATATGACAAAGTTTTTTAAAGAAATTAGTATCATATTACAATTAATTGCAGTTAATTTTATACATGACACTATGCAATCAGGTATTAATTTGACTTGGCATGCAAAGTATTTGCTATTCTATAATTGAAATACATATTTTTGGTATTTCAAACTAAATTAAGCTTATACAGTTAACATATGTATATAAAGGATATATTGTGCAATTTATAATATAGTATGTTGAAGATAAAAAAGAAAGAAAAAAAATACCTCGCAAACAAAGTTGCAAGATACATAAATTTTGAAATAATCTTTAACACCCACAAAATAAAGTTAGATAATACACACTTCAGTCTTGCACCTTGCCTTGAATCTCATATAAAACTAACAGAAAATGTACAAACATCAAAAAATAAAAGTGGGTGTAACAGCATAAAATGTGTTTATGAGGATTATAAAAATAGTAAAATTATTTTATAAGCAAACTTCAAAAATTTTGTGATACTTAAATATTAGTCATATTTTTAAGAAATACAGCCATCGAAACAGCAATCTATCACAGACATCAGCAAATTTAAAACACCAGGACTACTACTACATAAACAGTAAGAAACACTTCAGACTCTAAAGCAATAACAAAATATTTTTGCAAACTTCCCATAAAAGTTCAAACATCAAACTCTATTCAGCTACATATAATTGTTCATCAGAGAAATAACAGAAATTATTTGCTACCTAAAGAGTAAGAAAACGAAGACATTTTGAATCCAGGGATAAAAGCAAATATTGACATAGATTTAGCAAGTCTCTATTTTTTTTTTCTTTGCACTTGGCACTAAAAGCAGTAACATAAAGCTATTTAACATGGATGCTCTATCATAGAATATAATGCAACGGGAAAGTACTTAATGTGTGTCTGCCACTGAGAAGTGAGCTGAAAAAATTTCACACCACTCCATTCAACTCCATCTATAGTTACTTTGAGAGGTGTTTGTAAGGTCCGGCAAGAGCATATAAGCCTATGAATACCTTCCACTTGCTGATAACGGTTGTCTAGCTCTTTTTCTTTTTCCTTTTTCTTACCAAGCCTCATAATCTTCTGTTTCTTTTCTTTGGTAACATAGGTAAGAGTAAGAGATGATGATCCAGGTTCAACAGGGCTACTAGTACGTGATACATGCAAATTTCGAAAGGTGGTTTTCAAGCTCAATTTTGAAGATTCTGTTTTTTTATTTGCCTCCCCTTTTTGTGGCATAATCCAATAATCAAGTTGAAGATCCATTGTTTCTCCAAATGCAGACATCACAGCAGATCCAGAAGTATTTCCTAAAAATGCACTTGAAATACTTGGAGAACTTGGAGGAGTTGTACTTTCTCGCGGTCCTTTTTCAGTTATTGTACATGGTGGAGAATTGCCTGGGACTGTTAAATTTGCAGTTAATTCTTCAGAATCAACAGATGTAGTTTGGGTCACACTTTCCATTATACCAATTTTAACATCAGTGACAAAGGGAATAAAAACTTGAGATGATTCTTCGTCAGAACTTTTTTCTTTATAAGTGACCATAGCTTCAGCTATTGCCATTTGCCACAAATAAGAGGCATTGTTGATAAAATGCATGATTCGATTAACAGTTAATTCAATTTCAGGTGTCGAAGAAGTTTCACTACAATGATCCAACAGATCTTTCCAAGAAGAATCCATAAACACATTAGAATATGCATTATCAATACTACTTAATGATTTTGACACTGTGCTTGATGATAAAGGAATAAGGCAAAATTTTACATAAGCTTGCCATTCTGATGGTTTCGTAGAAAAATGTTCAACATACAAGCGTAAAACAGAACTAAAAAAACTATCATGTCCCAAAATACCAATTTTTATTGTTTGTGGTGCTCGTGAATTACAATTACAAAACTTCTGGATCTTGTTCATTAAGCAAGAAAATGAAGCTCGTAAATCAGAATTTGATAAGATAGTAATGACATTTTCATTTCTATCAATTAATTGAACAGCCAAACAGTTACCAACAACGTCAATTGCATTAACAACAATTACATGATCAGGAATTGAATCATCAGTAGGAAATATTTTAGCTAATTGTTCAAGGACAGTTTTCTGAGGACTGCATTCTGAATCTTTCGATGCAGATTTTTCATAAGTCAATTTTTCACGGCCTTCTTTCGCATTTGATGTTCGTTTATCTTTGGATGAGCTTTTTTCTCTTGCAAATAATTTAGCCTTCTTATCTTTTTCTAAGCCTGAAGGAGAAAAAGTTTTTTTTTCTTCCATTGTTAATGACTTTGGTGGACTTGCAGTTTGACTAGTATCAGTATTTTCTTGATCAGTGCCCGATTCATGATTATCATCAGTTTTCTTAGAGCTATCGTCACTAATCATAGGCATGTTGTTTTTATCAATAGCAGTCAAAGTTCCTGATGAAAAAAATGGCCGTAAACTAGGTTTTGGTGTAGAAGAAATACTGATGTCATCAACATCGGGACCACTATCACTCATACTTTCTAGTTCATCAATGAGATCTTCAAATTCTTGTGGATTCTGAGAAATAAGCTCTTGTTCAAGCTCTTCTTGATATTGTTCAGAATCAGATACCTCAGCTTCAGGTATTCTGAATTTTTTAAGTAAGGCAATGATTTTCTGCTTTATATTTCTTTCTGCAGGATCAGGACGATCTACATTCTGGAAAAGTTTAGGATTCATCGATTTTCGCAAATGAGAATGGTTTAATGAATCTACTGCAGCTCCAGAATCTTCAACAACAGGTTCACTGTCACAACCATCTTCATTCGATGTATATTCTTCTTCTTCATCTGAAAAATTATCAACTTCAACAGTTCTTTCCATCCCTCGTAATGACTTTTGCCTATCTATTTCTTCATGATCGACTGGCTGACTAGAAATTGCATACATTAATACTTTTGCAATAACTTCACTTTTTTCTTTATTGTTTGAGTGCAATTCTAATTCTTTATCCATAGGCCTTTGAAGAACTTCAGCCATGTTAATAATCCCACAAGCAAGAGTTTTAAAGCCTAGAATTGCTCGATTCTTATACCGTTTCCTTCGTTGAAGCATTATTTGAAGATTATTTCCACAACGCTTTAAAAAATGTGGATATTGCAAAGAAAATGTTAAATCTAGCTCAGTATCAATAAGGCCATTATTCAGAGCTAAAATTTCATTAGAGCGCAAAATTCGTTTAGAGCTTTGCATTTTTACTGCTATAGTGACAGAGTTCATTTCACCAACAACAGGCTTTAAAAGTACAAGCCGTGTCAAATTTAAAGTACACAGTCTGGGAATACAGTTAGGTGGGGTGCGATCAACTTCCCAGGCAGCAAACAATTTCATTGGCACAGGTTTCCCCCAAACATTTGAGGGCTTGCTTGGTTTCTCTGCCATGTTATTGCGACTAATTTTGAAATTTGATTTGAAAAGCAATTATTAACAGTTTTACCTACACATATACTTTATGTTTTCAATTAGATAAATATTATGCAACATTGAATACTGATTGGGATATAATATCCCAGTGGCGTTCATTGTTTAAAGTGAAATAATAGAAATTTTGATCAACTTCCATGAAATTAACTGCTTCACAGGAACCTAGAAAAAAACATAGCCTAATAAAAATTAAAAAATATCATAATTTAACATATTTCAAAATGAATTTGCACAAAAGAGTCATAAAACTTTTTAAATAACAGCACAGTTAAAAAAAAATTAAACAATAAAATTAGGTGCTTTAAGAAGAAGTTTCGTGGGACTTAAATAATACAGTGAATACCCAATATGTAGTGAAGATAGAAATAAAGAAAAAAATATTAATTTTTGGAAAGCACCTTGCAGAAGGAAAAAAATCCTCATATGGAAAAAACTAAAATGCTGGATAGTTTCCTTCAAAAATCTTTGATTCACCATATAACAAAGATGATGGTTAATTTAAAAAAAATTTGACTATTTCTTTATTTTAATGCTTGTTTGAGTTGGAATAAAAATTACAAACAAAATATCACAGATGAGAATAAGGAAGTGTTGAACCTTCAACAAATTTTGACTTTTTACACTTTTATGCAAAATATATTAATTCAAATAACTCAGAAATTTTGCGAGAAATACATTTTTGTCAATGAATAATATCATACACTTCAGCAAATAAAAAAAAATTCAAGAAAGAAAAATTGGTCCAGGGTACAACATTGTGTTATACCTTGGTTACAGCTTAATTAGTGCAGAGGATATTTTATGTTACGACATCCAACACAACATACTTAGTCTAAAGAAACATATATATTTTTTTAACAGATTTGGATTCTTGACCTTTTTGAGAGGTTATATGATAATGGAGAAGCTTCTTAAACTTAAGAAAACCGATTTTTTTTTTTTAAAAAAACAGACTTGCAACTAAAGTGATATTCTGTATGTTGAGACTAAAGAAATATATCTTATATATATATATTTCGTTCCTTCCAGTCAAGCAACTACAATAGAATAATTCTATATATAATTAAAATTAAAGTTTAGTAAAAAAAATAATTAAGGAAAGTGTTTCTTGGGATATCATATACCATCAAGCACATTACCAGACCACACATTAAATTTTTAGTAGCACTCAGCTACATCTGAAATATCATTTAAATTCTGCAGCAAGTAAAATATGCATTTTCACCAATACCCAATAAAATTTAACTCTTATATCAACTGGCATATGATATACATTGGAATGCAGCTTTCTCTGAGCCAAGAGAAAATTATTTTACTAAGTTTTTCAAAAAAAGTTAAAAAATTCCTTTTTAAATCTCTCTAATATGTTAAACAATACAAATTAGTTAGAATCAATTATTTATAATTATAGTAAATTTATGGATAGTAAATAAAGTTTTGGATTTCTTGAAATTTTAATTTTGCGGCTAGATAAGTAATCAAATTGCCACGGTAATTAAGTGTGGCAATTAATACAGCGACAACTGCACAGGATTCACTAAAACTTGCGCTTTTAAGAAAAAACAGAGCACCATGGGTTTTTTCAATGGTAAAAAAATAATTTCATCCAGTGATTAGTAGGGGTTTTCAAATATAGTCTACAAGCATATTAATATACTAAATATAAGAATAAGATATAGTACAGTAAATAACCATTTATACGGTATCCAGAAAACCTGGAAAAAATCTGCTCAGTTTTCCCGCCATTTTGAACTAGAATGATTAAGAAAAAAAGCGGAAATTGGACACCTCCTTAAGTTGAGTAGAGGAAAATGTGGGGGAAGGGGGGATTTTTCTCCCCATTTGTCCAGAGAAACTTCATTTCTTCTGTGACCTTGAAGATCTTTAGCTCAAGAGGGGGCAGGGAATGGACAAATGTTTTATTTTTTTCCTGTGCCTCCAAAAGAATCATTGTTTATTTGGTAAGCTGCCGTCAATCAAATTTAAGGAAATGGCAGGCTGATTTTGTTTTCTCGTTGATTCACGAGGGGGCGGGGGAAATGTATTGCACACGCCTATCAGTGTACAGAAGATGAAAGAGATATGAAAAATATATCCCCATACTTTACTAAGAAAAAAAAATGGAAATAAGAAAACAATTATAATACGGTTATTTTTTATTAAATAATATAGTAGGAATAATAGTTAAGCTGAATTTAATCATTTAAAAAATAATCAGAATTTTGAAATCATAGTTTAGTAAATTATTAACATAATTGGCTGTGCCAGTGAGAGGGAAATACAAAAACCATCAAACTAGCATTAAATTATTCCAAATATAATTATGAAACATCCGTTAGAATCCAAAATTGAGACGTTAGTTTTGTTTGTTTTTTTAAACTCATAATTTAAAAAAGTGGATTAAATAAGAAAAAAATTAGGAGCATTTAATTAAAAACGCGACAAAGCTTTGCCACGCCTTATAAGAACATGACATTTTAAAAAATAAAAACCAAATAAAAAAATTAATTTGTATTAATCTTTTTCTAAACTCTGATCTCATTAAATTTAGAATATGGAATGAAAATTCGGAAATGAACAATGATAACTTCTGGAAGTAAAATGACAGATTCGTAAGCCCTGGGAATAGTCAGGAAAAACGAGATTTGAAAAAAAGACAGTGAATTGTCAAAAAAAAATTGAAAAATTTTTTGCTATTTTTTCATTTAAATATATAAAAAAATTCACCCGGGCTGCCTGACCCCAAACCTTGTTTATGCAACCAGACATAATCTGCACCCCTGGAGTTAACAACCCAAATAAATTATATGCAATAAGTGTAACTGTGTATGCATATAACACATATTTTATATTTTAGGCAATTAATGTAATATAATTTAGCAAAAATTTTAAATGTGTACTTTTTTCACACATTTAGTTCATTTATATTAAATTTTGTCTGTAAAAATGTAATTACTGATATGTTTTAATTCATATAATTTTGCACAAAAAGTTACAAAGTTAAATATATAAATAATAAGCAGATAATTTCAAAGAACAATTTGACTTGATAATTGCAAAGAAAATTGTTTGGATAGTTTTTTTTTTTTTTCATGTGAGCCAAATCTGAAAATATCTGCTGAATTTTTCTGTGCTGGGCTCACCTAGACAAACCATAGACAATAGAGTAAGTACTGTATATTTGTTGTAATAACTCATACAAAATAAAGAAGGTAGGCTTAAAAGTAAGTGGTTGTTAGTCTATTTGCAAGTAAAAAATTAAATTTGACTCCAAAAAAATTTCACCCAATCATTTTTGATGCCTAACTTTTAAAATAACTTTGTTCTTGGTTGAGCTATATTATGGTCAGGAAGTTACAAGACGTCACAAGCTCCCAGTATTAGCAGGTACCTGGACAGGAAGTTATTGGCATAACACAGGGGTCGGCAACCTTAGAAATGAAAGAGCCTAAAGTTACAATTTTACAGAATTTCCCCATTTTTAAAGAGCCAATAAAATTTCTTGATTTAATATTATAGTATTTTCTTCCATATATTTGATTTTTCATTAAAAAAACGGTTTTAAATACGGAATAATATTTAATCTTTATTTTTAAAATACACTAATAAATTTTTTAAAATTTAGTTTCATTTAATTTTTTAATCACTTTTTAATTACGTTTTTGGGGGAGATAAGAATACTTGGGTCATTAAAATTTGATGAAAACTGTAAATTATCTTACTAATTCTTGTCAGATTTTCAACAGAAAACGCAATTTTTTATTAAATGTGCAACAGAACGCAATCTTACCAGATAGATTTTATAATAATTCTTTAAATTTTTTATAGCAATTCCGCATTAATAATCATCTATATTATATAGTTAATATTAATTTTATATTATATCAGAATTTTGTCACAATTTTCTTTTTTCAAGAAATGTGTACCATCGATTCTTGTTATTGTTAAAAAAAAAAAATTTAACACCGAATTATTAAGCATTAAAATTAATTAAAAAATTTTTTGTCAGAGCAACCATTAAATCGTCTTATGATAAAGTGCTAGAAATGATGGTCGCGTACTTTTTATATTTATTGTAAAAAATTTCAAAATTTATAGAGCCTTGAGCTTTCCAACTAAAATAGCTTAACATTTTTTTTTAAAAATAAGTTAATAAAAGTTACTGAAAGTAACGATCTTCTATTATTTTAAATATCTTTTAAACACAAAATTACAACATTAATGTATTTGATAATATAATTTAATAATATGCAGGCTATTCGGAATGACCGCTCTTAAGAAATTTTGTTCCAAGTGAACGTAAAAAAGAACATATAGAGGTTGCGAGTTAGAATTTTGACAATCGAACATTCGAAAACAAACAAATCACTGTTGAGGAAGGCGAGTGTAAAAAGGCATCAAAACACTTATGATTAACGATTTTTTACCTAATTAAATAACTTTATAAATTAAAAACTTTAAAATTCACCTGGCAAACAAAAAGATCAAATATTATTATAAAGACTATTATCAATATATTGAATTAGATATTTTTTAAATTCATATGCTTATTTTTTCCCTTTTAAATTTTCATTTACTACATCCACTGAAGTAGATTTTTATCCTTATTATTGACAAGGTTTATAAAAATAACTTTTCTTCATATAATAAATCGTCTTTTCATAACATCATGTTTTACATTGTAGTATTATTCTTAATCGATAATGAATCGATTAAGTAAGATGATTATAAATCATTTCTTGTATGTTGATGGCAACAGTCTGGATGAAAAATAGAACAGCTATGGTGAATAAATATTGCTAACCTTCTGAATAAGTCTATCTTGTATTAAAGTGATAAAACAACACTTCAATGGTGACTATGCGGACGATTTGAATTGATATTAATTATATCCATCAAGAATTTTGTTTAGTTTAACTCTGATTTCAGTTTGAAAAAAAAAGTCTTGTGATGCCATTCAAACTTCTTTCGCCATGTCTGAGGTAAGTGCAGTACAAATACCAGTATATAACAGATCAGATCCTGCTCTTTGGTTTATTATGTGTGAAAGCACATTTAGATTGGCATCTCCCAAACCTATAGCAGAATCTATAACCAATTATAATTATTGTTTCTCAATTACCGCCAGAGATTGCATCGATTATTCGAGGTATTTTAATGAATCCTGATGCTACAGATCCTTACAATAATTTAAAAACAGAAGTAATTGTTAAATCAAGTGAATCATCGCAACAAGAAATTCGCCAACTTTTGTCTGGTGAAGAGCTGGGTAATAGGAAGCCTTCGAACTATTAAAGATTATGAAACGTCATGCAGAAACATTAAAAGTCCCTGAAAAGCTTATGTTAGAATTATTTTTGCAGCGTTTGCCGACATCAGTCCAAATGATTTTAGCAGCCGTTTCAGATTTAACTTTAGAAAAAGCAGCCGACATTTCCGATAAGATAATAGAAGTCACGCCAGTTCCCATGGAAACCCACTCTATAACTGAAAACGATTCAAATTCAATGGAAGAGAAATTATTTCGCCAAATAAAAAAATTTATGAAAGAATTGATAAGCTTGAAATTTCACACTCTCGTTCTCCTAATCGCAGAAACAGAAGTAATAGTGTTAAAAAACGAGATTCATCTGTTTGCTGGTACCATCGCTATTTTGGAAACAAATGTAAACCAGGAAAATGCGTTGCGGCATGTAAGTTTCGGGAAAACGGAGTTGGCGAAGAATAGACACAACCTGTTCTTTGCCACAAACATTGCATCGCCGGGTCATTCGAGACCGGACAACAAACTTGTCTTTTCTGGTCAATACTGTATCCGACGTGTCCATTCTCCCGGCAAATTATATTCAAAAAAGAAATAATCCTCTGCAAACAGTTTTTGCTGCTAATTCTACACCAATTAATGTTTAGGGACAAAAAACACTTTCTTTAGATTTTGGATTAAGACGAATTTTTTCTTGGTCATTTTTTATTGCTTATATTACGATGCCAATTTTAGGTGCCGATTTCCTTCACTCTTTTGTTTTAGTGCCTGATCTACGCAATAAATGTCTAGAGATTTGAGAACTAAATTTAAAACAAAAGGTCATGTTATGGAAAAAAATTTGCATTGAGTTAAAACAATATCAGGTGATTCCGTGATTCATTCACTTTTAGCAGAATTTCCCTCAATTACTAAATTACCGGATCCCAATCAACCCGTAAAGCATAACACCCTTCATTTTATAAATACGGTAGGTCCTCCAGTAGTAGCAAAACCTCGCAGATTAGCTCCAGATAGACTAAAAATTGCAAAATCAGAATTTTAAAAAATGATAGAGTTAGGGCACGTAAGACCATCTAGAAGTAACTATGCATCCCCACTTCACATGGTCCCAAAAAAGGGAACACTGGAGTGGAGGCCAGTTGGTGATTTTAGGGCACTAAATGCACAAACGGTGAAGGAAAAATATCCTATTCCTTGTGTAGCTGATTTCACATCTGAACTGCATGGCGCCAAAATTTTCAGTCACTTTGACTTAGTAAAGGCCTATCACCAGATTCCAATTAACCCTGATGACATTCATAAAACGGCCATTTGTACACCTTTTGGACTATTCGAAAGTACACGCACGCAGTTCGGACTCTGCAACACAGCAGCTACATTCCAAAGATTTATTGACGAAGTCACTAGAGATTTACCTAATATTTATGCATTTGTCGACGACATATTAATCGCGTCTAAAAATCATAATGAACATATACAAAACCTTAAGAATTTATTTGCAAGATTAGAACAATATGGTCTTTGTATCAATGTCGAAAAATGTACATTCACTAAAAATTCTTTAAATTTCTTAGGCTTTAAATTAACAGAATTAGGAATCGAACCTCTACCGCATCGCGTACAATGCATATTAGAATTCCCTCAACCTTCCAATTTAACACAGCTTCGCAGATTTGCAGGCATGTTAAATTTCTATCACAGATTCATCCCAAAAGCCGCCGATATCAGTAATCCTTTAATAAAATTTTAGAAAGAAATAAAAACAAAAAGAAAAATCATTCTAAGGTCAAAATTGAGCCATTAAAATGGAATGATAACGCAGTAAAATCCTTCTTAAAGGCAAAGGAAGCAATCGCACAGGCAACCCTCTTAAAACACCCTATTCCTGGTGCAAAATTAAGTTTAAGGGTTGAGGCATCGGATTTTGCAATAGGGGTTTCATTAATGCAACTTTCAGAAGGGAAATGGGAGCCTTTAGCTTTTGACTCGATGAAATTAAATAATTCTCAAAAAAAAATGGTCAACCTATGACCACAAGTTATTTTCTATTTATTCGGCAATAAAAAAATTCAAACACATGTTAGAGGGTAGAGAAATTCAAATATATACTGATCAAAAACTACTAATCTATGCATTGAAACAAAATCCGGATAAATGTTCCCCTAGACAACTACGCCATTTAGATTTCATATCTCAATATTCAACTGACCTTAGACATGTACAGGGATCCAAAAATATAGTAGCTGACACACTTTCGCGTATAGAATTAAATTCAATTACTAAATCGAATTTTCTAAAATTTTCACGATCTGGCGAAGGCTCAACAAACTGATCCAGAAATCCAAGATTTTCTTCAAAATAAAAATTCTTCTCTTCATCTTGAACTCAAACCATGTCAAAATACAGATACTGACTTAATATGTGACATTTCAAATGGTTCTCCACGTCCATTCATTCCGGCAACATTTCGAAGACAAATTTTCGAACACTTGCATGGCATATCACATCCTGGTATTACAGCTACTACTAAGCTCATCTGTGCCAGATATGTTTAGCCAAATATGAAGAAAAACATAAAAGAGTGGGTGAAATGCTGTGAACCTTGTCAGCATTCTAAAATTCAAAGACACACTAAAGCTCCTCTAGGAACATTCAGTTTACCTGATGCTCGATTTCAACAAATACACATCGACATTGTAGGCTTGTTACCTTCATCTGATGGTTACAGCTACTTATTAACAATGATTGATAGATTTTCAAGATGGCCAGAAGCCATACCGATTGTGGACATGCAAGCCAAAACCATCTGTCGGGCAATTTTCCACACTTGGATATCTCGATTCAGGTGCCCTTCGATAATTACAACAGATCAAGGTTCTCAGGTGCGATCATCTTTATATCATGAGTTTTCCGGAATGTTGGGTACAAACCGAATTCAAACAACAGCATACCATCCCATTTCAAATGGCATTGTGCAAAGATTTCACCGCCACTTAAAATCATCTATAAAAGTGCATGAAAACTCACAGTGGATAGAAGTACTTCCAGTAGTCCTTTTAGGAATCCGTACTGCAGTAAAGGAGGACATCAACGCATCGTGTGCCGAACTGGTATACGGAACAACTCTTCAACTTCTAAGCGACATGCTAGAAACATCCATTATTCCACCATGTGATGACATTTTTGTTGATCGTCTTAGAAACACCATGCGTGAATTGAATCCAATTGCAACATCTGCGCATGAACGAACTACATTTTATGTTAATCCCTCACTAAGCACTTGTTCTCACGTATTTTTAAGAGAAGGGGTGATAGTGAGTCCAAGTTAAAATTCCGGAAAATTTCTTGAGTAAAAAAATTTTAAAAAAACGGTTTAAATTGAAAAATTAGAAAAAAATTTAAACAAGGTTTTTTTTTCCCTTTTTCTTAATATTTCTTAATTTACTTAAAATATAATTAAAACTTTACACAAACCTATACCATTTGCACATACCTATGATGACCTGGAGAAGTAATTAAAATTTACAAATGTCTTTCTTTCTTGAGTTTATGATTATAACAACTATTTACTGATAAAAAAAATGAATATTAATCATGAATATAAGCTTATAAAGTATATCTCTGACTCTCCCTTACGAACAAACAAAATAAACTGTGTAAAAGTTCCACCTTTGAAAATTTGATTTCCGGAAATCCGGATTTTTTCTGGAGCACAATCAGCCTTGTAAGAGTTGTGTAAAACCTACCTTATGTCAACCCTATACAGGTCCATATAAGGTTTTGAAACGGTCAGCTAAAAACCTTACAATTCAACTAAATGGTAGGCAATCTACTGTGCCCATAGACCGTGTAAAGCCAGCATATTTGATTCCTACTACAGAAGGTTGAATCAAACTTACAGGTTGTAAAACCTGGAATTTCCAAATCCTTGCATACAGAAAAAAATCATTTTCCCAAGGAACCCGACAAAATTGTGACTAGGTCTGGAAGACACGTACACTTTCCAGCAAAACTGGCAACTTATGTGTGTTATTAACATTATAACCAAGCACGTAGGTATAGTTTTTTCATGGGGGGTGTTTTGTGATTGAGGAATTTATTATCTAGATGTAATTTAATTAAACCAATTACCTACATACAAGTAAACTCTTTTTGGTTTTGATAAAATAATCGAATACAGAAGTTTTCACTGTAAACTTCATTTAAATGCTAAAAATCACAAGCAGTGATCTAAATGAAGATCAAAATAAAGACAAGCCATAAACGTCGTTGATCGCTTCCCTTCGATTGGGAGAAAAGCGAAATTCAAATAAAAAGAGCATTAAAACAAAACCACCGTTATTGTCTAAAATTCATCTGTTTACCGCAAATTATAATGCGTTTAAGCAGATAAAATAATATATAAAAAAATGAATTCTTTACGAAGTAGAATATATGGATCAGTTTCAGAAAATACGACACATAGGATTTTTTTTTTAACCCTTTGGATTGAAATACTATATTTTTTTTTAAAAAAAAAAACTCGTTTATTAAAATAACTCTTATTAATACCTTATAGAGAGCAGTGTACAATAAGCAAGCATTTAGCAGTTTCCAATTATTCCTTGGCATTCAAGTGCCAGAAAAATTACAATTTATAATTTTATAGCTTTTACTTCCATGTTCCATTTCATTTTTAGTTAGTATTTGTGTTATTAATCACAAGACTTTATTAAACAGCTCAGATTGAATAATATAGTTATTAGTATCATATTAATTATTTATAATTATAGTAGTATTATATTAATTATAGTATATTAATTATTAAGAGACTGCAGGAAAATGACAATGTGTAAAATCATTCCAAAAAGCTAATAATAATGGTGTTAAATAAACTTTAAAAAAAAATTGTTATTTTATTCTATGATATCAGATTTCAATGGCAGTTATATTAAACTGTCGCACTTAACGAAAATTACTCATAGATATATAGTACACTCGCAGAAGTCGGTAAATGAATATATCTTCACACAAATTTTTCTTTTTGTTTATTTCAATAATATCCTGTTAAACTACATTATTAAGTAGAAGGTGTAAAACTTTAATAATGTAACAAAAAATTATTAATAAATACAAAAGATATACAACACAAGAAAAAAAAATTCGTTACAAAGCCTCATAATATTTCGTAAATAAATATTGAATGAAAAAAATCCATGTTTCGTAAGATCACGGACTATAAAATTTGGATTTCGATAGAGTGGCCGCGGGCATTTCAACATTTAAGGAATTACTAATCACACTAAATTAAATTTAAATATCAGAGAAACAATTAATTCTTTTAAATTTATTGACTTTAAAAAAAGTTTTCGTTACTTAATCAGTATAATGCATTATGTGTTTAAAGCAATTTCTACTTAAAATTTATTTTTAAAGAGAAATAAATGTTACCCCTTACATTTTTAATAATCTTAAAATATTTTGCTAAACAAAGATTTTTTTTCATTAGTTTGTGTTGACGATAAATCATAATTAAGGTGTTGAATACTACAAGTCAAAACATAAAATATCTTCAAACTCTTCAATTTGGAATTAAACAAATTGGAATTAAAGTATTATTTGTAATATAGTTTACTCTTTTGTTAAACTTCATTTCTTTTTATATTCAGTGTCAGACTTAATTTAGTGCAGCGCAATTATCGCAAATTTTATTTGCTTACACTGTTTACACAAGATTATGGTTAACAAATAAAAATTTTGAGATCATTTATGAAAAATTAAATGAAGTTGCAATGATAAATTTTTCATATCTGTTTTGTGATTCGTTTTTAAGTGATCTGAATTTTAATAAAATTTTCCTAAGTTAAACATAAAATTACTCATTTGATTCATTTAAAATTAAAGAAAACCATATGCATAATTTTTATTTTTTGAATGCACAATTTTTATTTTTTGAATGCATAATTTTTATTTTTTATTTAGTTCAGAGCATGTTGTCACAATCTTTAATATACGGAAAATTTATGAATTACGTTGAATTTATTATTACGAAAAATTTATTATTGGTTATTAATTTTTTTCATTACAGATTAAAAACTGTTCGATACTATTCTGATATTTTAATTTAAACTGATATTATTTATTAAGTGAATGTAAAGGTTTCCTGTTAATCTGTTACGCTTGGATAAAATATTCATTATTTACAAAATTTCAGTTGGCGTATATTTTTTTTAAAGATTTCTTCACAAGGTCTATGCATATAATAGCTAATGAAAACGGGGTCTCGACTCTGCTATAAATATATACGAAATTATGTAGACAAAAAAAAAACTATTTTAGCTGATTCAAATCATTCTTAGAAAGCACTGAATTTTTTTTTTAATTAACAATTTCAGTAATTTTTATGATAATTTAAAGGTTTGTTGACATTTGTTTTAATTTTATAAAACTGTTACATACATCGCCACTTTTGATTATGCAATGAAGTATTATCGTTAAAAATTTGTCAAGATCATAAGTAACTTACCTTGCAATAAGATCCCGAAAAAAGAAAGTTAGTAATAGAAAGTTTTTTCAATTTTCTAAAAAATAGTTAAACTTTAAGTTACACTTACACATTTATACTAAGATAGTTTGAATGATTAAATGCTCTCAGCTATTCATTTATGAAATTTTTGTGTTTTAATATAAAATTAAGTGTAATATAGATATTTCAATTCTGATTGAATTATAATAAAGTTGTTTCAATTTTCAGTATAGAATTTCAAATATTTTTAAGTCAGATTTCATAATCATAAAATGAGAACAAAAATTGAGAATTATAAATAAAATTATGCATGAATAATCAAATTTACTAAATAGATCTATTTGTTGTACAGTTTAAATGTTACGTATATGCGAAATATAAAAGCATTATAAATGTTACAGATATGCGGAAAGCTTGATTTAATACAAGTATTTGCTTACCTCCAATATTTTTGATTCAAGTTCTTTTTATAGCCAATAAAATATCACGTTTTATTTACAGGAACAGAATTACACAATACAAATTAAAAATTAACGGATGAAATTAACAAATAAAAATTTATCAGAAAGAAAATATGGAAAGAAATTTTAAATGAAATGCTACATTAAACAAAAAGAAAAATCTGAAACTAAGCGCTTTTAGGATGAGTGTCTAAGACAAAGTTCCCAGACAGAATGACCGAAAAAATTGCCAAGGAAGTTTTATGTCCTGAAAAGGTTAACATGTATATGCAGTCCTAGAAATCGAAGAGAATTCTTTGTTTGAGGCATGCATTTTATGACCGTAAATAGGATATGTGTATAGCCGATATTTTAAAAAGTAGATGAGATAAGATAGGACTCATTGGAAGAAACGAAGAACATTTTCCCTTAGAGTAATATGAGCTGGGCTGGCTACTTTTCTGAGGGGAGAAGCTTTGTGGGTGGTAAATCAATGAGGAAAGGGATGCTATCTAATTTAATCACTGAAGAAAAGCGTTTATTGCTCTTTTGATGAATGGGTAGCAAAGAGGCAGAAGTGATTATTTTATTTCTGTTACAGACTAATAAAAGCCTCAAAATAAAATGACATGAGAATTCTCCATTTTTTTTTCCAGTAAATAAAATATTTAAACATTTTCTAAAATTAAGGAAAAATTATTTATAGTATTAAAAAAAAAGGAAAATTGCCTTGTACAATGGGGGGTGTTTGAACACCCTGAACACCCCCCTTACCTACGTCCCTGATTATAACTGAGCAAGGTTGTTTAGTATAAAATATTATTTATCAATGATGTAAATAGTGTAATATTCAAATTTTATGTGAAATATTATGTCGTTTCAGAGTAAAATTCTCTGTCACTGGGGGGATACTCTGAAGCATTATTCTTAATCGATAATGGATCGATTAAGCAAGATTATTATAAATCATTTCTTGTATGTTGGATGGCAACAGTCTGGATGAAAAATAGAACAGCTATGGTGAATAAATATTGCTAACCTTCTGAATAAGTATCTTGTATTAAAGTGATAAAATAACACTTCAACATAATAATTGCCTGTGATACACATCAAAGGCTTTAAAAAATGTCGATAAAAATTAAATAAGTATTTATTCATTGAACTGAAACATTAAACTGAAAAATTATCAGACATCAATTATGACTTGAGAATTTTTTTTTTTAAATCTTAATCTAAGTATGATTGTTTTTAATGCATTTCAAGTATTATATGCATATTTATTTAATTTTGGAAATTTTACTTACGAATTATTTATTTTTAATGCTTATTATTAAAATTTTATTTTTCATTTTTTTTAATAATTTTATTCATTTTTATTATTTGTGTTATAATTTACATTATTATTACTAAAAGAACTGTAACTAAAATCTTGAATAGGGATACAGAAATAATTTTTTTCCTTTTCCTTTTTTTTTTTTTTTTTCTTTAGAAAAAAAATTAACAAGTTTTGGAAGTACAGATAACTTTTTTCACGCATTCTTGCCTTAAATAATTTGTAAAATGCTAAATTTTTATCCAAATATTTTTTTATATGAAAATAACACAATATAAATAATAAATAAAACTTTTTAAAAAATTTAACTATGTATTCAAACATTAAAGGATGATAAATCATAAATAAATATTTGTAAAAATTATATTTTGTAAATACCTAAAGCTGTTTTATCAAAGAATGTTTAAGTCTTTTTTTAAAATATAAAAAAAAAATGAACCTTACTATAAAGAATAAAAAAATGAAGCAAATAAATAAGGCGTTATTTCCTTTATACATCACTTTACACACTATTTTACTTAATAACCTTAAATCACAAAATATTTTTTTTTTCTAGTTAAGGCAGTTAAAGTACAATTTTGTTTAATATTTATTTTGTTAATTATTCTGCCTTTTTAATACAAAACTATGAATTGAATTTTTACATTATTACAAAAATATTAAGTTTCTTTTTACCAATAATTAACTTAGCTCAAACAAATGGAAAACTGTTAACTTAAGTCTAAAAGATAATATAAAAAACATTAAATACATACGAAATACATCAACATAGTTACAAAAATGCTAAAAAAAATTATTTAACAAAAAAAAACTGAAGCTCTATTTTTAAGCACATCACTTTTTCAATAAAATAAGCATTAGTACAGTTTTGTTTATAAAGGATAGCAGTTTGAACTTATCATAAAAACAAATGCTATGAACAAATATAGAAGAATATAGAACGTGAGAAAAAAGCATTTTTAGCTAACCACTTTTAAAATACCCTGGATTTTTCAAGTTGACAGAAATCTCCGGGGTTTTGTCTGCTGCTTGGTCAGAGTCGTTGGCACCATCCTTTTCTTGCGCCTTTTCATAGTGTTGGTAACAGCATGCTCAAACAGACTTGCCACTTTTCTGAGTGAATACTCGGAATGAGACACCCCTCTACCCCCCAACCACATTGACGACGGGCCTGAACGTAGCGGTTTGTAATTAACGATTATAAAAATAGAAAGCTTTTGAGAAATTAGGTACTTAATATATTTTCTTATTTTTAAGGGTTTTGATAACAAATTATTAATTTTTCATATGGAACTGGAGTGTCGCAACTTTACATCATAAGAGCCACCTGTGGCTTGCGAGTTACAGGTTGCCGATCCCTGGCATAACATCACATGCTTGAGTTTCTGGGCTCCTCCTAATCAGAGGATTTTGACTATGATACCAATTATTTTTCATTTCATTTGATTCATCTTGCAATTTAAAAATTATACATTATTCATATTCCCACAATTTAAAATTGGCACATTGTGATTCATATCCACGCTATTTAATAATCACACATAGCAATTAAAAAGCCCAGTGTTTTCATGACAGAAAAAAAAATGGGAGAGAATTTCTCGCTTTCTCAAAAACAGGGTGAGATTTCTAAAAATTAAAAAAACAAATAAAAATTATTTCTTTAATTATAATAAATTTTTAACATCTTCTAATTTCTAAACCATTGAATATTTTTATTGCATCATCATATGGAAAATTTTCTACATCTACTTTTTCATCAGCTATTCTCATTATGTTGCTCAAATGCTAATCAGTCAAATCTGTTACGATATTTTGTTTTAATTTGGTTTTGGGTGCTAAATGACAGATGCTGAACTATTCGGAATCACTAATTAAATTTGTAGCATTGTGCACGCACCTTCCTATCCTCTACATCTGCCAGTATAGGCTTTTCAATTATTTCTGTTATAGTATAGTGAAGTTCGTTGAAGTTATTTCCATGTTCATACTTCTTGTTAGGTCTTCCAGCATAGTTTTCACAGACTTCAACTTTTACAAATTGCTGTAAATTGTCGGTGAGGGAGTTCGGTAATTCATTTACAGCTAAAAATGGAGCTAACTTTAAACAACTTATTATAAAGGACTCATGTTTTTTTTTCTCAACACTTGTCGTAGCTGTTTTTATGTCTTTTTCAAAATGGCGGATTTTATTAAAATTTGTGCAAGACGAAATTTTTTCCAAAATTCAAGAGATTCACGCATTTTGAAATTGATTAATAGAGTGCGCGAACTTCTCGCGTTAATCATTTTTTAATGCGAGAAAAGAAAAAAATATGCGAGATTCTCGCGCTGTAGTGAAAACACTGAGACCACACATACTCATGTTAAAAAATTACACAACACAATTTGTATTCCTGTGAATTAAAAATCACACATCACGCAATTTAATAACCACATATCCCAATTCGTGTTCATGCTATTTAAAAATAAATGATTAAATGAAGGCAAAGTTAGCTGAGCTGACTGAGGCTGAAAATAGTTTAACTGAAGAAGAAAATGGTGCCCATTGTTTGCTCGGAGAGGATCATGAAAGATTAAAACTTGTCATTTCAAAAAGTGGAAGGGCACAAAAGTTGCTCGAATGATGGCTTATGCTGCAAATGAAAGTATAATTACCGTGTTTAAAAAAATTGTAACTATTCGCCATGAAAATAATTATTAATCACCATAAAACCAAATATTACTTATCCAAGTTTCAATGTTTTAATTTGACTTTTAAAATAATGAATGTATTTAGAAATAGAAAGTTCATTATATTCTAATTATGCACTTTTCCCTTTATCAAATAAATGTTAGAAGTTAATATGAATTGTTTTATTTCTCAAGTGGGGGGGGAGTAAATTTTTAATTTTTATTGAATAGATTTGCTTGATTTGATACATAGAGAAGTCAATTATTTAAAGTCAGCATCCTTAAATTTAGAGGAAATTTTGTTCCTAAATTTTATTTTTTGGACATCCAGCCCTGACTTGGGTGTTGTTTATGTATTTTTAAAAAAATATATAAGTTTAGGCGTGATTTTCAGAATATTCTTATTTAGAAAAAGTTATTTAGTACTATGATAAAAAAAGATAAATATTGTGGATAAAAATATAATTTTAAAATTACTCCTAGCAGAACAGCATTGGCAATTAAGAAAAAATATTTAGGTGACATTGACGTCTGTCACATTCTAATTTCTAACCCTGGTTAGTAGGAATGTAAAAAATATTATCCAATTAATTAAAATGGATGTGAATTATTGACATAAAATAATCTTCATTTTGTTTAGTACCAAGAAATTTATATTTTAAAAAAATAAATAATATAAAAACATTTTAAAAAAGAAAGAGTAACCTAATTGTGTAAAACCAAATATAATTAAAACAATTACTCACTTTAAAAAAAATGGTTTTCTCCGAGCTTTTTTCCAATTTCTTAACAAATTTATGATAATACTTTAAATGCTTCACTTCATAATATAATTTTTCTTCAAATTTAACATCTGAAACAGACGCAAGTTCCTAAAAAATCTAAAACATTACCTATCATCAATTTCATGATTTTTAATCATTTTTTTTATAGTGATGATTATTTACAAAATGCGAAGATGGAAATAGTTTGTGCGTCCCTCCTCCAATAAAATGCAAGAATATCACCCATAATATTAGAATAAAAAATTATTACATGTTCAACTAAAAAAAAAATTATAGTTTTTTTCTATGTAAACATAGGGCTTTCGTTACTTTAAATTAGTAACATATATGCAGAAAGATATTTGAGCTAGAGAGCTGTGTTGCAGATAGCTCAAAAAATTTCTGCCACGGGGGTCAAGTTCTTGCACTGGTTATAAAATGTTTACAAAAAGTAACAGATAAACATTATTTATAAAAATGTTTGAGAAATGTTTGTTACCTTTGAGAAAGTAATTACTTAATAGGTATTTCTCATAGAAAATGCATAAATAGCAGTCAAGAGAAAAGAGATAAAATCTTAACATGAGGTAATCCAGATTGAAGGAGTTTATGTAAAGTAAGACTTTATGCAATATATAGTTGTTGTTTTTTTCAAGTTTACAATTAAATAAATTAATTAAGCTAATCGAATATTTTATACAAAATTTTATTTATAATTTATTTCAAATAGGAAAACCTTTGAACATGATTAGAGCTTTAAAAAACCTGGGCAGTGTTTAGATCAACAGTTCGCAAATAGTGTTACATGTCATCCTAGGGTTCCGTGAAAGAGTTAAAGAGGTTCCGTGAGTTAGTACTTTTTATAACCATGATGAGTTTTGAAACCTCTGATTATATTTAGATACAACCTATAATTCATAATTTATTTAACCTTTTGGTTGCCTTTATGAAATTATTTCAAATGAAATAGAAATGGCATTTTTTAAAAGAAATATATTTCTAATAACAGTATATTGAATAAATTATGAAAAAAATGATTATTATATAAAATATTGTATAAGAATTTCGTATTGCACTTTCCAAATCAAAATAAAATAATTAAATTCTTTAATAAAGACATGTTTCCTATTTCCTTAAAAACCATTTTCAATGTTTATAGCAGTTCTTTCCAGTTTTCATTTTGAAGTAAATCATAACTCGGCTTATTTTATTCATTTTCAGCTTATGTAAATACACCAAAAACAAATTTATTGCTTGATTAAATATAGCACAAGGACAGCAAATTTAACTATCGGACATAAAAAGTAATTTAAGATTATTAGTTTTATAACTATTAAAATTATTCATTCCTCTAATTAAATATTTAAAATATAGTCTTTTATAGATTATAACATTCACTATTACCTTAATAAACTTCATTTACAAAATCAGAGTTCTGCAAAAAGGTTGATTATTTAGGCTTCCACTGCCGAAAAAAAGTGGGTAACTGCTGGTTTTGATCATTAGGTTCAAGTCAGTATTCAGTCAGTAAATCACAAAGTTGGTTGCCTACTGCAAAAATATTCAACTTATCCTATTATTAATTTTTATATTTTACACTACAACATACAATTGTTAATCTTGATTATCAATTGGAAATGTCAGATTGAAAATTAGTAAGATGGCATTAAATAATTCAAATACATTTACTTCTCAATATCAACTATAGATATAAAATTGTTTAAAAATAATGCTAATGAATCCTAAATATAAGAATTTATGCTTCATTAACATTTTTATGAGTCCTGTTTAAAAAATATGCAACTGCTTTATCTTGTAAGCAGGATTGGCAGGTTTTTGACATGTGAAAGTTTTTGACGGTTTAAACCATGGTTTAAACCGTCACGTCAAAAACCTCACTGTCAAAAATGTCAAAAACCTATATTCATATGTGAAAGTTAATTAATACATAAAATTTATATATTTTTTATAAAGGATAGTGTTTCTAAATATGCTCTAGAAAAAATAAATTAAAAATTTTGAAGAAACACTTATATTTTGAATAGTAACCAAAATCTTGTACTTTTGAAAGCTCACATCTTTTGTAATATTATGTATTCATTTTCATGTGTTATTGAAAATCTGCAGTGATATTAAGAAATTTATTTATAACCAAATTTAGTGTATAGTACTGATTATACTAAAAATTAGACATTTTTAACGATAAACATTAGCAGTTTTGTACATTAGACATCTTTTAAAGAAAAATCTTTTTAATATTCTTTTAAATCTTCTTAATAATCTTTTTAACATAAGACAATACAAATTTAAGTGCTTTCTGTTAAAAACACAGAGTAGTTAGTGTCGATTTACAGTATATTCAGCCTATTCATTTACTATGCTGAAAATTTAGTTTATCCAAATACTTGTGAATTTCATTTTGCTGAATACTAAGTCTTGTTGAATATCTAAATATTCAGCTGTTGAATAATTACTTCTTGCTTTCAAGATATGCATTATTTGTATTCTTAATACAAGTGGGGAAAAAAATTAAGAGGTAAAAATTGTTTTAAAATGATAAGTGTAATAATTATAAATAAATATAATAAACAATATGAATTATATTTATAATTATTCACAAATATAACTACTTTTAAATTCAAATTAACATACTGGATAATAAAGATATTCGGTATAACATTAAAAAAAAATTTCATACACTTGTATCAAGTTTGTATTCAAACATAACTTGTAACTTCCTTATAAATATTAGTTATATGTTCTTTATATGTCAAAAATGCATAGTATCAACAAAAAAAAATTTTTTTTTCAAAATATAAATATTTAAAAAATTTTTGTGCAAAATTTTTCTGCACATGCATTTGAATATAAATTTCTGAGATTTTAAATCTGTTATTTTACCTTAATTTTAATTAAAAAATATTTTAAAACCTGCTGATTACCTATAGTATAATTAAATTTCAATGTAATGCATGGCAACTGTTGGTAGTTCTGAAGTTTATATATTTTCTTGGCAAACTTCAGTTTTTGACGGTTTAAACCAGTATTATACCCTTGTCATGTCAAAAACCACTTTTTGACGTCAAAAACCCAACCCTGCTTGTAAGAGATTTAATACTACTGCCGTATGAATGCTTTTGTTTTATTATTATTATGTTAGCAGCTTTTTGATATAATAATGCAACAAGAAAAATATTTGACAGATTCTTAAATTATAGTAAAACTATTTCTTTTCCCTTTTAATTCTTTATTTTAAATTGCCCAAAATCACTTTTAGATATTCTACGAAAAAAATTTGACAGATTCTTAAATTATAGAATAACTATTTCTTTCCCTTTTAATTCTTTATTTGAAATTGTCCAAAATTACTCAGATATTCTACGAACGCGATAAATTGCCATGAATAATCTGGAGCAGGCTTTTCTAATGTTTTTTTTTTTTTTAAATTTATACTTTGATTACGATAATCTACAAAATATGCGAGAGAGGTTAGCAATGGAATCAATTCATTGGTTTTACAATAAAATCCCTCTTTTTAGTAATTTTACAGTTATTTATAGAAAATATTACCATATTATGATAGATGTCGAAATATTCTCCATGTCTTAACAACTTCTAAGAAGTGGTCCGAAAAGAAACTAAACAACACATCACAGAAGGAGACCAACTCAAAGGATATAACTTGTAAAATTGTAGTCACCTCCGGCAAACCTCTACAAGTTTTTTTGTTTTTTTTTTAAATTAGCAAGTTTAAACTCAATTGGGCACCTTGGCAATAGTAGGTAAGAGTAACAAATATACAATATGGAAATATCCCTATTTATAAATTGTACAACCTTTTTTTACTGGAATATTTACTCTCATTTCTTTGATTTTCGGAACTTATTCCTTATCATGATCTGTTGCACCAACTACAACTGCCAAATGAATACAAAACAGGCAATTTTTTTTAAAGAAATATGTAGAGGTTTTCCAGAGGTAGCTACAAGTTATAACTTTCGAGCAACTATTCTAAAACAGATCACCATACAGATTTTTTTTTCATGTATAAAAAATTTTTTATTCTTTCAAAGTTGGTTGAAAAGAAAACGTTTTGTGTACAATACCATTTCTTACTGTAAAGATATTTGAACAAAAATACCCATAATACATAAGGATCCACATAAGGAAAACTTTATTTAATAGTGGTTGTAATTAGAGAATTTTATACTAAATGCAATTAAAAACAAAAGTTTCCATAACATCTAACATCTTTTTCTATCTATCCTAAATCAATTTAAAAATTTTAACAGTATTTTAAAAAAATATACACAAAATATTCAAATTTTCAGCATTCCCCCAAAGAAAAATTTAACTGAAAATGCACCGAAACACTGAAAATGCATTATAATGTTTCATGTGGACATTATAAATACTACGATTTAAACTTTCCAGACTATGTTTATTTTTAAATTGTTAGGTTGCAAAAGTTATTTGCAATGAAATTTGTCTATATTTTAACTGCATATCTAAAATCTAAATGCTTAATTGCGTTATTATCATATTCCCATTCAGTGGGTAGATACGAAACAGAATGCCTAAATTGTAAGTGAAGTTATTGTTGTAACCTACTTTTTTAATTAAATGGGAGTTACTTAAAATATTATCTTTGCTTATAATCAATAACCAACTGATGGTGGCTTATAAATAAAAGCTTTTATATTATGAATTGACTTCATATATTTTTTTAAAAAATTATATGGAGATTTATATAAATTTGTATATCAGAAAATTTTAAGTATTGACAGACTACCTTCTAATATTGCTGTTATAATAGCTCATCAAGACACTTTTTTAGATTAGTTATTTATGGAAAGTGAAAAAGTTGAAAGCTTATTTCCTTTCACTTTTATAAAAATTTTAAATACAGCTTTCTTTTTATTTTTGAATAACAGGTAAAAATACTCTTAATTTAGATTAATTTTCGGAAAATTTAATAGATAAACAAGTGTGCACACAAAATTAACAATTAAAATATTGTCGAGACCTTAAAATAAAAGTGTTCAAACTTGTCAATAATTCTGTACATAAGAAATTTAGGATGGGACTTTAAAAAAAGGTAAAAATACGTTCATTTATTATATTTTTTGAGGTATAAACAGACATCTTATTCAGTTCCTAAAACAAAATTACAATAGATAAATTAAATTAAATGGAACACCATAAAAAAATGCCTGATCTTCAATTTTTAAGTAAAACGTAATTTTGAAAATCACCAGACACATTCTGAAGCGCTATTTGTCAATCAATGTATTAGTAATTTATTATATCACTTATTAAAATAATTTTTTAAGAAATATTCCCAGTAAATTCTTATGGCAAAATGAGTGACAAGACTTTAAATAAATGGAGGATCTAGCATTTTTTTGTTTCTATAGAGCTTTTATCCCATTTATTCTGAAAATGTTAAAAGGAAAAATCACATTCATTTGAAAGATTAGATAATAACAGTTTTTAAAGATAAATACCTATGATTAGTTTGTTCTATGTTTATTGTAGGATTCGTAAGTGTCCTCAACATTATATAATAAATTTGTTCGTGATAGAGAAATAACCACCTGACATTCAAGCATTTGAAATTCTAAAAATATGTAAATATCATAGCTTATCCTTAGTGTTCATTAAAACGTAAATAATTTTTAATGATTCAGAAACTGAACAGCAAGAAAATCATCTGTAGGAAAGAGAACATTGACTCCTCTTCAACCGCCTCCCATAACATAACTACTAAACAAAACGCAATCATCAAAATTTCTGAAAGGTTAGAAAACAAGTGTTGCCAAAAAATAAAAACTATATTACTTTCTTATTTTGAAGTAATATGCGCTAATTTTAAACCATAGTTTCTACTACAGAATGGCAACAAGGAGATGATAACGTCCAATTTTGTAGATATTCGCATAAGAGTAAAAGGAAGTGAAGGTCTGTTTTATATGGTAGCAACGATTGAAAGGTTACTATTTTATTTCTCGTGGCGACATTATTTGCTGTTTTAGTCGCCAGACAGTGCTTTTGCCCTGCATTGTGCTTTGGCTCCATTGTTGTGTCGCAGTTCATTGTAACACGTGTGAGATTAGATATTGATACACCTTGATTTTATTAATTTGAGTAATTAATACTTGATTTTAAGACTTGGAGAATCTATTAAATCTCTTATGGTAAGTTTATTTATAAGTTTTGAATTTGAAAAATATTTAATTTTTATGTTGTATTTGTTTATTAGATCACGTGTTAGATCTTATATTAAAATCGCTCGATTATTGATGTAGTTAAGTGTTTTTTTTTTTCTATGCATGCGTAACTGTTGAATAAATAACGTATAGCTAATATTAAAAAAACCACGATTATATTTAATTTCGCAAGCATTAGATTCATGTTATCCCATCTGTTATGGTATGTTGTAGGGTTTTATTATTTTCAAAAGTTTTAATTTTTTGTTTGGATTTTAAATATTCTATTCCATACTATTCATTTATTTATTTCCTTTTTTAGTGTTAAATATTGTAATCGCTTGATTGTTAATATACTTATGTAATTTTTTTTCTATTAATCGTGTAAGTGTAAATAATGTTTGACTACAATTTTGCAACATGTTATGGTACATGAATCTACTGTGTTGTTTTTTCGGATATCAAAATTTATAACAGACTGTTATAGCTAAATGTGTTCAGATGGGGGGCATGCATTTGCTTACAAAAAACATGTGATCTGTTTAACTATTAAAACATGTGTAATTTATAACTCAGTATTGTATAATACATGTAATATTGTATGCATAATTCAATCATTTAGAAGTGTAATTTAAGCTCTTAATTTTGTTTCATTCATTTAAATCAAAGATATGTTTAAAAATTAACTACAATTAAATTCAATTTAGTAAAATTAAATATTTAAAAACATTTAATTATTAACATACTCTGTGCTCTAGTATTTGTTTCATAAGTATGTTATGAGTATTTCTTCTGATATATAATTTTTTTTGTCCTAAATTTTCATTTAGATGAAGGCTTTAGTTATGATTCGGGGGAATCAATGTTGAAATATTTGAAACCCCACCTTCCTGGTGTCTGTAAATACTGGGTCAAACGTGCAGCTTGAAAGCTTCCTGGTTTTAAAATTAAAGGTTTAATGGAGAATATCAAGGAGTTTAGTGGATTTGGTGTGATTGTACTACATATTGGTGAGTACCTTGTCGAATTTCACATAAATTTGTTATGATTCCTCTAAACATAAGAAATTAGGGGTCCTTAAGACTTTAGATTTCTGAGTTGTGTCTTAATAAAAGTTAGTTCCTATTTAGAATTTAAAAATTTTATTACAGTTCCCAATTACCTTTTAATAGAACTCAGTTGTGTTTAAAAAAAGTAACTTTTCTATGAATAAATAATATATAATTTTTTTAGTTACATCCTACATAGATTATGAGAAGGTTCCTGAAAATTTATGTATTTTTCGTTCGGCTTTTCAAATTGAAATAGAATAGCTGGATTTGTTAAGAAAGAGTGTGATTCCCTAACAATCTTTCCAATGTTTATATACTTTTTTTAGCTTCCATTTCAATGGAAACCATATTTCTCCCTATTTATTTAATTCTCAGCTTTTGTATGCACACCAAAAACTCCAAGAATGTGCATTCAACTGCCAAACATGAATTCTGATTGGTAATTGTTAATGAATCAAAAAAAATTCATTCCTCTTATTTTATATTATCAAAATAAAATATACTTTAATTTGTTAATGCACTTACTATTGTCTTTAGATATTATTTTTATAATGCTGGGGTTCTTTCTTACTATATTTATAAAGTACAATATAGTAGGAGCAGTAGTAGAAGCAGTTTTTCATAATTGGTTTTTAGTATTTTGTAAATAAGTAATATTGGTAACTTTAATTTTAGGTTCTAATGATTGCTCTGTGGATGGTTGATCCAGTATAACAGAATGTGAAAAATTGCTTCAAGAAATTTTGTTAAACAATCCTGCTTGTGAAATTTTTATCACAAATGTAGAAATATGGCAGTAGACTTAAGTAACTTTGAATAATAAGTTTTAAATGGTATAGTATAGAAAAATGTTCAGTAATGTTTTTCCCTATTAATTGTTGTTTTGGGACATTTATAAATGGTGTTCTACTGTATAGTGTCATGACCATTTTAACCAACAATCAGTGCCTGAAGATTTTATAAGATCCATAACATTCTTTATTTAACCTTTTTTGATAAATTTGAACAAGTGTGCCGTTCTTGTTTTAAGAATTTTATAAAACAAAGTAATATAAAGCATAACATATCTATAGAATGTAAACCTTTCTTCCCTTCAACTTTTAGGATACCATCTAAAAAAAATTAGAAGATTTAAGTGGGAAAAAGTATTAAATGGTCATGGCACAAAAGGAATATATGCCTCTTGGGGAACCCGCCTTGCTATATGCTGTTAGGTTGTTCCATATTGAGTTAAATTATGGTGTACTTATTACTTTCTCCTGGTTTACTATTTATAATGTTAAATTATAAAAATTTTAAACCCTAATCAATATGGTTTTATAATCAGTTTTTAAATATATTTTTTAACAACCTAATAAAAGGGGTCAACGCATCTGTGCAACCGTACCTCTTGAACAGGGCTTATTTATACAGTGCTAAAAAATTTTTTATTTTAGAAAATTGAAATGAAAATAAATATTTTGAAAGTTTCCCTTCAAAAAAGCATAGAGAGTGCACAGCCCTGCTCTTAGGTGATGTGGAAAATGGTTGTAAATCATGCATGTTTTAAAAGTTGAATTTCAGGTTTGTTCTTTTCATTATTCTGGGGAGAGCCTCAGAAGCCAAATTTACGAGCATTTACTTAGCCTAGTGATGAAAAGTTGGAGCAGCCTGTCATTATTAAGCATCTTGTCTGTCCTAAGTGATGGAAGTTGGTTCAATCAGCTGTATATTCAAATCCATTTAATTTTTGAAAGACGAGCATGTTATAAACTTCAGTGTTACCTTTTAAAGGGCAACAGTGTTTCTAAAGTGTGTTTGTATGTTATCTTTAAGCTGTATATAATAAAACTATCATGTTTTGTTTTTGTTCAACAGTTACTGTGTGTTTATATACATGTTCTTTAATAAATTTTCAATCCTCACACTGCAGAGTTAATGTACCTTTTAATAATGTATCATGTAAGCAATCCGTTATTTTTTGCGAGTATTATTATTTTTTTTTCCGAAGAGAGGATGTTTAGTTAAGATTCTATCTCATCGAAACTTTTTACAGAATTCTAACTGAAAAAAACTATTTATATTCATAAATTATATATTTAGAATTTCAAATATCAAATGGGCTTTACAAATCACTATGTGCAAAAAACTTTAATCGTAATGAGGTCGACTTGCTCAATGTTGTTACATTTATACAAAGGTGAAAAGTATTTAAATCTGTGCTCTGAAACTAATTAAATTTACACAAAATTACCCAACATTTTTGTCTTGAATGTGTTTTTTTTTTATTATTATTCTAGAAATAACACTCTGAAGATTATGTTGCCTAAGTAATTAAAGGATTATTATTGAACTAATGTGCATGCCTGTAAAATCTTGTTTTAAGTTTCTAGTTTTTTTTTTATTTTTACAAATAGCTATTAGAACTAGTGATTTCTGAAAATAATATTTTAAACACTTGACACAGTTGGGAAATTAATTTTGTAAGTTTTTCCCTGTAATATATAAATAAGTTCTGTTGTTTCAAGCTCATATTCACTTCAAATTGATTCCATTGTTTTATTAAAATGACAATCGAATCTCCAGTATATGAAACTGTTCAATTTTGCAAACTGTTTAAATTTTAAATAAGCACTAATAAAAAGAAAAGTTTATGCAATAATCTCTTAAATAATTGAAGCTCTAATTCAACGTTATTTACAGGGTTCCCACAGTCCTTAAAAACTGCTTAATTTTTATTTTGGTACAAGGTTTTGGTAACAATTCTTCAATTTTCAGTATCATTATAATTGATAGAAACAATTTTTTAGTCTTACATAAATATTAGAAACAATAATTCGTTCTTTTATCTCCTCGAATGAGACCATGCATCAAGAGTAGAGCATTTTTGAGAGACAAGAAGAGATGTCCTTCCATTAATATATTGATTCTTTTTTTATAAATTTTTTCTTTTGTTTAAAATGGTACCCCTTATGGTAAATGGTTGCATTAAAATTAGTTAACCCTTTGCCTAGGGTGCACCATTGTGCCAGCTGTAAGCAAAAGATAAATGTTTTTTGCCTGATTACTTAGTAATTTAATGTGAAATTAATTCCTAATAGCAGTTTTGGCAGAAAATAGTTTTATATAAAGCTAATTATAAAAATAAATGTAACATATTTGCCATTTAGTAATAATTTCAAAATATTTAAATCGCATGCTATTTTTAATGGACTGAATTATAACAATAGTAGAGATTAATATTACTTCATTGCGACAAGGAAATTATGAAAAAATAAATTTATATTTTAATTAAGGAACCTTACCAATTTTATAACCATGAAAAATCGTTTTAGACCATTTTATTTATATATAACATTGAGAACTAATGTATGAAATATCTTAGTTCGAGAATTATAAATCCTCTCAAGCATAATTGTACTTTTATCCTATAAAAAGTTTCATAAAATATTTGTTGCAATGAATTTAAAAATATTAAATTAGGGCTTGAGGAAAAAAAAGGAGAGCAAATTAAGGAATTTGGATATTAGTAGGGCCTTGTTTTTACTTGGGGTAAAACTTATTTAACATGACATGATTAAGAAACTTATATAGGGATGCACAACCTTTTTGAGTGAAGGGCCACATTCACCGAAGATTGACCATTGAAGGGCCGCATGCCCAAGTATTTAGAATATGATAACCATGTAATATGTTTTGCATGAAATTAAATACCTTTAACTGTTTAAAATTAAAAACTGATTACTTAGGGGAAAAAATTTAGATAAATTGAAAGATAATGGGAAAATTCATGTTTTTTTTATCACATTGCATAATACTAAAGTTCATTTAACGATAAATTTTAACATTAAAAATTTTCAATGTTCATATAATTAACTTAAAATAATTAAATATTCTACTTAATAAATTAAATGCAAGTTGAATACTTTAATTTAAAGAAAGTTTGCAGGACTAAAAATGATTACAATTAAAACAAAACCTTTGCAGGGCGAAATAAGATTCAACATTTAGTAAGGAATAAACTCCAACTTTAAAACATTTTTTTTTAATAAATTGTAAGAGGACGGACTGAGAGAGAAGAGAAAATAAGAAACCATTCATTTTGAAGGAACTATTTTCCTTAATTATCAAAAACTATAAGATACTTGTTAACAACTCTTTGTGAACAATTATTTTTTAACATGACACTACTTGCAATTAATATATTAACAACTAATTAAAATTTGCATTACGCTACTCATCTTGATTACACTTTTTTACTGTTAAAATATAAGGATATACAAATTTCCCAGCATATGATCATAAATGATACACAGTGGTCCGTGTAAGTTGAAAATGGCTTAAAAGATCGTTTAATGGTTATCCTGCAATTTGCAAAATTTTCAAATATTGTGATAATTTTATCTACTTGATCATCTGATAGCTTTTTCGGGCCATTAAATGAAAATTTAATGATTTTGTTTAAAGACTGTTCCCCAAGCTAGAACAGGGATGGGCAAGCTTTTTTTGTCGAGGGCAAAAAATCTAGAGAGAAAAAGGTTTGATGGGCTAGGTAAAAAATTCTAAAAAAGAAGAATAAGGTGAATAATGTTGTGATTTCATTTTTAAAAGTTCCTTGTGTTGAGGTTCGAAGTGAGTTGTACTTATTTTAAGGAACGAGGCTAAATGCTTGTCCGTTAGTCTACTTCTGAATAGATTTTTTCTAAGGTTCATAGTTGAAAACACTTGTTCACATGATGAGCAAACATATCACTGATTTTTGGGCATGAGATATGAAATTTGGGGAAACTAGCCCTTGGTAATGATTTGTAAAACTAAAACTTTGGCATGTTTCGAAACAACTGCTTGAGGTAATTGCTAGATTGCAACTCAATAAATTTAAGCTCCAACTCCGATCTCCACTTGGATCAGTCTGCGTAGGGACCGAGGGTGTTCGGTATTGGTCCTCGTTAAACTGTTCTACCGTGAAGTGCTCGACTTCGCGTGCAGGTCGTCGGGCTACCGAAGCAGGGGTGCCATCCCCTCTGCAGAGGATCAAAACTGTGATGGCATGTCTTCGGATCATCCTCAAGGATGTTTCCCAGACCGTCGCCAATAGCCCATTGTGCAACTCTAGTGCGACGTAAATGAACCACAACAACCAACTCCGATCTCACTGTTTCACAATTTACGCTGAAAGGCATGGCAAAAATATCTGATTCTGTTTGAATGCCATTATAACCTTGAAATCTGCGGCCTAACTCAAAATGGAGTTTTTTCAAGCCATCTTCATAATCGTTGTATATGATTTTTGATTTGTGAGAACTCGAGAAGAGTAACATGTATGATTTTTTAAATTAGAGAATACGAATCGCGATGTGTGATTTTAAACCTCGTAAATACGAATCACGATGTGTGACTTAATTACGAGAATAATCAAAACGTATGATTTTAAAAACGCACGAATCACGTCACGACATGTGAATTTTAAATCATGTGATCATGAAAAAGAATAGGTTGGATGTGTGTTAAACATGCACATGTTCATGAGACTATAGAATTGTGCACGTGTATTGAAATGTTTTTCTGCAAAAGGGATCCGATTTTAATATAAATTTATACATCTCGTTTTTTTTTTATTTATGTTTATGTTTTTTTTTAAAGTTTATTATTATTATTCTCTTTGGGAAGGTGTCGATTCTGCTAAAATACATAATTACTTTTTAAATTACTTAAAAAAAATAGAATCAAATTTCATGAGTTATAATATGTGTTAAAATATCGGGATATTCAAAATCACATTACATCAATAACTGCCAAAAAGGGAAGAAGAAGAAAACGTTTAACCTCTTATATTTATGTCAAAATCGGCACAATTAGAGCACGTACAAAATTATTATTTTAATACATGATTCATAACTCGTGTGCCGTGAAACTATAGCATTAAAATTGTCAGAATTTTTTAAATCACGGGGTAACGCGTAGTAACTAGCGAAAAGTCATCGGATTTATAATAAAATCGGCATACACGAAGAGAGTCAAAAGTGATAAATAAAATTTGAAGTTATGAATAACCGTATTAAAAATATTGGGATTTTCAAAACTATGCGTAAATTCGTAGCATTGACCACCGAAAAAAAGCAATCGAAAAACTACAGTGATAGAGATTGGGTGCGTCAAAAACCTAAATGCGCAATTATAGATTTCCGAATTTTTTTTTATTTTTGAAGAAAAAAAAATTCATTAATCTTTTTATTTTGTTCAAGTTGCTTCAGTGAGTCGCACATTAAAGTTTATCAGGCCGCTGGTTGTACACTCCTAATTTACACAATAATTTCACTTCATAAAAATCGATAATTTTTTATAAATGAAGTAGTTTAATTTAATTTTTAATTTAAATCACTGTAATTAATCTAAATATTTGAAAAAAATGCATTATTAGTTATCATATTAAAAGTTAGGTACTTGTAATGGAAATTTTTTTAACAATAACAATTATTTTTTTATATATAAATTAAAAAATATTGGCAAGGTTTAAGAATCCTCGTTGTTTTATAAAGGACAGTTACTTCATTTTCCCATTATAATTAAAGGCACATTAGTATGCTCTTAAAATGAGTTGAATAAATACCAATTTATGTATCAAGTCAAGTAATTTTTAACGGATTTGAAATACCGTGAAATTACCACCTTCTCGTTTTCACTGTTTATCACAAAACTAAAGATAATGCTAAAACATTTAAAGATATACAAAACGTCTTAAAGCCTTTTAAAGACATGGAGAGTTTGGGAGTTAATCGCAATCAACCTTAATAAATAAACAAGTCAAATTTTATTGTCTTTCTTCCCCATTAGCAATCAAGCTTAATGAAAAAAAAATTAAGTTCTCAAGAAAGTTGCACATTTCTTATTTGCACAAATAAAAGGGAATGAAATATACTAGTTGTAACTTAAATGTATAATTAAACTACGAATAAGTTAAATTTTTGCTGTCAAAAGAATAAATGTAAAATTTACTAAACAATAAAAAAAAAATTATTTTGCTTACAAAATAAATAAAATTTATAAAACTAAACAATTAATATATAAATAAAAGAAACAAAAGGCCTTTTTAAAAAAATGGACTAAGAATTGATTATAGCTTTTTATGCTCTACAGTTTTTCATTTATTCAAATAGATAAAATTGAAACTAAATTAATATATTTTAAATACAAATAATTATACAATTTATTCAAATAGACAAAATTGAAATTAAATTAATATATTTTAAATACAAATAATAATACAATTTAAACATAGGTTGTATTTTATTTTATTTTATAATCGTTGTTGAGCAACTGACTATCTCCCATTTACGTTACATGGAGAGAAAAACCACGAAACCCTTCCTCGGTTTGCCTGCCGGCAAGTGGTAACAGGTTTTAATTATAATTGTTTCCGAAATACTTATGTGTAAGGCGCAATTATTTTTAAACTGTCGTATTTCTGAAGAAGAAAAAACTTTACTTAGTCCATTAAATGAATAGTTCTTTTAGTTGCTAAGTTTCATTTATTGAAGAGGAAATTTATTTATTTATTTTTGTATCAGGGATCTTCTTAATATTGATGCTAAATCGGGGTTCGGCTAAGTTGGTTGGACACAACATTTTAAATCATTTGTATAATAGAGCTTCTTCCTAAAAAGCCAATGATTTTAACTAATATGATTTTTTTTCTCTTTGGAAAAAGAATAAAAAATTACCTGTACTGTACTTGTGAAAATAAAAAGTATCTTAAAAATTTACAAATTAAAGCAAACATTTCTCCTTCCAGTATATTTTTTACCCGAATGAAATTTTATTTGATGGAATTACATTTTAAATGAAATCCATTTGTTCAATTAGATGAAAAAGGATTTTAAATCTTTGGAAATATATGCGCAATCAAGTTTCTTGCCTACGGTATTTTACAGAGTTAAATCTTTTAAAAATTATGTTTTTTTTTATTTCCTTCACTTTTTATTTTTAAAAATCTTAATTAATTTATAATGTGTTTTTACATTTTTACTCTTGACACGGCTAAAATATTATCCCTTTTTTTAAAAAATAAGCTACTGTTTTCATAAGAGCTCAATTAACGAACATCTTCAATGTTTGTTAAATGATAGTCTAAATTTATTTTAACATTATTTTCAAATTTTTTTTTTTTAGCGATAACAATCAAGTGATATGAATGTTAAAATCATGTTTAATAAAATTCATGCTTTAATTAGAAAAGACATAAATGGTGAAGTATTATAATCTTTTTGTGTTCAATATCATAATTAAATGACTTGAGTAAGACTAAAAAATATCTTTGTGCAACTACGAATCTATTTCCAAGTTAGGAATTACATCGTTAATGACAGTCATGTGTGCAAGATACTTTGACGTAAGACGTTCTAAAGCCTTAGAGACAGTAATAAATCTGTCCAATCACAGACAGGACAAGAAACTTCACATTTTTGCGCTCCTTAAAGATACGCCAATAGTGAGATAAACCACTTGACTACGGTAAACCTGAAAGAGGGTAATTTCTTGGAAATTTGTTGCCACCGGGAAGATAGAACCTTCACTTCCTTCTACTCTTATGCGAATATCTACGTCACTACGGATCAATGGGCTTTTCGCACTGTGATTGGCTGTGGAATATCACCCTTGGTTGCAAGAAATTGAAAGTTATCGCGTTTATTGTGAATTAAAATAAAAATTTGAATAATTTTGTGCATGCGTGTCTGTGTTCTTGCGTAATCTCGTATTTGGTGTGATGACAATTGCAGCATCTCTTAAATTTTCCAAATTATAGTCATTACTTCTTAAGATTGATTTCCTGATTACGAAAATATAATTTTTAACTCTGACAAATAAATATTTATTTAATTATTAATATTTTAATTTGAGCGAAAACGCCCTCACTCGAAAACGACCGCTGATTGGTGTGACGTCATTAGAGCCTTACTCCTCACGACCTTCCCGTTGTTATTATGTATTTTCTTTCTTGCGGTTTTAACTAGCTCTTCTTTAACTTATTTTTTCCAAATTTTCCCGCGTGTATTTAAATGCGTATTTAGCAGCAAATATTTTGAAATCTATTGCATATATAGAATCAAAATGGAAGAGGGGTTTCAAAAAGCTCAAACGGACAATTTGCCGCAAGTTACTGAAGAGATGATTATGGATTTTTTTCGAACGAACCAAGATTTCATTTCGCCTGAAATCAAAGGCATAAAGGCTCAAAGGTATAAATTTGTTTATTTATAAACTGTAGCTGTAAATAAGGGCGTCGGCAAGGAGGTGCACTTGCACTACCCTGGATTTTCTTTAAGCAATTAAAAATAAATAGAAAAGCAATTTAGTTATAAAATTTTATGTAAAAAATTGATTAATCAAACAAGAATTGCAATCATACAGAATAGTTTTAATCTTTTTTTTTTTGTGGGGATGGTAGTTTGTTAGAGGGTTGCACCCCCCTATATTTTATTCTACCGGCGCCCCTGGCTGTAAATAATTTTGTGTGTGAAAATGGAACGGCGATTTGTTATAACACATATAGGTACACGTTAAAATATAGCAAGGATTTAAGTATACTAAAAACATCTTTCCACTTTCATAAAAGTATAAAACTAAACGCTATTCTTACACACTAAATTATTATTACTCACAAAAACAAATAATTATACTTACTCACAAAATTATTATTATAAACGTTATACTTACTCTTTTATTAAAATTATTTTATTAAAAATTAATTTTAATAAAATGTATTATTTTATTAAAAATTAATTTGAATTAAAGTTATTATTTTATTAAAGACCAATTATAAACAACTTTGTAATAATTACAATCAATTTTATTAAAATTAATTTAGTTAAAAATTAATTGAAGTCAATTTTATTAAAAATAATTTATAAACGATTTTATAAAAATAAATAAGCTATTATTTTTATTAAAAATTATTGTTTTATCAAAAATTAATATTTAATAAAATAAAATTAAAGAAAATTAGATTCTAATTTATAAAAAAAATTAAAGAAATAGTCAGAGGCAAGCTAGTTATAGAATATTTTTACCCTTTCTACTGTCAAACATAAATACACATCTTCAATTTTAGTATATTTTACTTTAACTACACCTGCTAATGTTTTTTTATCGAATTTTTTTATTAAATTTAAAAATAAGTTTTGCTTCATAATATTTTTTAAAGTGTTAAATCCAAGGTGTAAATAATAACATGAACCATTTTGAAAGATACTGGTACATTTTATGAATGATGTATTAAAAATCAAAAAGATTTTTATTACATTATATTTTAAAGCGTCTAGTTATGCAGATAGTGTGCATATTGAAGGATTTAAAAAAATATAATAGTTTTTATCCCTATTCTGTAAAAAAAAGAAAAAATTGATGTATACTAAATTTTATATTAAATAACTATTTCATAATTTAAGGTTTCCAGAAACTTTTGAAATTTTTACGGAAAAGAAAGATATGAAATAGCGATTAACACAAACTAATATTACATGGTCATAGGAAAGCTATAAAAAACTTCTTCTTCTTTATCGACACTATGGCCTTGGGGAGGCCAGGTCTGTCTCAATTGGTTGTTTAGTCTAATAAGATTCTGTTTTTCAGTTTTTAAATCATCTTTTTCACACACACACACACACACACACACACATATATATATATATATATATATATATATATATATATATATATATATATATATATATATATATATATATATATTTTAACTTCAGATCAGCAAGACAAACATATGGGGATAATGCTATAGGCTATGGGCATTTTTCAGAAAATTCAGGATTTTTATTCTCATCACGCTTCATTAGATGGCACCATCTTTTCCTTATCTCAGCTTTTCTTGGCACATCAAAAAATATCTTTTCAGGAGCTGTGGAAGTTGTGTTTTAGTGCACATAGGCACTATACAGTACTTATATTTACTTGATGAAGACATCAAACAGCAATACACTTCGATTTTAAAATATATTTTTAAAAAAACAAACGACGTTCAACTAGGCACGTAAACAAGCGTTAAATCACCAAGGAGAAAAAGTGTAAACAAACGCGAGTCAGGCTCGAATGGCGTCACTTTCTTAAAAGTCACGTGACTTCCTTTTTAAACTGAAAACGAAAGTACACGATTTTTAATTGCTCTTAATTAAAAAAGTAGCATTTTTTGGGAGGTAAAAAGATGTTTTTCAGGACTTTTCCATCATTCTGAATTCATTAAGAACATAAAAAAAATTGACTGCAATTGTCCAAGGCAATCATTTATTTCGTAAACAGCCACTGGAAAAGAGGAGATTTGTATTTAAAAAAGAAATTAGGCGAAAATGTTTTCAAATTTTTAGATATTTACAAATGTAACAATAAAAATGAATGTTTTCTTTGCTATGTTTATTATTTGTTATTAAATAAAATTATGTCATTTTGATATTAAAACGGGTGCTCTTAAATACTTTTAAATTAAGTATTCTCTTATAAAAGCTTAGCTGCAATATTTATATAATTTTCTTACGTTCTGTTGTAAGGAAAAGAAAATTCGGATCTAAATTGAAAGAATAATCATGCCAAGTAATGTTTAATCATCCTATGCATATTTCCTAACATTTGGACTTAATTATTAAGCATTGTACAACATAAAAAATAATTCTGCAGTAAAGTTCAAATTGATGTTTAAGTGTTTATATATTATGTTTATTCGACATTAAAAGTGTTTCTACTTGTAACATTTTATAAATGAATTTGTAACGTGCAGTTTTAATAAAATAAAATTATGGCTAGTTAATAAAACTATAACAAGAGTTAAAAATTATCTATAAAATTTTTATGTGATTATCAATTATTATATATTTATTTGGAAGTATTGAAAAGTAATAATATATTTGTGAATCTAAGCCCATCATGATAAACAATAATATTGAAATGATAAAAATTCTGTGGAAATAACAATAATATTGGAAATGAAAAAAATTCATGTTACATGAAATTTATTTTCGAATAGTTGATTACGTACTTTTATGATGATAGATTAGATTTTTGATTATTTACTGCTGTGTATTAAGAGTTACGTCAAATGTGCATCAAGTGGCTAGTATAAAAATGTTGCTTTTTTTAAACTTACCACTGCTTTATTAGAAAAAAAATTTTGTAACAATCAAATAATAAATGTATGAAAATCTATATTTGAAGCATATAAGAGTAAAATTTTTGATTTAGAAACTATCAATCAAAAAGATTCTTTAAAATTTGAATTATAACTATATAAGAGTAAAATTTTTGATTTAGAAACTATCAATCAAAAAGATTCTTTAAAATTTGAATTATAACTATATAATAAGTAGAAGGAAAAATTAGCAAAGGAAAAATTTCATAATGAGTCATTCCACAACAGATCAATCACTTTTGAACTGGCCCCCCTACTATTTTAATGAAATTTGGTGGAACATGCACACATGATAAAGTAAACAATTCAAACAGTTTTTAATTTGAAATTTGTCCAAGTTATAAACACTTGAAAAAATCAAATTTTCATTGAAAAAACCACTAACTTGCATACATATAAATAACTGTAACTTTTTTTTTTTACTTAAAAAAAGTTACTTTAAGAACTTTACTTTATAAGTTACTTTTTTTTTACTTTAGAAGAAAGTAAATGGTGTTTAAAAAAAAATTTGAAACACCATTGCAATAGACCTTTCATTTGACACCTTATATGACTTTCTGAGGCTAGGTCAACTTTCAAAGCAACCTGATTTGGCCTTTGACCTGTGTCTCAAAGAATTACGAAAGAAATATTTTTTTTTGACTGCAACATTCTTCTACACCTTTCAAATTTGTAGCATAGAAATTGAAATTTAAAAAAAAAAAAGAACATTAATTATTGCAAACAAAATTTTTTATTACTAATTGAAAGTGGTATGCTGTACGCTGTACAACTTTTTTCCCCTTTAAGACATTTCATACAATATACGTGGAAAAATGAGTAAAAAGCCTAAAATTCTTAAACCAATATATAAATCAATGATCATTCATATCAAAAGTAATATTTATCCCATACTTTTGGCTCCTAAAATGTATCGAAAATAACATTTTTATTTTTAGCAAGTGTATTATATTTTTCTTATTAAAAAATGGTTTACCTTTTGATATGCAAAAAATATGTGAACTAGTTACAAGATATGAAGAACATTTATTTCATAGAAAATATTTCATAAAATTACGATTATTAGCTCTGTTACAATATGTTATGAACAGAATTAGTAATTATTTAAACATATAAGCATTATAAAATTTTATGAAATAGTTAGGAATGATGTAGTGCTATTTTTTTGTTAATTATTTTTATATCATTAGACGGTATGAAAAAATCTTAACCTGTTGTTGTTAGTACTTTAACCTTCTAAATGATCTGTGATTTATTTACTTTCAATATCAAAGGCTTCCGTGGGTACGAAACCCCACTGTAAGAAACTGTAGAAAACGGATCTTAACTTCTTCGTAGTTTATATTTACATCTTTACATCTAAAATACGTCGTATCCATCATTGGCTGTACTGCAAAATAACAACATACTCTCTAATATCTTCTAAGAGCAGTTCTAAAGGATTTAACACCACTGACTGGATCTTACTTTCAGATGAATTTGAATACATTTTCGTTTTAATTGATGTGTGGCTTTCGTGTCTGTTTTAATTGATTTTTTTGTGTACCGGAGATTGTGTGGCTTTTCAAAAAAGTGTCTCTATTTCTCACAATCATAATATGATTTTATAATACACGAAATTTGTTTATTGATGACAATATTAAAAAGTGTAAATAATTTACTCTAATTTTTATTTCATTAAAGTTTTTTTAAAATTTTTTTTTTTATAGGATTGTTTTGTGTTGAATGAATATCTAATTTAAATTGGTCTAAATGTTGCTAGCATATATATATCTATATCAGACAGTTCTTTCATTGTGTTGCAATTTCACCAACATAGGTGTATATTTCGCTCTACTCAGCCTTTTAGCTATTAAGTAAATAAATAAATTATGACATCAGACTATTTTGTATTCTTGTCACCGAACAGAGCAATTGCAAGATGAGAAAACTAGTATAAATTACGGAGCCTCGAGTAACAATTTTTATTTTGAATATTTTTTCCTCATTTATTTTTCATGAAAAATTTGCATGTTATTATATTTAAAAGAGTGTATTTAGTTTATGTATTAGTAAATGTATATAGTTTTCATTTTTTGTAAATTAACTTGGTGTTTTTATAAAATACTTAATCATATTATTAGCATTAAGAACACATTTATAAAACTGCACATATTTAATCTCTTGTATTTGTTATTTTAGTGACTAAGATGTGTAACTGTGTGTTAGAAAATCAAGAGGAGATTAAATAGTTAAGAAAGGAAATTAAAGAAACGAAGGCTCTGAAAAAGAGAAAGATAATTCAACATCTGTTCTTTTAGAATTACCAAGAGGTATTGAGTTCCCGTTTTCTTCGGATGGTGATCTTAATCAATTAGAGGAAAAGTTGAAAGAAGATAAGAATTTACAGTTTGCTTGTAAGTGAACTTATTGTAATTATTTTTATGATTGAGTTATTCAATGGTATTGTAATCATTCCATAATTTTTTTCTCCATAGAAAGCATTTTATTTAAAATGGAGCTATTATTATTATGATCAAAAAAATTACAATTGCTCATTGGATCCTTTGGTATAAGAACCTTTGCCCTAAAGTATAGACCAATGAATCTTAACCTTTTCAAGCCTTGCTGTTCCCTTAAAAAGCAAAAAAGAATTTCACCATCTTATTTGTTCTGTACTTGAGGGTGTATGGAGAGTTTAAATGATTATTCTATATAGACCGGGCAATAAATCGATGCATCTCAAAATATCTACGTAACACATATATCGGCAGGCCGATATAATGACTTTTGTTTTAGATGATGCATCAGAAATCTGATTTAAGCAATTGATAGTTACTTTCATTTTAGGGGATGTATCAGCTGCGGAGTTGTTGATGGCATCTATTTTACTTATTTTTAACAAGTGTACATATTAAATAATACTTGAAAGTGGGCTAGCTAATATAAATATTTTAATTCTCTTTTAGATTAAATTTTAACATAATTTGTATTGTCTTGTAGCTGTTTGAATAAATTAACAAACTTTTGTTTTCAGATTCGGTATTTTGAATCCATATGCTGGCATTGTAACTTAGGTGAAAAGAAAAGTCCTCATTTGAAAGAGTGCCTGCCATCACTAATGTCATTTGGGTAAAATTGTTGATTAAAATATTATTTATTTTTATTAATATGTATATGTGATATTTTTTCCTTCCAGTTTTTAAATGCTTTAAGGAAAAAAAATGAAGTTTACTATCTGAATAACAATTCCAATTGCAAATAATAAATCAAAATATTTAGAATTCCTCTCTTTTTGTATTAAATTTTACAAACATTAATTTGCAGTTAATCCTTAACGTTTCTAAGTTTTAAGGGAGTTCTAAGTTTTAAGTAAGGATTTTTCGTGTATATTCACAATTTTTTAATATGTATTAGTATATATCATCAGTCGATTTTTATCTTTGTAAGCTGTAGTTAAAGGCAGCATTATAATTAAATTTAATTTAAAAATAATTCTAGGAAGAGATTCTCTCTATTTGAAAAATACAAAATAAAAATTTGTTCCCATGTAAAGGAAACCAGATATTGCAAAAAAGTTTCAGAAATCCAAACCAAAAAAGTGAGCGGGAGAGAGAGGCTTGAAAAACTTAATTTTCAAAGTCTAACACAGTTGTACGTCAATAGTTTTTGGATCACAAAAAAAAGTAACTTTGTAGAAGGAAGAAAAAAACCGATTACATTAAAGAATTGAATGCATTTGGGAGTGCAGTGTTTTTATAATAAGTTTAAGCTTTTGTTTAATTATACTTCTAAGTATATGCAATCATAAGTAATCAATATCAGATCTAAATTTTAAAAATAAATCTTATTTTCAACTTCAATACTTTTTGTGTATTCACATTAGTATAAGAGAATGTTCTTTAATACATAGAAGTAAAATTGAATATTAAGAAATGCAATTAAAACTGAACCGATAAGCTTTTTCTTATAGTATTTTTTGTTGTTAAAGAATTAATTATTTAATCAAATATACAGCATTGCCGCTTGAATATTGACAGTTTTACAAAACAGTGTCTAATGCAGCATGCCCTTTTTTAATCCGTGTGTCGATTCTCTAAGCCAGTGATTCTCAACCGCAGTGCCGCGGCTCTTTTTTGTGCTGCCAAATTCTTAAAATGTGCTTGAAATGTTCATAAAAAGTATATATATACTTTTTATAATTTTTCTACGCTTTAACCATGTGAACATCTTTGTCGGCGATTGCCTTGTCTCTGACAATCTTAAAATAAGATGGAATAGTGTCTTTGACACGCAGTTTTAAAAAAATGTTGAAATAAGTAAGGAATTTAATGACTATTAAAATAATTTATTAACAAAGGAAAGCAAGCTAAATATTAACTTGCAAGTGGAAATATAAGTTAATCATTAAAGTAAGCTATGCAATATAAACAAATTAACAAAGGATAACTTTAAAAAACCTAATATATAAACAAATTAGGAAAGGATAACTAACAAAAAAATAAGCTAAAAATTAATTAGCAAAAAAAACTAGTTAACAAGAAATCACAAAAAATAACAGTTAATAACTATAGAAAACAAGTTAATGATTAATAACTAGCAAAAAGAAGGAAAAAATAAATGTTACTTACTTATAAAAAATCATTCGAAAGAAATAATTAATCCCTTAATAAACGTGCTTTTGTAGTACATATTATTATCACCAACTATTAAACACATCTAATTTTTTTTCATTGTGTGCTGTCAAATTCCGAAATCGTTAAAAGTGTGCCGCAACAAAAAAAAAAAGAAGGTTGAGATACATTGCTCTAAGCTCTTCATTCAGTTTAGTTCTCTAAGTTTTGTTATATACTCATTAATAAACTGTGTTTTGTTAGTTAGTCTTTCAGTTTTTATTTTTTAAATGTAATTAATATTACTCAATGTTTTACTTCCAGCTACAGTACTCAAACGTTTTGAGGCCGAGAGATTGCGGAAAAATTTGGGAAGGTCTGCTACAGCCACTGATTGGGAAGGACGAAAACCTAAGATAATTGACGTGATCAATTCTTTGGACTTGGAGACCCAAGAATGGGCCAATTTGTTTTGCTAAATTTTTAATGTTTATTCAAATAAAATATTCATAGCTACTTTTTGTTTTATTCCTCTGCATTCACACCTTCTATATTAAAAAACACGTTCATATCAGAAGGGTAAATTTTAATAAACTCATAAAATTATAATACTTTTTGAGTTATTAGTGCTGTTGTGTAATATATTAAATTACTAATTTTCAGTGACTGAATCCTGTCTGAAGATCAAATGTGCATTGCTAATGCTAAAAAATAAGAAAACTAATTTACATGCGTGGAAAATGTGGTTATTTTAAAACAAGCAAATAGTCTTTGATTTTGATTTATAAATCATAGTTGAGCTTAAAATAATTATCATGCCTTACATTAATATTCACTTCTTATATCCCATCTACAGTGCTCACACTTATTCCTATTCACCTATTTTACACTTGATTTTTAAATTAATTACTGAGCAAATCCTAATTATATATATATAATATTTGGAAACTGATTGAAAATATTTTTGAGTGCTTATTTTTTGTTGAAAAATTGGAGTACAATTAGCGAAATAAAAATCTAAAGTGCAAAACCTTATAAAATAATTAACACAAATTTACCTATATCCTACAATACCCAGTGAAAATTTTTTCTTGAATAACGTATCAAAATTATCGATCGGTGTTCCGCCGCATCTTTAAATGCTTATTAATATCTGTTGTACGAATAACGTGATGAAAATATTCATCGACGTTCTACTGTATCCGTAAACGCCGTGGAATATGGTTTTTTCAAACTCGACATTCTACGGCGTTATTGAGATATCGATCTATATCAAATTTCACAATGTCGTACAATATAAAAAAAAATCTGACGTTTTTACATAGACCGATGTTTCGGAACAACATCGATCGAAGTCGTAAGCGAAGTTTTTTCGAGATCATTCGATATTGAGTGCTACTTGGGTTGTACACCATTAATTTTCCCACTCATTGACGCAGCACCATCGTACCCCTGTCCACGTAACTTTTTTATATCAACTTTGGTAATTGGTCTAATATTGTTGTTGCTATTGCTTTTCCGGTTAAGTCATGCACCGGAATGAATTGCAAAAACTGTTCGTTGATGTTAAAATTTTCTTTATCGACATATCGAACGCATAACGATAATTGCTCTATACCTGCAATATCAGTTGCTTCATCTGCAAGAATGGAAAAGCAAGTTGCATCATTAATCTTGCTGACTAGTTTTTGCAGGATTAAAATATTGCAAACCTCAATAACTTCGTTCTGAAATCGAGGGCTGGTATACTGAGCATTTTTTCTGCTTGACTGTAAAATGTTCTTAAGAGTCGAATCGTTCTTACTCCGGAAACGAAGTAATGCCCGAAAATTTCCGTCGTTCTCTTCACCTGGTTGTTCAGCAATTATTCCCGAATCCTTATGTCCTCTTAGAGCGAGACCTTGATTTCCACAAAATAGGATGGTTTCAATGATTGGAGTAATGTTTTTTCTATTTTCTTCTGCTTGCTGCACTGTCAACTTGTTCATCCACAGGTTTCATCTTTCCAAGTAAAATATCGTTTAATGTCCCAGCAGTTACGATCGATTTTTTGTGATAAAGACATTTCTCGTGTTCAGAAAATCGCTCTACAGCATTTTTCCAGTTGCCAAATTTTACATTGCACAGTTGGCCTAAAGGTTGCTTTCCAGAACCAGCACCACTTGGGGCGAAAAGTACACAAAATTTGCAAAAAGCACCACCCTTAACCTCTGAATATGCAAGCCATTTCCAGCGATAAAGCCATTTGTACTGAAATTTCAATTTTCTTTTTCAGGAAAAACAAATGCTGGATTGGGTTCCCAAACATTTTTAAGTATATCCAGTTTTTTATCCTCGCATGCATTATCTTCTGAAAAAAGTCCAATGTCATATGGGTGGGAAGTAACACTTTGAGGGCCGCTTTCACATTCATCAGATTCTGTTACTAGTTTTGAAAGAAAAAATCGATTATACGACGTTTTTCAGTGGTCCCTTCAGCGTCGTATAAGCGATGCTCCACTGTACATATATATTGGCACAGAAATATCCGCTAAGCTACGATCTCAAAGTTTCGAGCTGGAATGAATAACTTCAACGAGCACAGAGTCTCCAAAACAAAACAGATTTAGAAACAAGCTCCAAAAGACAGACAAGCGGCAGAGATAACTCTTAGTTTGACTAACTAACTCCACTGTACTCCGTTCCCCCTTTCACATAATTTTTTTTACCGCATCTACAAAATTCTCGAATTGTCTCAAAGACGACAGAACGTCTAGGATTCCAGACCTCGCGAATGCCAGCCAGTCTCGAAAACTATCGCGACTGGCAGGACAGAAAGGAACCAGCGATCGGAGCTTGCCCGTAACAGTATCACGTGAATTTGGTTTCAAAAGTACAACCCTATAATAGTAAATGTTTTTCCAGTATTCTGAGAAATACCGTGAGAAAAAAAGTAGGCATAAGACAAATAAAAATATATAGTCTTAAAAAATAATAGCCAGCATAATTTGTACTGAAATTTTTATTTCTGTCTGTATTATTTTGTAAATTCACTTTGTCTGAGCTCAAGGGGGGGGGGGGGTTAAACCCCTAACCCCCCCCTTGCGTACGCCCCTGGGTCAGTGTGCGGGTGGCAGACCACTTGGATCAGTCTGCGTAGGGACCGAGGGTGTGCGGTATGGGTCCTCGTTAAACTGTTCTACCGTAAAGTGCTCGACTTCGCGTGAAGGTCGTTGGGCTACCTAAGCGAGGGTGCCACCCCCTCTGCAGAGGATCAAAATTGTGATGGCTTGTCTTCAGATCATTCTCAGGGATGTTTCCCAGACCGTCGCCAATAGCCTATTGCGCAGCTCTAGTGCGACGTAAATTAACTATAACTACAACAAGACGAAAGAATCGTCATCTGAAAATCTGTCTTCTCAAGACGTATGGATCGTCATTTAAAAAAAAGAATCTATTTAAAACACTTCTTACCTTGTCAAGAATATACCAAATTTGAACCCAAATGATAATTTGAAAAATGAACTTAATCTCACAGGTCGTATGACATGCTAATACTAGCGTATGATGGTGCACAGCTTGCAACAAGAACAAACAGTAATAAACAAGTGAAAAGAGGCCAAATCGGGACTGCCTAAAAAAAGCGATTTCCTTCTAAATCTAGCAGGTGCGATTCCCGCCGGCTGAAAACTCCCTGTGTGGTGTACGTTAAATCTGTTGGGTCACAAAGTCCTCCGTGTTCCCCAAATAAAACATACCTCTGGGGGTACCAAATTTCAGATTGATCGTTCTCTGGTTCAGCTCAAAATAGTGATCTGCGAATGGATGTGTCCTCCCTGTAAAAAGGGATGCGACGTATGTATATTGTGTATGGGTCATTCTCAGGAATGTTTCCCAGACCATCACCAATAGCTTATTGAGCAGCTCTAGTGCGATGTAAATAAAAGAAAGAAATCTAGCAACCATGTCACCTTTTTTGAGAATACATCTATAAATAACTACAGTAGAGAACTATTTATCCGGTATCCAGATAACCGGGAAAAATTTTGCTTGATTTTTCCCGCCATTTTAAACTAGAACGAAAAAAGCGGAAATTGAACTCATCCTTGAAATTGAGTAGAGGAAAATGTAAGGAAGGGGAAATTTTTTTGTCACTTCCTCCGTGACCTTGAAGGCAGGGAAGGGAGGAATGTTTTATTTTTTCCTTTAGGCCGTCAATCAAACTCAATGGTGTGGCATGCTGATTTCGTTTTCTGCTTGATTTACGAGGGGGGTGGGGAAAATGCATTGCATGCATATCAGTGAACAGAAAAAGAAAAATATATTTATTTGACATCGACTAATAGAAATAAAATCTTTTTCTGTTGAATAAATTCTCATTCTTTGGAAGTGTGGTATCAATTGCAAGTTTCTCTTGGTGTGGAATCACATCTGCTGTAATTAAAAATCTTGTTTTTATCAACAAAAAAAAATAAAATAAAAGGAGAATTGTTTATTAATTTAAACATAGGGTTATTTTATGAAGCAGATTGCAGTTTTGTTTGTCTGATTCCACTACGTTTGATTTTTTTTTCTTTTCGCGATAAATTTCACACTCAATAAATTAATTCTTTTTATTCATAAATTTTATCATTAGGTTTTTTTTTTTTTTTTTGAATTCCGTTGATCTTGCCTTGTTCCGGGTTTTAATATTTATGCTAGTGCCTTTTTTAACTATCGTTTCGGTTCGATAATTTTCAAGTGTTTTTATTTAGATTAATAAGTTTTCCTTTTATTTTATCGTTTCCCCCCGTATAATTAGGTAGGAAATATATTGCGTTATTTAATCATTGGTTTTGTTTATATTATTTAATTTAGGAATTGTAATTATTTTTAAAAAATAAATATGAGAATTTTGTATTTTTTAAACTTGATTTTCTTATCTAAACTTGCAAATTTTTTTATTCTTTTAAATGTTGTATTTCTACCATTTTTTTTTTCTTTTAAAAGTTAGGAGTACCTTTCTTTTTCTCTTACTTTATGCATTACACTTTTTCCTTGTACTTCGGGTTCGATAAAACATCGATTAACGACACTTTTTGGTCGATCCAGAAAACCAGGAAATTCAGATATCCGGGATAGCGATGGTCCCGAGCATCACGGATAATTGGTTCTCTACTGTAATACAAATTTTCATTTTAACTCACCAGAACTGTTGCATTAGAAACAACAACATATCTGCTATGCTAAGCGCAATAAACTGAATCAGTAATTTGTGGTCAAATTAAGTTATTCTTATTATCAGTTCTCAATTTGTAAAAATAGAGATGTCAAAACCAAAGATATTTTTCCACACCTAAAATCTTAGTTTTAGAAGTTTTGTAGTATCATTCTGGCACATTCCTTCCACAAATTAAGTCTTAGCTATTAGGTGATTTATTATTCATAATTTATTTTACATCATATTAAAATTTAATCGCCGTATGTAAACAAGAATAGTGGAATTTTTTGCAGGCCTTAGATAAATTAGATGAAGTTGTCAAAAAATTTCAAACTTTTAATTTCTTGATTTGCATTTTGTTGCAGATTAAATTTTATGCTTAGCATATAAGTTTTTTTTCATGGAGTGCAAAATAAACTTCGAATTATCAATGCATTCATAGTGTTAAATACTGATTCAACTTAATTGCTTTTTTCTTATTTGAAACTCAAAATTATAGCAAGTTGTAATTACAGTTGAGCATGGAATGCATAATTAAAAAACAAACCATTTAATAACATTTTACATTGAACTGTTTAGTTTACACTATGTTAAGAAAGTTTTAATAAAAATCTTTTTGCCACCGTATTGATAATGTAAAAATATTATTTAAAGCAATGTCTCTTACAATTAACGTGTAATGCCACCTAGGAGTGCTTAACCTATAAAAGAGATGTTTCAGTATTGACAAGACTTCATTTAAAAAATCCTAATTTATCACAGCTTTTTTCATAATACAATACAAAACACTCATAAAATAAATTAGGGAGTGGATTAGCAAAAATAAAATAAAACAGACATCTTCTTTTAACATAAGAAAATACAATACAGAGAAAACTTTCACACATAAATATGATAAATAACATGAAATAATTACAGAACTGAATGAATAACTAATAAATTACAATTATTACAAATTAAATCTTTGATATAAGTTAATCACATGAAATAAGAAAATGCAATTCTCAGAATGAAAACACTTATATAATGCCCTAGAAACATTAAAATCAATAATTATAGTCAGTGCTCAATTTGAGGGTAATACATCAGCACTCTATACTTAGAACCTCCCAATCTGAAAATTTTATTTTAACCCTTAATGATTAAAATTTTTATTTGACCCTTTAGCTAATGTAACATATTTATTTAAAGCATAAAATCAGAATGTCAAGATTCTCTTTTGATACCTGTAATAAAAATCATTTTTAAGGTATAAGAAACATAAATATTTAAGATTTGAGAGGTGGCTATTTTATTCTGAAAATTATCAAACCTGGAGTGTCTTTTGGCCATTCAGGGTTTAAAAAAAGAAAAAAAATGTAAAGAAATCAGACAGTTTTAATTCTCAAAATATAGAAATACTTATATTTCAGCAAAATCTACGCTAATACATATTGTAAAAAGTATGCTGAGTACCAGAACTAATGTGATCATTTAGGCTAATAGTATGTCGTTAAAATTGATAAAGTTAGGAAAATAATGGTATAAACTCTTTGCCTAAACTTTCAGTACTGAGTCATTTTTTTCGTCAATGAAAGTAATATATTAGGTGAGTGATGAATTATTTTTGTTTACTTCTTACATCCTGCTAACAGGGTAAAATAGTTGTATTTTAAACTATAAAGATTTTAATCAATTGTCTAAGTCCCAAGTATATCTTAATTATATCAAAAAATAATATATAATACCAAGTTATTATTTTTTTTTTCCGAACAATTATTTTGAAAGCTTGTTTGATTGCTAATTTAAGATATTTTATTAGTAAATACATAGCTAAATCATTATTTTGGTTAAATAGTTTATTTGAATGCAAAGCAACTAATCAGATTTTAGTATTTTGGCTAATTACGAAACAAATGTTGCATCTGACCACCATATAAAACCAGTGTGAGTAAATTTAATAGAATAGTGAGTGAAATGAAATAATGAGTCTTCCTCCTAAAAGTTTAAATTGAGACTATATTTTTAGTTTAAAGTAATTTATATGTCCTGGTGCATTTCTTCTAGCACATATTTGTTTTATAATGTTTATGTAATGAAGTCTTCTTGAGATTTTGACATACTACTTACTGAAGCCAACGAATATACTTCACACTGAATATAACTTTATAATCCAAAATGGTATTGATGAAAATTTCAGAATTTTTTTTTTAATCACAATCAGAACTACATTTTTGACCAAATTACACTCAGATTAGTAGATACTATACCTGTGAAAAAATATATAGGACAGATATGAATAAGTAAAAATTTCAATTTTAAATAATGATTAAGCATAAATTCATTAAACTTAATCAGCTAGACAAACAAAAAGCAATATAAAATCAAGTTTCTCTAAAATAACTTGTTTTTCTTTACTATTTAATGACATTTGATGAATATACTATACTTTTCCTTGTAATCTTTTATTTTTGAATTACCTTTTTTCAAATCTTTATACTTCCTATCCTAGCCTATGTAAAACTGGTCAACTTAAATGTACAATTTCTCATGAAATATCAAATTAATTTTCTTAAACTTTTTTGTTTTATTCCCCATGTTATGGTGTGCATTTTAGCAAAATATTGACTTCTCACTGTCTAATTCATATGCAGCACCTATTGAAACTAAGAAAATATATATATGCTTATCATTACATTGTGAAATTCAATTACGAACGTTTTTGCCAAATTATAAATCTGATCATGATGACATACCTACAAAGAACGTTTTCAGAGAAATGCACTGAACTACAGCAACCATAAAATATATGAGACAGGCAGTGAAAACTTTTTTACATAGTGCTCAATTCAAACGATGAATTAATGATAACAAGACTTTTCTTTACATTATAATTACAAAAAGGTACTATATTATAGAAAGGCAAATAATTATTTGATTCAAACTTCAAATAGCGTATAAAATAACTTCCAAACTGTTATTTTAAAAAGCCACAACTATTGTAAATTATGTTTGTTATGAATGAAAAAATACCAAATTAATTTGCTAAATATTAAAAAAAAAGAATTGAAAAAAATTATCAAACTTTTTAGTATTAAGCTTTTTTTGCATGCAAAGAACAGCAAGCTAAGTGCTTGTCTTCATTATGATTAACTTATAATCTTTTTCTATTGTTAAAATAATAATTGCTTTAATAACATTCAATGCATGCAGAGTTTAATATGTATTAGTTTTTTGGTACAAAACAAACGAAATTATTTCTTTTAATGTATAGTCAATATTTAAAATAATTTTCTTCGGTAAGTCTAAAAAGTTTCTAGAAAGTCTTAATGTCCTCACTCAAAGTCTCTAACACCCATTGGGAAGGTGGTAGTAGTTATACATTAATCTAGGTGGGAACCTAGGGCCTAAATTGATGCATAACTGTGGCTCCACTGAGATGCATATTTAATGAAGATAACATTATATGAAATTTTTTGATGACTATACACAAAAACTGTTTCAATATTACTTGACAACAATGAAAAACTTACAGAAATATTCAAAAAAGTAAATACATCCTTTACACTATGCATCCAGGGAGACTCCTTACTAATTTTTTTTCTGATGAGTTTCCATTCTACTGAAATCCAGTATGTTATAATTCCAGAATATCTATTTCTACAAATCAAGCACTGATTCTATTTACTAAAAAAGGTAGTTAAAACGGACAGAAAGGAGCTTTCCATTGATTTTCAAGGTTATATCAGATTTAAGTACTTATCTTCAAAATTGAATATATATATATATATATATATATATATATATATATATATATATATATATATATATATATATATATATATATAAATTTATAAGACCTTATTTCATATTAAAGGGAGAGAAAAAGAGAGCAATTTGATAAGTTGAAAATGGACTATAAATGTTTTTTGAAAATTTTCATTCTTAATTTGCTAATATAATTAATTTCTATGAATAATTTTTTGCAAAATTCTTCATTATAAATTGTCATTATCCAAAAATATACAGATTGAATAATTAACCAAAGTTATTAGTAATTTTGATAATTTTTAATATTTTCATCTGAGTATTGCAGAAAAATCAACAATTAATGGAATATTTTAAAAATGATTAGAAAATAAAAGAACTGTACATGATTAATATGATACATTAATAATTTAACATAGTTTTCCCTTAGAGCCACTACATATTTTTTTATTAAACATAACTATAAGCAATGTACAACAATTCAAAAAATACCCGCTTGAACAAATGACTGTAAGAACTCATTCAAATACAAATTAATTTTAGTAAACAAGCTTGCACTTCTTAAGATTTGGGAACCAATTTCCCTGGCAAAATGCAGAGCTTCTAAATTATTTAAATGTACACATTTAAAGTTGAAACTTATCAATATAATTTACCAAAATGCATAATGACAGAAATTGTGAATTTTCATATCCATGATCAACAAAGGTTATAAGAAATATATTACATTTAGATAACCCTCTATTGCCAGATTTACCATTAACTTTGTACTAGGCCAATGATGGTGAACCTTATGTAGACTGGGGATAAATATTTTTTAAAAAGCTATATAAAGTTTGAATGGCAAGGCACATCCAAAATATTATGAAGTTCTTAGTTAGTTTTTGAAAAAAATTAAAGAAATTATAATTTCAGCTTTTACAGTAGTAGTTTTTTTTTGTTTCTTTATTAATTAAATATTACTACAACCTAATGTAATTAAGAGCATTACACATTAAATATTACTACAACCTAATGTAATTAATTAGAGCACTACACATTTGAATGATGCTTCTTATAAAACTTTACTTGACAGTTTTTTGTAGACCCACTATACTAAAATAAAGCAGTTTTTTCCATTTTTCTTGATAACATAAATTCAGCTGAAAATAATCATTAAGTAAAAAAAAAAAACATTCACATATATATATGTATATTTCAGCTCTACCATGGCAGTAATACTAGATCCTGTTACATTACTATTTTTCAATGCGAAAGAAACTATTTTTATGCAAATTTTAAACACATAAAACAATGTTTAAAATAAACTGGTTGTATTCAAATTATCAAACTGTGATTGTCTGTGTAGAAGAATTCTACCCATGAAAACTTGAATTTTAAAGTATTGTAAAAAAACTGTAAAAAAAAAAAATTCGACTGAACCAAATTAAATTTTAAGACATTTTTTAAAGATACTAATAATTTTCAGCTTTTAATTTTTCTTTTTTGTAAATGCAACTTTTATTGTTATTTAGCGAAACAATTTTATATTGTGTTTCATTTATTTATTTTATATTGTGTTTCATTAGCATTGTCAATTTTAGAATTAACACAAAATACATAAAAAAAAATTCTATTTTATTTAGTCAATAAGATATACTTTTAACAGTTAAACATTTTGCAAGGAAAATATGCCATTTTCTTCTATCAACAAAGCCCCTGATCTCAGGACGTTATATTTTAAAAACACTTATTTCAAATATTATGTCGACACTTTTAACAAAAAACATTTCTTGCTAGGTTTCATAAAGGACCAAAAAGTGACATTCTTCAGTAATTGGTTATAATTTCATCCAAAATATCAAGTACTTTTAATATTTATTAAAAAATTTTAATATTTATGGCATGTGATGCTACTTATATTCAAAAATTTTTAATTAAATTTTAATTTTTACATTTTAATAATTTTTAACCTTACTGAAGATTTTAATGCATTAAGATAGAATTTTTGTAGTTGAAAAGGAGAGCCTAAAATATGAAAATTAATGACCTTGTCCAAATAATAATAAAAATAATGAAATCAGATATAAAATTTACTTTCTCTGAATTAAACTTTTTCTTACTGAATTTTGATACTTAAGATGTGAAGAGTAGTAAGCAGGCCCGTCCTCAAAGGGGGGGGGGTGTGGGGGTGAGAGGGGTATCTCACCCCCCAGCGATATCATCCAGTCGGCAAATTCAGGTTGAGTCGGTCTTTTTTTTTTAGAAGCCAAAATCCCGACTTTGCTGAAATTCTTTTATTATCGGATATTTCATCAGTGATTATGAGATTTAAACGGGTTTCAATAGTATCTGAGTTTCGTCCATTTCGGGATCCCAGACCCGACTCGGCAAATCTTGTTGTGAAATGTGTTTTTAAATTTAGCTTTTTTCTCCTCCTCCACGAGTTAGTATTTATGATAATTCAAAGCGAGATGACCGATAATACAAGCTAAAATCTCGAAAACCATTTCTCTTGTATTATTATTTCAACGACACATTCTTAAATTTAAAAAAATTTTTGTGACCTTAATTTTTAGTTAGTTAACAATGTATCATAAAATTCAGATATTAATTATCTGAATTATATTAACTCTTTATTAGAGGTTTAAGTAATTTTTTTAAAGGAAGTGATGAACTTACACGAGTCTTTTTTAAAGAATTAATAAATTTTTAATGAAATAATCGTGCCGGACATGCAACCCATTTTCTTTCTTTTACTTTCAAAATATCGGGGGAAAATTTCAAATAAGAGTACCTTTATTATTCAAAATATCTTATTTAAATTGTTAAATTCTGTTTAAATAACACAAATTATTAAATACAGTAGAGCTCCAATTATTCGAACCCTTATTATCTGAACGTCCAATTATCCGAACTATGTCTGAATTTTTTTTTTTCATTATTTTTTTTTTTTTTAAAAGTTTGGAATTCTTTTTAACCTATCAACAATCTTTCTAAATTAAGAAGAATACACAATATCCCCTACATCTGAAGACCATATTTAATTTACAACCATTTTATCAGTTTTCTTATAGTAGCCATACATACATGTATTGTGATACAGTTAAACCTACATACCCCTTTACAACTGAAAATTATCTTCCAAGAATGCGAGCTTTACTTTGATAGTCTACAATGGTTGGAATGCAGAAGTTTATGAATAGATAAGTGCTGAAGTTCTATAATTGGGGGATGGGTAGTTGTCACTTATGGTTAATGATTAGTGATTACAGTGCTTGGAATCTTAAATCTTGGAATAAAATTCTTAACAAAAAAACAAACGAAACTGAAGTTTTTGAACCAGTAGATTTTTCGGATGAAAATGATGAAATTGTTGCTGAAATTTTGAAGGAAAATCGGAACTCCACAGACGAAGAGGAAGAAGTAGGTGATCAAGTTCAAGATAGTGGACCTTCTCATATAGAGGCATGCAATTCATTAGATTTTGCAATGAATTGGCTAAAACGTCAAAATGATGTTGATTCAGTTCGGTTGATTTATTTAAAAAGAATAAAGGACATATAGCTACTCAAAATAAAAAAAAAGCAAAAAAAAAAAAAATACGCATCTTCTTTTAAACGAAATTTTTGCTGGATTTCTTTTGCAATGGAAAATAATGAAAAATGTGGCAAAATCAGTAATTGACAAAAAAATTATAAAAAATTGAAATACGATAAAAATAATTCAAAATGAAAAAAAAAAGTTTAAGAAAATTAATTAAAAATATTTATAAGTTGAAAAAAAAAACTTTTGAACACGCCAGAGCTATTTTAGATAGTACTAAGCCTACAAAAGGCGCGAAGGGAAGTTAGTGCATAAATAATAATCATTTACATTAGATTTTAAACAACTTTCCAATTATCCGAACCATGTTCGGTCCCGAGCAGTTCGGATAATCGGCGCTCTACTGTAATTTATATTTTCAATTAGAAAAAGCTATTTTTCTACTATGAAGAATTTTACTAATTCCAAAGGACTTTAAACATTTAAAAAAAAAAACATTTAATTCGTTAACTATCCTTCAGTTCATAACTTTTAAAATTCTATGATGATTGGATTATTATTTGAGTTAAAAATTTTTTTAACCTAAAATAAATTGTTCAGGGACCAATTCATATCTTTAGAACAATTAATCATCGCAGCAAAATTTGATATTCTGTATGGAAAATAGTAAACATATATGTGATCCTCAATTCACCATTATAAAAGTTTCTGTTTTGAAAATAAAATATTGTATTTTGCTTTTAATATTTTTTTCTCAAGAATCCTAAGAATTCTGAAACATTAAATTGAGTTACATTCAATCAAATCGACACTTCAATCATTTCACACAATTTGTGGATGGTTGCCGAGTTCAAAGTATTAAATGTTGTAATTTTGGATTCATTAATTATTTCATTAAAAATACGGTGAAAATAGAGGAATTCTTTGATTCACGGAAGTATTTACGGAAAAGTGGCAATTCTGTTTGATCAAGCGTTAGCTAGAAATGCCCTTAGCTATATTTTCTCTTACTCTTTCTAAGAATAACGGCAATATGTTTGTCCATGTCGTTAAGAAGGGGCTCGATGCGCATGCAGCTGTGGTACCAATTACTTCACTGACCTGTCTTTAACTGTCTAGTACGGGAACTTAGTTACTCAAAGCGTATTTTATAAATCCATATTCTTATTGAATAAAATAGAAAATCCGCTCACAAACCAAGATCATCCAATCTACCGCAGCTTAAGTTTTGAATGTAAGTATAATTTTTTTTATGAATGCATATTTATTATTTGCAGTCTTATTGTTTAAATATAAAGTTTAATTAAATTGCATTAAATGTATTATTTTCCAATTAAATTATTTCCTCAATTATTGCTTGAAAATTTAGGTATAAGACTTTCACGAAAAAGAATTTTTTTTTTAAATATATATATATGGGTAAAAATTTATTTTTATTAAGCAAATAAAATTATTATTATTTTTTTTGTGCAGTAAAATGATTAAAAGAAAGAAAAAAGAGAAATTAAAAGTTATGTTATTTATATTCATTAAAGAGGAGTTATGCTATTTATATTCATTAGTTGGAGCTAGGGATAGAAAAAGATAAATCACATTAGAATTCCGAAAATTGGAATTCTTTTTCCATTTTTTACTTTTTACAAAGCTTTTTATTTTGTGTTTGAAATAGTATTTCTTATTTATTTTTTTTTATAGATTTTTTCAGTTAAAATTATTTTTTATAGATCTTATTTAATTGAAATTTCAAATTTTATATTCGTTCGTAGGCTTTGTTTTTATAAGTCCAAACTGCAATCCTTTATGAACAAAAATGTACTAATGCTTATTTTATTAAAAATGTAAGGTGTTAAAAATAGAAAAGTTTGACTTTTTTTTTGATAAATAATTCTCTTTAGCTATCTTGTTTTATTTCTGATGTATGTAATGTTTTTATATTATCTTTTTGACTAAAGTTAACAGTTTTCCATTTAAGTTAATTATTAGTAAAAAAAAACTTAATAATTTTGTAATTATGAAAAAATTCAAATCACAGTTTTGTATTAAAAATGCTGAATAATCATTTTAGCATAAATGCTTTCATAAGTTTCTATTGTTAAATCTATTAGCGTTAACTGCACCAACGACAGTTGCAACAAATGAAAGAATTTTAAGCAAGATGAAATTGATTAAAAACTATCTTCGAACAACATTGACCACTGAATGCCTAAATTCACTGCTTTTACTCAAAGTAGAAAAAGATATTGTTGAAAATATCTTTTTGAACTCATATCTTTTGATGAACAATATCTTTTTGATAACTTAATAAGTTGGCAGAATATTTTTCACTTTTAAAACAACGTCGAAGTAAATTTATGTAACTAATATAATGTAACGTTAATTTACTAATATCTTAATTTTTTATCATTTTTATGTGAATTTCTTTATTTATAATTTAAATGGCAAATATTTTCAATGTTTTTCTACATTATTTTTCTTATTTTTTTAAAAATGAAAGGACAATTTACTTTTGAATGAATTTTGTTTTGAATCAATATCTTAAAGAAGATTGTATTTGCTGGTTATGACTTACTTTCTTATCTTCAAACAGTTGCTCTAATTAGCTTATGGTAACAACGCTTAGATGAAACGAAAGATAAATTTTAATTACTGAGGGATTTTTCAAAAAGTATTTTAATTTAGAGTAAAAAGTATTTCAAAGTTGCATTGAAAAACATTTAAATTTACAACTTTATTTTTAAAAATAATTTCCTCAAATAATTACTGAAAACTTATTTTAATTGAATAAGTTTCAGTTTATTTAGAAATATTTTTTTTTCTTTAATATTTTGTTACCATTTTAATAATTAAAATTAATAGAAATGTAAGAACTAGATTTTCTTTGTATTATTTTGAATAATTACTTGTACTATTTAGTTATCAATATTACCACATTTTTCACCTATGGCGGTTGCATTTTTACGTGCTGTAAAAATTATTTCGATGAATAGCATTATGTTTATAACTAGGGGAAATGATTTCAAAATAAACTTTGGAAGCTCAAGTTTTGTGGCACATTTGAACTCTTTTATTTGTTTATTACCTTTGATTATCAAGCTTTATTCATATACAAATTGCGTGTGTGTATATATTATATATACAGTACAGAACCCGTTATCCGGAAATCAGAAAACCGGAAAACCAAAAAACCGGAACGAAATTCGATAAATTTTCACGCCATTTTTAAAAAAAATTTTTTTTTTTCCTCTTAGGATTTTTCTTTCTTTTTTGAAAAATACCTTACCATCATTTTGGAAATAATCATTAGTGTACTACTCCATCGTTTTTTCTTCCTTTTAAGATTATTTCCAAAAAAAATTATTTTTTTAGTTGGGTTTAACAATAAAAAAAACGGCTTTTTGTAGCGATTCAGAAAACCGGAAAAATCAGTTATCCGGAATAGCGAGGGTCCCGATCGTTCCGGATAATCGATTCCCTACTGTATATACAGTGGAGCATCGTTTATACGACGCCGAAGGGACCACCGAAAAACGTCGTATAAACGATAACGTCGTATAATCGATTTTTACTTCTAAAACTGAAACTAACTCTGTTTTCAGTTAATTTTATTGTTTAACGTGTTGATTTACATAAATTTCTAAATTAGACAAAGCAAAACAAACAAATAACCAAAGGAGAAAAATTGCAGTGAGCCATTTGAATGTATGTTACCTTTAATTATATTTTCTTGCTATTATTCTTTACAATGCTTTGAATAGCGAGTTGAAGTTACTGCTTTCTATGATGCAATTTTAAATTTCTAATCACGGCCAAATCTAATGGCTGAAGCGCACTTGTGCAATTTGCAGGAAAAAAGAGAGCTTTTACATTTTCCAAAATAATTAGTATCGATGGGTGCGCTGGACATTGGTCGATGAATAGCAAAATTTTTCGTTTTTTCCTCTTCATAACATTGTTTAGTTTTTTTTAGTCATCTAGTAAAAATTACGGTCGTCATCCAAGCATTCTTGTTGACACCCTTTTCTGTATCAGTCATGTTGGCAAATTCCGCCCTTTTTTAAAATACACAAGAAAAAATAAAAAATTAAATAAAGAACAAAATCTAAAAATCGACTTATAACCGATTCTGTGCGTCGTATAAACGATATATTTTTACATTAAAATGAATAGGAATGATTTGGGACCACACTAAAACGTCATATAAATGTAAACGTCGTATAAGTGATCGTCGTATAAACGATGCTCCACTGTATATATATATATATATATATATATATTATATATTAATACGTTTATATGTATATGACAGTCGGCAAAATAAACTTCAACACCTCTCTCGAATCGGCTAGCGACAGGCCTGGTAGTAAGAATCTGAAAGATATGGACTCAATAATTTTGATTTAAGATCAGTTGAAAATTTGGGTCTCTTTACTTTTAGCATATTTTTATCTATCTCTGAAACTAATTGTAGGAATCAATGAAAATACTTTGACCACATTCATAAAACTTATTTATAAAAAAATTACGATTAGATTAAAGACAATTTAAACAAAATTAAAAAAAAAAGATTTAGAAAAAAAGATTGTGACAGTCTGGAATTATTAATGCATTTTAGACAGTAGGCCAAAAAACAATAAAAAAAAATCATCTAAATATGTACAAAATTTTAGAAAAAAAAAATGAATAAATAAAAAAAATTTCAGATGCTTAAATTAAATATTAACTTATAATTTGAAGCAATGAAGAAAAAAGAGCAAAACAATGATGGGAAAAACTTAATGGGAGATTGAAAAGAATGTGTTAATCAATAAATGGGAAGATGATCAGCTGTAGATTGATTTTAGTAAGAACTGCTTAATATCAAGCTATACCATATGATCAATTGATACTGTTAAGGTCATTCTCAGGTAAGTAGGATAACATAGTTCAGTGGAACAATGCTTCTATCCATACATTTAAATGGATTTAGAAATGGTTTAGTAAACAAATTATTTTTTTGCAATGTCTACGGTAAAAACATCATAAAAATGTTTGGGGTTTATTATGTCACAAAGTTTATGCTAATTAAAAATTGTTTCCTTTACCAATAAATTGGAAGTAGCTTTTGTAAAAGGATGGACAATGCTTCTAAAACTGTATTTAACAACCTCTTCATTAAAAAACAAACTAACTAGGGTTTAAGATTAGGAAAAATTATCCTATAATTATTTTTTAATATGGTAAATTTTAATTATTGCTAATATTTGCCTTAATTTAATCATACGTTGTATTATTCAAACCTAACTATTATAAATATGTTGTAATAGTATATTTAATGTTATTACGTAATTTCTTAATGGACAGTTTCATAAATAACCAATTTATTAATTACCAAAAGTAATAATTTTATGTGAATAACACAAATGCATGAGAATTTTAATGATTTTTGGCAGTTAAAACTACAATAGGCAATAGAGGGATAATATAAAAATCATTATGAATAGGTTTTCATCATTCATTTCAATAAATACATCATTAATAAAAAAGTGTTTAAAAATTATAAAAGTTAACTATAAACATCTTACTTAATTTTATATTTGAAAATTTAGCATTGTACATAATCATGAAGTTGTTAATTGTTTCACTTTTACAGCAGGTGTATAGACTAAGAAACCCCAAATAATACAAAATTCTGAATACTTCAGTAAATTGTTTTTATCAACATTATTAATTTTACATTTGACAGCAGCAGGCATTTTAAAACATTCTTTCATGACATCCTTGAAATAAATTACTGGAAAAAAATTAATAATTAAAAAGAAACCATGAATAGAAAAGCTTTCCATTTAAATTTTCTGTGTCATAATAATAATCTTGAAGTTTTGAGAAGAAAATTCAAAATATAATGCATTGTCAAGGATAGGAAAGAGAGATTAAGATTCAGTATTAATTAAACTGAAATCAACAAAGTCTTGAAATACAAAATTCAGTTAAAAATCTTACAATTTATCAGTGATTTTAGCATTTTTTTGAATTTATAAGAATAACTCAATATTGATTATAAGGTTAATTTAATACTGATTTTCTTCAACTGCATATTGAAAATATATTATGATTTACATCCATAGTTTTACAATTAATAACATTAGTTTAACAGTTTTTAGAGATTGTTTTCTGTTTCTGGTGTTAACTAACTACTGTAAAATACTTATCAAGCCCCCAGATTCGAATAAGGCCCTATGCACATTCCACATCCAGAATTAGATAATATAGACACACACAATTTAAAAGATCAAGTATTGAAAACCACACTTTGGGATTTAAATTTAAGTGGTTTAAAAATCAGATGCCGTGATGCGTATTCACTCGGTTAAGCTACTACAAATCGCAATTCGTATCCACGCAACAAAAAATTTAATATCGGGACTTGCATTTATGCATTATAAAAATCCAATATCGCAATTCATATTTATGTGACTTTAATACCAAACGTTGATTTACGTAGCTTAAAATGTACACATTGTGATTCGTATTGCCACGGTTTAAAAATTAAAAAGCACGAATAAAATGTAAGCGAATTTAAAATCAAACATCATGCAGTTTAAAAATCAATCAGTTCGATTTGCATTCATGAGTCTTTAGTATTACAATTTGTATTCCTGTGTCTTAAAAATTCAATATTGCTATTCATATTTAGGAGATTTCAAAATCAAATATTTTGATTCCCATTCACAAGAATTCAAAATCAAACATAATGATCTGTATTCATGCCTTTTTAAAATCAAATGATGTGCTTTGTAGTCATGCGATTTTAAAATCGAACATTGGGATTTGTATTCTCGTGATTTCAGATGCATCATTTGAAGGCTTGTCTAATTATGATTAGAAATGATTGTATATAAATATATTTAAATTAAATGTTTCATTCCTTGCCTTTATTTGAGATAAAAGTATTTTTACTTTCACGCTAATTGCTTTAGATGACGTAACTGTAATAATTTGAAAAAGAGTAAAGGTTAGTTATTATAAATACAATTGAGTTATTTTAATTATTTAATTATATTTTCATTTGTTTTATATTTACTTAAACCGAGTAACATTTCCGCTTTTTTAAACATATTTATTTTTCTTAAAAAATTAGCATTTCCCCTAGCTACTATTAATCCTCCACCTCCCTATTTTTGTCAAAATAATTCAATTGTCAAAATAAAGTACAATATGAAAGCTAATTTATATCTCATGATTAATGTACAAGACTAAATCAAATGCGGAATTTATGCTAAGAGAAACAGAAAATAAATGGAAAAAGTTCTTTTCATAAACATCAGTTGAAGATTATTTTAATGGGAAATTATTATTCTGAATTATGATCAGCTTTTTTTTAGAAAATACAAGACAGTCTTGGAAAGAAAATTAATGAGACTGAAAATCACAGAAGCTTAAAAACTTTAAACAATTAGTAGCAGAAAAAAAGCTTAAAGAAAATTTAAGTTTTGTCTATCATATTTAGAGTTTTCTAAATTAATCTAAATTAGAGTTTTGAGTTTCTAAACTGATGATAGAATATTAGTTATTTTCCGAAATTACTCCTTTCAGTTTCTCTTAGCATTGAAGTAAAATCATACCTCATAATGAAAGCAATACATATGTTGTTAAATTAGAGCGATTTAAATGTCTGTTACTTTTTATACCTTTTTAAGGGACTAAAACTATTAAGTTTTAAGATTGTTAAGTTTAAAAAATGTTTTTACAAAAATGAAATTTAAAATATTTTCCTCTAAATATAATTAAAATTAGTTTCCTTGATATTTATTTATTTGATTTATTAGTGGAATTCTTACATAAATGGTCTATGTAGATTATTACATTAATAATTAGTTTTTAATTTAAAACTATATACCTCATTAACTAAGTGCAGACAAACTTACCAATCACATGTGTATGCCAACAATTTTATAATTAACAATATTTTTTTAAATAGAGATTCAAAATTGATAAGAAATTTTTTATAGGATTTTAATTTAAAATGGAGCAGCTCATGGTCTCCCATTTTAAATTCAAGTTTTTTTTCTCCCAGAAATCTGCACTGAAATTGGTTATCTATACAAAAGGCAGAACTGGAATTAAAAAATAATCCATAATAATTTTAAACGTTGCTAGTTATTTATGATGATATAAAAACACCAGTTTAAAAATTAAACCTAAAAGAAATGATTCAGATAATAGGAGGTAACTTTAATTTACCACATATTTAGCGATTGATTTATAATTCTTATTCCTAATAACTTTAACAACATCATACATATTTTGAAAAGTATGTAAAATTTATGTAGAGGAAAACAGATGTTTTTGTAATCATTCTAAATGTCTAATTTAAAATTAAGCTGTCATAAAAGTGATCTCAGACTATTCAAAATTGTACAAGAGAATATAAATGTTGATTCATGATTTCTAATGTTTCACACACTCAAACAATGAAAAAACAAACAACTACATAAAGACAACTAATATAACATGAATGATATGTTGCTATTTCAAAGATATAACAAACATACTAAACGAAATATACAAGAAAAATGATGAACCTTTTTGAAATCTAAGCTGCCTTGATTCCCACCCTAGTTCGTGATGATGTCGAAACAGATGAGCAGGTACAAATGGGTATTTAAACTGCACAAATGACAGAAATAAATTCTAGATATCTAAATGGTATTTTTTGAAGACAATTCCTTATAAAAGCAGTAAAAAGAAATTGTTATATGGCTGTATTTTAATAGCAATTATAAAATTATATCTATATACAACTAATTCTTATATGAAGTATTTTTTAATTTTTTTAATTTAGCACCTGTCAGCTATTAGTAAAAAGTTGATTAAATAACATGGAGATGTTTTAGGGACTCTCTAAACTTTTAACCAAATATTCATACAAAAATGTTGTATATTCAGTCTTGCACCTAATGTCAACCAAGCTCCATAAAACATAGCACCATAGCTGAAGAACTTTCAGGGAAATTGTGGATAGCATGTTGACTATGCAAGTGTATAAACTCTGATAATGTATTTTTGATGAATTCCATTTTCGAATGAAAGATATCTCAAATGCAGTGATTCGGACATACAAAAATTTCGCTGGCAGTGTGCTATCTTTCATTGGTAATATGAATGAATTACTCAACTTTGAATATAATGAATTCAGTTCTCATGATAATTATAAGAGGTATCTTTCAATATATAATATCGTTCAACCGTTCATACACTCATTCATACTGCAGACAAACCATTTTACAATAAAACATTATTGATTTAATTCAGAAATAATGGCACTCATCTACTTGAGCAAAATCTCCCCAAGTCTTGCTGGCTGGACAAAATAGACATTAAAAGTCTTAATTATTGCCAGGTAAGGCAGGTAGAGAAACCACAAATGATGGATGGAATATACTATGAATAAATATCATAGCTGCGTATCACCCATATCACAAAGATTTCTGGATACAATATATTCCAGTAATCCTCTATATAAGAAATCATATTGTGCCTAAAATAAAAAAAACCTTATTAAATAAAAACTTCATTTAAAATGAAGTGGAATTTTGAAAGACAGATACTGTGTTATAAACAAGGCTAAGCTAAATAATTTAAAAAAATAAAGGTAAAGTGAATAAAATATGCATTAAACTTGCATAACAAAAAGAAAAAAAATCAGACAGTCTTACAGGGTTGCTACGCTACCTGGAATATCGGGACAAGTCAGGGACTTTGCAAACTGGCTTTGCCTAAAAAGTCATGGAATTCAAAAATTTTTGAGTCAAAATCTGGAAAAGTCAGGGAGTTTGATTTGGCGACCGCCACACTTGGGACCTTTGCATGTACCCTAAAACATATTCCCTAAGCAAGAGTTTCGTTTTCTCTCCATTTGGCATGGAGCCAAATTTCAAAGAATCGTAGCATGACACGGTTCTGTGACTTAGAAAACTTTAGATTTGAAAAGGGTTTATGGTTGCTAGAATCCGTAACAGGTAGAAGAATGGATAGACTTCAGAATGTCTACTTTAATTTTTATTAAAAAATTTATTGAGATATATAGTGTTATATTATCTCTTATAAATTTTTGAAGTTTTTTATTTTAATATTTTCTTGATCCTCTTTCGCCAAGGGTTTGATAAAAGAATTTAATTAAACTCGTTATTAAGAACTCACGGGAAGCATAGGGATTGCAGTTCCACTTGGAAATTATAACGTTATACTATAACATCCTGGGGTTGATCCAGGTTTTATTTTTAGAGCCATTTTTGTAAAAAAATCGAAAGTATTTTTCTGAATTTTTTTTAATTAAGAACATTTAGTTTAATCAGTAACTATTTTTGATTCCTTTTTTTAAAATCCATGTATTTTGCCGATCGTTTCTGAACCGCTTCCTTATGGTTTTCCAAATTGATTCCTATATTTTTAATACGCTATTACAATATTAGAATTTGAGCCATCACTTTTTTCAAAGCGTTCGATTTTCGACGATTCCATCATAATTTTACATCATTAGTTCATAGTTTATCAGCAGTTATTTATAATTTTTTTGCCACCTTTAACACGGTTTTTCTATTTCTGATATTTTCAGTATGATATTGCAATATGATTTTCAATATAATTTTCGAATTTCGATTTTGAATTATCACTTTTTGTCATGTTCCGATTGTGATCTAACGTAATTTCCCGTGGTTTGGTGATAGTTTTTTCCAAAGATTTTAATAATTTTTTTGATTTTTTAGATGTGATTTCTCAAATTCAGGTATTTTTAATATGATGTTATTACGACGTTAAAATTTGAGTCATCCGGCTTTGACGTGTTAGATTCGCGATTAATTCCATTCCAACTTCACCACATTAGACAATAATTTTTTTGTTTTTCATTCAACATTTTTTCAGCTTTTTCCACAAGGTTTTCCAAACTTTGATATTATTAACAAGCTATTATTTACACACAAAATTTTGAATTTGAGTTTAGATGAGTTCGATTCGTGATGACGATGTCGTTAAATCATGCAGTTTCCAATAGTTTTTTTTTTTGAGGATCTGCCTCTGAACAATTTTGGGCGGTTATTTTTATTATATGAAATTTCATAAAGAGGGCATTTTTACTAATTTGGATTTTGTGAAGGGACCGTTTTTACAAATTAGAGTTTTGTAAATAGGTTGTGAAGAGGCTCAGATTTCAACCTGGATTGACCTTTGATATCTATTTCAAATTTTTACTCACTTTTTTTAAAATAATAAATGGAGAGATATATGGCATTGTTTTATTCCTTTATTTTTATTTCAAGTTATCTTATGTTTTACATTCAAAGGTAATGGAAGATAGTTCGATAATTTGTACTTTCCTTTTTTTTACTGTATGTGTTTGTTGCCTAGATTTCCCTTTTATATCTCTGAATTATGTTTATATCTCAAATTTATTATTTATTTTGTAATAGAGAGTAAAATAAATTTCATGTTTTTAATTTTTAACATTCTGTTCTAGTTTTCAGTTGTTTTCTAATTTACATTTAACATATACCCTGTCTGCGAGATTCGAAGACTATAAAACTTACTTTTTAGATAATTTTACTTTCCATTGAGTTTAATTCCTATTAATTTTAATAATTTAATTAAAAGTTTTGGAATACTTTTATTCTAATCTCTCATATTTAGTAAAGACATATATTTATTATGTTTTTCTCTCAATAATGTTTGCATTTTAATTTTTTACTTGTAATAAAAGGTCACATCTTTTTTTAATTTGATTTCTTTTTAACAAATTTGCTTTTACATTTTAATCAATATATGAAAAAAAAATAGGAAAAAATATTATTGCCAAGAGAGAAATATTATTTATTTAGTTGAGTTAAGATTTTAATTACTATTTAATTCATAATGCTTATGTATTCATTAGTTTCTTTTATGAGATGATTTAGTATTTTTAAAAAGATTTCTTATGAATTAGTATCTGAGATGCAGAATATCTGAGTATTGCAGAGATACTAATAAATTTATTAATAGTTTTACTTTAGCACTTATTTTCTTTTGTCAAATCTGGAAGAAGCTCAGATAAATTAAGTTGACTTTTTTTTATTTATTTTACATTAAAATTAATATAAGTTAATCTCTAATAATTATGATTTATTAAAAAAGTGGGATTATTTATTATAATTTCATCTCTTCAGTATTTTTTAAAGATATGCAGAAAAATTTTTTAATTCTTAAAAATTTTACTCTTTTTCATTTTTTTATCCTGCAGGTACAAAGTATGAAATTAATCAAGGATTTTTCATCAGAAGTGTCTGCTATTGACTTCCAAATTGCAGAATTACACAATATTTTTTTTTGTGTGTTGGCTAACTGAGACAAAAAATTATTTTTAAAAATATTTTTCTTTCTCTGTTATATCATATATTTCTTTCGTCTATACTATCATTTTTTCACTGTACTGTGGTGTTATATTTTTTAACTGAAATAAAATATACAATATAATCTATAAATTATTAATATTAATTTTTTGTGGTTCATTGTATATTTTGACCACAGCATTATCAGTACATACTGGGATATAGGACTGGAAATTTTTTAAAATATGCCCGGAAAAGTCAGGGAATTATTTTCATCTATTTGAGTAGCAACCCTGGTCTTAGTAATTTTCTCCTTTCTCTGGAGAGTCAATGACATAAATTTCAAGTTTAAGTCGCTCTAACTATCGAATCAGGTTTTTAATCTCATGATATCTAACAGGGACCAGGTATTGTAATATCGAAAAAAATGTTTGTTGGAACATTAATTTCTGTATTTCAGATAATAGGTTTATCCCTATCATTATAAATGAGTTAGTAGAAAAAAAAAGTATTTTAGTAAACATAACAGACATAAAATGTCAATTTAGCAAATTTTCTACTGGAAAAACAAAAGTTTCTTCAAAAAAATTTAGCCAAATTGAAATATGTAATCAACTACATTATTTAATCACTGTACAAACTTTCAGAAATGATATAATATATTTAAACAAGCTGCTTTTGGTACAGAACATAGTCTAAAATGCAAAAAGTGATCAAAATAATGTTTTTTTTTTTTTGCCAGGGAATTAATAAAAATCATAAGATTCCACATAAAGTGAAGGGCTTAAACTGAATTAAGTTTTATAATATGTCATATAAGTAATTTTTCATGCTAAGATCCAAAGTTTGTAAATATATGTTGGAACAAATGCAACAAAACAACAATTTTTAAAATTGTTATATTGTAACAAGCCGCTTATCATTATGTAGAATTTTAAAGCTTGCATATATTTAGCATAAAAACTGTGGAGACTCCTTGAACCCAGTTTGTTATGACTGACATCATACAATTCATCAATTATATTTTTCTTTTTTTAATATTGTTAACAAAATGTTGTCATAGCATTATTTAAAACATGATTATCAACATTACTTATGATCAATGAGAGAAACAGGATTACGTTAATAAGTTGCAGTCACTTAAAAACCTACCAAAGAAATGATAGCTTTCAGTTTCATTGATTATATTTCAGATTCTGGAAAACATCAACCATACAGTAAGTGGAATGAAACGAAGGGCATCTTGATGTCAAAATTGTTTGCTTACCTAAGTACTTAGTATGTAACCAGTTTTTGATGATCTTCATAATCGAATGCACCATGCAATACCATAAACACCAAAGTTAAGTGCAACATAACAGTAATTTGTTACACCTAAGGACCCATTCAACTGATTTAAAAATTTCATTTTTATGCATTAAAAGTTACTTAGACTAAGACAATGTGAAAATTTAATTTAATTTTAAGTTGTACACTTTTCCTGATATTCCATATTTTGTTTCCTAAATTAAGATCTGTTCTGTTGTGATTGCCTTTTGCATTCATGACTTTATGTTCAATGGCTAAAAGGGTTTGTTTCTTAATATCCTATTAATTCTTTAAATTTATGCCTGCATGAATATCATTTAAAAAAGGTACTTACTAAAGTCTGAAGCATACAGTGTCGTTGTGATCTAGTATAACGAGCAGCTTGAAACACATCGACTCTTTCTTCAGCCTTTAACTGCTGTATTAAAACACTTAGTGTAACAAATACACTACTCCTGTCTCCTCCACCACTAAAAATAATGTAAACATTTGGTATAGTTATATAGATCTTAATATATTACATACATATATATATAAACAACTATGTTAATATATACTATATATAGTTGTTTCTATTTATAGAATGATAAAAATTAACTTTAAATTAAAACATTATTTCAGAAGAAGCATCTTTTGTAAGAAACTACTACATTATTTTCAGAAAATAAAGTTGTTCAGAAAATAAAATTCAATTTGTTTTCAAAAAGACACACTTCATACACCTATACACAGTTTTTCAAGTTCTACTAAATATTCACCCTTTTCTTTCTACAGACCAAGACAGAAACAGAAATTATTTACTTTGACTTTAAATTATGTTGCTTTGGTAAAACTTTAATAATTAATTTAAAAACTGACTTTTTTTTAAAACAAGTTGTGGGCCAGTGTGATATAATCCAAAGTAAATAATACCAGTTAAGGTTATAAGAATACTTCTTACAATCAAGCAAATCTAAGAGAATTTTTCTTATATCTCCTTCATAATATTTTATATGCAGGGACAAACTGAAAAGATGCTATATACTGAAGAATTTGAGATTAGTTTTATAGTATTTAGTTAAAAAACCCAACAGAAATGTAATAAACCTTATAATAAAATAAATTTAATAATAAAATGAACATAATGATCAAATAAATTTAAGAATTAAACAAACTTAATAAAATAAATTTTTCATATAACTTAGTGTTACTGTTCAATATAAAAAAACAGGTATCAAAACAGATGGAAAAAAAGAAAAAGAATTACTTTAATTGATTTGAGTTAAAAAAAAAAAGTATAAAAATGGGACAATTTAAAATATGTTTTGCAACATATTTAATTTAAACTTTAACAATAAGTTTTAAAGTTAAACTATAAGGTCATTAAATTAAAATTTAATTTTACTATTTATCTATAACACCCATAAAAGCTGACTTTTGCATTGCTAATAGCAATTATTTCTCTTTTTCAATAACTAAATTAAAATCTTTATAAACTTTGTAACTAAAATTTGTTTCAGCATATACTCCCTATGGCCTTTGAATAAGCTGCAAATTTTTAAAACAAGATGAGAAGAATATTTTAATATTTTATGTTTATAGGGTGCTTTTAAATTGTTCTTAGGATTACCTAATTTTAAACAATAGCAAAAAATACTACAAATTAATAAAAACACACAAGAAACATTTTTTTAAATAACCTTATATCCAGTTGAGTTCTATTTTTCTTTATTGACATTAAGTCAAGTTGAGTTCTATTTTGTAAGGCAATGTTTACAGGAATCATGTTTAAAAAGTAACATTTTGCTAAAAAATAGTATTTTGAATCGCACAAGTAAATCTATGCATAATTGTGAGACATGTAGTAGCTATTCAGATTTTGTAGGGAGTTAAAATAAAAATAAGAAAATTTTACGAAAAAAAAAATTTTCAGGAAATTTTTTTGTACAATACACACGATTATTTCTTATTTTTAAGAAGTTTAAAGAAAGAACTAAAAAAATATTGTTAATTCACCACTGCCTTGAAAATGTCAGTTTGTGTGGCATATTTCTTAAATTGTTTGCAACCTTTAGAAGAAACACAGGCATCACTAAACATTTATAAAAAAAGAAGAAAAAAAAAGAAATAAAACTAAAATAGGAATTGATCAGAAATAAATTAAAAAACTGGCGTGATTTCGCAAAGGGAGAAACCTGAATTTTCTTCACTTTAGAAATTTTTCAATACAAAAGTAGATCAAAATAAGTTTAAAAGAAAACTGAAAATCATTTATATTTTCATGCAACTATAAATTATTTCAAATCTACAGACTAAAGAATAAATGTATATAAAAATAAATGATGAGAGATGCAAAACATTGTAACAATCTGGAAACAAAGTTCATCCAAAATGAACAAACCTGTTACAAAGATAATCAAATCATGCCTATTAAATAATGAGTCTGTAGCTGTAAAACATTTTATTCTGAATTCAATCATTTTAGTAGTATACTGAATTCAATTACCTTCAATATACACCTTACTTCTATCTCAACTAATGCTCCATGTGAATTTTCCATTGTTCGAAAGAGTGCTAAGAATTTTCTCCTGTGAGCTTTTCATGATGTCTGCCGGTTTTTCCTGTTACAACTTCAACAGACTGAAATCTTGCTCCTTTTAATGCAGATTTGACAGTGGGAAACAAATAAAAGCTCACATGTTGCTAGCTCAGGTGAATAAGGTGGATGGTTTACCTCTGTGATGTTGAACTTAGCTAGAAACATCGTGACAGACAATTGATGGATGACTTTTTCCACAATCCGGGTCTTGCAAATACTTTGCCAATTTTAGAAATCACATGACTAGTAAACCATAAGTAAGAATGAATCTGATTACCAAATTTATCATCCATCTTGGTGAGGAAGGTGAATATCTTTACCGTCTTTCGGGCCATCTTGAAAATGCTTAAATCACTAAAAAACTCACACAGGTGATGAACATTTATGTTTTCAGTACGATTTGAGAGATAAGAGAAAAAATTTTCAACTTAAAAATGTTAATAAGTTTATCTTTAACACCATTTTGCAATTAGCAATTGGGCATATTAAGCAAAAATCGTAAGATAAAGATTTTTTTTTACAAGATAACCAAAAGTCCGAAACAAAATTAACAACTAACGATGGAATTTTTCTATTTTTGCTAATTAAAATGAAAGAAAAAAACATTTATCAAAAATCTTTCAATTCTTACAATCTATAATTTAAAAAACCCACACTAGTATTCATAGAAATTGGGATATTCTGAACATACACAAAAATCAGGACAAAATATTTTCTATCAGGAAAATCAGAAGGCAAAAATACTGCAAAAAAAAAAACTTTTTATGTACTTAATAAATAGAAAATAATTTTTATTGTCAAGTTGTGTAAGCATGGCAATGAAACTCTAACAGTCTCATAAAGGTAGCTAGTAAAACTCACTATAAATAATGCGCTACAAAGTTAACAAAATTATTTGGTTAATTTCAATATTTTTTCCACTTTTTAAATCATTATTACAGATCAGTGCTCATGACTTTAGATTATAATAAATTACTTTATTCACCTGCAATGGACAGTAATTGGTCCACTTCCTACTTGTTTTTCTTGATTGAGTTGTACATCTTCAATTAATGTAACTAGACCAAGTGTACCATCAGGAACTGTACCAGCACTGCAAGGCCATTCTTGAAATTGAAATTGTGTAATCGTATGCTTATCATTAGTCTAAAATAGAACAAAATATTTTTCATAAAAGATAAAATAATAATATGAAGATAAATGCTTATTAATATAAACTGTCTACTTTAACTATCTCCACAGAAAAATATCAAAACATAATATAATTAAACAGTAGAAAAATTTTGCGGAATTTAAAATTTCATTGCATGATTTGCAAATTTACATAATTTACGTTGAAATTTCTCTAATATCATAAATACTTGTTGTTAAATAAAAACAAATCATAATTATACATTTGAACATTAAACTAAAGATATAAATATATAACAGGTGAATTTTTTACAACAGTAAGCAGTAACTATTAATGAAATTTTTTCCAAGGACATCTGTATTTGGACATGACAAGCTGATTAAATACAACATCTGAATTTTGAAGTATCTGAACAGTTTGTAAGATATGAGGCAGTAAACAGTTAAAAAAAAACTCTCAATATTTTAAGACCAAAATAGTGAACACCATTGCTTTAAAAAGATGTAAGCCGTAGGATGTTTCAGAAGAGATGTTTTAAATAGTCCTAATAGAGGAACAAAGGATAGGAAAAAAAAAGAGGACTCTGAATTTGTCTTTGAGGAAAATAACTATGTGAGTCATCCACTTGTTAAAAGCCATTCAGACTATTCTTTTTTTACTTTAAGGTAATATAACTTTTGTAAGAGAACTTAATTTTTGTTTGTCTGTTAAGTTTAGAACAGAAGTTATTTTAAGTGAAACAATAAAAAGGTAAATACAGCGTGTTCCACTTGAATAAAGCTACCTTGATTTTGTGCTACAATTGGATGCAAAAAGAATCAATATGAATCAAACAAGTATATGAAGAAAGTCAATAACCAAACACACAGTTATAAAGAGTAATTCACTCTCTGCTGCAGCTGGACAGGAAGAAAATCGAATAAGTAAAAAAAAAGTGGAAAAAAGTGCCCCATCGAAATAAAGCCATTTCACATGATAGCCAAAATATTTGCCACATTTATATAAGACTTGAACTATGCAATGTTGCTTACCAATACCAGGAGGACAGTAGTATGAATGTTATGCCAGGTTTCAATGATAGTAGCCTTCAATTCTGTCATGGAGAGAAAGTACTCCTTTTTGGTATATACAGCCTTATTCAGAATAGCCATCACATTTTCTTAGGGATTGAAGTTAAGGGAAAGGACATGTCATTCATGGAGAGCAACCCCTTATCTAAAAACAATGACGGGGAAATTTTTTATATGTAAATTGAGGCATTATCCTGCTTTTAAATATGGCTTAGGTCGCAAATTCTTTCTATAAACGGGTTTCTACCAATTTTTGGTAATTTCCAGGTGGCATGGGAAAGAATCCAGGTTAGCCCATTTTAGGCCAAGTGTAGTAGTTTTATAAAATGTGGTATTGTTTTCATTGAAATATACAATTAAAAAAACCAGTCTAATTACATTCATTCATCAACATTACATTCATTAAGGCACAAAAAAATTTGTGTATGAAAAATTATATTTTATTAAAGAAATAAAATATTGCATGTAGGCACCATTCACCAAATCAATGAACAAACAACCATTTAGTTGAATGCTAGTTTTTTACAAAATTTGTTTCATTCATTTTTTTATTTACTGATTAGCAACTTTAATCCATCATAAAAACAGATGATAAATCTCAAAAGCAATAATCATACATTTTCAAAAAATTCCATTTGTCAATAATCATTTTAAGTTAAAAAACTTGAATAGTTTAAAATGTTTTCAACAGAAAGTGTTTACTCCAATTGAATTATTAATAACACCAGCCTGCAACAATTTCTTGTTTTAAAAGTAATAGTTGTTAATGTATTTTCGCATGCTTATTTCAAAAATAATATCAGTTTTCACATATGATGTACAGTTTTTTTGAAAAGTAAATTTTTAAAATAAGTAAAAATACACAGATTTTTTGCGATTTGGAAAGGATAAATTAATAAAGTATGTATGTTTATTTGTTTAAATAAATTCTGAAAACCTCTTACTTCATTGAAATTAAATAATACATTTATATTGAATAAATACTTATAATTGTATTTAAAAAAAACCTTTTATTTTAAAATTCAAAACATAGATGGCAGTACTGTCTTGCATTATCTTTATTCTAAAAAATTGTTCGTCAAACCAAAAGCAATCACGTTTGCAGTTGTTCTTCGGTTTATGTTTTGATTTTCCTGTATTTCTTTATTGTTGAACTGTGTCCTTTCTATTGTGTTTCTAATATGGCGAGTAGTTCCAGGAGGTGTTGTGAGAATGATCCAAATTCACTTTGCTACATTTGTGAAGAATATATGTTAAAAAAACAATGAAATACGATCACTTCCTTCGTTAAGAAGGCCTACTTTTGGTACTTCGGAATGAAACTGGGCGACCAAGACAAATATTGGGCGCCGCATTTCACCTGCCGTTCCTGCATAGAAAAGTTAAGAAATTGGACTTTAGGTAAGAGTTTATCTTTACCTTTTGGAATACCTATGGTATGGCGTGAACCGCAGAACCATGTGGATGACTGTTGTTTCTGTTTGTGTAAAATTGCAGGATATAATAAACAATCGAAATCAAACATTGTTTACCCAAATTTAAAGTCTACTATAAGACCTGTCGCACATTGTGAAAATATTCCTGTCCCGACACGACCTGAGGCTTTTGATAGTGCTAATATATCTGAAAGCGAAAGTGATGAAAAAGCCTTCGATTTCACCGTGAAAAATGAAGCACCTGAAAAATTTAATCAAGCTGAATTAAATTACCTAATTCGTGATTTAGGTTTAACTAAAGAAAATGTAGAATTATTAGGCTCTCGGCTAAAAGAGAAAAATTTATTAACGACACAGACGTCGTTTAGTTGGTACAGGAATCGAGAAAAGTAATTTTATCATTTTTCGAATCTGAAAAGTTCTTGGTTTATTGTGCTGACATACCTTTGTTACATGAATTAGAAGATAATATTCCTTATAATCCGAATGATTGGCGACTATTTATAGATTCCTCCAAGAGGAGTCTAAAAGCAGTTTTATTGCCTAACGAATCTGAACTTGCATCAGTTCCAGTTGCACATTCCGTTTTCATGAAAGAAACATATGAAAGTATGGAGATGCTTGTCACTAAAATAAAATACACTGAACACAAGTGGGCAATAAGTGGTGACTTAAAGGTTATAGGTCTGCTTCTCGGGCAACAAAGTGGATTTAGTAAATTTCCGTGCTTTATTTGTGAATGGGATAGCACGGATAGAGAGTCATTGGATAAAAAAGATATGGCCGAAGAGACAAGAATGGATTCCTGGTAAGAAGAATATTTTAAATGAATATTTAATAGATCCACAAAATGTTTTATTGCCCCCACTTCACATAAAATTGGGACTCATAAAGCAGTTTGTGAAAGCTTCGGATAAAGGTGGAAAATGTTTTGAGTATCTTACATCGAAGTTCCCAAAATTGTCTAGCTCTAAAATTAAAGAAGGTGTATTTGATGGAACACAAATAAAGAAATTAGTTAAAGATTCCAAATTTGAACAATGTATGACAAATAGAGAGAATCAGGCTTGGGTTGCATTTAAAGATGTCGTAGAAGGTTTTTTGGGAAATGAGAGAAAAGAAAATTACAAAGAACTTGTAACTGAGTTATAACGTACTTATCTTTTGGGGTGCAATATGAGCATTAAAATTCTCTTCCTTCACTCACATTTGGAACAGACGATTTAGGAAAAATGAGTGACGAGCAAGGTGAAAGATTCCACCAGCATATAAAGGAGATGGAACGCAGATATCAAGGACGGTGGAATGTTAACATGATGGCCGATTACTGTTGGTGTTTAAAAAGAGACAGTGATGTGGACCATAAATGAAAAACCCAAAAAAGAAGCTTCTTGACTTCAAGAAAAACACAAAACTTATCATAATATTGTAAATGAACAGCATTATTGTGTTTAGTTAATAGTAACTACTGTTGCAACTGTATGCATTATACTGAATTTTGTTAATTTTTTAATCTTCATTTGCAAAAAATCCTTACGTATTACATAAAATTTAGTTTGCATTTTGGAATGACATCATCATTGCTGATATAAATCAATAAAAATTTCACAAACAAGAATTTTTTTTGCAGGCAGGTGTAATTTATGGATGTCTTTAAAGCCCTTGACAATAGCAGAAAAATAAAATTAGTAAAAAATATAAGTCACAGTGATAATAAAAGAAATATCAATTGAAATGGTGCATTTGCAGATCTTTGGTTCAAAATAGGTTAAGTTAACCACTGTAGCTGTAGCTTTCACACAAAATAAATGAGTCTCCACTTTACTGTATAATGGAAGAAATATTATTTCTTTTTGTGTCATGCCGATTGTATACAAAATTGTCTTAATTGTCATTTGCGGACCTTGGGTTAAGTTAACCACTGCAGCTGTAGCTTTCACACAAAATAAATGAGTCTCCACTGTATAATGGAAGAAATATTATTTTTCTTGTGTCATGCCGATTATATACAAAATTGTCTGGATTATCAAAATTCGTTTACTCTACTATCCTCAGCTTGAGGATAGTTTTCAACTTAAGATACTGCTTAATTCTTTTATATGGCAAATTATTTGTATGAAATATAAAATTAAACTGTAGGTGAGAAAAAAAGATAAACTCCCCTCTAATGGACAGCAAGGTTTTCCAAGGTTGTAAAGGAAGCTTGTCATGAGGGCTATTGATTATCTAAAAATGCTAGAAACCCATTTATTGCCATTTGTAGAGACAATTGGTGGCTCAAGCTAGATTATTCAGTAGGATAACAATTTAGGTTGAAAATCTTTCCAGTGGGGATTTTTTGATAACAGGATGTTTGTCATGCATAGCCCCAAGAAAACATGGAGGTTAACCTCAGTTGGGTTGCATATACCAAAACAGGAGTTTTAGTGTGTGGCAAAATTAAAGGCTACTATTTGAAACCTGACATAATATTGATGTTTCTGTTCTTAAGGTATTGGTAAATGTAAAACATATATTTCAAGTCATAAATAAATGTGGTGGGTATTTCAGCTATAATTAGAAGTGCCTTTATTTCATTGGGACATTTTTTTCTCTTATTTTTTCTTATTCGTTTTATTTCTTGTACAAGTGGAGCAGGGAGTGAGCTCTTTGTAAATATGTATTTGGATATCAACTTATTAAATATATATATGTCTGGTTCAGATTGTTTTTTCTTTGCGCCCAATGATGGCATAAAATTAAGGTGACTCTATTTAAGTATTTTATTAAGTAAGGGGCACACTGTAGCACTTAACAAGTTTTGCAACTAGACTCATCAATTTGCTTCATTAGCAATTTAAAATAGGATGTAAACTCCAATGTTCAATGACTCTTTGAAGTTTGTTTGTTTAAGGATAATATCTTGAGTAATATATTATGCTTCATTCATAAAGTATATGAATATAATATAGCAATCTTGTCTTTTTCTAAATCACATTCAAGAGCAATTGAATGAAATCAAACAAACTGTGGTTTGGATTATTAAATAGTTCAATCTGTATTTTTCCGACAAAAATTTCAACTGGACATAAAAATTATTCTAAATATTTCAGGAATCTAGTTTAATATAAAGTTTCATGGTACAAGAGCTTGCTTGTAGCTGTGCTAATCTGAAGCAAAAACTTACAATACCAGAGATGCCAACTTGCTCCAGACAGTGGATATATATATTTTCGAGTGGTAGTTCTTTAGTGTATGAATCTTGGATTAATTAATTCAATATATAAGGTTTTTACTCACCACTATTTTTAAATAATTCCAAGGCTTATGTAATATGCCAACAATTTTGTAACAGTTAAGCTGTATTGACCCTTTCAAAACTGTTTCAAAATTAACCAAAAATCTGCAAATTTTACTTCGTAGTTCTCTGCTGTTTTTTAAAATATTTTGTTTAAGTTCAGAGCAATTGGCATCTTTGAAATACATGTTCGAAACAATGAAATGAAATAGCGATAGAAACTATGTTTAACAAGCAAACAAAAGGGGGAAAAAAAGCAAAGGTCACTAGAACAACATAGTTTTGAAACCAATATGAGTATTTACCTGAAGAAGATCCTTCTACTACTACTAGAACTATGTTAGAAAAATTCAACACATTTAAATTAGTTGTGAAAAAAAGAGGAGGCAAATTTATGATAAATTAGAGTTTTAGCTAGAGAAAACATACATCATCTTTAAACATACACACAAAAAGTAGTTCCAGGTAATATCAATATAATTGAACATTAACTTAGCTAAAGATTCATATAAGCTAGAATAAAAATATTTAAATATAAGCAAAACTTATTTGTGTAAATTACTTCTGTGCATTGAAATCTTGTTAAACTCTTTAGTTTTACATACATACAAAAAGCATCAATTCAAAAAACTGAACTTAGTTTTTAAAAATTATTCTTAAATCTGGTTAAAATGTTTTCTTAACAGCATATTTATTATAAAACTACATTTTTTATGAGATCTAGTAGATATGAGTAGTTACCGTTATTGTTACAGTGGTGGTGTGTAATCAGACTGATATAATGGACCAATAAAGTATATTTTCTTGTGATCCAAGTTATATTTTAGTAGCGCCTGATTAGTGGATCACCTATGATTTCAAATTCAAAATTTTCAACTATTATTTTTAGAATAAAGAACAAAATTGTCTTATTTTGTCCCTCCAATATTTATTACTATTCATAAAGTTTGATGAAAATATAATTATTCTAACAAAAATGAGTCATGTTATTTTCATATAGTAAAAGAATTACACATTTTTTTCACTGATTTTCTTGGTGAGAAATTTTGAAGATATAAAGATATAGTTAAAGTTTTGAATATAGATATAGTTTTGAAGATATAGTTAAAAGGGGTATGCACTTCGAATTGAAAAATTATTTCATTCATTAAAAAGATGTATATTAACATAATAACATGAAAACTAAAAGAAAATTTAAAAATTAAACATTAGAAACAAACTAAACCCTTACTTTTGATTTTGTATTAATCACAGAAAATTCTCTCTTTGTATAAAATGGAAGCTTTTCACAACTTTCAAATGTTACTTTAATATAATCACATAATTTCTCTTCTTCTTCTGTAGGCCAATAGGACTGACATTTTGTCTAAAAATAAATAATTAGTTACCAAGAGAAAAATAGCAACTAGATAGATGCAGAATTCAGTAATAAAGAGCTGAGAAGGAAAACAAGACTTTTTAAATATAATTACCCTTAATTTACATAAGTACTATAAATGTCAACAATTTCAGGAATATATCATGAGTAAGGGTCATATAAATTCATAAATGGGAGAGTTATGTAACATTTTTAAAAATATACAGTTATTATAAAAAAGTAAAATAATGTGATAAATATATTATAAACTAAAGAAGTGAAACTTGGACAACTACACAATATGAAGAAAAATTACTTTTAACTTAAGAAAGAAAAATTATGTGCAAAAATATTTGGACCTATAAAGAATAGCAATATTTGGAAAATCATATAAAATCTAGAAATTCAGGAACTATTTAAAGACAAAGATATAATTAACATCATAAAGTCTAAAAGGCTACAGTGGTTGGTTTACTTAATAAGAATGAATGACACTTTAAAAAAAAAGGTCTTTTTGACAAAGATGCTAGGAAAGAGAAGTGTTGGTTGGGCGAGACCTAAAATTCATGAAAGTTAAAAGTTATAAAAAGAAAGCTTGAGAGACGAAAAGTTGCTAGATGTGTGGTGAAGGAGGTCAAGATCCTTCATGGGTTGTAACGCCAAGGAGTGAGTGAAAGATGAAAACTACTGAAACTCTGAATTCAGAGATAAAAGAAATACAAATTGATTGTATATCCTGATATTGACAACATTGTTGCAGAAGCTTGATTAGCAGAGATACTAATGTTGTGAAAGATCCATGTGAAAAAATAAAATAACTGATTTAGTATATTGCAGGGCTTAGCACAACTTAATGCAGAAAAAGTAGTAAAAAAAGTGACTAAAATTTTTAAAAAAGTTACATATAGTGACTACATTAAAGCAATGTAAACAACTTGCAACATCTTAGTAGCCTTAATATAATATAAAAAGTTGAGCTAGATCAAGTATAACTTAAAAAACAATAATAATTATAATCAATTATAATGAAAATAAAAATTCATTCATTACATTACTTAACAGCTACTGAAATTTTTTATAAAAATTTTCTCAATAAATATTCACAAAATTTTTATAACTAAAATAAATAAATAAATAAATTACAGGCTTAACTTAAATTAAGAAAACTTTTATTTTTAAACATAACAAAGATTAAATCAAATATTAATAATTCAACTATTAGTAATTAAGTCCTGAATTTTCATGAATTGATGTGATTAATGATATCATTTATTTTACGCTAGGAAATGTATCCATTATTTTGAGTTGGTCTTAAAATAACTCTCTATCAGAGCAGACTTCTTTTCTAGAGTTTTTTGAAAGGCATCTCCTCTCTTTCCCTCCTTACTTTAGCAACACCTTGCAGCATTGCTTCTGCTAATTTAACTTCTTCCAAATTTCCTATTTCTACTTCTTTTAATTGTTTTGTTGCTTCATTAAAAAGACTATCTGCAGTTTTCCGTTTAGCTTGTTCTTTTTCTCTTTTATCTTTCAGTGCTTCCTGACAATTTTTCATGTTTTTTTTTATCTTCTAAAATTTTTTGTTTGTTTTCATTTCCTCGCTTTTTTAATTCTTCCTCATCCTTTTTCTTTTGTTCTACCATCTCCTTCAGTTCATTTTGCTGCAATAAATCATTTTCGTAATTGCGATAGGCATTACGTGCATAACTTAGAAGTTCTTTTGTTATAGGTACCGATTGCGGTTTGTTATCGAAAGATTTTAATATGCTTTTTACAGTCATTATAGATGTTAAAGTTCCTTCTGACATAGAGGCTTTTTCATCAGTGAGAGTTCTACCAGAGACCGAAAGCCCTCGTTCAACTTCAGCATTGCCGCGAGATAAAACCAATGCTGCTTTGACTACAGTTGCTACTAGAGGATTTTTAAATTTGTTCAAAGAGGTTTTCAAGGACAACAAACTACCCCAATAAACATCAATCTTGTCACTGTGAGAAATTTCTTTTTCTAATTGTAAAACTTTCCACACATCAACCAGTTTATCAAGAGCAACATCTATCTGAAGAGCTTTTGCTACTGCTGTGATGTTGCTACTACTTCGAGCAATTTTTCTTTCTCGAGGATGTAAGCACCTCAATTTCTTGACTAAACTGGAAGAAAATGAGGTTTTTTCAATTAAGTACTTGGAAGCAACCAAATAATGCTGCTATGCAGCTTTCAAGAAATTGTACTTCTCACTATCACTCAAGGATTTTATTTCAGCCATAACGGCGCCACAACAAACAACTTGCTTCAGCGGAAGATGGTTTGTTTCACATGTTACACTGTTAGTATTTATAATGTTCTGCTCTAAAAATGACTTCTTGCAAAACCAGCTATTTAATGTTTGAATTAAAGTACTTAGTTCATCATATAAAACATGAACCAGTGGTTCTTCTTTCTGGAAAACACCAGTGAAACTAGTGAAAATATGAGCACTTGACAAAGCAAAGTGCAATTCTGCTTTGATTGTGCTTTTCTTTAATAATGTCATTACATTTTTACAGTGGCGATTAGTATTGCCCAATGAGCTTTTGCTTTGTGGGATATACATCAAAAAATAGATATTAATAGCCTGCCATTGCTCAATCATTCGAGTGCATGCGAGCTCCAGAGTTAGCCATCTAGAGGAGCAATGTTTAATCATTTTATTGTGCGGGACTCCTTCTTTTTCCTGAATTATGACAAAATTGTCCCATCTTGATGGCCATCCATCAAAAAAATGATAAACAGAAGTTATCAAATCTGCTGCATTTTCTCCAAGTTCATTCAAACCTTTTAAAAATGCATTGTGGACAATATGTATGTTGCAGGTGCCTATGTCTACAAGCTCTCTGTCCGATATAAGTTTTACTTCTTCATTCATCAGCCTATGAACTTTCTTGTTAACATTGGGACCGTCACTCCCCAACATCAACAATTTGCCTAGTGGAAGTTTCATTTCATCCATGGCTTCTGTTAATTTTTTAAAAATATTTTTGGCAGTTGCAGACCCAATAAACATTGTTTTTAAATGTTGTGAAATCACACAGTTCTGTGCATCTGACCAGTAACGTACAACAGTCTGCAATTCTTGCTTGTTCGCAGAGTTGGTAGTTTCATCATACATAATAGTAAAAAATGAATTTTTTTATATCTTTACTAATTTCTTGCTTAAAGTAGGGAGCTAGGGCATCTGTGATTAAATAATGAATTTTCCTTGGATTCAGTGAAAAAGGTGGAATACTGTTAGGAAACATAGCTTTAAAAGTTGCGACAATGCCAGAAAATGCTGCTGCTGAATTATTTGATGCAACAGTTTTCATTGCCTATATAAGTTCGGCAACAGTAGCAGATTCTTTTTCACTATGAAGATAAATGGTACAGAGAGTGTTTGTTCTGCTGCTTTCAGCTTGCATTTCCTCATTTGTAGATATGTTGTTAAATAAACGCAATTGAAGCGGATTCTTTTTAACGTCCATTCATTCTTGACGCTTTTTTGTGCCAGCATGCTGAGAAATTTCTTGAAACCCCTTAGAGATATTCACAGTAGATGAACAAACTTGACAGAAGATAGAATAATCATCGCGTTTCTTTCCCCATTCTGATACTTCTTTGCCTGTGCCATCATCTTTCTTAAGTCATATTGGATTAAATGTGCATTTACCCATCATTAACAGTTAAAACCTATAAAAAATGTAATAGTTTACAAACAACAATAAAAACAAACTTAATAAAAGTTCGTGCATAAATAAATTATGAAAGAAAACATATTCAAAGAGAAAAAAAAAACACTTATCTCCTTTTCTAAAGCAGCTAAGAATTCAGTAATTTTAATTAAATAACCGAAAAATACAGTAGAGAATCAATTAACCGGGATGCTCAGGACTATCACTATACCGGATGTCTGAATTTCCTGGTCTTCTGGGTCGGCCAAAAGTGCCGTTAATCTATGTTTTATCAAACCCAAATTACAAGGAAAAAGTGAAACACATTCTAAAGTAAGAAAAAAAAAAGATCTCCTAAATTTTTTTTAAAAAAAAGGTAGAAAAATAACATTTAAAAGGATAAAAACATTTGCAAGTTTAGACTAGAAAAACAAGTTTAAAAAGGTTCATTGTAGACCTCGCCCAAACTTCAGCTGTCAAGATAAAGATAATTGCTTTCAGGTGCGTTAAAAAGCCCCCTAGAACGGACTTGGCTTAATACTCTCTTGGCATGATATAGCTATTTTCTCTTGGCGCTTTCTTTTTAACAAGGTTACTATTTTTCCTGGTATGAAGAAGGATTTTTCCTCTCCGTAAGAGTGAGATAGAAGTCTTAGTCATGAGAGGGAAAGTCTTAGCTATCAGAGGGAAAATTTTCTAAGAATGAAAGAAGCGAAAGAGCTGTACCTTGACTTACCGCCATTTCATGAATAGCTTATCTTGTCTAGCGAATTGAAATAGATTTATGTAGAGCTTCTGCAATTTTAAATGAACTATAAAATTAAATAAAATTTCAATTATCAGAACATTTTTTTCTAAACATTGGAAGTCGTTATTAACAATCGCATTAAAGAAATATTTGAAATCCTAAGAATTTTTTTAATTGTAGTTCAAATCTAATTTTTCATTGAGTACAATTATTACGTCAATTAAATTTAATGAAATCGATCATAATGTTATTATTATGATTAATAATTTTAAACCATAAAATTTATCGTCTGTATGAATTAGGTTTGAAAATGCAACACATCTAAGAATTTAACATAATATAGTAATTGCACTGTAAAAACATAATTAGAAATAATAATTTTTTTTCAAGATTTTATGGGATAATGATTGAAACTATTTCTATGTATTGATATTCAAGCCGTGATACAGACTTGCGAACTAAATTAAATTCATGTTCAGTACAGAACTGAGAAATCATTCAATAGTCTTTAATGGTACAGTGCCCGCCGTTTATTAAAATCACTTTCGTTTTATGCTCTTTTGATTTTATTAAGCGGCTGATTTTATTAAGAGGCGATTCAACATTTGAAAAAAGAAAACTTTTTTACGATACATTCTAAATGCACACACTTTAAAAGCTGAAATAATGACCACATTGATGCTTTATTTTAACAAATTTAATTATTTTAATAAAGTAAAACCCTACATAAGATTAAATTTACAAAAGGTTTAAACAACCGATCAATGGTTGCTTGAGTTGCAGTATTTAAAATTAACTTTTCAACATCATTTGAGAGTATATAGAAGTTTTTATAGTTTTCGATATTCCTCCTCTTTGTTCTAAAGCTTTCCGCAATACATTAAGTGCTTTTCAGACTTCCATTGAAGTTGGCACTGATGAGTTTATTTCATCTTCTGAGTCTGATTCCTCCATTTCTTGATAAGAAATAACTTTGCAATTTTTGATGTCTGCAACAATTTCAGAATCAGATTTTTCTCCTGATGTTTGCAGGTTATCGTCAATAGCTACGTAACGTGAAAAATTCTCGTCCATTTCATTTTCTTCATTGCTGATCATTTCTTCGAAACAGTTATGAGCCCCATCTCCATTGAAGCTTCACGTTGACTACATTTAGGAAGCTTATCATAGTTTTGCAACACTTCGAATTTATCTTTAAGACTCAAATCCATCCTTTTCGGCATGCTGATAAACTTTAACACCAAACGAACTTAAATATGATATGCGCTCTAACTATAATTTACTCAAACGGCTTTAATAATATGGAACATGCGCACAGACAGTTTTTGGAAATCAATTCATGTTCTCTGTTAAGATAGATTACAAAAGAAACTTCTCTCCCTTCTATGGTTCATTCAATAAAAAGTAAGATAAGAATTTGACCCCCTGTTGAGTGAGATAGGTTTCTCCAAACTTTATTCAAGTCAAGGAATTAACATTGATAAATTGATTTCTATGAACTCGCCGCTTACCATCCACATTTTTCCTTAACTCTTACACTATGTATATCACAGAAAAGTGCTAACCACACCTGTTTCACAGGTTTGTGAGTAACTGTTGCTTCTTCTAAAAAAATCTTTAAACTTCGAAAAAATAAAATTTTATAAATAAGAACAAAAAAAGCTGAAATATTGCACCTTTGATTTATTATGTAGTCAAAATTTTGATCTTAAAAAGCGGCGGCATTGATTTTATTAAAGGATGTTTTTAAAATGTATTAATATTGTAACGATTCGGTTCTTGCCGATTTGATTTTATAAAGCGGCTGATTTTATTATCCGGTGATTTTATTAGCGGCAGGCACTGTATTAACAAAATATTTTCATGGCAATTTTATTTATTATTATTAAGCACAACATTGTTAAATGCGGTTTTATAATTAACTCTCCTTTTTTCCCAAATCCAAAGTTTTTTCCTTACTTTTTCAAAAATCTTGATCCTGAAGGTTTTCTTTTTAAAACTTAGTTGTTCTTTTTCGCAAATAAATTTTTTGACAATTTATTAGCTTTCAGAAAAATCACCTTTTACTAAAATAAATTAAATAAAGTTAGTTGGTTTTTGTCATACGAAATGAAGGAATGTAAATCAATTTGCTCAATCCAAAAATTTTTTTAAATTTAGAGGAAATTATATTTTATACAAAAAAAGTACAGAAAACTTTTTTTACACATAGAATATCCCAATAAACAACGCCTGTAAACTACATTTTTAAAATTTTTTTAAAAGTAAAGTTCAACTTTTAGTTTTTATTAGATGTCACAAAATAACATTGAATCATGGAAAATCTAATAAAAACTGGACCAATAATTTATGAGGTAGGAGACATTGAAAAAAGTTTGAATAGCAGAATTAAAAGAAAGTAGTTTAAATCCAATTAGAATTATTTCTCAAGAAATACTTTAGTCGTGTTTAGGTCATGAAATTTCTCATACTTAAAAAAAAATGTTTCAAAGAACAGCAATGAATTACAAACGAAAACAAGTATTTTTGAACACCCTGTGCCAAAAAATAAAGCAATTAATTTGAATGAAAGATTAAAAAAAGATTGATGATGGATAGATGAAATAAAAGACTTTAATTTGCATTGATAACTTTGGTTGCTGTTTGCAAACCCCTCCATACTTAAAATTTTAATAAAATAGTAATTTTTTTCTTGCAACTTTTTGGGCTATAACTCCGCAGATAATCAACAAAATTTTCGGAATTTCAATAGCAATTTCAATTACTATTGAAATTGCTATTTTTAAGTTTCTATAAAAAATTGTTAAAAATTTCTCAAGATATGAGGTTTTAAAGTAGGTTTTTCACTCTATGCATGCGTGGAATAATTTTAGAAATGTTTTTATATATTTAACATTTTCATCCATTTAACATTTTTATATATTTATTATATATTGAACAGGTGATTAAGAATTTAATGTATTCTTTAAAAATTAATGAAAATCACGTCTCCACTCCAAACTAATCATCATGTAGATTAGGGAAAAGATATACCATGTGATTGCTATTTTATCATGGAAGCCAACTCAGAAGACAAGGAAACCCTTAATTTCAGAACTAATTTTTTTGTGAAAGGTCTTTAAGAACTGAGTTTGCGTTACTTGAGTGATAATTCTATTGATATTATACTACTAATTCTATTAATAATATTTTGTGAATTTTTCATGTGTACTATGTGTTCATATACAATTGTAAAGTTCAATTTTTTTAAAATTTGTCTACCATATTAAATTTAATGACAATTAAATGAATACCAAGGTGGCCCTTGGACGACTAAATTTTTATTGCTAAATTAAATCCTACGAATGACCTAAGTATCTCTAAAATTATAAAATAATCTTAGTATTTCTTGAGAAATTAATAAAAATGTCAAAATCTGAAAGCGTCTCGCCCTTCATTGTAGGGCAGTATGTCTTATTGTCACTCAATAGTTGTATTCTCTGTAGAATAATTACTCGCACAAATATGTGGAAGTAGAGCATCTATCAATAATCCACAGTAAATCATTCTTATCTCTAAGAATATTTTAAAGTCACATCAAATTAATTTTGATAGACTATAATCAAATGATCACTGACAAAGTGTCCATCTTAAGGGTTTAAAAGACCTCAAAAATTAATAGTTTCTGATTTTTTTTTAAAATTTAATTTTTATCTATTGAGAGATATTTAAAGATTATTCTAATACACAAAATATTCGTAAAGGTTCGTAAGCATTAAAAATAGTCTTGAATATATGCACAAACTGTAATTTGTTTCAATTTTTGAATTTTTAATTGATTGACTTGTATAATCAATAATCTGAAGAATATGTCAACTATTATTAATTCCATTTCACATAGGATCAATATTTTTTTTTCCCTTTAAGTTTAGAGTATTTGGTAAATTTGACTTGACGACTTTTATTAAACGATTAAAAAAATAATGGCCTATCGGGGAATATCCACGGGCGGGTATTCAGAACATCTGAAAGAACTTTTTAACTTAATGAATCCAAAAAAACTGGTATTTATAAGAAAGTAATTACTGCAGACGAAGTTTAACTGCGTGGAACAATCAGAATTATAAAAAGAGAATAAAGTATCTGGACGAGCATCAAAGAAAACAAAATGGCGATACAAAAGAACATTAGCAAAATGTAATAACAAATGAAAAAACAAAGATGTTTACATTTTATTTTTATTTTATAACCGTCGTTGAACAGCTGACCCAATTTCATGGGTTTACGACTACTTAAGCTCAACTCCGTAGCCTTGTAATTTTGAACCAATCCAGAAGACAAGGAAAATCCTGGATCAGTACCCCCAGAGGTATTGATTTGTTGTGGGAACATGGAGGACTTTGAGACTTGACAGATTTAACGTGCATCAGTCACCATTTACTACACAGGGAGTCTTTGGCCGGCGAGGATCGAACCCACGACCTCTTGGATATGGGCCCAGCGCCCTACAGACCAGGCTATCCCGGCCTACAAGATGTTGACATTGTTTGAAATAGGAATTTTTTTTTAAAAATAATTATATGCTATACAGCTTTTGATAAACCAGTACAGTTGTAAAGATCAGCACATGCTGAGCTTTATGACGTATCATTTTCTAGAATTAAGGAAGCGTTGCAATCATTTGAAATACACTTATGATAGATTTTCGTTTTGTGTTTCATCCTTATTCTACATAAAAATTCATTAAATAAAACTAATTTACCACCTCGAATTGATTCGACATACTCAAACTGAGCCATTTTGTTTGCATGTAAATCTTGGAGCCAACCTTAAAAAGTGATAAAGATAGTGATCTCTCCCCTCTTTTACAAACAAAACTGGAAATTCAACTCCTTATCAACCCATACCCAATATAACAGGTGCTCAAAAAGGATTTTTTTTGTTTTGTTAATTTTTAATACTTTTTATTCCTGTACTGATTCACTCTTACTCTTTTACTTATTTTACACTACAATATTTTAAATCGTTAATTTTTTAACTGGAATTTTTATATTTTTCTCATTATTTTAGAATAATTTAAGTCAAAATAAGTGAAAATATTATATTTAGCATTTTAATAATTTATGATTACGAAATACAACATGAAACACAGTTCTTTTTCCTGCGTTAAAATTAAAATTTTCTAAACATGACACTTCCAAACAATCTTCAAATGTGCACTTATTTAGATTTAAATTAAGAAAAACAATTATTCATCATTGAAATTACAAAATTATTGATATACTTTTGAGTAAGAATTATTGATACAATTTTAGAAAAAATAAAAAAACTTTCGAATAAAGCTTTAAAAAAAAATGCACAAGTTATTTCCTGATAATCTAAACGAATTTTTAGTAACTATTCGAGTGTTTTTTATAATTAAAAAATACCTAAATGTATCTTTGCTTATAATTAGAGCATCAGAAAAAAATTATTTTAAAACAGACACCAGTCTCCAATCAACGTCAAAAGATTAATAATATGCTAGCTTTGTAATTTTTCGCCTACATTTTACGACGACGACAAATGAATCAACAGCAACGAAAGCATTCTTTAAAAAAAAAAGAAAAAAAATTGAAATCTTTGCTTTATAAAACTGAAGTGCCACGAATATATATATATATTTTTATTATTTTGTAAAAAAATTTTTTAATCGAGTCTTTTAATGTTTATGAGTTTTTTGAATATAACATAGTAAGAAAATTTTAATCATAAAGCATCTTTTACGGCAGTGTTTCCCAAACTTACCTCTTTTGTGTACCCTTTCTAAATTTTTCTTAGCGCTGTGTAGCACTAATTAAAAAATTAATGTATTTTTTACTATAGAAAAATTGCACAAAAGTTAAAAATCACAACTGGCTGTATGCACCACTAATTATTAACTGTTAACTCTGCAAAAAATAGCCAATAGAAAAGTACGTAATCGAAAGTTTTCATGGCTAGCTTTGTTATTAAATAAAAAATTTTGAAATTTTCGTTTGCTGTAAGATATTTCGCATAAGAACGCGTAACCCCACTAAACTGTTCCCGTACCCCTGGGGGTACGCGTACCACACTTCGGGAAACACTGTTTTATGGTTATATCATGTTATTATTCATAAAGCACCTTTTATGAACGGTAGCATCTTCACTTGAATTTCATAAATAACTATCATTGTGGTATACTGATATTTTTTTTTACTATCATTTTGAGGTTTCAAAAGAAAATAAATAAAAAAGCAAATGCTACAGTTTGATTATTCCCAGCATTTTCAATCGGATAATGCAATGCAGTATGCCCTTTAAATTTAAGTATAAAAAATGTACGAAGACACACGATATGTTACCATCGGAGTTCCTCCCCCCTCGTCATTTGAACGGTACCCATGACAAAAACACTCGGAAATGTCGTGCAATGTTTTAACTCAAATCCCTAAAAATCCCTTGTGCATCCGAAAAATTCCGCAAGTTTCACTCTCCCACTAAAGGAAGAATTAATCAACTATGGCTCTCAAAACCGAGGTAAATCAGTTTTCCATTTGAGACCCTTTATCGTTGTTGGCATCATAAAGATTTGGCGAGTAATGATCTATGGGAACAGGTGCGGTTTTTCAATAGAGGTCCTCCGCCCACTCCATCAATCATTCAGGTAGGGGAGAAACTTTTAGGCGAGACCTATAAGACAGAGTTTAAAAAATACAAAATTCGCATATTTATTTTTTGATAATAATTAAAATCCCCAAATTAACTACTATAAAACAAAACCAATAATTAAAAAACGCAATATATTTCATACCTAATTATACTGGGGGGGGGGACGATAAAAGGAAAACTTATTAATCTAAATAAAAACAACACTTGAAAATTATCGAACGGAAACGATATTTAAAAAAGGCACTAACAGAAATATTAAAACTTGGAACAAGACAAGATATTATAAGATATCAATGGAATTAAAAAAATAAATAAAAAAAAACTTATTGTTAAAATTTATGAATAAAAAGAATTAATTTATTGAGTAAGAAATTTATCTTAAAAAGAAAAAAAAATCGGAAAAACAGGATTAAAATTAAGAAAACTGTTACCTGCCTCATAAAGCTCTGCTTTTATTAACAAATAATTATACGCTTAAATTAACAAACAATATTCTCCTTTTATATTTATTTTTCATAAAAAGACTATTTTTAACGAAAGCAGATGTGATTCCACATAAAAAAATAAACTTGCTGATACTGCATTTCTAAAAAATCAGAATTTATTCAAAAAAATTTTTTTTTTGTTTTGTTAATCGATGTCAAATAGATGAATATAATTGGTGATTAAAAAACGTCCGTCCTGCTCCTAATAAATAATGCATTATCTAAAATAATAAAACAAATCATCATAACAAATCAAGGATAACAAAAACTAAGTAGCTAAAGTGGATTTAAAATAAATCTCACATTTCACCTTCAAAATCAATACTCTTAGACAGAAGTTTCAAGTTCCTTAACTCCGACATTCATTGATATGCGTGTTCAATGCATTTCCCCCACCCCCTCGTAAATCGAAGAGAAAACGAAATCAGCATGCCACTCCTTTAAGTTTGATTGACGGCAGCTTGTTAGAAAAAAAACCAACACACAGGAGAAAATTAAGCATTTGTCCATTCCCTGCCTCCTCTCAATCCAAATGATCCTCAAATAAATAAAAATAATTATTGAAATATTGCTAATTAAATTTTTAAAAAAATCTTTCAAAGTAGATATTGAAAAATTAAATAAATAATTTATTAAATAGATAAAATAATTATTGTACTATTGATAATTAGACTAAAAAAATACTCAATTTAGATACTAAGAACTGAACGCATTAGTATTACAAATTCGCACTGATCGAATTCGCGCTAAAAAAAGTAAATTAATTCTAAATCTTGGTAGTAATGAGTATATCTTTTATTGAATCAAAAAAGTTTAATTTCGATAGTAAAATACTCAATTTTTTAGGTCATTTATTTTGATTTGTATAATTTTTTTTATTAATTATCTAATTTAATTTTAATATACCGGCATAATAGCTAAATAAAATCTTTCCTAATTTAAAATAGTATTCATTTATTTCGATTCACAAAATTATTCTTAAAATTATTTATTAATTTCCCAATCTAAAAATAAAATTTCTAATTAAAATATCTATTCATTTCGATTTAAAAAAAAAAAAACACTCTTATAATAGCATATTAATTTTCTAACTTAAATTATTCATTCATTTCGATTTAAAAATAAAACATTCTTATAATTGCGTATTAATTTTTAATTAAAATATACATTTATTTTGATTAAAAAAAAACATTATTTTAATTACGTATTAATTTTTGAACTTAAAATATCCATTTATTTTGATGGAAAAAAAACGTTAGTTTAATAATGTATTAATTTTCTTATTTAAAATATTCATTTATTTCGATCAGTTATTTCTATTTAAAAGCGAAATTCGTAGCTGCCGCGATCGTTAAATGAACAAAATCAATTATTGGACGAACCCTTAATTAGTTTAGCAGATTCGATTGCAAACTCAATTAACTATAATGGCGTCGACAAGTATATAATTAGGAATCAATAATAACAATATATTTATAGGTTGTACTATTATATTTATTTTAAACAATGTTATCATTATATTTATATAAATGCATAAAAATACATACCTTGTATTAGAAAAACAAGTCCCATGCATCCCGCATATACTAGAAAATGAAATTCCAATTTCCATAAAATTCCATAATCCAAAGTAGAGCAAACGAAAGTATGATTAATGAAATAAATTTCAGATGAAGAACGTGAAATCTCTAACGGTGACGTCATACAGCATTTGAAACTCCTTGCTCGGATTTCGCGAATCAGCAATTTCATTGGCGCTTTACCCTCACCCATTTGGGTGAGGCACTAGGACAGGACAATAAGGGGGAGGGGAAAGCAAAGTTTTTTATGGGATTGAAAAAGAAAAATCGTGGAACGCAATAAAAAAAAAGATGGCATTAGGATAATGTCTGTATCGCCTGCTGCATTGAAAATAAAAATAAAAAATTTTAAAAAAAAGTGAGGTAAGTGACAAGGGCTTAAAAATAGTAAATAAAAGTTACTATTTTTTAAGATAGTGACTTTAAGTGAGAAAAGTGACTCTCGCCGAGCCCTGATATTGAACAAATATACCATTAGACACGTGTTTGCTCTTCTACATCACACACTCCACTTATAGCATATAGAAGGTTTTCTTCCCACGACTCTTCTTCTTTTTACTCTTTCTCAAACACGTCAAAAACAAAATTAGTTGAAGACATTATTAGTTTAAGTAAAGTCTCTTCAAAAAACAATATTTGCTACATGTCTGCATGAGCAACTTATCCTTTAAAAATCGAAATAAAACATACACTTTTAATGTATCTAGGGCCGTGCTTAGGGGTGTGCAAACTAGGTGGCTACTATAAATAACGGGCTGCTAAAATTTCAAAACTTGTTAGCATACAGTGTTTTCATCTCAGAAAAAAAATGGGTGAGAATTTCTCACCCTTTCTCAAAAACAGGGTGAGATTTCAAAAAGTTAAGTGAGACTTCAAAAATTAAAAAAAAAAAAAAAAAAAAAAAAAAAAAAAAAAAAAAAAAAACACCAAGAGACTTGAAAAAAAAATCATTTCTTTAATCATAATGCATTTTTAATATCTTCTAATTTTTAAAGCATTGAACATTTTTGCAGCATCATCATATGGAAAATGTTCTACATCCACTTTTTCATCAGCTATTCTCATTAGGTTGCTCAAATGCGTATTTGTTTCGTTTTGATCGTTTCTACCTACATTTGTTTCATTTTCATTTGTCTGTTTCGGAGTAGAAGATATTGGCTTTACAAGGTATTTGTCCATCTTACATTAACGAGCAAAAAATTTGAGCATCTTACATGAAGAAACCTTACCTTCATGTAAACACGTGGTTGCAGAGAAATGCGCTCTGAAAGAGGTTCCGTGGCTCGGAAGGATGGTGTTCTGGTGTTCTTAAAGGTTCTGAACAATACTGGTAAATAGGGAAGCTAGATAATGGGGCAGATGTGGAAAATAATAAAAGATTCAGGAAGAAAAGTGAGACGGATTTTATTCTAAATGGTGCAAATGAGAAATTTTTTTCAAAATGCGAGAAATTCGCCAATTTTGAAATTGGTTTATAGAATACGCGAATTTCTCGCGGTTATCATTTTTTAATGCGAGAATATAAAAAAATATGCGAGATTCTCGCGTTCTCGCGCTGTAGTGAAAACACTGGCCATATTACAAGTTTTTTTTATCCCTTCACTTTCTTGGCACATTGAGAAAATTTCTTTATCTCTTTATAAATTACACCCATAGTTCTATCTCTTTCACAGTAGAAAAGGCTATTTATTTTATTAGCCAATTATTGTGGCATGTATAAGCATGTTAATAGTTCTTTCTACTAGGGGCTGAGAATAAGACATTGCCACTGTCATCGTCACTCATTTTGCTATTTAGTTACTTGTACTGTCAATGAATCAAGGTTTCTAGTTTCAAACGAACAGCAAATACTACAGTAAAACATTACAGTACAAAAACAATTTTACTGATGCTATGCCAAATTTTGTGATTTCTTTAAGAATTTTTCCTACTGTTTTTGTAACCATTAGTACGACAGAACATTCGTTTTCAAAAGTGAAAAAAACATATTTGAGGTCAATGATGACTAATACCAGCTATCTTTCTACCACTATCTATCTATCCACTTCTTTAGATTTTTTTGTTATAATAGACAATTTTGCTGCTCAAAAAATGCATTATAATTAACTGATTCAACTGTTAGTAAAAATTTACTTTTATTATTATTTGTTATATTTTCAGGGGTGATTGTGAGCCCAACTCAAAAATCCTGAAAATTTCTCGAGTAAAATCCTTAATGACAAATTAAAAAAATTTATGTCTTTATAAATTTAAATCATCGATATTTTCAAAACAATGAAATCTAAATAAATTATGTACAGCATTATTTAAATGAATTAAATGAGTAAACTTGTACACATTAGTTTACTTTTATCTCTAATCCCATTTACTATTCTACCAGAAAAAATATTTACAAATGAAACAGATGCCAAGTATAAATTCTAGTTCGAATATTTTTTAATAAAATATACAAGAATTTTTATACATAATTGTGATCGATGATTTCTTGAAACTTTTGGACCTTGGATTTCAGGAAACTTCCCGATCGCGGTTAGCAAAAAGTCCGGAAATCCGGATTTTTTCTGGAGCACCATCATCTATGTATTTTGTTAATTTCTTTATTTCTAATAAGTTTGGCTGACCACCTGACCGGAACATCTGCTCCTGCATTCCAGAGCCCAAGGTCAAGAAAACTGAGATGGGCACAGTAGGCCTTGGCCCTCTATGGGCTGTCGCGCCACTGAGTTTAGTTTTTTTTTTATTTCTAATAAAGTTACATTAAAAATTGTTTCTGTTTTTTTTGTTATACCCTGTAATTTATTGATGCAGGCAAAAAATCAGGCAGATAAGTCAATAAACCAGACACACGCACACAAAAAAAAGAAATTCTTTCTCTGAATATGACATTTTTTTTTTTTTTTTGCGATAGATTCATATTTAGGACAATCAAATTATGAGAAGTAGCCAGAATCTGGAAATTATAATTGAGCAGTTTAGCTAGTAGAGTGTCCAGAATTTTGAGGGCTTGCTTTATTCTTTGCACAAAATTATAAAATTCATATATCCAAACATTATACTCTTATATATTGTATTCAAAAATAATTTGTAATAATTATTTTTTATTATTTATTTTAATTATGACTGAAACCTTTTTTTAATTGTAAGGTATAAAATAATTTACATTATTATTCCTAATATAGTTTTATATCACAAAGTCCAAAACTTGAACAAAGTTGATAAAATATTTTTTGAGAAAAGAAAATTTAAAAATACTACCATTTTTAAATTTTCTATAAAAATTCTAATTATATATCAGATACAATTATACCTATACAATTAAATATTAAAATACAATTATCTATAAGAAATTATTGACCATTTAAGTTTACATTTTATTTTATTATTTAAAATTCTGTAGCTCAAAATGATGTAAAAATATGTAGTATAATTTAATAATTATTGATCATTATATATTTTTTATTATTTAATTTTTTAATTAAAAAAATATTTTTGCATGCAATTGTATTTGCAATTGTAATCTAATTTCATAAATTAAAATAAGATCTACTTTTAGTTGTTGGCACTTTTAAGATTTATGTTTTTAACCATTAAGATAGCATGCATATGAAAATACAATGATTAGACCAAAACTTATTTTTCAATTTATGTACTATATTTCAGTCAGGGTAAAGGCAATAAAAAAAGTTTCATTAAAAAAAGAAAGAGATTTGTGCATGAAAAAATGGACTTCATAAAATATTATTTTAACTTGTTTTTAATATTTGTCGAACTTTGGAAGTTTTTATACTCAATGCTAACAAATGTTTTTAGTCTTACTTTTCCTTCACCAATTTCAGACAGCATGACTAATGTAGTAATACTTTGCTCTTTTATCATTCTCCAGAACTCAATAACTGTTGTTTCCAATGGATCTTGTGTTATAATGAAAGACAAAGATCTATCATAACCCTAGATCAAAAATTATTCCAGGTTAAAAGTTATAAAAAACACTGTAAAGAAAGCATAACTAAACAAGTTTAATTAAGAGAGAAAAATTGAACATAAATAACTGTTTACCATTTAACTGATTTGCTGCTTGGCAAATTTTTTTCAAAAATATGTCTTACAAGCATGGTTTTGTCATTGAATAATACAGGATAAACTAGTTTTTCGTACAGAAAGCTAACAGGTTGTACCCTGATCTGATATGGGTAGATTGTTAACAAATGGTCTTGCGCTAGCAATTTTTTGATGGCTCTCTCAGCACAAAGTCGATTAAATATATGCAGTGGAATCTTTTACCTCTTAATTATATTGCTGGGGTTTGCATTAAAAGCCAGACATCATAAAGTATGTGAATATATAATCAAGTATTTTTGAAATGAAGAAAAACTATGTATTTAAATTTAGGTATTAAATCTCAGGAAGCAGGTTAAAATATTATTTCAACCTGGAGCAGGTAATGTTGTTTTCCCTAAATCCCTTTCATTAATTATTTATCCCTTATCTTCAAGTTCTCTTTTTCCCGCTCTGACCTACAGGTGCGCGGCCAATGGCTAGTAGCTATAACTGTGACGAAACAATGTCGTCATCGAACCTGTTTCGCGTGGACGGTGGCGCGCGATATACGGAGGGAGAGTTTTTTTTCTCTCTTTGCTTTTTCAAGGAGCTGGTTGCAGCAGGTACTTGCCAGGGATCGAATCGCATGATGCGGCGTCCCTATTTTCCTGATGGCCGTCCGATGGATATAATGATAAGTTTTATTATTTTTTTCATATTTTTCTTTTAACGTCAATTTTATCCATTGAATCCGCAGGATCCGATCGAGATAATTAATTATAATTATTAAACTCAACTTCGTGGTAGTCGTGCCACGTGTCTGCGTTAACTAACTTATCAATAAAATGAAAACTTAATTTCTTTTTTTTTATTTATTATTCCTGCACCAGAGAATATTTTTATTGTATTAAAATGTCTATTAATGGTTTGATTTCATTGTCGTGTTTAAGATAAAATGTTGAACCACATGTCGTGGAATATTGTGCCAAATCTTTTGAGCTGAACATGATTAATATGCTTAACAATAAATAGCGTAATTTTGTATAAACTTAACTCTTATTATTTAGCAGTTGTTAATTGGTTCATTTTAGGTAGTTACTGAAGATTTTAGTGGCATTTAGTTACATAATTGAATATATTTTCCTGACAGGCTCGAACTCGATTCTAGATTAGATTTAATAATTCAATCAGGATAAATGCATAGATTCCTTTGATTGCACAGAGACTTCAAATTGTTTAATCAATATAAATAATTTTATTAAAAAAATTTAAGCCTTGATGTAATTAGATTTAAGTATTAGTGAAGCACATGTCAATTTAGAATTGACTTGGAATAGTAAATTGTTAGTCCTATTTTTCTGAATTAACTTCATACCAAAATTAATGCGACAATTCAATCTTAATAGGTAATAATCAAGGAAAATTAATTATTTATCTCCGTCAAAATAGAAATGTAAAATCACAACGCAACTCACTATAACGAGATACGTATTTTTAAGATACTGTTGTATGTCCCCCAAATCGAAAATACATTTTAATCCTCTAAGTGTTGGTCCTGGCTTTTTTCCGAACATTCAGATGCGGGCTTTCCTGCTATGAAAAAACCGGTTTCTCCATGTTATTGAATGAGAAAATATTGCATAGTAGGAAATCTTCTGTATAATTTTACCCAGGGGCTCAATGCTTGAAGGGTTAAGAGCTAAATTAACCAGATCAAGTGTTGACCAGACTAATGTTTGTGATCTAAACTAGTGTTTTCTAAAAGATAAAATTTTGTAGAAAATATTGATAACCAAAAACATCCTTCTAAACTGTCTCTTAATTTATTTGTTGAAATTCATTTTTACTAAAAATTTAGAATTCATCACCATTTTTAGACAAAATTATGGATCACTATCAGGATGTAAAGCACAATTTTAAAAAATGACTGCCATAAAGAATGTTGATGAAATATTTTTGTTTAACTATGCAAATTCGATAAATACACACACACATATATATATTTTTAAAAAATTGTAAATAATTTTCCATATTTAAAATTTGAAGTTATTTTTAGGAAAAGTTGCAGCTCAAATTCAAAATAGATGGCACCATTTAAAGAAGATTACTGTAGAAAATGTAATTTTTAAAAAAAATTAAAGTTTCGTGATGCAAATTTGGGAAATTAATTTCTAAAGCTCCATTACATTATTAAAATTTGATGATCATTTTTTAAAAAAAAGGTTTAGCTTAACTCCCAAGTTCATGAAACCAGTGTAAGGTATGACTGTTGTAGAAAAAAATTATGTCCAAATAATATGTTAACTAGTGTGTTAATTATGTGATAAAAAATGTAATAAATCCAAAAAAAGTTTATAATTAAAGTTTATAATAAAGTAGTAACACCAATATCAATTTATTAATGAAATCATAACAATCTGGTGTGCGTTTAGGAAATAAAATTAGCATATACCTGAATAAATGATGCATTTATGTATGATGAATGATCTCTGGATGGAGAGGGAGGTAATATAACTCTATTTATGTCATCTGTAAAAAGAAATTAATCAATTGAAATTTCTTAGAAATATTTTGAGATTTACAAACATTGAGTCATCCCATAAATAAAGTAAGTTTGTCAACTGTCCTGTAAACCCTGGTTGAACAAAATACCATTGTTATTGTTGAGGAACCATCCAAGAATCTTGAGTTTGGTGATTCAATCATTCATAAGCACCTGTGTACTATCAGAAAAGTCAGTGAATTGGTTTAATGATTTCTCCAAAAACAATATAGGATATATTATTTATGGAATGAATCAATAATACACAAAGAAATCACATAGGACAATAATTCTGATTAAATGAAATGTATTAAGCTTAAATAAGTTAAAAAAATCACAATGTAAACAACATTTACTTACTTGTAAATCATCTTAAAAAAGAACTTAAGAGTTTTTGAAAATAACAAAAAAGTGTAAACTTACCATATACAACAATTAAAATCAAATATTAATTGAAGGAAACTACGGGTCCAAGAGCTTTTTTTACTACTTTTCAATATTTAAGAAAACATGTTTTATCAAACAAATTAAATAACTTACAAGGGATAATAAAATCATATCTGTTCTTTCCTACATTCATATCCATAGTTCCCACACAACAGGTTTTAGGATCTTCAATCACATCACTCAATTTCTAAAACAGTTACAGAAAAAAAAAAGAAAATGAGTATTTTTGTTATTAAAATGAAGTAAGGTCAGTTAAGATAATTTTTTAAAATTTAGCAAACACAGTGTTAATTAATTTAGCAGATATAATGTAACTTAGAAATTAGAGTTAGTTACAAAGAGAAATAAATAAGACCTCAATCATTACCTCAAACTCTATTGCAAGACCAGTTTTATCTGAATCTCCAACCTTTTCTTTTAACAACTCATAATGATCTCGGAGATGCCTCACTTCTATTTCTGTATCACCAAACTGAGCATGTTCCATTAATGCTCTATATACAAATATATATTGTTTCTAAAGGGAAAAGAAAAAAGGAGTTAGTCGCGAAAACAATACCATCTGGTTTCATATTCATAACAGATCTCTTTCTTCTGTCCAATTATATGTGAAAGTAATACAATATTTTTAACCTCCCATAATGCCTCTTACTTAGGATTTCCTAAAATACATTTCAAAAAATTCTGTAATGTTCACTTTAAGCACTATGCTTAGGATCGTAATGAATTCTATTTACTTTCTAAACTTAAAATTATTTAAATTCATTTTAAAAATCAAGACCTTAGTACTTTCTTTTCTTATGATTATCCATACACCAATGTTGAAGTAATAGACAGGTGCCATTTACAGGCAATATAAGATCAATAATTTTAATATTTTATGTAACAAGCATAACTATAAAAATGCTAGCTAAATAAAATAAAAACTACGTTTTCAAACAACTAAATTTAAAATTGTTTTTTTTGAAGATTAACATACAGGATGTAAAGAAACGTCTCTTCAAATGTAGAATAAATGTAGAGGCGTTGCTTGTTATGAAGTCTGCAAAATAATTTTAAATGACAAGTGTGAAACTACATACCGGATGAATAAAAATATAAGTTGCCAACATATTCCTAAAAATAATGCAATGATATCACTTATTAACAGTTCACAACTTATCAAATTAAGTTCCAAAAGTTTTGATAACACACTTTAAAATTATTGCATTTTTTACTAAAAAAATCTAGGTGGAGTAATTATTACCACATTAAAGAATGCTTTATTTTTGAATTCATATTTACTTATTTGACCTAATTTTTTTTATTCTCAAAATTCTTCTCATTATCATAATTTTTTTTTTCTCTCTCTCAATCCACAGCTTTCCTTACTAGTCCATCATCCTTAAAAGGTGAAACCCAGTTATATGGAAGTAAAAATTTTTGTAGGATCAAAAGTATTATAGGAGAGATTTAGACCAACCTACCTTTAAAATAAATATCAATGAAAAGAATATTATGAAATGCCTTTTTCAAGGGAAGTTTCCCATTAAAAGTGAATGCTTCATTACTTACAGTAGTAACCAAAGGAAATCATATAAATTCTGAAAAGCTTTGCTTTAAGTATTACTCTTAAAGCATTGAATCCCTGGAAAAATTGTTCTCATATTAATGCACAGTAGAAATTTCTCCACTACATTATTCCTTTCTCATTGAACTGGAAAATCACCAGCTTAAAGTTAAAAAAAGCTGGAACTAACACTAGAGTATAAAATTTATGATTAATGAATAGCTTATTTTAGTAAATTACCATACATAAAAGATATTAAAACAGCATGGAAAGAAAATAACTGTATAATATACATAAGATATATCATGATTATAAATTCATAACATGACATACACAATCAACAGAATACACAACCAAAAGAAATACCTAATTACTATTAAGATGATAGACTATGCTTTAATTTCTTAAAATTGACACAATAGATTATGCTTTGATACTGAACATTTTCTAGACAAACAGAATAGTCTACATTAAATTTGATTTCATTCATAGAGCTCATGACAAAAATTCAAGTAAAAGCTCAAGAAGAAGTTCAACCCAAGATAAAAGCTTTAATAAAGAAGCTGATTTTTTTTATGTTACCAACTAAGCATAATTTTGTTTTAATAACCGATTAATAATTTGACTTGTTATCAACATTAATTAAAAAAATTTTAAAATTGTGATTGATAAAATAAATTTTTGATGTCTATGTATACATATATATATATAAGCTAAAATATTGAGAAAATATGGAAAATAATAAAAAATAATGACAAGAGAAGATAATTATCAAAAATAATTTTTCAAAAGTATTTAAAAAATATAATTTTTGATATCTAAAAAAAAAAATAAAAAATAAAAATCTGGAAAACAAAACAAAGATATAATCTCTTCATCAGCCCGCACGATTATATCCGATTTTCCATATTTTCTCAATATTTTAGCTTATTTTATGAGTTCTATATACTTGCAGCTTTTGTGCAGTTAATAAAACTTATTAATCTTCTTCGTTTTTCTCTTTGTTTTTATTGTGCTAAATATATATATATATGATGCCACAATTGGCATTACATACTTATTTCCCATCCTTTTAAAATATATTTAATTACTTAAGCTTATTTTACTAATAGAATTATATTTAAAATAAATCGAAGACTTAAGCTTCTAAAATGAACATAAAATATTTATTCTTCTCTTATAGATCAATGTAACAGATACTTTTATTTCAACTAATGCAGACTTATTAATTCACTGTTGCGCTTACTCGAAAACTAAAATCTATTTATAACTTTGTAATACTAAATTTCTAACTGCAAAAATGTTTCAGTTGCATGGTTGTAATAATTCTCATAAATTTGTTGGCGACTCGTGAATGCCAAGGTATTTTTGAACTCTAAATTGATAATGGCTTTGCTTTGGGTATGTTATATTCGTTTAACAAATCGCCAACTTTGGATCTATCCATGCTTCTCTTGTGTCCGTTGGGAACAAATTACACATACTTTTAATTTAGCTCTTAATTAGGCAGGTTGTGGGGGATTTGTCTCCCATGGCCTGTCCTTATTAATATTATTATGCAAAATTTATTCAACTGAATTTTTTAAGGATAATATTTATATTTTGTATCTCGAGCTCTGTAAATATATTAAATAAAAGCTTTTTATTAAATATGATCCGGTTCAAGTGTAATTTTCGTCATCCCCTGATCATCATCACCACATAATGGTGCCGAGTTACAAAGAGAGAAATTGGGTTATCAATGCAAGTCTTTAAAAATCATCTGCTGATCTTCAACTCATAATTCTTTTTTTTTTTTTTTTTTTATCTTCACTGCTACTTCATACTGGAGGAGAATGCTTAGTGGTGAATTTGGAATTCTGCGAAAACTTATGGAATTGGATGAACCTTGACTCTGGAATGGTTTATGATGTTCGATATTCCCCCCTCCTACTCAACTCGAAAGAAATAAAAATAAAGAACTTAAGTGCTTTTTAATTTATTAAGTGCTCATAAATTAAAATTAAGAACTGAAAAACAGAAATGATGGTTAAAATAAGTGCTAACATAAATATTGAAACACAAGACAAGGCAGGATGTAATGATCAATTGAAATAAAAAAGAAAAAATTGCATATCTAGAAATTGAAAATGAAAGGAAATAATTCATTAAGTACAAAATTTATTGTAAATGAAGGGAAAAAACAACAAAAAGGTAGTGGAATCAGAAGCATCATTTATAAAAAGAGAAAAAAATCTTTATAAAATAGTCTGCTTTTAGTTATAAAAAATTTTATGCTTACACTGTGTGTGATAAGCAATACTGCACCTCTAAGGAATTAGAATTTATTCAATTAAAAAGTATTGCGTCTTGTATGGATATTAAAAGAACTAAAATAATAGAAGATTAAAAAATTTTGTTCGTAATAATTAAAGTATTGTCTGAAATTATAAAACAATAATTTGTCAAATAAATCACAGGTAATGAAAAGTGGATGCAAATATGGATTATATATATATATTATATTACTATTTTATAAAATAGGAAATAATGAATAATGATTTGGCCGAATAGTCAAATATCCCGCCAAATAAATCGGCCGCCTACCCAGTGATCAAACATTTAAAAAAAAAAATCCTCAAGAATTATTATAATTTATGTAAAAATAGGCCTGGGCATTGTAAGAAATCTTATATCGTGATAGATCGTCAGTCAGACATCGTGATTTAACATATGTTTGAAATTAATCAATCTGAAATCTTTAAATCAATCAAAAATAAATAAAAGAAATAAATCTAAAACAAAAGAAAATTTTAATTCTTTGCTTAATTTTTTTAATTAAAATAAAGATGGATTGATTTAAGACTGCCTTAAAGTAAAAACAAACACAGGCTTTATTTTAATTTTTTTCTTAAACTAAAAATGACTTAGATTTTTTAAAAATTATAATAAAACTGTTACAAAATATTTGAAATACATTAAAAATTAAAAAAAAAAAAAAAAAAAAAAGAAATGTCCACTTAAATAAAACAATTTTTAAAATTATTTGTTGAAAAACAATGTGCTTTTGAAATATCGTTAGACTTTTGTTAATGACTTATTTAAAATAATAAAGTTGTATTGACTAATGGTCAAATAGTTTTAATGTAAAAATAAATGTAAGTTTTTTTTATTTACTTATTATTATTTTCCTTTTCGAAAATGAAATAGACTAAAGATTTAAATGTTTAAAAATAATACTGACAATCTAACAAATTATTCTATATTTAAGTGCACTATTGATAAATTATTGAAAAGCGTTAAAACCTTGCTTAACTTTTCATTTAATTTTAAAAAATTTTGTCATTTTAACTAACAGCCAAATTAAAAAAAAAAGAAATAATGCAAACTCTGTTACAATTTCCTCAAAAATAAAAGCAAATTAATTAAATGTAGGCTCTGTTTTAATTTTTTTAAAACTAAAAGCTACTGAAGATTTAATGGTTTAAAAAATAATCAAATTCTATCAAATTATTATATTTACATGACAATTATTAAAAAAAAGCTAACTTTTTATGACAAAATATAAATTACTTAAATACAAAATATATAAAATATTAAATTGTATCACTTTTAAAAAAATCAATAAAGAATCTTTTTCTTAATTCATGATTTCTTTTCGTTAATATATTAAGTTCAGAAAGAAAATTTAAGATAACAGCGATAGCGTAGCGATCGCCAAGTAACAGTAGGTCTGCTGAAAATAATTGACAACGTTAAATCCATACAGAAAAAAAAAGTGACGAAATAATGCGCAGCGATTGCTAAGTAGCAAAAGTCTAACTTGAAATAATTTACTTGAAACGTTATATCCCGCCGAAATAAAACGCACAGCGATCGCAAAATAAGTCCTGCTGAAAATAATCTTCAAGAAACGTAAAATCCCAAGGTCAAAAATGGCGCATAAAGAAACTATGCATTGCGTTCTATATTTCAACGTTGATCCTCGCTCTTTGATATTCAACATCACGAAATGAACATCATCTTCACAGCTAAAATTTTTATCAACATCTTCACAGCTAGACTAAATCAAAATAGTTTTCATCAGCACTGCGATAGCGTTAGCATAGGCAAGAATCCTCACACGTTAAACCGCGAGCGTCGTCTTAAATCAGATTCCTAATGCAATGCCTAAAATGAAAGTAATGAGGAACCTGCATGCTTTTTTTTTGTGTTTTAAAATGAAACATCATGCCATTTTATAAAGATAGACACCAATTTCAGACCGGTGCAATAACTAGTTATTTTGTTATTAATAGTTAAAATCGCTCGATTAGCCCCGCCCCCAAAATCGCGCCTAGTTTTTCCATCCGCTCTGATGACGTCAATATATAATACAGCCACGACTCCCATCATGTTTTGAAACGGCGAAAGCATATGCTGCGCTGAGTATAAATTCTGAAAAATGGCTCCAAGCTAAAACTACAAGTGTTGCATTGTACCATGTGCAATAGTTTTAAGTTAAACACGCCAAATGAATTAGTTTTTAGTGTTCCAAAGGAGAAAAAATACAAATTTGGGGCAAAGCTATCAAACGCGATGGGAAAAAAAAGAACTCGAAAATTGTTTGCAACATCTGCATTATACTATTGTTAAGACGATTTTACAGTAACTAACTTATTTATAATTTAATTTTATAAGATTGTTTTTCTGATTGATAAGCTTCTCTGATTGAATAATTCATTAAACTGAATTAAAATGTTTATGAAATGTTGTTCAGATCACTTTCTTTCTTTTTTTTCATTCTTTAAAATGAAAGGATTTTATTCTTAGTGGAAAGTGGTGTACAGGTTAAAATAATTTTATTTAAAAAAAAATTATGAAAGTTAAAATAAAAAATAATAGGGGTTTAGCATTATTTACATTTCTTCAAAAAAAGAAATAAATGAAAAAATAAGTAAAAAAAAAATTCTAGAAAATATTTTAGATGTTAATAATAAAAAAGAATTTTTTAAAATTTTTTTATTTACCTAAAAACTTGAAATTTCAGGTCACATACCATGCATTTCATTCCCTCTAATTGGGATCAACTCATTAAATAAAAACAGTTCAAACTTTTATATATAGACAAATATAAATAAAAATGAATCAGTATAAATAAAAAGAAATGAATTTATTTCAAAAGTTATTAAAAAAATAGTTTCGACATTGATTTTTTCATTTCTCAATGAAACTGATATACACTAATGTATATTTAAACTATATGTATGACATAAACATGAAATAAAAACAATTTTTTTCAAAAATGCAATTAAAATTAAAACGCCTTTGTAACACTTTTCTCCATAGAAAGCTTTGGTTTAACTCCTCCCCTTCGCTGACTTACTATACTTTGTCGTCATAGCAAACCCCGCCTCATTTTGTGTCACGTGAAGTTAGTTTTGTTTTAGGCTAATTTTAAGTTAAGTTTTTTTAAAATTCGGGTCAGTTTTTTAAATTCTGAATTGATTTTCGGGAGTTTTAAGATATAGACTATCTAAAATAATCAACATTTTGCGATTACCCGATTCATGCAGGTTCCTCATTATATCGGCCTGCCGATATAAAATTCAATTTCAGAAGAAAATGTGATAAAATGAAAAGAATCCACTTTGCCTTGTGACGATCACTAGATGCTGTTAGCCATTCCTTATATTTTTCATCAAGTGTCCGTAAATTATTAAAAACACACTTTCCTGGCATTTCTAACAATTTCACATATGAATGAAGTATCAAAGCTACCATGTGTGCTATCAGAAAAATTGAATTCCTCGAATCCTATGGATGTAGAAGGTCATTGCAGGTCTTCAGCTGATAAAGTATCTAAATACTGTCCAAAATTAAGTAAAGACCTCTACCCACCTGCAGTATCACGCTCCCCTCTCCCCACACTAAATTTTTTTCTTTCAGAATGATCCAGAAAGAAAGAATATTTTAATGAAAAAAATTAATAATAAAATTAAAAAAAAAAACAAAACAATAAGGGTGTTGTATCTGCACGGTTTTGTAGAGCCATCTAGAAGAGGGAGAGAGAGTGTGTGTGTGGAAGGAGCTACAAAAAAGCTCTCTTCCAAATATTAATAAATAAATATTGTGCAAAATTACAGTTCGCTTATTTCTGTTTATTGAGCGAGTACATATTTACCTGAGCGTCGACATTGGTCCGCTCACCAGGAGGAAAAATCAGCAAAATTAAAATAATTAACAAAAAGAGTTTCGTTTCTAATTCCAAGAGATCACCATTGTGACAGTGTTTCGAGAAATCTGTGGATTAGTGATTTCCCATTCAAAGTAGGATTGTTTTGATTTTTTAATGAAATACTTTAATTTACAATGTTTAAGAATTGTAAAAAAGATGATTTAAGGCTTATTGCCTGTGAACTAGATCTAGAGATTAGTGATGATATGACTGTGGTAAATTTAATTGATATAATTAAAAGTTGTGAAAAATATAAAACTGACTCTGAAACTGTAAGTGATCTTGTAAGTTTAATAATAGAAGAGCGCAAGTCTGAAGACTCAAAACAATTAAAGTTAGACAATTTAAAGCTCAAGAGAGCAAAAACTGAATTAGAAATTGTACGTATTCGTGCTGAGCCAAAAGAGAATAATATAGAGCTACTCGAATCTAATAATTCCCTAGATTCTTTGATTAAGAGTATTAGAACATTGACCATTAAAGTGCCGAGTAAACCCGAAAATTGGGGATTATTTTTTAATTCGTTAGAACGAGCATTTATAGTTAAGTGTGTGCCAGATAAATATAAATCTGAGATTCTTCTTAATCTGCTTGGTGAAAGATCATCTAATATTATCACATATATAAGTGATGATGATCTTAATAATTATGAAAAAGTAAAAGAAATAGTACTTAGAGAATTTCAGCCAACGGCTCAATCCTGTCTGGACAATTTCAAAACAACCACACGACAGTTAAATGAAACATACGTTCAGTTCGCGTCACGTTTAACATCTAGTTGGGAGTACTATTTAAAATTAAGAAATGTGACGGATTTTAAAACATTAAGTCAGCCAATAATTTCAGATAAACTCTTCCAAACATTGGACAGGGAAACCGCTACTTATATAAGTGTAAAACAATCAGACACCTGGTTTGAACCAATTAAACTAGGAAAGGAAATAGATTTATTTATGACATCTCGCGGAAAATCTTTAACTAAGAGCTCTTATAATAAAAGTCATAATGAAAGAAATACATCTAAAACCTTTTTGTCTGATGTAAGAGTTCGAAGTGCATTTTACGTAATGAAAATCACCCCCTTTATATGTGTTCTACTTATAAGAAATTATCTGGGAATGAGAAAATACAATTTGTTAAAGACAATGAATTTTGTTTTAATTGTCTTGGTAAACATAAAGTCATGTCTTGCAAATCAAAATATTCTTGTGCAAAATGTGGTAAAAGGCATCATATTTCATTACACTTTAATCGAGAACATAATTATTCAGCGCAATCTAAAATAAGAGAGGAGAACATTATGAATTCAGAATTGAATGAAAAACAAAATGATAGAGGAAATCCCCCCCTCTCCACTTGCTTCTGAATTTACACCTGCAGCATGCGAAGAGCAAAACACAGGCGCCAATATCTTTTCGGCCACGAGTAGTTATGTCTGGAATAAAAACAAAACACTTCTTTTGAGTACTGCAATTTGTTATTTACGTGATTCTTATGTAAATGAGAGTGAAGTTCGTGTTTTATTAGATTCGGAATAAGTAAATTCCGAATTCCATAAGTAAAGAATTACCAATTTCATAAGTAAAGAATGTGCAGATCGCCTACAATTGAGAAAGAATAAAATAAACATAGTAGTGTCTGGGTTGAATGATTCAGCTATTTCTGTTAGGTCTCAAGTTTGTGCTAATTTAGATCTAAATTTATTAGTTGTTCCTAGAATTACGGATCTCACGCCCTCAAAGAAAGTAAACAAGTGTATGGAAGGGTTAGAAAACATTAACTTAGCTGATGAGTATTTTCACATTCCGCAGAGAGTTGATTTATTAATTGGTGCGGAATCCTTTTTCGAGCTAATAAAACCTGGGCAAATTTACTCTCCTAACTCGAATTTAATCTTACAAAATTCTGAGTTTGGTTATTTAGTTAGTGGAAGCATATCAAATATGGAGGATAATAAAATCCAGTGTGGGTGAGTTAAAGAAACTCTTGATTTAGAACAAACTGTTAGAAGTTTTTGGGAGATAGAAAATATCGAAACTGAAATAATTTAGAGTAAAGAAAAAATTATTTGTGAAGAACATTTTAAAAACTGTGCTAGAAATTCTGAGGGACAGTACATAGTAAAGATGCCTTTAAAAGAGGATCCTAAGCATTTGGGAAAATCTAAAGAGTTTGCGTTGAAAAAATTAAATCTGATATGGAGACGTTTAGTTAAGGAGCCAAATTATTTATCTTTATATAAAGATTTCCTTCATGAATATTTAGAGATGGGACACATGTCAGAAATTTCGGATGATGAGGAGGAAGAAGCCACTTACTACATTCCCCATTTAGGAGTTTACCGTCCCGATAGGCAATCAACTGTCTTAAGAGTTGTTTTTAATGCGGGTTATCCTACCTCAGCTGGTAATTCCTTAAATTCTTTGCAATTAAATGGAGGCATGGTTCAGAGTGATTTATTTTCCATCATGACAAGGTTCTGTAAATATGTCTATGCCTTCACAGCAGACATAAAGAAAATGTACAGAATGATCTTAATTCACTAAAGGCAAAGAAAATTGCAGTGTATTCTTTGGAAAGAAAAAGAGAAAGGACCTGTCAAAACCTACGAGTTGAATACCGTCACTTACGGTACGGTGTGTGCACCATTTCTAGCAACTCGTACATTAAAGCAAATAGCTATTGATGAAGGAGAAAATTATCCTCTTGCTGCTCCAGTCATTGAAAATGATTTTTATATCGATGATGTGTTGACCGGCTCTGATAATTTAGCACTGCAAAGGAACTTAAAAATCAGTTAATTGGTATTTTTGGAAATGCTGGCATGCAACTCCACAAATGGCATAGCAACTGCGCAGCGTTAGTTTCTGATGGTGAAGAAATATATAATTTTATTAACTGTGCTTTTACTCAAGTGCTAGGAGTTTCCTGGAGTCCGAAGAAAGATAGTCTTTATTTTAAAGTTACCTGTAGTGCATCACATAGAAAAGACTCGAGAGTTACGAAGCGCTGTGTCTTATCCACAATTGCACGCCTTTTCGACCCCCTTGGACCAGTAGTGTCAAAAGCAAAGATATTTCTGCAACAGCTATGGTTTTTAAAACTGGACTGGCATGAAGAACTACCTGAGAAACAAATCCAAGAGTGGAAGAAGTTTGTCGAAGCTTTAGAGAGTGTTAACAACATGGAATTTGATACCTGTATACTTACAGAGGGAGCTGACATGATTGAAATTCATGGATTCGCCGACGCGTCAGAGGTTGCTTACGGTGCTGTTGTTTACTGTGTGTTAAAAATGGTCAAGCAGTGACAATCAAATTGATTGCTAGCAAAAGTCATGTATCACCTTTGAAAAGAGTAACAATCCCAAGACTACAACTTTGTGCCTCACTGCTTCTAGCCAAATTAGTGAAAAAAGTGATAATAGCTCTCGATTTGCCTATATCCATTATCTACTTATGGAGTGATAGCATGATTGTGCTTGCTTGGATACGTAAGGAGTCATTTCTACTTAAGACTTTCGTTGCCTATCGTGTATCCCAGGTTCAAGACTTAACTAACATTGACAATTGGAGATATGTACCATCAACTGAGAACCCTGCAGACATTATCTCCAGAGGTCTCGATCTTGATAAACTTTCACAATGTAGATTGTGGTTTGAAGGACCAAATTTCTTGCGTAATAGTGAATATCCAAATAGAGACATTCCATCCAGAGTTATTGAAGATGAATTTTCTAATGATTTTAAACCATCTAGTGACTTCAGTTGTTTTATTAGTAATAATAGTAATTTTCTTGATAATTTTCTGGAAGTTAGTAATAATTATAGTAAACTCATTCGTGCATTAAGTTTTGTATATAGGTTCATCGATAATTGTCGGAGCACTTATGACACATCAATTGGGTCTTTGTCTCCAGATGAACTCAAAAGAGCTGAACTGAAATTGGTAAGTTTAGCACAGAAATGGGAGTTCAGCAAGGAAATTAAAGATTTAGAAATTACAGGTGAAGTTTAAAAGCAGAGTAAGGTAAGAAGTTTATGTCCTTTCATTGATGAAGAAGGTCTCTTAAGAGTAGGTGGACGTTTGGCCAATAGTAATTTGTGCTTTGACAAAAAAATTCCTATTATTGTTACCAGAAAAACATAAATTAACAAAGTTGATAATTATTAGTAATCATATTAAGAATTTACATGTTGGACCTCAAACATTATTCTTTATTATAAGGCAAAGATTTTGGCCAATCAATGGCAGATCTATTTGTAGAAAAGTAGTTCGTGAGTGTTTGTCGTGCTTTAAATCTAAAACAATAACTAGTGATCAACTTATGGGTGATCTACCCAAAAGTCGTGTGAGTCAAAACTTTCCATTTGCCATTTCAGGTGTGGACTTTTGCGGTCCATTTGCAACTAAATACAAGAACCAACGGAAAGGTTCTATAAAATTAGCATTTTTCAAAAAATTTATGTCGCGATTTTTGTATGTTTTGTCACAAAAGTGATTCATTTGGAGCTTGTGACAGAGTTGAGCTCTCAAGCTTTCATAGCAACATTAAAGAGATTTTTTTCTTGAGAGGAAAATGCAGTATTCTGTACTCAGATAATGCGACTAATTTTGTTGGGAGTAATAATGAGTTACAACGATTATTTAGTTAATTAAAAATCCTGATAAGAGTTTATGTTATTATATGAGTCATGAAAATATCAAATGGAAATTTTTGCCACCAAGGAGTCCGAATTTTGGAGGGCTCTGGGAAGCTGGAGTGACATCCTTCAAATATCATCTGAAAAGAGTAGTGGGTGATAAAAAATTAACTTATGAAGAATTTTTGAGTGTGACTACTCAAATTGAGTCCGTTTTAAACTCAAGACCGCTTACCCCGTTATCTTCAGATGCCAATGATTTGAGAGTTCTCACTCCAGGCCATTTCCTGATTGGAAGACTGTTCACATCAATTGTTGAACCAGATGTAACCAATGTATCTGATAATAGGTAGAGTTTATGGCACAAAACCACTAAATTCGCGCAATTAATATGGAAAAAGTGGCACAAAGATTATTTGTCAACTTTGCAACAAAGGTCGAAATGGTACATCGATAAACAAAACATTAAAACTGTATATATGGTTTTGATGAAGGAAGATAATTTGGCTATATGTAATTTTCCAATTGGTAGAATTGTGGAGGTCTTTCCAGGAAAGGATGGCAGAGTTCGTGTTTGTAGTATTAAAACAAACAAAGGAATCTTTAAAAGGCCCATTTCCAAGATTTACTTATTGCCAATTGAATGAATATTTTTTTAAAACTTTATATTACTTTTCATAATCATGTAAAATTTATTGTGTAATAGTAATTGTTAGTATAGTAATAGTTGTGTAATTGTTGATTGTTAAAACAATGCAACGTCCGGCGGTATGTATCCGCACAGTTTTGTAGCGCCATCTAGAAAAACTTGTAAAAAAGAGAGAATGTGTGTGTGGAAGGAGAGCCGTAAAGAGCAACAAAAAAAGCTCTCTTCCAAATATTAATAAATGAATATATTGTGCAAAATTACAGTCCGCTTATTTCTGTTTATTGAGCGAGTACATATTTACCTGAGCGTCGACAGGTGTGTTTTCTTCCACTTGCTTGTAATCCCTACCCTCACATTTAAAATGTTCTACCCTCGATCCAGGGTCTCATTCTAGGTGAAAGACGTACTTTTTAATTGTGGATGTTTTCCTAAGATAAAAAAATTGTTCCAACCAACTAGTGATACTAGAAATTAAGGACTTTTAAGAACCTTGAATCAAAATTAAGTACTTTTAAGGGCCCTTAATTTTCAAAATAAAAACTAAGCAGTTTTTAAGGACCGTGGGAACCCTGTTACTCAATCCACTCGATTAGCGACGATCCCACAGTGAATCCGCGCTGTCCTGACAATTGTTTTTTCATTAGTTATTAGAACGGATTTTCACTTGGTTTTTAAAATCTCAATGTTTTAATATGATATTATTTCCCTCTTCAAATTTTGAATCGCGCACTCAATTATTGACAATTTACCGACAAACCCACGTGGATTTACGATCGTCTTTTCGTCAGCTACTGCAGCCAATTTTCATAGTTTTTTAATGCTACATCATCACACACAGGAAATTTTGAATCTTGCATTTGTAAAATCAGTTTTTGATGCATTCGATTTGTGATGAATTATTTTACTTTCTATGTGGTTTTGTCGATTGCATCTAAACACTCTGGGATTTCCACATAGTTTTTTAAAATTTTGAATTTGTTTTTGTGTCCAATTCGCAGATTCCAAATCACACTTTTGAATAATCAGTTAATCTCTCCCTTTAGTCCTGACAATTTCCTCTCAAATTTGCATTTTTTCAAAAATGTGAAATTTTTCGACACTCTGAAGCTGAGTGTGTGATTCTTGGTGAATGTCTTTTTATGAAAGAGGCGAGAAAAAAATATGTGATTTTTTTTTTCTTGATGTAGAGAAATGATGAATTTTATTTCTGTGATATTCAATTTTTTCCCATTACAGCAGAAATCGGATTAAAATCGTACAAAGGAAGGTTGAGTAAAAATTATTAAGAAGTGCAAACTAGAGGAGGTTTCTCAAATTTTTTGTGACATTCAACATAATAGTACATAAATATTCCCTTTTATTTTTTAAAGAAGGTTTGATATAATATTTTAATTAAAAGACTTCAAATATGTGAACATTAAATATATGAAACATTGGACAATAATCACAAATTTTCTAATAAACAAACTCAAAACATTTTATAATAAACTAACAAAAAGCAGCTTACAAGTGACTGGACCAGAAAATTTCGCTGATGTCTTAAAGTACTAACATGAGCAAATACATCTATACGCCCTTCTTCTTCTAACTGTTGTAATAAGCTATCAATAGCTACAAAAGTACCAGTGCGACCTACGCCAGCACTAAAATAAATAATGATCAAAAGATAATTATAAAAATAATTTAAATGACAATATTCCAGAAGAAAAATTATGCTTTTTAAAATTTTTAATAACAAATATAAAAAAATAACACTATTAGTTTCACAAAATCTTAACTACACACATGGGTAAAGCATACCCAAGTGAATTTTAGGATCATAAAAAACTTATGTACAGTATTTATCCGAACTTTCTATTTGTAATGGTAAAATAACTTTGAAAGATCTCTAACAATATTATAAAACTTGCCTGTTTGCTTGTCTGATGCAGTGACATCAGCTAAATTTGTAATAGTAAGAAAAACAGGATGGTTGGAAAAAATAAATAGGAATGACAGAAGAAATCATTCACTTTAGCCTAATGACATTACCCATTTTATGATTTTTAGGTTAAAATATACAAAATAACTACTCAAAAATAACTAATTCATTAATAAGATTAGAACAAGATATAACCAAAGAAATATCGGTTTTATTATTAGCAGTTTATGAATGCATTTTCTTATTACATTGTTCTGTTAAAAATTAATCTAGAGTTCTAGCCACTAGCATCAGAATGAAGAGCAGTGATAAGTTTTTATGGAAGTTTAGTGATAAGTTTTTTGCGGCGCTTTCTTTAATTCTCATTGAAGCAATTCTCAAATTACGGAATCTCTATCCATATTCCATGACTCTGAAATCATCCATTTCCTTCCAATACCCATTTATTTAAAGAATAAATTTTTGTAAATATTTAAAAACATATTTTCTCAAAAAAATTGTTAAAGGCTTTCCTTTTATATCAGATTCAGCACAAGACAACACATGTGTGAAGATTGATTACTCGTTAATGGATGCTACAACAGTGTTTTTTTTTTTTGTTGTTCATAGTTGGCTCATTAGCGAGCAGTCAAATTCAATAGATAACTCTCTTAAGGTTTCTGATTTGGTAATTCTTTAGATTTGAGCCCCTCAATACAGTCAAGATGTCTTATAACAAGAATGAAGAGATCACAATAGTTACTCAATATAACTAAAGCCTTGTAAAAAACGAGTTGGTAAGAAATCATATAAATTCATACATACCTACTAAATTATGAATATAGTACTTAACTTTATTTTTAATTTCCATACAGTAAAAAAAAAGTTAAAGTTAATTTGCTTTGAACTGTCTTATTTTTCACCAGATAAGACTCATGGCCCGAAAAACATTATCATCTGCACATCTAGTTTTAAAAAAGTGAGTATTCAAAAACCTTTACATACATTGACAGTGGTTCTGCTTAAAATTCTTCACATTCGTTAATATCATCATCGCTTTCATTATTTATTTAATCTCATTTTTGCTGCATTTTTTGCAACTACCTAACCAATTCTATTAATTTAACTTCAACAAAGATGAGTAACTACCAATGCTTAGATTATCGAATGATAATCTGGATTGTGGGGGGAATTAAAGCAGGCCAGTCTCAAATCCAGATTTGTAGAGAATTAAATTTAATGCCTAATGTAGAGAGCAATTTATGGAAACAATATCAGGATTCCGGATTTGTCAAAAAGAACATAGAGAAAAGATTTCCTATGTTCTTTTCGACATAGATTTGGGAAAGAAGAGAAAGCTAAGCCAAGAGCCACAACAGCCAACAAAAATCGGTATTTGTTGATTATAGGAAGCACAAAAAAAATAATAAAATGCTGCAGCTTCACAGCCCTCTTGTGACCTCAATGCGGCCGCAGGAAGACAAGTTTAAATGGTTACTGTTTCCAGATGGCTTCATGAGAAAGAGCTGTTTGCAAAAAGACCTACTGTTTGCATCTCGCTGAGTTCTGCCAACAGAACAGTCAGTTTAGGGATCAGTGCAGAAATCATAGAGATTGGAGCATGGATTAATGGGCCAATGTCTTATTCACTGATGAATTTCGTTTTAGCCTGACCACTGACTCTCGAGGTATTTCCCTATGAGGAGAATCAGTGACTGACTACCTGCCCTCTAATGTCCGAGAAATCTATCATTATCGGGGCCGAGGTTTGCAGGTCTAGGCGGCCATAATGCTGGACTCCCGCACACCCCTCTATGACTCTGAAAGATATACTGCAATTGGATATAGGTGTGCTTGGTATCTTGGAGTCCTAGGTTTATCTTTTCAGAGGTGCAGTGGGTCCTGTTTTTTCTTTTTAATGGATGACAATGCGACACCACAAGGAGCACTTCCGGTTAACCATTTTCTGGAAAACGAAGATATTTGCTGGATGGATTGGTCAGCCAGATCTCCAGACATCAGTACTATGTACATACCTGGGATGCTTTGGGGAGGGCAATTGCAACATGTAACACTCCTTCAAGGACTATCAAGTGTCGGAAAACAGCATTACTGAATGAGTGGGAAAAACTGCCAAGGGAACTCCTAAACTGCCTTATTTTCAGTATGAAATCATCGTGTGAAACCTGCATATCTGTACAAGGGGGCCATACCTCTATTAAACCAATTTTTAACCAAATTCTGTAACCACTTTTTGATACTATCCGATTCTGAGGAATGCTACACATGACCATGCATGTGTATTATAACTGTTGAATGGTTATTATTTGTGTATTATACCAATTCTCTTAATTTTGGACACTAGTGTAAATATAGGTGTGCCTTTTTATTTAGGAAAATAAGGACAATTAAATCAAAATACAACATTATTAATAGTTAGATTGATTCTAAAATTAGTATAAAATTAAAATAAATAATATGACAACAATTATTTTTAAGAAAAATTAATGCAAAATTTCTTACTTATTTATTTTATTAAATTTTATATGACTTAAATTCATTTTATTATTTATTGTTAAACCATTCTAATGGCCAATTTCAGTTCCTTCGAGTTTCCTGGAAGAAATATGTTTCTTCCAGATGAAAGGTTAACCTTGATTTAAATGCAACTTTACAAAAAAGTTACTGAAAAATGCGATTTATTTAATATTTAAGACTTGTGTTCTTAGAAAAAAAATAAAGTATCAAATTGTATGAGCATAAAAAATGAAGTTTTAATTGAAAGTTGAAAAAAAATTGCTTGAAGTTTGAAAAAATTAAAGGAAACATTTTTTTTTAAAAAGAAAAAATACGAACCTACAATGAACAAGAAGTGGTCCCCGATCTGAACAGTAGTGTTCATTTACACGTTTAATAAAACGCAAAAGCCAAGATGGTTGTTCAGGAGCCAGAAAATCTTTCCAAAGAACAAAATGAAAGTGTAAAATTTCCCTCTCTTCGGTCAGGCCATCCTATAAAATGTTTGTTGAAAGAATTAAAATAACTGGATCATTACCGACAACAAAAAGAAAAACAAATTGAGTAATTACCTTAAATAAAAGGTTGAGGTGTAAGAAACAGTCACTGACTCACATTCAGTTATAAACAAGGTCATTTTTGTAGAAATCAGGAGAAGTTTTTCATAAAATATCACTTCATATAATTCAGTTCTAATTTATGCACATTGGGGAATCCTTCCAACAATATGGCAATTTCAAATTAATAAAAAACTGCTTATTATTAAGTAAACACCTATAAATATTTTAATTTTACATTGCAGAAAAACCAACTTGACTTATGGTTCTTTCTCATTATATAGAAAGTTTACATGTAAACAGATCCGAATCTTATTTGTGACATTACAAGTTAAGTCAAACCAAAGCAATGAAAAAAGTATAATGCCTTGAGTTAACAAAATATCAGAAACAAAAATCGTTCTTACTTTTAAAACGAAAAATTTGATGCTAAAAATCGCAATTAAATTGTTTAAAAATGCCACAGTTTTAGAACAAAAATGTAGGAATAACGATCGTTAAAAAAATACTTAGTCATAATACAAATGCTGATAAGAAGAATACTCGGGTGGTGACCGGATGAGAAAGAATAGTCCGAATAAAGCTCATGCATATCGTAAAAGGCGACTAAAATTGACACCCAGCATCCAGGGGTATAACCGGGCACCCTGCCCCTGGGGATTATATCAGGGGACTGGTCCTCCAGGTTGGGGGTTGGGCATGGGGCCAACTACCCCACCCTGTAAAAGACCCCAGTTCAGAAACCTCAACAATGTGCATATACCGGCTCTGTTCTACCCAGATGACTCAGCATGGAAAAGGACTCGAGATTTAGTACATGGAACGACTATAAGCTAGACGTCCTTGCAATTCAGTAAATCAGATGGTTGGGGAAATGAATTTTGGAAAAAAAGGAAAGCAGAGTATATTACAGCTGCCATGACAAATCACACCATTTTGGTGTCGGTTTCATTGTGAACAAAAGACTCAGTAGGGCGTCATTGACTTTCAGGCTATAAGTATGAGACTCTGTAAATTAAGACTGAAAGGAAGGCATTACAACATAACCCCGATTTGTACTCATGCACCGACTGAAGAGAAAGATGATGTGGAAAAGGATGTATTTTACGACCTGTTGATGAAGAGCTATAATTCCTGCCCTCCACAGGACATGAAGATGGTAATTGGGGACTTCAATGCTAAGATCGGCAGGGAAGGATTTATTAGAACCTACGCTGGTGGTGAAAGCCTTCACTTCGATACTAACGGAAACGGACAGAGACTTTTTAACTTTGCTGTCTGAGAAAATCTGTTCGTCACAAGCACGGGGTTCCCACATAGAGATATACACAAGTATACTTGGCGGTCCCCTGATGGGTTAACTCTTAACCAAATAGATCATATACTTGTGGACATGAGACACCGCAGCAATGTGATGGACGTGAGAAGTTTTAGAGGAGAGAATGTCGACACAGACCATGTCCTTGTGATTTACAAAGTCAGACTCCAATTATGTAAGAATTTCTATCACAGGAGAGAAATCAGAGATTTTAAACCTGACATTTCTAAATTAAATGATCAAAACGTTCTTAAAGAATATGAAATTAAATTATCTATCTGCCCCATCTTTAAAAAAGGAGACCAACTTGAATGTTGTAACTACAGAGGCATTACCCTACTCAATATGGCATATAAAATCTTCTCCAATATTCTTTTTGCTAGACTCCAGCCTTTTGCCGATTAAGTGGTTTGAAACTACCAATGTGGATTTAGAGCTCAAATGTCCACCATTCACCAAATCCACACTCTAAGACAAATCCTGGAAAAAACTAAAGAATATAACATCAAGACTTTTTACTTATTTATAGACTTCAAGGCTGCCTATGATAGCATCAAGAGGGATAATCTGCTTGAGGCAATGAATGAGTTCGGTATACCTGCAAAGCTTGTTAACCTCACCGGCACTACACTCAATAATGTGAGATGCAGGTTTAAATTTAAAAACCATCTTTCTGAACCCTTTGTAACTGAAAGAGGCTTGCGTCAGGGTCATTCCCTTGCTTGCCTACCTTTTAACATTGCTTTGGAGAAATGTATCCGAGATAGTGGATCAGACCGAAAAGGCACTCTCTGGAATAGGTCTCTTCAAGTTTGGTCAAGTTTCTGGATACATGTTACTTATCGAAAATGGCTGTCCTTATTCAGAGTATTATTTGTAATATATTTTCCACTAATACATAATTTAAAACGGTACTTATGTGCATAGATATATATATATAAAAATACAAGTAGTAATGACATCAATCATTATGTCAGTTCTCTTGTTCTTATTTAAGTGTAGCATTGCTTTTTTTTAATTATATTTTTTATATAACTATCATTGAACAGCCGACCCAATTTTATGGGTTTACGACTACCAATGTTCAACTCCGTAGCCTTGTAATTTTGAACCCAATCCTGAATCCTCCTGGATCGAGCATTGGGAGAAATTTGCCTTCGTTAAGGACTTTTTGATGGAGCTAACCCGCATTTGCGTTACACGGAGAGGGAGACCACGAGAACCTCCCACGGTTAGCCTGACGACAAGGGGACTCTAACCCATGATCTGTCTATCACTGAGGAAATTTCACGTCAGCACTGTGGTTGGTGCAAGCTGGATGCGGAATTCGTATAGACTGGGATTCGAACCCGGTTCGCCTCATTGGAAGGCGAACGCTCTATCCCCTGTGCCATCGTGGCTCTGTAGCATTGCTTTGAAAAAATTGGTCTAGCATTCTCTGAATTGAGAGAATATTATGGTATTCATGTATACTCACAATACAATGACCTCATATTATAATGCCCACTTTTGTTTGAACTAAAGGTTAATATTTCGAGCTTCAACTGGATATGACTCAAGATATTGCACTTTTATAGAATCGAGACAATTAATCAAATCAATTATTTTTAAAACAGGTCACCTATTGTGGATTTCCTATGAAGATAGCCCGTTTTTGAACTCTGTGATTATTAACCACACAACCATTGATCCAAACACTCTACGTGTAGTATTTTTCTGCAAACTTGAATCCCAATATCCGAATAATGAAAAAAATATTAATTTAACATACACATTAATAAGAATTTTTTTCAATAATATAACTTTGTGTACTTTTTAACAGCTTAATTTTATGATGAGACCAAAGTACCTCCCAATGAAATTGAAAAATTTCTTATCTGGACAAAATAAACTTCAAACTCTACATCATTTTCATGCAATAGGAACAATGGGTCCATACGATTAAACAGAAAACTTTTATATTGAACAAGAGTAATAAAAAAAATATTAATTGCATGCATATGTAACTAATTAATATGAACACTCTTCAAAAGCTTTTTGTTGAAGTTTTATGTTGCTTTGTACCTTTGTGAAATCTACTTGGAATCTTCGGACAATATAGTCAGAATACCTTTTGGTGCTCACTAATGATATTACAAACATTTTTTCGATTTCTTTCGGACAACTTTCACTCCAATACTGAGCACATTTCACCTGAAAATATTAGAAACCAAAATTGATTTTTTTAAACTTTAGAGTAATAAAATATGTTGATCAAAAGATGCAAATTTTATTAAACAAATACTCATAATCCTAAATGGTATTTTTACCTGCCCATGTTCTTCTATTCCAGTAAGCATTACGACTACAGTGACACGATGTTCCCATAACATTCTCCAAAAATCAAAAACTGTTCTATCTAATGGACCTTGCGCGCAAATAAACATTTTTCGGTTTTTGTATCCCTGATAAATAAATAATCTTAATTTAATACATTATTTCAGTAAATAGTCATGATTAAAACTTCATGTAATAACATTTAATTCACTAAAAATTAATTATTTTATAAGAAACCTTGTTAAAGCAGAATTGAATATGTACGTCAAATACAAGAATAGGATAAATAACGTTTTACTGAGACATATTTTGATGAAAATTGTTACATTATTTTAATGGATGTTAGATGTAATTTAATGGATGTTAGAATCCCATTACTCTTTTCTTTTAACATTTTTGCAATAGTAAATCAGAAGATTGTTCAAAATATCGTACATTCATCAAAACATTTGCACACAACTAGTATGACATCTTTTGGGGGAGAGAATTAAAGGCTCTGAGTAATAAATGCTGAAAATTACAAAGAGTTAGATCTGTTTAAAGATCACTAGAGAAAGATAGTTTTTATTTCATTTTACTTTATTTTATTACTAGATAAAACTAACAACATTGTACCAGTAAAATGAGGAAAATCAGCAACTTTGAGGAGTTTGCAAATAATTGCATTGAACAATCAGCAATAAAATTCTGAGAAGTTGATTGAGGCTTCTTATTTGAATTCTCACAGAATGCAATTTAGTTGAATAGTCTTTTTCAAGTATGGAATTTTACAAGAGGATTTTATAATAAAATATGCTAGAAAAAATACTCATTAAAAAAATACTGTTACGTTACTCTTAGCACTTCTTGAGGCTTAATTATGAATAAAAGCAAAACGAGAAAAATAAATTGTTAATTAATTTAATTTTGTTAATTTATTTAATGTTGAATTTTGTCTACTTGGATTTCTTTGGAGAAAATGGTATGTTTAGTCAAGCAAATTAAGGTTTAATTTCTGTTTTTTTCTTTTTTTGTAAGCATACAGGTTTGTAGATGTAAGTATTTGAAAAAACTCCCATTTGTTCACACATATATTATATGATTAAATAATTTTTAATTTCAAAGGATGACTGAAAAATACAAAATTTAAATGGGTAAAACTTGGAATAAGAATATAAATGAACTAAATAAGATTAACTCAATTATTCAATACCTAAACAATTACTAAATAAGATTAATTACTAAAATTACTTAATATGAAACTACTCACTTCTATAAAATTAGCATTTATATAATCTGAACCAGCAACTCCATCTATTAAAGGAAGTCTAACTCTTGTTTGGTCATCTAAAAAAATGAACATATTGCTATATAAAGCTTGCAAATTACAACAAAACTGTATCCAAAGCTATATACAAAGAAACCTCAGTTGAGTCAGCATTCTTGAGACTGAAAAAATTGTCCCCTAATGAGAGTTGTCCAATTATGAGATGGGTACACTAATATTGAAGGGTGTTTTTAGAATAATTGCAAAGATATATAAATAATTAAATAATCTTTAATAACTATTTACATTGATTTTTATTAAAATTAACAAAATTATAATGTTTACAGTAAAAAAATAGACAAAGAAATTTGATATACATACATTCCTTTGTACTATATTTATCTATTTGAAAAGAAAGATATGAAAGAATTTTTTTTTAAGCGGCTGCAATTTAACATATCTTCATGGTGTATTTTTAAAATCATTTAGCATTTTTACACCAATTTCATCATTTTTGGATAGCTAAAAATAAGTTTACACTCCTAATATTTCCCGCTTGATAGGAAACATAGCAATACCTCCTTGAAGGTAAAACTTCTGTAATACATAGAAATGCATTGTAAGAGGTCTGTAATGTGAGGTTTCATTGTACTTCAATTCTGCTGAATATTTAACAATATAAACACACATAATATATATTCTTGAAAAGATATTTTTATAGAAAAAAGAATTTATCCTACTACTTACAGGCTTTAATGTCAGGATATCGGTTTTTGCTCAAATTTTCAGGAGCATCTGAAGCATGAGTTGTTCTATCCTTAAAACTGTCAGGAAGAGCCTGAAAAAGAATGAAACATTAATGACCTTTGAATTGAAATTTCTCAGTGTAAATTTATGAGATCTAAGCCTTATTCAAAAGTAATTTTATTTCAAAAGAATGAGCTTCAATAAACATTTATTAAAGCTTAGTAATCAATAAAAAAAATTTGTCAATGAGAATTTAAATTCTAATATTTCTCTGCACTGACTTTAAGTGCAAAAATAATTCTTTAGAAGGTTTTAAGAAATAAAAATAAGAAATATTTCTTTGACAATTTACAACTAATTTAAATACTATGCGGTTAATAAAATTATGCGATTAAAATTTGCTTTTAAAGCCAGATCATAAGAAAGATCCTAGTCTTTTCCAAGACCATAAGACGAATAATAATTTCTAAAACTTTCATTTAATTATGACATTACTGAATAAAAAAAACTTAATAGACCAGAGCAATAAAAGTTATAATTTCAAAATAGTACTAAACTTAGATAACCCTACAGGTAGTTGAGTAGAGCGATAAAAATAAAAAATCATTGCAAATAACTTTTGATCTAACTATCACATCTTCATGTACTAGAACTCAATTTTAATAGTTGGAGGGGGTGACTTCAAATATGTTAATTATTTAGTGAATACAATATTTTGTTACAAAATCACACACAAAATTTTTTTTCTAAACTAATATATCCTTTTCCTGCCAGGGATTTGAATTTCTGACCCTCAAAATATAGGTGGTAGTTAGAATCTGGGAAATTTGACCCCAATAGAATAGGAGAGTAGTCTAAAGTTTGGACTTCTTAATGTTAATTTTACTTTTTGTGTATTTCTCCCTATCTCAGGAATTTTTGAAGTTAAATGAAAAACTTTCCCATACAATTATAAAATTCATTTAGCCAAAGATGATGCAAAAATAACTTTTAATAATTATTTTATTCAATAATAGCAAAAAAATTGAATTTTAAGGTATACAAATTATTATATCACTTTAAAAAAAATGTAATTTTAAATACAGTGTAACGTCCCATATCCGGACGTCCCTTTTCCGGAAGGGTCGATTTCCCGGACACTTTTTAACAATCAAAATAAACAAACATTTCTTCATCTTCCCCTCTAATTTAAAAAAAAAAAAAAAAACGAAGTCTTGACAGGTTTTTCCCCTTTTCAGCTTCTAGAGATCTATGCATTGAACCCATAAATCAACAGAAAAGAGAACAGAAGATCTACTAAGACCATGACGCTCCTCCTCTGGAATGCAGAAAAGGGGAGAGGGGGAGATTTGTTTTCAAAAGAGCACAACTGAGTCCCCTCCCTCCCCATTCTTTCCTATGCAGAGAAATTCTTTCCTAAAAGAGGCATTTCCTGGAACCTTTTTATTTGAGTGTTAGGGGAAGAAGAAATACTGTGAAAAAGGGTAAACACAGCAAATGTTAAAGTGGAGGGGGAATCACCTTTAGCAACACAAGAAAAAATAAAGAGAACCCAATCAGCATGCCACGCCTTTATGCTTTCTTGATAGCCAATGATAGGAGAGAAAATAAGAATTTGTCACTACCCCGCCCTCAACTTGAATGACAAGTAAGGAGGGAATGAATTTTTCTTCTCCACATACCCACCTTAATGAATGACGGGAATGTCCCCTTCTTGCTTGAATCGTTCTAGTTCAAAATGGCGGAGAGGGCAATTAATATTTTCATAACTATGAATTTTTTTCGTTTTCTATATTTATATTTAAAATAGCAATAATTATTTTTTCTAATATTTTGTTTATGATTGATTAGATATCGTTCTAATACTAAAGCATTATTGCCCGAAAAATAATGTTTATTTATTTTCTGCTTCTTAGATTCAGATCATTTTAAGCTTTGTTTACCTTGGAGGTCAATTATACGGAAAAATCAAATATACGGACTTCGGGAAGTCCCGCCGATTCCGGATATGCGACTTTCCACTGTAGCACAAAATTTGAACATAATCAGTCAAATTCTGTATTCTGACATATAAAATTACATCCTATGAAATTATGTAAAAATGTGCATATACTTTTCAATTCCAAATTTTTTTAGACTATTTAATTAAAATGATAAAAAAGAATCGAAACATTATTTTTTAAGTAATTATTTTTGGATAAATGGATTTTATAATTGTGTACAAGAAAATTTCGATTCGCTGAAAAGGTCTCGATGCGGCAAAAAATTTAGCAAATATGGAAAAAATTAAATTAATATTCTAATAATAATTGTTTAATAACATAAAATATCATCTTCACTAATTAATTAGCATATTTCAGGTCACCTCCTCAAACCATTAAAATTGAGCCTCCACAAGTTTTTTGTGCACGGAACAAGTTTTTTTGTGCACTGTACTGAAAAGGATATTGGATTGAGAATAAATAATAAAGAGTATAAAAAATGAAAGATTACACAAATCATTCATTAACATTACATATTAACCTAACTGTGAAAGTTAATTTTTTAATGCCTTTTTTATAAAAAAAAATCTACTTATAAACTTAACACCTTTTGCTAAATTAAATTTTTTTTATTAACAGTAAATAACGTATATTAAAACTGCAGTTATAATATTAGGTTAAAAGATACATAATTATCAAAATTAATAAAACATTTTTCAAATTTGATATTTACAATACATTTTTATTGAAGATTTCCTTTTATTATCAATATTATTATAAGAATGATTTTTTAAAAATCTAAAACATTTTTGCTTAAGAAAAATAACCTATTTATTTTCATATTTTTAAATATTTATATAATAAATAAAATCAGGGGAGTACCATATTTCCTGGTGTATAAGTTTATCCTGATTTTTAACTTTAAGATAGAAAATTTCTGGTATGTCAGATATATAAGTCGACTGCTGAAAAACAACTAAGTATTAAAATTTCAAAAATTAAAAAACATAAAAAAATAATTAAGTCTACAAAATGTTCTCAAGCTAAAACCATTTCACATTGTTTTCTCTGGATATGGTACAATTGCCCACAAATAAAAAATGCTGTGAGGTGATTAGTTAATCAGGAGAAAAAAAAACTTACAAAAATAGAAAATATCTAAGCTGTGCGCCAGCTATGCATAATATAGACCAACTGTGAATGCCGTTTTCAGAAAATTTATCACTGCCACTGAAAAATTTTCAATATAAAAAAAATAACAAAATTGAAAAAACATTCCAAATTCTGATGTATTGAGATTTTAGATATACAGAGAAAGCCAAGTCAAAGGTAAAACAAGGTAAGTTAATAACTAGTTTTATATCTTCAAAAAACTGTTAATGAAAAGAAATATATGCTGGTATGGTGGCACGTATAATTATCAATATAAAGTTACATAAAAATTAAAAAACTATTAAAAAAAATCAATGATTTTCAAACAAATTTGTCAAAATTAGGTGGCGATAAAAAGGTTGAAACTAGTTACATGAGTCAATAAATTGCTTGCAGAAAGTTTGTTCCGATTCTGTGCTTGCAGAAAGTTTTTCCTTTTATTTAAGTCAGCAGTGCACTGTCATAGACGCATGGCAAAATAGGGTTCAAATGCTATTGTAAAATTTTTTAACTCCTTGCTGAAGAGCAAACGTCGATTGCAAATTTTGGTCAGGCAACATACAGCAATTGCAACCTCAGTCAGTGTATTCTCACTAAAGAGGCATACTTTATCACTTCGTTGCTTAAAGAATAGAGGTAGCTCAAAATTGGCGAACTTTAGAGGCAAATAAAAGGCTTAGAAGCATTTTTACTGATTTGTAAAATTTTTGGATTAAGTGTTGTTAGACTAGCAACACTGAGCTGAAATGGGTTAGAAAGTGTGGTATTTTGAATTCTTTGGAAGGGGATGAAGACTATTTTTTATGGAGCTTAGTATATGAGGATGAAGTAAAATCCATGGCAGAGTGGGATCCATAAGTTGACACTGCTACCGTTATTGACTCTGACACTGAGATGGTCTGGAATCTTTAAATTAGTAGTTTTACAGTTACATATTTTGAAATACTCCAGAATAAATTATTTTAACTTTTCTTATTCTTAATCTTTTTTTGAACGTAATTTAAAGCATTGTTTCTAAAAACACCTTTATATGTGAAGAAAGTATGACGAGAGAAAATTCAAAATTGTACATAACATAATAAAAACAGATTGTGAAGGAGATAAATTGATAAAGAGTTATTCATATATCATTGCTTATAACTTATCTATATTTTGCAATCAACGAATGTCAGACTTTATTACCAGTGTATAAATTAATCCCTTAATTTTTGTCAAGTTTTTTCAATTGAAAAGACAACTTATACACTGGGATATATGGTAGTTATAAATGCAATCATCTTGGAAACAAATACCCTCTAAAAGTAGTTGACAGAATTTTCAAAAAGAGCAGCTGATGTTAAAGTAAACAAAATTTTTAAAAGAGCAAAAAAAGGAGATATATATGCATAACAGTCTTTAACATTAGCAGTTTGAGTAATTAGTTCCTGTAATTTATTATTAGAGACTGTTTTAAAAAAGAATTACAAGCTCACATGGATTTTTTTTTTTGTGTGTAAATTATATTAAGTATTCTTTTCATTTAAATTTTATCAATGATAACATGTATTAGGCCTTTGGTTGACAAAGTAGCATTTTTTTATATTAATGTTCAAATCAAAAACATTTTTTTCCAAACATCCACAAGTGTCCAGTTTTTATTAATATTACACATTGATTAATTAATTTATAATCAGGAAATGTTCAAGCAAATGCATTTGTATGATTTTTCCTTGGAATCTAAAAAAAATATTAGATTTTAAAAGTTTTTGACATCTCCAAAATTTTACAAACTTCTCAACTTTTTCAAATAAAGCAAAGGTTTTCAATCAGGATTTTTAAAAACTTCTTTTCCCACTTGTATTATAATATTTAATATTAATATATAAAATACACATTATTAAAAAGTGAGATTTGGATATTAATGAGTTAAAATACAGTTAATGAATTTTCCTTTCTTTTTGGTTGTCTCCCCGTAAGTTCAAATTAGAATAGGGCATATAATAGCACATTTATATACGTAATCTGAAAGTATAATAGCATATTTATATGAATAAAAGTTACAATGAAATAATGTGTCATAAGAATTTTGAACTTTAAGCACATAGGCCTTATAAATTAATTTTACTTATTAACTCATCAGTAATAAACTTATTTATTTATTATAGGAATCACAAGCAAAAAGTACACATTGAATATACCTCAAATTCAGTTTGAAAAAGCAAATCACTATCCATATGTCTTTCAACAAATGCAGCAGGAAGTTCTTCACTAGAGATAGGACCAAGTCTAGGCACTTTAGACAAATTTCCTGCTAAATTAAAATAAATCTGTGTCAGAAAAATAAATTACAACAATTATTAAAGTAGACGAATAGAATAAAATATCTTTATTACATTAAAAACTGTAAGAAATATTTCAAATGAAGACTAAGTTGTTTAACCAAACTATGACAAATAATATTTAACAATCAAGTTCTATTTATATATATATAAAAAAAAATTTAAAAAAATGCGTAATTAGTACAACAGAGTTCAAATGTAATGAGAATTCTCTGAAAGAGGAAAAAAGTTTACCATCTAATAAAGAGAACCAAAAATATGCACTTCTTGAGAACACAGAAATTTAAGGAGTAATTAAATTTACTGTTAAGTGCTTAAAATTAAAAAGTTACTTAAACTTATTGTGAGCAAAACATTTAAAAAACAAACAAAAGAGATAATTCAACACATATAATAATATGTTGTAATATGTTAACTTCAAATATCTAATTTTCTTTGTAAATATTCAGATTTAAAAACATCATTATTAGGAAGCTTTATGTACAAAACAAAAAAAAACCTCTCTGCTAAAAAAAAATCTTAACAAGCGAAGTCAAAGATGAAATCTTAAAATAGCAGTACATTAAGTAATTGTATAATTTTTCAAACAAAAATAATAGTAAAAAAAAAAAAAAAAACTTTCATGACATAGTACATTACTTTACAGAAAAAGTAAATTACAGGATGCTTAAAATTAAACTAATAGTTTTTCAAAATTATATATATATATAAAAAAAAAAAAAAAAAAATTAAAAAAACAGGATTGAAAAAAAAAAGCATTGGGGCAATTTTACATGAAAGGACCTAAATTATTTTTCAAAGTGTTCCTACTTTCAGTTAAAAAATTTTTTGAAGAGCAGTGTATTGCAGTGAATAGACTTATAAATAAATAAAAAGATGAAAATCAAACTAAGATAACATTTTTGAAGTGTCCACCATCAGCCACAATCACATATTATAATTGGAGAAATGAATTTTTATGCATAGAAACACAACAAGAATATTGATAGATGGGTCTCCCTATAGTGCCATTTGTTGAAATTTTTTTAAATTTAAACTAGGAACTTGTACGAAATATATTGTGGCCCAATTCAGTCATGAAAAGTACTGAAAAGTAAAATGAAATCTAATTTTGATTTGTTGAATTAAATATAACCATTACAGCTTCATTGAATTTCCATTTTTTAATTTCACACATTTTGTAGTCATATAATGCATAACTATAATCCTCAGATTAACTGGATGTAAAATTTAAAGGCACAGGAACTGAATGCTAGGGATAAAATGAAAGTTTAAAAAAAAAAAATTACATAATCAATTTAAATAAATGGTGCTTGAAACTCTGCCTGATGCATAAAGGAAAAGACCAAGGAAACAAAAAGAAGAAAGGTTTATAAGATACCTCATGGTTGTAGAACCAATGCTTATCTTAAGAAGATAAATACCTTAAGCAAAACTGCTGAATTGAAAAATTAAATTACCTTTACTTCCAGGTAAATGGCCATTTCTATGAATAGTTCTAAGTATCAAAGCAGTAAGACCCAGACGCTCCCCATTTTCTAAATACCTTGGCCCATGTTTATTCCTGCAATAATAATTATTTCTATCATGTATTTAGTTAAGACATAATATTTTAGTCAGCTAAACAAATACAGCAAACAATGTAAGTAAAATATTGTTTTATAAGTTTTATTTACAGATTTTCTGAAGTAAATATTGAAAATATGTCTTTTGATTAAAAAAAATATATCTCATTTACTTAGGAAATTTTGGTATAGCTATGCAAAGGTATTCAATATAGCTATTTGGTAGCCTATGAAATTTGAAAAATATGATGAAGGAAAATTACGAGATTATATATACACAGATAATTTCAATGCACAAATTAACAGTTATTTTAAAAAATTATATCTTAATTTATATTAGATCAGTTATCTAATTCATACAGGAAAGGGAGGCAGCAAATTATATGATTTTCATTAACTTATGACATGGCATGTTTCCAAAAATGTGCATAGAACAAGGAAGATTTCTGTTGTAAATTCTGTTCTGTCATATTTGATATTCTGTTGTATTGTCTGATGTACTGTTGTATTTTAATAAATTAAATAAGTTTAGCAAGGAATAAAGAGGCAAACATCTTAAAGTAAATTGTTGTAAAAATTTAAAAAATGTAAACAAAGTTCAGCACTATAATAGATAGAAGGTTGAATAATTCAACACAATGCTTAACTACTAATATAATCAATAATATGACAATTTTAACAGTATGACAGGATTGCTAGGTCAAAGGGCTTTAACTGACTTAGAATTTCTGAAGTTAAAGGGCGCCCTTGTACTTGTAGTTTTTCCTGCAGAAAAACAATATAATCCCTCGTTGCTAAATTAAATAGTTGAGTTCTGAGTAATTATATTTCTATAGAACACTTTCTAAAACGATTACAAAATTTTGATGCACATGTGAAAATAACACAAAAGGTTCTTGTAGAACATAATGATAAAATATTTAGTCATTTTTTTTGGCGGAAATAAAATTTAAACAGGTCAAATGGTATTTATTCTTAAAAGTTATATTCTCATGAATCAAACATAACTATTTATAAACACATTCAGAGGTGATCATCACTAGATGATACTGAAGTTTCCATATTGTTGACATAGGTTAAAATTTTTTTTAATGGCTGAGAGATTTTGTCACCTTTCCAACATTGATATCAAAACTTTAAATTATTAACTGAAAACTTAGACTAGCTTACAAAAAACATAATATAAGAAATAGTATGTAGAAACCGCCAAAAGCAAGATTAAAAATATTCAATTTACAGAAATGTTAACAATGAATTGCTTTTCATAAATATAATTAAATCAGCTTTAATAACTTGAAAATGAATAAAAAATATAAACAAGACTAGGAAAAAAACTATGTTAAGTATGTTTTTCATATAAACAAGTCATGTTTCAAAAGCATGCCAAAATGTTATAGGAGAGAGACAAAATAATGTGATCAGTGCCAATCAGTACAGTATTTCTTTTTCTGAATAGAATATTTTATGCGTTAAAAACTTAACATGAGTTAAAAGATCATACTCAAAACTTTAAAAAAAAAGTTATATACTTGAAAACATTCAAAAGTTGTACTAACTATAGTTAGAATAAGAAATTAAAATCTTGAGTCTATTCTTTCAAATACAGCAATTCTAAAAATGTTGATGCTAGAAGCATATTTTAAAATTAATATGTATACTGTGCAAATGCAGTTTGCAAATAATAAAGAAACCTTGGTAACTAAGTGATGAATTTTAAAAATTAATATTTATAGAATCATTGTCATTAGAAAAAGACCCTAGTTTTAAAAATCGTAGCTGATTACTGCAGTTGATGCAAGTTTGGTATGGATACAGATAATATTGTTTGAGAATTTTGAACATAATCTTACACAAGAAATAGTTATGACATATATTTCCTAGGGCCCTTGTATTGTATTAGGACAAGATACTGTTCCTTAAAATTACCCAAAGGGATAAAAGAAAATATTTTTAGTGCATAGAAATAGCTTTTTTTCCAAAAAAAAAAGAACATTTTTATGAATTGGGTATTTTTCAAGTGATTTGCTATGCTAACATTTAACTTTGTTGTTAATGTAATTCTATTTGACAAATTCGTTTGTTAAAACTTACCCTTCCACCACAACTTATAATTAAAAAAAAACATTTTAACTTACCTAATTAGAAAAAGGGCCAGACCGAAAGCTATAAAAACCAATATGATACCACAAATTACTCCAAGTATGACGAGTATGGGACTTTCTGTAGAGGTGGGGGTTGGAGGAGAACCTACAGAGACAGTGCAGACTGCGTGCATAAATAAAACCCTATGTTTTAAATATATACCTCTCCATTTCATGATACATAAATAATAAAACAATAAATTACAGATTTCAAAAGAGAAGAATGACAGCAAGTTAAAAGTCATACAGCAAATTTATAAATTACCATTTATCTAGTCAATAGTCTAAATTTTAATTCAACTAGTTTAACAATAGGTATTGTTTATGAGATGAAGAAATTGTATTAATATCCTTAAGATCTTAGCTAACTAGTTTCCTAATAATCCTAAAGTGGGGTAGGCAAGGTTTTGAACAAAATGGAAAAAATCCATGGTTCTTACTATAACTAATATTTGGTAAAAATTTTATTTAAGAAATACCAGATATCTATAAAATACATTTAATGAAAGATAATTTAATTAGAAATATTTGGAGTTGTAGAGTACATACAGTAAAAAAAAAAGGTTAATATTATAATACTAAATATTGCAGTGTAGTTTTATATTAACAATGCTAAATAGTTAAGAAAATTTCAAAAAGGTAACCGGTATGAAATTTACGATTTAGTTTTTAATACATATATAATTATATATATAATTATATATATATATATATACATAATTATATAATAATATATATATAATTATAAATATAATCTTAAAAATACAATGAATTGTGGAAGCTGTGAATTGCTATTAAACTATTATTCAAAATTAAATATTAATGAAAATTTTATTAGATTTTTTATCTTTTTAAGTGATTATATAGTACTTGATTATTTTGAGTTATAAGACAGTATATACCACATGTTCTGTCCTAATTTCTAACTTTGCTTAAGAGTACCATTAAAAAAATGCATTTCAATAATCATTTACCTTTTTATTATAGTAAAAGCCCCACTATTAAGCATTTAACAAACATGAAAGCTGAAATAATTGAAATTTTTTGAAAGTTAATTAAAAAAGTAATGATTTATTTTTAAAAAAATGGAATTATTGGAACATTCAAGATATCAATTTATTTTAATTTGAAGTCAAGAATTCATCGAATCAGAACTCTTGGTAAATCTTATTAAGATTTTTCTTAAAAAAAAACTTTTTTTCTTCAGAAAAAAAAAATCTGAATTTTCCAAAGTCATTATATTATTTTTGTTCAGTATGGAAGCAATTTTTTTGATAAAAAATGTGGTTTATCAATAGTACTATGGTCACTGTTCTTGGTTTGCTTTATTTACTTCAAAATGTAGAGCAATCGCTCTGAGTTGTATGAATTCCAACATTTTATATTGCTCGCATGCAAACAAGCAATTAGCATTAAAAAAGTGCTCCTTCCTCTAAACCAAGATTGCATAAGTTCTAACTTGGCCAGTATCACGGAAGAGAAAAGGAGAACAGAAAGTGGAAAAGGATTGTGTTTAAAGATTTGATTTGTTCCTAGGTGAAATATCTTAAAATTAACTCATTGACAATAACTGATACTTTGTAGACAAAACAATATGAATATTTAGTAGATTGGATTACCCACAGAGTTTTTTCTCTTTTTTTTTTTAGCATTTCTCTTGAATTTTGTTCTTCCATTTCGCAATTTTAGTATTTTTTACTTTTATTTTTTGTAGTTTTTAATTCAGGGTTCCCACTCTATGATGAGATTGAAATTCAAGGACTTTCCAGGACTTTTCAAGGACCTCAACAAAATTTTCAAGGACCTTAATCTAAGACCAATTTTAAAAATTATTCTCTTCTATTTTACTAGAAGCAACAATGCTTGTTGTGGCAATAATTAATTTCAAATATAATACCTAAATGCTTTGCCTATATAGAGAGAAGAGAGTATATGCATTATGGACTAAAATTTATATTTTTTTAAAAACAACCCTACTGGTTTTACATATTAATTCACAAAATCATTTTCAGCACAATCTATAACTAATGGTAATGAGGTGTTAATGGTGAAATCCTTTAATCCTGTGTATTTCCATGTGAAGGCTGCATGAAAGACAGAGCTAAATCTTAGGTATTCCATATTCCATGACTATTCCATAACCCTCTCCTCCCCTCTATTAAACATCGTTTCTGAAATTATTCATCCATAATTTACACAACCTTCTCTAAATGTTATGCAGCAACAATTCTTTCTGAAAATAAAAATTAGAAGGAACATATCCCATTTTCACCATGTTTAAAAGTATTATTCGTTATGTGTAATCCACAACTGCCAATGAATATGACCTGGTGGGAATATTTCTCTTTTAATTCACACTGAAGCTTCTAATAGAATTTCCAATTGACATAGGGTCCATCCATGGATAATTGAAGTATTTTAGAGAGCTTTTAACCATCATCCATGCATTTGTAAAAAGAGGACAAAATATTTTCTGCAGTTTCATGACCCATAAATTGGGAGGTAAGATACTTAGCGCAAACTTTATTATCAATTCCTTACCATAATGTCCATCTGCTTAGATTGTAGAGACTGATTTAACGTCTCATCAAAGAGTACAGTGTAGCAATCAACATTCTTCAGCTCATTTATAAGAATCCCTTTGAAGTATAGTGCCAATCCAAAGGAGCCCAAATAGGCTCACTTTGTGGCACTACAAAAAAATTGTCTCGCTATACAGTTATCAGCAAACATTTTGGAGAACAATTTACTAATCCCTTCACAGGAGTTACATGAATAATTACTAGTGATGCACTTCAGACTCCAGAGAATTTCAGCATCAAGCACATTCCTTTTGACCAGATAAGAAGACAATGTTACCTCGGCCACTAAAGTTTCTGTTTCACATGGGGCACACGATGTTGAAGGAGTATTTACACCAGATGAATTAGATGTTGATGTCTTTGGAAAAAGAGAACTCAAGGCATGAGACTGCTTTTTTGTTTTACCTTTCTTTCATGTGTGATTTCAGAGCAGATTCTTCCATTTTCGCGATATCGATCTCCTTCATGCATAATCTGCACTTGGCTCTGAACTTCTTTTCGGGCATCGATAAAATCCATTCTTTATAAGCTTAATTATCCATCCATTGGGGATTAAAATAGCACTTCAAAGGCATAACTAGTCTAAACTACATAACACAAATACGAAGCCGTGCCTTTGCGAATACGCTTTACAATAAAGTTTTGAAATGACGCAAACGTAAGGACAAGTGCGGATGGTAAAACGGCAAATTTATTGAAAACTACAAGGTACATATTGTTACAAAATTCGAGAGTATTCCAGTTTCGATAAGAAAAAAGAAGATCTAAGCATATGCGACAGAAGATGAAGTGGAGTCTCGCCCCGAATGCATTGATTGTCTGCTGTGCTCCGCGCGCTTGGCAGACACTAAGACGCTAGGCCCGGTTAGAAACGGTGGCGTTAAAAATCATGTGAGAGAGATCGGGAACAAAACAGAAAGATCCGCGGGTGTTTTATAAAAAGGGCCGCCGGCAGTATTGGACAAATTCAAGGACCTATCAAGTTTTTCAAGGACCTAAGACGTTTTTCAAGCACTTTCAAGGACCTAAATTTAGCAAAAAAAAATTCAAGGACTCTCAAGGACCGTGGGAACCCTGTAATTGCTCTCCTTGGTAATTTTTTAGGGAAAACTATTAAATCTTTATAATTTGCTATTCTTCATGCTAAAGAATTAAAACTGATGTTAAGTAAGATTTTAGAATTAAATATAATTTTTTTGTTTCTATCAAGCATATTTTAGCACTCAGAGGCTTCTGTATTTTTTTTAAAAATTATCTTTTAATTAATTTTAGCAAGCCATTTTTTGACATACTTTAAAAAAAAAAATTCATACACCATTTCAGTGTAGATTTCGTAACACAATTAGAGGTATTGCTCTGCAAGAAAATTCAACTTGTGCTACCCATTTTCTGTTCAATTGATGGGCAATAGGTTTTCTACATTTTTTAAGAATCAGTAGACTTTATGGGGCCCAGGGAGAAAAAGCCAAAGTTTATTGCCATAGCCGAAGACTTCCCACATCATTCAACTTTTCCCTTTTGATGTCTATTCTTAATTTTATTGAATCCATTTTTTTTATATCGTACAAGAAATATGTGATATAAACGAATGGAGCAGTAGCTTATATTGAGAGCTATGCACAAGGAAAGGAGATTAGAAAAGAAAGGAAATGGATGACCTTACATTCTACTGGCATGGCATGAGAAAAGATGATTTCTTGTCCAATAGCAAAGGGGAGGCTCATTAAAGACATGAGAAGAGTTTGGATATAATGATGAATTTTACCAGATTTTTCCAGGCTACATAAAAGATACTGATTATCGAGAAAAGCTAGAAATACAATTATTGCTATTTTCAGAGAAAATTGGTGGTCCAAGTTGTATTTTCTACCAGGTCAATGCCTTCAATCACATTGCAAAATCTTCAGGAGAATGGTTTTTGGATAACAGGTTTCATATCATGGAACAGCTTGCCCTTTCATCTGATCTCAATTCTCAATAAAAGAAGAGGGAGTATCTACAGAATGACTATATAAGAGGAGAACAGGTAATGTCAGTCTGTTACAGAGTTGAAGTAGTGATTCAGCATATGTCTTACAGCACACCAAATACGCAAAAAGTAATAGAGGGGATGCCTTAAAAAAGCTAGGATGCATAATTCTACATCAACATTAATTTTAAAAAAAATAGTTAGTGCACTAGCTGATTTATGAAGGCAAATAAATAATTAAGTAAACAAACTGAATTTTAAAAAGTAAAAAAAAAAGAATAAGTTTTCATTTTTTTCTGAATTAATAGCAAGAGAAAATGGAAATAATTTTCAGCATCAAATTACAATGTTGCTTTTCCTTAGTGTAGGTGTTAAGATGAGTCCTGCTTTAAAGCCTTAACTGTTCAAAATAACTCTTTCCTTGTTTAAATATCTTGTTTTGTCCTTCAATAGATAGAATAATTATAAATGTGCATATTAATAGTTGAATAGAGTTATATAAAATCTTTTTTCTTCATCTTAGAGAATTTTTTCACTCTCCTTTCTCTACATTTTGGTGGGTGAGTGGTAGGTTCTATCCTCGGACTGGGCAAGGTTGACCAAGCCTTTCATCCCTACAGTGTGTCGATAAATTAGTACTCAGAGAATGCTTGGGGACTAAATACTGGGGGTTCTACATTCGACTAACCTCCCAACGAGAATAACTGCTCTTGCATCCAGTCCAAGGTCAAAAATGCTGGGATTGAAACAGTAAACCATGGCCCTTTATGGACTGTTATGCCACTGAATTAAGTTTTACGCCACATTTTGGTATGCCATGTAGTAAATGATGAGCCACAACATATATTATAAATGATATAGGAATATGATGATTATTAACAGTAGTGGCTTTATTTTGAACAAGATATTCTTCTTCCTTTTTTTTATATATTCAACTTTTTTCGACCAGGTGGGGCGAGAAGTTGCTTGCTGTAAATCAACATTTGTATATTAACTTTTTCAATGTATGTGCATTGCTCTTTGATTGGCTTTCGATTTAAGTGGCTTTATTTCAGTGGGGCACACCTTATTATAGCTGTTTTTCTCTTAATTACTTTTATACAAGCAACAATTGCTATAATGTTTTATTTTTATTAGCCTTTTTATAGTTTGGAAAAACCAAAAATTTCAACATTAAAACTAATTGTAATTAAGTAAGCATTAAGAAGCAGATTTTTTTATGTTCCTTCTTAGCATTTTCTCATTAAGTCTTTTTATACAATTTCTTTTACGGTTTTTTCTGTCATAGTCATTATTTAAAAGAAAAAAAAAATAGGTGTGAAGTTCAATGGACTTTTAGTGAGGCGCGTTTTTTTTTTTTTTTTGAGGGGAAGGCAATTTTTTTTCTCAAGTATCTGGAATTTCCTAATCTTCAGGCACTCCAAATATTTAAAGTTTTACTCTAAAATTTAACTTATCTTTTCTAATTTTTTTGTCACTTTCTACTAATGAATCTAATATCTATTAACTTAATTATGGTGGCTTAGAATGTAGAAATATTATGGAAGGAAGACATTTTAAAAGTTGGTTGACAATGAGTAGTGGGTAATAATTTCATAAATGGGTTTTAATTAATAACTGTAAGAAAAAAGAAATAAAATTTAAATAAATATAAATGAGTCAAAATAAATAGGAGCAGATTTGTTATACTTACCAGTTAATATAGGTGAAAAATAAGGACTTGTTTTTGTTAGAATCTAAAGAAAAAAAATTAAATAGATCTTAATTTTTTATGAAATAAATTACTAATTTGAATTAATCTATAAAATGATAGACTTAAGAGGTTGGGAAGCTCTGAGGAGTAAGGCACATCGACCAGAGGTCTATTTTACCCGAACCCTAGATCATGACTAAAGGCTTTATAGCTGAAACCAAGTTCAGCAAACAATTTACAAGAATGTCCTGTTGTTCCCAAGTCCTAATGCAATGTTGTCCCAGATGCTCAAAACTTAGAGCAAAAAACACTTCACACTCACAAAGAATATGTCGTGAAGTCTCTTCCTCAAGATGACAATCACGACAAAGAGGATCGGATACATTACACATAATGTAAAGGTGTCTCCAGGATATACAATGATTATTGAGAAGACTAATGATCGTCCTCAGGCTATTTTTGCTAAACTTGAGCTCTTTTTGATGTACACCGGAACAGTCAGGATTTAACTCCTTAGCTTGTCTCTGACTGTCCAAGCTGCACCGCTGCTTATAGACAATGCTGTTATTGAGCTTGAAAATAAATGCCCAATGTGGGAAAGATTCCCAAAGCTGTGGGAAAGGATTGGGATGTGGGAAAGATTCCCAAAGCTGGTACAGGGCTGCAAAAAATCAAATTGGAGCCGGCCCTTTAATTTTATCAGCCAACTATCTATAAAATGATACTTCATTACTGGATCAAATTTAAAAATTAAGTCTCTTTTTAACTACGTTAAAATGTGACTTTTTATTGCCCCTTTTGAAAGAATGGTTAAATTTTGTTAGTTTCTTTTCCTATTAGTTAGATAAGGTAATGTCAATTCATTTTAGTATCCAAATACTAATTTAAACCTCATTTTTGCAAAAATTGTCAACTAATCCAAACTATTTTCAAATTTTTCCACGTGTTTATTGTATTTGCTGCATAATTGATTATTTAGCTAAATTTACAACAAATAATTTTCTAAGATATGCAGGAACAGAGACTAAATAAAATTCCTGAAAACAGTATGTGCCAGTCTAACTATAAGTGTGAGGTGTAATTAAAAGAAAGTTAAAATTAAGAAAATTAAAATTAAACAAAGAAAATTAAAATTAAGACAATTTATCACAAAACCACCTTTAAAAAATTCTGAGACTGTTTTCACTTCAAATCTATTCCTGTATTGAAGTAATGAATCCTTGTTGTGAAGTTTAAAATATTATATTTATTATTTGCATATATATACTATGATTTCCTGTGAAATGACTATCGCCACTTATATATTATTTAAATTAATTATTTGATATCTTACTGTGTTATTTGGACCTTGAACTTTAACTTGAACATAACCAGTATAGTTTGTACTTGGTGCTAAGCTTCCATCTTGTACTAAATCTATCTCACGTAAATCTTTATTGGAAAGAGAGTCCTGTATAATATGGCGCCTTTTATCAGATGGTGCTGAATTAGAATCACAGTAACGCTGATGGTTATCACCAATGACAACTTCACTTACAAAATCATCACTGCAATAAATATATAAAAATTAGGATTATTTGAGGCAATACTTGTAAAATGCAAGCAATAAAACTTAGATACAAACCTAGTAAATGCCTCAGCAACATAAGCTCCATGGCCATCATTTTTATGAACTTTTTCATGAGTAGATAACTTAACAGATTGGGGATTGTCAGGTAATTTGCTAAGATTTTGCCCCTTTGGTAATTTTATTATTACAACTTTATAGCACCTTAAATAAAAAAAATAATATTCAGATATAAAATAAATTTAAAAAATATAGAAGTAGATTAAAAATGGCAGTAGATTTTTCCTTAAAAACAGCAAACCTTATTATAAAAAAAAAAAAAAAAAAAAAAAAGTTTTTTAAAATTACAGAAGAATGCAAATGATAAAACTAATAATTAATAAAATATACTATACATTATAAATATTACATCAGTCTATACTTACAAAATTAATCCATTTCTTTCTGAAACTCTTTGTAATTTCAACTCAAGCTGCCTACAATCATTGGAGTTATTTTTGCGATGCATATAAAATTGAGGTAAAACTGCTGGTACTGTTAATTAAAATTAAAAAGCAAAAATTAGTTTACCAAACATTAAAGTTAACACAAAATATTTAGCACATTTTTAATATGCATACATGGGAAATGTAAGTTATTTTAAAGAAAAATAAAAAGAATTGTATGCACATACTATGAGATTTATTTTAATAGAACCAATTTCATTAGGTCTATAATTTGATTATGTACTAATATGTCTAGGTTGTCTTGTTTTGATACTGTACATTATACACTAAGTTGAAATGTATATTTAAGTTTTTATAAAAGTTCATTTTGAAATATGCATAACATATTTCCCAACATTTAAAAACTAAACTATTATCGCATTTACTCTTTTTTTCAGTAAATCAGGGGTGATTGTGACACAAGGAGAAAAATCCTGAAAATTTTATGTGTAACAAATCAATATCAATTTATATATCATACATGTTTTGTATGTAACATAATTTTTTTAAAAATTAGATTTATAATTAAATTACCGACCAATGAAGAATATCAGACTTTTATAGTAACTAATTTAAGAAAAGTCTTCGTTCTTACAAGAATCATGATGTTGGTTTTAAAATCCTGTGAATATGAATAGCGTTATTGGATTTTAATATCGCGTGAACATGAATAGCGATATTGGATTTCAAAAACACGTAAATACAAATCACTATGCGTAGCTTTTAAATTAAGTAAAAATATGAAAATTGGTGTTTGATAATACAAATCGGTGTTTGTTAATACAAATTGCAAAATTGATTTTAAAAATGTGTGAATACAAATAGTGACATTGGATTTTTAAATCATGTGAATACGAATTGCAATGTGCAACTTTTAAATTAGGTAAATACAAACAAACATTGGAAAATTCAAACTGCATGAAAAAGAATCGCGATATTAGCGGATTCCAGTATAGTTCCAAATATTCTAAGTGGCGAAAATCCGCCAAACCAAAAAATCATATCAGAGGAAGAATTATATGTATATAAGCATCTTGTTAGCGAAAATTAGCAATAATTTCAAAATTTGAATTTTAGAATGAGGGATTCTATGAAAGTTTTGTCGGAATTTAAGTTTTTGAATAGTGAAAGTCGGAGAAAGAATGGTCTTGAGAAATGCGGAATTCCGCGATATTCCTGGAAAGATCATATGCCCTGCTCCTAATTTTCAGAAGGATAATACAAAAAATACAGAATTCCGAGGTATTCTCGGACTACAAGCACCCCTGGTAAATAAAAATCATTACAATAATCGGTAATTTTTTTATACCACAACTTTGAATTAAGAGCACATTAAAATCTATTTTTAGAGATTCCCTCTAGATATTTAAATGTTTTGATTTTATTAACATTTGTTATTATTTTTCACACTTTCTTTTACGTTAATACATTTAAATGTATGAGGCTAAGAAAAAGAGTCTTGGTAATAAATTAAATCAATTAATAGCAGCCAATACATGGATTCCTTAACTTTTCTTAGTGCAAACTATTATAATATATATATGACACTTGCATTTTTGATTTCTTGATAGACAGAGGTGTTGTGTGGAACTTGCCCCAGCCCTTCAGCCTGTTTTCAAAATTCATTATTTAATAACGTATATTTATATTAAAAATTAAGAATACCAATTTTTATCTTGGAGCTCCACATTTGTAAAAACAAAAGATTTCCATTATTTATCATATTTGATTCTTCTTAAAAACAACTTATGATTTTTAATAAATAATTGTTTCTCTTCATTACTCTGGATAGCAGAACAATTAGACAAAAGGATAATAATGTTTTGCAATGATTCATCCATATATTTTCCTTGAGCGCCGTTTTTCATGAACAACCAATTCTTTGTCAACTAGTGTTAATCATCACCTACAGGATAAATATTCTACTAATACTGCCTTCCTCCAACATCTTTAATTAACAAAACACCAAATTTTCCTCATAACAAATTTGGTGCCTATACAGAGAAACCACATTTAACAATCTTCAGCTTTTCATTTGTGTATGCAGCATGCTATGTTCACATGTTTTTAAGACAAATTAGACAAAACTATGGAATGAACTACTGAAATATAACTACTGAAGAGCTTCAATATTTTTCATCCCCCCTTGGTCTACAAAAAAAAAAAAGAAAAAATTATGTCAAAAAATTGTGTTGGATTACCAATAGCTTAGATTAGTAGAGCTTTGGATTTTACATTCCATCTCTGCCTTTACATGTGACTTTGAGAAAACAGATTTGAGTGTAGATATGCCTCCATGTAAAGAATATAACAAACACCTTTGTCCATAGATAAAAATGAGTACAGTGTAACGTCCCATATCCGGACGTCCCTTTTCCGGAAGAGTCGATTACCCGGACACTTTTTAACAATCAAAATAAACAAAAATTTTTTCATCTTCCCCTCTCCTTTAAAAAAAAAAAAAAAAAAAAAAACGAAGTCTTTTGACAGGTTTTTCCCCTTCTCAGCTTCTAGAGATCTATGCATTGAACCCATAAATCAACAGAAAAGAGAACAGAAGATCTACTAAGACCATGAGGCTCCTCCTCTGGAATGCAGGAAAGGGGGGGGGGTGTTTTCAAAAGAGCACAACTGAGTCCCCTCCCTCCCCCTTCTTTCCTATGCAGCTGGCTAGTAAAAGAGGCATTTCCTGGAACCTTTTTGAATGTTAAAGTGGAGGGGGAATCCCCTTTAGTCACACAAGAAAAAATAAAGAGAACCCAATTAGCATGCCACGCCTTTATGCTTGATTGATAGCCAATGATGGGAGAGAAAATAAGAATTTGTCACTACCCCGCCCTCAACTTGAATGACAAGTAAGGAGGAAATGAATTTTTCTTCTCCACCTACCCACCTTATTGAATGACGGGAATTTCCCCTTCTTGCTTGAATCGCTCTAGTTCAAAATGGTGGAGAGAGCAATTAATATTTTCATAACTGGGAATTTTTTTCGTTTTCTATATTTATTTTTAGAATAGCAATAATTATTTTTTTTCTAATATTTTATTTAAGATTGATTAGATATCATTCTAATACTAAAACATTATTGCCCGAAAAATAATGTTTATTTATTTTCTGCTTCTTAGATTCAGATCATTTTAAGCTTTGTTTACCTTGGAGGTCAATTATACGGAAAAATCAAATATACGGACTTCGGAAAGTCCCGCCGATTCCGGATATGCGACTTTCCACTGTATTTAAAAAAATGGGCATAGTTTAAAATGTGACTTTTCCGAGTTAAAGAATAAACCAAAATTTTAAAAATCAAGCCCAAGTCATTTTTAATTAAGCTTATATATTTAAATACTAAGCATAATCATTACTGAGCAAAACTTTGAACTTTAGGGTTGTGGTGACTGAATATATAACAAATGTAGCTTTTCTGGTCATATAATTGAATTACCAAATAAAAGCAAATCAGTGTTGGTTTCTTTGAAAATCTTTATTTTCCCAAAACATTCTTCTAAAGTAAAAAAAAAAAAGAAAAAAAAATTAAATATCTTCAGAATCTGAAAAAAATTCTTGCCTTTGCAGTGCCAAGGATTTATGGAAAATTTAACGATTGAGAAAAAATATTGAAAAACAGCATTCCTATAGGTATTACAAATTTTAAAAAATTAGAGACGAAAATAAATCTTGTTAGTTTGATATATTTTTTTTACTGCTAATGCATACTATTTTTGAAGAAAATATATTTGTATAAGAAATTTTAATTTTCAGATCTCAAAATATTAAAGTGCCATTGAAAATGAAGTTTTTAGTAGTACGTATTTACCTATACTTACTATCACTATAATTAATTTAAGGTCAGTGGGAACCCAATAAAAAGACCTTTAAAATCTGTTGAAAAAAAAAGACATTCAAACATGTACTAAATATTCTATGCATTTGACAAATTTATTGGAATTCACTGTTTAATTCTTTTAATAAATGGTGCTCATAAAAATAGATTGAAAAGCAGAATTAAATGCAATGTCCGATTTCTAAGACATACATATTGAGACATGCCAATCTTTTAAAATATCAAATCTTAAATAATCAATCTGAAATTAATGTTAGAAAAAAAAAATAAGAAGTTGTCAAAATCGGATGAGGAAAGCAAGGGATTGTTCTAAAACCAATTTATTTGACATTTTTCGATTTTTATTTTTGCATTATGATTCACCTCAATTCATAAAATTTTAGAACAAGCTTTTTTTCTCCCCTTAATATTAATTTTTAACAAGAATTCTAGTATATATAAAAAAAATATAACTATGGTGTATAACTATGGTAAGGGTCACTATTTTTTTTTCCAGAAAAATTTAAATGTCAGAAAGAAAAATTTTGGTACATCTTTTAGGAAATATTTGCTATATGTTCTTTAACTTTCGTCAATTTCTATATCAATTAAACAAAAACTACAGGTAATATTTTAACTTTGTAATACACACCAATAATATTAAATTTGATTCTGTTTTATTAAGATTTGTCATATTGCTTACTTGCAACTCATAACAAGTCAATTCACTCAATTTCATAATAAAAGAGCACTTGCAGAAAATAAATCAACCATTAATTCGTTATTTAATAAAATAAAAAAAAATAACGAGATAGTGGCAGATGGACTACTGTGCTGTTGTAGTTTTAAAGGGAATTCCCCTAATATACACAGCACTAGATTGGGATAAAAAAAAATCATTTTGCTCTGTCAGGAATAATGGGTAACCAGAGAAAAAAATGAATGAAAACTTTTTTCGGAAGTCCCTAACCACAAATATTGTGGTTAAACATATGATCATATGCAAAAATAGTTACAAGAATGAAGAGACAATTATGTACAATGTGGGGGGAAAAATGGACCACCTGAGCAACTTTTAATCTAATAATCTGATTTTTACACACTAAGATCTTACATCTTAATAGTTTGAAGGCCTAACGTTAAATATGCCAATTAATTAAAACAGACAATATTTTGAGTGACAAAATCAGATTAAAAAAAGTATACGTTTAATAAACATAAATTTTTTCAATGGATTTAAATTTTTTACTTCCCATATTTTGGGGTTGGATCAGGGGTTAGACCCCTTTATGTTGATTTTACTTTTTGAAAATTTTGTCACATCCTAAGAAGTTTTTAAACAAATTGAAAAATTTTACAATTGTGTGAAATACATAATTATAGAATTTGTTTATCCAAAGATAATGCAAAAGAAAAAAAAAATAATAATGATTCTTTTGTACTTTTTAAATTTTTATTTAATAACAGTCAAAAACAATTTTGAATTTTAAGGTGCAAAATTTTTACACAATTTTAAATGGTAAAAGACAAAATTGAAATTTAATCAGTGGAATAGTTATTGAGAAATACGCTAGTTAATTATTTTTATTTGAAAATGGAGAACAAACATAAGAAAACTCTGTAGAAAAAGTACTATACCTTTTAGAGTATTCCTAAAATGAGGAATTAAGTGAGTTGAAATAAATGTAAGAAATTTTTTTTAAAGAAATTATCTTACCATTTGTAAGAGATCTGCAATAAGTATTTTCTGTCAAATTAGATAAAGGTCCACATCCACTCCTGTTAATGGTGCACATTTGAGCAGTATATTCTGTGTTAGGTAACACATCTGTCTTGTACTCAAAACTAGTGGATTTGGCATCAATTATTTCTATTTTTGAGGCTTTTTCTTCTACTTCCTGACCATTTTCATTACGATATTGGGCATTTGTAAATAAAGTTACCTAAAATTTAAATTACTTCTTAGCAAATATTATAACATACTATTTCAAAATAAATTAAATAACATTTCCCAATACTTCAAATGTTTAAATCTTTTGTCTGAAAATAACCAATATTGTTAAAATAAAGAGTTTCTTGCTTTTATATCTTTCAAATTTCTTATTAAAATAGTTTTTCAATGAAGGATTCAAATATCAAAATTACTATAAAGAGTGGAATTTTTAAATATTTTCTAAAAGTCAATGAATATAACAGTCTAAATGCTATATCTCTGGAAAAAAAAGCTGTGTGATATTAAAGTCAACATTTACTTTATATTATAACCTCAACAAAGAATAACTAACCTTTGCTATAAATTAAGCAAATATAGCACACAAGAGAAAAGCAGCTTTTATTGTAAATTTTTACTATTTTGGTTTAGTTACTTCAGGCAGAAAAATTAGCAAAACATTATGGCACTCCCACCAAATTTCGAGAAATTAGAAGGAATGAAGAAATTTAGAGGATTTACATAAATTTTTCTTTTTTAGTTTATCTTACAGTGGATCACCTTTCATTGCCGTAATTCTGAATAGTTAAATATTTTTTAAAATAATGTTATTAATTAACTTGGTGTTGAAAATACAATAGATCAAGAAACATGACAATTAAAATTTAAAAGAAATGTGATGAAATATAGCATAAACTCTTGTATTTAGTAGCTAACCATTTCTTTTAAATAACACAACAGTAAGTTTCTAATATGCTAATATGTTCTAAATTTTTAAAAATAATATAGTTATTTTATCTAATTTACTTATAGCTATATATTCCATGTAAGTTTATTATTATTTGATAAGAAAAAGTAATTTGTGCATTATTCAAGTACATTTGAACATTTAATTAAGATTGAAAATTCTTAAAAAAGTTTTTAAAATAACCTAATTTTAAACCTTTATTGAATCTTACCATTGCTTATGCTATATTTAAAGATAGCTAGATAACAGTATTTTTATAAACTCTTGAAAGCTACAAAGTTTAACTTATAAAAATAAACTTGAAAAATGATTTTGATCATTCAATAATAAACATTCAGAGTTAGATGAAAATTAAATAAAATTACATTTAAGTTTCTAAGTTCAAAAAAAAAAAAAAAAAAAAAAAGAAAGGGAAAATATTTAAATTTTATTTATAAATATTTTTCCATTGCATTCTTTAAATAAATTATAAACCAAAAATATATTAAGAGCTGACACTAAATCCTCTAACACAAACTATTTAAATTAAATTATAGATAACTCACTGGTTCATTGAAACTAAAACATGCAATTACATAACTTATAATTAAAAAATTCTAATAAATTTCCTAATTCTAGCTTTGTTCATTCAAAGCTTTTATACTTACATTGTAACTTAATATTGTTCCCCTAGCATTTAATGGGGCCTCCCATGTTACACAAATGAAATCAGTATCTCGATCATAGTCATGATCACATGTTATCTGAACATTTCTTGGAGGATCAGGCACTAAAAAGACAGAATTTCAATAGTGAATATAAATAATTAAACATAAACAAGAAAATATTTAGTTATTTTCTGCTATTAAATTCAGTGATTACTATCAGCAAAACTGTAACACATGACAAGAGGTATATAAGCATACAATATTAACAAAAATGCAATTTAATATTTTTAATTTTATTTTAATATTTAAAATAAAAATTATAAATCACTAAAAGTGACTTCAATGAGGCTGGTTAAAGGACAGTGCTCACAAGTTTGTTTTAAAATGGCACACTATGTTTTAAAAACATAACACCATTTTCCAGAACATATCATATGTTCTTGCAGAAAGTTTTTTAACACTATTTATCTCAACCAGAGAGCAGAAGTTTTCTTCATGAAGGGACTTTCTTAGTGACAAAATAGGTAGAAAATTGAGAAGTTGAAGATTGGTGATTATGGTGGATGGAGAAAATATCCCAATCAAGCTCTAACAATTTTTACAAATTGTCAAAAAGGGAGGATATCAATTGTCTTAATAAAAATGCTCTTTCAATTTGTTAAATTTGAAAATTTTTGTTTTATTGTATGTCATAAATTAGTGTAATTGGGAACAATAATTTTCGGAATTTATTTTTTTTGCTTAGTAAACACTTATAGTAGGATTCCTTTAATAGCTAATTAGACACAGAACATAATCTTTTTCAATTAGAGACTTGTTTTTGGATTGAATAAAGATGATCTATTCTACTTTTCCCAAAACATTTCGTCACTAGATTGAAATAAATAAGAAATTTTTTACCCCCTTTATTACTTGAATCAAAAATAGTGTCTCCTTAATATGCTTATAGAGAGAGTCACAAATGATAAATGTGATTCACCACTTTAGTTGCATCTTGTTCAAATGAAGAGCATACCCAGCTGTGGTTTCTTCAAAAGATATTATTATGGTTCCACTATTAATCTTTCGATAAGCTCTTTTGATCAAGAAAATCAAAATATAAAATTTTGGAAAAAAAGTTCAGAAATTTTAACAGACTATATTGAATTGTCAATGCCATTTTAAAAAATCTGCTGTTTTTCAAGTGCAAATAGCCAGCTCATGGTACATTACAACATCCATATTATTTTATTCATTAGGTTTGCTGCACAAGGCAGAAAAATTACGCTAGTAAAAAAAAAAAATTTAAATAGAAAATGCCCCTCTTACTTATTCAATATGCACACCCTCCCCAAATAGATATAAGTAGAACTATGTCTTGTGGCTCTTAAAAAAATTTTTTTTTCATTAGTCTCAACTCAAATAAATTTTAATGTTCTCACCTTATACAAAAAGACATATTTCACCAGTCTGAAAACATAAATTAATAAACTAATGAGATGTTGATATATTTTAATATCTTTGTATAACAGAGCCCCCAAAAAATGAAAAGCTCTAGGGCTATTTTTTTTCTTCAAATATGTATTATATTTACAGTTTAACGATCTTACACGGCCACATATAAACAACAGTAACCACTTAAAATGACTAAATGATAGATGTCATTTTCAAAGTACTAAATCTGTGAAATTACACTCTAGAAACCTGCTTTAACAAACTTCTTAACATATACCAAATTAAATACAGAAAAAGATTTTTCTTAAAAAAATAAAAAAAAGCTTTAAGAAACATGGTGAACCTGATAAGTGAATAAAATATCGAAAATCATACATGGAAATCTCTCACATTGCGCTATAAAACCTTTTTTGAAAACAGAAGAAATTACTATGAAAAATTTGGCTATAAATGACAAAAAGTGAATGAATGAGAGTTTTGAAAATAAAACCATTATTCAGAGCACATATAATAATTGAATTCTAAAGGGGAAAAAAGAGTTCCCTATAAGTAATGTGCGGCGTTAATTTAGACTGTGAGGCTCTTCTTCAAATTCTCCTTCAAGTTTATTTTTAAAAAGGGTCAGTCAAAACGTTTGTGATGATGATGATGACTGACGATCAGTTTTGGAGCTTTTTGCAATTTGCAGCTTATAGCTCGCTTATATACAAGGTAGAGAAAGTGAGTGGATGGTGATTATAGCAAGTGGATGGATTTTAGGTATTGCATAACATATAGTATCTTGCGTTTGTCCAATGTGTTCATTAGGTATGAAAAAGACAAGATCCCAAGTCCTAGCTGTTTTTTGAGGGTGGTACGCTGTTGGTTAAATAGAGGGCAAACTAAAATAATGTGATCAATTGATTGATTGGTTGTTAATTTACGTCGCACTAGAGCTGCACAATGGGCTATTGGCGACGGTCTGGGAAACATCCCAGAGGATGATCCGAAGACATGCCATCACAATTTTGATCCTCTGCGGAGGGGATGGCACCCCCGCTTCGGTAGCCCGACAATCTGCGCGCGAAGACGAGCCCTTTACGGTAGCACAGTTTAACGAGGACCAATACCGCACACCCTCGGTCCCTACGCAGACTGATCCAAGTGGTCACCCACCCGCACACTGACCGTAGCCAGTGATGCTTGACTTCGGTGATCTGCTGGGAACCGTGTCTTAACGATCAGTCCACTGCGGGACGTGATCAATATCGGAGATTGAACCACAGTTGCATTTGTTGACTGGAGCGAGTCCAAAACGAAAAAAATTTTGCTTTTGTTGGATAGGATCTAGTGCGGATTCTAGAGAACGTAACGTCTTGATATCTGCAGGAGAGGAGTAGAAGTTCGTTTTTATTTTGGCTCAGATGAAGAAAATCAGTATAGTATTTGATATTCCTGAAGGTTGATTGCCTGGATTGTTGGTGAATTCGTTTAATTGATTGATAAGTATCTTCTATGGTGAATCTATCGTAAATTCTAGGTCTGGAAAGCGCTGCCTTTGCCAGCTCGCCGGCAATTTCATTACCGAGAATCCCGCAGTGGCCAGAAACCCATGCTATATCTATAGACTGGCATGAAGATGGGAGCTCTTCCATCAAGGGTATGATTTGGTGTATGATCCCTTGTGGAGGGTCTGTAGTAGAATTTAGAGCTGTCAGAACAGAGAGTGAATCTGTTAAAATTGTAATTCGAGAACTTATAGGTCATTTTTGAAACGCTAATAATATAGCTATTCCCTTAGCTGTGAAGTCAGAGCAAATGGAGGGAACAGATCCAGACATCGCTGACCCGGAGCGGGAGTTGTAGATTGCCACTCCTGCCTTGTCTGAAGTTCGGGAGGCATCTATATAGATCAGAGTGTGGTGTGGCCAATTATTGCTGAAGAAGTCACAGAATATGGTAGGTATTAGGTTCTGTGGTAGATTCTTGTTTTGAAAGGGAAGATTTGAGAGATGTATACGGACTTTTGAGGGTATTTTCGGAATTCGATGGTACATTTTAATCATATGATCTACGGTTATGCCGTGTTCGTTTAGTCAGTTTTTAGCTTGTAGGGGGAGAGCTGATTTCCTGTAGGTATTCGGAATGAGCCGATTCCGGTACGTTATTGCACTTAGTGACTGATAATGGATTTGTCGGACGTAAAAACGCAAGGAGATCGTGTTATGGTATTCTTGGAGACTCAGACAGCTTGCCTCCTGATAAAGTAGCGGTAGTGGAGTTCATTTCGGAAGGCCCGTAGCGATCCGCAAAGCAGCATGGTACACCTATCTTGCGTTCACTTTTGCTGGCGAGGTACTGCAGGTGACAGCCAAAATCTAGGGTAGGCGTATTGTATGACTGGACAATTCGGAGTAAGTGGAAGGAGCGTGATCCCCAGAAGTTTCTTGATATACATTTTAGCATGTTAAGCTTTTTTAGAGGGGAAGTTCGTTTTTCCTGAAAATGATGGCGGTAGCTGAGGTTCGATGAAAAGTAGATCCCTAGAATGCGGATATGTGGCGTCCATATGATAGTTTCTCCCTGAAAGGGCAGGATGGGAGGGGATTCGATGGCTCTATAGGAGAAATCTATTGCTCAACATTTCCCAATATCAGCAGAAAGGTGCCATTCTGCTAACCACTTCTGTAGACGTGGAAGGGATAGCTGAATTTTGTGGGTTAGAGACGGCAGGTTCAGGGAATAGATAAGAAGGAATATATCGTCTGCGTAGATAAAACAGTTGACGCCGTCGGGAAGGATATAAAAGATGTCATTTATATATAAGATGAAGAGGAGATGCGATAGCACTGATCCTTGTGGAACACTTCTACTGCTGCTAAAAGACCTAGAGTACGTATGCTTCCAGCTCACTCGAAAGGATCTATCCATGACGAAGTCACATATCCACTTATGAAGAGATCCCCTGATGTTATGTAGTAAGAGTTTGTATGTGAGGCCATCTGTCCAGACGCTATCATAGGCCTGGACGATATCCAAGGAGATCGTATCCACGACGGGGAAGAAATCCGTGTAGGTAGAGAGTTTTGATGTTCGAGGTGTACAATCAAGCGTTTGAGTATTATTCTTTCCATAGTTTTGCAAAGGATGCTGGTTAAGTATATAGGTCGGTAAGAAGAGGTTTGGAGGCGTGACTTTCCGGGTTTGGCGAAAGGGAGCACCGTAGAGGTTTTGCACTCCACCGGAAGCAATCCTGAGGTCCAAGATTTGTTGAATAAGGACAGCAGAATATTGAGGGATTCGTCATCGAGCCCCTTTAGCAAACTGGTTGAGATTTTGTCCGGGTCTGGTGTAGTTGATTTGGCTATGGATATGGCTGTTTGGAGTTCTATGAGTTGGAGGGATGCACATAACAATAGGTTCTCTGGCGCAAAACTGACCAAAAAGGTCAGCCTGTTGTTTTACGTCGAAAATGCGTTGATTTCCCCACAATAGGATAAAATGGGAGTCAGAGATTTCGTGCGTTGAAGATTTTTAAGTAACCTAAAGATGTTTCGGGAGGAGCCTAAGGAGCAACAAAGTTGAGACCAATATTTTTTGGATTCATTTTTAATCGTGAACCGGAGGTGAGCAGTAGTTCTCTTAAACTTGATCCATAGGGCCGTGTCACCTGAGCGTTTTGCCCGCCTCCATGATTGTTTTATCTTCCAAGTAGGTGAGAAAGGAAGGAAGACAACCATTGGGGGTATTTAGTCTTCGTATATTTTTGCCAGTTGTGATTTGCCTGTAGTGTGTTAGTGCACGTCGATATGAATGCCACTATTTTTTAAGGTAGCGTTGACTTGAGTATAAAAGGCATTTCATTGAATTCGAGGACGGGAGTAATCCAGATCATGACCTGAGCCCAGACTGATGGACGTTTTTATGGGAACGTGGCCACTATCGAAGCTGTCCGCATGAACCTCATGTGTGCAAAGTAGATATAAGTCTGGAAATGCAAGAGCCACATCGAGCAGCGATGGTCTATGGCGTTGGTCAAAACGGGTTGGGGTCGATAGGTTGAGCATGCAAAAGTTTTCTGATATTACATAGGTTCTGATATTACATAGGAGGTTGAAAAATCTGGAGGGATGACGACTATTAACTGCAGTGATGAGACCACCGCCTCGTTGTCCATCACAATCCTGGCGATAAATGGAGAAAGGTGTTAGGTAAAATGCATCTAAGTGCTCTAAAAAGGTCTCTGGGATACATAAACATTCTGCGTGGTTAAAATAAGATGGTTCGCAACCATTGCCGTTTATTTGAAAGACTTCTAGCTTTCCAGGAAACTATCTGAAACATGAAATTAATGAAGAGTAAAAAGGCAGAGAGATAATAAACGGTCTGAATGGTGGCTACGAGCGTTTCGGGAATTTAGCAAGGCGTTTGTCCAACTTCACGGTATCACTGATAGAGACGTTTGGGCAAGATTGTAGAGTTTTATTGGTGTTGTTTTTGGATGAGGCGTTCTGAGTTATTGCTCTTGATGTTTGAGATGATACAGGAGTAGTTATCTCACGTTGTGGATAAGCAGAATAAGATTTGTTGTTCAGAGGAGTTGGTTCGATAGCTGAATTAGTTGAGAGAGAGGACACGGATTTGGGAGCAGTCCGTATCGGAAGATGGCTATCTTGGTTGCTCAAGGGGAGGAATTTCTTCCTTGATGGGTGTGATTCGGGTACTGAGGCATCGAGACGAGAAGTGAGGTTATCTATTACTGAAAAAAGTTTTTCGAACAGGATATCTTGACGTTTGGCGAGTGCTTGAAGTTTAGCGTCGAAGGTTGTAACAACCTCGGATATGACCCTCTTGAGAATTTTTATTTTATTTTATAACCGTCGTTGAACAGCCGACCCAATTTCATGGGTTTACGACTACTTACGTTCAACTCCGTAGCCTTGTAATTTTGAACCAATCCAGAAGACAAGGAAACTCCTGGATCAGTACCCCCAGAGGTATTGATTTGTTGTGGGAACATGGATGACTTTGAGACTCGACAGATTTAACGTGCATCAGTCACCATTTACAACACGGGGAGTCTTCGGCCGGCGAGGATCGAACCCACGACCTCTTGGATATGGGCCCAGCGCCCTACCGACCAGGCTATCCCGGCCCTCTTGACAATTTTTTTTTATTTTGTAACCGTCGTTGAACAGCCAACCCAATTTCATGGGTTTACGACTACTTACGTTCAACTCCGTAGCCTTGTAATTTTGAACCAATCCAGAAGACAAGGAAACTCCTGGATCAGTACCCCCAGAGGTATTGATTTGTTGTGGGAACATAGAGGACTTTGAGACTCGACAGATTTAACGTGCATCAGTCACCATTTACTACACGGGGAGTCTTCGGCCGGCGAGGATCGAACCCACGACCTCTTGGATATGGGCCCAGCGCCCTACCGACCAGGCTATCCCGGCCCCTCTTGACAATTTTATTTTATTTTATAACCGTCGCTGAACAGCCGACCCAATTTCATGGGTTTACGACTACTTACGTTCAACTCCGTAGCCTTGTAATTTTGAACCAATCCAGAAGACACGGAAACTCCTGGATCAGTACCCCCAGAGGTATTGATTTGTTGTGGGAACATGGAGGACTTTGAGACTCGACAGATTTAACGTGCATCAGTCACCATTTACTACACGGGGAGTCTTCGGCCGGCGAGGATCGAACCCACGACCTCTTGGATAGGGGCCCAGCGCCCTACCGACCAGGCTATCCCGGCCCCCTCTTGACAATTGTCTTTATGTCCTTAACTTTTGTGGTTCGTTCAGATCTAGATATAGTTGCGTACGTGGATTGGGAATTTGCAGACTTAAATTGTCGCCTGGCTTCAGAGAAGAATAGCTGTCTCTTGCATTTAAATTCCAGGAAATTCGCTTCTTCCACCCAAGATAGACAAGTTTGAGTGCTCACTGGATGATTCCCTGTGCAATTAGAGCAGTGTGGTATTTTGTTGTCGCATTCTGAAAAGGTATGTTGTCCTCCACAGTATGAGCATATTTGAGATTTAGATGTACATTTTTTCACAGAGTGCTTAAATTTGTAACACTTAGAACACTGACGCAGGCGATCACAGAAGAGAGTAGGCAATTCAAGATTGTACCAGAATTTAACCTCTGTTGGAATAGACGTGCCATAGATTGTTATTAGGCAGGTTTCCGACAACTCTGAAGATTTCCTTTTGGTGAATCTTCGAATACTGTGAACAAATAAATTATTATTCGAGAGTTCTAAAGCTAAATCAGCAAGGGAATGATCGGTGGGAATTTCTTGAAAAAGAAATCTCGTTGTGATATTTTCAGGGAAAACGTATGGTTGGGTTGGGATTCCCATTAAATTGGTTATTTTACTTATTTCGATTGCAGTCGTCGAGTCATTTGTTTTTATTAACAAATTTCCTTGACGTGCGTGCACACACGAGATAATTTTTCCAGGGCAGCTAACTGCGTTATGTAAGCTTTCTTTTAACAGGATCGGTTTTTTTGGAAATGAATTTTGGTCATTAGGAGTGAAGAGGATAGCATATGTGGATAACCCACCAGCCGTTGCATATTCAAGTTTCTCGGTAACTGAGTTTTCAAATTCAAGTATTGTTGGAGTTGATATTTTGGTAGGTCTTTCCAAATACAAGTCTGTTCCGAAGTCCATTTCATTTTCCCTCATGTTGAGATATGGAAGATTTTATTAATTCACAAGCAGTACTACGGCAATTCAAGCAGCACAAGGGGACGGTGCCCGGGTTAATAAATCAGGTTGTTTTGCCGTATTTCTTGAAGGTGATATTACAATGTGAATACAGTAATTAGTTAAACAAACTATTTGAAATGTTATGCTTTAAACTAAGTTTTAACAATTATACAAATACAGGTGAAAAAAGTTCTTCTAAAGAGTTTGTGGTTATTGTTTATTGGTACAACATACATATGCAGGCTTGTGTGCTCAATTAAGGCTTATAAACCTTTGTCAAGTTGAAGAACAGATAGCACAATACAGAGAAAGACATCACAAAGAATACATCAAGGGTTACGACGGGATTCGAACCCACCACCTCCACGCTTAACAGAGCGTTTGGCGGGCGATACCGCTCGGCCAGGGAGGCCCCTGGTTATTGTTTACTTAGAAACGCTTGGAATAGCTTAATTTTGCTTAGGTAAAGAGTTCTTGAAACGTTCCGAATTGTTTAGGTTTGATAGTCACTTTATTTACATAGCACTAGAGTTGCACAATGAGCTATTGGCGATGGTCTGGGAAACATCCCTGAGGATGATCCGAAGACATGCCATCGCAATTTTGATCCTCTGCAGAAGGGATGGAGCCCCTGCTTTGTAGCCCGACAACCTGCGAGCGAAGTCGAGCACTTTACGATAGAACAGTTTAACGAGGACCCTTGGTCCCTATACAGGGTGATCAAAGAGGTCACCCACCCGATTACTGACCGCAGTCAGTGATGCTGGGTTACGGTGTTCTACTGGGCACCGTGTCTCTACGATCAGTCCACTGCGGGACTGTTGATGTTTGAACAGTTTTCAGCCTAAATGTCGTAGTAGTGCTTTACTTACGTCGCACACTAGCTGCACAATGGGTTATTGGCGATGATCCATTACATATCATCCCAAATTTAATTTTCCGTAGAGGGGATGACACCTCCGCTTTGGCAGCCGACGACCTGAGTGCGAAGAGTTGAGCACTTTACGGTATTACAGTTTCACGAGGAGCTATAATGAGCACTCTCGGTCTCTTCGCAAGCTGATTAAAGTGGTCACCCTCCTTAATGACTGCAGTCATTAATGCTTTTGTTCTATGATCTACTGGGGTTTTTACGATCACTAAATAAACTATAAATAGAAGTGAGCTTGATTTCTTTGTGACAAACCCCTTTTTATTTTTTGTACCGCAGTGGATTGATCGTCAAGACACGGTTTCCAGCAGATTATCGAAGACAAGCATCACTGGCTGCAGTCAGTGTGCGGGTGGGTGACTTTCATCAAATTGCGATGAGACCGAGGGTGTATGGTGTTGTCCTCGTTAAACTGTTTACAGTGAAGTGCTCGATTTCGCGCTCAGGTCATCAGGCTACCGAAGCGGAGATGCTATCTCCTCTGCAGAAGATCAAAATTTTAATTGCATGTTTTCGGATCATCCTCAAGGATACTTCCCAGACTGGCGATAATAACCCATTGTGCAGCTCTACTACGACGTAAATAAATTACAACTACAACATTTGTTTATTATTATTTTTCATTATTGTAGCAGTTCTAGCGATAAGTTGTGTTATACTGGCATAACGTACAGAAGATATCTTAAAAATTTTAAATATTTGACGTCATTCTGGACTTCGTCTCGTTTGTGCTGAATTTCCAGTTACCCCTCCCACTTTCTTCTAAGCGAAGATGATTTCTGTCATATTCAAATTCGGTATAAAGATTGCTATAAAATTTAGAAATCGGGTTTGTAGGTGCACCATGGCTGATTCACATGCAATCAAAATGTGAATCAGCCATTTAAATTTCATATCTGTAAAAAAAACATTCTCCCTGAATGCGGTTGCCGCACCTCCGATCACCATCGATAAAATATGAAAACCTGATGGGTGAAATGTAATTTCCCATGAAAAACTCACTAATTAGGTTCCATTTTTCTTTCGACGGCGATAGAGGTGCGGCAACCGGTGAAATGCTCTTTCAGTGCCACGAATTGCTCACTTCATATTAGATGTAAAGGCCATTGAAAATGAATGTGAAGCTCATTTAAGAGACATACTTTAGTAATTAAATACATAGGTACTAACAATTGGCGATCGAAATGGATACAAGTGGTGCATAGCAGAACTCTATCTATGGCATGCTTTCACCATTAACGTGTGGATAATTATACGACTAGGAAGCATGTTAGTTTTCTTGATTTTCAAACCGATTGATTAAAATTATTTTAGCTTGGAAACTATCTAGAACTCAAAACTACATTAAACATAGTGCTTTATGTAAATATCACGGAAATTTTAAAATATAATCTAAAATGTATTTGATATTGATGATTTTAAAATATAATTGATAATCTAAATGTGAAAAATAAGGAAGAAATATTGTAATACAGTTCCATACATCTGAGCAGAGGAAGAGAAGGAAGGGAGAGAAGTCTACAGACATGGAACCGGTCTTCTTCCCAGATTGTGTTTTCGATTGTTGCGATCGTCACTTCAGTCATTCTCACCGAACTCGTTTTACGCCGAGGAAATATGAGAACCTGATTAGCGAAAGACATTTTCTCGCGAAAAACTCACCAATCAAAGTTCTCTTTTTCTCTCGATGGTGATCAGAGGTGTGGCAACAATATTCAGTGAGAATGCTTCCTAGGATAAGCAATTTTAATTTTCACCGAGGCTCTTTGAGCTGAAGTACGAGGATTTTTGCTTACAAAAACAGCACTTGCATCCACAGAGAGATGAAATTCTGAAAATCCCAGCCGCATTGCGAGGAATCGGTGTTGGCTATTAAAATGCAGTTTAATTTCAATTCTAAATTTTTTTTTTCTATTATGAAAACCGATATATTATTTTATATATTGCTTAAAGGTATTGTATATATTGTTTTAAAGATAATGTTTTATGAACGTCCAATGAATTTTTAAAGATATTGCACTATGAGTGTATCCTATCAGAGAAGATATGGACATTTTTATAAAAATAATTTTTTTGTCTTACGTTTTTTGGCTCTAACTTAGAAAATATTCAACAAAATTTAACAAGAATTTCGGAATTATTTTCAATAATTAGCAAAATATCTGTTTTGAAATTTTTTTCCTTTAATAATTGAGCAAGATATGAGCACTTAAAGTAATTTTTTCATACTACGCATCAGAGTTGGCCGTTGATTACAGTAATCGATTACAACTGTAATTGATTACAGATAATTACAGCTATGTAATCAATTACTTGTAATCACGATTACAAGTAATCAATTACTTGTAATCATGATTACAAATTTCAAAAAATTTTGATTACAGCTGTAATCATGATTACAATTTTGATTACAGTAATCAATTACTTGTAATCACGATTACAAGTAATCAATTACTTGTAATCGTGATTACAACTTTCAAAAAATTTTGATTACAGCTGTAATCATGATTACAATTTTGATTACAGTAATCAATTACTTGTAATCATGATTACAAGTAATTGCGATTACAAGTAATCACAACATAAACGATTACAAGTAATTATGATTACGAGTAATCAAAATATATGATAACATGTAATCATGATTACATGTAATTTGATTACATGTAATTGTGATTACTTGTAATCAAACTATACGATTACAAGTTATTACGATTGTATACTATAGTCAAATTTTTTATGTAAGTATTCATGTGTTTACATATTTTTATGTACATAGAATGTACGCACGCATGAACGTACAATTTGCGATTCCTATACATACAATGTATGCACAAACGTTGTTTGTACGTACAATATTCATAATTATATTGTAATATACTTAATGCAATGCGCATATGCTTAGTACATATAATTATTCATTTATGATACATGTACGCATGTATGTTAGTTTGTACAAAAAGGCAATGTTTTGTATCTTTGTATACATAGACAATGTATGTATGAACGTATATGAAAATAATGTTTATGCGTTTGCATGCTTTTATGCACTTAAGTGCATATATTGCATAAATTTACGATAATAGCACGTATATACAATGTACGTTTGTATATAAAATTGTACGTATTTGCGTACAATATGTAAAAATGTTATTTAAAGGTACAATATATGCACATAGTTGCGTAAATAAAATGCGTACATGTATACATGCATATTTATATGTACATCAATATATGCGCACGCAAAGTATGTACTTATGTACAACTTACGTATGTACTTGTATAACTACATACTTTGTTAATACTTATGCGCATGTAATGCATGGATGTACAAAAAAATAGTTATATGCACAATGTATGCATGTGCATACAACGTATACATGTACATAATTACAAGTAATGTACAAATACGTGCGTACATTTAAATATATGTAATTACAATATACACATACATTGTGCATACATTAAAAAAATTTTTATGAGTAAAGTTATTAAAATTTGTTTTAAAATTATTCTAAGGTATATGAAACTCGACCTCATATTTTTTAGAAAGCAAACGATAATTTTATTTGGAATTTCTAAAAATTAATTCCACACATAAAATTTACCGTTTTTCTTACCATTTAAAAAATTTCTATGAATCATGCATTATGTTATAAAAAAAATAAATCTGTATTGTCAAACATTTCATGAAAATACCTGAAAAAAAATTTTTATTCAGAGAATTTCAAAATGATATAGAACAATTAAAGCTGAAAACTAAATTTAAATATCGTTTGATTTTGTCATTTAACTTGCATGAGTCATTAAAAGTTAACTTATGTATGCATTTATTATATGTATGCATTTTATTTATTGCATTGTACACATATTTAGACATAAATGTAATGTACATATGTATACGTGTAATGTATGTACGCATGTACAATGTATGTACATACATTCATGTATTGTACGTGCATATATATTACATATGGATATGCATACATGGAACATACGTGTATTGTACATGTGTGGATACATTCATTGTACATATATACATTGCACCATATGCATAGATAGGGATAGCATGTATGTACACATGTAAAATTTGTACGAAAGAATTATGCCCAATATATTTATGCACATACGTACTGCATATGTACACACATATGTACATTATATGAACATTATATGTTCATTTCATCATATGTACATTATATGAATATACATCTGTACTCTATATGTATATACATCTGTACGCTTTATGTATATACATCTGTACAATATATGCATCTCAAATGTGTGTACGTACGTTATGCATGTCGAATGTATGTATGAATATGTGTGAAATATAAATACGCCCAATGTACGTACAATAGTTCACAAATGTATTATGCATATTTTGATACTTACATTGAGCATGAACATATTATGTACATGTACATAAATACACTGGACATGCATATCATGTACATGTATACATACATATATTGTACATCCTACAGATATACCTATATTGTACATGCATACATATATTGTACTGTTCATAAATAAATTGCACATACATGCATGGGACATGCATTGTACAGACAATGTATGTATGTTCGTACAAACACAAGTACTTGTATATACATGCGTACATGAACATAGATATACATTTTACATACACAAATGTTTGCATAAAATGCATATATTCATTGTGTATAAATGTACATGTATACATGTACAGTGTATGTACATGTGTGTGATACTAAAATGTCTGAACATATGCACTAGATAAAATCATATGTACATACATTTCAGTTACATTCATTTGTACGTATACAAATACGTACAAAATGCAGTACATGTTAATACGTGCAAAATGTATCATTATAAAATACATTCTACTATCTACTGTAAAATATAATCATTTATAAGAATACAATAGTCTTGTAATCGTGTAATTAGATTACATGTAATCATGATTACATGTAATCAAATTACATGTAATCAAATTACATGTAATCATATATTTTGATTACTTGTAATCATAATTACTTGTAATCATTTTTGTTGTGATTACTTGTAATCGCAATTACTTGGAATCATGATTACAAGTAATTGATTACTGTAATCAAAATTGTAATCATGATTACAGCTGTAATCAAAATTTTTTGAAAATTGTAATCATGATTACAAGTAATTGATTACTGTAATCGACTATGTAATCATGATTACAGCTGTAATCAAACTTTGTAATCACGATTACAAGTAATTGATTACTGTAATCAAGATTGTAATCATGATTACAGCTGTAATCAAAATTTTTGAAAATTGTAATCATGATTACAAGTAATTGATTACTGTAATCAAAAAATGTAATCGATTACATTTTTGGCCAACTCTGCTACGCATGCTTGAAATTTTTTTTTTTTCTAAAACATTTCGTAGTAAATCGTATATAGTAACTAATGAAAAATATCCGATCTGAATAACCTGAAAATTTAAAAAGTTTTTAGCAATTTTCTAAGCAAATTTTTTACCTTTTCAAAGAAAGTTCTGAATGATATTGGGTTTCTTACACATTTTATTTTGTACTATTAAAGAAGATTAATAAATCAAAACCTCTGGGGGTACTGGATAGGAGATTGATCGTTGTCTGATTCAGGTCAAAATTATGATCTGTGGATGAGTGAATGGATGTATGAATGGGTTCGCCCTATAAACGGGTGTGACGTATGGGTGTGGCCGAAGTCGAATTCACGGCCATAGATGGCTCCACTGGAAAACAAGAACAATCGCACCCCTCTGCCTTAACAGGCATACGTCAACAACAACAAAGAAGATTAATTAAAAATGACAGCGGCATTAGGGAGTATAGGATAGGATAGGATTACATCCCCCATAAAAGTATGTTTTCTTCAACACGCTTTCTTTCTTTAGATTTTTCTATTTCTGTGGACGAACGATTATTGTAAGGTATTATCAACTGATACAAAATTTTGTTTTATGTTATAAAGTGAAATTTATTGAAAACCCTATATCAGTTATAGCTTTCTTTTAAAAAGTGCAAAAATTACTTAAAAAAATTTCTAGAAACTGTTTAAATTTTCAAGAAATTTAAATTGTACTTTTTTTCATTCGTTACTAAAATACGATTCGCTACAAAATTAAGAACAATTTTTTTTTCAATATTTCAGAGCAAGCGCAGTTTTTCTAATTTATCAAAATAATATAATATTTCTTATCGAAATTCGTTTAGTAATAAAAATTATGAAAGGAAAGTTATTTAATTTTGAAATAATTTCATATAGGCAATAGAGAAAAATTATATCGTGTTTTTTTAAAAGTGTTCTGAACATTTTAAATATTCTATTTTTATCATTATTTAGATATTAGACTTTTATATATACAGTTCCTGACCAATTTATTAAACGTACTACAAGATTCTATGTAAAATCTTAATTATAAGGTGATACTATACAGTTTAATTGCTTTTACGCTACTGAAACCGGTCTGTACTTGTTTGTGCATCAATTGGTTGAATTTGACGATCTATAATATAAAGTCGACGATTGGATAAATTAGACGATATATTGTATAAATTAGAGATTTATTAAATCAGGTATTATATTAGTCTATTATAATAGACCAAATTATTAGACACACTGTAGTTTTTTTAATAATTACAGGTGTTGCACGAGTTTATATGCAATACTTTTATATTTAAACATACACGTAATGGGTTTCTATTTAGGAGATTTTTAATACACTTCCTCTTTGTATTTATTTTTAACGTATTGCATTACAATGTTAAACAATTGATACATGAACGTAAACTAGTGTAAACCGGTCACAGCCGAGTAAAAACAATAAATCTCTATAGTATCACCTGATAATTAAGATTTTACATAGAATCTTTTATATATATATATATATATATATATATATATATATATATATATATATATATATATATATATATATATATATATATATATATATATATATATATATATATATATATAAAACCTTTGCAAAAATTAAACTTTTTGTGGGTATATGAAATTATACACAAACAAATAGATTTCATGCATACATTTATTAAGCTTTAATTAAAAAAATAATATTTCAATACAGGGTATCTGCTACATTTTAGATTTTCAAATTCATGACTTTTCATGATTAATTCCAAGAATTTTTCATGACTTAACGAAGTTACTATTTTCTCCGACAAAAACACAACAATAAATTAAAAAAAGCATTATAATAACATTCAATAAAATGATAGTTATAACCAAAACTGTTATACTCTGCATCTTCATATTTATAGATTTTAAAATTAAAAAACAGAGTAAAGAAAGAGTTTAAGCAATAAAATAGCTGAAAAAAATACAAAAGCAAATAATTTTTTTTCTTTTTTTTCTGCAGATACTTTTCTTGTTCATCGGAAAGGAAAGAAATACTCCTGATTTTTCTGTTCTCATTTCGAAATAAAAAAATTTGCCAATGACTGGTTTGTTTCAGCTAGAATTTTAAATTGATAAAAAAAAAAAAAAAATAATAGCAAAAATTCTGCAATCAGAAGTTTAAAAGATAATTTCCTCTAGAAATGTTTTTTCTTTCATTTTTGAAAGACCACCACAATTTTTAAAGAACACGGATAAAATTTTTTTATATTTTAATCAAATATGACTGTGAGTGGGGATTTTGTTACAAATTCAGGCATTCGGAATACCGCGAAATTCCGGGGAAGGGGTAAATTCCATTTCAAAAATTAGATTTTTCGGACACCTAAATCCATGACTTTTTATGATTTTTTAAAAAAAATAGTTAAAATCATGACATTTCAAGACAAATTTTGTTCAATACTGAAATTCATGACTTTTCAGGTGCGCGGATACCCTGTCAATATTAAGTATTAAACATCGCGGGCTTGGTAACGAAGTAGTATGACATCTCATCTAACATTAATCTAAATCAAAAACAAAAAATGACGTCAAAATATAGGATACTAATTGAAGAATATATCCAATTGATATAAAATTATAAAACATAATTGACATAAAATCACACTAAGCTATATAAAATCATATGGAACGATATCGAATTAATTTGTTGCCATTCGAGTAAAACTAAGAAAAAAACACGAATTATGCATAAATCAATATAGTAAGTGATTCCAAATATATTACTTTTCGAAAAAAATGACATAAGTAAAAAGTTTAGGGGAAAAACGGATTTTAGCTAATTTTCTTTGCCAGTTACAAAATTTCATCTCGGAAAGCGGATGATTTTTGACTAGAAAAATATTTCGTCGCACTGTAAAGAAAGCGTATAAAAAGTGTTAGCAAAGATCTTACTTTGTTATAATACACATTTTTTTTGGAGTCCCAAATCCACGCCCGTTTATTTATATAAATGGGTACAGTATAGCGTATAAAATTTAATTTCAGAATGCTGCACATCATGCTTAAAACCTTTTGCATAAAGGAATTTTTAATAAAATTAAATTACAAACTAATTTAGGTTTCACATTGTTTCTTTAAAATTGCTTGTTTTTTAAAATTGTTATTTTATTGTTATTAAAAACATCAAAAATTATTTTTTATTGATTAATTAACCTTTTCCTTTTCAGCTAAGTTTTAGAAACATTTGGTTGCATGTTTTAAAAAAAATTTTTTTTTGAGAATGTGAACGATGTTCTGCGAAATGCTTATTTTAAAGATAAGCTGTTAGTTTAGCTCATATATTAGAAACCAAGGAGGAGAATCCAGTGATCGCTAATTTTTCGCAAATGGAAAAAGGAGAAAAAAAAGAAAGGAAAAGTTTTTTTTATGAAATTTTTCATAGAATCTTGTTTTTTTTTTAAGTAAAAAGAAGAAAAAAAACAAATTTGACTTGATTATTAATAAATGTCTTGAAAGCTAAATTGATCCTTTCGAAAAACAGATGTTCGAACATAGGAATTTACACTTCATGAACAGGTATTGGAACAAAAGGATAAAAACATTTAATTTAAATATTTATGACATTAATACTTGTAACGTCACTAAAATGCATACCTCTTCTTAAATGAAAAATTATTCCTTGAGGACTAGATGAGATAAGTGTCTTCAAAAGATCAGGGTTTTATGATGGACTTTCATAATTATTTATTATTTTAGGTCAAGACTCCATAGTACAATAACGTATTGAGTATTTCTACTCATGTGCTAAAATTGACTTAAAACATTCTAATCAAAAGCTAGCGTTGCGGCAAAATTCAAAGAATCTTAATTATGTAATAATTTTACGGCACATAAAATTTAGGATAAGGTGAAAAAAGCTGTAGCGTAAAATATTAGACTTGTATAAGTTCATGCATTCCGTAACTCATGTTCATGAAAACGTGAGTTCGAATTTGGACGGCCGATGAATCTTTGTGTGAATGGTGACTCGTGCACTTAAGTCTGTCGGAGTCACAAAGACTTGTTTTTTAATAGAATAGTGTAACTTTTAGAAAACAGCCACAAAGTAAGAGGGTATTAATTGATTAAAAACTACATTTGCTACAAAAAAATACAAATTGGAAATAACAGTCGACATGTTTCATGGTCTCAAAATAAGGCGCCCATTCTCAAGACTTGCCAGACATGAATGAGATCTAAAATCTTGAGAATTGGAGGTGATAAAAATAATGCTAACATGCATCTAATAACAGCTATACTAGAGGGGAGTCTATGTTCGAGCTCTTGAAACATGTCGACATGTTTGATGGTCTCAAAATAAGGTGCCCATTTTCAAGACTTGCCAGACATGAATGAGATCTAAAATCTTGAGAATTGGAGGTGATAAAAATAATGCTAACATGCATCTAATAACAGCTATACTAGATGGGAGTCTATGTCCGAGCTCTTGAAACATGTCGACTGTTACTCCCAATTCGCATATTTTTGAAACGAATAAAGTTTCTAAATCAAATAATATTTTACAGCTTCAGTCTCTAATGAATATTTATTTAGTGTAAGCGGATTATTTCTTGATTATTTATTAATGTTATTAATTCGATTCCTGAATTCTCAGTGTATTCGACTGGTTTAATATAAGGGTTCCAATTCTACAATTTTTTACATTATGATGAAAAAGCAAACAAATATTTTTCTGTTTCTTATGCTAATACAAATTGAAATAATTTCTTTTAATTATGATTATTATTTGAATTGAAATACAATATATTTTTAGATTTCTATGTTATTAAATGTTCTGCAAAGATCGCAAACTGTGCTCAAGCTTTGCAGATTATAAACAAAGATCACTGCAATTTTTTCCAAAAGACGTGCTTATATCTTGGTAAATATGAATGATTAATGTATGAAAATACATGGGCATGTAGAGCATAAGGGGAGTTATGCGTAAAATTTATTCATAATTCCAACTGTCTGGCATACAAGGCTGACCAAATGTATCCCTTGTTTTAAATTTTAATTCTTTTGCCGGCTTTCCGTATGCACTTATAACTAAAAAAATAATGTAAAATATAATATGAATCAACAAGCTTTTCTTACTTCCGTCGGATGTTGGACCTTCTAACGGCTCAGACCAATTTCCACACCCTAGAATATTGCAGGCCTGTACCTAAAAAAATTGAGCAAAATTGCGAGTAATTTTTTCACTAATAGTAATATGCATGTATTTGATACGTGACAATATGTTGCATTTAAAAGTATATCGCACGCACAAGAAATGCTTTTATCATTTTCACTTCACAGAATTTTTAAAGCTTTAGCTTAAAAGAAGCAAAAGAGAAAAAATAACAATAAAAGTCTGGGATTTAGCAGAATTGATTCCTGGTGCAAGTCTTTCGTTAAACCATTAGTCTGTTTAAACAGTTAGTTTGACTGCAGAATAGACGATCCATATTGGCTATATATCAGTTTTCAACTTCATAGCCTTGTAATTTGGAACCCAACTCAGAAGACAAAGGATTTCTTAAGACAATTATTTGGACAAACTCGCCTTCATAGAGGACTTTTTGAGGAAAAAAAACTAGCTTTTGTGTTACATGGAGAGGAAAATCACGAAAACTCCCACGGTTAGCTCAACGGCAAGGGAACTCTAATCAATGATCCGTCGACCACAGTGAATATTTTTCGTCAGCATTGTAATCAGTGTGAGCAGGGAACAGACCAGCCATCGGTGGGATTCGAGTCGGACTGTTGGGAGAATACCGCTCTAGAAACGCTCTAGGGATGAGTAATTACTTGAGCTCAGTGGCCATATTATTGAAATTTAGGTCAGTTAAGTGCCTCACTTATTTAAAAAGACTACATTCATAACTATAATTTGAAGAAAAATTCAAATATAAATATAAAATAATAAATATAATAATATAAACGAAGTATAAAATAATTAATATAAAACATAGTATAATATATATAATAATGTAAAATGAAAATAAAATAATAAACATAATAATTTATTTACATATGAAACAACGGATGTTAAATGATAATGTAAAATAAAAATAATATAATAAACATAAAATGATAAACATAAAATAATAATTTCATTTAAATATAAATAAGTAAGAACATTTAGTTTTAATATAATTTTACGAGAGAAATTTACCCTTTTACGCTTTTCTTCTCTTTTATTGAAATCAGGATTTTGTAACAGTCTTGGTAATAGGGGTAAAAAATATATTTGCCTGCCTTTGAGCTACAATATCAAGATACAATGTACTAGTAGTTATTATATCTGATTAGGGTTATAATTCATGTTGCAGTTTTAAATATTATTTAGTTTTGAAATGCTTTGGGTTAGCTTTTTTTTTCTTCAAAAAATTAAAGGGTCTGACTTGCTGGGATCTCTTCTCTAACACTTCTTAATAATAAGCAGTCATGTTAACAGTCAATTACATTGCGATTATTTATATTATTTCTAAATGCTAATCATTGGCCAAGAAAATAAACGATGAATAATGATATATTTTGTAAAAATTACAAAATATTTCATTTTTTCTAATTTCAAATTTCTGGTTTTACCCTTTCTGACTAATTGAGTGTTTAATTTTGAGTGTTAACGGGTGTAACGTAAAACTGACGTTTTTTGACACCCTACAATTGCTTAAGGGGTTGCGGAAAGGAAAAAAATAGAGAGATTTTGCATAACATTCGTCTTACGTTAACTTTAACGCTAAATTTGTTTTCTACACCTTAGTGATTATAGGATTCGCAAAACATTTTCGCGCATACGCTGTGTATCTCATATAGTTTTAGTCAGAGTTAAAGGGAAATCGTAACGTAATGCGAAATCTCTCTAATTCACGTTACTTTATGAATTGTGATCGTCAGATTGATACTTTTTACATTTTTTTAAATAATTTTATGCAAAGTTTCAAACCGGGTATTCATTTTTCTACATATAAAGTATAGATTTTTCTATTTTATAAAGTTTGCTCGATGTAATACTTTAAAAAAATCTCGAAATTTGCTTAGATTTAAAAAAATTTTTTTTTTAAAGGAAATAAACTTACCTGAAAAGTATATGTCTCTCCCGGATCAAGATTCACAAAAATATACATATGATTGTTGCGACCAGGTGTATTGATATCTAAGGTTTTATTTGCTACAAGGCTACCATTATGGTGATGTAGTTTAACTATATAATGAGTAATGTTAGCACCGTTATCATGGTTAGGCCTTCTCCATCCAAATAAAAGTGTTTCATTTGTGGAGGCTAAGACATGGACCCAAGATACTTTTGGAGGAACTAAAAAGCAAAAAGTTTATTTTAGCATTGTAAGTATGTGAAAGGAAAGAAATATAGGAATATGGAGAACTAAGTAACTAGCTTTTAGATAAAAATCATAATTTTCAGACGCAATAAATTTAAATGATACTTTAAAAATTGTTAGTGATTAAATTGCATGCAGGTTTTCCACAATGGATGCCTTTAACATGTAGTTTTAGAATCACAATAAAAAAGCAAGTGGAAAAAACTTTGCCCGTTATGGGCGGCAATTAAATATTTAAATGAGAAATAACAGAACATTTTCAAACAATGAGCAATCATTATGGATGGAGCAAAAAAGACATTAAAATCATAAAAAACTAGTTAGATAGAGATTAAAAATGATTTTGAGGGAATGCCGAATACTTTCCAGTTCTACTAGACAAAAAAAAAAAAAAAAAAAAAAAAAAACTAGTTTTTTTTATTTAAACGCTTCCGTTGCTTTTAATAATCACGAAAATGATTGGTCGACATATTTTTTCTTTTTCTCTTAATTAAATATCAATATGCATAATTTTTTGAATTCCTTTTTTGCAGAAATTTTAAAAATATACATTAAGGGTTGTCACGACGAAGCACCGTTAATTATTTTTGATATTAAATAAATTAATGTAAAAAAGGAAGAAAAAACACTATTAGTTAGTTAAAAAAATCTGACAGTACTTTTCATACTACTCTCTCCTTTAATACTCTGACTGAAAATTAGTTTTCTTTCTAAACTTCTGAAAACCATTAAATTGATTTAATCAAATATTCTATATTGTTTGGTACCGCTTGTTTTGTAATTAAACTGAGTTATCTTTATTTAATTTGTGATAATACAGTGCGCTTTGCTGTCATTGTGAAAGACCGGGGTTTATATCTCCGTCTTAAAGTTCACTCGATTTCAAATCGATGGATACCAGTTTATCTGGAAAGTAAAGATTATCTGTGAGCAATACCGACCACATATGCCGTTGGTCAGGAAAGTTTGTAACCTTATATTTTATAACCCCCTAAGCCGACGACTGACTGGCGAGGGAGCTCTTTACTTAGTAAAATTAACAATACTATTAAAATACGGAATCTTGAATAATATCAATTGAATTTTTACGCACTGCATTTTTTAAAAATTGAGTGAATATTTGTTACATAGCAATGAAGTAAGAAGAACATTTTTAAAAACTGGGAGTTTCTAATAAGCCTAATTTTTCACGAGGGACATTTAATTAAAATAATCTAAATATATTACGTATTTTATATTTAATTTTGAAAACTACTTTCTTTAAAGTTGTAAAGTTACAGCTAAAAATGAAATTATAATTTTTTAAAAGAGATTTGTTACAAAAAGAAATATATTTTTAACACCAGAAAGACTGAAACTTAGTATTATATACCTATATTGCCCAAAAGCAGTTAAAATGACTGGATTGGGAAAGAATGACTAATGTGTAAAGAAATATGTTTAATTAATTTTTAATATTTTTCATATTATTTACAGTTATATAACAAGTTATTAATAAATACTAGCAATAAAAAAATTTACTTCACTTGGAAAGAAAATATTAATTTATGTATTATTATTTGTACATTTTTTGCAAATGAAAAAGCAGTCAAAATGACTTCCTTTAGGCAACCTAGTGTTATGATAAAAAGATGTTACGTACCATCAGCAGGCATGGAAACATTTAAATAGTCATATTCACTGGTACCAGCACCATTCTGTGCAGATATGCGAAATGTATAAGTGATTCCAGGCAATAAAGATGTTACAGTATATTTCGTTATATTCCCTGGAATATCATGATCGACCGCAACTACAGGTTCTTCTCCGTAGTTTTCTCGTTCTAGACGAAATCTCTGAACAGGTAAATTTCCATCATATTTTACATGCCAGTAAAGTGTTGTTGTTGTTGGATCTGTCACTGTAACATTATCACGCAAAAATTCTACTTCAGGAGGCTCTGAGAAAGGAGAAAAAAATCATAAAAAAGAGAAAGAAGTAGTAACATTTATACAATAGATTGAAGGAAAAACTTCACATTCAAATTTTTATGATTTTTTCTTAATAATTATTTTTTAATGCAACGCAACTTACTAAAAGTTGATGAATCAAAACATATTTATACACCAAAATGTATCTTGATGTGACTAAGTGACTCATTTTATTCAAAACGATATTCAAAAAAAGGCAGCAGTTTTTTGAAAAAAAAAAAAAAACGATTTTACAAATAATTATTGATTTTTCTAATATCGTTTCTGTGACATTAAGTCACAATCTAATTTAAAAAAAAATCCTTTCTTAAAATCCAGATCCAATTCAAGTCTCGCCCCTTTATCTTTAATGCAATTGGGACACTCTCCCCCAGTGATACCTTTTGCATTCCAGCCGTACCCTTTTTCCAGGAATAACACCTGGCTCGCGGTATCTTTCAACTCCACGTGAAGGCGGTGAGTGAGAAAATATTCTTAACCGTAACACTTGCAAAATAATAAATATATCACCTCAACTTGTAAATTTTAGGTAATTTAACTTTCAGTAAGTAAGTAATTCAACTTCTACTTTCTAGCATTTTAGTATAAATGGGTATAATATTAAAAAAACACAACTACTTCCACTTCGAAAATTTTAGTAGGAATAACATATACTATCGTGCAATGCTAAATGAATGGAAGATAGTGGTTGTTGCTTAATATTTTACATGCGCTAATTTGATTTGATTTGAAATCATTGATTTTTTTTAAAATATGGATTCTATAGAATGATGTCCGTTAAGTTTAATTGGTTTGATGTCACACGTTGTCAGAAGAGAAAAAAAAAACTTTTAATTTAATTAATAAACTGAGTTTTAAATATGTTTACTAAAAACATTAACTTACTAAGATGAAACAACAAAATCAATTATTACAAAACGAACTTTTCTATTTAATACAATATAATCTGTCGAGCAGCTATTTAAAAGATCGAACATTCCGTTTGTTTATTTGTGGCTTGATGTCAGGCTCACAGAAAATGCCGTTCACTGGTTAAATTTAGTAGGAATAACACAATCTGTGACGTAGGCGATAGTATACCCAAATATCTGAGCGCATAACGCTCATGAGCATTCGATACTTGGTCATCCTCTCAACCCTCCGCCTAACGGAGTTTTATTTTTATTTTCTCTCCTCGCTGAGGTAAGAAATTTTTTGAGATGGCCATGTTTGCTGATTGATTTTTTCTGGCGAAGATGATTTTTTTTCTACAACGTTTTAGTTTTTGTTCAAGTCCTACACTCTTTGTTTTACAGAAGAATTTACTGCTACCCCGAATAGAATTGTTTTTGGATTTTATTATTGCAATATTAGAAACTTTTGCTGACTAATTTTCAACAACCATGTGCACGTTTTGAATGAGGTAAAGCTGTTGCATCTTTCTTGAGCTTATCTGCTGACCAGATGCTGTCATAGTTAGAGCTACGAATCATGATTTTTCTCTTCGGTGAAGTACAGTACCCATAACCCCGCTCTGATGTCTCTGGCAAAGATCTAATTCCCATCCACTCCTGTGTTTGGTTCAGTCTGAGTTGAAACCACGAAAAATTCCCAGTCACTCCTAACTACCACACTCCATCAGAGGTGCCGCCTGTGATTTTTTTGATGTCGCCATTGAGTTGATATGAAATAAAACGAACAGTATTCATCCTAACAAGTGACTCTTTTTTTTAGAGAACTCTTAGTTTTCTTTAGATTTAGAAATGTGACCTCTCTCCATCAACTACATAATAGGTATGTGTTTTTTTTTGATTCAGTGTTGGGTTAATCAACGTCTATTAATATGTACTTCCACTGTTAGATCATGTGCCATATCTACAGTTTAATTTCGTTAGGTTGTTCTTTACAATTCATTTTTAGTTCTTGCTAAATTTAAATTCGTTTTGATTTATATTCATTATATCCAAATAGAAACGGTACAGTTTTGTTTTATCAGTTTTAAATATTTGTTTTTGAATAAATTAAAGAAACGAAATGAAAAAAAAAAACAACGTAAAAAAGAGAAAGAAACAGCAGCAGATATAGAATAGACAAAAGATGATGAATCAAAACACCAAATATTATTTATACACCAAAATATATCTTGATGTGACTATGTGATTAATGTCACACAAAATAATTTTCAAAAAAGGCAGCAGTTTTTTGAGAAAACGATATTACAAATGATTATTAATTTTTTTAATATCGTTTTGTTATTATCAATTTTAAATATTTGTTTTTGAATAAATTAAAGAAATGAAATGAAAAAAAAATGAATGTAAAAAAAGAGAAAGAAACAGCAACAGTTATAGAAAGGACAGCTTTGCATTCGAATATTTATAATTTTTTTTTAAAAAATTAGTTTTTAAAAGCAAAGCAATTTAGCAAAACCAATTCAAAAGATACACGAAAATATATTTTAATGTGACTCATTTCAATAAAAAAAGCAAATTTAAAAAAAAAAAAGATATTTTAAAATCTTTTTGTCATTATCAGTTTTAAGTACTTCGTCGGTGAGTCTTGAAATCTGGACACAGCTCGAAATGCTGCTATTTACGAAAAGAAAAGTGGAATTTAGGAAAATGGATAAAGAGAGAGATCAAAATATGTCTTTACGAAAATAGACACAATAAACAAATGCGCTTTTTCAATTTTCAACAAAAATTTAACAACTAAAAAAGAAGGAATTACGCGCTTACTTTTCCTTACTTATTTAAGCACAAAGCATAATCAATATGGGACGAAGTTCCGAACTTCGTGGTCGGAGTAGTTAGGCATATTACAGATGTTACTTTTCAGAACTCTTAATGATAAAGTGAGTTTTAAAACTCGAAATTTTTACAACATAAATCTACTGCCACTATTATCAATTTATAGCATTCGTCGCAACATTGTAAAAACAGCTGTTGACTTTTAAAGTCTTTTTTTTTTTAAAAGAAAGATAAACTTAAAAAAAGGATCTAAGTGATTTATGCAAATGGGCGATATCACATTACGAATTTATTTGGATTCATTAGTTTATTATTAAAAAAGAACAGTACTCATAAAAGAGTTCGTGAGAACGGGAGTTCGAGTCCAGCCGGGTAAGTAAATGGTAACTAGTCACCATTTACTTCTCGCGTAGTAAATGGTGACTAGTGCACGTTAAATCTGTCGGGTCACAAAGACCTCCATGTTCCCATAAGAAGTTACGCTTCTGGGAATATGGATTGGAGATTGATCGTTCTCTGGTTCAGGTCAAAATTACCATCTGTGGATGAATGAATGGATGTATGAATGGGTTCGCCCCATAAACGGGTGTGATGCATGGGTGTGGCAGAAGTCGAATTCTTGGCCACAGACGGCGCTTCTGAAAAACAAAAATAATCGCATCCTCAATGCGTTAATGGCCTACAACAACAACAACTCATAAAAGAAGTTTGAAAATCGTAATCAAATGCTATGTTTATTTTTAAAAATAGTTATGTCCATTTTCGTAAATGCGCATCTCGAGTTATGTCCAGATTTTAAAAAAAATTACCAAGATTTTCTTTTGATTAAATTAAGATATAACAATAACTTTGGAAGTTGAATTATTTTACGGAAATAGTTTGTAAATTGTTTAAAATGTAAAAACTAATTATTATTCTTAGTGAATTAAAAATTATGAAGCAAATCAATCATTTGCTAAAACTAATGACATTAAGTTAATTTTAATTTCTGAGAAATACAGTTATACAATAGGAATTATTTAGGTATGCACTTTACCAATGAAACGCGTGTTAATCTTTTTTCTAGGGTTTGATACTTCGCACAAAAATTATGGTAAAGTTAACTTACTGTATGGTAATGACATTACTGGTAAAAAAACCCCCATAATTTTGGTTAATGAAACCAAAATATGCGGTATTTTAAACATTCATTCAGTAATATTTCCGTTCACATGTTAACGGTTTAACGGAAATTCTGGCTTTTAAAATTCTAATTCTTATTACCACACACTAAGTAAAAAATACAGAACTGAAAAGTAAGTTTAACTGAAATATGGGCTTTTATGCCATGCTCTAAAGTATCATGATGGAATTACACAAATTTTACTACATTTACCTCATTTAATAAAAAATTCTAAAAAATTTTTTTATAGTTAATTTTACCAAAATCATTACTAAAGCGCTTCGGTGAAAATTACGGAACTTTACCATTTAATTTTCACCATACTTTTTCTCAATGCGGATATGAAATTCGTTAATTGTAAGCGTCAAAATTTGTACGAAAGAACTCATAATTTGCTGCAATGATCGATTTATTCGCTCAAAAAAGCAGAATTAAAAAAAAATGTTTATGTATTTTTATCATTCAAAAGAACTTCAGTAGATTATTTTGTATAAAAAGAGTAGTCTATAATTGTCGCTGCTTATCAAAAATGAACTTTTAAAAACATTAACAGTAGGAGTCCAAATTTAATATTTAAACAAGAGAGAAACAAAAATGTAATCGAAGTCTGTCGAATCACTTGTGAGGAAGAATGGATGAAAACCTGATGATGATTGCTGAAGGAAAATTGGAGATGTTCTTAATTATCCTTTCATTTCTTCCGTTTTTTCCAGCAATCAAACACGTCTTGATGTTTTCGGTCCCGCCGTTCTCACTAGTGATTTGCTAAATTTCAATAGTGTTTTTAATTTCAATAGCGTTTTTATTTTTCCTTCATATCCTGAATGAAATATTTTGACAAAAGGTTTTAAAAAAATGACTATAAAAATTTTCATTGCGGTACATAATATATGTTGTGTGTGACACACACACGCACGCACGCACGCACGCACACACACGCACGCACGCACGCACGCACACACACACACACACACACACACACACACACACACACACACGCACACACACATACACACACACACACACACACACACACACACACACACACACACACACACACACACACACACATATATTTAAAGATTATTTATATCTGCTAAATTGTTTTCATCTTTTTAACTACATTGACAGTAATCTACCAAGAAATATATAAATGACAAAGGTTAGTTTTTATCAAGGAATCACTAATTGCAGAAAGATGACAATGTCAAACTTATAAAGGTTGATTGATTCATATGAAATAAGACTACAATTATTAATGAATTTATGGATTATATCTTTCAAGGAATAGGTAAAATAGGTCCAGATTTTTAAACCTATAACTACATTTTCTCACTGGAATAAATAATGTAAAACTTTCCTTTTCAACTAGTCGACTAAATCGTACCTCTTGCAAACTTTGCGAAAACAATAATTTTTTAGAACAAACTGCAAAAATATTAATACTAAAAAATTAATGTAAGTTGCTGAATAACTGCATTTTATTATTAAAATATTTTGAATGTAATTGTCCCCGATTTGTGATTGATAAATATTTAAATGTGAAATATGTTACGATCTAGGTAATTTTCCTATAAATGACTACTTACTTAGCAGCCCAAATTGTTTGAAATTGCATCAATATTCTCACAGTATCAAACAGTATTTGCGATCTTATTGCACAACTTTGGATTATACGAGGTATATCCACAAAGTAAGTTCCGTTTTGTTATATAAAAAAAACGTGCACAGATACAGAAATAATATTTATTGCAGAAAAATCTACAACTGTGAAACTAATTTTCTACATAGCTTCCGAAATTTTGTAGGCACTTGTCATAGCGTGGCACAAGTTTTTGTATGCCTTCGTCATAGAAGGTTGCCGCCTGTGTTTTCAACCACGTAGTAACATGTTCTTTCAACTCGTCGTCATCGTTGAAGTGTTGACCACCAAGGAAAGATTTTAGGTGTAAAAAGAGATGAAAGTCGCTAGGAGCGAGGTCAGGGCTGTACAGAGGATGGTCAAACACGTCCCAGTCTAATTCCTGTAGGAGTTCTTTTGTCACGTTCGCAGTGTGAGGTCGGGCATTATCGTGTAAAAAAACAACACCTTTTGACAGTAATCCTCGGCGCTTGTTCTGTATTGCGCGGCGCAATTTCTTAATGGTCTCGCAGTAAACATGTGCATTGATTGTTTGGCCTCGTGGTAAGAAATCAATCAGCAAAATGCCTTTTTTGTCCCAAAAAACGGTGCACATGAGTTTTCGAGGTGTCAAGATTTGCCTAGGCTTAACTTTCGTTGGGGACGACGTGTGCCTCCATTCCATTGATTGCCGTTTAGTTTCTGGGGTCTCGTAAGATACCCAAGTTTCTTCCCCCGTGACTATCCGAGAAAGAAAATCATCACCATCTTCATTGTAGCGTGTCAAAAACTGAAGTGCACTGCCCATCCGTTGTTTTTTGCGTTGTTCGATAAGAATTTTGGGTACCCAACGTGAGCAAAGTTTTCGAAATTTCAGTTTTTCAGTAACAATTTCATGAATTAGTGATCGTGAGATTTGCGGAAATTCCGTAACGAGAGCACTAATTGTAAACTTACGGTTTTGCTTAAGCTTCTCTTCAACTGCGTAAAGCAGTTCATCAGTAACCAAAGACGGGCATCCACATCGTTCTTCATCGTGGACTTGATCACGTCCTTCATTGAACTGTCTGACCCATCTTCTAACCATTGAATCACTCATAGCAGCTTGTTCGTAAACCTCGCAGATTTGCCGATGAATTTCACATGGTTTAACTTTCTTTGCATTTAGAAAACGAATCACAGATCTGATTTCACAAGCGGCGGCATTTTCAATTAAGGCTGACATCATAAAGAAGCACTATAAAGAACACATCGGCAGCAGGGATCTGAAAATGGCGCACAATTCTTCTGCTTGAGTCAGAGTAACTAGCGCGCATGCTCGGAACTGCGATCGCAGCGCTACCGCGGATAGAAATAGAAACGGAACTTACTTTGTGAATATACCTCGTATTTGCAGACCCTTAACACTAAATACACCATAACCGGTCAAAAGAGCGGTTATTGTATGTTTATTGTATAGTAGTGTTTGTATGCGTAGTGTTAATAAAAAGAGCGATATTACCTTCAACCAAAATATCTTGATCAGCAGAAGAATTTGTAAATTCATTCATTGCTTGACAAGTATATGTTCCATTATCTAATCGTTCCAAATTCTCTAAGTGAAGGGAGGAGAGAAATGTGACTGCATCTATTTCTGTAGTGGCTGATTCTATCCTTCCATTCGAAGCATTAAGTGATTCACCATCTTTTAACCATTTTACTTCAGCTATAGGATGCGAAGTGACTAGACAAGTTAAGTTAACTTTGCCACCAATTGCTTCAGCTGTACTATTTGTGTCCAATTCTATTGTAACAGGAACTGAAATAAAATCACGTTAGATTAGAATCCTACAATAAAGATATACTATAAATTTTTATTAGTGTCACACTCCATTGGCTTAGCCAACAAAGCGTCCATGCGGTTTGAACCTCAAATTAACATTTGAACTTTAGATTTTCTATGTTTATGAACAGAACTGAGTCAAAATTCTTGTTACGGTGCAATAGATGGATCACAATTCTGTTAATCAGCCCTATAGTCATCATCCTATGTAACGATAAAACATATTATTAAAAATATTGAGCACACTTTCTATTACACTATTAGAAATTTCTTGGAAAAAATGTTTAAATAACAATTTATTTAATTGTTATCCAAAACAGTCAAATAACCATAAATAAGACTGTGAGAAAAACCGTTTATTATTTGCTTTCACCTAATACCGTTAGATAACTAGAATTTTATCCTACCAACAAGGCCCACCTAATGAACCCACTCAGTTCCATGCAGCTGGGTACAAGTTATACCCAAGAGGGTTAATATGTTATTCTCATGATCAACAGAATGGGGGTTCGAATCCCAGCATTGACACATCAATATTTTATCCATTCTTTTAACACAAGAAGAGTTTCCAGTTACGATAATTCTACTCGCACATACGTACCATAAAGCTGCGTAATACAAAAAAATCTCGTATTCCCCAACTCTTATTATAGGTGAAGCAACCAGATAAACTAATTAAAACATATTCCACGGTTTATTTTGTGAAACACAATAAATTTTATCTAATCTTTTATCTAATCTAGAATTTTTTTTTATCTAATCTAGAATTTAAAAAGGGGACACTTTTGTGAATAACATTTCTGTTCCGTGTAAGGTTTCATCAACCAGCTTAAGCCTAACTTAAAAAAAAAAAAAAAAAAAAAAATTAAAATAGCGATTTAAATGTCTTCTAGAATTTTCTTTATTCTTATAAATGCCACAATAGATTGCAACAATATTTGCTATCTATTCCGGAAAAGAGAAAATAATTTGATAAGATAAAGTACTATGTATTTAGTGTAGGTATCACGTTACTAAAATAAATTCCAATAATCTTTAGCCAAGAACTTACTACCAGTTTAATTTGGCCGCATTCTCTGAACTTGGTATATAAATAAATCAGCATCTAATGGGCAAAGACTTTTTACATAACATTTTATAAAACCTACATAATAGTATAATTAAACAACAAAATGCATTTCCGTTTTAGATTAAATATATAAAATAAGTTATATTTTCATGTGTTTCTCGTTTTACGTTTGCACCTTCAATTATTTAGTATAACAATGTACATTATTTTCAAAGTGGATACGAAAAGGTCAGAAGATTATAGTTGTAATTCCCTGTAAGTACTTAATAATAATCCCCTGTTAATAATCATGCTTAGGAGCTCATTTTATAAGGTCATTAAATCATGACTGCTTTAAAATTACGTTGTTAAACAAGGTCCTAAGCTCAAATCTATTAAACGCTTAGAGGTCTGGGGAAACAGTAACTAACAGCTAGTAATAGTATAGCGCAATTTATCACTTCAACTAACTACACTGTACTTGAATTCGGTCCACTGGGTAAGATTGCAATTGCCATTGGATAGCAAAGATCAGCTCAACTTGAAAATCAGCAATCAGTATTTAGAGATTCCTCCCAACTCTATTAATTCAATTGGTTTATTAATGAGTCAGTTTGCAAAGATGCTCCCCGAAGCATATAAGAGATATTTTAAATTAATTTCTGAACTCATAATTAATCAAACAATCGTACCTTCTTTCATAATTCCCGTCGGCATTTTATTCTGAACTATCATAGACAAACGTGAAATAATTATATTTCAAAATGATAGCTTTCCATTTGTTGCGTTATTCATAACATCCGTGCATTGTAATTAATAGGTAAACTTAGTGATCAATTTATAATTAAAAATTATTAGTATATAATCAACCAAAAATTAAAAGCTTCCTTTAGGTGAAATTAATATTGAGTACGTAATTGAAATTTACAGAATTTGTAGTCAACCAAATAGTTAGATGAAATTCATATTTGAAGGAGATAGTTGAATTTAATTTGACTGCATAATTTCCTCTAATCAGTGATCCATTAATGGACAAAAGTTAGAATCCTTCCACTGTTGGGCTAACCATGAGTGGTTTTTCTGTTTATATGCTTACAGGTAAATGTACTCGTTTCGATATTTTTAACCACGCTTTTTTCTGTACGGTAGATACGGTAGATTTTGATAGTTTTTTAATTTTATTTCTTTCTTCACTTAAATACTAATACATGTCTTTTCATGCGTAAATTTTTATAATTTAATTTTTTTTGACAAAGATTCTTAAAAATATGCATTAAAAGTTGTAATTACATGGCATCTTGTATTTTTTTAATCAAAGCAAAGAGGAACTTATAAAGTTAATATTTTTTTTAGCTAAAACTAAAGAATCCAATGAAAGAATTTTTAAATTATGTATGCATTTAAGTTTTTAGCACTAAAAAAGAATGCAATTAATAATTTAAAATTTTTTGCGTAGCACTGATTAATAAACTTTCGTACGAGATTATAATATTCATTAATTATTTTCAATAGTTGAAAAAGTTTAAATTCATCCTCCTGTCAACAATTTTCCAGGAGAGAAAAATTATAGCATCACTTTATAAGTTATTCTCGCAGAGGCCTTTCTCTCCGTACTTTCTGACAGGCGAGAATTCAGCACTAGGTTCCTTTATTAGTTTCGAGTAATTGCCATCAGAGTTTTCAGAAAAATGAACAGATTATTATACCAGTAAAATTTATTAAAATCGCTATATCGTAAAGAAATCTAATTTGTTCGTTAGGGACCAGCGTATATGCTTTAAAAGAATACATACCGTTACAGGGTTCCCACTCAATTTCAGGAAAAAAATTCCATGACTTTTTTTAGGTATATCAAGAAAACTTCAATGAAAATCCAAACCATATTTTATCTATATCATGCAATTTTTCTTCAGACAACTTTGATTTTTTATTTGTAAAGTCAAATATTACATTTTGTGATCAAAGAGATATCATTGAATGAGGATAGGAATGGAAGTTTCATTAAAATGTGAAATTTTTACAATAAATAATTGTAATAGATATTAGAATTATTTAACTTGAATCTCTATAACTGATAACTGTTACTGACAAATCTGAGACTGGTTATTTTGGAGGTGCAATGTAGGAGTTTTCCAGTTTATTTTTTTTAAATGAAATTTTCCCTGACTATTTCCTGCTTTTAAGAGGCAAAATAAAATTCCCTGACAATTCCAGGTTTTCTCTGACCAGTGGCAGTCTTGCGTAAATAAGGGCTACTTGGCCCATTCTTTCGCCATTTTTATAAAATTTAGGCAGCTCAGAGGATAGAGCGTTCGCTTTTCAAGGCGGTGAACCCGGTTCGAATCCCAGTGATCGCTTTTCGAATCGATTTGTAATTGAGGAAAGTGCTGGTTCAGATGAAACAGAAAAAGAAATGAATTGTTAGGGACTGCATTAGTATAGGCATATTGTTATAATTGAACGAAAATAGAATAAATTATTGTTTCTGCAAATATGAAAACGTTTTGAAAAAGAATATTAAAAAAAAACACCATTCAGTTTTAGAAAGCTTATTCTACATAATCGAAAATTAATGCTTACGTTGTGCCCATTTTATTTATATAAATTTCAACAATTTTTAACATGTGTTCAAATGTAACAACGTTTTTAGTTTGCATACCGTCGAAATATGTTTCAATAATATTTTTTGAAAATTTAACAAATTTGTTTTCTTTTAAGTTTGCTGGAATGTAGAGTTGAAGTATAGACAAAACGTTCTATTCAGGAGTTATTCTAGACTTTTTTTTGTGAAATGTCTGTTTCTAAGAAATTGTGAAAAATCCACTCATAGTCTATTAAATTAGAGAAAAAAAGCATCCTGATATGGTAAAAAATCATAAAAAACTAGCGTTCTGTTCAGACTTTTTGCGACAGGTCTATTTTAGAGAAATTGAGAAAAATCTATGCTAAATTTTATAGATATGTGAAAATAAGATCCTGTTTTAGTAAGAAAAACATGAAAACCTTGCTTTTGAGAAAGTTTTAGTTCTTAAATCATGAATTAAAGATGTCAATAGTCGCCTAAAATTATGAAAATAGTTGCCTAAAACTATGAATTTAGTTGTTTCAAATTATGATGTGAAAATTTTAGTAGATGAAGCATTGGAACAAAAAGTACATGAAACAAGGAATTATTAATTTGCCAAAATATAAATAATAGTCCATACTAGTTTATCTTTTTTTAGTATGAGATAAAATAAAAAAGAAGTAAATGTATGTTAATACTTGTTGGCGCCTTGGCGAATTTGAGTTACAACCATTCGTGTGAACTTTTTCGCCTACTCATTAGTTCGTTTTCTGCATTCTATTGTGGATAAAAATAATGCGTTTGCTGAAACTCGTAACTATTAATTTTCGTTTCAATGTAACTTACTTCTGTGGTGAAGTTATTGGTTCATCGGCACCATATAGTTGTTGATATATCTACTCAGGATACAGTTTGTTAGGATTTGCTGTTAATTAAATAAACTGTCATTTACAAATTATAATTATTCGTCATAATTAACTTTACAATATTTATAGGTTTTTTTCCTTTAAAAATAATATGTAGCGGTGATCACAAATATATTAAAATATCAAAGCTTGTAATACTCGTGGAAAACCTGGGTAGTATTAAACTAACACTGTTTTCTTTAATAATTGTGAAATGTGATGAATCTAAATTTGTTGTTGTCGCCATGTAAAAGACAGTTCGCCAATTTGGCGAGCGTTTCTTAATGTTTCGTTTCTATCAATACTTTGTTCGTTCTTTGAATAGGAAGCTCTATGGTGAGTGTCCTATAACAAAACTATGGATATCAATTAAAATATATAGTTTTTGTTAAGAACATTCTATAGTGAACGTCCTGTAATAAAATATTTCTTAAATTTACACTCTTTAATCGTCGTAAACAATAATTATTACAACATTTAAAAATTTAATTTCGTAAGACAGGACGGCATGGCAGGACAAAATTAAAACTTCTGCATGGAATTGTGGAATGGTTATCGAAAATCGTTAAAGGGAAGAAAGCCTTTTTATATCGTTGTCTCAAAAGTGGATCATTATAAGCAATTGCAGCTAACTTCATTGCATAAAATCCATGATGGAAATTTTCTAAGCACATTTTCAAATAAAGGATTCAAGAAGGATTGAATAGAGAAAAAAAAGGCCCACAAGAGAAAAGTCATTTATTCTCATCCGAATAAATAATGAGGTAGATCGACCGAGAAGCTAGCTTCTGAATCACTTAAAATTATCGTACTTTGGTTATTTTTATTTATCTTAGCTTCTCCACAGATTAGAAAGTGTTTCAGTTGTTTTCAAATTTTTAACTAGAACCTTTTTGCACCAAAAAGGGAAATGATTAATTACGCTAGAGACTAAAAAGTCTTAAAAGATATAAACTCATTTTGGAATACAAGGGAAAATTTTTCTGAATGAAAAGTAATACTTGAGATAAGGTATACAGAAAATTCCGGTTAAATATCAAAGTATTAAATTTTGATTAGGTGCCTTAGTTTTTTTTAATAGAAGAATGATATTAATGGAAGTTTTCCTAAAATTTATTCAAGTTCCATTATATGAATTAATTCGGTTAGTTCGTTTTTCTTAGGAAATTTAATATAGAACATTTTTAGCTAATGGATGCGTTTTTATAGCAGGTTTCCTCATTCACTGAGTAATAACAAACCTCATCAATTGAATAGATTTTATTTTTGAAAGTGAAATAAATCCATTTGGAGATAAAAAGTTATCAATATTGTATGATTATTTTTGTATGATTTTACTAACCATTGTTGCCTTTTGATGCTTCATCAAATTCTATAATGTTAAAAGTATCATGACTTACCTATATATTTTATTACCCTTCGCCTATATATTTATTTTTATTTTATAAACGTCGTTAAACAGCCGACCCAATTTTGAGTTTACGACTACTAATATAAAAATTACCTTGCAATTTTGAATCCAATTCAGAAGACAAGGGAAATCCTGGACCAAGTATCGGACGAAATTTGCCTTAATGGAGGACTTTTTAATGGAACTAACCCGCATTTGCGTTATACGGAGAGAAAAACCGCGAAAATCTCCCAGGGTTAGTCTAATGGCAAGGAGACTGTAACTCATGATCTGCCTACCACTGAGGATATTTTACGTCAACACTGTGGTCGATGCGAGTCGGGTGCGGAATTCGTATCAAGAAGCCATTGCTGGGATTCGAACCCGGGACACTTCACTGCGAGCTTTGCCGATATAGTTAAATTCATTCAAACATTAACCCTTAAAAGCCTAGTTAACGAAAGAAATAAACTTATTCTATTTTCAAAACTAAAGACATACAGGTATATCTTATATATCTACAATGGTTGTTTTTCTAAATTAGCGATAAGATCAAAATCTAACTACTCCAAGCAGTAACTTCGGTGATTTACTAATGCGGAATTTCAACCAATTTGTTTTGATAACCCTTATGCAGGATCTTTCGTAATCTCCGCTATTTCTATGTACATTTAAAATTCTTGATAAAGATGAAGCTAAAAAAATAATGTACAATAGGGGTCTCCACAATTTATTAAGCAAAAGTAAAAAAATAAACAAAATCTATCTAACAATGCAGAATCAATTGCGAGGAATGTGTCGTAAAAATCAAAACCAGTTTGATTGATCGATGAAACAAACGCATTAAACTCCTCTGTGTTTTCTCCAGAAATTAAGGCGGTATTGATACTTTCCGTTCTAATTTCCTTGGTCACGGTTCTTTAGATTTCGACAGCTCTTTGCTTTTTACTTGCATAAATATTAGTTTGTGAACTCTAATGTATATATTTCTTACTTCCTTATAATAAGGATTCTAAAAATACATAGTAAAGGCTATCATTACGGAATACACTGCACATATTTTTTGACCATACAACAGTTAATCCTAATTAACTTTTTATTTTACTTAGTACAGGTCATCTTTTGTATTTACCTATAAAATCCAACATTTTTTGTAAATTAGTTTTACAGTTTGAGCTTTCTTTCGAATTATCCATTTATGATTTCTAAATTCGTCCGTAATTTTTGAGATCTTTATTTACGTAGGTTTTAGCAAAGATAAATGACAAATCTATTCTTCTATTTATTGGTTTATTCTGGGCCGGAGTAGCCTGGTTGGTAGGGCGTTGAGCCCTAGTCCAAGAGGTCATGAATTCGATTCCCGCCGGCCGAGGACGGTCGTAAATAGTGGCTAGCGCGTGTTAAATCTGTTGGGTCATAAAGTCCTCCATGCTCCCAGATTAAACCATACGTCTGGGGCTACTAAATTGGTTTTCCTTGGTTATTTTATTCTTTTATTTAGTAATACTATTCTTTTGATTAGGTCAAAATTACGATCTGTAGATTAATGAATGGATGTATGAATGGGTCTATCCTATAAACAGGTTGAGACGCATGGATGTGGCAGAAGTCAAATTCTTGGCCGAAAATGGCGCCACTGGAAATCAAGAAGAAGAAGAGCACCTTCTTTGCTTTAATGGCATACGACAACAATTACAACATGGATTTGTTCGGAAAGTAATTTCGTTTTCATGAAAATTATAGGTAATCTTTTATAGCGAATAAATATTTTATTGAGTCAACTATAGTCTATTCTGGTCTGGTTCAATATCTTTTGTCATCTTTCTTGCGGTAGCTTGATTTCACACGCATAAGGCTTTTGTTGTTCTGTACGGGCAAAAACTGATTTGTTAATTTTTGGCCTCCCTATTTGAAGTAAAGATTTTACCGTCTAAAAAATCTTGTAGAGACTGGAACATAGTTGTCGACAATTCATTTCTCTTTCTCAGCGATGATACGCTTCAAAAAGGGACAACTCTGGAAATGGAATTTTCTTGAAGTTTGAAGAGTAAATTACAGACTTCAACGCGACAGCACAAAATTCTTTCAGCAAGACCATGAAGAACCCATATATCGAGCTTAGAGGTTAACTCTTTGGCTTTTCGAATAATCATGAACAGTCAAATTCCCTAAATTTAAAGTCTCAGCGATTTCACTAGTTGCTATTTGCCGGCAATCAATGCTTTAATTGTGTCTTCCTCAGCTTAAACTGGCTCGGTGCATTCGAAGGCTCCGTCTTAATATGAAATGATGCTTTTTTGCGATTTGTATAACTGCTGTGTGTTTACAACTGTTACTCATGACTGTTAGGTCAAGTTTAGTTTATCTAAAGCTGTCTAGGCTTATTTTGAAAATGGTTCAAAACGTCAATATGGAGAAAAGCCACAGTTTTGTGAAAAGCGTTTGTGGTCTAATTTTTTACTATTTAAAAACTTTTTCCAGTGCTGCATTACTTGGGTTCATAAAAATTTGCAAAAACTAAGAATAAGGCAGTGATTTTGATGATTTTCATCTAGGTGGAAAAATGCAGCAAAATTGCCTATTTTTTTTAAAAAAAAATTTATAACTTGCAAAATACTTAAGTTACTTGTCGGCTCTGAAGCCCAGATAATTCTTCAAGGCAAGGTTATGTATATAGTTTAAAATCATCGCATTGCTTCAAATGTAAAGCTTTTTATTTCCCTTGGCGACTGAACTTCCTAAGACAGCGTTAATCAAAATTTTGCAAACTAGTTTTGGCACTGCCATACTACTAATACATCTTCGCCATGCACATGAGATAATTTTTTTCTTGTTTAAACCACTTCGATAGTAGAAAAGTAAAAATATGCCAAAAATTCTGCTTTTTACATTCCACATTTGAAAGAGCACAAACCAAAAAATACTGCGTAGAATCAATTGAACTTTTTCATGAGCAAGTCTTGCTATATCAGCTGTCAAAGCGATTATGCTGCTTTAGTAGGAAGATAGCTTTGAAAAAATATAATTAAGTTCTCTTTTTGAAAAAAAAAAGCGAAATTACTTTTCAAACAATCCAATAAGTACCTGAACCCATCAAAAGTCGGTTTGCTTATAAGTTGTCCTATTTTGTAACTTAATATTCAAACAATGAATTAGCCTATTAAAAACTGGTCTCCTCGACCAATAAAAAATCACATATGTGGTCACAGTACGGAAAAATATGATCATTGGGTCAAAAATTGCTTTGAATGCTAAGTTCTTTTTTTAAAAAAAATCCGTTTAAGGAACTGTCATACAGTAGGTATTAGCTGCTATATTACATCTAAATACCGTTTCTATAACTGATGTTGTCATAGTAAGTAATTGCTATATTACATCTAAATACCGTTTCTATAACTGATGTTGTCATAGTAAGTAATGTCTGTTAGATTATACCTAAATACCATTTTTATGATTGATGCTGTCATTGAGTTGGTAATAGCTGTTACATTGTACCTAATTACCCTTTTTATGTCAAATGCTATTCATCATGTTGAAGATTTAAGCTGTATATTTTAGCAGGTACCTTTTATAAGTCTAAATTTATAATTATTTCAATAATGGAGTAAAATTTTTTAAAAACGCTGCTTAAAAACTTAAACATTTTGTGGATGTCAAATTGAAAGACATAATGAGAGATAACGTAAGAGTTAGAAGTAACATTAATGTCCTCGAATTTTTGAAAGAGAAAAAGGGAGGGGGAGCAATGAACTTAATGTACACTGTATTCATCTTATTCTCGAAAAGCCTTTGCTCTCCTAACTCTATACCTTGCTAATGCTTTCCTCTTAGTCAGGAAAATACATCATGCGGAAAACTCAAATTTATTCGTTTTAAATGAACTTTTCCCGAATTCAGGAGAAACTAAAGTCAGCCGGGCTTTTAATTAAAAGCTTAACTCTCACTATTTCCGTCTTGCTGATTCTGATCGGAAAACATTCGCCAGTCATATGTCACGACTTAACTCTTGAGTTCGTAGGCACGCTTAACTTAAGATAGGTCTAAATGTGTCAATACGATGTACTCTGGAAAAAAAAAAATCTGAATAGTTTTTCTTTTAACTCTTTGGAGATCGTATTTTATAGACATTTAGTTCAAACGGTTTCATTGATTTCTAATCGATTATTCCAAAAACGATGATTCGCTTTTTTTGAATAACGTAATTTTATTTCCCTCCTTAATTTACATGCCTATACATCTGGGATTGAGTGGAAAAAAGTTTTAGAAGTAATCTTGTTCGAGGGCTGCTCATCTGGAAAAGCAGAAAAAATTTCGAGCGAACATATTTTTAACCTTTTGAAGTACTTTTGAGTTAAAGTCAACTTTTAAAGAATTTTTATCAGATAAAATATAAATTGTTTTCGAACAAAGCTGTTATATCTTTTCCGCATTTTTTCCAGTTTTGATGTACATAATGAGTTTCGGTTAAAATTGATTGAAACATTAATTAGCTTGTAAGATGCGAGTTTTAGTTAACTGAATGGGTGATAAGAGTGTAAAAAAGATTAAAACCACTGTATATCTACCAATACTAAATTAGAGTAATGTGTACAGTTAATACAAAATGGGATATCCTGTACCAGTGGATGAAATATTTAATCCTTATGACACGATCCCGATTATCTAATTCTGATGTGACCTGAGCCCATTCAATACATCAAATGAATAGCGTATTTTTGATATCGGTGCCGTGGTCTAAGCCTGAGCTGGTTACCATCCTTTCCCTCATATGAACGGGAGAACATTCAAACATTATTCTACATATACACGATATTACTCATTTAAGTATCATATTTCCAAGTTACTTTTCATGACACCCTGCCGTGTACTATACAACCACGACACCTTACTCATTATTCAATTGATCATTTACTTTGTATGCTTATTCATGTTTCATAATCAAATAAATTTAAAACTGAAATTAAAATGTTTTTAATGAATATATTATAGTTGTTTAATGAATGATTTTTATATTTTAATGAATTTTTTGTTAGTGAATGTGCATTTTTCTAATTTGGAAACATTTCATTTTACGCAACCACTGGAGAAAAAAATTCTGGTACAATTACCGTACTGCATGGTAATGGCATTTCTGGTAATAAAAATCATAATTTTGGTAAATAAAATCGAAATATATGGTATTTAAATAATTTATTTGGTAATTTTTCTCTCCATATGGTAAGATTCTGGTTTCTAAAATCAAAGTTCTTACTACCACAAATTTAGTAAAAAACACAAAACAAAAAGGTAAAATTAACCGACTAAAGGTTTCTTACACCATCCTGTAAGGTATCATGATAAAATTACTAAATTTTACCACATTTACCGAATTTTATCACGTATTATAAAACCAAATTTTATTATCGATTTTCCCCAAAATCATTACCGTGGCGGTAAAAAGTACCGAGATTTTTGATGTTCCCATAGAGCCAAAAAGAGGAAAATTTTACCATTTGGTAGTTTTGACCATACTTTTTTTCTCAATACACATTAAACAAATTATGAATTTAAACATTATATATATTACCATGTTTTTCTGAAAGCCTGTATACATTATAGATTTTTTTAATATAGAAATAAACTAACAGTTAAATAAAAATGATTTTCGTAATCTTTTAATAAAGAAACATTTTTTACCATAAATTTTAAGAAGTACTTCTCTTCTATATACCACTCCACTCTCATTCCTTTCCTGAGCATTACAAGCATAGCTTCCTTTGTGTTCTAGAGTTGGGCATTTCAATTCCAATTGCCAAATCCCTTTGTCGGCATTGTCTGTCAAAATGGTTGTATCTGGAAGCTTTGAAGCATTCTCTCCTCGAAATGTCCACCACACGTCTACCATCGACCCTTCCGTGTCTACCCGACATGTCAATGTGACAGCAGAGCAATTGCTTACTACTGGTGGTTCGATGATGTGCTCCAAAATTGAAAGGCATGCTGTAAAAGAAGAAAGAATTGAAAATTATTCTTTATTTAAATACTTTGACTCAATCTTTTTAATAGGAATGAAAGACGTTAACATTCAATACATTATTCTGATAACTGATGGTACTATTTCTGAAAAATAGATAGGTAACTATCTGTTTACATGTACTCTACTAATGCTCGCTAGTCATGAAGGATTGTTTTAAAACATTATTTAAATAATTTCTGATAAATAGTTTTTTATATGTTTTAATACTGTTTCGATTATTGAATTAGTTGTTTAAGACATTGGTAAGCAACGAGGTTTAATTTTAAAAGGAACTGACCTAGAAGCTGTTCAGACCTTAACAAACATTTGATAAAAAAAATATAGTTCATGAAATCAATGAAATTTTTACTGAAAACTCTTTTTATAGAATTACATAACTTAAATGCCGTTCCTAGGTATGTAGCATGGATAGCCAAGCTGTGCAACGTGAGTCACATTGTATTAAAGCTGAGTCTCATATTGAAACATTTTGTTTTATTTTATAACCACCGTTAAATAACCAGTACAGGTTTGAGTTTATGACTATCCATGTTCAACTCTTCAGCCTTGTAATTTTGAACCCAACTTAGAAGACAAAAGAGCTCCTGGTTGCTTACCAATGTCAATCATTGGGAAAAACAAGCCACCGTGGAGGACTTTTTGATGGAACTAAAAGACAATTTGTCATTTGTTATTAACTATAGTCATTGACAGGCATTTGCGTGAGAAAAACTATAAATACCTCCCACGGTTATCCAGAAGGCAAGGAGATTATAATTCAATATTTCGTCTACAGTTTATATTTTACATTTGCACTGCAATCGGCGAGAACAGGGCATACAATTCAAATCAACCATCCATCTCTGGGATTCCAACCTGAGTTTGATTTGGAGGGAAGATCCTCTGAACCACCACAGCATAAATTAAAAAGAAAAGTTTTTTTCCCTTTTTTTTTGAGCTTTGTCAAAATAAGTAAAAACCCGACTCTGCTATTGAATACAGCACCACCGAATGACAAATTCAAAAGTCACATTGTTGTCCAGTTCGTTTGCATAAAAATGTTGTATATTTTTGTGTGAAAATTTTTTTTGAAAATTTTAGTAGAATAGTTTATAAACATGTTTCATTTTTCTTTCTGTTTAATTGACTAAACAGATAAATTGCATAATCATGTTTTTCATATTTTTGTCATTGTAAATAATATTTTTTCTTCTCATAATTGAAAAGATGTTATTTGTAGTAAGGAAAAGGAACAGTCGTACCAACCTAAAGTTCATAAATGTAAAGTTGTCTAAATTTTTTTATTTTGGCTTGCCAAAATTTTTCTTTGGGGGGATGTAATACAAAAATAATAAATACTTTTGTATTAATAAAAGAATTAAAACTCTTTCGGTTTCATAAAATGTCTTTGTTAAAGAGTAAGCGTAGAGCTATTCTATTTTGGGAATTCAAGGCTGAAAACATACCATTGAATAATAATTAGATTTATATTTGAAAGGAGGAGTTATTTTTAGAACCTTGTTCCTCTTTCACTTCCATATTAGGAAGCATTAAATGATTTTCCATACTGCGTAGAGTTACAAAGGCATGTACGACTGGGACCTAAGTACACCAATATCTGTAATATTTAATGAGAGAGCGAAGGTTTTCGCATGTCTCTTGCTGAATAACATGTGCCAATAACCATCTGCTGGAACCATCCGGAGTCTTGTCCACACCCCCTCCTTTGAGGAGGGCGGATGTGAACTGTTATAACCACCAGCATATCTTTTAATAAACCTTTTGATAAATTATTATGGTTTTGAATGCCTTTCTTAGTATGAATACACCAATGATAACAGAGATGTAGCCCTGTTATTATATATATATATATATATATATATATATATATATATATATATATATATATATATATATATATATATATATATATATATATATATATATATATATATATATTTATTTATAAAAATAATTTGTACAGGTGGGAAAAAAATAATGGTAAAACTACCGTAGTGTATGTTAATTTCAATTCTGGTATGGAAAATCATAGTTCTGGTTGATAAAACCAAAATATATGATATTTAAACCACTCATTTATTTCCGTTGATAGGATAACGGTGTATCGTTGATTCTGGTTTTCAAAAAAACTATAGTTCTTATTAGCACACATTTAGCAAAAAATACAAAACAGAAAAGTAAATTTAACCGAATAAATGGTTGTTATGCCATGTTCTGAGATATCATGATAAAATTCAGATTATAAAACCATATTTTATTGTTACATTTACCGAAATCATTAACAATCGCTTCGATAAAAATTACTTAGCTTTTTGGCGAAATTTGAACTAAAAATTATAGTATTTGATTTTTTTTAGCGGAAAATTTAAAGTGAACCTTTATACAAAAATATTAATGGAAAAACGTTATGCATAGCTGGTTTAAGTCATAAATATGAAAAAAGGGGTAAATTTTTTTTTTTAATAAAATATGTTTCTTTATAAGAAAAACATTGAAGGGATACAAACAAACAGTTTTATCAATGTTTCAAAAAGAAAAATAGAATAGTAACTATATATTAAGCGCTAACTTGACATCTCCTTTTACTTTTACAATACTCGCTCTCTTACACTATTTATCGCTTTAAGGAATACACACATCATTAATTAAATATCAACTTAAAGTGGCAACCACTTTCTTAGCTGAATTAAATACCTTAATGAAGACAGAATACCACCAGCTGGGGTTTCATGTCAAAGAAGAAGACAGAATTATATATCAGTTTCTATTGTGACCTAACAACACAAGAAAATGTTAAGTCTTAAATCGAAGAATTCCACACAACAAGTGAAGATAACTAAGCAATTGGAAGAACAGAGAACTGAGGCAAAAGGATGAATTTCTCATTAGCAAAAGTTCGTATTTCATTAGTTCTCGTGGGATGAAACAGCGACTAATTTCTAAAATACTTTATGATCAAACTCATTGAGTATGGTTGGTTTATACTTGTAAAGGAGACGATCTTTCGGGAATTAATCGAGGTATCAGCTAATTTTCTAGTCGATTGCTTTTATCAGTTGCCCCATTCGGGAGATCGCGAAACATTAAACTTGATAAGAAAAAGCATTTCGGCTATGCTTATTGTATGGTTCAGATTTTAAAAAGTAAATAGTGAAATTTTGAATCGTTATTTGCACTGTAAAAGTATTAAAAAATAATATGTTTCAGAAATTGAGATGAAAACATAATAATTAGAACAAATACAATATATTTGCATTCACTGTTAGAAATTTCTCAGAAACAACGGTTAAATAACAATTTATTGAATGGTTATTTTACCACATTTAATCAAAACAGTCAAATAACCATAAATAAAATGGTAATCAAACTATTAAGTTTGAGAAAAACTGTTTATTAACTGCTTTCACCCAATACGGTTAAACAACCAGAATTTTATCGCACCAACTAGAACGACCTATTGAAGCTACTTAGTTCTTTGCAAATGCTTACATATCATAGCCGAATGGGCTTATCTGCCAATCTCATGACGACCAGCAAAACTAGAAATCGACATCATTATAATTTCCTCCATTAAGAATTTCCAGTGTCCGGCTCTCTCCAATGCCCATTACCTAACGAAAAGTCGAGCTTCTATGTCTAGTTAAATAATTTTTGTTAAAGTTTTTGGAAAAATGCTAGTTGTAAATGGTTAAAAAACCGTATAGTTTTGTATTCATGGTTTTATAACCATACTTTTTGTAAATGGTTTCAAAACCATGAAGGAAAAAATGTTCTTCACAGTAAACTTTACGGTTAATTGGATGGACAGACAGCTGCCAGTTATTTTACCATAATTTCAGAATAAAATTTTTTACAGTGTTTAAAATGAAATACTTTTTTTTAAATAATCGCAATATTATCGCATTCTAGTTTTTTTGTTGATAAAAGTCGTTGTTATCTTAAGCTTGTTAAACGTTTAACAAGCTAAACTTTTAACTTGTCTTAAATGTTTTTTTCCCATATAAATGTAAGATATGAAGTTTCGAAGAACATTAAGAGCTTTTAGTTCATATGCACGCATTTGGCATAAAACAAAATAATTTCGTGATCCGTGAAGCTAGATATTTTGGGATAATTTATCTCACAGAAATTTATTTTGGGATAATTTATCTCACAGAAATTTATTTTGAGATAATTTATCACACAGAAATTCATGTTTAAAATCAATAAATATTCAGTAAACGAAATTAATCAAGGGAAGAAGCTTGTTGATTATCAAATACATAAAAGCATAATCTATTATGGGCAACTCAAGTATCATTTAGAAGAAAAGAATTATCTAGAGAACCTAATATGAAAGATTAAGTACAATAGATGATATATACTCATAATAAAGACTTAAGTTTAGATAAGCTGATCATTATCAGAGATTAGTCTGCTGAGTTTCTACTTCTATAAAGATTGAAAACATTAAGGATAATTCAAACGCTATTTCAAAATTAATTTTAATCGCTTATTCAGAAATCAGCATTATTTTATAAGTTAATATAATATTCTTATGTGATAAATTGATAATAAAGTGGAATAAATATTTTTTTTTCCAGCTGAACTCTAAATAGTTTGATCATTAACAGGTATAGCATTGCAGAGATGTTGAGGACTTCTTTTAGGAAATTATTCTACAAATTAAGGTATATCACACAATAAGAAACACGGAATGTTTCGCCACAAAAATATTTCAGTTTTATTCAGTTACTTAAATCATATGTATTATAACCAGAACAAATCCATATTAGATTTGCAGTTGATCGTATATTCATATCCATAGTTTTGTAATTTTGAACTTGAGCAAAAAAAAAAAAAAAAAACAGCAACAAGGAAATCTAAGAAAATTCTTTGAAAAATGCCTCTGTACAAAACCGTTTTCATGGAGAAATTTTAACTGTTCCTTGCGTTTCAAGGAGAGGAAAATTCCAAACCTCACAAGCTTGGCGGCAAACACGTTCTAGTCAATGATCTGTGTACCATTCAGGCTCTTTTACGCCAGCATTATAGTCAGTTCAAGCTGTAGCAGTATATGAATTCACCAGTCATTACTGTTATACGAATCAAGAAGCGTCATTGACACTAGTCTTATTTTCTGAGACATTCTGACTCTAAAAGATCTAAAAAAAACTTGATAACGTTTTGCAATTATGTTAAAAAGAAACAGGTTTCAAAGCACAATAAAGTATTCCAACAACAGTCCGTTGCAGACCAGAGGAGGATTATGAAGGCTCCACAATAGACCAATGGCATGATTGAGCACAGGCCGTCTTAAATTCTCAAACAAGCTGGTACCCATCAATTCCGTTCCGTAGAATTCAAGCCGTCACTGTGGATCGAACCCCAGTTTCAAATTATGACAGTTTTAAACCTTAACATTGAGTGTTAACATTGATATCAAAGTGTTAATCAATATTAGTAAAAAATATGCAAAACTGCAAATAAAGTGAATTCATTCGTGATGAAGATCTACATCTTACTTCATCAAGTTTAATCATAGTATTCTTTAGGTTGTTACTAAATTACGAAAGCAATATAAAAAAACTATTAGAAATATTACGGTAACGACTAGAATTTAAAGTGTTTAAACGACTAAATGCAAATGCCGACTGATGTCAAAAAGAACAAATTTTGAAGACACAGCAAGTCTGAAGACAGAACAAAGACAGCTCTGAAGACAGGAAAAAGTTGCATCAGCGACAATATAGTTAAAAATATGTATCTTTTGAACATGCAAAACATTGACGTCTTTTTTCATAACTTTAACGAATAACATCATTATTAGGATGAACAATTACGGTGAATTTAACAAAACAGCCTAAAAACTTTAATGAACAGAAAACTTCTAAACATCAGAAGGATAAATATTTACTCAGTGTTTTAATATTTCTGTTAGAACTTAATTTAAAAAAAATCTTATTAAGTTGACGAAGCGACCAGGAAAAATTAAACTAGAGCTCGCATAAAATTAAATGGATATTGAAAACTTTTTACACGAATTAAGCAAAAACATTTTTCATGCTAAATTATAAGAGAAAGAATATTGTTTTTACTTTATAAAGGGTTAAAGAATGGATATATTCGCATGAGGGAAGTTTGCAAAAGTTATACTTAGTAGAAGGAAAAAGAAGTTTTACTTTCTAAAAGTGAAAAATATCTAGCGATTTACTTCTTCGAACATGAAAGAAAATAATTTTTTCTCCAGTGCAAAAACTTCCATCTCTTTTACACGTGATTTCTTTGACTTATTGTTCCATTGGAGTGGTGTAAAAAATATATAAATATAAAGTTCAAAGTTCGTATAGAAAACCCAGAAGCTTTTCTTCTGTGGAACTAAAACTCAATAGATTTACTTTTCATTTTCAGAATGCGATAAACATTTTATGACGCATGATTTTTTAAAGGAAAATTCCTTAGCTACGAAATCGAGCATTTAGTTTGGCCTATCTAGCCAAGCAGAATTTTCTCTCTCTTTTTTTTGATGTTGGAGGGATAAGAATTGCCTTCAATAACAAGTCTTTATAAAGAAAGATAGCAAAAATGGATAAAAAGGTATACTCTAACATATCTGAAGATTCAACTTTGTTTGCCAGCTTCAATGAAGTGTGAAAGAAATACCTGATAAAAGGGACAAATTTTTTTTGGAATGGGGCAATGCTGTTGGTAAGTTTTTGATGGTTTTCATTGTCATGACAAGAAACTTTTCTCAAATAACAAATTCAAAAACCCTTGAATATTTTCATTTTGAAATAGTACTAACAAAGCCATTGATATTTTAGAATTACATTGTCTGTGACACTTAATATGGAAAAAATATAATAATTGTAAACATCATTGTCAGATTTTGGCAGTTGAATGCCTTTTTCACGCTTTTTATATCTATAAATAGGCTTTAACGTTACAAAAAAGGAGAAAAAAATGTGTTGTCGGGGGGATATAATGCTTTTCAGTATAAAAAAAATGAAGTAAACCATTATTAGCAGTTGTATCAATCAATACTAAATTAGAGAAATGGGTACAGATTAAAAAAAATGGGCATCTAGTATCAGGGGATAGAATGTGACTTGTTCTTCCCTTTTCTGATTCTTTTTACTTGATTCTGATGCGGTCAGAGCATATTTAATACATCCTATGAATCTCGTAATTTTATGAATTAGCAAAATGATAAGGGAAGAAAGAAATATGAGATTTAATCTAAAATAAATGAAATGAAAATAAATAAATAAAAAATTTTGATCCAAAATAATGTAATTACATTTATGAGAATATACTCATTTTTCAGTAAGGAATTTGAGAACTTCTGAGGAAACTAGAGTAAATGATTTTCACAAACATTTTCAAGCGCTGTTAAATCCAGCGAAACTGTTTCATTTTTAGGGACTAATAAAAAGCATAATTTAAAAAATTCAACAATTGTTATACATAGTTAGGAAGTACTTTCCTTTCTTGGTATGTTTATAGTTACAAAAAAAAGAAGAAAAAAAGGGGAAATATTCTGAAAAACTCTTTAGGCAAACTTCTAACTCCTTAAACTTACAAATATGCTCGAATGCTAATGCATTCTGAATTCATTGAAAATAAGAACTTGTATAATACGCTGAAGCTTGCGGTAATTTCATGCAAAACTGCTTGTTTTAACACTTTAACGGACTACTTCTATTATCAAAATATTTTTTTGTGATAGAGATTGTTTTAAGAAAATAAATTCATTTAGCTTATTTGGTAAAATTTAATTGGGTTTGAGGATCACAGTTTTGGATGGTAAGCATGTTTATCACAACCCCCTGGCGACTATTAAAAAGTAGAAAACTGAATAAATTTTATTTCTTTTTATTTATAAAATAAATTTTGTAATTTCTAAAAACTGTGAAACAAATTGTGTTCTATAGTTCTGAAATTACAAAATTATGTCGTTAAAACTTTAGGAAAACATAGCATCGCAGGCTTAAGATGTGCACTTATGTTGTGTCCTCTTTTGATATGCCTTAACCATTTGCCTACGGCTGGTACAAAAAGTCGTCGAGAATGGCTTTGTCATGCTAAGCGCCGTAACCAAAAGGTTAATAGAACAAACTCAACCGCGCCTATATGTATTTCCCAAAGTTGGCCTAACTGTATTCAAACTTACTTCATCGCGGAATCAAAGTTACTGAAAAATGACAACAAAAATTAAAATCGGTAATATGGCTCTGCATGGACATTTAAAAATTGGTGAAATTGACGATAAATTGGGTTTTTATCACCGTTTCAGACAGTATTAATTGATTATAGGCCAATACGATAGCCAATACGATTGATAGGTGGTGTGTTTCAAGAAATTAGGCATCCTATTACTAGTGTTTAGTGACTAGTAATAGGAGTTTAAAATTTAGCATGAGAGTTTTTAAAAATTTAAGATTGTTATTACGAACTAGCCACTCCCTTTATCGGAGATCCACCGAAGCAGTAATAAAATGTAACCGTAACTCTTTACGCTTAGAACTGTTCTATGTTTATATTTAGGCGAGGAGAAGTCCAAAGGAGCAGCCGCTCCGATTCAAATTCATTATGCAAATTCCCCTGTAATTTTTCTGTAAATAGTCTTTTTTATAACTAATTGAACTCCTTTCTTTATGTTAACTATTTCACTTTTATTGAATTTCATCATTTATTAGAAGAAAGACGGCCTCAAGTAGTTATTAGGTCAGACCCGGACAATTACGAATACTAGGAAGGTAAGCTTTTTTACCTTAATATTATTATTAGTTTGAAAAGAAGAGAGGTTATTTTACAATTGTATTTCACGTTGGGCAATATTTTGTTATCTAATTGAAGAAAAAAAAATTTGTTTTAAAAATTTTTGTAAACATTTTTATTAACCATATTTTTTAAAAAAAATCAATGAATAATTATAAAAATATAACAATTGATTTGCCGAATGACTTAGACTCGACATTCACGATACTATAGTTTTCGATATTTATCGTAATATTATATTACTTGTTAATTATCGTTAATGATAGTTGCTACGAAAATATCGGATTCAATAAATATCATTAACCATAAAAACTGCAAGCGTATCCAATTCGATAGTTATCGTTGTCAATAATAATCACGATCTAATCATTGCTAATCTTATGCTCTGTATTTATCGTAAGACGAGTTATTCACGATATATCGGGCGAATATATTCTGAAATATCATATAGCACATTATTTAAAAAATTCTGATATTAAGATATTCGATAAATATCATTAACCATAATAAGCACAATCGTATTCGATAGCTATCGTTGTCAATAATGATTATGATATAATCATCATTGAATCTTATGCTCGATATTCATAGAAAGACATATTATTCACGATATATCAGGGGAATATATTCTGTAATATCATATAGCACGATGTTTAAGAAAATCTGATATTAGGAATACTTTGATATATTGCCCCTTTCATGGCATATTTACAAATGAGTTTTATCGATAGTTTAGAGAAATAAACTAAAAAAAAGTAGGTGATGTTTTATTTTAATTATTTTGCACGATTTAATACAGTAAGGGTGAAAAATATTTTAAATGAAGATTTAAAAAAAGTAAATTGAACAGCTATTGCCTTCAAACTCCAGTTTCAGTTTTTAAAATAAAATTTAGAATTGTTGGAAGTTAGAATTTTTTTACTTTCACATCTAAGAAACATTGGATTCAAACTGGAAATTTAAGCGAGTTTCTTTTTGTTTGAACAAAAATGACAGAAAAGCGTGAAATACAAGGTTGCTTGAAGTTGACTAATTATTAGTAAAAACTTTTCCTTTTTTTATTTACCAAGAAAAAGAATTACTTTAGTTTCCGAGTTTTCTCTTTTTTACTCTCCAGTTATTTCTCGACAAAAAAGGAAGGAAAAGCAGGAAAGCTATTGATTGTGAGGGGAGAAAAATCAATGAAATAAATAAAATCTATTTTAGAAAAGAAATTCTCAAGTGATAAATATGATGTAAGATGATCAACTTAGTAAATAAGTCCAAGAAATGAATAAAAATATTGCAAAATTATTCTTTTTTTTAATTCTTTATCAATTCATCAAAATAATGAATTAAAATATATGTTATAGCATCTAAAACTCAAAGTAGATTAGGCTTATTATAGAGAAGAACTAACGTAAAATATTCCGAAGATAACTAAGATAAAATTTAAATTTATTTTATGAAGGTGCTGAATGGAATATATGGGTGTCAAACGATTTTTTTTTCACTTTAAAAGGAATATTTCTTCAGAGCATTTTATTGTCCTTTGTTAGAGGAGTGACTAGAATAATTGGGTTTTTGAATATTCAAATCTAAAACAATAAAAAAAAGAACCTCAGTTTTGTTTCACGGAAAGATTTTGATCATTAAAAATTCCTTTCAAACTTATTTTACTTCAATGATTCTTACCAATAGTTTAACAATAAACTTAACAAAAAAAGGTAAATAAATAAAATCCTGAAAAAAATGTTTTTTGTGGGATTGAAAAAATTTATTTCTTAAATAATTATGGCAAAAACAAATAATAAATTGTTTATTTATTCGTATTCTCAATTGCTTATTATTTATTTATTCAAATTGGTTGTATAATTGTTTGTTTATTTCTGAAATATCTTATAAATTGTTTATTTATTAAAATTTTTCTCAATTGTTGTACGGTAGAAAATAATATTTATTAGAATAGTGGTATACTTAAGAAACTAATAAAAAACGTAATAAGTTGATCTGAATAATTCAAGAAGTACTTAGTGATGAAATTTCAGTTTTTTTAGGAAAGAATTGTTAAAGTAAATTTTAGGAACATTAAATTATAAACATTTAATGAATGTATATTAGGCATTTAAGTGTACCCACCACTTTGAAATTTTAAAACAGTTATTTGCTACATTTTAAGGCAAATCTGCATGGAGAAAAAAATACAGGTAACTGGTATGGTAATGACATTTCTGGTAAAATATCCATAATTCTCGCAATTAAACTGAAATATACGGTATTGTAATCATTCATTAGGTAATTTGTTTCCACTCGTGTAGTAAAGGAATATCAGAAATCTAGTTTTTAAAATTATAGTTCTTATTACCCCACATTTAGTAAAAATACAAAACTGAAAAGTAAATGCAACTGAATAAATGATTTTTATGTAATGATCTGAAGTATCATGATAAAAGCACAAAATCTGACCACATTTACTACCAAACAGCATGATAATAAAGCCCTAATTTAATGTTAATGTTAACAAAGTGCTTTGGTAAAAATTACCGTGATTTTTAAGGATTCCATAAAGCCATAAACATGGTAAATTTTACTATATTCTGGGTAGTTTTAAACATACTTTTTTTTCTCAGTGTATGGTTTTATCTTGCATGTGAAGCATGAAATAGATAAATATGTTTGTCAAAAAGTATTTTGCAAACATGTATTCATGCTATAAATAATTTACTACCGAAAGTCAATGTCTAAAAATAAATTTATTCATATTCATAAAAAACCTGAATAAAATTTTACTTTCAGATTTTCTTTCTAAATGCCCTTAACATAATTTGATGTATGCAGTGTCTCAAAATGAAAGTTGAAACTCATACTGAAAAGAAAGCAATTTATAAAACACCGTTTTTTTCATAATCGCAGACAAAAAGAAATGTTTTTAACCAACAAATAAGATGCCGTGCAAAATTGAACGAAACTTCAATGGAACACAGTTTTTTTTCCTTTTAACAGGAAAAAAAAGTTGTCGAAATTCCAACTCACAGATTTCTTTTAAGGCATTGTTTTGAAAACAATATTAAATTTGGGTGAAAATTGAGGTATTTATCGGTTCAAGAGTCATGTGAAAAGAGTTTATGTAACTAAAAGTTTAATTGATTTTTAAAATAACTATAAAGAAAGATAAAAATCTAAAATATTTAGACAAAAATCAAACTTAATGAGATAAATTTATTTAGATAAAAATCTAAAATATTAATAATCTTAGCAAACTTAAGAGTTATTTTATAATTATCGTTAACTCTTGAAAGATAACATTTCGAACAATCGAAATTTGCTTAAAAAATTATTATAAATAAAGAATTAGCCCTTAGTAATTTTTGATGAATGGTAAATTTAATGAGATCATTTCTTGAAAGCTTATTTATTCATTTACTTATTTTCAGCGAAAAAAAACTTTACGATAAGGATAATTTAATTGGGGAATATTTTTTAACACCTTAATAAGTTTTAAAAGCATGATTGCCTTATTTTCGGTCAGGTCATAATATAAAAAAACATGAATTTATAGAAAAACATGTATTTTAGGGTTCAGTCTAATTAAAACCTTATCATCGGATTAAAAAAAAGAGTTAAAAATAAATAAAAAATAAAAAAAGAATGTTTGAAAATAAAATAATGTTTAAAGAGAGGAGTAAAGTTTTTAGTTATTTTAAAACAATTAAATTTGGAAAAGTCAAAATAGCAGTAAATTCAGCATTGCTTTAGATTTTTTTCTTCTTCTTTTTACTCTAAAACCTTTATTCGTGAATTAAAAAAGAGAAGTTTTCTTTGATATTTTGGTAGAAATGACGAAAAGCTTCTTCTCTTCTAAATTAAATTATGTTCCTCAAAATCAATAATTGATTGAGATCGTCGGAGGAAATTGAAGAAGGACGCCAAAGACATGATATTAGATTTACGCGTAATTACTTTATCATTACGATCATGTCAGATAATGCTTTAGATGTGTCTTGTTTGACGGAAGAATTGAAGATGAAAGGAAGAAAAAATCATGTAATTTATTTATGACTAACATTTTCCCTTAAATGATTTTTTTACCAACTTCGTCCATAGAAATGATAATTTGAATTATACTTTTATAAGATTTGCATTCACTACTGCATTATTTTGCATGAATATAAAACATGTTACGCTAAGAAAAAAAAGTATGGTCTGTTATATCAGAATATGGTAAATTTTACCATATTTTGGTAGTTTTGGCCATACTATTGTTCTAGAGTGCTTCTGCATCTATGGGAACACGAAAAAACAAGGTATTTTTTTTATTGAAGCACTTTGGTAAAGATTTTAGTTTATTTGCTTAAATCTTAACAAAATATCCAAGCAGGAAAATTACTTAAGTGTTAAAATTTTAGCAAAGTACCTAAAAAAAGTAGGGTCAAAACTATCAGACATGGTAAAATTTACGTTAAAATTTACATATGTTTCTGGTTCTATGGGAACATCAAGAACCAAGTATTTTTTACAGAAGCACTTTGGTAAATCAACTGGTAATAGGTAATCTTTGGTATTAGGTAAAATCAACAACTAAATACAGTTATATAATGTGTGATAAAATTTAGTAAATGTGGCAAAATATGGTAATTTTATCATAATACCTTAGGGCATTCCATAAAAATCATTTATTTGGTTAAATTTACTTTACAGTTTCGCATTTTTTACTAAATGTGTGGCAATAAGAACTATAATTTTTAAAACAAGAATTTCCGGTAAACTATTACAATGTGAAAGGAAAAATTACAAAATGAACTGTTTAAATACCGTATATGGCACCTGGCATTTTTTTTTAAAGTTGCTGCAAATTTCGCGGATATTACTGTTCACCACGTTACACTATACTTTAGATGTACATTTCTGCTTTTTTTGGGTTGATATTTTTACAGCAGATGGAATTTTTAAGTTGGAGTTTTTTCTTAAAAATTCCCAAAAACATTAATAAAATTAATTTGCATATTGTTTGGACTCATTAATAAAAGAAATCATTTAACCGTTTGAAATGGACGCTCGACAATTTATAATTGTATCAAAAATAGTATTCTAAAAAGATCGGTTCTACTATAACATCGCTTAATATACCTTGAACCATAATAGTGCTTGCATTTTCTGAAATACTAATAATGTACTGAATTGAAACACGTTTACATTCAAGATGAACTTAAACCATAATATTGCATTATAATGACGTTTAATTTCCATTATAATTTCGTTAAACTTTGTACCGTATCAAATTTAGACAATACTGTCGTTAAATGAGCCATAAAATTTCTAATTAATAGTTCAGTACACGGAGATAAAAATACTTGCAAAATTATCGTACAGTATGGTAATGACATTTGAAGTAAAAGAAAACAAACATAATTTTTGTTAATGAAACCAAAATATACTGAATTTAAACTACTCATTTAGCAGTTTTTCGTTTAAATGGTAACGATTTACCGAAAATTCTGTTTTTAAAAAGTAAATTTAACCGAATAAATCTTGCTCTCAGGTAACAAGATAAAGTTTTGCAACATATTATAAAACCGAAATCATAAAAGCTTATCATAAGTTATAAAACTATATTTAATGTCAATTTTACCAAAATCAATAAAGCGTTCCGGTAAAAATTACCGACCCTTTGGTGTTTCCATAGAGTCAGAGAAATTTTACCATATTCTGGTAGTTTTGACAATAATTTTTTTTTTTTGCTCACAGACTAAACTGACGGTATTTTAAAATAAACTACCTAAAATGATTGATCTTAATGACCTGAAAGACATTTAGTAAAATAATATAAAACTGAAAACTAAATTAAACTGAATAAATGGTTTTTATGCCATACTCAAAAGTATCATGATAAATTAACTAAATTTAACCACATTTACCAAATTTTATCACATATTATAAAATCATATTTTATTGTTAGCGTTAACAAAATCATTACCAAAGTGCTTAGGCAAAAACCACCGAGATTTTTAGTGTTCCCATAGAGCCAGAAACACGGTAAATTTTACCATTTTCTGGTAGTTTTGACAATTCTTTTTTTCTTCAATAGTATGCACTCAGAAACAGGGTAAACTAGAACATTGTTAAACTTAAGCATTGGTATTTTTTTCTCCTTTTTCTCTTTCGCGCAAATTTGTTGCAACTTTTTAATACTGTACTAACATTGAAGCAGACTCAAAGGAAAAAAAATTCATCAACTTATTTCTCCTCTTTTGATTCGCATATTCATAATTTAAAAGCAACAGCATAACTACTATATAGATTTATTATAAATAAAATCTACGTAGTTTTGCTATATAACTAATGAAACAGTTAATATAATTGCTGTTAAGAAATACTTTTTGCAGAAAAGCTTTTTAAATTACAATACTAAACAGAAGACACACATTCTATGATAAGCTATATATTTCATAATACTATTTTACAAATAAATAGCTTTATTTAATACATACAATCCATCCCTTAATTTTCCTTTTTTTCTCGTCTATTCTCTATAAAAAAATTTTATTAAATGAAAAAAATCTATGTAATTTTGTTAAATAAGAAACAGTTAGTGTAATAACTGTTACATATAAATTTTTAAAGAAAAACAACCATTTAAAAATAATATTAAGTAGTGTAGAGACATTTTCTATGATAAGCAAAACATTTCTTTTCATTTAACCGTTTGAATTTTTTCCCTTTAAATCCTTTAAGCTTTCCCTAACTTATTTTCCTCAATATATAAGCTGGTATTGATTGCATTGAAATCTACAGATTTTCTTAGGGCTAAAAAGGAACGGTCTTATATACAGAAAGAATAAATTTTTTTTTCAAAGAATCTTCTTCAAAAAGAGAGCTGTTATCATGAGTTAGTTTTCTAGCTCAGAAGTACGAAAAGTTAAAAGACTCAAGAATTGAATGAAAGAATAGTAGTCAAAAAGGAAAACTGAAAATATTTCGGGTAAATTGAGAGTTGCTACAATTTTAAGTTAGTATTTTTGAAAACACCATTTTATACAAGAATTATGATACTAACTTTTTAGTTTATGTAGTATAAAAAAGGTTTAAAAATTTGATACTAACTGTTTACATCAAAAATACTTAGTTACTGTTAAACTGGAAATATAGAACTAACTTTATAAGTTGCCAATGTTAGTGAAGATTTCTGCTTAAAGCTGTTTTAAAAAAAATACGAAAAAGAATTTACGTGCATAATAACCTCGTTAATTTTGAGTAGTATATTGAAATAAAACTATTATAAAACAATAACAAAAATAAAAGTATTATAAGACCATAACAAAAATATTACTGTTTTAAAAGCAAGACAAGATTATACTTATTTCATGCCTTAAAAGGAATAATTCAATTGTGTTTTTAAGACAGCAGTCTTTAAATTATAAAGCGTATTAAATGTATGTATTTCAATGCATATAATTTTATCGGTACAATGCGTAAAAAAATAAAAGGACCACCCAGAATAACTTTTGAATTAAAGATTGGATCTTCACGTTCTAGGTGACCTCATGTTAATTAATTAGTGCAGATGATATTTTAAGTTACGAAATCAGGCACAAAAACGTACTTTCTCCGAAGAAACATATCTTTTTTTAGTCAGATTAGGATATTTAAGCCATAAAATTTAGCAAGTAGCTGCTATGTGGAAAATTGGTCCCAATAGTTTCGTCAAGAGAGCTGCCCAAAGTTTGGATCGCTTATTGTTAATTTTATTTTTTTGCATATTTCGCCACATCTCGAGAAGTTTTTAAGCAAGATGAAACATTTTTGAGCATAATTACAAATTTTATTTATCCAAAGATTTCCATGCAAAAAATGACTTTTAATAAACATTTATTATTTTATTTATATCAAAATGTGAATGAAAATGAATTGATTTTAATAAATAAAGTATAAAATGTGGAAAAAATTTGTGAATAAACTAAATACTTTTGAAACTTAATCTAATTCAGTAAATCAACGCCCTGATAAAAAGTGTGTGAGCATTATTTCACATTATTATCACAGAAAGTTTAGTTTAACACTTACATGTCTACTGCAAATCCACAGCTACGTATCTACTCTAAAACGTGGATTGCGTTTTAGCTTAATATTGGCCAGTTAGAAAAAAAGCATTTCATAATTTAATACTAAAATTTGTAATAAGCATAATTATTTACAGCATGATATCTTTAAAGCATAACTTCTTTACAGCATGATATTATTTAAACAATGATTAAAAATAGTCAAAACACTCAATTAAAGAGCAAATTAAGAATGTTCTTTTCCACCATGAAAGCCTTGTTTTTTATTATTTTTGTTTAATTACTTCCTAAGGATCAAGTGTTATCATGCAACTTTATAAGGAAGTGTAAAACAATTATGCCAACAAGCCAAAATTCACAGAGATATTTTGAGTGATAAATAACAGAAATATTCCAGCTGTCCACATTATTTCCTTCTCCCCTATCTGACAGAACAGATTTTAAGCTATGGCATGTTCTAACAAATAAATCCGAGTCGTCATTTTTGAGTCCAACAAGTCACATGAAGAACTATTGAGCAGAAGAGCAATTCTGTATTTTGCTTCAAAAAGTAAGAGTTTTTAAAAAACGAAAATGGATTCGAAGCACGTTGGCAAAAATGCAAGACGTGACAGCGAAATGTGATATGACGCCATAGCACGGAAAAGGAAAAAGAAAACTCACACTAAAGAAAAATGATACAGTTAAGACAATTAAACAGTTTCTAGGAAATAAATCATCAATTAGCGTGATATGTGAAAGGCGTGATATTAATTGGCGTTGATATGGGAAAAAAAATCGTTAACACTCTTCGCTTTCAATTAATGCCCGCCCACATTCCTCCTGCAGATTACACTATTCACAAACTATTCATTTACAGTTAGGTGCAAAAAAAGGTGTTATCAGGCATTTTTTTTCAATGAAAAGGAAGAAAAAAATAAAATTTTTTGAGTCAATGGCTTCAGAAATAGCTTTTTTTTAAAAAAAAAAAAATCACTTACTCGTTTTTATAATAATGTTTTATGTACCGCACTTTGGCAACTTTTCAATTTTAGACATTTGCCAATTTTAGAAGCGTCTTTCCTCTTAACCGAACTTAAGGGGGTGGACACGAAGGAAGAAAATTCTAAATAGCTTTTAATCCTCTTTATTTAATTTTTACAAATGGTTGATATTTACTCAATTTTGGTCGCATCTTTTGATGCATATAAAGTACAAGACCGAACAGAACATCAACCAGAATTTGAGATCTAAAGCATGCGATATTTTAGATTATCTATAAATTGTTTCTGACAAAATTATACCAATCACAATTCTGCAATCAGAAGTTTCAGAAAAGCAAAAAAAAAAAAAAAAAAAAAAGTATACATTTGTCTGTTTTTAGAGTTTCGATAAATATCTTTGCGTTCTTGCAATTTACGTTAAAATGTTTTTTAGCTTCATCCAAGTCGGTTTTCAGTAGTTAAAATTGAAATAAAATGAAAATCTAAAAACTGACAAATGTGTAGTTTAAAACTACTTACTTAAAATCCCAAATTGCATAACTTTATTTATTCACGTTTTGAGGAAATATTTATAGAAGTTTTAAAAGTATCAAGCACTACTTCTAATCTAATAAAGCGAACCCTTTATTTCTCACTTTTTTTTTGAAAGGTATTTGTACTGTCGAATTTCGAATAGTACCATATCATCAAAACTTACTTACGTACATTAAAACATCAAGAAAACGGAAATTAAAAATTTTACCTAAAAATCAAGAAGCCTCTTAAATGCATTTACTTAAGAGATAAATTGCTGCAAAGCTTCGATCTGCAGCGATACTTTCACGTCAACAAAAATTCTGGTAAAATTACCGTACTTGTATCAACATTCCGGGCAAAAAAACCCCATAACTTTAAACCAAATTCTGTGTTATTTAAATCATTTATTTGGAAATTTTCTGTTCATATGGTAATGGTTTATCAGACAATCTGGTTTCCTCAACTATATTACTTATTACCAAAAATTTAGTAAATAAGATAAAATTGAAACGTAAATTTAACCGAATAAATCGTTTTTATGCCATGCTCTAAGGCAGAGGTCGCCAAAGTGGTCTATATAGACCCCCAGGGGTCTATTTAACGAAAATGGGGGTCGATCTGAGCCAGGGGGTCGAATGGGGGTCGATCCGAATTGGAAGGGTCGAAGAAAAAACAGTTCTTAATACGTAAATCCCAAATATCTAATTGAGTATGTAAAATTTGTAATTTTTTTTATAATTGACTGATATTATAAACTGATATTATAAATTTTTTATAATATCAGTTTTCTTATAGAACATAAATTAATATACACATCATCAAAAACGTGGACATCAACCTGCAAGATGAGTTTGCTGAATTATTATCGGATCTTGAAGAAAAGAAGCTTTTTAAAAATTTAACAATAAGTAAATTTTGAACAAATATAAATATAATGCAAAAATATGTAGAACTTTATGAAATAGCTCAGCCTTTTTATGCTAGCTTTTCCAAATTCCTATATGGTTGAAGTCGGTTTCTGTCACGTAAATTCAATCTTAACTAAGTACAGAAATAAATTAAATGTGGAGATACGAGGGGATTTAAAATTAAAATTGACCAATTTTGAACCCAGTATAGCGAACCTTGCAAAAAAACACCAGGCACACTCATCTCATTGGTTAAGAAGCAATAAATCAGTAGTTACTTTACTTATAATTTCTACTTATTTATAATTACTTATTATTTAATAAATATTAAGGTATTTAAATTTCAACATTAATATATTTTTTATAAAACTATTGTTACACAATGTACTATTACTTTAATAAATGTTTAAATCATGAAATAGATGTACAAACACAGTATAGAATTTTATCTTAATTAACGGAAAATTACTTTTATGGGGGTCGATGGAGATTTCGAAAAATTACATAGGGGTCGATGATGAAAAAAGTTTGGCGACCCATGCTCTAAGGTATAGTCATGAAATTAGCAAATTTCATCACATATTATAAAACCAAAAGCATATTTTATTTTTTATTTTACCAAAACTCTTACTGAAGCGCTTCGGCAAAAATTACTGAGCTTTTTGACGTTCCCATGGTGTCAGAAGTACTGTAAATTTTACCATATTCTGGTAGTTTACTGTTCAGAGTTTTCTAGAAAAGGACCCAATTAGAACTAGGTGAATTTAGAAAGAAAGTGTGTATAAATTAAACATAATATATTTAGCTTCTTGAAAATTTTTATAATAAATTATGGGTATCAAGTTACAGAATTACGAAATCAAAAACAAATTTTAAGATTCCATTCATCAAAAATAATAATTTTTTTCAAGTATCTTTACTTAAGTGTCTATCTGAGCCTCAAATATCCAGTTTGATCCTAAAAGTAACTAAAGTAAGTTTTGTGGATAAAGTTTTGTGATTTTTATTACCCCGTACAGTAAATAACAGAGCTTAAAACGTAGAAATGAAAAAAAATTATTAAAAAAGGAATAAAGTAAACTAATCATAAAAGGACCGTATAAGTTAATGTTTAAAAATGTTTATAAAGAATACATTTTAAAATTACGAGTTTGGTGATTATTGAAAACGTATAACTTTGATTTGAAAGTGACGTAAATACAAGAAATGCTTTATAAACGTAATTTTACATCGTATACGGTATTCAAATGTGTGATCCAAAACTTCACTAAAGCAAGAAACACACGACATAAAATTTAACAATCACACTCAAAACATTGTTGTTAAAATCAACGTCCGGAATTCATGTAGCAAAAGTAGCTTAACATAAGACACCCTAGATAACAGAAGTTAAAATTTTTTTAATGATAAGATGATAAAGAAAATAGAATCCTTTGAAATTATTTCCTGTTTTCTCAATAACGATAAAAAAATTGAATTAAAGAAAAGATAATACAATGAAAACATTCCCAGTCAGTTCTCCCAACGATGATAGAAAATAAATTAATAAAATGCCATAAATATTCACCCCAATTTCCTGCCAATGACAGAAACTTACGGTTATGTTTGTTACAGACCAGAATGTTCTTCTCTTTTACATTAAACCTGTAATTTCTTTCATACTTCTTCTGGGATTAGTAAACAGTAGTAGTTATTCAATACTACTGTAGTAATAATATTCATTTCGATTCACTTTGCTACTATAATAATAATGTTCATTCTGATTCGTAGATAGTCAACAATGCTTCGAGTCATTTATTTCAGGGGAAGTTCAAGTTAACCGTACGAATCTGGGATGAATTTTACCAAATTTTAGCAGAGTGACTTTTTAAAGTGTAAGTGTAACGTAATCTAAATTCCATTTAATGATATCAGAGGCAGGAACATATATGTTCAATATAAATCATTATCGTCATTTTATATATTTTTCATATTTTAATATATATTTTTCTTTTTATATTTTTATTTTAATATTTTATAGCGACATTCTTTCTCAGCTCCATTTTTTTCTATATTTAATTTTTTATAATTATAAACTAATAATAATTCACATTGTTTTATTAAATTTAATAACGAATTAACGTGAATTTATAATGAATTAGCGAGAATGCAAAATTTGCTTAGGCTTTACAAAATGAAAAAAAAAAAAAAAATTTTTTTTTAAATAAGTTCAGTGCATAAGCGTATTAATTTTTTTCTGAGATTTAATATGAAATTAATTGCGTTTTAAATTTGCCAGCTCAACACACACATATTACATTTTGAGAAGAAAATTCGAGTTAACGTGCTCAGTAGATTGTCTTTCCAGGGATTGAGATTTCATCTTTTGCTAAGAAGCAGTTAATAGAGTTAGCATAGAATAAAGATAATTAGTATACATTTTATGCTAAGATATGATTTGTATTTATTAATTTATTTATCATTTTATTTTTAGTTCTCAATTACAAAGTGATTATTATCTGGTTTGAATTACATTAGCTCGATATTTCACATTTTTTAAACGAAAATACTAGTTTACACGATCTATAATGCAGTTTGTTATCCTATTTAGAAAGTCTTTCCCAGGTTGGTATCTAGACTACTCAATTAATAAAAAATAAATGAATCGAAAACATATTATGCTAAAATATTAATCCCAGTGTTTTTAATTTTAAAAGTATAATTCCCATAGAGTTCGATTTTGAATTTCATAAACGATTTTAAATTTAGCCAATAGTAATTTGGAAGTAGTATTTACTTCCTAATTTCATAGATTCAACAAGCAAACTTGACTTACTTCAACAATAATATTTTTACAATTTTCAAACATTAGCCACTAGATGGCAGCACACAAATGTATCACCAAGGTCGAGAGGAAAAGAGATGTGCCTGAATTTTCAAATGAGCTGGTGAGTTATGCTTTCTGCAATGACAGAATCTAATTATCGAGCATAACAAACGAGATGTTTTAGTTTCAAGTTTCTGTCGCTTTTAAATTATTTTATGAAAGAAATAGTGAGCGCTCAAGCTATGTAAATGAAATTGATAATTTTAGGAAAGTTGGAATTTTGGTTCATTATTTATGTAATTTAGCTTTTGACCTTGCATGCAGAGCAAAACGAAGTAAAGAACCAAAAAGTGTTATTATTTTTTTTTTTAACCCTCGCTTTGTATTTGAAGTTCTCAGAGTTTTAGTTGGTGATTAATTACAATTTTAGGTTTTGCAAACTTTCTTTTGGGATATTCTTCTTTAAAATTTGAGTCTAAAATTACAGAGAATTGAGTAAGTTAACCTTTTAGTATGCATTTAAAACGGAATACAACAGCATCCACTTTTGAGTGAAATTATTAACAATGTGTCATAGAACTTGAATTGAAAATGTTATCAATGTATTTCTTAAGCTAATGTTAAACAATCAGGAAAATTGAAGGCGTGCATTTATAAGTTTTAAAGTATACTTTATAAGTTGTTCACGTTTTCTTAAAGTGGAAATTAATACTTATAGCGCGTAAGAGTTCACATATTAGTAACAACAACAGTATTAAATTATAATTTTTACAAAAATATTATTTGTGAAGCAATATCATCCAGTAATATTATTTTACAGTTTCATTTATAATTACAAAATGAAAACTAAATAGTATAATCTTTTTAAATTAAAAATGACAATGTTATTTTTTTTCTATGAAACGAAAGTAAAATCTTTTTTTATTTTCCCCAATTTATTTTTATTATTCTGAAACTGAAATCTTATTGAAACAATGAAACACTACTGAGTATTAATCAAAATAATTTTAAAAAATTCCAAAAAACATTATTTCCTTCGAGATATTTTGTTTAATGCAACTTTTTTGTTCAAGTCTATTCCTTTTTTTAATACTATCTTTATCATTCATTCATCTAACAATGATGATGAAGCTAAAATTTACCATAAAATTTACCTTCGCGAATATTTTATTTTGTAAACTTTTTATGTACTCGTTCATATTTCCATTTCATTTTGAAAGCAGAGAGAATCAAAAAAGTAAGTTTGCTTATAAAATGGAAAAGAAAGAAAACCATTATCTTTTGTTATTCTTACCTGGTAATTCAGAGTGATTGATGAAACCTTGCTTACTATCATATTTTAAGCAACACGTGGTTTATGTTTGAAAAGAGGACTCAGTTTTATTGTCTAAAATAAGTACTTCAAAAATATATGTTCTGTTTCTCTGTAAAAGATTAGAAATGAAGTTTTTAACCATTTTTATTTTTCATCACTAACAATATGGGAATGATATAAAAACGTTAATATTTGGTATAGAATTTTTAAAACAAAAAATAAAATTTTCACGCCTGTTGGTCACGTTTTGGTTTGAGAACGAGGCTTTGTCACTATTTTATTCCCCCTGTAATTTATATGTTTTCAGTATAAATGAAAAAAACATATCATTCATATTCAAATTCAGAGTAAGAAATACAAACAAAATTTTCCAGTTTTTTAAAATCGAACAATAGGTAGACAATGCGTAGTAAATATTCCATATTAAACGCAGTTTGTTTTATGTAGCATAAATTAATTTATATGGTATCTCAGCATTGTTATTAAAACAATACGTTTGTATTCCCTTATTTGAAATACAAAACTTTACGAACAACAACGTAAGGAAAACATATACATTTTATATCGTAAGTATTATTCGATTACCATTTTTGAAAAAATAAATGTTTTGAATTACTGAATTGTCTTATCTTAACATAGTTTTCCAAAAACTATGACTAGGTTTCACCCAGTGGTCGGAAAAACTACATATTTTTGTAACTTCCTACAACTACAACTACTTTGTTACAAATGTAGTTAACTACAACAACTACTTTTTTATAATGTAGTGACTACTTTCAAATGTAGTGACTACTTTAAGGAACTGAACTTTGCTGGAGAAATTAGGTTACACCTGTATAATTTACACTGCTGGAGAAAATTATTTATATATTAATGCATTATTTACATAATTTTTACAAGTTATTTACTGTTCAAAATGGTTTTGAATAAAAAATTGGCTTATATAAAACACGAAGAATTATTAAAAAAATATTTATTCATGTTTACACGAGCCAATTTGTTATTCTAAAACATATTTCCGAATTTGTTCATTTGATCTTAAACTTCTGATACCCTTCTCGAAAACGAATATTCAATTTTAAAGATGCTAGGAAATTATCAAATATTTGCAATTTCGTCAAGTGCTCTTTTATTTCCTCTAAGAAATTAAATACATCGAAAATATGTTTCCTTCCTTTGAAATAACATGAGTGTTTCAATATTCATTCCCATGTGAAAGTGCGATCAAAGTGACAAATTATCTATTAGCTTAATTATTAGTTTTATGTGATTCTAAATACGTAATTCCTGTTAACTCACAGTCACATTTTAAATTGCATCCATTTAAGGGCCCGAGATGATTTGTTACTATCAAATTAGTTGTGTTGGAACCCTATTTCTTTACTAAACTATATGTAAAAAGTAGTTGCTAGGAATCATTACAAACTACTGTTTTTTGTATTATACTGCACTACTTTTTAAAAAAAAGTGGCACACTACACTACAAACTACGAAAAAATGTAGCGACTACAGTAGTTTCACTACTTGTAAGGCGCTACTTCCAACCACTGGTTTTACCCATGTAGGTATATCATTGTAAAGCTATAACTCAGATGCTTAGTCACAAAAAATGTATGCATAACTAAAAAAAAAAAAAAAAAAAAAAAAAAAAAAAAAACTGTGTAAGAGTGAAATGAGCTTAAAAGTAACCTTCTCCGATATATTGATATTTATTATTCGTTATTTTTGTATTGTTTCGTTATATTATTGTCTTTATAAAACTTGCTTAATTTTCACGATAAAAAAAGAAAGCACTTCCTTTCAATGCAATGAAAAAAATTTCCTTTCAATGATTAGTTAATTTTGTCGAGACATAAAAAAATCAGTGGTGCTGGTCTCATTTTTTTTAATTCAGCGACGGAAAATTACGCATACCACGGACAGCATCATAACCTGATTTTGGTGTTCGTCAACGATTTTTGGCGTAATCACAGATCCATGTATTAAAGAATGAATAATAGAACTTTGTTAAAGGAAATATTTTAAAAATTTAACTTTATAAATTTAAGATGTTAAATAGTAGAAAATCTGATGTAAACAACTTTTTCCATCTTGAACTGGGAAAAATAATCAGAAATTTATTCTCAATTTAGAAATTATTCTAAGAAATTAGAATAATACCTCATCTAAAAATGTACTAAACTGTTAAAGTTTTAATTATAAAAAAAAGTTATATTTTTTAACTGGTGAAGAGTAAGTGGATATTGCACAATAAATAATACACTTTAAATACAATCTGTTTTATTTCCTAATATATAAAAATACAATCTGTTATATAATCTGCTTACACCGTTTTAGATGCTAGAATAATAGCATGCTTACGATCAATAAACTTTTGTGTTCCATTAGCTGGGTTTGGAACATAACTATTTTCTTGTTCTTAGAATGTGTAAGGAGGTTATTGATTAGCTTCTATTAGCTACGATACTTTGTATCAGTCAGAACACACCGTTAAAACTTTTATGGGAAAACGGATTATAAGGTATATGGAGATATATACCTCATATAAAAATATGGCTACCGCATGTTGGTGAGATAAAAGAAGTTTTTTATTCTTATGTTAAATTTTATTAAAATATTGGGCACCTGCTCTGAATTTTAAGTACCCGAGATAAGTAGACCTTTGCACAAATCCCGGTTGGGTGTATTAATCAGTGGTCGGAAAAACTACATTATTTCTGTAGTTTACAACAACTACAACTACTTTTTTTAATGTAGTGATTACAAACTAGTTTGGAATTTAGCAGCCACTTCACTACTTTAAAGACACGAACCTTGGAGAACTTAATTTACACCTATGTTCAAAATGGTTTTGAATAAAAAATTGGCTTACATTAAATATAAGGGAATAATTAAGAAATATTTATTCATGTTTACGAGAGCAAGTTTTTTTTCTTTCTCCAAAGCATTATTTTCGAATTTGTTCATTCAACCTTAAACTTTTTATTCCTTTTTCGACAACAATTATTTAATTTAAGAAATGCGAAATTATCAAATAATTGCAACTCTTTAATTGTTTAACTCTCTTTTATTTCCCCTAAGAAATTAAGTTCATCGAAAATATGTTTCTTTCCTTTTAATTAACATAAATGTTTCACAAGTGTGCATTCGCACCTGAAAGTGTGACCAAAGTGATTAATTATCCGTTTTTCGCTATAACTAGTTTATAAATAATAGTTATACGTAATTTTAAATACGTAATCTCTGCTAAAGCTCAGTTGCAGCCACAGAGTCATTTTCATTGCCTCCATTGACGGAGCCGCGAGGATATGTACAGTCCGCAAAAAAAAAAACGAATCACCCTGAATAACTTTCGTTCTAATGATCGGATTTTCACGAACTAAAAGTCAATCTTAATGGTTCCTGGGGGTGACCTCAAATATGCTAATTAATTAGTGCTAACTATTAATTAAGTTACGAAATCAGACACAAAAACGTACTTTCTCTGAATAAACATGCATTTTTTTTTACATATTTGGATTTTTTATCTTCAAAATATAGGGGGTAGCCGCAATCTGGGAAATGTGGTCCCCATAGTTTGGTCAGGAGAGCGATTCAAAGTTCGTACCCCTTAATGTTAATTTCGCTTTTTGCGTTTTCAGTCATATTTTCAAAACTAATGAAGCAATTCAAAAAAAATTGCACCCACTCATAAAACTCATTTACCCAAAGATAATTTCATGCAAAAAATAATTTTTAATAATTATTTATTATTTTTTATTATTTAATTAAAGTGAGGATGAAAAAAAGTTGAATTATAAGGTATGAATTTTTTTATACCATTTTAATCAACATATTTTTTAATTGGAAAATCTGAAGTTTCAACTGTTTTTATTTATTAGAAGCTGAGAAAAATTAAAATTAATTATTTTTAAAAAAATAATTTGGCGACACTAAAGAAATAACTAATTGGGGCGATTAATATTAAAATGTGATAAACTTGGGATGAACTTGACTTCGCGCGCGTAGCGTAAAATTTCATTCATATTTTTTTCGCTAATAATCGTTTGCTAATCTTTTTATTTTTATTTCTTTCACACTATAAAATACGATGTTTCTTTTTTAGTTATTTAATAATTTATTTGCAATTTAGTAAAGAATTTTGAATAAAAAACACTTTATTCAACAAATGTCTAGTTTTAAAAAAGCGTGCTTCTGATAGAATACACCAGATTGTGCTTATTTAATGTGATTATTTTTTATTTTTTTTATTTTGTTTTTCAATAACTGATACAATTTCAATAATATACATACGTATGCATAGATTTGGAATAATATATTTATCAATTTCTTGAATATATATTTTATAAATATTAATAAAAATACGTAGTCAACATTTTTAAACATCTCTCACAACATCGCAAATTTCTCAACATCTTATAGGGTAAACTAAACAATGAAGGAACATTTAAGCTTAGCTTACCTTTAAAAAAATTTCATAAAAATTTCAAAATTTGTAATTTTAGCTAAATGATGGTTTCGACATGTTTGTTATTAAATGCAAATTATGTAAAAAAAGTTAGATAACTTACATAATATTGTTTTAAGCTTTTGGTGGTTTAAATAATAGGTAGTAAGATGACCAAGTGAAGGAACAGTTCTTACCAGTGAATAAACACTAAATTTTCCAGAGAATGAACACTTAATTTTGATAATGTTTGATGCTCGTTAGGAATCCATAGGCCACACAAATGTCTAAAAACAAGATTTTTCTTGGAATTACGACAAATAACCATAGTTATTGTGGAAAATTTTACATTTTTTTCAGTCATGGAATGGAAAGTAAAATATGTTTGAATACATAATTTTAAAAAAATGTTTTTCATTTTTTTCTCACAGTTTAATAGTCCGTTCTAAATTATGAATGTTTATCATTGTGTAATCTGATGATGTTTTCATTATTATTATAATTCGATCATTTTTTTGTTTAATCTTTTCCTCATATTTTTTAAGCTTTTTTTTAAATCTTTTTAAGTATTTTTTTTCTCTTCGTCATGAGTAATTTATTTCTTTTTCTTTTGATTTAACCTTCCTCTTTTTTCCAAATTTTAGGCCAATGTAAATGTATCTTCGAAATTTCTTTTGATTTTCCAGTTGCATTTCCAGAATTCCTCACTGGATAATAAATGAGAAAAAGGAGTTTCGAAATTTGAGTAAAAACCATCTCTCATTTACTTATATCTAGTAGTTACTTATGAAACCAATCGTTTTTGCAACTAACAATGCCTCAAGAGGACTTATCTCAAAATCGGTTTTCAAGATATTTTCATTATTAATGTTAGTTGTCTCAGCTTCAGAGTCAAAATTTGATTATACAATTGTTCTTTTTGAAATAAATTCTTCAATATTGAGAAAAGCGCAGGCTATTGGATATTTGGGAGATTAAACTTTTCTATCAATGTTCCTTTAAAAATTTGCAACATAACTTGTGAGATTTCCTTTTCAAGCTTCTGAAGAAATAGCGCATCGTTACTCTCGAATCATGTGTTTTGTTGATAAGTTGTCTTGCTCATTAACTCTTGGTGTCTGTTTTGCATGCATTTGTTACAGTCAACGTTTTCTACATCGAATGAAAAAATATCGCATTTCATAAAAGCATTTTAACTTCATCAGTTGATGCCTCAAATCTTATTTAAAAATGGATGTAAAATTTTCTAGACATATTGTTTTACAATTCTTTTGTTTTCAAGATCTAACGAGATTTCCAAGAATTACGTAGAAAACTAAACCAGAAAATTTGTTTTGAGGAACAAAACTTGCTCCGTTTCAAATTGATATGAGATTTATACCTATCCAGAAGAAGCAAAATTAGGAATTTGATTGCATTTTTAATTAGCCATGGGTAGAAACATTTGCAATATATTTGTAAAATGTTGCTGCGGTCATCGTTTCATTTCATGAATAGCTTTTTCCAATGAAATATGTAGCAGGGACTGATTCTGTAATATCTCTACGAATTCTTCTGTAAGGAAAAACTATCAATGGAGGCACTTTTTCTTTCCTAGGTACTTTAGAATATAAATCCTTATAATTTTTAAGGCCGCAGATTTTTCCCATTTAAGGGCAGTATTCAACTCTTGTTTCATTCGCATTGTAAATGCAATCACTTTATAAAAGGATGCCAGGGCTACTTCCCTCCTAAAGATTCTCTGAAGTTCTTAAAACCAGTATTTCGAATATTATTCTCTAAGGGAAGATTTGCCTTTTGAAATTATCTTCGCATTGCACTAAGTTATCGGTGGATGTCACCTTAAAAAAACTTCACCCATTTTTCACCTAGATAATTGTCTTTAAATGGATTTTTCCTACCAGTTCCCGTTAGGACATTAAAGACGGCAATAGGATAATAATTTAGCTAATTATTGGCACAAAATCCTGCAAAGATTCCATTCATGCTTTTATTATTATATTTAGTTGTTATATTTAGTTAATAAACATAGTTTATTAAGGAGTCTAAGGTATGATGTAATAACTAATCACTACATTTATAAAGATAAATAATAAATTAATTATTATTATAATTCTTTAAATAAATTTAGCAATTAAATTTGCATATTTAAATGAAATAGTTATAGGAACTATTCATACAACATTTAACTGAATTTTAGGAGTCCTCTATGTCGCTGAACTACTAATTATCCAAGTAAAATCATATTTCACACATACTATTCATTCACTGGGAAATCTATTCTCAGTGAAGGAACATGCCTGTTCCTTCACCGGTTAGAAGTTGTTTTTTTTTATTTTTAACATAATTTTGATTTATAATGTGACAAAAGGTACAAGAAAATTAAAATTTTTCTTTTATTTTCATTAACTTGAAAAAATCCCAGTAAAGGAACACTTGTTTATACATTGGTTTTTCATCGTTCTGTAATACAGTTAATAAACACCCCCTAATCTCAGTACTTGCTTATGTTATGATGCTTAAAATAAATAAAACGTAACTTCAATGACCATATTTTGAATTCTTTTTTTCACAATGAAAAGAAAAAGCATTATTATATGCAATTAATTGCAGTTTAAACGGATAACAACAAACACTGACCTAATAATTTTGTCAAAGAAACAAGGCGTTGAACAGATACTAACAAATTCAAAACTTTTTCCAGAGAAGACTCAAAGACCAGATAACTAAATGCATTGTTAAAGGACTTCCTATTGTTAGATAGTAAGCTACTCTTACCAATCAATCTAAATTAAAACGTTTAAAATCTTATTTCTAAGAAATATCTATGAAATGCTCCTTCATTTGTTGGTTTACCCTATATCATCCTAATCTTAAAAGAAATTTCCGGAAGTGTATCGCAGAACTATTTTACCAACTATTTAATAAAATTTTAACATTTTAAAATTCTTATTCTTTTCCATTTTACGTTTATTATTTCTGCATTAATATACTAATAATTTTTTTAGAACTTTAATTTAGATTTTCTTTAATTTAGGTTTCCTTTTCAAATTATAGTCAAGTTTTTTTTAAAGAATTATTGTCTGCTAGCTAAGAATAAAACCTTGTTAAGAAATTAAAAACATTCAGCTGTTTAAAATTATTTAATGCAAAACAGCTGATTATTTACTTAGCATACTATTTTTTTGAAAAAAGAATATAAATTATTGATTGTTTTTTTTTTGTTTCTTGTGACTTCAATTTAGATTATCTAAAATAGTGTTGATGTTTTATAAGTCACTACAAAGAGGATAAAGATACCGAACATAAAAAGCTGTGGAATACGTAGCCAATTTTTTTAGTGTCTTAAAATATCTCAGTATCTTAAATGTCGTCCTACTATCTTAGTTGTGAAATTAAATTTTTAATTACCCGACCACGTGTGATTCACTAATTATTTCATTATATCTTTTACTCTTTATGATACCAAGTAGATTTTTTTTCTGATAATATACTAAACTATTTAGTTTAATTTTTTACTTTAGCATGATTTCCAAGATATAATTGTAGTATAATTTGTTATCAGGAAAATGCCTTATTTTGTTAATCAGGAAATACTAAAAATTGAAATTTGTAAGGATTCCGAAGCTGTGCACACAATACACAATTTCCGACCTTATTTTAATAAAAAAAAAATTTAAAAAAAAAAACGTGGCAAGTAGGCTAACATACTTTTTACAGAAACTGTGAAAACTAATTTTTCCTATATTTCGTCAAAAGAGGATAAGAATGATATTGCTCCAAGGGACCTACTCAATAATTTCGCTATTTCCAGAATGAAATCTGTTTGATCGAAACATATTATTCCTTGAAAATTACACGAGGGAAAAATTAACTTTTATCATTTATCTAAGCTTATTCCATTTATTTAATGATAGCGGTATTAAGGTTAAGGATATGCGTCGGAAGCTCCGTTTGATATTATACTATAAATGCATTAAATCATGTAGCTTGAATAATTTATTTTAAGTAAATTATTTAATAATTTTAAGCAAATAAGGGTGTAAAAATAAACTCGATCGAAATACTCCGAAAGTATACCCTGAAATATATGTAGAATAAACTTTGGAATCGATATATAAAAAATACCTTTTCAAGCAACTTCGAGTAGGACGGAAACGCTAACTTGTTTAAAAAAGTTGTCCTTGTTACTTTTTAATTTCGATTCCTGGTACTAGGGGACATTCCATTTTCACATTCGACTTTTGAAATTTTTTTATGACCCTAAACTAAAATGTTAAGGCTTGCAGCAAAAAAAAAAAAAAATTTTTTTTTTACTGCATTAATTTTTTTTCAAAGTAGTGAATTATTATTTTTTCAATCTAAGAACCTGTGCCTATAACATATGTAAAACTTATTTTAATATCGAGTGAAATAATTTAATATGTTGTGTAACTAAATGGATAATCCCAAGAAACTGAATCGAAAATATAAAAACTTCATTGATTTAAAAAAATAATAGATGATAATAAAAATAGACATGTTTTGAGCGTCCAATAATAAAAGTCACAAGTTATCCAAGCCTGACAAGTCTTGAGAATGGGCGATTATATTTGAAAACTCGAAACATGTCGACTTTTACTTCCCTCTTCATATGTTTTGAAGCCAGTTGAGTTTTTATCGTCAATTATACTGTTTTACATTTGGGTCTTGATCATTATTTTGATAAATATTTTACACTAGTTAAAGTAAACATATGCATTTTAATATTTTATCAGGATTCATATGGTCTTTAAAAATGTAAGAACATCAATATTGTAAAAGTTATATTTAACTTAAAAATTAACATTTTGACACCAGATATTTTGAGTTAATGAAATTAAATATTTTATCTCTTAAGTTTTTGTGCCCCCATTTCAATATCTTAAGGATCTTACGAGCTCTGTTTAAAAAGAGATCATCAGATATATATAAGAAAGCAAAAATAACCATAGTAGCAGTATTTGTTGGTAAATGTAGCTTATCGTAATTGAAGAATATGCTGTGCGACATTTTATGGTGAATTTGCGAACGTATAAGTTTCAGAATGTATCGAAACATGAGGATGCTATTTGCTAATCATCTTTATCCAAAGGAAACGATGTAACCTAAATATCTAGTAGAATGAAGCAATTTTTTAAGCAATGAATCCTACAATTTGCAACATATCTTCAATATCTTATTCTTAAACATAACATATTTCAATCTTTTTAAAATGCCACTAAACATTCAGCAATTCCTTGAGTTATAGAAAAAAGAAATATCGTAAATTATAGAAAGCCTTGTGAATGTGCATTAGAATTATTATACAATCTACATTTTATTTTTCAAGCACTTTTTTTTCTTCAAATTTTCTTGCCTAGAAGACTCGATTAAAACTGCAAAAATGATTATCCCTAAAATTTTGTATATAGCCATAATAAGTTATGCTCATTTTATTTTAGTATAAAATCCTCGAATAAATATAGTAAAAACAGTGTAATCTAAACAATATCAGATAAAAAGTTCATGTATTTAAATTCTAAAAACTATCATAAATAATTTATAAATCGATTCAAATTTACTTTTCAAAGGAGATTAAAATAATATTTTTTTTTGCTTTTTGGACAGAAATCCCCTAAAAAAATTGTTTATGGCCTGGAAACTTCGAGATATTTTCTATTAACAATAAATTAAGCCCCTCCGAGCAATCACTGAACATTATTTCAATTTTTTTACTATCAGAGTTTGGTTGCGTAGCAACCTAGTAAAATTAAGCACTCCTCTTTTGAATTAGTCAATGGGTTATCTTAAAATATTTATTTGCGCAGGAGACTTTTTTTGGCGGTTTTCTGGACTATCGCCAAATATATAAACATTTATTGCGGCCCAATTTACCACCCAATTTTTTTAAAATTTTGTCTACCCTCCCTAATTCAAGGGTCTAGATTCCAAATATGTAAAAAAAATTATATGTTTATTCAGAGAAAGTACGTTTTTGTGTCTGATTTCGTAACTTAATTAATAGTTAGCACTAATTAATTAACATATTTGAGGTCACCCCCAGGAACCATTAAGATTGACACTTAGTTCGTGAAAATCCGATCATTAGAACGAAAGTTATTCAGGGTGATTCGTTTTTTTTTTGCGGACTGTACAGTCCGCAAAAAAAAAAAAAAAAAAAAAAAAAAAAAAAACGAATCACCCTGAATAACTTTTGTTCTAATGATCGGATTTTCACGAACAAAGTGTTAATCTTAATGGTTCTTGGGGGTGACCTCAAATATGCTAATTAATTAGTTCTAACTATTAATTAAGTTACGAAATTAGACACAAAAACGTACTTTCTCTGAATAAACATATTTTTTTTTACATATTTGGATTTCTGACTTTCAAAATATAGGGGGTAGCCGCAATCTGGGAAATATGGTCCCCATAGTTTGGTCAGGAGAGCGATCCAAAGTTCGTACCCCTTAATGTTAATTTCACTTTTTACGTTTTTAGTTATATTTTTAAAACTATTAAAGAAATTCAAAGAAAATTGCACCCACTCATAAAACTCGATTACCCAAAGATAATTTCATGAAAAAAATAATTTTTAATAATTATTAATTATTTTTAATTATTTAATTAAATTGAGGATGAAAAAAGTTTGAATTATAAGGTATGAATTTTTTTAAACAATATTAATCTACATATTTTTCAATAGAAAAATCTAAAGTTTCAACTGTTTTTATTTATTAGAAGCTGAGAAAAATTAAAACTAATTATTTTTAAAAAAATAACTTGGCGATAGTAAAGAAATAATTAAATGGGGCGATTAATATTAAAATGTGATAAACTTGAGAGGAACTTGACTTCGCGCGCGTAGCGTAAAATTTCATTCATATTTTTTTCGCTAATAATCGTTTGCTAATCTTTTTATTTTTATTTCTTTCATACTATAAAATAGGATATTTCATTTTTAGTCGTTTAATATTTTATTTTTCTATTTAGTAAAGAAATTTGAATAAAAAACACTTTATTAAACGAATGTCTAGTTTATAAAAGCGTGCTTTTGATAGAATATGATTGATTATACACCAGATTGTGCTAATTTAATGTGATTTTTTTTAAATTTTGTTTTTCAATAACTGATACAATTTCAATAATATACATACGTATGCATAGATTTGAAGTAATATATTTATCAATTTCTTGATTATATATTTCATAAATATTAATAATAATACGTAGTCAACATTTTTCAGCATCTCTCACAACATCACAAATTTCTCAACATCTTATAGGGTAAACTAACCAATGAAGGAACACTTAAGCTTAGCTTGCCTTTAAAAAAAAATCATAAAAATTTCTAAATTTGTTATTAAATGCAAATTATGTAAAAGAAATTAGATAACTTACATAATATTGTTTTAAGCTTTTGGTGGTTTAAATAATAAGTAGTAAGATAACCAAGTGAAGGAACAGTTCTTACCAGTGAATAAACACTAAATTTTCAAGTGAATGAACACTTAATTTTGAGAATGTTTGATGCTCGTTAGGAATCCATAGGCCACACAAATGTCTAAAAACAAGATTTTTCTTGGAATTGCAACATATAACCACAGTTAACGTGGAAAATGTTACTTTTTTTTCAGTCATGGAATGGAAAGTAAAATATGTTTGAATACATAATTTAAAAAAAAAAAATTTAGTTTTTTTCCACACAGTTTAATAGTCAGTTCTAAATTATGAATGTTTATTATTGTGTAATCCGATGATGCTTTTACTATTATTATTATAATTAGATCACTCTTTTTGTTTACTCTTTTCCCCATATTTTTTGAACTTCTTTTTCATCTTAAGTATTTTTTTTCTCTTCGTCATACTTTCTGCTTTAACTTTTTTTCAACTCTTTTAATCTCTTTAAATTTTCGTTCTTTTTCTGAAATTAATGCAAAAAAGTAATTTATTTCTTTTTCTTTTGATTTAACCTTCCTCTTTTTTCCAAATTTTTGGCCAATGTAAATGTATCTTCGAAATTTCTTTTGATTTCCCAGTACCATTTCTAGAATTCCTCACTGGATAATAAATGAGAAAAAGGAGTTTCGAAGTTTGAGTAAAATCCATCTCTCATTGACTTATATCTAGTGAGTCATCAGCAGTACTTACCATTTACTTATGGAACCGATTGTTTTTGCAACTAACAATGCCTCAAGAGGACTTATCTCAAAATCAGTTTTCAAGATACTTTCAATATCAATGTTAGTTGTATCAGCTTCAGTGCCAAAATTTGATTAACCAAATGCTCTTTTTGAAATAAATTCTTCAATATTGAGAAAAGCACAGGCTATTGGATATTTGGGAGATTAAACTTTTCTGTCAGTGTTCCTTTAAAAATTTGCAACATAACTTCTGAGATTTCCATCTCAAGCTTCTGAAGAAATAGTGCATCGTTACTCTCAAAGCATGTGTTTTGTTGATAAGCTGTCTTGCTTATTAACTCTTGGTGTCTGTTTTGCATGCATTTGTTCAACGTTTTCTACATCGAATGGAATAATATCACATTTCATAAAAGCATTTTAACTTCATCAGTTGATGCCTCAAAATCTTATTTAAAAATGGATGTAAAATTTTCTCGACATATTGTTTTACGATTCTTTTGTTTTCAAGATCTAACGGGAGATTTCAATGAATTAGGTAGAAAAGTAAACCAGAAAATTTGTTTTGATGAACAGCACTTGCTCAGTTTCAAATTGATATGAGATTTATGCCTATCCAGAACAAGCAAAATAGGGAATTTGATAGCATTTTTAATTAGCCATGGGTAGAAACATTTGCAATATATTTGTAAAATGTTGCTGCGATCATCGTTTCATTTCATGAATCGCTTTTTCCAATGAAATATATGGCAGGGACTGATTCTGTAATATCTCAAAGAATTCTTCAGTAAGGAAAAACTACCGAGAGAGGTACTTTTTCTTTCCTGGGTACTTTGGAATATAAATCCTTATAATTTTTAGGGAGAAAAATTTTTCCCGTTTAAGGGCAGTATTCAACTCTTGCTTCGTCCGCATTGTAAATGCAATCACTTTCTAAAAGGATGCCAGGGCTACTTCCCTCTTAAAGATTCTTCTAAAGTTCTTAAAATCAGTATTTCGAATATTATTCTCTAAGGGAAGTTTTGCTTTTTGAAATTATCTTCGCATTGCCCTGAGTTATCGTTGGATGTCACCTTAAAAAAAACTTCACCCATTTTTTACCTGGATGATTGTCTTTAAATGGATTTTTCCTACCAGTTCCCGTCAGAACATAAAAGACCGCAATAAGATAAAAATTTAGCTAATTATTGGCACAAAAGCCTGCAAAGAAATTTTCCATTCAAGCTCTTATTATTATATTTAGTCAGTAAACATAGTTTATTAAGGTGTCTAAGGTATGATGTAATAACTAATCACTATATTTATAAAGATAATAAATAATATAAATTTCAATTGTAAACGGAATTTTTTGATGTCCTTAAATTAAAATGTTAAGGCTTGTAGCAAAAAAAAAAAAAAATTGCTGCATTGATTTTTTTTACAAAGTAGTGAATTATTATTTTTTCAATCTTAGAACCTGTGCCTATAACTTATGTAAAACTTATTTTAAAATAGAGTGAAATAATTTAATATGTTGTGTAACTAAATGGATAATCCCAAAAAACTGAATCGAAAATATAATAACGTCAATGATTAAAAAAAATAATGGATGATAATAAAAATAGACATGTTTTGAGCGTCCAATAATAAAAGTCACAAGTTATTCAAGCCTGACAAGTCTTGAGAATGGGCGATTATATTTGAACGCTCGAAACATGTTGACTTTTGTTTCCCTCTTCATATGTTTTGAAGCCAGATGAGTTTTTATCGTCAATTATACTGTTTTACATTTGGGTCTTGATCATTATTTTGAGAAGGATTTTACACTCGTTAAAGTAAACATATGCATTTTAATATTTTAACAGGATTTATGAGGTCTTCAAAAACGTAAGAGAATCCATATTGTAATATTATATTTAACTTAAAAGTTAAAATTTTGAGACCAGATATTTTGAGTTAATGAAATTAAGTATTTTATCTTTTAAGTTTTTGTGCCCCCATTTCAGTATCTTAAAGATCTTACGAGCTCTGTTTAAAAAGAAAGTATCAGATATATATAAGAAAACAAATTAATCATAGTAGCAGTATTTGGTGGTAAATGTAGCGTATCTTAATTGAAGAATATGCTGTGCGACATTTTATGGTCAATTTGCGAACGTAAGTTTCACAATGTAACGAAACATGAGGATGCTATTTGCTAATAATTTTTATCCAAAGAAAACCATGTAACCTAAATATCTAGCAGAATGAAGCGAATTTTTAAACAATGAATCATACAATGTGCAACATATTATTTCAATATCTTATTCTTAAACATAACATATTTCAATGTTTTTAAAATGGCACTAAACATTCAGCAATCCCTTGAGTTATAGAAAAAAGAAATCTCGTAAATTATATAAAAACTTGTGAATTTGCATTAGTTACTAAACAATTTTTTTCTTTTTTTAAAACTTTCTTGCCTATAAGATTCGATTAAAACTGTAAAAATGATTATCCCTAAAATTTTTTATATAGCTATAATAAGTTATGTTAATTTAATTTTAGTATGAAATCCTCGAATAAATATAGCAAAAACAGCATAATCTATATAATATTAGATAAAAAGTTCATGTATTTAAATTCTAAAAACTTAGAAAATCATAAATAATTTATAAATCGATACAAATTTTCTTTTCAAAGGGGATTTAAATAATTTATTATATTTTTTTTTTTTGCTTTTTGGACAGAAATCAGCTTAAAAATTGTCTATTGCTTAGAAACTTCGAGATATCCACTGTTAACAATTAATTAAACCTCTCCCAGCAATCACAAACATTATTTCAATTTTTTTTACCGTCAGAGCGTGGTTGCCTAGCAACCTAGTAAAATGAAGCATTCCTCTTTTGAATTAGTCAATGGGTTATCTTAAAATATTAATTTGCGCAGGCGACTTTTTTTGGCGGTTTTCTGGACTATCGCCAAATATATAAACCTTTATTGCTGCCCAATTTACCACCCAATTTTTTTAAAATTTTGTCTACCCCCCCTAATTCAAGTGTCTAGATTCCAAATATGTAAAAAAAATATATGTTTATTCAGAGAAAGTACGTTTTTGTGTCTGATTTCGTAACTTAATTAATAGTTAGCACTAATTAATTAGCATATTTGAGGTCACCCCCATCGACACTTAGTTCGTGAAAATCCGATCATTAGAACGAAAGTTATTCAGGGTGATTCTGCGGACTGTACCCATCAAATTCGAAAAATTAAAAGCGTTCGAACCGTATTTCTTTTCTACACTAATAATAAAAGTAGTTGCAAGGAATCGCTACAAACTACTGTTTTTTTGTATGGCACTAATCACTACACTACTTTTTTAAAATAGTACACTATGAACTATTTTAAAAAAAGTAGTACTACACTACGAAAAGAATTAGCGACTACAGTAGTCTTACTACTTGTAGTGCGCTGCTTCCGACAACTGATCTTAATCATCTTAAATTGATTTTAACATGATTGAGATATAGTGAATAAGGTTTCTTTCATTGTACATGTAGAATAATACAAGGAAAGAAAATTAATTGACTTAAACTTGATAATGTAAAGAGCGATTTAAGCAAAAGGTAAAAAAAAGAGTAAAAAAGGCTAACTACTCGTCATAAGTCATCAAGGACTGTGACTAATTGCTATCCAGTTTGCTTTTACTCTTTACTTTTTAAGAAAAAAATTGCTTCTTATATGACCGAGATTTTGTTAATTTTCGTTTTATTGTATTATTTTACTTTTATTACCCTACTTTCGAAGCTATATACATATAAAATAAAAATGATATATTTATAAGGTAATCATGCAAAGAAAACAGGAAAAGATCTTAAAAAACAAGTAGGAATAAATAGATAGTTTAAAAGAGCTCATTAAATTAAATATTTAAGATAAATCTTCTAATAAGAAACTAAATAAATACTTCAGTAAATTAAAATGTCTCCAATATTAAAATTTTTCCCCTACATTTATACATTACATGTATAATTAAGGCTATAAATAACAACTTACTGATCGTAATCACGTTTTACTAATTACTATATGCGAATAATATAAATTTGTTTTGGAATTTTGATCACAAAAAATAGGGATTTCCAAAGTATTTGATACGATTTAGTTTTAGAACTTTATGGTTTCGTTTCGGAAACAAAATTAAACGCCGCGGAATAATAGGAAACGTCAACATATTGTTTTTTGGAGTCACGATTAGCAGTAACTCAATTTCTGGTTTTTATGAAAAGAAGTTTCTATTTGTTTGAAAACCAAACAGTCTTATATTTCCCATTAAATACAACAAATAATTTTATGTTATATGTGGTACTTGAAAAACTAGAGCATGAAAATATTCACAGAATTTTCGTTTAAAAATACATGGGGGAATAATTTTAATTTTTATATGTTATTATCAAGGGTCTACGAAAATTTAAGAGATCCACAAAAATAAATTTTTTTTCAATAGTTTCATCAATGCATTTTTATAAAGCGTATAGTGCCCGAAAAATGTATCGAAATGTATTCTAAAAATGCATTGATCATAAATAATGGGAAGAGTTAAGCTAATTAGGCTCTTAATTCAGCAAAATGTAGCATGACTTAAAAAATTTGGAAAATGTTTTGTATCAAAAAAGTTCAATAATTTAATCATTTATTTTATTCTGCATAAAGAAGTAAAGAAAAGAATTGAAACTAGCGAAAAATGTTGCGGAAAAATTATTTAAAATAGATACACGCAATTAGAGTAAAATAATGTTAAAAAAATATTGCAAACTGAGGCACTGAAGATGACAAATGAGAAGATTTGGGAAAACCTCAGTTTGCAAAAATGAGAAAAGAAAAGATAAATGTGAAAGCCAAGGAAATGAGAAAAGAGAAAGGAAAATGATAAAATGAATACTAAATCAAATTGCAAGCAAAGGTAAGTATGATTTTAAAATCAATCTTCTGCAACCAGACCTGAAAAGAATAAAATATATTCAAATAATACAATCTAAGAGAGTTTTAGGGAGGGGTATAGGAATATTCTCCTACCTCCATTTTGAGAAAGTTTTGGAAAATTATTAGTACGATTGTATTGAGATTAATTTTATATTTTGTGAGAAAAGCTAACATTTGTGATTAATTACAACATGTAAGAAATATTTTTAAAAATAAACTAGACAAATGTTTATTACATTCATGTTGCATTATTCGTTTATAATATTTATAAAATATTGCTTAATGAATTAAAAAAGAATCTACAATCAAATTTACAGTCCGAAATCTAAACTTTATTGTAGCATAACATTACTCTTATGCATTGTATTATTAAAATAAAAATAATATATCTGATTTTTTTTATTGGTTTAGTTTGTTATTTATATGAATAGCTATTAGATGCTGAAAGTATTAATCTGTATTGCTTGGATATAATCTTATTTTCTATGTATTTCGAAGGGTTTTTGTAATCTTTAAAATCCCTGAATCGTAACATAATCCCAGAAGCAGATTAATTTATAACAGTAGTGTGAGTTTGAATACGTGGGACAAACTCTCCGATCAGATGTTACTGAAGTAGAGGAGTGTGATTACTAAAGGGAAAAAAGAAGAGTCCTAAATCAATATTTTACATTCATTTTTATGTAATGTAAGTGAAAATTATTCTAAAGTAAAAATTTATTATTATTATTTATATATGAAAAAATATTTTTAATATTTTTTCTAAATGTAAATAAGAATTTAAACTTCATTATTAAGCTTATTAGTATAAATTAATCTTCATAAAATATATTGCTTCAAGCAAATATTTACCCTTTAAAAAATTAATTTCATTTTAACAATTATAATAGATTTAAATTTATTATGTCTTTAGTTGTTGATTAGATGCCTCTTTTGGCTATATGCCTGGAGTCGCCTCTCTTTCTATTGCACGCCACTGTATAACAAATAAAGGGAAAGTCTTTCTTATTTAGACAATTTCCTAAAAATACATCGGATTAACTCCCCAAACTTCATATTCATATTTCAATAAACAAATACTATAAGCACTACTTCATAAGAGTGATTGCAATGATATAATTATAGTTTAAATCTCAAAGAATTTAAATTTGAAAAAAATATTTTGATTGAACTGAAAATTGAACAAAGGAGCTTTTTAAATGTTTATTATTAATAACTTTTCAGAGAAAGGAACATAAAAGTTCTGGCTTGACCGCAGAAAAAAATTCTGATAAAATTACTGTATTGTGTCGTACGGCAAACTGAACAAAAGTGCTTTTACCTTTTTCGAAAAACAAAACAAAGGAAGTTCTGACTTGATCAGTATTCTTTATTTTAAGAAGTCATCATTGAAATCAGAATAAAATTTTCCTTTATGAAAAAAGAGAGATCTTAAAGCAAATGTTTAAAATTTTTTTTGTTAAGCTTTCTCTTAAAATGTATGTGTTTTTTTTTTGTTGTTGCTGTTAAGCATATTTTTATAATTAGAAATAAGAGACTTTCTGGGGGAACTAAGAAAAATTGAACCGTATCATAAATCTCAAAGAATTAAATTAAAAAAAAAAAACTTTTGATTGAACTGCTAACTGAACAGAGGCATTTTTAACTTTTTCGAAGCGAAGAACAAAAAAGTTCTAGCTTGACCAGCATTCTTTGTTTTAAGAAATCATCAGTCAACTCAGAATCACATTTTCTTCTCTATTTTATGAAAAACGAGGTATCTTAAGCAAATATTTATTTTTTTTTCCTTTGTTAAGCATACTTTTACAATTAGAAATAAGAGAGTTTCTGGGTGAACTGAGAAAAACTGAAGTTATCATCTATCATATTAATATAACATGAATTCAGAAGAAAATAAAAAACTTGAATAGCGCATTTCTAGATGCAAATAAAGACGTGGAATCTTTTTCACCGGAACAGAACTCATTTTCGTACACGCTTCAGTGCTCGTTTGGTGGGGGAGTGCCTATCTAAACTTAGAGTGGGGTAAAGTAGGGAAACGAAAAATGATGAATCATGCAAGATTTTATGATCAATCCTCTTCCCTTCGACAATCGAATTGTCTGAGTGATCTCGTTTGGTTCTTTCTTTCTTTCTTTTTTTTATTTTATTCGAAATAACTCTGTATAATGTGGTTACGATGAAGTACGTGGTTTGAAAAATAATCAATGCTATTTTAAGATGTCCTTTTTTTCTTATTTATGATTTTGAAATAACAAGAATATAGTTAACTCTCAATTGAAATAGAATCTGAAACTAATATCTCTTAAAAACGTACATAAAATTTTTTTGTCATATTTTATTTTAATCTAGTTTAATTCTTTTTTTTTTTTTTTTTTGTTCTTTTTTCTCTGTATAATGTGATTACGATGAAGTACGTGGTTTGAAAAACAATCAAAGCCGTTTTGAGATGTCATTTTTTTATTTATGATTTTGAAATAATAGGAATATGGTTATCTCTCAAATGAAATAGAATCTGAAACTAATATCTCTTAACCCTTTTGAAGGCCGTGGTAAGTATACTAACCACCACGTTTTACCACTTTTAATTTAGGTTTCTATTTTTCAATAACTTCAGCTTTCTTGAAGTGAGTTAGAATAAAATTGGTAACCATTTGTCACTTTTAAAAAACGTATAAAAGTTATAAAATACATAATTCCTTTTGAAGTTTTTAGCATTTAAGGAATTTATTTTATAAATAAAGAAAAATAAAAGTCAGTAAGTTCCTAATAGGTCATGTTAAATATATTTACCACTAAAAAAATGGCATTTTTATAAACTAAATGAGTTTTTTTTTACATCAATTGCTGTACTTAAAACAATTTCAATTCCAAAAATACTTTAATTTACCTTTACTAGAAATAAAGGGCCCATTAAAGGGTTTAAAAACGTATATACCATTTTTTGTCATACTTTATTTTGATTTAGCTTAGTTCTTTTTTTTAATGTTTTTTTCTTTGTATTCGCGATCGCAGCTCTTGAGTACGCCCTCTAGCGGGAGCCTGAAAATATCGGGCTTTAGTTCTATCATAACTAACCATTGACAAAGACGGACGCCATTTTCTTAGCAGTAAATAAGAAGCAAAATTTCCCTAAAGAAAAGGCAGAAAGAAGAACTTGAAAAAACTTACCAGAACAAGCCAAACATTGAAACAGAAAACGCCAAACATTTGAAGAACAATTTCTCAATAATTTTTACCTTTCTATTACCAACAACATAACTTCCGATTTCATGATCGCTTGCTGTTACAGATTTGTGTATTACGGTAAAATATTTTTTTCTGTCTTCAATTCATTACAAATTAAAGTGAAGTCAACATAGCTTTCCTCATTCCAATGAATAAATGTGAATTCAGAACGTACAAAACTGTAATAGTTATAGAATATTCTTCTCCTTTATAGGATAGTATATATTTTTGTATCTATATAATTCGGAAAACAACAATAAAGAATCATCGGAATTACTTGAAATAGTATAATTTGTGCTGATTATTAATAAATTTTTATCGTTTTCTTGGGTAAGTATTTTTTAGTTTTGAAAGAATAATTTCAACTAGAATTCAGCTAGTCTGTTTTCAAGTTACATATTGAAATTCATATCGAGATCGTACAATTATAAAATTTTGCTGTGTGGTATGTTATCTAAAAGTAATGAAGGGATAATCTATGTATATATTACTTGAAAATAAAATTTTCAAAAAAAGAACATTTCATCTAGAATTCTCCAGATTTATAAAGCAGTGATTTTTATAATAAAAAATTTTACTTGCAAATATTTTTTTTTCTTATTTGATGATAGTTCTCTACAGAATAGGTTTTTACGTCTGATTAAGAACTATAAGAATAAAAAAAGAAACAATATGAAAGTTTTTAATTTCATTATGAGGAATTTTTGAAATCGTTTTTTTATCCTAAGAATTCCTTACTTTACGTTTTTTAGTTTATAATTTCTTGATAAAAATTGTTGTCAAAATACCTTTTTTTGAAAAATTAAATGGTATAACATTACGTGTTTATGTAGACTTCTTGCATATTCTAATGTTTGAAGTAATATGATTCAGAAAAGTATGGAATAAAAATTCGGTACTTATGTATTAACGCCACCGCAACTACAGATTTTTTTAAGTGTAGCCAATCTACATCTAGGGATAAAATCATTGCGGACTGGAATGCTAAATTTCTTGCTTCGCCTCGGTCGCTTTGGACGAAAAGGTTCTTTCCATCCATTTTTCAACGTTTGCAATGTAAATTCTTTGCAACTGATTTTAAATTGACCCAAATTTTAACAAACCATGGAAATTTTAAGAGATATTTATTTCGTTTCCATCTGCAGACCAGTGGAATTTGTGTTTGCGGTGATGCTGATGAAGATGCAGAACATATTCTTCTTCATTGTAGTCTGTATGCGAGTGCCCGAATGAATTTAAAGACTGATTTGAGACGTCTTTCTATTTGTTGGCCACCTGTCTTATCAGAACTGGTCAAAAGTATTAAAAGTCTTGCGGCCTTGCGGAATTTTGTTTTTAATGTGAATTTGCAAATTTTTCTTCTTTTTGTTTTCTACTTACAACTGTAAGCCTCATGCTATACTTTGAGGTGCATGAGGAGTTTTAAGTCGTTTAAATAAAAAATAAATAAAAAAAAATCTACACCTAAAATTTTTGCGACAAATCATAAAATAAAACCTTTATTTAAAATCAAAGTAGTCAATCGGATTTCGGTGGAAAATGGGCCGATATAGAATTTAACATAGATTCAAAACAATCTCTATTTCCTTTCACCTGATGCTGTCGGCATATGAACTCTAATAAATAAGATTCGAAATGAAAGAACAAATCCAAAACGTACGTTTACCAAGATAAAGTTTCATGTCATGGGAATTTGTATGTTTTCGTTTTTTTTTTGGTAAAATATTTCGCTCCTAAAAAAATAAATTGCATCTTGTTCTGTTTTTCGCAAATCCCAAAGACGCATTCTCGTAGCACTAAAAATGGCGTCAAAAATCAGAAAACAACAAGGCAATAAAATCCAAAATATGATATCCCGGATTATTTGATGATAATTTTCTATAGAATGGTTTTCTACGTCCGATTATGAATAATAATAAAAAAAAAAAATCATGATCAAGTTTTTTATTTTAATGTGAGCAATTTTTAGAATAGTTTTTTTTGTTTTTGTTTCGCAAAGCATTCTTTATTTTACGGTTTTTAATTTCCAAACGACTTTTAATGAAACTTAAAATTTTTTGATAAAAATTGTTGTTAAAAAAACTTTTTTTTATAAAATTAAATGATATCAAATTATGAGGCTTATGTATACTTTTTGCTTATTTTAATGTTTGAAGTAATATGGTTCTTAAAACTATGGAATGTAAGGTTTAAAAAGGCCTTTCATGTTATATCATTAAATTTAGTAAAACTATTTCTCGGGCATTAGGTTTTAACTCTAATACGAAGATACATATTTTTTTTCTGTTTATTTTCAAATATTTTTCCGATGTGTTTTGGATGTTCCTTCTCTAAAAAAAAAAGAGATATCATTTTGTTTCCGTTCGCACAAGAAAGAATATCAAACATTTTTCTTTTTTAAATTTAATAAGCCACAATAAAGAAGGAACGTTACAATGCTACACGCTACATTAAAGACGTCTCCAGAGTAACTGAATGGCTGACTGTTCATATAGAAATCGCTGGTATTCGTCTCATACAACAACGCCCCCTATAGTTCGTTGCGATCGCGAATAATGTGGTTACGATGAAGTACGTGGTTTGAAAAATAATTAATGCTGTTTTGAGATGTCCGTTTGTTTATTTATGATTTTGAAATAACAGGGATATGGTTAACTCAAATGATATAGAATTCAAAACTAATATCTCTTAAAAATGTATATACCAGTTTTTTGTCATATTTTATTTTGATCTATTTTGGTTCTTTTTTCTCTGTATAATGTGGTTACGATGAAGTACGTGCTTTGAAAAATAATCAAACCGTTTTGAGATGTCCTTTTTTTATTTATGATATTGAAATAATAGGAATATGGTTAACTCTCGAATGAAATAGAATCTGAAATTAATATTTCTTAAAAATGTATATAGCAATTTTTTTAGTCATATTTTAGTTCGTGCTTGTCATAGTATTTTAAAATCAGTGTTTTTTTTTTTTACTTAAAAAGAAGTTGGATATATAGGGAGGAAGAAACTGATAGCAAAATAATTTGGTCGAAATTGAAAGTGTAAAAGGTTACTATTTTACACTCAAAATAGGAATGCACTTTTAAGAAATTAGAATAGTTTTATAGAATTTCAAAGAAATGTTTTGAAAGCGTGTTTTTCTGACATAACAGGATTCATGGAAATCAGAAATGTTGGATATGTAAAATATTTCAGGAAATGGGGCAAACATTTCCAATTTAAATGTATTTTTTTCATTTTCAATTAATGAAAAACATAAACAAGATAGAACTAAGGAGACAGGTTAGTTTTTTTTAAGTAATAAGAATTTATGTATGTTAATCTTAAGAGAAGTAAGAGTCAGTTGTTTTACAGCGTATGTAACATTCCATATGCTAATTTCTATATGAAAACACTTCTTCATAATCAGTTCTAAATTTAAAAATTCAGCATAGCCATTCAAAAAGTATACACTGTTTTGGAGTGTCCTGAATCATACATGTGATTAAAATTTGTTGCAACCTTTAATACTTAATTTGAACCATATTATAGTACTTCTTACACGAAAAGATTGGTTCAACTAGAACGGAACTGGTTCAATTTATCACCGTAATTATGGTTGCAGCAAATTTGAAATAAACATAATGTTTCAAATTTGCTGCATTTTTTAAGAACACAGTAAAACGAAATTAAAGGTTGTAGCTAATTTGAAGCAATTTTTATTCTTTAAGAGAAATTTAAGGTTGCAGAAAATTTGAATCCCATAATGAGCCCTTTATGGGATTCAAAGTTGCAACAACGTTTGATATATGAACCATATCGTATTTCGCTACTATGAACCATATCGTATTTCTTAAACTCGATTATACGAGGAGATTGGTTCAACTTGAAAGGAAACTGGATCAATTTAACACTGTAATATAATTTTTCACAAACATAATTTTCCTAATATGCTGCATTTTTAAAGAATACAGAAGAAAGAAACTAAATTGAAAATTTGAAACGTTAAACTTATTTTTATAAGAGTGCATGAATCTCTAGAGCTATATTGTTAAATATAAAACTGTTAGATAAAAGCGCTTTGATCAGCATTTGAAATTAGAACACAGGAATCAGTTAAACTTGTTAGGGTAGAGTCGGGTACCCCCGCCCACTGTCAATTTCATATGTATAGAATATTTTTTCAAGTCAATGGGCCATCGGACATTAATTGTTATATAAAAAAAAGATTATTTTCAAAGTTTCAAGTATTTATGCAGCTGTTAACATGGTAAACAATAGTCTTGAAAATATGTTGAATACAGTAGTCATGAAATTAAGAAAATTTGGTTGAATGCTTCGATTAAACTTCATTTTAATACTAAAAAAATAATTTTTTCTACACATACAGCATTAAAGTATGTAGTCTTAAGTTTAATTTGCACGAAGAAAGAAGTTTATATGTGAAAAATTGTTCGAGTAATTACAAATTTACAAAAAAATTGGATTTCGGGTAGCCCCACTCACATGAATATCGGGTATCACCGCCCAATTTCATTTCGTCGATAAATGTACGGTTTCAAAGATTATTATTTTATTGCTTCAAATTTTAATGTTATATGCATTTTTAACAACAAATATTGTTGTTATTAAATGATAGAATTCACTAAAAGTATATAAATATGTAATAAATAAAATAATTTTGTGACAAAAATGATAAATGAGGTTTATCTATTGTCAATACATTGGTCATTTTCACTTACACCTGAAAAAACAGTCAAAAAGCATAATTTTTGTAACTGGGTGGGGCTACCCGACACATTTTCAAAAGAGCTGAAAAACATGTTTTTTTAAATTTCTATTTTTTTAAGTTAAACTATTCTTTTTTGGTTTATTCTTTTTGCATTATTTAATTAGATGTTAAAACAATAGAAACATTCAAAAATATTGATTATTACTCAATATTATACAGAAATATAAGCAATACTCCTTAAGTGAGCTGGGCTACCCGACTCTCCCCTACATAAAAGTGTTTTTCAAATTTCAAATCAGCTTTTGAAATTGGAACGCTGGTATTTAAGTAATCAGTTAAACTTGTTATATAAAAGCGTGTTCTAATATCAAATCAGCATTTGATATTAGAACACAGGTATTGCACCAATTAGTTAACAATTACATTAAATTGTGCACTGACTCGTGTAATTGTATAGTTGGCAAGGAAATATAAATGTATTTTTAAACCGAAAAGTATGATGGCTAGATAAAGTGATTTTCTGGTCACATTTCTGAAATAACTAATTGGAGAAGGAACTTTTCTTTCATAAATCAGTTTAACCGCTTCCCAGTTTATCCCGAGTTAACTCGGGTATGCATATATTGCATATATTTAATATCCCGAGAAAACTCGGGCGTAGCAGAATTTGTCATTATGTTTTGTTTTATCACGTTTCTACTCTTCCGGAACCAAGATAATAATAATAATAATAATCTGCTGTTTGCCAAGTTTTGTTTGGGAGTTTTACTGTTGGATTGTGGGACTGCGCACATGTGTTCTGTAGGATTGTATATATAATGGTTGCTGAATTTACATAGAAAAAAGAGTAAAAAAAAATAGGGTATCACTTTACTGGTCTTTGGAAAGTATCATTAAGTGTTGTCCCTTGATTTAAAAACTATCATAGGTAGACTGATATTTAATTTTTTTCATTTGCCCAAGATAATTCGGAATAGTAAACTGATGGTAAATTAAATGTTTTTTACACACAAAAAAATTAAATTTCAACTTAAAACTTGTGTATTATATTTTGTTTTAGTTCCTGTATTGATTGATGAAATAAAAAAAACATGTTGATTTTTTGCAATTTTTTCTTCAAAATAATTGGTAAGGCAAGAGATAAAAAAAAAAAAATTAGACTTAATTGCGCTCTTGCTCGTGTAATTATGTAGTTGACTAAACAAATACAAATTTATTGTTAAACTGAATGCTATGATGGGTTAAATTATTAAGCTATTTTCTGGTCATATTTCTGGAATAATAGGAGAATGAATTTTTGTTTATAACGAAACAAATATTTCCCTACTTACGGGTTACTAAGCCTGCAGGAAATAGCAAGATTGACAAAATAGAAGCTAGTCCAGTAATCCTTTATCTGTTCTTGAAGAGAAAATCTCCTAGAAATTCCACCAGAAAAGAGATCTCAAGACACGAAGAGATGAAAGTTCTCTTGAATTTCTTTGAGAGATTTACACCTTCTAGAACAGATATTGGATTACAGGCTCCAGTTTCTCTTTGTCATTTACAACTTTAACAGGAATATTTTATATCTACTAAGAAATCAAAATAATTTTATAGCTATCTTGAATATATTAAATAAAGATATTTACTCCTACAGAAATTATTGCTACTTATCTTTGCCTTATCATGTCAATTAATCCATCACAATTTTTCTATTGTTTTCACTGCTTCATTATGATATGCAGTAACGTGTTATATTAAATATTATTAACTATCAGAGTAGTATATTTTAATGACATGCTTATATGATGACTCAAATGATCTTTTCGACAACGACACCTATCGAGTATTATGATATCAATATAATTTCATTACATTCTATTATCAAGACCTTTATAAATTTTTATTGTGACCCTCATGCCATTTATAACTTTATTATTTTATTTAAACTCATTTTAGTTTTTTTTTTAAATTTTTTTCCGCTTAAATAAATAACACTAATCAAATGTATAAAAATTGAAATTATTCAAAATTTTGCTCAGCTTTCAATAGGTTGCAGCTGTTCGTTAAACAAAAACTGCAAATTTACTTATAAAATTCATTATTGAATTCAACTGCAGCTTTCTTCGATTTTCTGACTTTTTTCAAACATTAAGAAACTGAAATAAAAAAAAAATACTGTTTGACCCCCCTTTTCTTTGCTTTACTTACCAAAAATGATGCCGTATATAAATAAATACATACATTTAACTCCAAGAAAAATCCACTTCTAACCATCATCAATAAGAAGAGAAGTATTTGGATCTATGTTATTGAACACAAATTTCTTAAATGATAATCTCTTTTCTTTCTACCGACACCAATCCTTTATGGCAATAACAATTTACAGTGAGTAAGGTTCCGACAAGCATAATAACAGATTCTCACAATTATCTATTATATGGTTGAATAGCGATAGCAATTTGTAACGAAAAAAAGTTTTCTTTTAGGTGTTTTTGCACTAAATAACATTTGTACTGATTGAGGTGGTCAATTAAGGAAATGTTTCTTTCTTTTGGAAATCTTTTTCTTTTACTTTCTTCAATCGAAAAAATGTTTATAATTCATTAAGTTTTTACTTTTTTTTTTTTTGCAAAATTACTGGTGTTCGGAGAAAGAAATTTTTGTGCCTGTTGAAATTTATATAATTCCTTTTTGTTTTAAGTAATCGTTTGTTTTTTGAGAGAAACTTTGTTTATTACATACCTGTATTAGTGGTAGTATTTATCCCATATTTTGTTTTGAGGAGTTACTTTAGTAAATAGCTAATCAATTTATCTTTAAATATTTATTTACAGTGGTTTTTATTTATATATAATTATTCCACTATATGCATTGCATATTCAACGAATGATTTATTTCAGCATTCTGAAAAATTAGTTTCATTATTGAATTATCCAAAACATAAGCATCTGAAAGCATGATAGAAGAATAGAAATTTGTGTTTTGATTTTCTAACTTCAATTCATCATGTAGACAAAACGTACCCGTTGTTTGATATTATGCAGAAATGCCTGTTTAAACAAATGTTCAAACCGGCATAAAATTTCGAATCTAAGCATTGATTAATAAGTAAGTCACGCATTTCTTAAAATATCTTTCAGTTGTAGTCCCAAATAAATATCAAATTTTGTACCACGATATTAAAAATCATATTTAGACCAGTTCTCGTGCTACAAAAAATAGCTACATGCGTAAATAATTAGGTGTAAGCTTGTTTTAAAAGTTGTGGTTTGGGTCCTTAAGGAAACCTAAAGTTTGTCCCTTCCTAGGTGACCACCATGTCGAATTTACTGAGTGAGTGAGGGATTCAAAAGGGTGAAACACTTATTATAACATTATTACTCTTATTACCTTGCCTTATTATTTGGACTACCTAGTGGCTTTCTCTACCTGCGAAAATCAAATTTGTATTTACGTTCTTGCGATTAAGTAAATAATTAGCCCACACCTGTCAATAATTAGCCGTTCGTAAATAATTAGCCCACACCTGCAATCTCTATTGCATTTTGTAGAGACTTTAACAGTTATTATTGAACGATATCGAATAAAATGCAACGCTCTTTTCACTAGTAATAGAAATTCACATACTTCTCTCATTACACAACTGTTGAAAGTACTGTGTGTAGAAAAGACAAAATGTTGAGAGCAGTTGAGGTTTGTTGTACCTAAGATAAAAGGATAAGATGCATAGAGGCACGTGGTTCGTATATGATAATGCCCCTGTACATAAGCTTTCCTGATGCATATTCACTTTGATGTAACATACTCAAGAAAATGAATCGGAAGCGCGGGACCCATTATAGGGAAGCCGTTATTACGCGTTGAATTTTGGAGCCCCATGTATTATACAGACGCTGATAGCTGTTGAAATTAAGAGATAGTGGTAGAAAAAATATTAATTTTTAAAAAAGTTTCGAAAAAAATGATAAATAATTAATGAAGTAATTTAACATTAGTCTCCGTGTTTACGTTAATTACACTAAAAATAATTAATTTTCAAAAAGCTGGAACGATATCACTAGCAAATACAAATTCAACATTATTCACAAATAAGATAAATATACATGTAAAGTAAGTGGGTTAGATTGTTTTAAATGCCACAAAAATTAAATTTTTAGGTAGTGCAACCATTTTGATATACGGAGAAAAAAATTATGGTTGAATTACCTTACTGTATGGTGAAGATATTTCTGGTTTAAGAAAACGTAATTCTAGTAATAAAGCCAAAACGTATGATATTTTAACCATGTATTTGGTAATAATTCATATGGTAACGGTTTAACGGAAATGTATATTTATCTTATACATTTCTGCTATACATTTCTGGTTTTCAAAATTATAATTCTTATTATCACACATTTAGTAAAAACACAAAACTGAAAAGTAAATTTAACCGATTAAATGGTTTTTATGCCATATTCTAAGGTTTCATGATAAAATTACCAAGTTTTACCACATTTACCGAATTTTAGCACAAATTAGAAAACAATAATTTACTGTTAATTTTACCAAAATTAATACTAAAACGATTTTGCAAAATTTATCATGCTTTTTGGAGTTTTCATAGAGCCAGAAACATGGAAAAATTTACTTTTGACCATTCTTCTTTTCTCAATGTACTGAAAACATAGGGGCCATTCAAAAAGTACGTACATCCCGAAAGGGGGGGAGGGGATTTGCTATTATGTACGGTTTTGTACGATGGGGAGGGGGGGAGGTATTATACAAAGTACGTACTTTATAAACATACACCAAATTTAAATTTGACTTTATCCTACACCCTCCTTAAGTAAATATTTAATTTTATTTAAAACATAATTATTTTAATTTTTATGAAAAAGGGGGGTAGACTAATAAAATGTACGTACTGTAAGGGGGGGGAGTAAGACCTTATGTACGGTAATGTACGAAGGGGGGGGAGGGGTTTAAAATTTCTCCATTTTTGTGTACGTACTTTCTGAACGGCCCCATACTAAAAAGATAGTATTTCATTTCCATTGATGCTTATTTCAATTTAAAACCATTTTTAGTCACCTTTATAGACCTTTACACTGTTAGAAATTTCTCGGAAAAAATAGCTAAATAACAATTTATTTAATTGCTATTTTATCATATTTAAACAAAACAGTCAAATAACCATAAGTAAGTGGTAATGAAACTAATAACAGAGAGAAAAAACGTTTATTAACTATTCTTACATAAAACGGTTAAATAACAAGAATTTTATTGCACCATCTAAGCCCGCCTGATTAAGCAGCTTAGTTACTTGCAACTGCGTACATATTATATCCGAGGGAGATAATCTGTCAAACTTATGACCAACAGAAGTCCGAGTTCGAGAAGTTCGAGTTCAAAAAAGTTCGAGTCCCAGCGTTGTCACGTCCTTTAACACAAACGAAGAATTTCCAGTACCCTGCACTCTCCAATGCCCATTATCTAACGAGAAGCCTAGCTCTTATGATCAGTTAAGTTTTTTTACGGTTTTGAAACCATGGTAGCTATAAATGGTTGAAGAACCGTATAGTTTTGTATTTATGATTTTATAACCATACTAGTTGTAAACGGTTTCAAAACCGTAAATGTGAAAAATATTCTTTGCCGTAAACTTTATGGTTAATCGGATGGACAGACTGCTGCCGGTTATTTTACCATAATTTAAGAATGAAAATTCTAACAGTGTACTGTTATCTCATATAAATAACTGCTGTCTTTCTGAGGGGGGGAAAAAACGGCACTTGACTTTTTTAAGCGTTGCTCAGGTAAAAAAATTTCTTTAAATAGTCTCCACTTTCTCATGCAAGATGAATTTAGAACATCACCACCACACCGCCAATCATTTTTTTTTTTGAGAATATTTTATTTTTGATAAACAACAAAAATAAACAGAATTACTCTACCTAACCACATCAATCGATATTCAGCGCCAAATCTTCTTGAAGCGGTATTATTTTTTTCCACTTCCCCTGAGATTCTCTGAGGCGTTTTTAGATCTTTTCCTATCTTAAGTGTGGCGAGAACAGATTTGTGCTTTTGACAGCTGTCGTACTGTTTTGAAGCTCTTTTACCCGGGTTAAACTTTTATTTTTCCATGGCTATTATTATATAGATACAAAGTACTCGAAATACGTACAGCCCACTCTAAAAGCAAGATTTGAATTCTGAGTACATTCATAAAAATAATTGCTCCCAGAAAAACGTACTTTAAATTGATAAGAATAATATAAAAAGATTTTTAGCTTAGTCATAGGAATTTTATTTTTTAGTTATTTTAGGAATATTTATTGGATGTTGGAGGTTTTTTGAAGAAATGTTTTCAGCTTAAGGCCGTCTATAAATGATGAGATACACTTTTTTCACCATTTTTGGTCACCCTCGTTTAAGTTCATAGGTTAATTAACTTTTTTCTAGAAACGTTACATCAAAATATTTTTGGGATTGAGAATAATTTATAAAAAGTAATTCATTTAGAATATTACCTGAACTTAATTTTATTTTTAAAACCATTTTTTAAAGGGGAAGGTGGATGGGATAATGACAACTTTAATCAGTTAAAAGAATCAGTCATGAACTCCTGTAATTAAAAATAGCCGAATTTATTAAGCTTGTTATTATAAATACAAATAAACACCGAGGAAGAAAGTATGATCAAAATTACCAGAATATGGTTCTATTTACCATGTTTCTGGCTCTATCAGAACTCCAAAAACTTGGTAATTTTTAATGAAGCGCTTTGGTAATAATTTTGGTAAAATTAAAAACAAAATAAGGTTTTATAATATGAAATGAAATGTGCTTAATATGGCAAAATTGGGTCAAATGAAAGAACGGATGGCTCAGGGGATTCCCCTTCCACTGAGGTGTTCGAATCCCAGCGATGGCTGATCGATACGAATTCCTCACCCGGCTGCATGTAAACTTTCTTTACACACATAGTATCCCCAAGAGATTTTGAGAGCGCTGATTGGCTTTCTCGGCAGTCTTTTTGTAGCTCCTCCTCAATAACATTTCTCCGTAGTTTGTTTCCAAAATGTAAATCATTCATAAATCAGTTCCAGTGTATTTCTCATACTAATTTTATGACAAATGTTAAAGTTTTGTTCAAAAAATTAAACAGCGTTATTAATTGTATTTTAATAATACACATTTAATAATAACACATTAAATTAAATCTAATTTGCTTTAAATTTTATGCTAATATTTTTTAACATTAATGTTATGAATTTTAGGTAAATGCAAGGTAAACAATCATGTTTTGGTAAAACATCAAATTAGTACAATAAAAATTAATAATAATATTAGTGTAATTATAATAATAATAATAATTATCATAAATTAATTTTTTTTAGCTAGCTTTTATGTAATATATATATAAGAATTGATTAATATTCAAATTGAGTAGCATTGTGACTATCCTTATACACTTAGAAATTAAAAACTCTTACTTAAATTTATTAAGTATGATTGCAGAACCACTCAGTTAAGTTTGAATTTATTATATGAGATTTTAAAATGTTTATAAAAATTTTTAAAATTATGTTTGATTACTTAAAAAAGATTTTATCATATCTTAGAGGAAAATATTCTAAAATGTTAAAAAAAATTAATTATAATTCAGCAAAAAAATTGTAAAAGTTTTTGAAAAACTTCTTTTACATTTCTCCTGTGGCACTTTCATGACAAACAAATAATTTCCTGCTGCAATTAAATAATAAAAAAATATTTACAATCCAATAGAAATGTACTAGAATTAAAAGAGGGAATTTTCTGTAAATTTATTCTCTAATTACTTATGGTATTAATTTAATGGACAATTCATAATCATTGACTTTTATTTTGATGGGAATTATGCAATCAAAAAATAATAAAAGAGGCATCTTAAAAGACAATTGCTTGATTTCTTAGATGCCAATTAATAGTTTTTCGGTTTTATAAAACATTCAACAAAAAAAAAAAACATTAAAAATAAGTTATAAATAAGTAGGCATAATGCACATCTCTTAGTTTTAATTTATAATAATAGATGGCTCCACTAATAAATCTTAAATTTAAAAATTTTATAATTTAATTTTAGTAATCCACAATAAATAAATAAAATATTTATTTAATTCGATGAACATTAATTTAATTAAATAAATATCAAGTGAAAACTATTCAATTTTCTTTTTATAGTGAGTATAAGAATTAAGCAAAGCAATTAAATTCGATTTCAATGTTATTCAATAAATTAGAAGGATATTAGCTTCATAAGAATTCATGCATGTAATAATCATAAATTTAACGAAAAAAGCATTTCCCATAAAAATTAAATACAAATTTTTTTAAAAATAACTAAACTAGTTATTTACCTACAAACAAACCTTTTTCCATGAGGTTTGGATGTTCTAGAATTTAATTTCGTATTGGTAAATTCCCCAAATTCCCTTACCCACCTATTGCAATCGTCTAAATTTAGAACATTACTTCTAAGGGTATTGGTATTTGAGGAAATATTTTTTACTTCATTTTTAAATGAAGAAGGCAGTTTCTCTGTTGAAAAAACTGATATTTCAAGTTTGTACACAAAAGCTGGAGTATAGAAATCAGTCTATGCTGAAAATAACAAGCATGGCAGAATGAAATAGCCATACGTCACAGATGGCGTTGCCGAGAAAGCCAATCAGCGTGCTCAAAATCTCTTGGGAATACTATGTGTGTAAAGAGAGTTTACATGCCACCCGGCTAGCACTGACGTAAAATACTCTCAGTGGTAGACGGATCATGGGTTAGGGTTTCTTGCCGTCAAGCTAACCATGGAAGGTTTTCCACACCATGTAAAGCAAATGCGGGTTAGTTCCATCGAAAAATCTTCTGGATCGGGTTCAAAATTACAAGGCTATGGAATAAAACATTAGTAGTCGTAAATCCAAAACAACGGCTGTTCAACAACGGTTAGAAAATAAAATAAAATGAACGAACGCATAATGCAATAGAGAAAATAGCTCCACAAAGTAGGCCCCACTTCTTAATCTTACGCAAACGTTTACTGTTACCAGCATTTACATAAAAAAAAGTTGTAGATTGGTTGTTTTATATTTTCTGAAGTTATTCGCAGATGGTTGCACAAATCATAGTGGGAAAATAGCTTCCCATCTATATTTAAAATAATGATGCTGGTCGAAATATAATTCCCTGGACTAATAAGGGGCAAAAAAAAAAAAGATAACTCAAATGTAAATATTAAAATATGTAATAGGTATATCTATTTAAAATAGCCTTTGGGATAAAAAAGCCTTTTAAGTTTCAGCATTGCTTCACATTCATTATGGAAAAAAAAAGTTTTATTTCTAGATAAAAACAAATTTTTTTTAAAATTAAAACTTATACTTAAGATAAAAATACTATTTTCAATTGTGAATTTTACTTGAGATAAAAATATAACTTTTAATCAAGAATTATACTTAATAAAAATAAAGTTTTTAATAGAGAATTCTACTTCCTGATAAAAAGATAATTTTTAATCGAGAATTCTACTTGTGATTAAATATCATTTTCAATCGGAAGTTCTACTCCAGTTAAAAACTTAGTTTTAGATAATTAATCGTATTATTTTTTTAAATAATAATTTTTTGTGTTCCGGGATACAGGGTTTTCGAATGCATTATTCCACAAACATTTTTAAATGCAGCCGAATAATTTTTTTTTCCTTAATTTCTTGTGCTCTAATTTATATTAATTTTAATAATTTTAACTGCAAATTATTTTAAACCTTAAGAAAAGTCATTGCTTCTTTACTTGAATTTAGAAAAGATAATTTTTTAAATTAATCAAAATGTAAAACGCTTGATTATTACAAACCAATAAAAACATCTCAATTCTCTCAAAAAAATTTGTTTCCTTTATATTCTGTATTTGTATTATAAATGTCAGTATTAAATTAGATCTGGTCTAGTTTATTTGTTTAATAAATTCAGCACTTTAAAAAAAAAGTGAATATGAATTGAATACGACTTCGTATTTTAACTCTTTAATCTCCTTCAAACTTATAATAAGTATTCAGCTTGGCCAAAGAATACGTACAAAGAATACGCCAAGGTATTCAGTATGTAAATAAAGTTTTTAAAACTAAATTGTCCAAAAAAGAGTCCAACGCACCTAGTATTATTTTATTTTTAGGTTTTATCAAATAAACTAAACATATGAAACTATTATAAATACGTTCTAAACTATATATTTATTTCAAAATTCCAAAAAAAATTTTTTTTTTAAAATTTGTCATCAAGAATTTTCTTTGTATATATTTATTTTTAAAAACTTATATTAAATTTCGTTACTGACCTGACTTGTAATTCTTCTACATGAAAATTATAAAAGAAAATTTTATGACATTTCCTTACGAAATAAACTTTTATATTTAGGGTAGAAATTTACAAAATAAAAGATATTTAATATTTCAATTTGATATAGGAACAAGACAAATCTAAAAAAGATAAGCCTAAGTATTGGTTTATTTAAAATACGAATTTAAAACTTACATTTCGAAAATTGATAGAAGTTTCCTTTTAGATAGAGGAGCATTTATGAAATATGATAAAAAGATCTATCACGCAATAAAATTTTAGCCCTGCTTTATACTATGCGTGTTTAAATGTTTGATAACAACTTTAAAAGTTGGATCTTACTTAACATAGAATACCGGTATTGTTTAATATGCATTTTGTATTGATTTATGCGGGTAATGCAATCGTATTAAAAAGAAATAGGTGACAAAAAAGAAAAAAACTTGTGAGAAAATAGCAACATATTTCCTATCTCCGATTGCATCTGTTAAAGAAAAACTTCGGAGAATTGATGCTGATGGGATTTCAAAGCAATTTATCATTGTCAAAATGAAAAAAAAAACACAGAGCGTTGGCCTTTTATTGAACAATAAAACTGAGGGATAAATTAATAGATGCATTAAAAATAAACCTTTCTTTTAAAAAATACACAAAACAATATAATATAAGTCACTGGACTAACCGTTCATATGCCCAGCATTTTTTATATAAATAAAATTTCCGATATTGTGGATAAAAAAACAAAATAGATTTTAAAACAAAACTTACATTTTCACTAGAAAATATTTTTCAGGCATCGCTTTTATTTGTAATAATGTAAAGTTATTGATTAATTAGATAAAATATGACTAAAATATTACATATTAATAATAATTAGATTAGATAAAATATTAATCAAATAAAATTTTAGTTCTAATCAATTTTGATTTAAAACTTTTTTCAAACCTCTTTTGATTATATATTATAAATAATTCTCAATCATTTGATAAACATATTACATTGTTAGAAATTTCTCTTGAAGGAAAATTAAATAACAATTTATTTAACAGTCAAATAACCATAGATAAGACTTTATTCAAACTGTTAACTGTGATAAGAACCGTTTATTAACCGCTTTTTACCTAATACGGTTAGACAACCAGCATTTTATCACATCATTCAGTTCCACGTAGCTGGCTACATATTATAATAGAGGGCTAATCTATCAATCCCATGACCAACAGAATGGGGATTCGAGTCCCAGCGTTGATACCACAATATTTCTCGAAGTGTCCTGCTCTCTCCAATTTGTGACCCTGGAGTACTAGAGTACAATACTCTCATTAAGGCACCATGAAATTGCTTAACACAAAAAAGTCTAGTGTTTACCATTTTTTATGATAATGAAAAAACAAACAAAAAAACAAACACAGATAACTTAATTAAACCACATTCCACGGCTCATTTTTCAAACCCAAATCAGCCACTACCAAACTCCAATGAATACCTGAAAAAAAACGTAGTACCGATGTCCAGTTAAATCTCTTCTTCACGATTTTGAAATCATTCTAGTTGTAAGCGGTTACAACACCGTAAAATTTTGTATTTATCTCTTTTTAACCGTAATAATTGTAAATGGTTTCAAAACCATAAAGGTGTAAAATGTTCTTTACCGTAAACTTTTCGGTTAATTGGATGGCACGACTGCTACCGGTCATTTTACTGTAATTTTAGAATGAAAATTAATAACAGTGTATAATAGAGTTTTTGCAATAAATTGCTATTAGCATCAAATTTGAAAAAAATTATTGCATTCGCAAACAGAGACAGGTGAAGCAAATAGGTTTCTAAACAGTTACGAGGGTCCATCAAAAAGTAAGCTACTTAAGTGGAGAAAACAAAAGTTGATATCAACATCCTTCAAATATTTTATTTGAATACTGAAGTTATGTGCCAAACTATTTTTCGACTAAATAACATTCTTTTAAACAATTTCATTTCAAACTTTTGTAAGGTACTATTAAATATAGCATGATAGAAGAAACACATAATATTACTCGTAAATATTTCTAAAGAAATTAGCAGCACATTTTTAATTGGGAAATAAACTTAAAATGTTTATTAAAGGAATCTTTACGTAGAATTATAAAAAAGAGTAAAAAGTTTCGAAATAATTAGCACTAGTAAAATAAACACATATTTCATTAATTCTCAATAAAGTAAGAAAAAATAAGATAAAAGAAAAAAAAAGTAAGAAGCTATGTCCCAAGAAACGAAATTTTTTATGAAAATCCCTAAATTATTCACCTCCAGAGATGCCATAAAATGGTTAAGTCAAAATAAATAAAAAAATAAGAGCAGACATTTTATAATTTGCTACCATTAACCTGCGTTAATAGATTTGAATATAAAAACATTTAGAACCAGTTTTCAAAAATCTTAAGTTTAATTTACTTTATAATAATTGATAAACTTCTTAAAATCCTTTATAAATTTGAAAAGAAACATAATTAAAAGTCATTAATTTGAAAAGTAGAAAAAGAATACTAATTAAACCGAAAGAAATTATTTTAAAAAGAAAAAACGCTTTTAAAGAACGTATGAAATTGGATCTAAATTGGAACATAACATAAAATTAATTATTTTTATTAATTTATGAATGGAAGAAAAAATGTGAGAAAGAAGAGCAGTAGGTGAGAAAAATGAAAGGAAAATTTTATGAAAATCCCTAAATTATTACCCTCAAGAAATGCCATAAAATGGTTAAGTCATAATAAATAATAATAATAAAAATAAATAAATTAGAGAAGATATTTTTTAATTTGCCACCATTAACTTGTCGATATATATTTAGAATTGAATATAAAAACATTTAGAAGCAGTTTTCAAAAATCTTAAATTTTATTTACTTTATAATAATTGATAAAATTTCTTAAAATCCTTTAAAAACTTGAAAAGAAATGTAATTAAAAGTCATTAATTTGAAAAGTAGAAAACGAATACTAATTAAGCAGAGAGAAATTATTTTGAAAAGAAGAAACGCATTTAAAGAACGTATGAAACTGGATCTAAATCGGAACATAGCATAAAATTAATTATTTTTATTAATTTAAGAATGGTAGAAAAAAATGTGAGAAAGAAGAACAGTATGTGAGAAAAAGAAAAGAAAATTTCTATCTCCTATTGCATCTGCTAAAGGAGAACTTCGAGAATTGATGCTGATGGGATTTCAAAGCAATTTATCATTGTCAAAATGAAAAAAAAGGTACACTTTAAAACGTTAGACTTTCACTGAACAATAAAACACAGGAATAAATTAAAGGCGATAAATTTTTTTTTTTTTTTTAGAAATACATGAAACAATGTATATATAAGACAATGAGTTAACTTAATTCATATGCTTTGAATACTTTATAGAAGTAAAATTTTCCATTTTGGGGATAAAAACAAAATATGAGATGTTCTCTTTAATTTTTTTTTTAAAATTTTAGTTCACGCATCGGTTTTATTTGTAATAATGTGAAAATAATGATTAATGAGATAAAAAAACTTTAAAAACTTTAGTTGACTTTAATATAGTATCAAAACATTTTTTAACCTCCTTTGTTTATTTATTATGAACAATTCACAGTGATTTAAAAATAAACTAGTTTCTATAATAAATTGTTATTAGTAATAAATCTGAAAAAAATTATTACATTCACTAATAGAAGCAGAAGTAGCAAATATATTTTCATGGATTCACGGGATCCATCGAAAAGAAAGCTGTCTAACTGCCAGAACAAAAGTTGTTTAAAAAGCTTGAATAATTTTACTTGATTACTGAAGTTATGTATAAACCTATTTTTAAACATAATCATATTATTTCAAACCATTTTATTTCAAATATTTGAAAGGAACTAACAAATACCATATGATGAAAGAAACACATAATTTTACTCACAATTATTTTGAAAAAAATTAGCAACTCAATTTTAATTGGGAAATTGATTTAAAAATTTTATTAAATGAATCTTGACGTAGAAGTATAAAAATCAGAAAGTAAAAAAAAAGTTTTGTAACCATTAGTAAAAGAAATGCATATCACTAATTCTATATAAAGTGAGAAAAACAAGATAAAATAAAAATAAAGTAAGAAGCAAAATCTTAGGAAACGAAAATTTTATGTAAACCCCTAAATTATTCCCCTCAAGAAATGCCATAAAATGGTTAAGTTAAAACTATAGCAAAATAAGAAAAGAGTTTTCTTTTAAACTTGTTATCTTTAACTTGTTATCTTGCCTGCCGGAAAATATTTATAGTTGAATATAGAAAAAACAATAAATATTACTTACTTTAATTGATAAAATTTCTTAAGATGCCTTGAAACTTAGAAATAATCATAATTAAGATTGGTGAAAGTTATTAATTTGAAAAAAAAGAAAACAAATACTAATTAAACAGAAAGAAATTATTTTACAAAGATGAAACGCATTCCAAGAACATATGAAACTGGATCTGAATCGAAATATGAAATAAAACTTACTATTCATTAATTTAATATATATATATATATATATTTTTCTTTGACAAACAATTAAGTATACTATAATAATTGCAGTTCATTTAAAATCACACTCATACTTTATTTTTCAGGTATTTTATATCAGCTATTTAATTTGTATTACTTAATAATTAATTACAAATAAGTAATAAGTAATACAAATTAAAAACAATTAAGAAAATTTTAGTTAAAAACAGAACAAAGATAATTAAAATTGTTTTAGGAAAGAAAACATATTAATTATAAATTTCTGGATATTTTTTATATTTTTATTCATTAATTATTCTTTAATACTAATAAAATATTACTCGTTATGTTAAAGTAATTTATTAATAATTTATCAGATAATGAAATCATTTGGCACATGAATACAACCAAGTAACAATATAAAAAATAAATGAATAAATGATGTAGCACACAGCAAAAAAATGGATATTCAAAGCACATTTAAAAAAAATCGATACTCGAAACACACTTCAAAAATTGGGTACTCAAAGCACGCAGAAAAAAAGGGATACTCAAAAGCACATTGTAAAAAATAGATGCTCAAAATTCACGATTTTTATTTTTTTCGTTTTTAAAAAAACTGTTTCCTGGAAATTGTTCCGAATGAACATTTTGTCACATTGACAAAATAGCTATCTTCCTTTAAAATGAATAATCTCAAGGAGTTGAAGTAGCTTATGAAGTAATTGCAAAATGATCACCAACACGGTTTTTCTTGTTTTGTTTTTCACATTAATATTCTTTACTATTTTTTCATTAGCAACTTTTTTCGATGTTTCCATCATCCTATCCTTTTCACTATTCCATCATCCTATTACTTTTCACCATTGCCAGCCAGGTGGCCGAGCGGTTAGCGTGCTTTATTTACTGCGAAGCCAATGTTTGCGGGTTTGAATCCCGCTTAGGGTATGGATGTTTCTCATTGCGCGTTGTCTCTTGTTGTATGTGATGTGTGAATGTAGCTCACGCTATGAACGGGTATATTTGACTGTGTGGCGTGGTTAATGTTGCTCGCCTCCGTGATTTAGGTGATAAGGAGCTCACCAGGCAACGCAAAATGAGCAACACTTCTGTCACTTTCCATCACGAAGAACGATAAGTTCAGTGCCTGCCATTAAAAAAAATGTTTTCACCATTCACATGCGTTTATTACATGCCCACTTTCACCGCAATTTTGGAAACTAAGAAATTTTTTTACTAAACAAGTGTATCTTCATATGCTTGATAATCATTAAAATAATTAGGCTTAATGATAGATATTAATTAAAACAATTGATTAGGAAATAGAAAATTAGAAAAAAAAGAGGTAAGAGCAAATGAGTTCTCAATCATCACGAGGATTCAAACCCGGGATACCTGTCAGAGAAACTAACGCGCTGACCCATTTACCATTTCGTCATATTGAGGAAACGCTTTAAAAATCTGTCAAAAAATGGTGCGAACTCCCAGAATGCATTGATAGACGCGGCGAGAGCAGTTTCGTCAAATATTGAGCTCAAGTTCTATGACGAAATAATTTTCGAACACTACTTAACAACAAAAAATGTGAAATTCTGAAAGAGCACGAAGAAATATTTTTAATTCATTTTTGGCAGCAATATAAAAATTCGAATTGAAGCCATTAAAATATTACTTTTAAGCGACTTGCCTAAAGATTAAAAATTGGATCTTACCAATTCTCTTCTGGCTCGCACCAACCACAGTACTGACGCAAAAATATGGTCAGTGGTAAACAGATGATGGGTTAAAATCTTCTTGACGGATTAACCGATGGTAGTTGTCCTATCCATTTAACGGAAATTTGGGTTAGTTATACTAAAAAGTCTTCCATGAAGGCTAGTTTGTTCCTATTGGTCCACGAGTTCCCTTATATTTTGGTTTGGGTTTAAAATTATAAGGCCTGCAGAGCTGAACACTGATAGTCGTAAACCCAAAAATGAAGCTGCTGTTCAATCCCAGTTTTAAAAAAAATATAAAAAAAGCAATAAAAAATAATCAGAAAGATAGCTTTGAATTTATTTTCAAACATTTAAATAAGTTCCACTATTCATAATAAATTAAAGTTCATATCAAATTTAAAAAAAATAAAATAAAAATAAAATAAAGGGTTGTTCAAAATTTGAAAAATACACTAAAATGCCATTAAAAAACTGGCAAGAGGACTTGTTGTAAATTTCAAAAGCTTTTCATAATTCCATAATTGTCATCTAAAATCTATATTAATTACTTAAAATCTTTATAAGTTGGCCATCCCTTCTTTCAATACAGCTGAGTGCTTAAATACTTTCTTGAAAATAAAAAAATAAACTAAAGCATCTTTTTCTTGCTTTGTGGCCCTTTGCAGCTTTAATCTAACACTAAGGATTTTATTTCAAAAGATTACATCCAGCTTTTAAACTAGAATTTTAATGAAAATAAATGTTTCCAAGGCATCAAATAGAAACATATAACAGTGAAGTTGCAATTTTACCCGAGGGGAAAAATTCACAAACTTTTATTTCCTTAAAACTTTAACCAAAGAAAAATAAAAGAATATTATAAGCTATGATGCACAATACAAAATTCACATTTGCCATTTATAACTAAGTCACCAAATATATAATTATAAGTTTTACTCATATTAGATTCTCCTAATTTGTTCGAGCTTCAATACTATGTGGTAGATGTACGCTTATATTTCTTCTATTAAACATTACGTTTACATTATTTAACAGCACTCAAATTTGTCATAAATTAAATTAGTTATTACACATTTTACCAAACATGCACATGATGTTCAGTGCGCAGAATTAAAAACGGACCACCATTAATAACTCTCAATCTAATGATCGTATCTCCACGCTCTAGGACTCATTCTAAATGATTCGAAGGGGTAACCTCAAAATTACTAATTAATTTGTGCAGACGATATTTTAAGTTACGAAATCAGACACCAAAACGTACTTTCTTTGAATTAACATGACTTTTTTTCGATGGATTTGGATCTCTGAATCGCAATCTGGGAAATATGATCTCAATAGCTTGCTCAGGAGAGGGTTTCAAAGTTTGGACCCAATAATTTTAATTTTTGCGTACTTCGTCATATCTCAAAAAATTTTAAGCGAATTGAAAAGTTTTTACACATAATTATAAAATTCATTTATCCTAAGATAATTCCATGCAAAAATAAACTTTTAATAAATATTTTTTATTATTTCATTTAATATTAGTCGAAACATTTTTGAATTGTAAGGTATAGAATTTTTTACATCATTTGAAAGAATATAATTTTACTTGGGAAAATACAAAATTTGAGTGAAATTGGTCAAATAGTTCCTGAGAAATCGAATTTTTAAAATAAGACTTTTTTGATATTATTATAATATATAAGCATATTTAAGATCACCCCCTCGAACCATTAAGATTGAGTCCAAGAACGTGACGATCCGGTCATTAGGTCAAAGGTTATTGAGGGTGGTCCGTTTTTTTTATTTTGATGAGTAGAAATAATAATTTAAATGAATAGAATATAGAAAAGAATTCACAATATTAATGCAAAAAATTAATAAAATTAAAAATAATAAAAATAAAACTTCCAAATGGAAAAAATGCGCTTAGCAGCAGAGAAACCAAGAGGAATTAAACAAATGAGACAATGAAAAAAAATCAGTAAAAAAATTGAAAAAAACATTGAAAAAATGTTTGAAAAAAATATGACAATCAAAGCTGACGTCATCTTTGTATTGTACCAGTTTTGAATTGTCATAAAATGCAAAACTTCTTCTATCAAGAAAGCAAGACAAAAGTAAAAAATTCGCTTTCTCTGTACCCCAAAAGTTTTGCCCATGTCCAGGATTACATAAAATACAAGAAAAAGTAGTAGAATTGTTATACAATACGATTTAAATTACAGAAGCATAAAACAGTAGAATAAGAACAAGACAAATATAGAAGGAAAGTAAGAAAGACAAATTTACTAGTATAATACAAAATAACATACTATTAAAAATACAGAAGCATTCCCTTATGAAAAAATCGAGGTATAAATGAGGTATAAACAAGGTATATTTTAAAGGTATAAAGGAGGTTGTTATTTAAAGACGTCGTTGAGGTTGAAAAGGGTGCAAATGAATACCTCAAAACCAACCTCAAATATACCTTAATATATACCTCCAGAGGTATTTATGTTTCAACTTGAGGTGTTTAATTTTACATCTTGGGAGAGGTAGATATTTACTACTTTAAAGTGTTTCATTTTCAACCTTAGGTTATTACTTATCAGCTTGAAGTATATTTATTTACACTTGTGGAAGTATTTATTCAACAACCTAAAGTGTGTCATTTTACACTTCAGGTTATTATAAATCAACCTCAGGTGTATTTTGTTCCACTTCAGGTAATTATTTTTCAACCTCAGGTATCTAATTTTATACTTGTAGAGATATATATTTTTCAACGTATGGTGTGTCATTTTACACTTCAGGTTATTTCAAATCAACCTCAGGTGTATTTTGTTCGACCTTAGGTTATTACTTATCAGCTTGAAATATATTTTTTTACACTTGTGGAAGTATTTATTCAACAACCTAAGGTGTGTCATTTTACACTTCAGGTTATTATAAATCAACCTCAGGTGTATGTTGTTCGACCTCAGGTAATTATTTTTCAACCTCAGGTATCTAATTTTATGCTTGTAGAGGTATATATTTTTCAACCTGAGGCATGTCATTTTACTCTTCAGGTTATTTCAAATCTACCTCAGGTGTAATTTTTGATAGTTGGAAAGGTGATTTTTTACTAACGTAAGGTGTATTATTTTTCACCTCAAATATAAGTTTTTATGCTTGTAAAGGAAATTTTTTTAATCAAACTAAAATATGCCATTTTTCCCTTCAGGTTATATTTTTTTATGCTAATGCTGGTAATTAAATATAATTAAAATGTTTCTCCTTAGACTGCTAATTTTTAACATAAAATATATATCTTTTCACTTGTAGAGGTATTTATCACTCTGATGGAGTTTTTAATGTTACACATTAGGTGGTAATTACTTATTAACTTTTTACGGTCTGTCTTAATTTTCACTGCTAATCCTGATGCTAAGAAACTATTTTCTAAACACATAGGCGGAATACGGATGAATCTTTCTTTCGAAAGAATTTTCGACTGATTTCCATGTATTGTGTGAAGAAAAGTAAAATGCAATGCAAAGAATATATCTTCCTTTAATTTTGAAATACAACCCATTGGAATGTATTCTTCCTCACACAATTCAAAATAGGAATTTTCACTTAACGCCTTTAATTTATAGTTTGTGAACCTTGTGCTAATTTGCAATTAAATAGTTCATAAAATTTATTAATCTTGAATTAACATGTAGAGTTGAATAATGTTAAGTATGCTGACTCATAAACCTTAAAAGAACATTTCAAATGTTTCTGTAATTTAAATAATTTCAATTAAACTATCGTGAAAAGAGGATACATTTGTTTCAGAAAAATGTGGGAACTCATTTATATAGAACAGATGTTAAAGGCGCTAATTTTTTGTAAGAGTGAAATAACAGCAAATTTAAATAATTTAGCCAGCTTACAAATAAAAACTTTTATTAACAAAAAAAAATTAATTTTTCGTTCAAGAAATCAAAATTCTTGACAATTACTCTGCTTCTTCTGCAAGTTTGCTGTGCTTACGTTATTTGGAGCATTGGAACCTATAAATAAAAAATTTGAATTAGCGAGAGTCATATTTACATTGATAATGACAAATTTTAAAAGATTAGAATAATATTTTAAAGCTTATTTCGTTGCATAAATCACCTTTTATTATTATTTCTATTCAATTTTGAATAAATAAATGGTTTCTTTAGTAACAGCAGATGAATAATAATAATAATAATGACCTGCAAAACTCTCCTCCCAGTATATTTCAATTCTTTATTTTGACTGTTTAAACATATCACTTAAAAAAGCTAATTTTTCTATAAGATGCATATAAAAACTGCTGTAGAAATAACACGCTTATTGAAATTCTTAATTTTCCAATAATTCAACCGACCATTTTTAATTATGGATTGTTATGCTGATATTTAAATTTTTTTCTCAGCAAATTTTGAATAAATTCAATTACACTGGCCTGCTTGTTTAAATTTTTAGTTCAATTTCGCAAAAGAAATTGTACTAAAACCAATTCTCAATGCTGCTGATTCCGAAAATAATTGTCTATCACGTAAGGTTTTTAAAAACAAAAGGTCATTTTCAACCTTTTATTTAATGTGATCAAGAATCAATCATCTTTTAATAAAAGAATGTAGAACATCAATGTTTTGTGTTTTTCATGCCCCATCGAAATAAAAGCAACATTAAGTTTATATGTTTACTTGCCTGAGGGAATAATTTAAGATAATGCTATAAAATAATGTTTTCAAAAATCAAAGATCATGCAAACTTTATCAGTAATTTTTTAGGTGAAAAGATTTCATTGAATCAAAGGAGAATAATTTACTTGTCTTTTTTCTTTTTGGTGTATATTTAGAGTTACTCCCAGGGGAAGGCTCTCCAGTTACTAGTCTCCACTTCCTCCTAGCTGCAGAGCACGTATTATTGACAGCCTTATTCAAACCTTGAAATTCTGGATGCCATTTACGGAGCAGCTCTGTAAAAGTTGCATGTTCAAGTTGAGTAAAATCAAGTTATATAAAAGTTGCATAGCAAGTTTCATTTGGAAATTTTCAGATGAGATTTTTTTTTAAGAAATTGAAGGAAATTGAAATATATATTTATATAACTTTGATAAGTTACTAATGTTGACAACAAAAATCCAGAGTCAATAATACTTTTAAACTTTTTTAACTACAATATAAGCAGATTAAGTATAGGTTCACCAAAATGATTTTAATATTTAATTGAAATAATAAAATTATTTTTTTGGAATAGCTGTCTCAGTAAATTTGTTTTATACAATATTCTTTGTGGATTAAAGATAAAAACTATTTTATTAGAGCACACTATTTATACGAAAAGTTTTCATGTTCTTTTAGTCTCTTTACGAGTCTTCACGAGTCTTATTAAAAATAAATTGAAAATCATTCCAAAATATTAAACTGCATCATGTTGATCTAGAATAATATTCAAGATTTTGCCTTAGCGGACTAAAAACTAAAATAAAACTAAACACAGTGGCGCGACAGCCCATAGAGGGCCAAGGTCTACTGTGCCCATTTCAGTTTTCTTGACCTTGGGCTCTGGGATGCAGGAGCAGATGTTCCGGTTAGGTGGTCAGCCGAACGCGGAACCCCCAGTGTTTAGTTCCCAAGCATGCTTGGTACTCATTTATCGACCCACTGAAGGGATGAAAGGCTGAGTCAACCTTGCCCGGCCCAAGGATCGAACCCAGGACCTGTGGCACGGAAGAGCGGGGCGTTGCCTTAGTGGACTAAACGGACAAAAAGTTTGAATTTTGCATGAGAATTTTTTAAGTGGATGCCAGTTTTCCTTTACCTATAGTTGCCTTTTTGCTAACTAACTTCAGATATTATTTAATAGGTGATACACATACAAATACTTTTAAGATACTCAACTAAACCAAGCTTATGTATAAAAGGGCAAGTAAACTTAAACTAGGCTGCATTAATTTCTTCATAAAAATTTTAGTAACTTGTACTTGTCAGAATTCAATATGCTGTTGCTGGAATTATTATGGTGTTATTGAAGAAATGATTTCTGGTGAAAAGATGCGTTCTCTTAATCTTAATTTTAATGTTGAACTAAGCCATATTACACAAGTAACTAATTCTGGCAACTTTAACTTAATTCCTGTGACAAATATATCTTCTGTTTGTATTTCCATCCAGTGCGATGACACTGGAAAAATTTATTTTGCTAATGTGGTGAACAATCTAGAATTAGAATAACTTTTTTCTCTCTAGAGGCAATGTATATGTAAGTTCAGTAATCCCCGCTTATATATAATGTAATCGCTGCTAATATCAATCACTTATTATTACCGAAATTATTCGGTTCTGATTTTTTTTTCATTGATATTATAGTTTTCTGTGATCCTTACATAATTTAATGTTATTAGAATTTAATTTTCAAAATTCTTTATTTATTAGCGTTATATTTTTATTTACTCTGCACATTTAAAAATAAAAAAAATTCTTTTCTTTCTCTGCGATAATGTTAGAATTTCCAATTTCTCATCATTTCTGGAGTTTAAAAACAAAATATTTTTCAGATTATGAAAATTTATGAAGTTTGCTTTATTAATTTGTGAGGGGGGTTAAAAAATTAGTTCACTAAAATTAGCTTGAATCTTATCTCATATTACATATATTTTTATTAAAAAAAAATTTCAGATTTTATTAGGAATTCTCATATATTTTTTAATGAAATTTGTTGATTTGATATGGAAAACTTGTTTCCTACCTTAGAATCACCTGCTAATAGTAAACATTAATTTAAAAAAATGAATATTTACTTCGAAAAACAGGATTGTTTTTTTTCTTCATGTTTGTAAATATATATTTTTATGAAAATGCAACTTTTGAAGAAATATTAAAATTTTTGTGTGATGTATTTACCCTGATTGCAATTTTTATTGTATATGTTTATTTTATTAGTTAAATATGTATGTTAGATTTTTGTTGAAGGCAACAAATATGCATTTCGTTCCTTACAATAGTATTGTTTATTTGTTTTATTACCTGCAATATATAGAAACTGTTGACTTTCAATTTTCAGTGATTTATTTATAAGAGAAATTATGAACCTTTTACTCAATCAGCTTGCATACTGCTACGTTAAAACATATACATTTAAGCAAAACAAAAAGAATAGTTATATTTGAATAAATTACAAACAATAAAATATACTGTGCGTAACCTGCTGTAACGATTCACCAGTAACGTTACCCTAAACAGCGACGAGAAATATTTAGATTGATCTGTCTTATTGCTAAGCCTACAACAATAGCCTCAAAGAATATCCTCCGACTTAAATAATGTAAGATCAGGACGCGTCTTTAAAACAAAAATAATGAAATTTAAGTTTGAAAGTTGAGGCATATTTGATTAAAAGTGACAAAGCTAAATTAATAAATGTCAAGCACACTTACCGAATTTTAAAGAAACTTTCGATTGTAAACACACACGCCATTTGCCGGCTAGCACGGAACTCTGGGAAGTGAGCTAGTTGATATGAAGTGTACTTTAAACAACCTTAAAACAACCTTAGGTATAAATAAAATGACTTCATACATCTCAATAAAGACCTCACTCTCTTTAGTTGAAAAAAATTATATTTTTTATACCTCGTAAATACCTCTTTTGTTACAAGTGTAAAAAAAACAACCTGGTGAACCTTAAAAACTGCCTCATGATTCTGGTTGATATGAAGTGAATTTTAAACAACCTCAAAATAAGCTTAGGTATAAATAAAAGGACTTCATATACCTCAATAAATATCTCACTCTCGTTAGTTGAAATAAGGTCAATTTTTTTATACCTCAAAAATACCTCTTTTATTACAAGTATCAGAAAATCAACTTGATATACCTTAAAAATCACCTTATCAGTCTGGTTGATTTGAAGTGAATTTAAAACAACCTCAAAATAAGCTTAGGTATAAATAAAATGACTTCATATACCTCAATAAATATCTCACTCTTTTTAGTTGAAATAAGGTAAAAAATTTTACACCTCAAAAATACCTCTTTTGTTACAAATGTAAGAAAATAAACCTGGTATACCTTAAAAATCACCTTGTCAGTCTGGATGATTTGAAGTGAATTTTAAACAACCTCAAAACAAGCTGAAGTATATATAAATCAACCTCGTACACCTTAATTACAACCTTTACGAGGTATAATTTTTATTTCTGTTTTCTCTGCAACCTTAAATATACCTCAAATACACCTCAAAACAACCTTAATACCTCAAAAATACCTCAAATCAACCTTAAATATACCTTAAATTTTCATAAGGGTTAACATGTATTAGAATAAAACAAGACAAATACAGTAGGAAAGAAACTTACTTGGAATAACAAGAATTCAATAACTAAACAACTCACACGACTGCAAGACACAAATGAGATAAACTAAAATATGAGAACAACTCCCCCAAATCTGCGCGGTTTATAGAAAAAGGACAGCAGTTAAGAAGGTAGTGACGTCATAAAACGAAAAAGACGTGACAGAGAGGAATTGAACAAAAATGGGTTACAATGAATAAAAAAAAAAAAAAACTATAATTAATCAAATTCTTAAATTTAAAATCAATATTACAAAAATTAAAAGGAAAACCATTATTTTCTAAATTTTTTTAAAAATTACTAGTAAAAATTAGCAAAAGCATCAGAATATGAATTACCTTGCGGAATCCCTATAGTTTGTTTATTAAAATTAATGCCATTAAAAAGGACATTTTCTAAAAGATTAAATCTACAAATATCCATCCAGTAAGATTTATCAATATTTTCATTATATAAATATTTTTCATAAATGTTAGTACAAATATCAATAATTTGTGCATGGAGTATACTAGTGTATATTTTTTTTAATGATTTTTCAATTTTTTTACAAATTTTTCTTCATTATTATTAAATGAATAGAAATTTCTTTTGTTTAAAAAAGATATTGAAAAGCTTTACGAATATTCTTTTGTATCACACAGAAGACAAATAAAATTTTCACATAAAAGAATTGAAAATATTTCTGAAAATAATTAGTATCACTACAACTTGTTTCTGAGAACTCGCTTCATATCCCTACACAGAGAAGAAAAAAATGCCTCTCTTAAAGGATTATATTAATTTCGAATATCAGGAAAAAAATGTCGCAGCTCAAGAAATATACTTTGTTCATATCCTACACTGAGAAAAAAAATGTATTTAAAACTAACAGAATATTGTAAAATTTACCCTGTTTCTGGCTCGATTGGAACACCAAAAAGCTCATTAATTTTAAACGAAGCGCTTTGGTAAAGATTTTAGTAAAATCAACAATAAAATATGGTTGAATAATATGTGATAAAATTTAGTAATTTTATCACGATAACTTACTTAAAGCATGGCAAAAAATCGTTTGGTTAAATTTACTTTTCAGCTTTATATTTTTTACTAAATGTGTGATACTATATGAATAATAACTTTGAAAGCCACTATTTCTGGTCATGACATAACCATACAATACGGTAATTGTACCCATATTTATACCAATGTAATTGTACGGTTCTTCCGTGCAGTTGTTTAAAAAAAGTTCTTCAAAAGGTATAGGGCAGTGTTTCCCAAACTGTATTACGCGCGTTCTTATGCGAAATATCTTGAAACAAATGAAAATTTCAAAAAAATTTATTTAAAAACAAAACTAGTCATGAAAATTTACGATTGCGTAAGTGAGATTCAGAACAAAGCAGAAAAGGAGAATGAGTAACTTTTCCCCTTGAGAGGGAAAAGGTGCAAGAACTGTTTTTACTTTTGTTTTGAAGTGTAAGTGTGCCCAAGGTTGTTGTGTCCGAGACGGTACTTTTGTATTTATTTTGTTTAATTAAATTTTTTGTTAAATATTGCTTGACCCGTCTAATTATAATTTACATCAAAATCCTTATTTACTTTAAAATCCTTAGTGGCGTGGAGAGGCATCATTATTGTTTTGAATTTGTTAACGAGAAAACGAATCTGATGCAATCTTGTTTCGTTTTGAAAATACGGTAAGAGCATCATTTTGTGATATATGACTCCTAATTTGTTTAAGTTTCGATGAGTGAGAAAGTTCTTTTTCGAAAATACATACTTAATTACTGATAATTTAAAATTGTTTTGTGTGTTGTCAGAATTATTTTGTTCCGACTGGAATAAATCGTAGAATATTTCATTGTTATTCTATTTAGTATTTGCTAGAATGTATGTTATATGTTCAAGGGTGCATAATATAATAATGTAGTAATGATATTTTTTATTTCATTTTTTTGTTTCATCAGGAAAATTTTTAAATAATGTGCTGTTTTATGTAGAAGTGATTTGAAATGGTTAGAACGTTTCTGTGTTTTAAAGTAAGAAGCAAGTCAATGCGAAATCGAAAAGAGTGAGAGGTTGTGTTAGCACGTCAGTGTAGTAAAATTAATGTACACAAATCTGTACATCGAAAATGCAGTATGCACGTCAGTGCAATTAAATATAAAAAAAAGGATTAGCACTCCAGTTACATATAAATTAAGGTGCATCAGTACATTGAAGAGTTATGTGCACGCCAGGTACAATTGAATATAAAAAAAACAATAGCACGCCAGTGCATATAAATTAGGGTTCATTAGTACATTGAAGGGTTAAGTGCACGTCAATGCATCTAGCTAGTTTTAAAAAAACTTTAGCACATCAGTGTAGTTAAATTAATATACATTTCTGCATCATAGCGCTGTGTACGTCAGTGCATTTAGTTAACTTTAACATAGTATTAAAGTACGCCAGTACTTTTTTCATACATGCCAATGTATGCAAAGTTAAGAGGTGTTTTTAGCATAAAATAATTAATGCACATCAGTGTATTATGTTTAAGGTGTATCCAGTAACAGATTTATGTACGTTAAGTAAAATTGAGTTTTTTTTAATCATTTGTGGAATTATATAAACTACATTAGTAGTTTTCTTTGCATCCAACGCTGTTTATAAACATTTTATTCTAAAAGTGTTCCGAATGCTTTTGATCGTGTCCGAGACATTACTTTTGTACTTATTTTGTTTAATTAAATTTGTTGTTAAATGTTGCTTAACCCGTGAATTATTATTTACATCGAAATCCTTATTTATTTAAAATCCTTAGTACTGGCTATTTTTTGAAAAGTTGGCAGTTAATAATTAGGGGTGTCAACAGTCAATTGTTATTTTCAACTTTTGAGCAATTTTTTCACAGTAAGTATCAGTGTTTTCACTACAGCGCAAGAACGCGAAAATCTCGCGTATTTTTTTCTTTTCTCGCATTAAAAAATTATTAACGCGAGAAGATCGCGTACTCTATTAATCAATTTCAAAATGAGCGAATTTTGGAAAAAAATTCGTCTTCTGCCATTTTGAATAAAATCCGTTTCACTTTTCTTCCTTGATCTTTCATTATTTTCAACATGGATCCATGTTATCTAGCTTCCCTACCAGTATTGTTCAGAACCGGTGCGAACCAGAACACAATCCCCCCCCCCCATGAATGACGGAACACCTTTCAGAACACATTTTTCTGACCACGTGTTCACGGAAGGTAAGATTTCTTCATGTAAGACGTTAAAATTTTTTTCAATGCTACAAATTTACTAATGATTCCGAATTGTTCAGCATATGTGGCAAGGTCTTTAGCACTCAAAACCGAATTAAGACAAAATATCGCATACAAATGACTGATAAACATTTGAGCAACCTAATAAGAAAACCTGATGAAAAAGTAGATATAGAACGTTTTCCATATGATGATGCAGCAAAAATATTCAATGCTTAAAAAATTAGAAAATGTTAAAAATGTATTATAATTTAAGAAATATGTATTTTTTTTTTCCAAGTCTATTCGCGTTTTTTTAATTTTTAGAAATCTCACTTAACTTTTTGAGATCTCACCCTGTTTTTGAGAAAGGGTGAGAAATTCTCTCTCATTTTTTTTTCTGTAATGAAAACACTGAGTATGTAATAAATTCTACTTATTTTGATTATTTTTATAAAATATAATTTTTATACCTAACATAGAATATGGATCGCTGGTTAGTATCTACAACACGTAATGATGATAGTAGCAATCAACTGAAAGAACCTGAGGAAAAGAAAGTGAAGAAAACTCCTAAGTATGACAAAAAATATCTTCAGTTTGGATTCTCATGAACTGGAGATGAAAATGAACCTATTCCACTTTGTGTCAGTTGTCTTGAAAAACTCACAAACGAAAGCATGAAACCGTCTAACTTAAAGCGCCATTTTGAAACAAACCATAATAAGTACAAAGATAAATGGATAGATTTTTTTGAAAATAAACTTAAGGATTTGAATCAATCTCAAAAAGTTATGCGGGCTTTGACTGGAGGGAGGTGACAATAAAAAAATATTAGAAGCTTCTTATCGTGTGTCGCTATTAATTGCGAAATGTAGTGCAGCGGAAACCATTGGTGAAATTTTAATCAATCCTGCAGCCAAGATAATGGCCGAAATAATCATAGGAGAAAAAGCGAAACAAGCTTTTGATAGCGTTTCTCTCTCAAATAATACAGTTCACCGACGAATCATTGATATGTCTAATTAATGTGAAACAGATGTTATTATCTGATATTTCTCAAAGTCGTTATTATGCATTACAAGTCGATGAGTCAACTGATTTGTGAATATTTCAAATCTTATGGCGTTTGTTTGATACGAAAAAAATCAAGAAATTCACGATGACTTTTTATTTTGTCAGCCTTTATTAGGTCACACAACAGGAGAAGATATCTTCAATGTTGTTAATAAATTTATGCAAGAAAACAAAATTGCTTGGAATGTGTAGGAATATGCACAGATGGAGCAAAAAATAGGGTCGGAATTAATAAAGGACTTATTGCGAGAATTAAAAGTGTTGCGCCAAATGTCATATCCACACATTGTTGCATGCACAGAGAGGCTTTGGCCACAATTAAAATGCCTGCTGATCTACAGAAAGTTCTGGATGAAACTGTGAAAATAGTTAACTTTATCAAAACTCGTTCTTTGAATTCACGACTTTTTTCGCTAATGTGCGAAGAAATGGGAAGTAGCCATACTCAGCTTCTTTTTAATACGGATGTTCGTTGGCTATCACGAGGAAAAATTTCAAACAGACTATTTGAATTGAGACATGAACTTCAATGTTTCCTTAAAGATAATTTCGAACTAAAGAGTTGTTTACATGACTTTCAGTGGCTCAGTAAACTGTCATATTTAGCTCACATATTTCAGTTTTAAATTGTTTGAATTTATCTTTACAAGGTAAAGAAATAACATTGTTTCTTGTGCATGATAAAGTGAACGCTACCATTGCAAAATTAAATTTATAGCAAAGAAGAGTTAGTAATGGAGAAATAGATTCGTTTCCCTCTCGTCATTAGTTTATAACAAGCTCCGCTACGACAGTTGATGCTGATACTCTGAAATGCATAACACAGCATTTAGAGATTTTGCAGGTGAACTTGAAAAACTATTTTCCCGATTTAAAAAAAAATATTGAATGGATAAGATATCCGTTTAACATTAATACAACATCCATGCCAGAAGGATTGTCGCATGCGGAGAAGAGTAATTATTAGAATTGGCTTCAGACGGATTCTTGAAAAATAAATATGAGGAGTGTACTTTAACATCATTCTGGCTGCAAATGCAAAATATATATCCAGCCTTAACAGAAAAAGTGCTGAGATATATTTTGCCTTTTCCAACTTCATATTTATGTGAAGTCGCTTTTTCAGCATTCGTGGACATTAAGTCTGAAAAAAGAAATAGATTATTGGACGTGGAATCGCATCTCAAACTAAAATTGACCACAAGAGAACCGAATTATGATGAACTGTTATCACAGCAAAAACAATATCATCCTTCTCACTGATGCAAATAAACTTAACAATAAAACTTCATACCAAAAGGAAAAATAAACATATTTTAAAAAAAATACATTCATTTTTTTATAACGGGTACACAGCGTTACGAAAAATTTAGAAAGGGTACACCAAAGTCAAAAGTTTGGGAAACACTGTTATAGGGTAATCTGCGAACAAGGTAGTTAGATTCTTATTTTGTAGGAAAAAGCACTCAAAATTACTGGTGAATGCTACATTTTCAGATATACTCTTCCATCTCATTTATGGAAATAATATTTGAGGGGAACTTATAATAACAAAACTTAGCAACTCACGGCATCAATTCAAATGATTTTCTAAACAACAACGATAAAAAGCCAGGTAAAAAAAGCCAAGGAATGGGTAAAATATACAAAATATATTACACTTTCTTATCGATTTTATACAGTAATTTCGCTTACATGTGATAGCGCCTCAAATGCGCCAAGAATAGTTGAAAGAAAATAGTTATGACGCGTCAGCAGATTTAAGTAGGAAAAATAAAACTTTAAAAAGATTATAAAATTGAAAAAAAAAAACAAAACAATTATGGCTAATGGAAAAACAAACAAACATATAAGCCGAAAAGATAAATACTAATGCAAGAAACATAATATGACAATTTAAAACAATTATAGTGATTTCAGACCGCTACCACAGAAGAATACTGAAGAATATACAATTCGGAGATTTATATTTTAAATAGAGATCCGTTTTCAGTGTAAAAGGTCCGTTTTCAGTGTAAACTCTTTCGTTTTCATAAAATGTCTTTGTTAAAGAATAAGCGTAGAGAGATTCTATTTTGGGAATTCAAGGCTGAAAACATACCATTGAAATATAAATAGATTTATATTTCAATGGAAGAGTTATTTTTAGAATCGTTCCCTCTTTCAATTCCATATAAGGAAGCAGTAAATGATTTTCCTTAAGGCGTAAGGTTACAAGGAATGTACGAAGTGTGCCTTTTTACCTCAAATCTATGTTGGTATAAAACGTAAGAACACATAGTTTTGCGTGTTCTTTTCATCATGATGTGATCCTGATAAGCTGTTCCGGAATTGTCCGGAGTCTTGTCCACTCCCCCTACTTTGCAGGAGTGGGGACGTGAACTGTTTTCAATACCAGCGTACATTTATATAAACCTGTTTAGAACGTCTGGTGGCTTACGACTGCATTAGTTTAAGCTAAATACAACACTGATAACAGAGTTGTAGCCCTGTTATTACATATATATGTGGGAGATAGTGCAGCAGAGGAGTAAATGATGACGATAATTTAATAAACATAACAATTTAATATAAATAAAAAGATACGTAGAAGGATATAGCAGTTAGCATTATTGACATGTCTCGTGAGAGCTGCCTTCTCGCAGTGGTCTCCGGAATGCATGTGACTAAGGATTAGAGTGTGTTCTATGGTAGAAAGTAAGAGTTAATTATAAATTCGGGAGTTTCCCTTCGTGACTTCCCCTTCTGGTCTGGCTGGCGCCTCTCAATGTCAAGAGGATGATGCAACTACTTCCTTTAATATTACAAGATGGTGGATGACGCAATGTTCGCAGTTATTACACTATAATACTATAACAACAGCTCCAAACTCCATATATATATATATATATATATATATATGCTACGGTGAAACAACGAAATCTGGAGAATGTTAACATTCACCGGGGAATGACAACATTCACGTAGTCGCTTGGTATATTTGCTAAATACCCTTATTTCTGACTCTCACCAGTGAATGTCAACAATCACATACACCCGTACCGAGTTAAATTCAAGAGTAACTCGGGGATCGGTATATCCACGGTTCAGAGTTACTCTCGGATTAACCCTCGCTTTTTATTCTCCAACCGTTTTCAACAGAGGATTTCACAACTCGAGTTTAACTCTTGCAGGAAATATAACGAGGCCTTTGATTGGGCAAGGTAAAACCATGTGACTTTGTATATAATATAAACACGTGCATCGTGCATAAACAAATTAGCGTGAGTATCGCTAATTTAAGTGGAGAGGTTTTAAGAAACGATATCTTTCAAAAAAAGTCTATTTCATCTAACTCTTCTTAGGTCATTATTTCTGATAGTTGGGACATATCTTTCCCTTCTTTCAACAGTTTCAAGAAATTCAAGATCTTCAAGCTCAAAAGCAGCGATAGAATCCTCCATCCGGTTGTTTACAAGCTCCTCGTCAATAGGTTACCCTCCGATAACACGGCAAAAACGGAGGGTTACCCGGAGAGTCAGAACTGTTGATGAAATCTGCGAGTTTATCGAAATTTCGGCTGGAGAATAACGTTTCGCACTAAACTAGTGATTTTACTCTTACTCATAGATTACCCGGAGGTAATCTGTGTTGGTGAATACGGACGTTAGTCGCTTTGGTGAATGTCCGAAATATTTGTTGTATCCAATTTTATATTAATTTATTCGTTAATATTATTATATTTCTTTGATATATTTATATTTATTCTATATTTTAATACTTACTGATGATAGATTGGAAGAAACATCAGTGTTTGGAGCATGGGGCAAATATATACCTGGCAATGGCACTTGACCTTAAAAAAACATCAGTGTAGGGTATACCGGGCAGTGGCACTTAACCTTAAAAAAACATCAGTGTAGGATATACCGGGCAGTGGCACTTAACCTTAAAAAAACATCAGTGTAGGGTATACCGGGCAGTGGCACTTAACCTTAAAAAAACATCAGTCTAGGGTATACCGGGCAAATGTATACCGGCAGTGGCACTTAACCTTAAAAAAACATCAGTGTAGGGTTAAAATATCGAATAAATGTAATTATATCCACGAATAAATTCATATCAAATCGAATGTAATAAATATTTCGGATATTCACCAAAGCATATCAGTGATTGTCAACATACACCGGTGAGGGTCCGAATGTACAAGAATGTACAAGAATGAAATATTCGATCTTTCACCGACGTATTTGGTGTTTGTCGACATTCACCGGTGAAAGTCAACAACCACCGATTTCGGTCTTTCGCTATATATATATATATATATATATACTAAAGGCCGTGAACTATTATAATAACAATTGTATTCAAAAGGTACTAAGGTCATGAACATTATACAATCATTATGTTAATATTTCTGTTATTTTTACTTTTTAATAAAATAGATCGATACGACACATTTTTAATAGCAATAATGTAATGAAAAAGACACAGAATAAAAAAAGACAAACATATAATTAAAATCCAGAACTCATATTAAAACAAAAGAAAATTTCAAAATACTATTGTTATCTGCTAATTATTTTTATTCTTATTAGCACATAATAATTTTTATTCGTTTTAGCTTTTTGGAAGACGTTTTTAACTTATTTTCTACATAAAAGTTTTTCGCTACAAATCCTGGCCATTAATTGAAATTAAATAACTTAAAATTATAAAGCGAAAAGAAAACTAATTCATGCAACTAATTTTTGAAATAAATAATTAAAATGGAAGAAATAAAATTGGATGATACAGCTGTCCAACTCAATCATTAAATACGTTTAAGAAAAACTCAAGTTTCAAAGAATAGTTAAAATAAACTCGTTATCTGAATCGGAATATAAAAAAGACAAAATCAATTTATTTGGTTATCAAGAAAATAATTGGTTTTCCTACAAGATAAATCTCAATACACTAATAATTATATAAAATAAACTAGGGTCCCCTTATATTCTTATTGTTTTTTGTTACTATCGGAGTTTTAATCCAATACCCAGGATCTTATTTCAAGGCATTAATATATAGTTGAACAGTGCTCATTAGAACCTTCAAGTTAAGAGTTTTCGCGAAAATAAATCCTTCAAAGGCACCGAAGTAAAGAATACTTAACTAAGAGGCGACCTGATATAAGGATAATTAATGAATTCAGAGTTCGTTGAGTCAATATTGGATCTTCCTTCTTTTAACAAAACATAAAAATAAAATGTTAAATTCAGGCTCTATGAGACAGCTAGAAATATGCGCTTGTTATTAAGAAAAGATAGAAAGCGAAAAAAGTATCACACTAAGTGTTTGCAAGCGAAAAACTTTTCTTAATGCGTTTTAATTAAAAGTTGCATAAATGAAGTAAAAAAAATTGTTTCGGGTAAAATCAAACCTTTACGGTTCATTTCAAATCGAAAAACACTCCCATGCAATGTGTTTGAAGATTAACAGTTATTCGAAAATAGTTATTCGAAAATAGACTTTTAACAGTTATTCGAAAATAGAAATAATTATCTGATATTTCTGTTACGGTTTTTGTTTTGTAAATAGAGATTACCGAAGAAGATTGTGAAATTCGTAATTAGACAACTTATGATTGAAAATATTCAATGTTTTTTTCTCAGTTTAAAAAAAAAAAAAGCGAAATTTTAAAGAGGAATTTGTTTCAATACATTTATTAGATAATTTTACAAAACGATGTATTTTCATTCCTCAACACAGAGTTCAGTTAAAAATGGATAATTTTATGCCGCCAGATCCTTTTAGGAAGATTTTAAAATGCAGTCAGCTTAATCAGTAAACAGAAAAAATTAAAGATCAAAACTACCAGAATTTGGTAACATTTAACAAGTTTCTGGCTCTATGGAAACACCAAATTGTTGGTAATTTTTACCGGAGAACTTTGGTAATGACTTTGGTAAAATTGACATTAAAGTATAGATTTATAACATTACGATAAAATTTGTCAAATGTGGTAAAATTTGGTAATTTTATGAAGATACCTTAGAGCAAGACATAAAATCCAATTATTCGGTTGAATTTACATTTCAGTTTTGTATTTTTATTAAATGTGCGGTAATGAGAGCTACATTTTTGAAAACCAAAATTTCCGGTAAATCGTTACCATGGGAACGGAAAACTACCAAATGAATAGTTTAAATACCGTTTATTTTGATTTTATTAACCAAAATTAAGCTCAGAAATGTTATCATACAAGTCGGTAATTTTAGTAGAACCTTACCACACAAAACCTTCTAGTAGGCATGTCTTTTATATTTACTAGTTACTCTATAGTCAATTATGAATTTTTAAAAGTATTATTATTAAAATCGTTTTTCTCCTGGTTAATAATTTAAATTAATTTAAACTTTAATCCAGTAAATAAATTATTAGGATATAAATCAAAACAAAATTCAAGTCGAGTATATTTCTGACACTCCCGCACAATATATTCCAGTTATTTTTATAAATTAATTAGTTGAACCAAAATCGCATTCCCGTTTTTAAATTTGACTTTTAAGAAAATGGATAGCGTTCAAAATGCTCTTTTAAGAAAATGGACGCTGCAAAAAAAAAAAAGAAAAAAAAAAGAAAGAATTTTTTTGATGTTAAACCAAAATTTAACAATTAAACGAGAAATTTCGTACTTATTTTTTCTTCCTTCTTAAACACTAAGCTTAATTATTACGGGACAAATTCCAACACTTAGGGATACTAATTTACAATCCAACGGTATTTAACGACTCGGTCTTTTCCCTGGATATTTTCCTCTTAGCTGTAGTTGGTCACAATTATAATGCAAGTTTTTTTTTGTTCAAAATTTTTTATTTAAACTGAAAAAGTAAAAAAGAATTTTATATTTCTTTATTTAAAAAAATGCCAAACAGGAGAGTGGGCCTTAAAAGCCGCTGGATGGGAAAATTGACTTCGGGATAGGAGTGGCTTGCATTAACTTTTCGGGCATGTCTTCTAATCTTATTGAGAAAACTAAATGATTAAGTGGTCTTAATAATATAAATTCGTACAACGCCAATTTAATAGCACTATTATAAATTTATACAAGATTCATGACAACCTTGTAAAGAGAACCGTTGACTTTAAATATTGTTTGAAAAAAAATATTTAAAAAGAAATTAATAAATGATTTAGTCAAATTGACGTCATTACATAATGAATTTATTTGGATACATTACTTTGTTCGTAAAAAAAGAACAATTTTAAAAAGAGAAACTTATAAAAAAAGCAAAATAAATAAATAATAATAATAATAATAAATAATGGATACAAAAAGAAAAGCGAGAAAAGTAAAATACGTAAAAAGCTGTCTACACTGTAAAAAATGTATATTCAAATTTCACAAAACTTCCTTTGTTTTTGACGAAACCGTTTCTTGGTATGCCCCTAAAATTTTTTTTTATCAAAGTGACGAAATAACCATCGTCACTTCTTTGAGTTAACAAATTCCTTCAAATTTAAACAAATCTTTCGTCACTCTATTTATTTCCAAAGAAAAGAAGAAGAAAAAAATTCGTGCAGCCTAATGTTTCTAATTTTTCTAACAATCATTATCGTGGTCACCATATAGTTGGATCAACGTCGCGCAAACAACATAAGAAGGATAGATAGAATACAGAGAGAAATTACACCCATGGCCGAAGTGAGATTTGAACCTTTATCTTCTTAGTATGATGTTAAGTCCTTGACCACCATACAGCCGGTAGGATTGTTCCGTCTCTTTATTTTTGATCGTCTAGTCTTTCTTCTAGTTTTTTCATTCTAGTTTGCCATCTCCCACAATGCACTACGATGAAGTTTCGAGTTGAGGAAACATTTTATTAATTTATTTGTGAGTTCACGTTTCGTCACAAATCACGTGATTTCGTAACGTAATGATTCTCGAAATTAACAAAATATCTCTCAAGGATTGGTGAATTGTCAAAAGGGAGAGTTTTATTTCTGAGAGAGTGCATTTCTTTCAACAAGCATTTCGAGCTGCGTTCATTTCCAGAAACTCGCATTTTGATCCATGTTCATTTTTTAAACAGACATTTTGAGTTATGTCCAGAATATAAAACTCACCGATGATCTTTCGTTCTTAAATTATAGAAAAATCGCTCGAAATAAATGTCCAGTATCTACAATATTAAGATAAAAATAGTAAAAAAACTAAACCTGCTTTTGCATAAAAAATAATTAAAATATCTATAGCTTAAATATTTGAGTGGGAGAATAAAGTGGGTAAAATTTTTTTAAAGAATTTATTATTTTTTTTCTTTAGAAAGTCTTAGTACTTTTTTGAATTACTGTGATTATTAAAGTGGTAAAATTCTTTTGAACGTGATACTGACGTTGAAAAAATAATGAGTTTCTTTTGTCTCATATCATAACTCTTTATAAATAATTTTGATTTCAGGTATATTATTTGAAGAAAAAAAGCATAATGTTTTATAAAGTCTTATTGAAAATTATGAGCTAAAATGGAAAACATGATCTCTATAATACTAACGGATCAGAATTTTAAAATTAAATATAGCTTTTGTATAAGTAGCTAATTAGTTCTTCATTGACAAAGATTATTCTAAACACACTCTGTTGGCGCCGTTAGCGAGTTAGAGTTTCGCCAGCAGCGGCAGCTCCGTTCCCCCCGCTCACTTCGTATTAACTTTTCGTTCGAAGCTCTCGTGCTTATTGTTTTTTGTAATTTAACATATTTTATGGTTAGTTGTAACCATATTTTGATTATTGCTTATGGTTAATGGTAATCATATTTTGATGCATAATGATTCACTCGGAATCATAAAATTAACTGATTTCACTATTGTTATTTTGTTTACAATAAAAACTGTTATTGTTATGGACTATTGATTTACTTGATCTATGGATACTTTGTTATTAAAGTAGGTTGACCCTACATACTCCATTCGTCTTATTTTTCAGCAAAATAAATAAGTAAATAAAAAATAATAATAAGTGAAAGTTTACTAATAATGCAATTCCAGATGAATGATCTGTTTTAAAATGATCTTGAAACGTATTAGTATTATTATAAATAATAGAAATTATAATAAATAGAGAATATTATAATTTATGGAAGATATTATAATTAATAGAAAATATTATAGTTAATATTATTTTAATATTTAAATTAATAACATAATTGTTTGAAATTATTTATTATTATGAGTATCAATGCTATATAATTTGAAAAGTTACATTAAGAAAAAAAAGTATGGTCAAAACTACCAGAATATGGTAAAATTACCGTGTTTCTGGCTCCATAGGAATATCCAAAAGATAGGTATTTTCTATCAAAACACTTTGATAATAATTTCGTTAAAATTAACAACAAAATATAGTATTATAATATGTGCTAAAATAAGGAAAATGTGGTAAAATTTGATAATTTTATCGTAGCATGGCATAGAAACTATTTAGTCGGTTGGAATTACTTTTCAGCTTTGTATTTTTTTACTGAATGGGTGGTGATAAGAACTGTAATTTTTAAAACCAGAATTTCCGGTAAACTGTTACCATATGAACGGAAATCTGAGCATTGACACAAAGAAGTTACTGTACGTAAGCAGTACCTAATTATTCATTTTGTATTTAAAAAAGTTTTTAATATAGAAACTGAGCTACATATTCAAATATTAAAGGCAGTTATGTGCTGTTAGTGTTCATATGACATAATTGGTGAAATTTTTCTAATTTAATAAACTTGTTAGTTTTAGGTAAAAACAAGGGTAGCTAAACCGTAACGTATGTGCTAAACGTAGAGATTTGGTGATAGGGGCCGTTCAAAAAGTACGTACACAAAAATGGAGAAATTTTAAACCCCTCCCCCCCCTTCGTACATTACCGTACATAAGGTCTTACTCCCCCCCTTAGAGTACGTACATTTTATTAGTCTACCCCCCTTTTTCATAAAAATTAAAATAATTATGTTTTAAATAAAATTAAATATTTACTTAAGGAGTGTGTAGGATAAAGTCAAATTTAAATTTGGTGTATGTTTATAAAGTACGTACTTTGTATAATACCTCCCCCCCCCTCCCCATCGTACAAAACCGTACATAATAGCAAATCCCCTCCCCCCCCTTCGGGATGTACGTACTTTTTGAACGGCCCCATAGCAACTAGCGCTTCAGTCAGTTCTAATATTCCACTGCCCCCGGACGTTCAGTCAGTTCTAATATTCCCCGGACGCCACTGCTCCTTATTAGTTTTTATTAATTTTATTTAGTATTTTTAGATTCTTCACAAACCTAATATATTGGTAAATTGAATAAATATTTATAAAACTTGTTTTCAAATTTACAAAACATTAATAGCAAACAATTTAAGACATTTGGTGTCCTTTTTTAGCGATTGCTTTTTAAAAAGGTATAGATATAGGTATCATAGAAAATGGCTTTGAGAGCACTTGCCTAGCACGCAAGGTCACTTAACAGGTGAATATGCATGTATTTGATAATGGCGAGTAAATCCAATAACTATATCTAAGATTTCTTTTGGCTTTTAGAGAAATATTTACTTAATTCTTGTAAAGAGGTTCTTAGGTTTCTTGACTGAGACTTTTAGAGGTTCAAACTATACAGAAAATATAAGCAAGCTTCATTTTATATTGTTGAAAAATAGGTTCGAAATATTTCTGATTAAATTTTAAGTAACAAGATTATTAGATTCTACAAAATTGTTGACTTCCAAAAAATTACTAAATAAAAACTTTTTAGACTACACTGAGAAAAAAACAATGGTCAAAACTACCAGAATATAGTTAAATCTACCATGTTTCTGTCTCTATGAGAATACCAAAAAGCACGGTAATTTCATCAGAAGCGATTTGGTAAAAATTTTGGCAAAGATAACAATATAATATTGTCGTATTATATGAGTTAAAATTTGTTAAATGTGGTTATTTTATCATAATACCTTAAAGCATGTGATAAAAACTATTTTTCGATTAGATTTACTTTTAAATTTGTTATTTTTTACTAAATGTGTGGTAATAAGAACTACAGTTTTAAAAACCAGAATTTTCGGTTGACCATTAACCATATGAATAGAAAATTACCAAAGGAATGGGTTAAATATTATATATTTTGGTTTTATTAACCAAAATTATTATTATTTTTACTTGAAATGCCATTACCATACTACACGACAATTTTGTTATAATTTTTTTCTTTCGTGTACTATACTATTACTTAGAAATTTTGGAGCTTATTGGACAACAGTATTGTGTAAATCTGATGCAAAAATTAGATACAGTGCAAAGTTAAACGAAATAATAAACGGTATTATAATTATTTTAATGCAATATTACAGAATTCTGGGTATATTATAGCGATATTGCAGTAGAACAATTTTTTTTAGAGTGTAGTATTTTTGATATTACTCTGAATTATCGAGCGTCTATTTTTTTGTATAAATAACTCCAAACAATACACAAATTAAAGAAAAACGTTACCAAATGAATGGTTTAAATACCGTATATTCTGGATTTATTATCAGAATTATGTTCCTTTTTTTACCACACAGTACGGTAAATTGAACAGAATTTTTTTTTCTGTGTTTTGTGAGTATAATTGAGATTGAGGAGTCATATTTAGCGTGATTTTCATAATTATGTGCACATAGTTAATAATAAGCATTGTTAACCCAGTAATGCCTGACTATTAATATTATATATTATATTCTGGTTTTATTATCAAAATTATTATTATTTTTTTTTACGAAAATTGTCTTTACCATACAGTACCATACAATTTTACCAGAATTTTTTCTCTGTGTTTTGTGAGGAAAGTGTATATTCGTGAGTATAATTAATTGACATTGAAGTGCCATATTTAGTGTGATTTTCATAATTATGTACATAAATGACCTTGTATCTTCTCACGATGTTAATAATAAGGATTGTTCACCCAGTAATGCCAGACTATTAATATTATTTGTTTAACTTAACACTGTCCTTTAACTTAGGATTGAAATATAAATATTTATATTAATAGTATATTATAGTAAGCAGTATTAGACTGTTTTTGTAAAATATATTTCATAGCAAAACTTTCGTGCTTTAGACCTTTTATTCTTTTACTTAAAAAAAAGAAAGAAAAAGGAATCGTCCTTTTTAAAAGGACCTTAGCCAGAAAAGGGATATCGAGACTGATATGTAATATGCAGGAAATTGCATGTACACAGAAAATATAGTATGTATACAGAACAGTATACAGTATATAATAAATCTAGATTGTACTTCTCAATGAGAGAAATTGAAGTAGGAAAAGTTTTCTTTTTACTATTAATAGTTTTACTTTAGGTTTATTGAAACATTAATTTTGAGAATTTCAAGCGTAACTTGAAATCTTTATCAAATATTTATTAGATTTATCTCATTTTATAAAAAAAGTAACATCGGGTAAATAAACATTACATTGATTCTAAATAAGTCTTTTTCAACATAATTATTTGTTTAAATTATTTTGTGTCGATTTCAATTGACCACGACTAAAAATAACAGCATTTTATTATAATTTTGTTAATTTTATAATTTATTCTTTTACAGATGACATTTAGAACAACGCATTCATTATTGTAAATTTTCAAAAGCTCATTAAAATTTCAGAACAATTGAGAAATTAAATTTGATCAAATTTTTAAGTTCGAAATACAATTTGTTATCTGCTGGATCTATTTCGAAAATCCGACCGTAGTTGTTTCGATTAAAAAAAAGAAAATGGAATCTTTTTCTAGTCGAAAAAAATAAATAGATTCGATTCTGAAGTTTTAAAAAACAATAGAATAGAGGGATTTGACAGATGATGCATTTTACTTCCGTCAAAACTGAAATTTGATTTAAATAAATAAAGTACAAAAAATGCATTGAACTGAGTGTTTAACATAGGATAAAGCTTTCAAAATAGCAAAACTGAATTATAAATTCTAATATTATGCAAATAATATAATTATTTTTAGCAATGCAAATAACTACATTGATATTATTTATGACTTAAATGATTAAATTTTCAGAGAAAGAAGGAATTAGTGCAGTTAGTACAATTCATGTGTATAAGATTGGTTACACATAGATTTTTTTAGGAGATAATTTTTTCCTACTTTTATTTTAATGTATTACAGTTTATTGAGAAGCTAAACCATTTATTACTTTAATTAAATTTGATGATCATTTAATACTAAAAATAACTAAATTTCTAAGTTCTAAATTAAAAATAAAATTCTAAGGAAATCTTTATCTCCAATTGACTAATATCTAACTTCAGGAAATAAGAAGATGGTTTTTACGTTGTAATATATAAATAAAAATAAAGTGAGTTTTAGATTCATATTCTGAAAATATGGTGACAAAAAATGAAAGTGAATTTAAAACTGCAGTTTAAAAGAATGTGTGTTCTTGAGCGAAAAAAAGAACACACACTCCCAGAAATTTTTTCTCACAAAGTGAACATTTCAAATTTTCAATGTGAGGGTGTTCTATACTTTTTGTTGCTCATGTATACTAAAAGGTAGGTATATGAAGAGCATATATTCCACTAGTCTAGGATGAAAGCTATTTCTTCGTATATTAACGTTCTTCTACGAAGGACAGAAACCTCTCTGTCAAAACGCATGTTGTAAAATCGTAGAATAGATTGGAATTTTGAGAGAGTGAAGTTCTTGTATCAAAAGGAAAGAATTTAAAAAAAAATCTATTTTTATGTTTATAATAAATATTTCGTGCAAGATGTTTTGCATTTTGTACACTCTAAAAGCTTGTTTTTAATGCTTAGCAAGTTCTTCGTTTTTATAATTGTTTTTAAACCTTTTTAAAAAATAATTAACAATTAAAATGAAGTGTAATAACTGCTGGAATATATCCGCAACTTTTTTCCGAAGTAGCAGAACTACTACGCAGATATTTCCGCTTAAATAGAATTTTTTATAGTACTTTTTGTGATAAGAATTTTGTTGTTAAAATAATTTAACTTAAGGAAAAATATAACAGTTACATTTATTAAAACACTAAAACAGTCTTCAATATTTCTAAAATTTAAAAATCAAAATTTATGCAAAATTTATTGAAGTATTCAAAGAAAATTCATTTGCTAAAAATACAAATAACTCTGCAGTATAAATCAAGATAAATTAGTCTGACCTCGTCCCCCATTAAAATTCTTAGGGGGAGTTTTCCCTTTCTTGGGAACTACTGCTGGAATAATACATACCACATCGCCAGTGTGATGCTATTTTGTCATAACGATTTAAAAGTTTAAACTATTAATTTCAGCTTTTTTTCTCAACAATAGTTTTAGACTTATTGAATTTTGCATTAATGCCGATGGTATGTTTCCCACTATTAATTTAGAACTGGAGAAACTATGAGAATAAATTTGAGGAATAGGATTTTAAGAAAAGTTTTCAATTTTTAACATGTGTAGACACACCAACACTTAACCCCGAACCCATGCCCCTAAGGGAACATTTATCGGTTAGTGGTTAAGGTTGAAAGACGAGACAGATAATTAAAGCATTGAAATACAGGGTAAGTAATTAAATTACATCACACTAATATTTTGTTGACATGCCGTCAATAAGGTAATAAAATTGGTGGGTCATAAAAACTACAACTTGATTTGTGTAAAAATCAAAAGGAAACTAAATGGTAAGAGTAATTAATAGTTCGCGTTTATATAGATGAAAAATGTTATTAGTTGTGTAAAAACGGGCGCAACATGACAGACTAGTAAAAGAGTAAAATGGAAATTTTAATTAGTTGAGACATATGCATTTGTATAAAAAGTGAAAGTAAGCGTTATTATTATCATTTTTAAAGAGTTAATTAAGAGTTAATTAATAAGAGAGTTTTTAAAGAGAGGCATCATTAAGTACTATTTTATATCTCTAACTAAAAAATATTCTACGAATTAAATTTCTTTTTTAAGAATGGCTGAGTTTTTTTACTTAAAATCCTACAATCATTTTATTATATTATCTATTATAAAATAACTTATCACTTAACACTTTCCCAATTTTTACTTCACAAACTAAAAATTTATCCTTTTTTAAAAATTTCCGTTTTAAGTACCAAACTAAATTGCTATATTTTATAGTTGATACAAATTAGATAGATAAATATTTCGAGAAAGTTGAATGCACACTTGAATTAAAAGTAATTATGCGCCTGATAAATGTGAATATTATTGTCACTATAAAATTTATTTTCTATTAAAAAATTATGCGAAATTAGAAAACATACATTTGCTAAATTTTTCATTACTTTACATAATAAAAAATGATAATTATTTTTAAGTCTTAGGAAAAGTAAATAAATAAAAAAAAAACAAGAAATGTATACGAACTGTAATGACCTTTATGAAACAATTGGCATTAGTGCAAATATTCGAAAGAAAACTTTCACAAAAAAATGTACATATTTGTGTCAATTATTTTATTTACTCTATTATTATTATTTGAACATAAAGTGATAAGAGAAAAAAGGGATTGTTAATTAACAATTGAAGCGGTGTTAAGATAATTTTATTTCTATGAATTTTTACGGGAAAAGACAATTTTCAATGAAAAACTAATACACTTCATTGACCATACTTGTTTTCTTAAGTGCAATAATTTAAACACTAATTTATCGAAAATGGTATTTAAAAGAAATGAATAAACGGAAGAAAATCCTTTTCACATTTTTAATTAAAAACTAATTTACTCCAATAGGGCTTTCCCCAATTGTCAGGAAACAATGGACGAATAGATAAAAATTAATTTTTCTATTTTCTAAGTGATTGCAATTTTATTCAACGCTAAGATGAAATTATAATCATTAATTCATTGTTCAAATCTAATTTCATTTGAACAAAATGGGCTTTTTAAAGAACTTTTCATTTGATTTATCCGATAAAATTAGGATGAAATTGAGACGAAACGATTATCCTCGCATCATTCATTGAACAATACAATAATTACGGGTTGAAGGAGTTTCTTTTTATTTATTCATAATTACGAAAGAACTTTTTTTTCAAAAGACCTGTTCAGCTTATGATGAATAATAGAAAATAAATTAACGGTCGCTTCAAAGAAATTGCTTATATAAGTGGAAAAAAAGATAATAAAAAATAGAATTTTTTAAGTAAAATATAATGTTATTATTTTTTGTTTAAAAAGAAAAACTTTACAGCTTTTTATTATTAAGTGGGGTTATATAATAATAATAATTATTGGGCGAGGAGTTTTAATGATTTTAAAACAGCTTTTTGTTTTAAAAATTTCTCAGAATGTATGGAATTTTTTTATTTTATCCACTAAACATGAGAAATTTATTAAAAAATGAAGAAGTTTAATGACTTCAATAAATTGGGTAGAATATCCTCAATTAAACGGTCCCTAGAAAAATATTTTTTGTTTACCTCATTAAGTTCTTGAAACATTCAGGGATTATTTTTTATTCTTTACTTTATTCTTTCTCGTTATTGTCATCTCACAGATTAAAGAAAATAATTAAAGCATAAGTTAGTTTTTGGTTTCAATTTTGTTAATTAAAATAATTATTTATTTAGTCAAAGTGGACAAGTTCTCACTCCATATGAAATAGCTCTACTTACGGGTTTTGACTAAAGAAAGACAACTCTTGTAACGCTTGGTGAAAGTGAAATAGATATTAATAGGATAATAACAAAAAAGACTCCTGTTATTAGATATTGAAAAGGGGAAAAAGTTTCCCTCAGATGTGATAAATTTGTGTTCTATTTTATTTAATTTTACAACCGGAGTAAGCCAACCCAATTCTGAGTTTACTACTATCAATATGTTCAACTCAGTAGCCTCCTTGTAATTTGAGACCAACTAGTTTTCGAAATCTACAAATTGCTTAATGTTTTAGGCCTGGCAGAAAAGATCACCCTAGCAGCCTAATTAATTTCGAATCCTGAAAAGAAATGGTTTCATATCCTGTAACTATAGCTTACAAAATTTTCAACTTAGTTAAAATTCGTATAACAACTCACTTTATAACACAACTCACTCACGTAATAACACAACTTAGAATTTCATTGCAGTCGGGCTAGCAGCAGCATGGAAATGAGTTTTCGAAAATAAGTTTTAAGTTATACATGAATGCAAACGTTTTAACTAATAATTCTACTACATGGGCCAGCTGTTTATCATATGAAGTAAAAAACTACTATGCTAATACTACTAACTACAAAACTACTACTTTACTATGGGGAAAAAGTGAAATTTTCACCCATAGTAAAACTTTTCCGACCATTCAGACGTATAACAATTATGTGATAATAACAGTAGATAAGAGTAAATGTTCATAACTCATTGGCGAACTCTTTGATTAAATATACTAGAAATGAAAAGTGCTATTTCCTACAAAATTAAATAAACAGTACGAAAATATATAATTTAATAAAATTATAAATTCATATTTTATGTGTAAGCGGAAATGGCAATAAATGAATTACTTTAAAAAAAATCCTTAATCAATAAAAATTAATAATTTTCCTTGAATCAATAAAAAATATTTAAATTTTATTGGCAGAGCTTCACTTTATTTAACCCTCCTAAAACTTCCTAATTAATTTCTTTCTTGAAATCATATCATATTTCAGATAAAATATTTTCCTTGAGCCAAATGCTTATCGGATGAAAAATTTAATTTCAAATTAAAAATAATAATAATAGATATTAAGTTTTATGTTTTTTTTTCATTTATTAGATGTCCACCTATGACAATATGCTTAGGGCCGTTGCCTTCTGACTTGCCCTCTCTGTACACAATTTTATATGTAAGGTAGAAATTTCAAGAATAATTTCAAGTTTTTTTTCAAGACAAGTATCGATTAAGTTTAACAAAACTTAAGAATTCAAAAATATTTCATTTGCATGATATCCGACAAGAAAAAAGTTTTCAATAAGTTTTTGAAAGAAATGTTTCTTTCACGTTTAAAACTAATTCAATAAATTCTTACCTAAATGTTTCCAAATATAATATCTTTCCTTTACTTAAACTAGGTTTAAGCGATCGTTGGAAATGTCAATGCAGCTTAAATCAATCAAGCTAACCTGCTATTGGAAAACATTTGTTGGCGTTAGTAAATTAACGTGTCTTTTTAAAGTGAAAGAAAAAAAAGGTTAATGCGAAGGGGCTTTCGAGTTATTTGTTCGAAGAATGAAATAAAGCATTGAACCATATTGAACATCGATCTCCAAATATCGGATTTGTTCTGGTTTTTCCTTTGATTATTTCCCTCCTATTTTGAACCGCGTAGTTCTTTCAGCAATACGTTTTAATTCAGACAGAATTACATAAAAAGGATAGTATTTAAGAAGTAATACTGGTAGTAAATCGATTCAAAAATTAAATTAATGTTTCCTTCTGATGCATGAATTCTTTAGAAAATTCTCTTTTAACGCAGTTCAAAATATCACACATATTTTTGAAGTTTGTAGGAGAAGGTGAAACTTTACCCTATTTTATAGACCTTATAGGGAATTTCCCCTTATTTTCCAAATAAAATATTTATATTTTTAGTAAATAAATGTGGAAGAAGTAATATGAACAATAATTTAGTAATAAATAATGCATATATGTGGAAGTAAGAAATATGAACAATAGCTGTAAACTACATTACCTTTCCTACATATATCAATCTTTAAGAAATCAACTAAAACAATAAATAACTTTATTTTTTTAAAATAAAATTATAAATTTTTTTAGTACAAATATAAATAATATATCAGTAAACTACATTACTTTTCCCACATCGATGAATCTTTAAAAAATCAATTAAAACTGTAAATAATTTTATTTTTTCGAAATTTTATAATTTGTTTTAGTAGAAAATAAAAGCAGTAAGGATTACGAGCAATAGCAGTAATATTCAAATACATTATTCTTACTCTTTTAAATATCCATTTTTTTTCTGCTAGAAAAAAATAATAATTACCGCTTTTGTAAGTAATAATAATAGTAGTAGTGAACAGGAAAATGAATCATTAAACTGAGTCGAATCATTAAAATCTCTTTCTTTAGGTGATTTAAATCAAAAATCGAATAAATTATTTTCAATATTTGAATGAATCAGAATCAATAAAATGAAATCAATTAATTTTAAGTTAAATTTAAAGTCAACGAATTGTAAACAGTAAGTTTAAATAAATTGATTCAGACCCACACACTGGAATCAACGATGCAGCAGTATTAAAATGGAATTCGTTTTAAATGTAATAACTGAATTGATATTAAGACGGATAAAACTATTTTATTTTAATCAGCTTAGTGTGTATCGTTACTTTATATTCTGAAAAACTAAGAGCCGGGCAAAATGCATTAAAAGAGATGGACTGATTCACTCGAAAGTATAAAACAAGATAGTTAAAAAGTTTGCAATTTGGGCAATGATTAGAACTAAGAGCTGAAATACTTTAACATAAGAAAGTTTAAAGACTTTAGGCAAGTTTGACATCTAATACAATTATTCAGAGGTTTTCTGAATTATGCTTAAAATTACAGATCTTTAAATGCAATAAGTAGATTGGCTGTTGAAAAAATAAATAAGTAAAAGAATATATTGATTTGGCGAGATTAGATTTGTTACTGATTGGTTTTATCTTCTAAAATATTTAGCTGGGTTATAGCTTAAAGGAAAACACAAAGACATGTAATTTAAATCTGGAAATTATTCTCTCATCTTGATACCCGAGAAACTACTTGTAATGCAAATCAAGAAATGCTGAATGTTGCCATCAAAAAAAAATTAAATTAGAGGAAGTTGGGAAGGATAAGGAACACTGACACTAGTTTGACTCATGTGAATTGCAGACATAAACTTAGGAAATGACACTCTACAACTATCAGAATTTTGCGCAAACTTTTATAAATGCAGCAGGTGCAAGAATTCAGCCTAACACTTTAGTTCTTGGTCGGTATACAAGGCATCTTTTTAAGAAGACTCAGCATATCTATTTTAAATAACTTACCATCTCTCCACCCTTTTTTATTCTGTTAAACCTTTTTGGGAGTGAGATCTTCTTTGCACACTGACAAGCTCATTTTGGAAAAAGGAGGGTTTTTTTTCCTCTCCTTCTCGCATACTGATATTTTTTTTTTTTTTTTTTTTGCCTCTGCGGAGGGTCTTGTTTTTCAACCACATGCTGAAGTAAAATGGGGTGAAATAGAACGAAGAAGATATTTTCGCACACATACGAAAAGAAAATATTTTGCTTATTTACCAGCTCGAATTGAAAAAAAACTTTCCAATTTCCTGCTTATTTATCTACCAACAAGAATTTGAGATATTTTTGACATAGAACTTACAAATTCGATTTAAACTTATAATGCAACATTTTTAAATGAATTATTGATAAAAATGGTAATAATTCAAAAGTATCAATTTATGTGTATTTTTTAACCTGAAACACTCTTTCTTATTATGGCATTTTTTTAATACCTGTTAACCTTGAATTATTAATCAAAAACGTAGTGAAAATTTGTAATAAATAATGTTTTGTCAAATATGAATGAAATATGAAACTACCGTATAATCAGGTTCTTTCTGCAAGAGTACTATTTTTGTGAATATATGAAAATAAAGTTCTGTTTTTTTGAGAAAAAAAAACAACACAAAAATTGTGTTTTTCAAGGAGTTGTAGTCTTAAAATTATGAATAGATGACTTATTCAATTCGTGAAAGGTTTATTTATAAAACAAAAATATTGTGAATGGTTCATTTTTAAGATAAATATTTTTTGAAGGGTCCATTTTTACTATAAAATAACTTATACAGGGTTAAAGTTTCTTTATTAGGGATTTAAAAAAAACAGTTAGTGAATGTTTCGTAAAGGTACTAAAATGTCACTTAAAATGACACCTCGCTCATATTTAAGTATTGTATATTTTGCTTTTATTAACCAAAATTACGTTGTTGTTATTTTTTTAAACTAGAAATGCCATTACCATAGAGTACAGTAAGTTTACCAGAATTTTATTCCCTGTGAATGGGATATGAACCAAAATATATAGTGCAGTTCTTAAGCTGTGATTTCTTTTTTTTTTTTTTTTTTTTTTTTTTTTGCTGGGAAGCGAAATTAATGTGATCATTTAAGCTACACAGAAAAAAAAAGATTCCTGTATTGCATAGTCATGACATTTTCTGGTAAAAACAACATAATTCCGTTTAATAAAACAGAAATACACGGTACTTAAAGCATTCATATGGAAGTTTTTCCATTTTTATGGGAACGGCTTTTCTGAAAATTCTGGTTTTCAAAATTATAGTTGTTATAACCTAGAAAAAATATTATACTGTAAAGTAAATTTAGCCGAATAAATGGTTTTTATGCCATAATCTAAAGTATCATGATAAAATTACCAAAATTTATCCCAGATTATAAAACCATATTTATTGTTAATTTTAAAAAAATCATTACTAAAGTGCTTCGGTAAAAATTACCGAAGTTTTCGCATAGAGTCAGAAACACGGTAAATTTTACTATATTTTGGTAGTTTTAACTGTATTTTTTTCTCAGAGCAGGATATGAACCAAAATACAGAGTGCATTTCTTGAGCTGCGGCATTCTTTTACCTGATATTCGAAATTAACATAATCCTTTAAGATAGGGATATGAAACAGAATAAAGTAGAGAATAATATATTTCAGAAACTATAAGAACCATAAAGACGTATGGGTTAAAAAAGTATACTGTAAAAATATAGTTGGCAACTGTATTATTAATGCTGCTTTTAAGTTTGAAAAATCAATTTGCATTGTGTAAAAACTGCACACGAAAAATAACTTTTGATCTAATGATCAGGATATTATGTATTAAGACTGCATACAAAGTTCACTTAAGATATGCTTATTTATTAGTGCTAACCATTATTTAACAATAAAATTACACTTAAAACGTATTATTTCTGAACACTAATTGTTTTCAGTGGAACTGGATTCTCATTCAAATTACACTGTACAAAATATAGTGGCTTTACATACGAAGTGTGTTTTGCTTCCAAAAAGTCTAGTTAGGAGAGCGGTTCATAATTTGGGACAGTAAAATAGTTTAAATTTTGGAGATTTCATTATATTTTAGAAATAATTAGGCCAAAAAAAGGTTGTTTAAAAATATAAAAGTCATTAACCCAAAAGTAATTTCACGTAAGAAATAATAATTAATAAGTATTTATTATTTAATCAAATAACTATGGAAATATGTGTAAATCATGAGGTAACCAAATAATTAATACCATTTTAATTTACGCATTTCTGCATGACAAATATTTTCAGAATTTCAAAATATGACTTTATAGAAAACAAAGCTCAAACACAATAAAAATTGAAGGGTAACAGTAGTCTTGTTTGTATTTTTCTACCCATCGGAGAATATGACAAAATAAAATTTCTGACTTTCCTATAATTTGAAACATTAACGTTCAGATCAAATATTTTAGATTAGTAATAAAAAAACTAGGAAGATAAAAGTATCATACAGTATAATTAGAACTAACTGTATATGTAATAAAAAAGAATAAAATTCATGGCAATCTGATTATGAAATATTTTAAATTAGTAATAAAAAAACTAGGACGATAATAAAATCAAAGAGCATAGTTAGAACTGACTGTGTATGTAATAAAAAAATAATGAAATTCATAGCTATCTGATTATGTTTGCTTTGTAGAAACAAAAAACTGTTTTCTTTATCAACTCTATTCAAACATAAGATGAAATACCTGATAAAATATTTTTCTCAACGCCTCTTCAGGGCATGCCTTTTTCATCACATAAAAGAAAGAAATTAAAGAGACGAGACGATAGGGAAAAAGAAACAATACTCAAACAGAAAAGACAAGAAAAGGAGAAAAATAATACGTCTTTTAGATAAGACGAATGGTTGCTATTCTTCAATCTTTGAACGATTCGCCTAGTTTCATTCAAGGCCTACCTTGGAAGTCAACCATGAAACATGTTCGAATTTTTAGACTTCTTCCGCTACTATTTAGTATCACGGAGAAGAAATGCTCATGTATTGGAATAATATCTTGAAGGAGTTCTTGAATTAGATGAAATCTCATAATTGGTTTTCTTAGGAAGATTATTTGCGTATTGAGCTAACCTCTTAACATTTTACATTTGGGGTTCGCAACCTTTTTGAGTGAAGAGTCACTTGCACAGCAGGTAAATTAACGAAGGGCCGCAAGCATATTTAGTCATGTCAGTGGCAAATATGATAATTTTGATACAATCATTAGTGTTCTAAGCAGTTTTTTTTTTATCAGTTAACTTAATAACATATTTGCAGAAAATTAAATAATTTTAATTATTTCAAAATAAGGAAGCTGATACTTTTTTCCCAAAAAACATTTTTCTCAATTTTTGATTTGTCAAATATATATATATATATAGCTCACAGGTAGAGCTCACAGAATGGAAGTGCAAGGAAAAAAATACGCATTTTATAGAGAAACATGAATTAAATAGAATTAAATAGCATTTTATAGAGAAATTTGAATTAAATACTTTCATTACAGAAAATTTATAAAGTTCAAAAATAAACTAAAAATTAAAACAAATCCATTATAGTACAAAATAAAATTCAATATTTATTTAGTATTATTTTTCAGATATTATTTCTATTTCTGGAATTATTAGAGGTTTTAGGAATTTTTAAATAGAAAACGTTCTTTTTTGAGTCCCCCCCCCCAAAAAAAAAAAAATCACCTAAGCTAATAAATTTTTTACACAAAATAAATTGCAAACAGTAAGCAGTTTAAAAACTCGCGTTTTCCTCAAGTTCTTGAGTTTTTCATAGTGCAATAGCATTGCGTTAAAATATCGGGATTCTAAATACCACATACAATTGCATGGTGCCAACTACCGAAACTACAAAGAATAACTTATATTTTAGATGAAATACGCAAAAGTAAATTGTATCAAGTAGTGATTATTTAAATTCACCATTAGAAATTCGCTTGTCGTATTAACTTCGTAGTTAAAGTAACGTGATCTTATACACGAAAAAAAAAACATCGCAATAATTGCAACAAAAAAAAGAAGGAGAATATTAAATTTACGATAAATTTAGAACGAGTGAAATATGCGTCAATGAGTAGATATTGAAATATGTAATTTGAAATTTGCATGTCGTAATAAAATTCAGGATTTTTAAAACTAAGTGAGAATGCATCACAGAAGCTGCCGATAAAAATGATTGATAAACATTTTGGACTTACAATGCAATCGGAACAAATTAAGCAGGGCTAAAGAGAATAGAAGGGCTGGTTCATTCCTTTGTAGAAACTCTCGCCGCGCCAATCCTCCGATTTTCTCTAGTGACGTCACTTTGGCGCAAAGTTCGCACTTTTACTTCAAGAACGGAGCGTTCGGCCTTAATAGCTCTAACTAATATTGAAACATTTCTTTTTGTGACATATTCTAAGACATTTGTTTTTTTCTATAATGACTTTCCTCAGTTTTTGCAGTGAATTTACAAACATTTAAAACTATTATCGAAATGCCAGTTTGCGTGATTGCAACTTGCAAAATTTCTGATAGAAAAACAAAAGGAAAAAATATCATTTTCCGCTTGTTCCCTGAAGTAAATGAACAACTATGTAAAGAATGGATTCCGAAATGACACAGTTAATATAAAACAGCAATACGTTTAATCTATCGTTAAGAACTTTTATAAAAATGCATTATCTAAATAGAAACCACCTCGTTACTTCAAAAAGAAAGGTAGGTGAAAAAAATTAAAAAATTGATAAAGTCAACGAAAATTAAAATGTAAATAAAAAGTATAAATAAAATATATAGTATATAGTTGAAATTCTCCTAATTTCATAACATATTTTTAATGTAGTTATTCTAAATATTTATGATTTTTAAAAAAATTATATTCTCTTAAATTTAAATATCTGTAAATTATATCATCGTAAATTTAAATATCTATAAGCAATTGTAAAATTTCTAATGTCATTATGAGCCTAAATTATTATTTTGTTTCAGTAAATTAGCGTTTAAGGTTGATGTTTTCTAATGATGAACAAATTAATGGCATATTTTAAAATCAGGGATTCTAAATTTAACTCAACTTATTGTTATAAAAGAATATGCAGATAAAAAAGTATCGATATATGCTTTCATTTTTCTTAATAATTAAAGTTGAAACTGAACTTTTAAAGTAAAGTATTTATAGTGTCATTTTCGTCAACTAGTAAAATATTTTTATAAGTTTAAAATGGTATTTTTTTAATATAATGGCCAAGAAGGTTTTTTTGAACTATGTTTATGAACGGAAATAATGAGTTAATTACGTAAAGTTTGAAAGCTAATAACCAGAAAAAGTCTAACTTATTTTTACTAAGAGAAAGATGCAAAGTTAATATCTTTGCTTGCGATCTCCGAGATCTGTGGACACAGTGACGTCATGAGGAGGGAAATCGTAGCTTCAGCTCTAGGAGCGGAGTGAACTGGCCCTTCTATTCTCTTTAGCCCTGCAAATTAAGTACGGCAAAAAAGTGATCAATTAAATGCGCGATTTTATGACTCACGAGTTGTAATAAATGTATCGGAAATTTATAAACCACATGGAAATTAGTAGTTATAAGTGCTGAAAAACGATCTAAACGTCACTTGGATTTATGAAAAAATGGGCTAAAGCGAAGCTTGTCAAAAAGTGATTATTTAAATGTGCGATTTGAAACTCGCGTGTCGTAATAATATCGTAATAAAAATTCTGGATTTCCGAAATCACGTGGTACAGCGTCGCAATAACTGTCTTTAAAAAATCATTTAGATTTATGAAGAAATCGGTAAAAATCGGTACAAAGAACAATAAAAAGTGATAAATTAGGAGAGCGATTTATAACTAACAAATTGAATATTGTAATAAATATATCGGAATCTTAAAAATCACATGGAATTTAGTAATTATAAATGCCAAGAAACAAGCGAAACGTCACGTTGATTTGTGATGAAATCGGCAACAAAACAAACATGGTATTATTATGCATGAAACATACTTTTGCCGGTGAAATGTATTTTATAACTGGTATTGAAAATCCAACCCATTTTTTGATTCACTATCAATGTTGAACTTCGTAGTCTTGTAATTTTGAACCTAAACCAGAAAACAATGAAGCTCTCAGACCACGCATTTGTATTAACTAGTCTTCGTGGCGGACTTTTTAATGGAAATAGTCCACCTTTACACGGAGAGGAAAATCTCTTACTCTTAGCCTGACGGCAAAGTGACTCCATACCACGATTTGTCTCTGAGGATATTTTACTTCAACACTATGGTCGGTGCAAGCCGGAAGCAGAGTTCGTGACGACTAGTCATCGTCAGGATTTGAACTGAGGTCTCCTCATTGGGAGGCAAGCGCTTCCGAGTCACCACTCACATTGCCAAATGTATTTATAGTTAAAAAAAAATATTTTTAATCTGACTGAATTTCAGGCCTAATGTAATTAAACGTTAATTAAGCTATTTATAATCAGCCTACCCTACGTTTTGCTAATTACAAACTCACTAAAATAAATCAGGCTAATTTAGCAATGGATGATATATTTTCTAATTACTTTAAATATATGTGGTCTCAATGCAATAAGTTTTCCATACTTTGTGTTTATTACAAACTGACTGTAATAAATTAGACTAACTGACTGACAACTGACTGATTGGAATTAGACAATCAGACAATAGATTATATATTTTTTAATTAGCCTGAAGTTACACGGAGAATAAAATTTCGGTAAAATTGCCGTACTGCAGGTAACATATCTGGTAAAAAAAACAATATAATCGTGGTTTAAAAAAAAGCTCGCAACATATATAGTATTTAAACCATTCATTTGGTAATTTTTTCGTTCACATGGAAACGGTTAACAGATATATATATACATAATATATATATATAACGGTTAAAAGGCGAGCGAGCTGCGCACACACACACACACACACATATATATATACACAAGCGTGAAAATATGAAAAACTATATTTAAAACAACTGAAGCATTTATAAGAAAGGCGACTTAGTGTGACGCTTATCGTCACTCAAAATTAAAATCAAGAGAAAGGGCTAAGATTAGATTTCTAGAACATTTCAGAGTCTTCGATTAAATAAAACTACTGTGGGAAATCTCCATCGGCAAATAGTAAGTTAAATACGGATAAAGTAATTCAAATAAACGATTAGGTTTAAATCTTACAATGTCACCCCCATCATGTGATTGACCCATCACGGGACAAACTCGAAAACAACAATGACTTTTGAACTTGACCTTTCCTCAGATTTGTAACTTTTATCACCAAAAAAATACGATATAAAAGCAGCCGAAGGAAAGGGTTAAAAAGGCAATCAAAAGTAATCAGCCTAAGTGACAAAAGGCCGAACCATGACTAAACTTGGTAAGTCTCTCTCCATCTATTCTAAAAGCACGTAAGAATTAATGTATAAATAAGTTGAATTAATTGTATATCCTTATATTAATGTTATTTCTTAAATTGTTTAAATAATAAAATGTTACTAGTTAAAAGTAAGACTTCTATTTATCCTTTATTTAAAAATTATTCAAAAACGCCACAAGTATGCAAAAACGCCACATTAGAAATACCTTTAAGTTTTGTTGGACAATTAAGCAGGGTTTAATGTTCCTAATACTGAGTTCTGCAAAAGTAGTTTTCTTGATTTTGGAAACGTTATTTTTTTTTCACGTAAATCACATGGTGAAAATTTTTTGCGTCTTTTTTTTTGAGAGATTCGGAATTTCTATATATTAAGGAGAGTGATTACGAAGCAAACTGTGAATAAACAAAAGCAAACCTTAATTAAATCTTAGGTGTAGTTTAAGGAAAAATGAATTAATAACTCACAATATAATTAATTAATAATTTCAATGATTAACTCACTTATTTAAGTTTATAATTTTCTTTCTCAATAAACGTATGAAAACTATTTTTTTAGGAATTTTAAAGCTTTATTTCATATTGACATAGTCCATGTTAATTAAAAATGTAAACTTAAGAAAAATAAACACATTTTTCTGTGTTACACAAATTTAGATTTTATTATTTTCAATAATTTCTAAAACAGACAACAAAAGTTAGGATAACTGCGAGGAAGAATGTAAAGAAAATAAAGAGTTATAGAGAGATTTTGTTTTTCTAATTGATCCTATAAAAAATTTTATATATTCACACGATGCTTTGCTAAGTTTAGTATTAACCAGTTATATTAAATGATTTTTTAAAAAAAATATTAAATTAAATAACAAAGTAGATTTCGGAAACAACGATCTAACTTCACTACAGAAATTTGAAAACAATCTCTAATGACGAACAGTTTAAAAAAAAATCTTGAGTTATCATCATGATTTAGGAACACGAAGCTATTCAATTCTTGTTTGCTAAAATACAATCTTTAAGCCCAAGAAAAAAAACCAAAGCAAAAAAAAAGATAAAACAAAAATACTTGGTGCGAAAGTGATCAATTTTACTTGGGAAGATTTATACTACTTACACATCTTTCCTTCGCTATTTATCCTTTTGTTAAAGAAAAAAAATCTTTGCAGGTTTCTGGATAACAGTATACAACTACCACAGCTGGTAAAGATGCCAAAATTAGATAATGCACTTAATGTAATTTTCGAAGGCATCTAAAAGTTTTTAGGTTGTGTAAGCAACTACGAACTTATGGTTACTTGAAGCGTGTTTAACTAAACATTTAACAATTTGATTTTAGAACTAGAGTGACATTAAACATTTTAAGTAAAACACAATAAAAAACTATTTAATAGAAAAAAAATTTCTGCTCGCATCTGTAAAATATCATTGAAATGAAAGGACAAAACTTAAAAATTCACAGCTTGGAACGTCTAAACTTTTCTGACATTTTACCATATTTTGTGTATAAGTAATATGAATTTTATACACCATCACATGTCCAATGATTCTTTTAGAATTTAAATGAAAGGTGTGTTAGTTTCAATCTACTGGTAGTTCAAATCTTGTTCGTAGTCTTTTCTTTTTAACCACTTGTAATTTATTCATGACCAGCTACGTTACAGACACAACTATGTTAAAAGAAAACTGCACATATAAAATAAACTCAAATGTGCTATTGAAGTAATTTTTAGTATTTTAAGATTCCCTATTGAAAAAAAATCTTAAAACCAGTATCAAAAACCAGTAAAAGTGATACCAGAACCAGTATGACCATTGGTAGGATTCAAAGTACAGCAGCAAAAACATGACATGTTGTCTTTATGAATTTTTATTGAGAAAAGGTAAAGGTATAGACTACACACAATGGTAAAATACGAGTTTCTGCGCCATCTATTGGCGCTAATTTGAATTGAGAAATATTAGTGACGGAACATGCCGCCCACCTTGAAATAGTATTTCAACAATGCTTGAATAAACAATTAACAAAATTTGAATATATATATAAAAAAATAAGCCTTTTAAGAATACAAATAACTTTATACACAATAACACGTTTCACCAAACAAAAAAAAAACATTTATATTGGCAATAAACATAATTTTGTGACATTACGTTTATAAGTCCCATCAGAGGTTTTTAGAGTTACTAACCTGACTATGTTATCAAGACCAGGGTGCAATTGTATGATTGTACCCATTTTCCATTTAGTTGGGGGCAGGTTATCCTCCTTAATGAGGCATAGATCATTAATTTTAAAGTTCTTTGTTGGCAAGAGCCATTTCGGCCTTTGTTGTAAACGACAGAGATACTCTCTGTGCCAACGTTTCCAAAATTGCTGAACTAATTGTGGTATTTGTTGCCATCTAGTTAGATACGAAATATTTGTATCAATGCAACTTGGTTCAGAAATGTTAGTTAATGCTCTACCAATAATGAAATGACCTGGAGTTAAGGCTGATAAATCATTTGGGTCATTGGATAAAGCAGTTAACGGTTAAGCAGACGGATAAGCAGATTTTATTCCTGCTTCCCAGAGGCCACCCATATGTGGCGCACCTGGAACATTTAGATGCCATTTAATACCAATATCAGATAAATAATTATGAACATTTTGATTATAGTTTTTTGATTTAGCAAGCTTTTCAAATTCCATTAATTGGCGTTTAGCTCCAACAAAGTTGGTGCCACAATCACTATATATGTCATTACATTTACCCCTACGGGAAATGAATCTTTTAAGAGATGCGATGAAAGCATCTGCAGATAAATCAGTCACCAATTCTAGGTGTATAGCTCTTGTAGTGAAACAAACAAAGAGAGCTACATATGCTTTAAATGATTTAGAACCTCTTCCTTTAATAGATTTAATTTGGAAAGGGCCTGCGTAATCTACTTCACATCGCAAAAATGCTGATGCAGGGGTAATTCGAGAAGATGGCAAATCGCTCATGATTTGATTGGCTATAGAAGCTCTTAATTTACTACATTTTACACATTTTCTAATTATATGTCTTATTACATCTCTAGCACCTACAATCCAATACTTTTCTTGAATAGAAGATTGCACAAGTTGTGGACCGGCATGCAAGAGAGTTTCATGAAAATGTCTAACAATGAGATCAGTTAGAATGTGCCGTTTTGGCAATAAAATAGGATGTTTGTGGCCGTATGCGAGATTTGAATGTCGCAAGCGACCGCCACCCCTGAGAATTCCTGAATCATCAATAAACGGATTTAAAGATAAAATTTTGCTATTACAAGATAAAAGTTGCTTTCTTTTTAATGCATTGATCTCACTATTAAACTCATTACACTGCACTAATTTGATTAAAACATTTATAGAATTAGTTAATTCCTTAGTTTTTAAAAAACCCAGTTATTTTGTTGTCAGAATTTCTACAGTTGTGAATAAATCTTAAACATAAAGCTGTGATTCGTTTAAGTTTAGAAAGAGATGAATATCTATCAAATATATCATCAGAAATCGACGAATGTTTATCTGTTGTAGTTGTTTGCATGCAATACCTTTCTTCAGGCACATGATCAGCGGAACGTTGTTCTTCCTGAAAAGAAAATGAGTTATGTAAAAAGTTTGGACCACATAGCCAAAGGGACGTTATTAATTCTGGTGACGATACTCCACGTGTAGCCAAATCGGCTGGGTTTAAATCTCCCTTGATGTGATGCCACTGAGAAGGAGAAGACAGAGTTTGGATTGTTGCTACTCTATTAGCAACAAACACTTTCCACCTATTCGCTGGGGAATCTATCCAATAAAGCACAATCGTGGAGTCTTTAAAAAATTGAGAATTAGATATGGTATATTTCAGTGCATTGCAAGTTAGGCTCATAAGTTTTGTCAAGCGAAGTGCTCCACATAGTTCAAGTCTAGGAAGGGATATGGTTTTAAGAGGAGCAACCTTAGTTTTAGCTATCACTAGTTGAACCTTGATGTCACCATTATATGATTTGGAGCGACAGTAGATAGCTGCAGCATATGCCTTTTCTGAAGCATCACTGAAGCCGTACAGTTCAAATTGATCATCTGATTCGAGAAGTAAAAATCGAGGAATTTTGATGTTCTGAACAAACATAAGATCTTTCATAAGTTGTTTCCATTTATCTGCAATGTCTGGTGGAACACTATCATCTCACTGCAATTGGCGTTTCCATAGTATTTGCATGATTAGCTTGAATTGAATTGTGATTGGAGATAGCCATCCAAGAGGATCAAATGTCTTTGCTATCGAGGAAAGTAAATGTCTCTTTGTTACTGGAAGTTCAAGAGATGATTGATCAACTTTGAAAAGGAATACATCTGCTGCGGGATGCCACAGGATACATAAAGTTTTTATGATGTTGTCATCATTGTCTATGCTCAGGGACGTCTTTGATGAACGCAAATCCGGATCAATTTCGTTCATGAATTCTGCAGAGTTAGAAGCCCACTTTCTTAAGTTGAGTTTAGCATTTGACAGCATTTCGGTCAATTGCTTATAAAGTTCGATTGCCTTTGAGGTTGAACTGGCTCCTGACATCAAATCATTAACGTAGAAGTCTTCGAGAGCTGCTTTTGAAGCTATTGGATATTTGTCTGCTTCTTCCTCTGCTAACATCTCACTGAAAGGTACGGAGCTGATGCAGTGCCATACGCAATTCTTGTTATTCTGAAATCTTGAACAGCTTCATAAGGCGAGTTGCGCCAAACTATTCTTTGAAAGTCTGAATCTTGCATGATGATTTGCTTGTACATCTTTTCTATGTCGGCTGTAACTGCTACTTTGTGCATTATAAATTTGAGAAGCAACAAGGTAATATCTAACTGCAGTTGAGGACCTACCATCAACTTATCATTGAGTAATATACCACTAGATGATTTGACTGAACCGTCAAACACCACACGGAATTTGTTGCCACTTTTGTTAGGCACTGGGTGATGAGTAAATAAAAATTAGATTTAGCTGGAACATCTATTTCGTTTTCTGGAATCAGTTCCATGTGATCGAGTTTTAGATAATCATCCATGAATTTGTGGTACTGTTGTGAAAGAGACTGATTTTTTGTAAATCTGCGTTCTATTTGCTGCAAACGGTGCACTGCAATGTCTCTGGATGAGCCAAGTTCATCACTGGAGTCACGAAACGGAAATTTGACTATGAATCTCCCAGTAGAATCTCGAGAAAATGTATTTTGAAAGAAATGCTCGCATGATATTTCTTCAAGAGTATGAGTTTTAGTTTCAGAAATTTCTTCTAATTTCCAAAATTTATCTAATTGATACTCGACTGAGATGAAACTAGCGTGGTTTGATACAATTGTATTAGTTATAGTCCTTGTTTTGCCTAGGATAATCCACCCAAAAATAGATTCTAGAGCTGTTAAAGAATGTTCAGGAACCGAAAAATGTCCATTTAGCATGATTTCTCCAAATACATCTGCTCCCAAGAGGATGTCTATTGGACCTGGTTGAATGCAATTTTTATCTGCTAGTGGGAGATGTTTAAAAGTAGTTAAAGCTGTCGCATACACTCGAAATTGAGAAAGGTCACGAGTAATTTTAGGAATGATTCTTCATCAACAGAAATACACGCGTTTTTATAAAATTGTGATGAAATTTCTAACTGAACGGAACCTTCAACCTTACCTATTTTTTGGGAACTCAAACCATCTACGTTAACATTTGTTTTAGAACGCTTTAATTGTAATAAATTTACGCAATTTTCTCTAATAAATGTGCCTTGACTAGCTGAATCAATTAAAACTCTGCATTTATTTAGCGCACCATTAATGTCTTTAACGTGAACAATCGCAGTAGGCAATAATACGCCATGAGATGCAATTGCACTATTGCTAGTAATGGTGAGTTCATTGCCCTCAGTTTGCGAGTCTGATTTGTTTTCGCTCGTATTTTTTGAACATAATATTGTATTATGTGGTTTCGAACAATTTTTACACATGCTAGCTCTACATTTAGAGAGTGGATGACTTCTATTATCTTTTAAACAATTAGAACATAATGTGATGCTTATCGTTACTCAAAATTAAAATCAAGAGAAAGGGCTAAAATTAGATTTCTAGAACATTTCAGAGTCTTCGATTAGATAAAACTACCGTGGGAAATCTCCATCTGCAAATAGTAAGTTAAATACGGATAAAGTAATTCAAATAAACGATTAGGTTTAAATCTTACAATGTCACCCCCATCATGGGATTGACCCCATCACGGGACAAACTCGAAAACAACAATAACTTTTGGACTTGACCTTTCCTTAGATTTGTAACTTTTTATCACCCAAAAAATACGATATAAAAGCAGCCAAAGGAAAGGGTTCGAAAAGCAATCAGAAGCAATCAGCCAAAGTGACAAAAGGCTGAAACCGAAACCATGACTAAACTTGGTAAGTCTCTCTCCATCTATTCTAAAAACACGTAAGAATTAATAATGATAAGTTGAATTAATGATAAATTGAATTAATTATGTTGATACTGATAAGTTGAATTAATTGTATATTCTAATTCTAAAATAGTCCTGTAAATTGCTAAATCGGTTCAATATAGTTATGTTTTTTCTTAAATTGTTTAAATAATAAAATGTTACTTGTTAAAAGCAAGACTTCCATTTATTCTTTATTTAATTATTCAAAAACGCCACAAGTGGTGCCTTAATAAATGCGGATTTTTAAATGGAAAAAAATTCTATCAGCGTTGTAACTTAATTGTATAGTATGCCATGCTTTTAAAACTAATTAATTTAAAACAATTTATTACTTTTTGTCATCTGATCCATTTGGTTAATATATTTTGTATATTTTGATTGTTTTCTTCTATGGTACTATGCTTTATTCATTACATATACAATATTTTGTTATCATTACTGTTTGGAATGCAATATAGTTTGCATATTTTAATTGAGGTTCTATTTTATTATTCTATGTTGTAAAATCATAATTAGTTCGTACGACGAATAACTGCTCGAAAAAAAATGGATCCGAATCCAAATAAAATTGCGGGGTATCGAAACTTGGTTAATATTTTTGATGGGGAAATTTTTTCAAATGCTAATTACTTTTTTAACAATCTAAAAGAAATCGGTGAAATTGCTGATTAGAATGACGCAGAACTAATTGCGGTATTAAAGTCTAAACTCAAAGGGCCCGCACTTCAATTCTTTATCGAAGATCCGGAACTTACAAACGAAAAAAAATTTGAATCGATAGCAAAAAAATTTAAGAATTATTTTGAAACTAAAACTACGTTAAGTCATAGACAGTAACAATTTTCCAACTGTAAGCAGAACCCTGGTAAATCAGTTCGAAGTTTTTCAACCAGAGTTTCAAATTTAACCATCAACTATTTTGGTTTACAAAATGCGTCAAAAGCAGGTGCTGAACTTATAGTTGACCAGACAAAACTTGCTAAGTTCTTGGAAGGCTTAGAACCAGCTCTAAAGCGTTTAGCTTTAACAAGAAATCCTACTACTTTCGAAGCGGCTGTTGAAAACGTCCTTTTAGATGAAATAAATTCGCAATTTACTAATACTGAATGTGTTCATAATTATGCTATGGAAATAAAACCAAATTACCAAGAAAATACATTAGATCTTAAAATATCGCAAGTTCTAGATAAACATATGCAAATATCCAATGAAATGATAAGTGCATTAAGTAGCCAGATAAATAAACTTTCAACTCAAATCCCCCCAGAAAGGAAAAATAATAATAAATTTAGAAATCATAATGTTGTTCGTCGCAAACCTTGTATTCATTGTGGAAAAACAAATCATTTCTCCTCACAATATTTTACATTAAGACGATTCGAAAACAAAAACCCTATGAGCATTCATCATTTCATCAAAATACTCGTAATGCCAATCGATCGTTTGTAAACAGGCGTGATTCATTTGACACTCGACATAATGTACGCGAAAATACACGTCAACCAAACGAATTTCCATCATATGCTATCAGGGGTCGAAATCGAAACTATGATCAGCAAATGTCAACTTCAAAGGGTAGAGGACCTTTAAACTGATAAGGGAATCGTTAAAAACCCGCGAGTTCCCTAATCAAGCGGATAGGGTGCAAACAGTAACAGGGGTCACACATTTTAACACTAGTTCTCAAAATTCGTTACCCATCATATCAATTACAATAGGAAATAAAATTTTTCAGGCATTATTAGATAGCGGAGCTAGCATTTCATTAATGAGCCATCAAGCATCGCAACAAATTTCATCTAAACATGTCGAAACAGCTCAGTCTGACCCATTCATGAAAATCTCTACGCTATCTGGCGAGGAGATAAAAATAAGTTCAACGACATTGTTATCATTCTCAATAGAAGACAAACCTTTAAGACACAAAGTCTTGATAACTCAGGGCAGTCTCAGTCGAGATTACGACTTCATATTAGGTTTTGATTTTTTGAAATCGTTTAATTGCACCATAAATTTTAAAGATCAGTCGGTATCTTTTTCAGGAGGCAAAACCTTAATTGTAAACTATCAAAATGAAGTAACTAATAATATAACTGTAAATCACTGCGGTAACTCTCTCGGAAAATCAAAATTCCAGCACAAAGTTCTTCAATAGTTGAAGTAAAAATTAGTAATTCTATTCCTGCAGGAACTAATGTTTTAGTACAACCCACTAATTCCCAACACAATATTGAAATTCATCGTTCTATTTGTACCGTGAACAAAAACAAAACTATATCCTTGGTTATCAATAATCTTTAAGTAACAAATTACATTTAAATAAACATAGTAGAATAGCTCATATTGAGCCAAATATAGATATTAAATCAAATCAAAATTTACGTGAATTACGGAGACAAGAACTTAAGGAAGAGCATTTTGATTGGTCAGGTGTTCCTTTATACGCAAAACAAAAATTAAAAAATTTAATTTTTGAATTTTCTGATATTTTTAGCATAACATTGAAAACAATCGGTAAATGCACTCTCGAAGCCCCTCCAATAGAAATCACCAATTCCACACCCATTCAGTGTTGACCATTTCCAGTACCAATTGCATTACGTGAAAATGTTCATAAACAAATATCTGATTTAGAAGATACCGGAATTATAGAAAAATCAAAAAGTCGGTATTCATTTCCGCTCATTTTGGTTAAAAAGAAAACAGCTGGTGAATATCGTTTGGTCGTAGATTATCGTAAACTCAACGAGATAACTGTTTCTTCTACTTATAAATTACCCCTTATTTCAGACATTTTAAATTCGTTACGAGGAGCAAATTATTTTAGTACTTTGGACGCTAATGCTTCATTTCATCAAATAAAACTTTGTGAAAACGATAAGGCTTTAACTGCTTTTACCAGTCCTTACGGAAATTATCAATACAAATTTTTAAGTTTTGGTTTAAAGAACTCACCACAAATTTTTCAGGTAATAGCGGATACAATATTAAACGGCTTGCAGTCTGAGAACATCGCAGCTTACATCGATGATGTAATAATACCGTCTCAAACTATAGACGATTCGTTAAGAAAATTAAGGCTAGTTTTCGAACGTTTTCGAAAATATGGGTTGACATTGAACCCACAAAAATGTCAATTTCTTCAAACTAGCATAAGTTACCTTGGACACGAAGTTAATAAAGAGGGAATTAAACCATTGCCTCATAATTTAAAGTCCATTCAAAATTTTCCAGTTCCTAACACAGTGCGAAAATTAAGAAGATTTTTAGGATGCGCGAATTATTATCGCGACTTTGTACCTAATTTTTCTAAAATTGTTACAACTTTGACAGGTTTAACTAAAACTAAAAGTAAATTTAAATGGAACCAGGTAGCTCAGAATTCGTTTGAGTTGATAAAGTCTAAATTACTATCTGATATTCTTTTAAAGCATCCAAATTTTGAAGAATTATTTTATTTACAAACTGAAGCGTCAAAAATTGCGGTTGGAGCTGCTCTATTACAAAAAGATTCGAATGGTATTCTCAGACCAATAAGTTATTTCTCCTACAAATTGAAACCACATGAAAAGAAATGGCCTGCCATTCAATTAGAAGCGTATGCTATTCTTTTGGCGGTTCGTCATTATAAAGTTTATTTATATGGTCGTAAATTTCAAATTCTATCAGATTGTAAATCTTTAAATTATATAATAAAATTAGATTCTCCAGCTAGCCGTTTATCAAGATGGTTATTGGAATTATCAAACTACGATTTTTATTTTCAACACATTAAGAGATCTGAAAACTTTTTAGGAGACCTTTTATCACGTGATATTAACGAAAATATTAATGTTGTCAAAGCAGATATACCATTAAAAACTCACAAAGAAATGATCCTAAGTTAAGCGAAATCATAAATATTTTGGAAGGTAGAAACACCACTTTAAAAATAAGCACTGAAAATTATTTTCTAGATAATGGGTTATTAAAGCGTTTTTCTCATAGAAATAAACGCGCCGCTCGTGATGAGTGTTTTGAACAAATAGTTATTCCTAAAGATTTAATACCTTATATTTTAGAAGGATCCGAAACGGTCCACTTCGCATTCTTTAAAAAGTACCGTGCAATTAAGGAAAAGTATTTTTGGCCCAATATGTACATTGACATTAAGAATTTTTCAAATTCATGTAAATTATGTATAGAGAAAAAAGGTTTCCCTTTGACTAAATCTCCGTTGCAAAACTTTGAAACTCCATCTTATCCTATGGAATTGATTAGTTTAGATATTTTAGGACCACTACCTCTATCGGAACAGGGAAATAAATACGTTTTGACGGTTATTGACCATTTCACAAAATTTAGTGTATTATTTGCTTTAAAAGATATGACCGCTGGGACTATAGCTAATAGATTAATTGAGGTTATACTTACGTACGGGGTGCCTAATGCGATTCTCACTGATTTAGGAACAAATTTTCAAAGTCAATTATTTAACATTTTAGCAAAAAAATTGCAAATTAAGAAATAAAGACGACACCGTTTCACGCTCAAACAAATGGAGTCTCAGAAAGAATTAATAAAAGCATTAAAAATAGCCTCACTTGTTTAGCAGACAAAGCATCAAATTGGGATACATATCTCCAGTACTACAACTTTATTTATAACAACTCTTACCATGACACAACTCTAGAGAAGCCATCTTATCTTATGTTTAATCGCGATCTGAATTTACCTTTTCATATATTAGACCAAGAACCTAAAATTCATTATTTTCCATGCGACAACCTTCTTGAAGAAAACACGAGAAAGATGCAACTGGTATCGCCAAGTGTATCAAAATTTAGAGAGAGCTGCTGAAAGACAAAAACGCATTCGAGACAGACACGCGCACCTTAAAACTTATCATTTAGGTCAAAGAGTATATTTATATACACCAACATCAAATCAATTAACGGGTAGAGCATTTGCGAAAAAATTTTCAGGACCTTGCAGAATTATTGAAAAACATTCTGATCTAAATTATACAATCCAAGATGTAAACAAACCATATAAGAAACCAACTAAGGTACACATTGATAGAATTTTTTCATATACACAACGCAGACCAGATTTAGAAATTCCTCAAATAACCACTACGAATGTACCGAACGCCACTATTTCTCCTCAGACACATGTATTAAAAATAAATGACGAAAAGTGTAAGGATGCTTCCTTTCCTTATGATATGGAAGATGATGGGGATGATTATATTCCATATACAACATACCGTCCAAAAAAGTCATTATCACACAAGCGTATTGATACAACGGAATCACTATCGCAACAACAATCTACTCAAAATCCTCAATCATCTTTAGTAAAAAGTCATACACGGCAAGTTGAGGGAACTAATGATTCTCCGATATCACTGGTAGATTCACCAGCACCGAGATACAACCTTCGGCGTAGACCTGAGAAAAATGCAGCATCAATTCAGGTAAATAAGTCAGAAATTCGAACATCTCAAAAACTATCCTCCAATAATAATTCGCTTTCAAGTAAAATTCTTGGTTCGGCAATGAACTCTGATAACTCACACCCAGATAAGGGAATTTTAGAGAAAGTAGCCGATGCCTTATCAGCCAAGCTTACGAATGATTTGCAAACTGAAGGGGACCCAAGTATCAATAATATAACGCTTTATCCTCAACAAACACGTATATTTTATAATCAATCTTATACAAATTATTAGCAAAACAAAAAAAAATTTTTTTTTCCTCCTCTCTTTATTATTTGTTTTTTTTTTTAGTCAATGTTCATATAGATATTTCGGATCATTTTCTGAATGGGAATCCGCGGCTTCTTTTGAGGAATTGATCTAGTCACTTGTTGTTTCGTTGCGTCAATACAATGTTTTGCGCAGGCGCTATAAAACTTTGTTACGTTGACTAAACAATTGGAGACGAATATGCGTCAACTAAATAAGTAGGGAATAAAGAGAACAAACAAACAAAACAAAACAAAAACACTTTCGATATAATAAAACTAATAGATAATAATACTGAATAAGTAAGAGAAAAAAAATCTTTTTTTTTCTCTCAATTATATAATATTTGTAAATTTTACTTCTAAAATATGTATATAAATAATTTATATTTATGTACAATATGTATGAATAAAGCAAGTATATTGTACTATACCATTCTTGATGGTACGTAATTAATTAAAATGAGCACAAATACTGAAATTAACTGGTTCAAATGATAATGAGTATCTATACTAAATCATAAATACTAAGAATAATCGAAATGAAATAATTATATTTAGAGCAAATAGGGAATAGTTTTAATGTGTAAAATTAAATTAGTTCATTTATACTCAAATAAGTTAAATGATCTTTTATCATTTCTTGAAACAAAATTTTTAAATACTTGATTAGTACCGAATGAGTGAAAGATAAAAAAAAAACTCTCAAGTACTAGAACTTTATAATAGTTTATTGAGTAGATGGAGAGAACTTTCCTTGTTTATTTCAGCCATTCTACTGATCTATTTCTCACTTGCTTTGGTAAGTGCACACGATGTTCAGGTGTGCAGGCTAAATGAAGCAAAACAAAAATGCACTACGATGAGTTCAGGAGAAATCGAGAACTTGGATTTGCCATCCGACGCTTGCATAAGAACATCCTGCCAAAATTGTGTAGTATCGTCAAGGTCTTTACTACTTCAACAGGACGAAACATTTAGATCTCCAACTCAATTCATGGACAGACCTACAACCAATCGAGGTAATATGACCTCCTTCTATTGTTCAGAAACTGACGTAAACAGAGGTGACGCAATGGACTTCCTTTGTGACTGCTCTAAAAATTGTACGGAAACAGCTGAATTTTGTTCCGTATATCCTTGTAACAATAAAGCTTCTTGCAAATGTGATGTAAGAAAAGTCAAATACGAACTCCTTCATTTTGAAGCCAATCGTTGGGTTTCAAATACTACCATAATTTCTTTCGATATATGTTTATTTCGGAAACCTCACGCAGGGCGCAAATCAAGACAACTTCTAGAATTTGAAAGTGCTCTCTTTGTACAGCACAACCTAACATTATCATTTAATGAACCAGTGGTCTCTGTCCCGTCACCCGGGAAATTAATAGCCAGAATCTCTGGTAATGAAATAATTTATGACATTAAAGAGGATCTCAACGTTGTATTACCTACCGAACTTATAGCTTTCAAGGACAAACTAACTTTAATTTTCATCTCATCTGATGGGAAGGCGGTACATGGCGAAGTTTACCTAGAAGGAAAAGTTATTTGCCGTTCCACGAACTGTATTCTTTGTAAGGAATTTTTATATCAGATCAAATGCTGGCCTCGTCATATTGCTCTTCTAGTTTATGGTGCTATTGCTATAGTAGTTATTTTACTTTTATTCTTTTTACAACTAATTTTCAGAGGAACAACGTTTTTTTTAAAGACATTATGTTATATATTTATATTTTCCTTTAAATTCATCAGAGGTATTCTCCGCATTTCACTGTTAGGAGGAGCGATTGTTAGCTACTCAGCTCGGCGCCAATTTTTCAATTTTAACCAATTTCTTGAAAATCATGCGAACCAACAAATCAGACGTGACACATTGCCTTTGCTGGTACTCTTAACACTTTTAGCAACAGTAACTAGTGATTGTACAAGCCACTCGATTATTACTTCCGACCTTCAAAACTGTCAAACATTTGACGGTCATCAAAAATGTGCAATTTTTACGACGGCGGAAATAACACTAAAGAATCTAGAGTATCAAACATGTTTATGGTTTCAAGATGCCCACAGAAATAATCTATTTCATCTGAAATTTAAACTAATTTCAGCACAATGTAAATTTTCATCCAAACGGTTATATTTTACATTTCCAGTGCAAGAAAAGACCATCAGTCAGTTGGCTTGTCCCCAGAACTATTATTGTGCATGGGGTGAACACTGTATTCCAGACAAGGAATTTGAGGCGTTAACTGTTGAGAGTAAGGCCTATCCGGGCACAACAAATTGCCACCCTTCAAGCGTGGGTAGCGGCTGCACTATTATTTCCCGAATGGGATGCTTGTTTTACCGTGTATTTTACATCCCTGATCTTATACATTCCTATGAAGTACGTTCCATTGTAGGTCATCAGTGTTCATATACAATAGAGGTTGAACGATCGGAAAATGGTACGTCAGAAGTACTGACATTCCTTTATCAGCCCAAACAAAAGATGGAATTTTTATGGAAATTCAAGGTTCGCTAAATCAACCACAACTTCATTTTTCCGACTCCCTCGTTGTTCGAGTTGGAAATCCATCAGAGGCTTATCTGACGCCATCTAGCCCTCAACATGTTCCTATGGCTGGTTTGGTGTGTCAGATTCAGGCCAATGAAAGCTTCACCAAAAGTTTCATATTTGATCCCGACATCACTAAGTGTGATTTCTTCGAGACAACATTGAGACGTACAAGGAAACCAGATGGCCTTAACCTGATAACCGGCTCAAAGGAAAAAGCCCTTCCACTGGCCAGAGACTTGCACTTATTTTCTATGAACAAGGGTTCCCTAGTATCACAACTCTTGGCAACTGCACCTGTTAAACTGACAATTAGTTTTAGTGATTACAAGATAATGCTACACACGTCACAAATTTGTCCCAATATTATGGAAAGTGAGGTAACGGCAAAAGGCTGTTATTCTTGGCAGATTTTAAGTGAGCTGAAGTTTACTGCTCATTCCAGTTGCCAAGCTGGAACAGTATCTGTTGAACTTCAAAAAATTGTTTTATACACTCAATCATTTGTATTGGAGACTGAGCCACGAGAATTCGTTATTAAATTTCAGGCTGAACAAAAATGTTATGAGGAAAAATTATGCCTTGTAGCAAGAGAAATGAAGCATTGCAAACTTCTTTCATTTTGTTTAACTGAGCCTAGTATAAATCTCTTAAATTTTAATTGCTCATACACTAAAGTGATAACCAGCTCTGATTCTTCTGGCTCAGGTTTCTTTAACTTTTTGTCTTTTTCCACATTGAGCAATGTATTTTTTGGTTTCAAAATGCTTGGAGCTTTTCTTATTATTATTTTCTTATGTTTAAGCATTACCATCATCTCAACTTGCATTACTTGTTGTAGGCGATGAAATGTAATTTTTATTTTCTATTATTTTGGATATTTTTTTTAATTATTTTTATTTTTCCTCTATATATATTGTATATTTTTTTGCGAAAAGATTTTTTTAATGGAATATCACGATACATAAGTTTCATAGAACGTATCGAACTATTCTTTCCTTTTAATCAAACAAAATTTCTTTAAATCCTATGTATTTTAAACTCTTTTAAATACAAATTATTTTCTTATATATATATATATATATATATATATATATATATATATATATATATATATATATATATATATATATATATATATAATGTGCAAATTTTTTATAAAATGAAATACTAATAATAAATTAACAATTTACTTTGCACAATGTATGTATCATCTACAATGTTAGGATTCTTTTGTCAAATTTGGAAAAATCTTTCGTATAAATAATATTTTATTCCTGTGAATGATTACAAGATCTTCAGGTGTATCTTAATTCTATTGTTATGTATATGTTATATTTTTTTGTTGCATATTATTTATACTGCTTTGTACTTAACTTTAATCGTGCTTATGATGATTGTTTACTTGAAGTTTTAAATACAATGAAAACTATGTTATGTGTTAAATAAGAGAGAGGCTTTCCTTCTGAGTTAAACTGGTTAAGCAAGAATTATTTTTCTTTCTCGGCTTTTGAGGAAGATGTGACGCTTATCGTCACTCAAAATTAAAATCAAGAGAAAGGGCTAAAATTAGATTTCTAGAACATTTCAGAGTCTTCGATTAAATAAAACTACCGTGGGAAATCTCCATCGGCAAATAGTAAGTTAAATACGGATAAAGTAATTCAAATAAACGATTAGGATTAAATCTTACAATGTCACCCCCATCATGGGACAAACTCGAAAACAACAATAACTTTTGGACTTGACCTTTCCTCAGATTTGTAACTCTTTATCACCCAAAAAATACGATATAAAAGCAGCCAAAGGAAAGGATTCAAAAAGCAATCAGAAGCAATCAGCCAAAGTGACAAAAGGCTGAAACCAAAACCATGACTAAACTTGGTAAGTCTCCCTCCATCTATTCTAAAAACACATAAGAATTAATAATGGTAAGTTGAATTAATGATAAATTGAATTAATTATGTTGATACTGATAAATTGAATTAATTGTATATTCTAATTCTAAAATAGTCCTGTAAATTGCTAAATCGGTTCAATATAGTTATGTTATTTCTTAAATTGTTTAAATAATGAAATGTTACTTGTTAAAAGCAAGACTTCTATTTATGCCTTATTTAATTTTATGAAAAACGCCACAATAAACGTTTACTTTTAATAATTGTCCATTTCTCTTTAATCGATAAATTTTTAAAGCTATCGCAATTAAATAGTTTATGATTCTCTCCTTTGCAAAACACGCATAAATTTGAGACGATCGGAAGAGAAACTTTATTCTGCCTATAACCGCAAAACGAACTTTGACCTTGTTTCTCTTTCTGGCAATTAGCCAAGGATGCGAGCACATTTGCTCTTTTTAATATAAAATCTTTAAAATATTGAAAAGAAGGTTTAATTTGTTTTGATTCTTCTAACGACCAATTTTTGAGTGTTTCGTGATTTGTTGCGCAATAGAAATATAATTATTGTATCCCAATGCTCGACAGGTTGTTTGAGAATTTTTAATGTGTCGATACATTGTTGTGTGGTGTCAATAAGTTTTCGTAGACCAGTAGCTGATTCATGCTTTAGATTAGGCTGCGAAACTAATTTGCTTAAAGCTGCATTTGTTATTTCGGATTCATTTTCGTATCTGTCTTTAAGAATTTGCTACGCTGTGTCATAATTATCATTAGAAATTTGTATCGATTGCTACAAACCAAATGCTTCGCCTTTAGCTGAAAGTTTAAGATATTGTAATTTCTGGTTTTTACTTAAGTTATCGTTGTCTCCTACACAAGCTAAAAATAAATCTCTAAATGAAATCCAATCTATGAAATTTGATGTAAAAATTGGTAACTCAACTCGCGGTAATTTTACATTGTTTTGACAGTTTGAAGTTGAAGTATTTAAGGATATGTCATTGTTAGGTGCAGTATTGTTAATAGTTGTACTATTATTTTCGTTTAATTTTATCATTTCATCTTTTAAGGTTATTTTTAATTTATCTAGTTTTGAAAAGATATCATGCATTTCCTCTTCATAATTGTTATAATCTGTATCTTGACATGTACTTAGTATGTCAATATTCAATTTATCGATTTCGATGTTTAATGTGTTTACATTATTTTCATAGACTTCAATTATTGAAGTAGATATTGTTTGATTGTTAAGTAAGTCAATTTGATTAGTTAATCTAATTAGCTTACCTTTTAGGCTCCTTTTTTGCTGTAGTAATTGATCCATTGTGTTTGTGACCCTCTCAATTAACGAGTGCGATGGTTTCGCTTTTGATTTGCTATGATGCTTAGCGTTTTTTGTTGTTGATGAATTTCAGCTTTGATTGCGTTGTTTGACTAATCTATTTTGCTGCTGTAATCCTAGTTATCGAATGCTGGTTGTAAATACTCCTGCCTAGAACGGACCATAATGGTAGGACTCAAAGTACAGCAGCAAAAACATGACATGTTGTCTTTATGAATTTTTATTGAGAAAAGGTAAAGTTATAGACTACACACAATGGTTAAATACGAGTTTCTGCGCCATCTATTGGCGTTAATTTGAATTGAGGAATATTAGTGACGGAACAACCATACTGGATATTTTAAAACCAGTATGATACCATACTGGAAATTTTAAAACCAGTATAGCACCATGCGGGAAATTTTAAAACCAGTATAACATCATACGGGAAATTTTAAAACCAATGTAGTCCCATACTGGAAAGTGTAAAACCAGTATGGCACTATATCAGAAATTTAAAACCAGTAGTCGTAATTAAAATCGTAGTGGAAATTTTTATACCAGTTTTCAAACATACTGGGAGTTTTAAAGTAGTTTTAAAATATAGCTTCATTCTTAGTAAGTACATATTTTTCTGAAAATCTAACTGTTTTGACATTATCAAACTTCGTTTATTTTTTTTTTTTATTATATACTTATTTCAAATACTTAATTTCTTTTTTTATTAGAATTCTCAACGTATATATCCAATACCTCCTAGATTGAAGAAAGCCGAAGGACGGAAAACGATGACTCATACAGTTAGGCCCAGATTTGCTGATCACTTCTGACGAAGCTTCTCTTTTTCCCTTCTGTTTCTCGACACTTTTTCGTTACTCTTCTACTAATTTTTTACTTTCTACAAATTATTATTATTATTTTTTTTGTCTAGATTAAATGTTCTTAAATTGTGTAAAAATGCTTAATATATTTATTTGTTTTCAGAAATGATTAACAATAAATCAATTCTAACAAAAATAACTGTTGTGTGAATGAAAAAAAATATATTTTTAAGCATTAAATATCAGTTTTATTTTATAAATTGGAAAATTTTATCTAACTTTTTGTTATAAAATGTATGGATTAAAAACAAAGAAATATATTTTTAAAGGGATTTTACACATTTATTATTATTATAGTTTTGACATAAAACTAAGAAAGGGGTCTAATTTTTATAATATGATACTTACATTTTTAGTAGATGATTATTTTGGATTTTAATGATTATGTTTTGCATGTTATTAGAACTAGAGCATACGAAATAAAATAGAAATTGTTTATAAACAATGACATAAAATGAGCTTAAAAAAATTTAGAAAATCAAATGCAGTCTTCAAACAAGGTTTAGATAGTAAAAAAAAACATATCAAAAGCATGATTATAATTTGTATTTTTTTCCTGTGGAAGTGTGATTGTTAGAAGTGATAAACTAAAATTAAAGTAAGCAACCTTAGATAACAAATATTTTATTAAATAGCAAATTCAAAAAACGATAAATAAAATGTAAACACAAATTTTACTGAAATATGTTAAAACTTTCAGTAACATTTAAAAAAGTATAATTTTTACCATCACACTGATAAACTAAAATAAAGTAAGCAACCTTAGATAACAAATATTTTATTAAATAGCAAATTCAAAAAACGATAAATAAAATGTAAACACAAATTTTACTGAAATATGTTAAAACTTTCAGTAACATTTAAAAAAGTATAATTTTTACCATCACACTGATAAACTAAAATAAAGTAAGCAACCTTAGATAACAAATATTTTATTAAATAGCAAATTCAAAAAACGATAAATAAAATGTAAACACAAATTTTACTGAAATATGTTAAAACTTTCAGTAACATTTAAAAAAGTATAATTTTTACCAACACACTGATAAACTAAAATAAAGTAAGCAACCTTAGATAACAAATATTTTATTAAATAGCAAATTCAAAAAACGATAAATAAAATGTAAACACAAATTTTACTGAAATATGTTAAAACTTTCAGTAACATTTAAAAAAGTATAATTTTTACCATCACACTGATAAACTAAAATAAAGTAAGCAACCGTAGATAACAAATATTTTATTAAATAGCAAATTCAAAAAACGATAAATAAAATGTAAACACAAATTTTACTGAAATATGTTAAAACTTTCAGTAACATTTAAAAAAGTATAAATTTTACCATCACACTGATAAACTAAAATAAAGTAAGCAACCTTAGATAACAAATATTTTATTAAATAGCAAATTCAAAAAACGATAAATAAAATGTAAACACAAATTTTACTGAAATATGCTAAACTTTCAGTAACATTTAAAAATAATTCTAATGTCATTTTCCTTGAAATGCATCTCACATACCTATAACAAAATGAATACAATATTTATATGTGCATTTAAAATAAATAGTACATACTATATTCATGTATGAAAAATTAATAGATTTTTGTAGAAAAATTAATAGATTTAAATTTATAATCAAATAAATTACAATATATTATGGTCAAACAAAAATGTTTAAAGTTTGAGCAAAAATTTAATAAAATACTAAAATTATTAATATTTTTATAAAATAAAACTCTATAAAAATAACTATATATTACAATAGTTTGCGATATGATTGATAAGAACAACTTAATTATTATAAATAATTTATCCACAATTTAAAATAATTTACTCTTAGTAAAAATATAATAAAGAAGCATAATTAAATTTTTAAAAATAAGAACAAATATTACTCACTTTAGAATTCTTTGCAACTTCAAAATCTCTTGGCATGGCGGCAAGCCATTTCTTACGTATTGGGAAATCCAAAATTTAATACTTTTGTACCATCAACTTTGTAAAATCCTCTGCAGTTTGGTACACAGCACTCATTGGCAATTATCCATAACACTAAGAATTAAATTAATGCTGACATTTACAACATTTGTTGAATAAATATAAATTTTACGAAGAACGTTGACACCAGAACACACACGGTTGTTTACAAATTCAAATCAAAAATATTCGCCAATTGGCTGAATGCCGACACAGGTTATAATACTTGAGAATATCGCCAATGGCTCGTTTGATCAGATTCGGAGTTTTTCGTAAAAATAGCTACCCTGACTAGTTTCCCTCTGGGCCTAACTCTACTACGTCATCATCGCCTATAGTAACCCGTCGTGAGGCTTGATTCCTTTCTAGGAGGTATTGATATATCAAGGGTGGTGAAAGTGTACATTTTCTATATACATTAATTGAAAAAATACATATTTAAAAATATTAAAATCATTTTATAATTTTGAAGAAAAAGGAAGTTTTTGAGTAAGATTTTTACACATTTTAATTACTTTAAAATCTGCTTAAAGTCTTTTAAATGTTAGTAATTTTCTAAGAAAAGTAATTTAATAATAGATTGTGTTTTTAGTCGTTTATTATTTATTTACTCATTTATTTTTTGATTTACAAAATTTATTTTAATCAAAGTCATGATGACAAAAGAATATTATTAATTGTATCACTTTAAATTTTATTATAAATTGTTTTTTTTTATTTATTTATTATATTAGAATTTATTCTAGAACAATGTTATTCCCAACCGAAACTAATTTATCAATTCGAGAAATATATTAATTAGTTCAGGCTTCAAACAACTTCGTAGCAAAGGAAATATGTTTACATAAATTAAAAATTGATATAAAATCTTAACTTTTTACCTTCAAACATAAAACTCTCCTTCATTAATTTATAAATTTCAGTCCGTTTTTGAAATTTGTAATTAATAAATTTAAATCATAAAACAAAATAAACTTTTTTTGAATGAAATAAATAAATTTGCTTTGTTACTATATAGTTAATTCAATTGAATCTATAAAAGAGAAAAAGTGCGATTAATTCAGAAACGAATGGGAACCACGAAAAGACGAGAATCGACTTTTAGTCGTTCGTTAAATCTATCGAGCTAGCGTGAAGCAATGAATTCGTTCGTTAAATCTATATCACGCTAGCTGATCTATACAGCTCAGTTTTTCTAGTTCTTTCCGTTTGTCTGTCTGAACTTCACAGCCAACTAATCTTGTTTACATCGTGGGAAGAATGGCGTTATATTTTAGTAAGTGCATTTTTCTCTTTATTTCTTTGCTTTTATTTGCATCTCTGTTAGTTACAATAATGTTAAAACGTATGCTTCAGTAATATTTTAAGTAATCAAGACATATATATTATTCTTGAATTATTACTGCATGTGCATTTGATATGGGGTTCATTGCATTGAGACTCCATTGCATGAGAAGAAAGTATTTTTAATGTTTTTTCCTGGGTTTCTTAATGAAAATTTAATTGAAACGCTTTGTCCACATGTTTTTTACATAAATTCTCATTAATATCACCGTTATTGACAAATTAATTATTTGTTTAGTTTTATATAATATTTGGAAACTTCGCGTTATATATTAAGTGTTAATCTCAAATTCTTTTGTTATTTTTAATGTTTAATTTTATTTTAAAGCATTTAATTTTAATTATATTTTATTAACTGTTGGTACCATGAAGTTTCAGTTAAACTAAAATAACATTTTAAAGACAAAGTAGTTGATACTCAAAAGTTTAATATTACTGCCTAGTTAATAGCGTACATATATTTTGTAATTGTATAATTTCTAAATCAATTTTTTTTTCCAGAAATGATTTGGAAAACAGCCTATTATTTTTATTTCAATAGAGGTATGTTTTTCTTGTTCTTGACATATTCAACATGCCAACTATTATAGAATTTTTTTTAAAAATTCGATAGTTATTTTATCCTTTATAAATCTACATTTAAGGATGTTTCAGAGTCAAGATCCATTGCACCAGCTACAACTGTCAAGATGCCTAAAAGATTTTAAGCTTACAAAGTTTATTTATTATTTAAAAAAGAAAGACTAGTAGAGATTTGGCTGTATTAGAGTAGTCTCAGGAACGTAGACATAACATGCAGCATAAACAAAAGGATGATCTTTAAGACAAGTTCCACTGGGCGTAGGTATCATTTAAACAAAAAGTTTGATGATTGCTTTTTTTTTTTTTGCTGAAGATGCTGGATGAGTTTATTAATTGCCATTAGTTGAAGAAGAATTTAACTGCTTATTTTCCAACTGTCCATTCGAATAAGTTATTTGATATTTTTGATGTACCCTCTTCCGAAGTTGATTTATTTATTTTTAAATGAGAGATATTCCATATTTTTGATGTACCGTACGTACCCCTTTCCCGACCGTTATAACGTCGTTGCCGAGTGGAAGGATTAAAACAGGTCTTAGGCCGGGAAGGAGGGTACAAAATTTATTTATTAATTATTAGACAGAGCAGTCATGAGAGTGGGAAAGTGAACACGAAAAGTTGCGCTCCTTGGTTATATTTTAGGGAAAATCTTGCAAAGTAAAATCCGTAAAATGTCTTCATTTAGGGAAAGAGGGAAATCTTAGTAGTTGCTATTGGTTTAAGAAATAGATCGAGCGTTTCCCTCAGAGAGCAAAGGGAAAAATGTCCTGCTTTTAATTAAATGCATACTTGAGCCAAAAATAGATTTAAGAACAGGGTGTGGCTTTTAAAAGTGTGAGAAAGTATTTCGATTTGAATAATTAATTAAGATAATATAAAAAGATTAATTGAAGATTTTTATCTCTCTCTCTCTCTCACACACACACACACATGTATATATATATATATATATATATATATATATATATATATATATATATATATATATATATATATATATATATATATATATATATACATGTGTGTGTGAATCATTTTACTCATTTATTTTTACATTACGTACATTTATTTTTACATACGACATTTATTTTCGAAAATGTCAAATTTTTTAATTTAAAAGAATAAAAATGGATGTTTCTTAGAAAATATAGTGTGTTAACTTAAACAAATTATTAAAATAAAGTTGAAAAAAATACTGAAACCGAAACAAATAAGAAAATGCCTGAAGACAGAAAATAAAAGTGGTTATGTTAATTAAATGAATCTTTGAAAAATTGTAGAAATATAAATAAATGATTTAAATGTGTTCCTTTATTGTATGTTAATCTATTTTTGTATTATTAATCAATTTCTTTTTGAATGACAAATAAAAATGTTAATAATAATATAAACAGGTACCACATTGCAAATTAAAAAATACGTAATTTACCTGGTGAGACACAAGATCAAGACTGTTTTTCGTCAGACGTTATTTGGCATCAATGTTTAATACCAACTCTTATCTGTTTGCATTCAAAATTTAAAATATTGTAAAAAGTATGCAGAATTCATTAAATTTAGCGAGAAATAAATTAGAAATTGAGAGTTAGGTTTTTCAAATCAAGTTATTAGAAATCAAATTTTAAACTTGAATAACATGAATTAATATTTAAGCACATAGTCGATTCCAAGATCACAAAAAAATTATTTGACTGTAGTTGAAATTTGCCTTGAATTTTTCTCGAGTCTATTTTAAAAATTAAGCTTTCAAAAATATATAAAATTAAATACGTATAAATGAATAGCATCTTTTACAAATAACTCTATTTTATAACCGTCGTTGAACAGGCGACCTAATTTTTTGGGTTTACGACTACTAATGTTCAACTCCGTTTTGAACCTAATCCAGAAGACAAGGAAATTCCTGGATCACGTATTGAGAGGAATTTGCCTTCGTTGAGGGCTTTTTGGTGGAACTAACCCTCATTTGCGCTACATGAAGAGGAAAACCAGTGAAACCTCCCAGGGTTAGTCCGGCGGCAATGCTTCTCTAATCCCTGATCCGTCTACCACTGAGGATATTTTACAAAAGCACTGTGGGTGGTGCAAGACGGATGTGGAATTCGTATCGATTGCTGGGATTCAAAACCGGCTCGCCTCATTGGAAAGCGAACGCTTTATTCCCTCAGCCGTCATATAATTTGTAACATTTAACTTTTAGTTCAATTATATTTATTGTATTTAAAATATTATTCAAGCTATGATAAATAAAAACTGTTTTTTTTCCGCTGAAGTATAATACTCAATAAAAACATTTGTATTTTTAATTGAATTATTCATGTGCCCACATTATTACAGTAATTTACAACTATATCACATTTATATTATACCGAATGAAATTTATTAGTGCAATAATGCGTAATCAGGAATTAGGCATTCATCAACAAAAGCCTTATTTCTTTATGATTAAAATTTTCTAGTTGAATTCCTTGTTCTTTTATCATTTTTATATTCTCTAAGGTAAACATTAAGCAAACGTAGTTTTTCGTTAAAATGGAAAGAAAAAAAAAAAGAAATCTGTCCGGAACTAAGTGAAAAGAGTGCCGTAATAGGCGCAATCAAGTATAGAAAAAAAATCAAGCAATAGGGGTGAATAAAGCTAATTCTTTAAGCGAGAACGGAGTATTTAGTGCCAATCCTCATTGTTAAGAAAGGTCTTCTGGGACGAACTTGAGTGAGAGGGCTTTCTTAAATGTTTGCAGCCCATACTCAGGGGATTCAGTTAATTCCATCTTATTTCAGATAAAGAGATGCGAGTTGTCAAAGTATTTCAAAATAAATGTTATCCATGTCTTTTTTGCTAAGTAATTTTAATTCTAAGTAACGAGTTAAATTTCATACTTCGTTATAAGACGAAATAATAAATATTGACTGAAAGACAAGCTAATTTTAATTCTAAGTAACAAGTTAAATTTCATGCTTCGTTATAAGACGAAATAATATTTGACGGAAATGCAACCACCAAAAACAGAACTTTCCTAACGCATGCTAGTTGCCTTCACACTCTTAAAAAAGGCAGCATGTCAGTTGTCATCTAGTGGCATATCTTTTTTTCTGTAATTTACTTGGGTTAATAAATATATACAATCTATGTTTTTCCAGATCGTTTATTTTGTTAAGAAATCTTTTACAGACCCCGGCGTCAAAAGAACCTAAGAAAGGGGTAAGTACCCTTTACATATCTTTTCAAATTATTATTTACATCGAAAGCAAAAATATTGATTGAAAGACCAGCTCAGTTTTAATAAAAAATCAGTCTTTAATAATGTTTATAAAGATATGGGAGTTGTCAAAGCATTTCAAAATAAATGTTATCGATGTCTTTTTTGCAAAATAATGTTAATTCTAAATAACAAGTTAAATTTTATACTTCTTTATAAGAAGAAATAATAAATATTGGTTGAAAGACAAGCTTATTTTTAATAAAAAATCTGTCTTTAATAATGTTGATAAAGATATGGGAGTTGTCAAAGCTTTTCAAAATAAATGTTATCGATGTCTTTTTTGATAAGCAACTTTAATTCTAAGTAACAAGTTAAATTTCATACTTCGTTATAAGGCGAAATAATAAATATTGGCTGAAAGACAAGTTAATTTTTAATAAAAATTCAGTGTTAATAATGTTGATAACGAGATGGGAGTTGTCAAAGCATTTCAAAATAAACGTTTTCGATGTCTTTTTTTGCTTAGTAAAATTTGTCAAGTTAATTTACGATGTTTTTTTCTGCTAAGCTAAGTTTGCATTTCAAATTAAACGTTTTCGATGTCTTTTTCGCTGAGTAATTTTAATTCTAAGTTACGAGTTAAATTTCATACTTCGTTGTAAGATGAATAATTAATATTAATTGAAAGACAAGGTAATTTTTTTTAAAAAAATGTCCTGATAATATTAATAAAGAAATAGGATTTGTCAAAGCTTTTAAAAATAAACGTAATTGATATTAATATTTTTAACTTTTTTTTGCGAAATACTTTTACTTCTAAGAAAAGAGTTGAATTTCATATATCGTTAAGAGACGAAACAATGAATATTGATTGAAAGACAAGCTAATATTTGATAAAAATAGTATTTAATCATTTCAATAAAGAGACAAGGTTATCACGGGAGGTCAAACCATGTCAAAATAAATGTTACCAATACCTTTTTTTCGCGAAGTAATCGTAATTCTAAGTAATGATTTAAATTTCATATTTCGTTAACTTTATTTTGATAAATAATTTTAATTCGAAGCAATGAGTTAAATTTCATACTTCTTTATGAGATGAGAGTACAGATATTTGTCGAAAGACAAGCCAATGTTTTAAAAAATAGTCTTTAATAATACTATTCAAGTTTGCCAGCACAAAAACATGCAGATTATAAATATATGTTTTCAAATTTTACATTTATTTTCATACATGTTAATATGTTTTTATCCTGTTACTATTTTGGAAAATCTATTTTGTTATTGAAATAAATGAATTTTCAGTTATTATGTGGGTGCGTCTTAGGAAGTAAAATTTCAGTTTATTCAAAGTTTTTAAAATTTTTAAAAATTATAAAATGATAAACATTGAAAAAAAAACATAACTTGAATAAAGCAGGATCTTATTTTATGTTTTTTTAACATTTTATTATTGATTTTGAATACTAAGTTGAATAAAAGTGCTTTACAAGAAAACAAAAAGGTGAATATGTTACAAATGGAAAGGAAGAAACTTTAATTCATTGTGAAATAAAATTAAACAATGTAATTAAGATGCATGGTTTTGTTTTATTTTTTCAAAATGTACATAGGCGTGAGATAAATAATGTTTTGGGGTTAATTAAGGATTGTTTGCAAGCGTACTAAACACACTTTTAAACAACATTTAAAAGTATTTAAACTATTTCATACCTTAACAAATTAATATAATTATGGTATTGAAAAAATAAAAAAAAATGTTTTTGAAAAAAAATGAAGCTATTTCGTCACGTTAATAAAGAGAATATACGATACCTCTAAAAAGTTTTATATGTTTTCTTATTTGTCAGATTCTTTCGAAAAGTGACACACCCAAATAACATCTCAAATACTTTCTACTGCATATCTTAGCCAAGCCCACATTCATGCATGTTTTATTACAACGAATTTCAATCAGGAATAAGGCTATCACATAGAAAAATAGGTTTAAAACCCGATAATTTAAAACAAAAGTAAAAATATGAACTTCACATTTTCTGACATTTGAAATTATATTTGCATATTTATCGCCATTAAAAAAGGCTATAACTGAAAGATTAAATATAATTGATAACAAAGCAAATTAAAATAAATTTTTAAGAGTTATGTATCATTTAAACTGTTATTAAGAGTAAATTGCAATTTTCAAAAATTTTGTATAAGTACTTAGTGCTTAAATACCATTTTGAAAAGCGAACTTTGTTCTGAATATTGTATAGTACACTTAAAATCGTCACTGAAATCAAATTCATGAAAATAATTAAGAAACTTACAAAGTAAAAATGTTTATTTGAATTTATTAAAATAGCTTAAAGAAAATTACAAAAAATATGAAAAAGCGGAGAAGTTTTTAAATTTAAAATAATAATTTCTCAAACCACCACTGACCTAAAGGGTTAAAAAAAACATCATAACTAATTTTTAATAATGAAATTCTACTATTAACTGTACTTTTATTTTAAATAAATCATTAAAAAAGAGTTTCCTAATTAAACATTTAGGATTTCTCGACGTAAATATATATTATACTTCTTTCTTTGATATTGTTTCATTGCTTTATTTATGAATTTTTGCAGAGTATTTTTATAGGGGATTTTTTTAAAACATTTTAGCACATATGTGTTTAGTTCGTGTTTTTCTTTCGCTTAAATTAAATTAAACTTATTTATCTATAGAACGCATAAAATTAGGTTATTAAACACTGTATAGTTCTACATATAAAAAAACTGAAATGGAAGAACAGATATAAAAATTTATTTATTACAAAATGATTAACTTAGAAATTTTATTTGAGCTTTATTTTTAATTAGAAAATTCAGTTAATTACATATTATATAATAAAAAAATGCAATATCTACAAATGTAATATATAAAATAGCATAAATATATTATTTAAGCGTCAAAAATAATCGAAAATAAAAAGATACGCAAATAATCAAAATACGCTCTTTTGTCTTCGAAAATTAAAATTTTTTAAAATGGATAATGGAAAATAATCGATAGTACAGAAAATTTTTAATTTTAAAAGGTGTCACTGAAGCAAATATTTTGCTATATTTCTGTAGTTTCCAATGAATTTACGTAGGAGTTACGAGCAAACTGACATGTACTAGGTATTCTATTATTATTTTCATTTCTACTTTAAATATCAATATAATACTTGAAGCTATAATGGTAATAATGTTTTGAAAAAAGTCTCAAAGACTGCACAAAAAGATACTTAGAATAACCAATTTTTTTTGCAAATAATCAATCAAAACAGAAAATAAATACATCTATGCTGGCTGCCTTGAAATATGTTTGTTTTTAATTTTTTTCTTTTAAAGTTGTAGACACTATAAATGTTTAAAACTCGCATTAAATGATAAAATTTGAAACATTCCCTACTACATTATTTACCCTACATCATTATTTTTAACAAAGTTCTTGAAACTTTTCTCCTCAATAAAAATATCATGAAATTTATATTCATAATTATAGAAACTTAAAATGATCTTTTGAAGCCAAAGAAAAATAAAAGCGAAATAAATTCTGAAAGTGAAACAAATGGCAAATGGATTTTACCTTCAAATGAATAATTAAAACCAAATATAGAGGTCTTTTGTTCGTATTGAAAGGTAGGACTAAACTAAGAAAAAACTATGGTTATAACTACAAAAATATGGTAAAATATACCGTGCTTCTGACTCTATGAGAACACCAAAATATTCGGTAATTCTTACCGAAACGCTTTATTAATGATTTAGGTAAAATTAACAATAAAATATGGTTTTATAATATGAGATAAAATTTGGTAAATGGGGTAAAATTTGGTAATTTTATCACGATTTCCTTTCTTAGAGCGTGACATAAAAGCTAAATTTAGTTTTCATTTTCGTATTTACTATTTCTAAATGTGTGGTACTAAGAACTATAGTTTTAAAAACCTGAATTTCCGGTAAGCACCGTTACTATATGAATGGAAAAATTACCTAATGAATGGACTAAATGCCGCATATTTTGATTTTATTAATTAAAACTAAGGCCTTTTTCCACTGTCTTTACCATACAGTGCGGTAATTTTACCAGAAACTTTTTTCGCGCAAATGCATGAATTAGGCATAACTTAAATATTAAGCTAAAGGTAAATTTTTTCTCTACAGTATTTGTTTCAAACTCTACGAATTTGTTGACTCACAGACAGAAATCTGATCCATGAATCTGATTACATATCTGATCCATGAATTTCGCTTTTCGTTCATTTTTTAATAAAAGGATGTTCAAGAGTTAAAACTTTTAGAGGTAGCTGAAACTTCTTTGAAATAACTATTAAGGTCTTTTTGAGAAAGAGAGATTGAAAGTTTGAACATAAGTTACTATTACTTTAACTGAAATCTTAAGTCAAATATTTTTATTTATATGTGACTTTTGCTATTAAAAAAGCATAAGTTTTCAAATAACTTATTAAACCATGTTGATAATTTCAAAATTTTATTTTTAAAGCAAAAAAGGTGATTTTCAGTTATTTCCATTAAGTCATAGAATATGTTTATTGAAAAGAGATTCGAGCCATTTTGAGTATAACTAAATGGTTAAATAATTTAAATAGGTAACTTTAAAAAAAATATTAAAAACATTAGAACAATGTCATTCAAGATTTCTTTACATTAAATTTTAATACAATTAGCAATAACCTGTTACCAACATTGCCCAAGCAATTAAAATCATTGAAAAAGTTTCTATCTATAATTGAAAATGAATCTAATGAATGCTATTTTCTTTTAAATATTATATGCTTTTTTTCATGTAAATTCATCACTAAAATCAACAGTTTCAAAACAATAGGATTTACAATAGTTAACAACTACACTATTACTTGTATGTACGTTGTTAATCCATGGCAACAAATTAAAACATAATATGGACTCTGTATCTAAAAAGTCCATGGTCCACCATATCATTTCTAATTTCTTCTTTAATTTCATGTAAGCATATTTGTCTAATTGCGTTGACAAAAAAGGTAAAACTTCGAATTTAATTTCCTTAAAACAATCATCTCTTCAAAACATCTTTGTTTCAGGAGGAGAGAGTATTTTTGATAAATACACTGCTGGCCACCCAAATTGCAACACCAAGAAAGACAAGAGATATGACAACAAAATTTATTTCGTAGATAACATGTTGACCAAGTATCAAATGATTAAATTTATAGACTTCTGTGAAGTGTGGTTCCTGCCAAAATCAGTAGCCAGAGTAACCGCCACTATTGGAGATCACCACTGCCACACGCCTCGGCATTGATTCAAAGAGACTTTGGATGTGTTCTTGGGGTACAGCAAACCAAGCAGCTTCCACACGTTGCCAAACTTAATCTGGTGTGGCAGCTGGGAATGTAATCTCGTTGAGCAATCATGGGCCACATGTTTTCTATCGGCGAAAGATCCGGAGAGCGAGTTGGCCAGGGAAGCAATTCAATCTGGCGATTGACGAAGAACCCTTGGACAATGCGTGCCACGTGTGGTCACGAATTATCCTGTTGAAATATGGCTGTGGGCAAGCTCTGAAGGTAAGGAAGGACAACTGGCTCCAGCACCTCGGAGATGTAGCCCTGACTGTTTAAAGTACCGGCAATGCGTACTAGAGGAGTGCGAAAATGATATCCAATACCGCCCCATACCATAATACCGGGTGCAGGACCAGTGTGGCTGTGCATAACGCAGCAGTTCAGTATCCTCTCTCCACGGTGTCTCCAGACGCGAATGCGACCATCGTGGTGTTGCAGACAGAAGCGTGACTCGTCAGTAAAGACAATTTCATTCCATTCTGTCGTCCACATCCTTCTTTCATCGCACCATTGGTGGCGGAGACGTCTAGGGCTCTGCGTCAAGGGTAGACGAAGCAGTGGACGTCTTGCAGACAGACCACTCTGCTGTAAACGGCGTCGATTGGTACGCGCAGACACTGGTTGATGCCCCTTGGGAAAATTTGACATAGAGAAGCCTATGGTAATCTATGGCAACCTATGGCTACCATTGAAATTTGTATGGCAAGATACCATACGCCTATGGTTACCATAGAGATTTGTATGGCACAACCCCATAAGCCTATGGTTACCATAAAGATTTGTACGGCAGTATACCATAGGCCAATGGTAACCATAAGGATTTTTATGGCACGTCACCATTGGCGTATGGCAACCATAGAAATTTGTATGGCAGTATACCATAGGGAAAAACTGATCTAGATCCCCACCAACGAAACAACATCTCCTATGGAGTCTTCAAAAACATCTTCTAAAATAAATAAGTATCCATTTTTTCACCCCGAAGTTAATTATATTCAACATGTATTCCCACAAGGCATTCCTGGTGTGTCTTTTCTGTCCTCAGGGTGGCCAATTTTTCCATTTTTGAGAGTTTGAAATCCGATGTTCTATTGATTTAGGCTTAGAGTATCAGACCGCCATATTAACGTGTCATCCACTACAAGTGGAATCTTTCGCTAACTTAGGCTACTTATTTTAATATTTTTTTGATTTCATTCTTGGTCAAAAACATTTTATTGCAAACGCCTATGCGATTATCCATCTGAATTTATTAAGTTTTGAATTTCCGGCTGTCTGGTACTTTTATTATCGGTATCTTTTCAAAATATGTCACGATTGGGTATAGGTTTTCGCTATGTTAAATTTTGACATTTGTTAACGCTGACTTTGTACACTTTAATTATCTTGCTGTTTATATTTTTATCTAAATTTTTTATATTTTTCTCCCAACTGTTTCTGATTAAACGACATCTTTCTTTTTATTTTATCCCCTCCCTCTGATTTTATATAAATTTTTAAACTCACATCACTTCTCCATTATTAATGGTGATCTATTCCCCATAACAATTTGTAAACAATCTTCATGATGAAAAATGCAGTTAAGTGCTTATCATCAAGCCAGATCCATCATTTCTTTAATAATTAAAATTTTTTAATTCTTTTAACTTGTTCGGTGACAATTTCATTTTATTGCTGTCATATATGCCAGTGTTTACATTCTCATTAGTTTTAGATTTTAATTCCACTTATGTTCTTGCAATGCTTTTTTACATTATCTTACATATGTTAGGGTTTTATATTTTTATTTTGTGTTTAATTTTTGCTTGCCATTAAATTGTTTTTTATCATGTCTCTGTGTTTTACTATCTTACAACTAATGTTTCGTAAGTATCCACATATATTTGTACAATGTTCTGTTACATATTTATACATAGCTTAGGGTCATCACTTAATTAGATTTGCTGGATTATTGGTTGACAATTGTTTTGCTTCAATATCATCAACGGGACAGTCCCTGGCCATATCATCTGCTGCTGTTGCCAAAAATGCTTTTAACAATTTAATCTTTCCTTAGGTTTACAACTTTTTCGTCATTGCGATTTCCTATACCCAATTAATTTTTATTTACTATCGCTGACCTGTCAATTTGTCAATAGCAATTATTAATTTTTCCAATTTTAATCGTGTCTTAAACATGTTTTGTATTTACCAATGTTTCTATATTGCGTTCTCTTTTCTAACTGTGCTTAACACAACTCAACATAAATTTTCTGTGTTTTATATCCCTCACTAGTAGGGGATCAACTAATTTAGCCTGTTTTCTATTCTTAGCTTTTCATAGTTTAATACCATCCTTTTTATAGATAAAACTTTGTTCACATGCCACCACTGGTTGCACCGTTACATATTCGGCTTTCGTCCTGTTTGGTCTATTTTAAAGTAATTTTGCTTCGACCACCGGCCCCACTCTTTATCTTTTGAGTTTTCATAGAATTTTATTGTTTTAGTGGTCTGTTTAATTTTTAGCTTAGTATCACATATCAAAATTTAAAAAATTTTCATACTCGCTCCGACCATCGGACCATTATTTTATTTCGCTTTCTTTTAGGTTCCTCTAATATCTGACGCTTATCTAACTAATTATGATACCAATCAATCAAATTAACGTTTTTTATACTCGCTCAGACCTCTGGACCCACTTTCTATTTTCTTGTTTTTTACAGCTTTAACAAATAATGGTTGCCTGTACTCAATATATTTTGTTTCTAATCAATGTAACCAATATTTTCCCCACTCGCTCCGACCACCGGACCCATTTTCTAACGGTTAGTACTAACCGTTTAAAATTTATTTGAATAAGAACAGCACTCAGAAAGGATTCTGCAAGTAAAACAGGGGAAGTTTATCAAAGAATTTTTTTTTTAAAAGAAAGCTTCCTGGATATATATTTATTCTACAATTATTAAGTTTTGCATTTTTAATATCCATTGCGAAAGATTCTTGTAAGTAATTATTTTTTGATGTATGGTAAAATAACAACGAGAAATGTTTCCATAGCTGTAAGGCAAAGGTGTACCATAGCCTATGGAAAAATATTTCTTCATAAGATGTAGCACAGCTTAGTTTTATGGCAAAAATTTGCCATATGAAAAAATGCCATAGGATATTCCTATGGGGTTTTGCCTATGGTTAAAATTTTGCCATACACTTTTGCCATATACGTATGGCAAAATTTTGCCACACATGCATGGCAAAAATTTGCCATATGAAAAAATTCCATAGGATATCCTATGGGGTTTTGCCTATGGTGAAATGCATGTCGTAAATTTCATGTTATTTGCATGCTTCCTTCAGGGTGTTGCATTTACGATGGCCAGCAGTGTAATTCAGACCAGAAAATTCTTAAATACTCTGTCAATTGAGATGTTGGAAAAATCCCTTTTTTACGCACAAATATATTTTACGTCACCAAAAAAGTTTTCATTTCTATAACTTTACTTAAATTGATAAAAATCACTCCCTACAAAAAAAGAAAATGGACAACAAAAAACATTTTGAGTAAATAGCTGAAAAATATTACAACCTATACCTATTAATTCTAAAAGAAAATAGGTTTTGACAATGTCAGTAAAAAAACTTTACATTGCGAATACAAAATTTTTATTGTTTAATAATTAGCTTGAAGAATTTATTAAAGAATTTACTTTTATTCATTGACATTTAAAATTAAAATATATACTTTAAATAATTAATTTCCTAAAAATGTAAAGGTTTTTATTTAAATACCTCCTCTTATTTACTTTTCTTAAAAATGTATTTTTAGCCTAAAAAAAGGATGGGTAGTTTTATCTAACTAAAATTGAACAATTATTAAAAACTCTTATATGAAAAACTGCAATTTTTTTACATTATTTCAAATTTTACATAATTAAGCAAACTTATCTTTTTTAAATGAAAATATATCAAGCGAATAAAAATAATAAATCCCAAGGAAATAGAGAAAAGATTTAAATGAGCTCTTGTAAATTCATTTTTTGTAAAGCTTGAGAAAAATTTTCTCCAAAAAATTAAGTTATTGATTTTTCTGCATTTGAATAATACATCTTTTAGAGGATTTAGAATAATAATATTGGAATTTGTTTATACCTGTATTCAACAAGAAAACTTCTTCATTAAAAAAGGTAATATAACATGAAAATGAAAAATTAGATTGAAATGACCGATTATTGTAAAAAGCGCAAAATTGTTTCCAGATTTATTTTTTCAACAAAGAATTAGTTTATTCATCATATTTTAGTTTTTAATTAGTATTATATGAAGCAAATTGCAATTGTTTTTCTTCATTTCACTTCATTTTTAGACTTATTTAGAGTGATTTTATTTATATTTTGTTTTAAAATAGAAATTCTACTTTTTATTTACCATTACGGCAATGCATTTATGCTTAATTGAACCTATAAAACAATTAATGGAAAAACAGAGAAATTCTCACAGAAAACGAATTTTTTCAGTTGTTTTTACAAAGTGCTCAGCAGGATAATTTTAACTATATTATTGTCTTTAAAAGAATTTGATGCTTTATGCCATTATATTTATTTTAAGAATACCTATAATTTATTTTAAGAATAAACTAGAAAACTTCAAGTTTCTAAGTGCAAAACTAACTACAACACTATCATTATTTTCGAATTGCCAGCGTAACGAGTGTTTAATTGAATACAGAAGGGTTCAAAAGCTTTGAGACGATAAGTATTTCGGTTCTAACTTTTTCAGTAAAAAAGATTTTTTAAAGATCTAAATGAGTAGTTTTTAGCTTCAGTCATCCTACAAGGGGAATAACTAATAATAGACTTGACAATTTTTAATTTAGCAAACAACAATGGATAATTTGAAAAATTGAAATCCAAACTTTTGAGACGATTCAGTTTTTCTAAACTTAAATTAAAATTAATCACAATAAGGTAAGAAAATATATAACATTTTTAATGCTTCGTTTTATATACTTTCGCTTTGATGACTTCCGTCTGGTCATGGAATTAACGAGGCCTTCTAGAGTGGACTAAGGTATTTTCGCCCATTTTGACCGAAGATCCTGAAGTAGTTTTTCCTTTAAAGAATGCTTCCGAGCCTCGACCTTTCTTTCGATGAATTCTTAACGGTGTTCTATTAGATTCAGGTCAGTTGAATGACTCGGCTAGTTCAAAATTCCCAATTGTCGCAATTTTGGAGGATCATTATCCTATTATCCACGAGGTATCTTTGTACGAGCATAACGTACCGTGTAAACTTTTAAAATATTTTTATAGACGTATTAATCCATAGTCCGACGTGTGCGATGCCATTATGATGGAAAGCTCCCTAGACAATTACTGATTCGGTTCCGTGTTTCACTGTTGGTTGGTGGAACCGGGTATCCATTCAGGAGCTTTTTGGACGATGAGTAATATGTCGGCCATCACTGCCAAACAAATTGAATTTGGAATCATCACTCCTATAGAGCTTCTTCAAATCTTTAGTTGCCCATCCTTAGTGCCCTTTTTCAAGTTTCAATCGGATGTATGATAAAGTTCCTTTACAGTTTTTTTTTATTAATCTTTGTGCCAATAGGTGGCAGCATGAGTCTTAAAATTTATACTAATGACAGTGAAAATAAACCTTTTTTTCTAAACTTTTAATATTTTTATATAAATGTAATAATTAATTTTATTGTTCAATATTATAATTGTAACTAAGAATAAGTATTATGTAAGCCTTTAATTTTATACATTTCACTTTTTGATTGTAAATTTAAATTATACACATTAACTGTATGGTGGCAACCCACTGGGTGAGATGATGGAAAATGATTATGTTGGTACATGCTGTTGGTGTTCAAGTGATATGGAAGTTGGTGACAACAAAAAATGGATGGTGTGATGGCTAAGATCATATGATGTGTGGAAGTTAAGTACAGAGGTAATAAATTAATAGCTTTCCCGTGAAATAGGGAATTTCTACGAATAGAGTATGTTTTGGTGAAAATGAATTTCGGTGCTGTTCACATCAAAGGACTCTGAATTATGGTACCCATTGCTAGCTTCCACATGTGGTGGATATCCATAGCACGTGTTGTTCAATCTCCATCTGCATAAGTGTGGCTAAAATTATAGCAAGGCAATTATGGTAACTGTATATCCTTTCGCTCATTTTGAATTGATAAGTCAGTGTTTGATGGCAAACCAGAGGGTGCCATATGTTGATGTATTGTGTAATCAAGAGTGCTAAATGTTTTTATGCTGGATGAATAAGGGTAGCTATGTATATAGCAATGAAAGTATAGTGACTGTATATCTATTCTATCATGATGAAATTGGTAATCGAGTGTTTGTGGTGGTCCGATCAGAGGGGACCACATGTGCATGTATTGAGAAATTAGAGTGCTAATGATTTTTGTACGGTCCCTTAAGGACTGTTTTCTTTTAAACTTTATAAACCTTTTATTTGTTTACTACCTCAAACTGTATTTATTTTAGTATGGTATGATGATAGTGTTATTTTTTTACTTCACAGATAAACGGGTAGGGTATCCCACGCTGGAGAATTGGGGGATCATTAATAATTAAATTAGGTTAGGAAGGTAATACACAACGCGATGTTTAAATTTTGAGGAATAACGATACAATACGGTACACGGATCAACATATTCTTTGTCCGGCTGTGAGCTTTTTTTTTTAATTACAGGAACCAGTGCACACATTCTAGCTACCTTCAAATGATGTCTCATGGTGTGTTTACTCACTGTGACTGTGCGTGTGTGTGAGTACACCTCAGAACTTGTGACAAGTTGGTTTACAGCTAAACTTTGAAATATCCGAGTCAATCACCTGACCTGAATCCAATAGAATAGTAAGAACAACATTCATCGAAAGAAAAGTCGGGGAATGGAAGCATTCATGAAAGGTAGAATGATCTTCAGACGGATGGTCGAAAATCCCTTAGTCCAGTATTCCTCAACCTTTTTATCACCACGGACCTGTCAACGTTTGATAATTTTGCAGCGGCCCGGTGGGGGGGGGGACGTTGATTGTTTATATTTTGAATTATTTTGGTTTATAAATTTTTATTTAATTGTATTTAAACAAGCCTTCAAAATAAAATACAGCTACACCAAAAAATAAATATAAAGTGATTTAACATTTTAACTTAGTAGAACGTTAAATCAATGACAACGCTGAGCTTGTTTCTTTGCAATGAGACGGTTCCATCTGGGGGTAATCGGAGACAATGACACCCGAAGTGTGTTGCTTTTGTCCTGTTTGTTTCGTTGTTTGTTTTGGTTGCTCTTACTGCAGAAAACCCAGCTTAACACAGATAAGTTGTCGGAAATGGCAATAGGGATTTAAGTACTGTGTTGGCAATCTCGGGGTATTCTACCTTCGGGGCCCCCTTTTTCTTAAATAAATAAAATTTTAATGGAACACATATATTTTTAATTTGGGGTACATACCAAGGAGTTTAAATTCAGTTTCAATGAAATGGGCAGCCTGGTACCATTTGATCTACGGACCGGTACCGATCGACTGAGCGAGGGTTGGGGAACACTGCCTTAGTCCACTTAGAAGGCCTCGTAAATTCCGAGCGATAACAGTGTGACGCAGTCATCAAAGCAAAAAGATATGCAATGAAGTAATAAATATTTGCTATATATATTTTTTTAATCTTAAGATGATTAACTTTAATAAAAGTTTAGAAAAAATGAATCGTCTCAAAACTTTTGATTTTAACATATATATTACATCTGAACATGAAAAATAATACTAAAATATATTCTCATTAGTAAATAATTTGCAATTAGTATATTAGCAACTAATTTCTGAAGACAATTCTTTGCAAATTTTTGAACATTAATTTGTTGACTCTTTATACGCCCTAAATTTAAAAAAATTAATTCGTTAAATTTAAGAAGTTTGAGATACCTAATTATTTAAATTTAAGATTTATAATTATTTAAATTTAAGATTTATAATTATTTAAATTTAAGAAATTTAAGATTTAGAAAGATTTTAAGTTTCATTAAAAACTTCTATTTGTGCTAGATCCATTAAAATAAGAATGGTTGTCTTTAACAAGTAAGCTTATTCAAAATTCATTTCAAATATTTTTCAAGTCAGTTGTTTTACTAAATCTTTTTTCCCTGTTAAATACAACTCAACTCATATCGGATATTTAAAAGAATATCAATTTTAAAACTTGAGCCAAAAAAAGATTTTTTTAGCATTAAATATTCGTGCTTCTGCAACTTTCGAAATTTATTCTCTTTCGGCTAAAGTTAATGCAGTATTGATCAACTTTTTTCTCTCTTAATGAGCTGTGAGAGCAGTGTTTTAGATAAATTAAACTTTAAATACTTTCGAAGCTGACAGACGATTTTTTAAGAAAGAAAAATTATTGCTATTTTTCCTATCCGACTTCAAATGAAATGAAAACTATTTTTTCTAATACAAAGCCAAACCTAGCATGATTCAAATAAAAAATTTTCGTTTTTAAATCCTTTTTTTTTTTCTTCTTTGTGTATCTAATCTATAGAGAAGGAAAGAAAACAAATGACGAGTGGATTGAAAGAGCTGGAAGCTTATACTCGTTTGTCAAAGGAAGTCTTAGAATATGGTATCTCCACGAAAGGTCTCAGGTGCCTCATCATCCGGTATTTTCTTCTCTTAATCGCTCTGATAGTACAAAAATAAGATAGATGGGAGTAGAAGAGAAAAAAGATAGGCAGTTGATGGAAACTAATATTAATATTTCCATGTAAAATAAGAAGATAATGTACTAAAATCATTTTTTATGGCTAAAAGTTTGTAGCCAGTGATGTAAGGATTTTATAAAAAGTTAAAATATTGTCAAAACACACAAAATAATGAATTGAAGAATATATTTTAGGGATAGAATGACGATGCATTTACATTATTAACTTACTTTTCAGGTATTTCAAGCTGGTAAAAAATTTAAGATATCTTTGATTTGAAAGAATAATAAATAAATTTCAAAAGATGAACAATAAAAAGTTTAAGAAAATAAATGTTGAAACATCATTTTAATTGCTGAAGAAGCCAAAGTATCAATTCTTTGAAAAAAAAAAGTACGCCAAAATAATAGATAAAGTTTTAGATTTTTAAGATAGGAAATATTTAAGTAAGTGGACAGACTAAAGCGAAAAACAACGCGAATAAATCACAAATCGAGTTAGTATTGAAAAAAAAAATTTTTCAAAAACAATTTTTTTCAATTGCTTTAGATTCCCTTGAAATTTCATGGACTTAAAAATTAATTATTTAGACTACAGTCAGGCTTAGTGTGAGCATACAATGCTTCGAATCAAATTTTCAATATTATTTAGTTACATATATAAATACGCTTTGATATGACTTGAAAAGAAATTGCTGACATTTTATCAAGTCTTTCATTAACCAATTTTAAAGGCTTAACATAATATAATTAACAATGCGATTGATAACTGGGATACTTCCATTCTTTAAAATTCATTATTTTTTTGGTGGCGATTTTTAATAAATAAAAGGTAAAATGCCATTACTTTAATTTTTTTTATTAAAGAATTCGATTTTAAAATGCTTCATTGTTAAAATTTAATTTATTAACAATCAGGAAAATCGTTAAAAACATGTTAGGCCGAAAAAAAAGTAAGTTTAGAAAAAACTTTAAAAAAGTATTGAAATTGTTTCTGTATATTATCAAATATATAGTTTAAACAATGAATTGAAAAAAAAACTAGAGTGTATTTTAATTAAAAAGTAAGCGAAACCATTAATTAAACAGTAAACGAAAAACCATATTTATCAATAATATTTCAGATTAACTTCATAATATATTGAAGTAAAGAGAGAGATATTTTACGTAGATTTTGCATAACAGAAGTTAATGTTTACAACAATTTTTTAAAAATAAGCAACAATATAGCTATTACACTTTTCGAAGTTTTTAAATCATCAACACGTACTTAAAAATAAAACTCACTCCATTCTTTTCAGTTTTCTATTTTGAAAAGTCTAGAAAGCAATTAGTGACTGAAAATTTTGTGCAATAATTAAAATGGAAAAGGAAGTTTCAGTTAGAAAAAAAGAGCCAAGCTCTAAAAATTCCTAAGGCTCTCTTCTAACTCTACTGCCACCTCAGTTTTTGTCAGCACATCCATTTTAACGTATTGATTTTTTATTGAATTTAAGAGCTCAATACTTTCCATTTTTTTTTCACTTTTCAGCCACAGTTAGCTCTTTTATTCATACTTGAGAGAATAATTTCATTGATGAATTCAAATATTTATTCAATTTCTAAAACTTTATGGTTGAATAAAAAGCTCCATTTCTGAAACAAAGTAAAGTTTTTCAAAAAGAAAACTTTCATTTATTTATTTTTAAATTTAGGTTCCGTAACAAAGTGGCATTTAAAATTATTTCTTGACTAAACCCTTCAACAATAAACTTTAAAATATATTATATTTTAATGGAAAAACTTTGTTTTTTTCATTTTTGAATGTATAGCCTAATTTTATGCTAACATTTCCATAAGAAAAATATTAAAATTGGCTTCGAATTTTACGCGACCTGAAGGCTAGAAAGGGAGAATAATTTATCTTACGAAAGAAGCTTTTATCTATTTTAATTTCTTAAAAAAATAATTTTAAAGTATGAAAACATTTCAAGAATTTAACAGATGTCAATTTAAAAAATAGTTTGCAGAAAAGGTATTTTTTTGCTTTTAAAATAATTTTAATAGTGTTGGTATATATCGGAATTCTAATATTATTGTATCGATACGAAATATTGATATTTTACGATATATTGCGATATTTTGCAATTTATTTAATTTACACTATTTTCAGCCTGATCAGCACCTAAAGATTTACCAAATTTGGCTTATCATTTCTCTCAACGTTATACCAATATAATACCAACACTATTAAAATTATAACACTCAAAAATGGTCTCAACACTTACGATAATATCGCTTTCGATAATCACTCAAACTACTCCATGCCTGAATCTGAGCTTCTGAAGTTATTTTTAAAAGTTGTAAAATTTTTAAATTCAGTAGTTTTTGAAAATTATTTTTATTTTGTAGCTCAGTATTATTGCTCAGTAATTGTCACTTCGTATCATGAACTAGTGTAAAATTTATGAAATGCTTTTTTTTATGTTTTGTTTCAAAAATTCGTAATATTTGCAAAATGCTGGCGATAAAAGAATACTGGCACTCTGAATGGAGTCTGTGGTTGATAAAGGTCATCTAAGGATCATTTACATAATTTGATACTGAGTACCGTAGTTTTTAGTGCCAGTGCATTTGACCGTAAATTTAAATTACATGATTTACAGAGACTTGAATATAAATTAAAAATGAAATTATGGTTTATTATTTAAATAATCTATCATTAACTTTTTAAATAATACTTATTCAGTAACTCATAAAAATGCACAGAAAAATTGAATAATATTTACCTCTATTAACAGAAAAACATAAGAAATAAAGTCGATACCTACCTAAAAAAAGAAACAGAATATTTATTAAAAGCATATAAATAAAGAACAAATTTTGATTTTTATCACTAGATACCAGAATGAAAAATAAGATATAAAATAGTTTCAAATATTTTTGAGAAAACATAGCCTAGAATAATTGCTTTCATAAATTCAGAAAACGAAAATGTAGTTCATACAGAATTTCAGTAATTTCCAATAAATATTCATTTGTATCGATTAAGGGTGTTGTACACTTTAAACAAAATTTTTGACTGCTACCAATTCTGTTAAATAAGAATCCATCGTTATATTGAGATCATATATATTCATCAAAAAATCTAATTTCGAGTTTCACCAAAGAGAAATGCCATAATCAAGAAGCTTCCAATATTTTAATACCAATTAAATATGCATTGTAAAAACAAACTTGATATGTAAAGTTTGATAAACTATTTATTATTACAAAAAACATTAAATACTGTAAAAAAATTAAAATGAATTCTTATTTAACGTTTTTATGAATAAAAGGAAAAGTAACAGTTATTTTAAAGAAACAAGTTTATCAATTACATTCTTTACCTACGTTAAAAAGACACGGGACCTTTGAAAATGAAAATTCATAATTTTATTTAAACTGCAGTGTGATTTTTTTGTTAATTTCATACATTTTAGACATATTTTGAAAAAATGTGACAATTTAGAGTGCTTTCTTTTACTAAATACTGCAAAATTGTATAAAACTATTCAAAGATTATATAAAAATAAGCAAAATAATAAAGTATACAAATATACAACTTATAAAAATATAAAATGAACAATACTATATATAAAAAATAATAAATATACTGCATAATAAATATACTGCATTATATTTATAAAAATATAAAACATGCAATATAAATTTATGAAAATATATGACATATTTCTATTAATTATGCAAAATTTCTCTCTTGCGTCTGAAATGCTAAGAAAAAAATCTCTTCTAATGTTTTTTTTTTACCACAGACAGACAACAGGAATAAAAATGAACTTAAGAATTAATTTTTGTTTAACTTTAGCTGCGTTCGAGAGAGATAACATAACAATTTTTATTTTTTTTACTATGCTTTCACTTGCACTTAAGCTTTTACAAGAAGTTTTGTAATAATTTTTTCAACAACATAACACATAGCATCAGAGCAATGGCAACTTTTATCAAACTTTTAGGAATATTAAAAGACTTTTGAAACCGAAAAAAAAAAGAGAAAATAGAAGAAAATACAAAGGTATATTTTAAAGGGAAATAACCAAACTTTTGAGCAGAATAGTCTATATAAATGTTACAATATCTTAAAGTATTTTTATTGATAAAAATATCTATACCAAATGAAAAACAATCATAAACATTACATAATAAAAAAAACATTTTTTAATAAAATACATAATTATTAAGTTCTTATTAGAACGTAAAAAATACAATTCATATGTTCATATGTAAAATTGGTGAAATCTTCAAACACGTTTCAATACGACTTTTAATAACAAAATTACACATCATCAATATACTTTATTTATTCATTTAAAAGAAATTTTCACGAGAAAAACTAATTGCAACCTATATTTGTCAGATATTTAATCGATCAACTAATTTCTTTTTCTTTAGCAGTGAAATTTGTAAATAAGCCGTAACAAAATGAAGAAATTAAATGTTCTTAACATAAGAAACAAAAAAAAATATCTAAAGCAGAATCCAGTTTTAGAAAATAACATAACAAAACATTTAAGTCATTAGGTCTACTTATTGTATTTTATTTTTAATCCCTTCAGGAAAATACTTTTATTAAAATAATCATAGTAATCATGATAACTTAGAGCATGGTATAAAATTTATTTATTTGCAAAAATTTGCTTTTAATTTTTCTATTTTTTTACTAAATGTGGTAACTAAAGCTACAATTTTGAAAACCAAAATTTTCGGCAAATTTTTGCCATATGGACGTAAAAAATTACCAAATGAATGGTTTAAATACCAAATATTAATATATATATATATATAATTTACCAGAAATGGTAAAAAAACAATACGGTAATTTTAACAGAATTTTTTTCTTCACATACTAAAAAGTTTTATATTAAGGTAAAATAATACAAATAAATGCTTTTTACTCATAATGTCTAACAAGGTTAATGGTGTTGAAATTAGTCATATTAAATTCAAATCCTTCAATACAACCTACTATTATGAGTATGAACCATAGGTAATAAATTATGTACAATGTGCCAAAAGAAAAAAGACCACCCTAAATAACTTTTGATCTTAAGGATCGTATCTGCACGTTCTAGAACTCAATTTTAATAGTTTGAGGGAGATACTTCACATATGCTAGTGCAGACAACATTTTAAGTAACGAAGTAAGTATAACGAAATCAGACACAAAAACGTACTTTCTCAGAATAAATTTACCTTTTTTTCGACGGAATTGGATTTCTGAACTGCAAAATATGAAGGGTAGCCGCAAACTGGGAAATATGGTAACCACAGTTTGGTCAAGAGAACGGTCCAAAGTTTGGGCCCCTTTAAGTTGATTTTACTTTTTACTTATTTTGCCATATCTCGCGAACTCCTTATGCGAAATGAAATTTTTGGCATACAATTATAAAATTCGTATATCCAAAGATAATTCCAGGCAAAATATAAATTTTATTAAGTATTTATTACTTTTGTATTATTTTATTTAATGATGGTCGAAAATTTTTTGAATTGTAAGGTATACAACTTTTACGCCATTTTAAGGTATGTAACTGGGGCAAAATACAAAATTTTAGCGAAATCGGTTGAATAGTTCCTGAGAAATCGAGTTTTAAATATATTACATCTTTAATATTCGATTTCTCGGTAACTAACCGATTGATTTAGCTCAACTTTCGTAATTTGATATTTAAAATTACATATTCAAAAAGATATATTTATTCAGAGAAAGTACGTTTTTGCCTCTTCTTTCGTAACTTAAAATATCGTTTGTTATAATTAATTAGTATATTTGTGGTCACCCTCTTAAACCATTAAGAATGATTGATGGAAACTGAAGATCTTGTTATTAGATCAAAGGCGATTCAGAGTCGTCCGCTTTTTTTTGGAGCACTATTTATACAATATAACATATGTGTTAACCATTCGCAATGGCTATTAAGTGAAATAACCAGATCAGATTGTACAAACATATTATCATACTAATTAACCATTTAAGTTATCATGTCTAACTATTAGTCAGACTAATTTATCCTGCAGATTCACATGTACTTATTATATTAGGACAAGAATCCGTGAAAAGTTATACTCGTTTTACAGTTGAATTCCGAATAGTATTTTCGTTTATTCAATTAAATGCTTTTCGATTCTTAGTTTACTTATCATTTTTTTTGTACAATGATTCGGTGAGAAAGTTCTTGTGCTAATAATGGAGAAATTAATCAATACACTGTAAAAAAAACTCCGTAAATCTTTAACCAGTATTTGGTGCAAAGTTTATAGCTATCCCAAAATTTAGTTAAATGGAAGATCCCTTTAGTTTAGTTACACCATAAATTGTGAAGTATGATAGAGAAATACTTCCATGGTTCAACTGGCTGCACCAAAATTTGGTTAAAGGCATAAAACTTTGATGGTGACTGCAAGCTGAACGATATTTGTTTATGACGCCATGTTTTCTTTATTACTCGCTCTCGGTGTATCGGGACGACTAATGCATGTTGTTTCAAGTATCAACTTATTTAGGTAGGTAAATGTTTTATTTGCATTAATTAAAGTTCATTTCTCTTAGGCTGACTTTTTAAATTTGATTGGCTGCATAAAATGGTTAGATGTATAGTATAAAATAACCTACTTCCGGTAAATAGTAACCTTGGCTTGCATTTGAGCGCTTTAAAAATACCATATAATGGTGAAACTTTTTTCTGCTTTTATAAAAGAAAAAAAAAGAAAGAATGGAAATCGGAGTTTTGTTTCTTCAAAATACCAACTTTTAGTGCAATCTGCTACTGATATTTGGAGCTAGTGAAAATACCAAAATATGGTGAAATTGGGCTTCATTTTATGTGCAAATGAATACCAAGTTTTGGGGCAACGTGGCTCGGAATTTTTAACAGTGTATCTTGACTTATTCCTCATGTTTTTATAAAATTGCAATACAGAGTAAATACATTAAAAAAAAGTAATACCCATGAGACTAAACAGTTATAAAGTTTAAACCTCTTATCTGTAAAGAATTGTATAAATTTCTGAAAAATAGTGTGTATGATATAATTACGTAAAAATTTAAACTTTAAAATTATACAGAAACGTAGTTCTATTAGTTAAAACAATTCCTAAAATTAAATATAAAGATTTTCTCAGAGTAGAAATGAAAATGGGAAAAAAAGTATTATTAAACTTCACTTGAATAAAACAACGGTAAGCAGCTGTTTATTTTTTATATAAATATATAAAATGAAGAACTATTTACATTTAGCGACAGTCATTTTGATACTGTTTTCGATAAAATGTAAACACTTTTATTAAATAAATCCAAGTTCCTTTGTAATAATAATCTGAAACACTAATAGGGTGATTAAAACTCTTTTTAGACCATCCACCTATTTAAGTCTATTGTTTGGACGTTTTGGTACTTTTAGCATGAAAAGAAGTATTGAAAGATGAAAAGCCTTTGAGTGGAATTAGCTTCGCTTAAAGCACGTGTATTGTAATCCATTAAATAAAAGACTTTAGAAAGCTGATTTTTTTAATGTATGTCTAAAGGAGAAGCTCAAGTTGTTTAATTATTTGAAAGGAAAATGTAATTCATTCGATATCAATATATCTGAATTAGCATATTGAATTGAGCACGGAAGGTTATTTATTAATCGTATTGATTTTTTGAATTTTATTCTCTTACGTTTATGAATGAGAGAAAAACATAAATATACGTTTCTGTATTTAAAGCATACTTGTTACTAATTTAAATATTTATCACCAAATAATAAACAGTCTTAAAATTAAAAAAATGATATTGCAAAAAGGAGGCTCTTTAGCTATTTTGGGAACTGGTGAGCGAGCTGGAGTCAGAATCCGTTAGAAAGAACGTTTTATTTCAGTTTTTTACAACTATTTAGTTAATTGGCGTTATTGACAGAAATAATAAGTAGCACGTTGCTAATAAGATTTTAGACAATGTATTCTTTATGAGATTGTAAGAAAAATTAAACAATTTTAGTTTGATGCTCTAATATTATGGGGGAATTAGGGTTAATCACCATTAATTGACAGCAGTGCGAATTAACACGTTCAAACTACAATAGAAGCCTCAAACGCCAACTAACACAAAGAAAACAAGAAAGGAAAAAAAAAAGTATTTCAATATAAAAAAATAAAAAATATTAAAAACTAAAAAAATAAAAATGAAAATTAGAAAAACTAGCAACGAAAAGACATTACCTCGTCATAAGCGCACGCAATTATGTGCACAAAAATAGTGCTTTCTAATGTTGTAATAATGTAGCTCAAGCAAAATTTATCAATACAATAGTGTGAAGAGAGCCGAAAAAATCAGATACAATTGCGGATGACAAGATAATATCGATTCATTTAATTTTCTTAATTTTTAATTATTTTTTTAAATGTTTAAAAACTTTTAAAGTTTTAATAAATTTAAATTTTTAATAAGTTTAAATTCTTAATAAATTTAAATTTTTAATAATTTTTTATTTATTTTTATTTTTTTCTTGTTTTCTTTGTGATATTATCTTGTATTTGGGGTTCTATGTGCTTGTAGCTTATGAGCACTTAATAAAACCTAAAAATTTTAAATTTTCTTTGAAAATTTTACTTTTCCTGCATATTTTTTATTGTCTCTTTCTTATTTTCTTAGATTATCCCACTCTTATATAAATGCATAACTAATAATTTCCGATATATACACTCATGAACAAAAAAATTAGCGCACCAAGAAGGAGTCGTCAAAATGAAACGAAATTTTACATACGCAATGACTACTTTGATATAAGTAAATGATTAGAAAATCAAAGATTATCGTTTTTCGTTGATTTTCTAATCATTTACTTATATCAAAGTAGTCATTCCGTATGTAAAATTTTGTTTCATTTTGATGACTCCTTCTTGGTCATCTAATTTTTTTGTCGGTGAGTGTATATATGGAAAAATACTAGTTATGCATTTATAGTCACTGCAGAATAAATAATATATTCGGCTATAAATGGCATGAGTAAGACTTCAAACTTAAATTAAATTTCCTAAAAGAATTGCTTTCAAAAAATGACATAAAATTGTCTGAATTTTAGAAAAATTATTAAATTTCTTAAATAATTTTAAAGATAAAAGATTAAAAAAAAAAATGCTGAACCCCTCGCAAATACCACACGTTAGTCTTTCAAAGGCTTTCACTTATTTTATTTATATTTTTTATTATATTTTATTTTCCTCTAAGGTTATTCACCTAACCTTTTTTTAATGGTCATCCACGAAGTTTTGAAAAGATACAGCGTAAAACGATGATTTATCACACTGTTGTCACGCAAATTTTATTCTTAACTAAGCAGCATTAACTTTTGTATTCTAATACAAAACACAATGAATGCAGCTATCACAATCAAATATTTCCCGGATTTCCGCAAAAAAATAAACAAATCGCTAACTTTTTTTTGGATTATGAATGCACAAACTTCCAGGAAATCGAAAAATGAAAATTTTCAACGGAAACAGAAAATGATTTCACTGTCACGGGCGTTTTGCTGATGTGTTTTAAAGTCATTCAATTGACAGGATAAAAAAGCTTAGATGAAGCTTACAGTACAACTCTTATGTCACAGAAAATATTTTATAGGTTTTCTTTCTACTACTCTCTCATTACATTTATAAAAATCTTGAGAAAAGAAGAGAATATGAAATATTTACACAAGTCCATTACGAAATTTTTATTTCTTAAAAAATAGTAAACACGTGATTTAATTGTTGTTAGGTGAACGCTTCTAAGACTATCTCATATATTACTACACTTCAATTTTTTTTATAAGCAACGAACTAGTGCTTTCTCGAGCTTTTGTTGCTTTTTTGGTGAAGAGGTTCTACTATTTGCAATGTTATATTATGAGAAAAACTCTACTTTATATCCATTTTTTTATTTTATTTTTTTTAAATTTTCTTTTATTCTTATTTTCTCTCTCGTAGTTAGGTGAAAGTTTCTAAGACTATCTCATTTATCACTACACCTTAATTCTTTTTATAAGCAACGAATTAATACTTTCTCGTGCTTTTGTTGCTTTTTTGGTGAAGAGGTTCAACTACTTGATATGAGAAAAACTCTACCTTTTATCCATTTTTTTTTTCATTTTCTCAAAAAAAGTGTTTTCAGAAGTTTTTTGAATTAAATATTGTTTTAAAAAATTTCAATTAAAAATACATAACTGTAACAATTAGCTTTATATTTAATATAATTTGTAGTTAAATAGCGTCTGAATGGTATGTGTTCTACCCTTTGTTTCTAAGAAGTTTTTTTATAAGCACACGAAAAAATTGTGTACGTAACCGAAACGTAACTGAATTTCTTCTGTTGCATTCTGCTTTTTTTTTATTGAAAGTACCGATTGTATTGTTTGCCCAAATTATTGCATACAGTTTGTTTTGCTTTCATTTATTTGTAAAATTTCAACTGAATGTATACAAGCTAAACCCCAACTTTCCTTTATACTTAAAAAAGTATTTCGATAATTTGTATATTAGCGATGTTAAATTCTAAAATTTATTCATGAGTTAATATGAATGAACATAGGTTTTTATAATGATTTATATAAAAATTATCTTTTAAGAAATATCTTAAAATAAAGCTTAAGTTTTGGATACAATTTCCAAGCATGTTTTGTCAATTGAAATTTCCAAACATGTTTTGTTAACCAACAAAATGCGTTAAAATATTTTGAAGCAAATAAAAAAGAAAGAAAAGAAAGAATAAAATGTTTCATCAAGCAAATGGTGGATTTTGTATTAATTTTTGAATTATTAATTAGAATTTTCATTTTTTTTTATTTAGGTACGAGAAGCCAGTACATTTTCAGGACATAAATTGTAGTTCATAAACATAATGATAGTAACGTGTTTTAGCACACTTAATTAATTTTAAGTCAATTTTAGCTTATTTCATAAATATATATGAGGCTAATTTAAATTCTTTCTCTCAAAAAATAATGGATAGGAATAGAAATGCCAATATTTTTGATTTTAGACAAAAAAGTTTTAATATAAAGCTGTATGTTTTTTTTTAAAGTCATTTATAGCTGATATGAAACATTTTTTGTTTTCACTTAATGAAATATACATTAAACATTTGATACGAAAATGTAGAAATGAATTAGAAATTACCTTAGAAATATATTAAATGTTTATATTTATTTCCCTTATATTAGAAATATTTTTAATAAATTTTTTAAGTAAGTTTATGGAGAAATAGTTAATTTTAAACTCAGAACTACTAAAGAAGAATGTTTCATGATAATAATCCAATATAGTTCATTTAAGATACAGGTGATTTAAACTGCAGATGAACTTACTAAAAAATGGCCTTTTCAAACGGCGAAAAAAATTCTGGTAAACGTAGTGTTTAGTATGATAATGACAATTTCTGGTAAAAAACACCTCATTCCTTGATTACAAAACCAAAATATACTGTATTTAAACCTTACATGTGGTAATTTTTCCGCTCATATGGTAATAGGTTTACAGGAAATTCAGTGGTCACTGCGGTTTTCTGATTTTTTTCCACCTTTATTCATATTTCATTTCGTTTCACTATTAGCTGACGTAGTTTTTCAAGTTATGTTTTTCACCTTTATTTTCATTTTTTGTTGAAAACTTTACATTTTATGTTCTTAATGACTTTTGTTTCACTCATTCATGTCTGGCAAGTCTTGAGAATGGAGACGCTATTTTTTTTTTTTTTTTTTTTTTTTGAGTTCTCGAAACATGTCGTCTTTGTTACAATTTTCTTATTTTGTGAAGCGCATAAAGTTTTATATCATCAATTATAACAAGTGTCTTCGGTTAATGATGCTTCCATTAACGTAAAAAAAATTTCTTATACAGTACGTGAAATGAATGCATGAGCTAAAATAAATAAATAAAAAATAAATAAATAAATAAACAAATGAATAGTGAGGTATTGAAAATTATTGCATTGTACCAAGCATTGAGTTGATAAGATTCATAAAAGTAACAGAAAAAAAACCCAGATAAGTTTATAAAAAAAGATTAAATTAATGTAAAAAAAATCATCTAACACCATAAGTTTTGAAGCCTATTGCATTTCTATATTTCCTTTTACATTTTTTGGGCATCTCTTTAAGTCTTCTTTTGGACATTCCTGTGAAAATCCTTTAGACTTTCCAATTTATTTGGATGTAAATCAGAAGAAAAAACATCGCGATATCTATTTCTTCTTAGCTCATCTCGTTCTAAAGATATTCTTTTTTTAGATATTTATTGGAGGGAGTTGTGTACTGCTCTATTTTGCAATTTCGTTTTATGTTTCGAGCTAGGGTCAAAAGCTGAAGCATCCATGACATTTATTTGCAAAACCATTACTTTATAACCCATGCTTTGCGTTCAAGCGCCTTCATTGATCTGAGCAATCGCTCACGTTTTATTGCTAAAATGGTGGGAGAACAGCAAGCTGGAAATGATGTAGAATTTTTCCAAAAAACTTTACACCATTGTTCAACTATAACTCATTATTTCAAAAGATTTTTTTTTTCTGAGAGAAACAGAGGCTTTCCTTTCTTACTCGTTTTCATTGATAAAATGTTTAAGTAAATTTAACCCAAATTGCAAAAATGTCAGCATTACTAATTAGTCATCGCAATATATATATATATATATATATATATATATATATATATATATATATATATATATATATATATATATATATATATATAGGGTGGTCCTGAATTCATGGTACAAACTTTAATGGTAGGTACAGGACATTGTAACAATGATTTATTGTATAGGAATGTATAGTCGCAAGTGACGCGGTGAGGCGTAAACAGGGGAAATAAAAGGAAAGAGAAATGGAGTGATCGGTTGGTATCATTGCCGGTAGAGGGCAGTAGATGTCTAGCCACCGTTGAAAATGATGCATCGCAGTAGGGAAAAGCGCCAATCACAATTGTGCTGCCGTAGACGATGGGTGACTTTACGTATGCAGAAAAAGCAGACATGCATTACATGAACGGCCGTGCAAATGGTAACGGCAGAGCTGCGTTACGAATGTATCGCGCGGAATATCCTGATCGACGAATGCCGGATCATAGAATTTTTCTACGGTTACATCGTCAACTTTGTGAAAGAGGTGCGTTCGACGTCAACAGACATGACGCTGGTCGATTAAGAGCTGTACGCACTCCAAGGCTGGAAGAAAGCATCTTGAACATTGTGGCTGATAGACCCGAGTCAAGCACAAGAACTGTTGAGCGTGACGTAGGTGTGAGTCATCAGACTGTATGCAGAGTGTTAAACGAAAATCGCTTACACCCCTTCCACTTTCAGAAAGTACAAGCATTGAATCCGGCAGATTATCCTCTCCGCGTGAACTTCAATGTGCACGCGGAGAGGATAATCAAAGATGCCAAAGATGCTAATCAAAGAGGATAATCAACAGCAATGTGCGTTGTAGCCGGATTTCGTAGGTGATGTGCAATTTACAGAAGAAGCGACATTTTCACGCGAGGGTGTCTTTAATGCGCACAATTCCCATGTGCGGGCAACCGATAATCCACATGCAACGCGTCCACATGCGTTTCAACAACGTTTCTGTATTAATGTGTGGGCTGGTATTGTGAACGACTTTTTGATTGGCCCATATTTACTGCCCACGCGACTCAGTGGCGGAAGCTATCTTATTTTTCTGAAAGAAGTGTTACCACAACTGCTGCATGATGTTCCGATCGCCCTTCGTAACCGCATGTGGTTTCAGCACGATGGGGCGCCAGTACACTTCAGCATTGATGTACGGAATTACCTGAATGCCACGTTTGGTGCTCGATGGATTGGGCGTGGTGGACCAATCCCTTGGCCACCCCGATCTTCCGATTTATCGAGCCTCGATTACTTTTTATGGGGACATCTAAAGCATCTTGTTTATGAGACTCCAGTTGACTCAGATGAGGATCTTGTCGCTCGCATATCTGTAGCTGCTGCAGGTGTGCGTGAAATACCAGGCATCTTTTAACGTGTACGCCAATCGCTCCACCGACGCTGTCAAGCATGTATCGCTTCTGGTGGACGCAGTTTTGAACACTTACTGTAAACATGACACTTGTCAACAACGCTTTCAATAAAATCTTTGTTTTTCCTTTCGGCCGTTATTTCTCCTGTTTACGCCTCACCGCGTCACTTGCGACTATACATTCCTATACAATAAATCATTGTTACAATGTCCTGTACCTACCATTAAAGTTTGTACCATGAATACGGGACCACCCAGTATATATATATATATGTAACATAAAAGCTTCAATTAATCTTTTCATGTTATCCTAATTAATTATTCTAATCGAAATACTTTTACACACTTCTCATGACTGCTCTGTCTAATAATTAATAAATAAATTTTGTACCCTCCTTCCCGACCTAAGACCTGTTTTAATCCTTCCACTCGGCAACGACGTTATAAGTCGACAGGTCGACAGTATATATATATATATATATATATATATTTAAATCATATATTTATAAATTATTTATATACAAAGTTTTTAATATCTGCATACATTCCGTTGAGTATGAAATAATTTTAGCAACTTAAGTGCTTACAGGAATAATCTTATCAACAAATAGACATAATCACATTTGCATTTTTTTACCTTTTATAACTTTTTCGCTCTTTTGGGGGGTCTTTAAATTTTTTTAGGGGATGTTAGATTTTGGAACGGTTTGATTCCATTTTTGGGTACTTTTTGAAATTTTTTGAAACCTTTGGAAATATTAGTTCATTCTTACAACACAGTAAAAAACTTGAGATCAAATTGTTGTAAAAAAGTTCCGGCACTCTGGGTGCTGGGATTTTATACCATATTTCCCATTCCATTCCATTAAGTCCATTTTTCTCGTTCCATTTCACATGTTGAGGAACAAAAAATCTGATATACCGAATTTGTTGGAGTCCGCCTTCCAATGAGGTGAACTGGGTTCGAATATCAGTGTTGGCTGGTTGATACGAGTTTTTCATCCGGCTCGAACCGACCACAGTGCTGAAGTAAAATATCCTCAGTGGTAGACGGATAATGGGTTACAGTTCCCTTGCCGTCAGGCTAACCATGGGAGGTTTTCGTGGTTTTCCTCTCCATGTAACGCAAATGTGGGTTAGTTTCATCAAGAAGTTCTCCACGAAGGCAAATTTTTCCTAATACTTGATCCAAGAGTTACCTTGTTTTCTGCATTGGGTTCAAAATTACAAGGATACAGAGTTGAACATTAGTAGTCTTGTATCTAAAACATTGGGTCGGCTGTAAAACGACGGTCGTAAAAAAATAATAATAATTATTACAAAATCACTGAATTACTCTAATTACAATAAATAAATATTTTTAGTGCAGGTTGTCTTACAGTAAATAAATATTACTGTAAAAATTACGGTATAATATTTCACATTAAAAATGGATTTTAGGATTGATGCTGCACCTAAAGTACCAGTATTTTATACCGTAATTTGATCCGGAATTTTTTTCAGTGAAATTTTCACATATTTTAGATGAGTTATAGTATTTAATGCATTACAGTTTCATGAGTTATTTATTTTTTTGCAGTACAGTTATACTACTTTATGCATTACAATTTTGAGGCAAAAGATAATAATTTCCACATTTATAGGAGCTATTGATTGTTCATAAGGTCTTATAAAAATTTTTTGCCACAATACAATTTAAGAAAATAACAATTGTATTTGTATGTATATGCATTCTTAGTGATGTGCAATAAGTAAAACTCGTTTCTCAAATTTTTGATGTAAGTTTATAGTGTCTTATAATACGTTTATGCCATTACACAATTAAACGTTTATACACATATGTATTCAGAGTAATGAACAATGAAACTCATTTCTCAAAGTTTTGATGTAAGTTTAGAGTGTCTTATAATAGGTTCATGCCGTTATATAATTAAACTTTTATACACATATGTATTCAGAGTAATGAACGATGAAACTCATTTCTCAAAGTTTTGATGTAAGTTTAGAGTGTCTTATAATAGGTTCATGCCGTTATATAATTAAACGTTTATACACATATGTATTCAGAATAATGAACAATGAAACTCATTTCTCAAAGTTTTGATGTAAGTTTAGAGTGTCTTATAATAGGTTCATGCCGTTATATAATTAAACGTTTATACACATATGTATTCAGAGTAATGAACAATGAAACTCAGTTCTCAAAGTTTTGATGTAAGTTTAGAGTGTCTAATAATAGGTTCATGCCGTTATATAATTAAACGTTTATACACATATGTATTCAGAGTAATGAACAATGAAACTCATTTCTCAAAGTTTTGATGTAAGTTTAGTGTGTCTAATAATAGGTTCATGCCGTTATATAATTAAACGTTTATACACATATGTATTCAGAGTAATGAACAATGAAACTCATTTCTCAAAGTTTTGATGTAAGTTTAGAGTGTCTAATAATAGGTTCATGCCGTTATATAATTAAACGTTTATATACATATGTATTCAGAGTAATGAACAATGAAACTCAGTTCTCAAAGTTTTGATGTAAGTTTAGAGTGTCTTATAATAGGTTCATGCCGTTATATAATTAAACGTTTATACACATATGTATTCAGAGTAATGAACAATGAAACTCATTTCTCAAAGTTTGGATGTAAGTTTAGAGTGTCTTATAATAGGTTCATGCCGTTATATAATTAAACGTTTATACACATATATATTCAGAGTAATGAACAATGAAACTCATTTCTCAAAGTTTTGATGTAAGTTTAGAGTGTCTTATAATAGGTTCATGCCGTTATATAATTAAACGTTTATACACATATGTATTCAGAGTAAAGAACAATACAACTTCTTTCTCGATTTTTTCGAGTCTTTTTGAAACATTCTTAAACGTTAAAAATATTTTCAAACGAAAAAATGTATAAATGAAGAATGAAATCATTTCAATTTTTGATAATACAGTACATTTTTTACCATTTCTTTTTTCTTTGGGTACCTCTCTAGTGATTATTCAGTTTGATAATTAGACAGAAATAATTAACTCTTATAGAAAACGCAAATAAATAAAGTCTTTAATCCGTGCATGCATTCCAGTGTATCATAAATGGCAATCTTTTCAATCACCGCACCCACATATTACCTCATAAACGAAAATAATAATGTTGCCTTTACTCGCATCTTGCGGTGAAGATTGCATTTTTGCTAGGAAGTAATTAAGTAAAGTACTTTTTGATCATTATCTTTTCAAGTCGGAAGTAATTTAAATAATTCTCAGAATGAAATTTAAATTAAATCTGTAACGATCTAACCCTTAAGAGCACGATAGTTTAGTCTTTTAGATCAAGGGTAAAAGCACTCATTGAAGAAAGAATATTGCTCGAAATGATCTTATGTATAATTAAAGAAAACTACGAATTTTTATGATTCTGAATGGATAAGCAAAGATTAAAAATGTTGCGAAGAAAAATAAGGGAAGATAAAGCAACAAGAAAGATGAATGAAGAAACGAAGTGATATTTCAAATTCTTGTTGCACTACTTCAAAAATCGCTCGTGATGTAAAGGAAAGAAACAACCAAGAAGAGATCGTTAAACAGCTTTCCGAGGTTTCTTCAAATGATCACAAGGGATAACTTATTGACACCGACATTTTTCACGACGTCAGATATTCTTGTAAAGAAAAGCGAGAGCGCCTGTAACAACAGAGAGTTTCTTTTTAGCGATGGCGTAACTGCAACAAGATTTAGTAGTATGAGGTAAATTTTATTTTAAGATAAACTATTCACAAATATATACTTTGGGGCTGTCGTAATTCATCTTATTTTATGCGTTGATATTCTTATTTTTTCATACATATTTTTTGATTATTATACGTGCCAGCATAAAATATTTCTGAAAGAAAAGTTCAGAGCAAAAACTGATCAACATTTTACAAAAAATATAGAAAAAAATGACACAAAAAGAAACCTTTTGCGCAATTAATTTAACTTTATACAATTTTGTTCATTTTTATAAAAGTAAATAAATGTTTAATATCTCATTTATCAAACTCTATTATGTAATAACTTTATCGCAAATATGTTTTTTCGTTATTAAAGACCCAAATTACTATTAGTTGTGCAGGTAAGCTAGCAACCATGTTATATTCCAATAAATAAATAAAAAAAATCGGCATTATTAATCTTGATGGAAAAAAAAGTTCATATAAAGTGAATAGTAGTATTTATAACATGTTACTCAAAATCTGAATACGGTTTGCTACTCAAATAAAAATCTTCAAAGTATTTCAACATTATTATGAAACAATGCATTACATTTTTTAAACTCCTGTTCAGAAAATAGTTCTGAAATTGATAAGATTAGCAAAATAGTAAATGATAAATAAATAAAAGGAAAGTTGAAACTATATGTTACTCACAACTTGAATGCTGTTAGCAAAAAATCTTAATAATAGTATTGATACACAAAAAAACAAAACTGTGGAGTTTTAAAGTACCTTCGATAATGAGTTATTAGGTAATTAAAAAAAAACTAAACGTAACTTATTTAAAAGAGTTTTGTTGGACTGGTTAAAAAGCTAAATGAAATAATTTAGAATAATGGTAATAAATTGAAACTGACTGGATAATTTGCCGATCAGTTCAGTAGAAATTTCAGAAATAAGTGACATCAGAACGATGTACATAAACATCTTCAAAAAATATTCTATTATTTAACCAGAATGACAGACCAGAAAATTGTTCTCATAGTTATAAGATTAGCAAAAAAAGTATTAAGAAACAAAATAAAAGTCAGCGCAATCAGACATAGCGTGCAATTTTGCCTTTGTATGATTTTTAAATTATTAAGAAAATAGAAAAGTAGTAAAGACTTGTGAAAATTCTCGAAAAAAAACTTACAATGTCAGAAATTTGCAAAGCAGTAAAAGAAAAAAATTCAGAATTTATCTACAACTGTTGAACAGTCGCAATAAGACTTATCGACTTTCTAAAGCAACCAAACACTGTAGCTAAAGTGTAAGAGACCTTGAGGAATACAATTGCACCATTTGTCACAACTAAAATACCACAGGCACCTTCCAATGTTTAAATTATGCGAGAGTCACCAGCTCATACATAAATGCATATCTGTGCATCCGTACATTGAAAGCAAGAATTTATGGAACAGTTTTTTCAGGCTACATTTTTATTTATTTGCCATTCGATTTGAGTTTAAGGTTCACGCACCTGGTATTTCTTCTGTTCCGTTCTAATCATCTACGCAACGAAAGAAAGCAACATTCCCTTACCGAAACAAGGGAAGACAAATCGATCGAGACATTACCGATAAATTGTAAAGTCCATCTGTCTGTAGGCGACATTTTGTCGGCCCACCATACTAGGTAGGACATGTTCGCTGGGGCGTAAATGAGAGGGGCGGTATTAGAGGGGGCTGAGATAGGGCGCAACCATCTCTTGATGACAGTCCAGCTGAGCATGTCATGTCTCATGAGCAAGAGTCTAGCTTAAATTATCTCTTGTCAGTTAGGGAAGAGAAAGTTACTCTGCTCATTCTTCATACACCTTGAAGGGGCAGAAAAAGGCTCAACGATCCGATATTTTAGTCTTCTTTTTCGATCATATATGTATGAAATCACTGAAGATGAAATGATGAAGTACAGGAAGAGAGACAGCTGAAAGTCATTAAAACTTTATAATTAAGTCTTTTGTTTCTTAATGTTAAAGAAGAGGATAAACTCTGTATGAGAACTGAGTTAAAATTAAACTACATATTTTACGCACACATTTAAACATATTTGTTACTAGAAGCGTGTTTCGGTACATGGTATTAAATTACAAAAAGGCTTTTGCTTTTCAATGTTAAAGTATAGGCTAATTCTACATACAGATTTCTATAAGAAATAAATTAATATCAGACTACATATTTTACGCATGCATTTAAAAAAATAATTTGTTACTACAAGCATAGTATTTAACTATATAGTACATTTTGGTACATAGTATTTGACTTTAAAAATTACTGCTTTTATTTCTTAATGTTAAAGAATAGGATAAACTTCAAACAATTTCATAAGAACTATTTATAAGAAATAAGTTAAAAATAGACTATATATTTTACACATACATTAAAAAAATAATTTGTTACTCGAAGCGTGTTTTTGTTCAAGATATTTAATATTAAAATATAAAAATGTTTCCAAATGTTAAATTATACACTGTTAGAAAATTTCATGGAAAAAACGGCTGAAAACAATTCATTTGTTATTTTCTATATTCAATCAAAACAGTCAAATGACCATAGAATATTTAGTTTTCAAACTGTTAACTGTGAGAAAGTTGTTTATTGATTATTTTCACCTAACACGAATCAGGATTTTATACACGCCAACTAGACCCACCTTACGAAGTCCCTTGAAAGTTGGGCACAAACTGAAAGGGCTAATCTGTCAATCTCATAACCGGTTAAACAGACGTTCGAATCCTAGCGTTGACGCCATAATTTCTTTTCTATTCCATCTACACATGAAAAGTTTTCAATGTCTCACATTCTCCAGTGGGTGACCCTGAACTATTAGAATACAAAACGTATAGAAGGCAGCATCATGGAGCTCAACACATAGAATAGCATTTCCCATCTCTCACAATAGTTAACACTACCAGATAATCTAATTAAACCATATTCCTTAGTTCATTTGACAAAAAATAACTCAACTGCAACCTAATTTTAATGTTCATTATCTAACGAAAATCCATACATAACCTCCAATATCCAGTTGAATTTTATTTTTCTGATTTTGAAACCATGAAACTAGTTATAAATGGTTCCAAAATCGTATTGCTTTGTATTCGAAGTTTTTTAATCATGCCAGTAGTAAACAATTTTCAAAACCATGATAGTAAAAAAATGTTACTAACTATAAACTTAATGGTTAATTGGATGGACAGACTGCGGTCGGTTATTTGACCGTAATTTCAGAATAAAAATTCTAACAATGCAGACTAACTCTACTTTCAGATTTTATTTAAGAAATACGTAAAACTTAGATTTTATGTTTCATTAATACCCTTAAATTATTGTTTAATGGTTTTGAGTTTTGTTTCAAAACTATTTTAATAAAAAGTATTACTTAAAGTAAGTTTCGATATGACATATTTAATTCATAACAAGCTTAAGACAGTACTCTAAAATTCCATTTTAACACTGAATAAATTCTAAAAAACCCTCGTAATTATCAAAACACCCAAGTCATACATTTTTCCTACTAGTTTCTTGTGAAGACTGTTTGATCTTATGACTAATTATTGGGCTTATTTTTCTCAAAATACCCGAGTCTTATTTTACTGAAAACTCAAGATAGATTTATTATACAACGCAGAAAAATAAAAACCTAAGAAAACTGTTCATTATAAAAGTTTTTGACTTCCGTGTCTGATCTAATTGATGCATTACGAGAAGGAAATGATATGGTTTATTTAAAATACAGAAGAAAGGATTTTCAAAATAACAAGCATTTGCAAGAAAAATAATAAAAAAAGATAGTGTGCATTTTTATTGAAGATATTTAATAAGTGAAAAAAAAAGTTTTTTCCAGTTTTCCGAATTTAAGTATCTGCTGCAGCTAAATTCTATAATATTAGTTCAGAACTATAAAAATGAAATAAAAACCATTTATTATGAGTTTGCAGGCTTCAACAAGTTTATTATGATCTTTTTGGACAGGTTAAAAAAAAATATTTTCTTAACTTCTGGAATGAATTAAATAAATAACAAAAGTATTTAGGTGGATATAAAAAACATAACATTAATAGGTAATTGGTAATTTATTTAAAATTGCATTGGAGATAGAAACGAAAATACAAAATACAAAACGAAACAGGGGGAGGAATTCAAAATAAATTCGAACAAAATGCAGTCTCAAAAGTAATGTGGATGAAGTAATGCGTGAAAGGGATGTGTACATTGGCTGCGGTAAGATTCGAACCAAGAACCTCAAGATTCGTAATGGGATGCTCTAACAACCGTAATTGTACTTCTAATTTATTCGTTTATTACATTATTCAAGCTCAAAGAAGGAGTAGAAAAAAAAAGAATACACTTTAAAAAGAAAACCAAGATTTTCGAAACAAAAACTACGAGGGTTGTAAATTAAATAGTGGCAACTTAACCTTGAAACTCACAGAAGGGCGGGCATGCGCAAATAGGATATGGGAGCGGAGAGGTGGCGCTGTTGTCGATGTGTAGCGTGCAAAAAACAGTCGATCTGCTTAAAAGGGTAGTTGTTGTATGACGTTAAAATGAGGAGTTTCGTTTCCATCGCTCTAAAGCACGTTTTCAAAAGGTGATCAGCGGTCGTGGCTTAAAATCGAGGTTGCCCGTGGCAGATGCAGCAGAATGCTATCGAGGATTAGTGGAAGCCTGTGGTGCAAATACTTTAACGTATAGGACAGTAGCACGATGGGTTCAAGCATCTCCTCTTTTTTCATCATTAAACCTTTTGAAAACATGCTTTAGAGAGATGGAAACGAAACTCCTCACTTTAACGTCACACAACAACTACCCTTCTAAGCAGATCGACTGTGTTTTGCACTCTACACATCGACAACAGCGCCACCTCACCGCTCCCATATCCTATTTGTGCATGCCCACCCTTCTGTGAGTTTCAAGGTTAAGTTGCCACTATTTAATTTACAACGCTCGTATTTTCGGATCCTTCGAAAATCTGAAAATTTTTTTAAAGCAAAAAATATATTGTCTCTCTTTAAAACGAAGTAAAATAATTTTCTTATCTACATTAGATCTCTCGATAAAACTTATTTTTGGTTTATCCCCTTATATAACTTTAAATGATGAGGAATGTTTTTTCCTCATAAACAATTTTTTTTAAATTTTAAAATGAAATATAATAAGAGAATAAAATTCAAACATAAAGAAATTTTTAGAATCTGCTACAAAAAGTACCTCAAAAAGTTTGGCTTATTTAGCATGAGGAAAATAAATCATCCTTTCATACTAAAGGTAAAGACACACTGTAAAAAATGGGTACTCAAATATCCGAAATGTTCTTTGTTTTTGAAGAAACGTTTTACTAGTATATGCTCTAAGCAAAAATTTCATTGAAGTGACGAAATAAATTTCCTTAAGGTAACGAATTTCGTCAAAATTAAAGAAATATTTCGTCATTCTATTCCTTACCACGAAAAAAAAAATACATGTAATGTCTATCGCCTCTAACTTTCATAATGATAACTTTAATGTGGGCACCACTTAGGTGGGCAAGATAAACAGAACAGAGAAATTTCACTCATGCCTAAAGCGGGAGTTGAACCCTGGATCTTTCCGATACGAGTCAAATATCTTAACCACTATAAAGGACAGTCAGCTTGATTAGTCACTTTATTTTTGATTGTCTAACCTTAACAATCTAGTCAACTATCTCCCACAATGCACTACGATAAGATTTCGAGTTGAGGAAACGTTTTTGTAATACATTTGATAGTTCGTGTTTTATCACAAATCACATGATTTCGTGAATAAATGATTCTCAAAATTGACGAAATACTGCTAAAGGATTGCTGAATCGTCAAAAGTGAGAGTTTTATCTCTGAGAGTGCATAGAAAAAAAAGTAATCGTAAAAAGATTGAAAAAAGTATTATTAGTATCTCATACAAGACTTGGAATATTTTTTGGTTAACCTAAATATTGAAGATATAGAGTAAATTTAAAATAATATTTACTTTGTTAAAAAATGTCTCAAGAACTTCTTTAAACTGAAATTTGGTGATATTATTTTTTGAAGGTCTAAACTATTATAAATTAAATATTTCATTCAAAGTTAAGTATTATGAGATTAAATTCAATCTATTTTCTGAGACCAGGAATCACAAGCAGATATTGAGAAACGTTATTGTGATTAAGTTCTGATGAGTGTAATTTGCGCAAGACACTAATTATGTATTAATCTTAAATATTTATGAGAATACATAAATTGCACTTAAGTGACACGATTCAACGAACACATTTCTTTTTCGGTAATTCGTATCCTAATTAACATTGTCACTAAACGTGAATATTTGTTTGAGTATCATTTGAAGCAGGAAAAGGAAATGTTACAAAAACAGTCTTCCTAGTTTTGTGATATGCTAGGAAAGCATTTATCGATCGAAATCGAACAGTGGGTACTAGGGGGTGCAGAGAACAAAATACGAAAAGCCATGATCCATTTCTACCCCCTGCCACTGCAGCTTACAACATTCAGTATAAATCAAACATAACTTGGATAATAGCGCTCTACAAGGATACGCGACTGATGCGTTCTCGTTTATCAAGTTTTTTCTTTCTTTTCATTTAGTTGCAAAAGGGAGAAGAATCAAAAGGAAACACAAGAAGCCCTGTAATCACTTGCAAAAATACTGGATATGCTATTAGTTCTATACTAATATGGTTTTGCGATTCTTACGCTAAAAGTTTTTGTAAGTAACTGTAGAAGTTGCTTGCAACTTTAAAAAATTTAATAGATTTTTACCTGAATAATAATTTTAAATAGTGTCTAAAATAATGCAGCTAAAGTTTTTATTTCTGACTGGGAATTTTAAAGGAGCTTAAAAAATGCTAAGATACGCTCTATTTAACTTTTAAACAAACTGAACGCGAATTTAAAATATAGACTAAAAAAATACGATAGATCTGTACATTATCAAGAATATGAGAAGTCATCAATTGTTGGAACCTTGGGCAGAAATTCAATTTCGACAATGCCAAAATTATTTACAACCCAGTCATTGAATGCTCTGGAATCTTGTTTTATTCATATGAATGCTTATTACCTTGATAACGACATTAATTCCTCTCCAACTTTCCGTAGCGTGTGGAAATGCATTTTACCCTAATTTGCCTCTCTCAACCGCTGTGTTTTTCTTGCTCTATGTTCCATCTTTTTCTCTCACGGCTTCTAGTGTTTTTCTATTTTTGTTTCTCACCTTTATTTCCAAGTTTTCGTAATTAATTTTACTTTCAATATTTTCGATCACTTTTGTTTCTTCTCATTCACGTCCAGCTTGAAAATGTGAGCCTATTTTTGAGCGCTTGAAACATGTGATTTCCGATTCGTATATTTTTGAAGCGAATGAAGTTTTTAATAAAATAATATCTTAAGTTTTTCAGTTTTGTAGGATTCTTTATTTAACGTTCTATTTATATTTGTGCGAAAAACTATTTGTTCTGTAATGAATTGAATATTCGTAAAAATAATGATATACTTATAACACGATATTAGTATGATATTGTGATTATCATTTTTGATTTATACGTTAAAAGTTACTGTAAAAATTGTATGTAACTTTTAAACTTTTTGATGAATTTTGCAATTATGTAACAAGTTTAAATAATTAAGTCTCCATTTCTATACTAGACGTTTTAAACGGGTTTGAAATAATGCCGCGACACGCTCTATTTATATTTGCTGATTTAAAAACTTTTATAATAATGCAGTTGAAGTTTTTAATTGTATTGGAAATTAAAAAAAGTAAAACAGAATATTGCTGACAAAGTTAGGCTTCGTATTTTATTAGTAATGTCCCAATTTCTAATGCTGTTTTTGAAGTTGTTCTTAAATGTTAGGAAATAAAGAGGTACTGTTTCTTTTCATATTTGAACGATTTCGGCATGTTTGCACATGTTATTGAATTTAGTTAACATTACAGTGCCTTGTAAGGCGCATTTCAGAGCATCAACTTTTCTATCAGAGTGTCAATCAGGAGAGGTACTTTTTGCTTTCAAAAGCATATTCCTATCTTGTTGAGAATATTCCTAACGAATATCTTGTTCAGAATTTATTTCTTACAAATTTATTTCTGACAGTCTACCTAAGAATTACCTTTGTATTATAACTATACAAGAAAGGCTTATAGAAATTATTGAAGTGTATGGATAAAATTATTTATTCAATGAAAAAAGTTTTGTTGAGTTTTCTTTATTTATAAGAAGAATAAAATAAACACCGCTTAGAACATAACATACACTACAGTTAAAGTAGTTTTTCCGAGTTTAAATAATCATTATTTGTTCACAAATTGAGATAGTAAGATATTGCTTTATACACAAATTATTTTTTAATTATTAATTTTTTTAATTATTAATTTTTTTAAATATTAAAAAATTTATTTCATGGTTTTCATGAAATGTAAAAACTTAAATCTAATCTCTCGAGTTTTTTTTTTTTTTTTTTTTTTTTTGTGATAAAAAAATTGTTTTGAAATGCAGGAAAGCAGACAAGTTAAATGGCAAAATATATCAGATCAGACGCTCATAAGGTTAAAATGCGTCCCAACCAAAAAAAAAAAGTTTGTCGATACTTCGACACTAGCAAAAGGCAGCCTAAAGACTAAGTATTCCATTCAATGAAAGCTTCATTTCTGTTTTTTTAACTTATAATATTTGAAATTCGACTTAGTAAAAATATTGGTAACTTCAGTAATTAAATAGATGAAATAAGAATTGACTAATCAAATGGTTAAGTCTGGAGAACACAATCATAAAATCCTCCTGGGCAGTTAAAAATACACATTTAAAAGCATTTAATGATTCCAGACCATCTCTTGAATGTCCCATACGTAATTGCAAATTCATTTACAGTTTCGATTTAATGATGAGAGTCCATGAGAAAGGAGCAAATATTTGCTGCCGAAGTTACTTCAAATTAAATAGAATTCCTAGATGTTGATTTAACTGAAAACTTTCATGGATAAGTGGTAAAACTGATATGCTAATTTGCCCAATTAACTATAAAGATTGATTAATAGGGATTACTCGTGATATGTTTTGAAAGGGTTAACCATAATAAACATATTGAACAAGTTATATAATACACCAAAATAAGATATTTAATTATTATTTCAGGAAAAAAAAGTTCAACCTCTATAAAAATTTCGTATTGTGGTAGCTTAATACCATTTTTCGCTTTTTTTTAGTGATACATTTATTACCACGTATTCATTTTCCCGAAATGTACATAGATGTAATATTTGTATGTATATCAATGCACAGTTCTGGATAAACTTAATATCTACAGGATTATTTTGTTAATTTCAGCATGACACCTTAAAGTATGACTTAAAAAACATTCGGTAATATTTACTTTTTAGTTTTGTATTTTTTTACGAAATGCGTGGCAGTAAGATCTATAATTTTGAAAACCAGAATTTCCGGTAAACCGTTATCATATGAATGCAAAATTACTATACTTCCTTGCAAGTTAAGAAAAGACCATTACGGTATAGGATTTAAGTAATCATCCGCAATTGCATTTAGTTCCATTTTATTCAGCTATCAAACTATATAATTATGCTTTTAAAACAATATAAAAACTTTTTAAAATTTAAACTCGTAGGACAGAAATTTAATTTGTGCTATTTTTAGTATGATCTAAAAGGAGGGCGTGGCTACGTCTTTTCAAGAGTTGGCGATATTGATATTCGTTCACGCTTGGAGCTTGGCATCCATTTGGCGTGCACGTAGATGCAAACAGGCTTTCTCCATAGGGAGAATGGTTTTTTCCTAACTTGCAACAGAGTATGAAATGTGTGGTTTAATTACGTCATATTTTGGTTTTATTAACCAGGATTATAGTTTATATTTTACCAAAAATGTTATACAGTACTGATATTTTACCAGAATCTTTTTACATGTGTACAGTCTTTGGCCAAATTATTAGACACACTATAAGATTCTATTTAGAATATTAATTATCAGGTAATACTATACAGCAGGGTTGGCAAGGTTTAGGACAGAATGGATTAATCTACGGTTTTAACCCTGGTTTAAACCATCCTGTCCAAAACCCCTTTGTCCAAAACTGTCTTAAACTGTCCAAAACCCTTTTACTCAAATTATGTCACAATTTTATCTGACAATATTTAAAAGGTAAAATAAACATAGAACTAATAGCATATTGATAATGAAATCTACTAGAGAATATTTGTTTTTAAAAGTATAATGTTTTATTAATATTGTTTGACTCTTCAATTTAAACATTAAACAAAGGAAGATTAATCAGTAATCAAGTTCAATTGGTCCTCTCATTCAATAGTACATAACTGAAGTTTGACCTTGCCATACAGGTTAAGCTATTAGGGACTAAGTACTTGGTTAGTCATAAACAGGTTTATTTATCTATAGTACTATTCAAGAATACTTTTATTTCATTCATGTTCACTTCTTTTAGAATAGTGGTGATACATCACCAGTGTCAGTAACTGAAACTGATATTATGCCCTTCAAAACTGTTCATACATTTTTCACTTATTTCGTATTTCCAATTTAAACTAATATATTTATATTTAAAAACAAATTTGTTTTTTTTAAATTGATGTCTTTTCTATCATCCTGTGATGCAGAAATTATAGCATTTTTTTAAAAAAATAATGTGAAAAATAAAAGGTTAATTTTTAAAAAAGTTTAGTATTTTTTAAAAAAAATTATTATTTGTAGTGAGCGGACATCTTCGCCAGAGGGCGCTTCCCTCACTCACCACCAAAAAGTAATTAAATAAAATAGAGAGAAGCGTTCTCGGAACTGGCTTGTGAAGTCAGTACAAATTATGTCACTAACTCACATTTATTTAACTTTATTTATATATTATATGCTTAAATAAAAAGTGTTGCCCATACAAGTGAGATTCATTCATAAGAACCAACCACATTATTCATAGAGGAATATTACATTATTATTTTTTAATATTGCATTATTTATCCTTATGTAAAAACATTATTTATCAGTATTAATAGCATATTTATATTTAAAGGATTAGGTATTCACTTTTGTTGTTCAATGAATTGTGGAGCTTCAAAAATTATAAACCTTTTCCTATTATATTATATAATTTTTCTTTAATAAGTTGAAGTAAATTGTATAAAAGATATCAAATATTTATTGATGCATGTAATTATTATGTGTACAATGGTTACACCTATAGAATTTTTACCTTTTACCAAAATTCAAGGTTTTGGATAGTTTAAGACAGTTTAACCCAATTTAGGACAGGTTTACCCAGTTTAGGACAGTAAAACCCACGTGTCCTGTCCAAAACCTGTTTAGGACGTCCAAAACCCCTACTCTACAGCTTTATTGTTTTTATGCGACTGAAACCGACTTGCACTTGTTTACGTTAGTGTATCAATGGGTTAAATTAGACGATATAAATTCGGCGATAGGATAAATTAGATGATATATAATATAAATATAGAATATTTATTATATCAAGCATTATATTAGTATATTATAATAATTAGATCACATTATTAGACTCACTGTAGTTTTGACAATACTTATATGATTTGCGCGAGTTTATATGCAATACTTTTATATTTAAATTTACATGTAATGGGTTTTTGTTCAGGAGATTTCTTCTATACTTATATAGTTCCTATTTGTATTTATTTTTAACGTATTGCATTACAATGTTAACCAATTGATACAGGATCGAAACAAATGCAAACCAGTTTCATCCGAGTAAAAACAATACAGCTGTATAGTATCACCTGATACTGTATAGTATAGTATCACCTGATAATTATAATTTTACATGGACTCTTATAGTGCGTTTAATAATATAGGCAGGGACTGTAGGCACTACTCACAAATCTATCGAAATTTTAATTTAAACTTTATATACAATCTCTAAGAAAATCTCACTCTTAAAATGAGTCATTAGTGCTTAATTTTTGAATTCTCGCTACTAAAATAGACATTTAATCTCCGCTATTGGAGCAAGAGAGATAAAAGGAGCATATGTAGCCTCATATCTGTCATCCTTGCGCCGCCTTTGGCTCATTCAAAGAAGATGACAGCCTAATATTCAGGATATATGGATAAAGAAGAGAAGGTATTTTTCACTTAGGAAAGACTTTGGGGATATTAATAAGAATTCTTGCAACATTTCTTGACGCAATTCTTTATTTTGAGTGCCCTATAAGACTCCAACCTCGAGTTTCGATTGTCCACAGATAGAATCGTAGCTTATTATAAAAAATGTTCCATATCCCATTAAAAAATATCTTTTTTAATGCGTAGTGATGAGGAATTTTTAAATTAATTTTAAATGAAATTATTAAAGAAAAGAATTTTATTTAAATAAATGTTTTAACGAACTTCACTTATGTATTATTTAAAAGAATTTATCTATGAAATTACTTTTATGTAAACGAATTTTTAATAGAATAATTATTATAAAATATAAGGTGAATATTTTTATTAATAACAGTTAATTATTATTTCAATGAGATCTGAGTCAGATTTTTGTGCTTTCGAACTAACGGACCGCTGTAAATTTCGAGCCTTGATTACAAATATCAAACGTGCCCAGTCCCCTCCAAATTTGAAAAATCTCGTGCCCATTTCTGCAAACAATATAAATATATATAAAACTTTTGTTTATCTGATAAATCTGAGCTATATCTGATAAATCTCAATTAGATTCAACGTTAGAAATATTTTGTAAAGGAATATTTTTGAAAGACGAAATTAACATTGTGAAAAAGAATTGAAAAAAAAGTTAGTTTGCCATATAAACTGACAAAGTAGTGATGTGCTGTTCTCTTTAAAATTATATCAATTTAGTTATCTATTTGAATCAAATCTTTGAGCCCTAATTAAATGTATTTAAACATTTGTTCAAATGTAACTAGATATTTTTTAAAAAGTAATTTATATACAAAGATTAATTTTAAGTCAGAAGAAAAGAAATTTTAAATTTTTAAATTTTTTTTATTATCTATCTTACAATTGTATTTTTTACAGTGCATATATTGTGCATCAATTACAATACTTTCTATGGCTTTTAATTTTGAGATAAGTTAAAAAAATTTACTAAAATGATAAATATTTTGACGCAATATAGCTTTTTTAAAAAAAAAATTATTTGCCTAAAAAATATTATTTTTATATGATGATCACATCACAATACGATAAGTGATAATATTAATAAAATTTTTTTTTTAAAGATCATATAAATGTATGAAATAAAAGTATTAAAACGTACAAATGTAAAAAGATCCCTTCCAAAAACTTCAAACAAGTCCTTGTATATTAATTAATTTTGAAATAAAATAAAATGAATACAATGTTAAACATTGATATAATAAAATAAAATGTAACTAATAAGTAATATTTAATTAACTGATAATATTTAATTAATTCAGTCTCAATTTTGAGTTGCGATGTTCTTTTTTTGTGGCTTTTTCTTACATTTTCAGGGCCTACGCTAAAGATTTCAAATTATTAGCTACTAAATTACCCAAATATCAAAAGTATACGCCAATTTTCGAAAGTCTTCGTAAAATGCAAATCTTAAAAATTTTTATGATTATTTTTTTCCCATAGAAAAGTATTTTTTGGTAGTTTGTTGTTTATATTAATTGGACTCAATTCTAATTGGTTATGCGGCTCATCTACCGAAAATTACTGTAATCGAATAAAAAATACTGATTTGTTCAGAAAAAAATGATTTTGACTTAATTTTGAGGAAAGAGTTATGTATATATTTTTCTCTCCAGTGGAAAAAATCATTCGCCAAAACATAATTTTATTCGCCAAATTTACGATTTTATCCCATTTGGAAAAGTCTTGAATAATAGTGAGGGCCCTGGCTTTATTCTCTGATTCTTTTTTTTTTTCGGGGGCTTTTTCCCAGTGCTATGAGAAAACCAATTCTCAAACGTGACGGATTTTATAAATTATAGTATAAGTTTAACTTAATTTAGAGCACTGACCTCTGAACAATTTGTAACAGTTTATGTTGTTAGCAAATTATAAAATAACAAAAAAAATGAGAAACAAGAAAATTGGTTGATTAAGTACAGTGTATATATGTATAAAACTTTTCAAAATTTACAGGACTCTCTCTTCTGCTTCTAACTTTCTTTCTACATTACATTCAGGAAAATATTTTTCTTCTGTTCCTATTAAGATCTTTCACATCACAAATCTTGGCATTACTTTCCAATATTTCGTAAACTGGTAACAAGGAATTTTTTTATCTGCCAAAATTGAAGAGCTTCATGCTTAATATAATCTATGTAAGGAGACTTTTTCGCACTGAAGTTACAAAAAATAAGGACATGTTACGTAAAAACATGGATTTCTTTTAAAACTCCAGTATCTATTTTTATGTGATAAAGATTGTCGAAGTATTAACCCTACTAAAAAGGTTGTAAGAAATACTCTCCAACCCTCGAAAAAAAATTAAAACTTATCTTACAGATTAGCTAATGCATCGCTTAAAAGTGTGCTTCTCTTTTTTGAGTTGGAAGATATAATGAACATGACTGGAAAGAATAATCCCCTATGAACAAAAATCCGAAAAAAATGCTTCCCCTCCCCCCGACAAAAAAAGCATTTTGAAATCTAATTCGACACTTAATAAATTCCTGTTCCCTTCAAACTAAACCGCAAGTTGTTAATCTGTTCTGTAGAATTCCAAGAGGAGTTCTATAGAATTCCAAGATAGAGGAGAAATCACGCAGGTATTTTATCTTAAAAAATGTAATAAATATATGTGAAAACAAAAAATTGCGCAATAATATGCTACTTTAAGTGCAATGTTTAATTTAATTACATAAAATAATAAAAGAGCCTCATAATTTAATTGCCAGGTAATTAAATGCGTCCGGAACAGAGGGGACAAAGAAAATCCCGCATTTTTGCCATGCACTGTTATTTCCGCTATATTCTGTGATTTGGAACATCCTAAACATTATTTGTAATTTTTTTTTAAATTATCACATTTCAAGATAAAATAAATTATTATAAGACTTTTTAAATTGCTTACACATTTTTATTAACTTCAAAAAATGAAATGTAACAGAAGGGACAAGGAAAATCCCACATTTTTGACACGCACTGTTATTTCCGCTATATTCTGTGATTTGGAACATCCTAAACATTATTTGTAATTTTTTTTTTTAAAATATCACATTTCAAGATAAAATAAATTATTATAAGACTTTTTAAATTGCTTACACATTTTTATTAACTTCAAAAAATGCAATGTAACAGAAGGGACAAGGAAAATCCCACATTTTTGACACGCACTGTTATTTCCGCTATATTATGTGATTTGGAACATCCTAAACATTATTTGTAATTTTTTTTTTAAATTATCACATTTCAAGATAAAATAAATTATTATAAGACTTTTTAAATTGCTTACACATTTTTATTAACTTCAAAAAATGCAATGTAACAGAAGGGACAAGGAAAATCCCACATTTTTGACACGCACTGTTATTTCCGCTATATTCTGTGATTTGGAACATCCTAAACATTATTTGTAATTTTTTTTTTAAATTATCACATTTCAAGATAAAATAAATTATTATAAGACTTTTTAAATTGCTTACACATTTTTATTAACTTCAAAAAATGCAATGTAACAGAAGGGACAAGGAAAATCCCACATTTTTGACACGCACTGTTATTTCCGCTATATTCTGTGATTTGGAACATCCTAAACATTATTTGTAATTTTTTTTAAAATTATTACATTTCAAGATAAAATAAATTATCATAAGACTTTTTAAATTGCTTACACATTTTTATTAACTTCAAAAAATGCAATGTAACAGAAGGGACATGTTGCAAATTTGACAAATAGTTACAGGGAAATATCATACCATTTAATTAAACATTGCACCTTAAAGTAGCATACTAGTGCACAATTTTTTGTTTTCACATATATTTAATAAATTTTTTATGATGGTGTGATTTCCCCTCTGTTACACTTGGAATTCTACTACTGGTTTCAGTTGGCCTGGAATTTTGTTATTTTTTTGTAATTGTATAAAAGAACATTAATGATATAATAAATTTGGCCGGAAAAATATTCTCTTCAAAAGAAGGTTTTAAAAATTGCCCTCCCTCGCCAAATATTGAAAAAAGATGTCTTAAATAATGAAAAATATTCCTTAAGTACATATTTTACAGTTTTTAAACTAATTGTGTAAAATGTTTAAAAAAAATTCCCTCCCCAAATAATGGCTAAGAAGACTTGCCTCCCGATGGGCACCTCTGTTTACTGCAACCCATTGACTGTAAATGAATATATATTGCTGTACTATATGAATGAACCATGATAAACCAATGAACCATATGCAGGACCATATGAATCTAAATTGCTGTAACTCTTTTTAGAGTTACGGCAATCATATTCCGATTGTTTAAAACTTAATTTTAAACTTCAAACATTTTACGGTTTTCTAAACGTAGAAGTTTTGTGTAGGTGTTTTTAATTAGCTAAGTTAGCCATTTCAATTATTCTGGAGTAAAAAGCTTATGTAAACGCTATTATTCAAGCAAAAAACATAAATTGCAAAATTATACTAATTTCTTTTTTTTTTTAATAATTTTTTATGTTATATGAAATGCATCTTTCTTCACATGATATAAAAGAAAATTAAATATATCGATAATGAGAAACAGAAAATTAGTAAAAAATAAATATATGGATATAATTTCCCAATCAAAGAAAATTTTCAGAAATAGATTAACACGCGATTTTTACATTAACCTTTATCCATTTCTCTGAAGATCAAAAGTCGATTTTGAAAAAAAAATAAGAAAGTAAATAAAATCGTTGAGTTATATTAATCATCAAAAGCGTTAGAAGTTTTGTACGTAAAAAAAGAAAATCCTAAGTGACTTTTTTTAGAAGTGCATAATTTTTTCCGAACTCGAAAAAAAAGGTTTAAAACAAAACAGAATTAGGTATTAAAGCGACGAAACAAGAAAAACTAAATAACACATAAAAAATAAATGCAAAGAACATTGATGCTTTGAAACACAGTAAATGCAGTGCAATTTAATGGAGTTGTATTTGAAATGATAATTTTTCTATTAATAAATGAGCTCCATTCTTGCTCCTATAAAACCTGTTAAGTAAAAAAGTGAAAACAAAAAGTATTGTTTAATATTAGTGTTTTGAAGGAGAAATAAATTATAAAAAAAAAGAAACATTTAAAGAAATTCGATTAAGAAATGAAGATTTGGTGAAGAAAAAAAAGATAAAAGAAAAAATTGTAGTAACGTTCAAACTAAACCAACAATCAGTTTATTCCAAAGCGATGTTTCAGTAGTTAATAAATACAAGAAAAAAATTTCGTTTACCTTTTTTTTTCTTCATCTTACAATTAAGGTAAGAAGAGATATTCTAATAACACTTAGAAATAAAAAGGAGTTTCTTACTCATTGTTCACGAGATGTCTAAAAAATATAAAAATACGAGTTTTTTAGTACTGTTCAGAGTTAGTAAAACATTTCATTGGCTAAGCTTCTGTTGAAGTAGCAGGCTTCATGAGGAATTAAAAATAATTGAAAAATTATTCTTTATTAAAAAAAAAAGTTTAATTTTCTCGCCTCGTGCTTTGATATTTTGTATCAAGTTGTACATTTAGATTCTAAAGTTTTAAGATAAGAGGAAGAAAAAAGTTAAACTTTAAAAGAGAACGTTTTCTATTTTGTCATTTACTTGAGCCAGAACAATTTAGTTTTTAGATAATCCTAGAAAAGTAGTTCAATAAATAAGAAAAAAATATTTTAACGGGAAAGCTGTAGGTACGTTTGCAAATGAACAATGTTGGAAATAGCGGCAAAGTAAATACATATTTCGTAAATATATATAACTATACATATATCGTTTTTGACAAAAGCAATTTGGTCAAGTTAAGGACTCCAGTAATAAAAATTTTGAGTTATAATCTTTCTGATTGAGACAATATTTTAACAATACATTATTTCAATATATTTTCTTTAAAATATACAAATAAATACATAAATAAATAAACTGTTTTGATAAATCCACGTTCTACATTTAAAAGTATATTGTTTTTACTTGATCGTTTATCATTAAAACGGTCTTTTTTCAAAATATTTTGGCTCGAAAACGGAATCTTCACAAAACTTTTCTTTTGAAAAACGGATTCAATGAAGTTTTTTATTCATAATTTTCTGCACGTAGGATATGGTTTCTTTTTTTTCTTTACAAAATCAGAACCTTATTAAAAAAATTATAAATAGATTTTTCTCAAAAACATACCTTTTACAAATAATCTGAACAGATCACTGGTGCTTATGATTTTTCATAAAATTTAGATCCTGTATTCACAAATTCAAAATATTATCAGTAGGTTTTTCATGAAAACAAACCCTTCACATAAAGATAAATGAATATAAATGAAGATATTTTGAAACTTTTAAAAGGAGTCCTGAAAAAGTTAATTTTCAGGTAGCTTGTGCAATGACGAAGTTGCAAAGCAAATATTACCAACCATTAATGAATTCTTGTTATGTTAATAATATTTCTCATAAATGGCTCTTTGCGCAGTTTGTAATAATTAGTTCAGATTCGATTAAATTTATACTTTAATATGATATTTTCTTGTTAATAATATTTTCTGCTATAGAGAGGAATTGTAACAATTTAACTTATGCAACTTGAAATGGGTGAAGATTCCCTCCTTTAATATGGATTAATGAAATACGAATTCTCGAACAAAATTAATAACTGGATCCTGAGATTATCTTATTTATCAGAGTTAGACTCTCGAGCAAAGTGAAAGTGCTGTCAAAGTTCAGATTCGACTAAATTACTGTAACTTTATAATGACATTGTCTTGTTAATAATACTTTCTGTTATAGAAAGGAATTGTAGCAATTTAACTTATCCAACTTAAAATGGATGAAGATTCCCTCATTTAATTAGGATTAAAGAAATACGAATTCTCGAACAAAATTAATAACTAGATCCTGAGATTATTTTATTTATCAGAGTTACACTCAACAGCAAAGTGAAAGTGCTTTCAAAGAGAGAGAGAGAATCTCATGAGAATCATTATCCCTCCTTGCATAACCTATAAATTTTTTGTCTATTCTTTAATAGAGAACTAGGGCTTTACAAGATGGTTGTTTCTACCGTGCAGAATCCGCAACCTTACAATTACAGATGATTTAATATCTACTTCACTAAATTAATAATTATTGTTTCACACTTTTTAGAATTGATGTTTTTTTATTATTCCTAGTGACACTAGAAAATGCGATACTTTTTACCGTGGCTTCAAATACCCCTTTACACTTATAATATCCTAATTTTTTTGTAAATTACAACCATATTGAAACTAAGCAATGCTCTGCAATAGCTTTGGAACCAGAAATTTGGTTCTTTATTCATGCAACAAGACACGTTCAGATAGGATGGTATCTAATCAATCTATTAACATATGATATTGATTGCTTGCGCTATCTATTTTGGTTATAAATCACTGAATAAAAGTAGCCAGGAAAATGACACATTTTCATGTGACAAACAAATTATTGACAGAAAAAATTATTTTAAACGAAGTTTTTGTAAATAATTCTCTCTGCGTACATTCTAGAAATGCTTACAACGGTTGAGATAAAAAAAAATTAGATATTGAAAAATGTATGCGAAGTTTTGAAGCTAGTTAGTATTATTGGAAATATTGTTTGTGACATACCAGAAACATGACATTTTGAAATTCAATTAAATTTTATAAATATACAAAACAGTCGATGCTAGTACAAGGTCGTTTTAAAATGCAGACAGCAATGCTATTTTTTAAAATTTAAAAAAAAAAGTTCTTTTAGTAGTATAGTATTAGATCTTGAAGCAAGAGACTGTAAATTGTCATATTTCGTGAGAATCACCCATATATATATTAGAGTTTAAAATTCTGAAGAGACGTTTTTGAACTACTATTCACACAATATTTTGTGCAGTCTCTTAGAAGATATGCTATTTTCTTATTTTTGTGATTTTGGTGAAACTTGAATTTCATCCTCGAGGCATAAGTAGGTGAAGAAGCATTTCACAACATTGGTTTCTTCACTATATCCGAATATTTTTCCTACTAAATCAAGTATTATTATCTGCAAATAAATAGTAATATTTCTTATTTAAAATGATAAATGCTTTGAAAAACTATTTAAATTTGAAAAGGAAAATTTTTCAAAGTTTAGTGATTTATTTTATTTAATATATTCATTCAACTAAATTTGATGCATGAATTTTACGATTATATTAAATTTTATCTAAGTTTATTATGTGAGAATATAATTTTCTTCGCTTTTAAAAAACTATATTAAACTCAAACAGCAAAAACAAAATAGTAGTAAAACATTTAAGTGTCCCCAAAAGCTTTGTTAAGAAATATAATATGTTTTCTAAAACATATATTTAAGTATTATTCATTTAACATGCTTGCATTCTCACTATTAAAAAATAGGAAATAAAAGTACAACTATTTTAAGTTAAATTAGTGATTTTCGAAATCACGCAAATGCTTTTTTAGAAAGTTACGACGAAAGAAAAATTATCGAAAAATTATTGATTTTATGTAATTTCATAGAAAACGAATCATAAAAAATAGCACATTTTATTTTCACCAAGAATTGCAAGTCAATAACAAAGCATTTCATGCAGAAAATATTAAGATTTTAAAATTTTCCTTAACGTTTTCTAATTACAGTTTATGGCATAATAAAACGTACTATCATGCGCATCTAATTCTTCTTAAAAAATATGCGCATATTTTATTTTAAGTTTGATCTTATTTGCTATTTTTTATTATGAAATGAAATTTATTACGTAGAAAACGATAAATTTATAGTCGTATTGATCGTTATATCAATTTTTTTAGGAAAAAACTGTAGGAATAAGTTGGTACATAAAATTCTTAATAAGTGCATTGTTTTAAGAATGTCCCATTTTTAAACTGATGGGTTTCGTTTTGAGTTAAAAAAAAAAACAAAAAAAAAACGAAAAAGCAACGAGCGTTTATTTTACTTCATTGATGAAAATTTAAAAGCATGTAACTTAGCTCTTGATAGAAACTTTGGAGAATTTAATGGAAAATTTGAATAAACGTCAATCAATATTTTTTTCCAAACCTCTAGTAATTTAAGAAAACCATAAAATTTAGGTATTTAGGTATTATAAATTAACATCAGCTTGAAATCCTTTTATAAATACATTCTTTTAATATTCTTTACAGTTTAGTTCAATATACTTCATAAAGTGGGGTAACTTTGAAAAACTTTTTGAATTCATTTTTTTGGTTTTATTTTTATGAAAACTTTTCGGTTTTATTAATTCTTTTTAGTTTAAATTGAAATATAAAACTCTGATTATTTTACAAAATATATATTTACACTACTCTTTTTAATATGGTAAATAAAACTTTATTCTAAATGGCAAAGAAATTTTTGAAAAAGAAAGTTTTCTGTGTTAAAAAGTTACCAATCAATAGCGAAATAGTCAATAATCAAAGTCAATATAAAAAAAGGAATAAAATTTTTTTTAAAAATGTTGAAAAGCCTTTGAGTAAAAATGATGAAATATTTAGAGTATATAAACCCTTAAAAATTTAAGAAATTAAATAAAATTAACGTGTTATTAATTAACATTCACAAGAAATCATTTTACCGATAAATTCACTCAATCCCTTCTTTATTGTGAAGTCCAATTTCTCTGAAAACGATAAAAAGAAGTTAAAGCTTTTACTAAAGTTTGAAGATGGCTAGTTTTATCGATTTCATCTTCGATAAAATATTTGAAGATAAGCGTTCATTCTTCTTTTCTAGCTGGATGGTTTTGTTTTTTCGATATCACGGTTCATAAGTTTCTTCTTTTTCTTCAACAAATTTTGTCCTTTTCTTATTTTGACAAGGCGTAGTAACAATAGTAATAGTATCTTTTAAATAAACGCTTTTAAAAAAAACTTTTAAATTTTCTGTCAAATAAAAGTATATATTTGAAATAATGACTTTTTACTCACTTCTTAGATTGAACAATTAGAGAACAAGAATTTTTGAGTAAAAAAAAATTTTTTTTTGATAATAAAGTGTTTACATTGGTTTTAAGATAATGAACCTACTATATAATTCTCTAAATTTTTAACAGTGAAGTATGCTACATTTTGACCATGAATACATTATTGATCATTAAGCAGCTGTAATTATTTTTATTTATTATTATTTTATGCTTCTTTATATTGTTAAAATAAAATAAGTAACTAAAAAATGGTTAATGCATAACTAAACTGCAAAACTAACTTAAATGCATTATTTGAAGTGAAGAGTGTGAATTTAGGCTCAACTGAGAAGTAATAAATATCTTGGCATCTTATTTATGTAATGGTTTCTGTTTTAAGTAATTCTTTAAAAAACTGTTCTATTGAACAAATTCTAAAATGAAAAAAGAATTCCGCTTTTGTCATACACATTTTTAGGTATATTAGGGAAGATTAAACGCTATGAAACTTTAAAACAATCATTTTTCTTCTTTATTTTCGCATAATTAGACAGTAAGTAAAGTACCTGGTTTTGTTTTTCTGGAAAATGTAGAACACCAACTATTCTTTGAATAAAAAAAATAATGGATAATGCCCAATTATGTTTATCACACAGCTTCAAATTGATGGAAAACAGCTTTTCCGGGCACTTAAAGCGGTAAGTGCGCAATGCAGGCCACCTACCATCATGCTGTCGGTGAAGGTCCTAAACCTCCCTGACTCATATTTGATGTTTATATAAACGATTTATACTTATTTTCTTTTGAAATATTTTTTTATTACATTTCTTTTTTTTTCCCAGTAGTTTCTATCTCAAAGGAAGTTGTCTTATGAGTTGTCTTTGTCTTATTGCGATTGCATCTAAATGCACTTATATTTTTTCAAAAATTTACTGCATTTAATCAGAAAGCAATTTTCATAAAATTTTAAAAATTAAATATTTGATGTTTTTTCCAAATGTTTGATCGGTTATTGAAAAAAAAGCAAATCTCAAAAATACTAATAATGACACGTTTAAATGCATCTTTCAATGAAAAGAACCCTTTAAAATAAATTTCGTAAAAGTATAGTTTATAAACCTGAAATTAATCAACCAGACATTGAAATTAGCCCAGCAACGTGATTTTCTAAGCTTTGAAGATTTCGCTTTTATTCTATTATAATATAAATTAAATTTGAGAAGCACTCGGCACCCGTAAATATATAAATATTAAATGTAAAAAAAATCGCGACTATTCAGTCGATAAATTAAATTTCAGATTATTTCACATAATGCTATTTTAAATTATGTTTCTAATTTATAAACTATTCATCTCAGATTTAATGTGAAATTGCATTTAAACTAGCAAGAGATTTAAAAGGTATCTAAGGAATAATACAGAATCTGTAATTATTTAATTCAACATTTGAACAACATGACTAATTATTTTCTTAACTTTTCAGTTTATTGGGAGGTTTTGATAATTATGACTTTGACTAATTCCTAAAGAGATCAAAGGGAATCCTTTCGTCAAATGTTTGGAATTCTGAAAACCTCGAAATTTAGCGTATTTGTTTGAGAAAGTAGTTCTTAATAGTTACTTTGAAATTGCTTACTTAATTTTTCGTATAATTCTAATTTAAAGATTCAATTGACAAATTATGTCATAAAATTCAATTTAGATTGACAAACAGTATGAAGAATAACAGTATAACTTGCATTTAAATATTTTTTTTATTTTCATTGCATAAAAATGGAAAAATTTATGAAGTATTAATCGGATTATTTACACTTTATATGTGAAGAGTATAATTAAATAAATTATAATAATATGAGAAATAATGTGGAATATGCCAAATTATTGTGGAAATAAATCCAAAAAGGTACAATATTATGTTTTAGAGAAGATAAATAAACTATCGACTGCTTTTAGGTGTTATATACCGTCAGATGGGGTGATTTTGTGCAAACTGTCATTTTTTTCTATTTTTGCGTATTGCCATATAGGGGTATTTTTTTAAGCTCGGTATCAACTGATTTGAGGTGTCAACATAACGAACTAATGGTTTACCAAGAACTGGCAATGTAAACATCATCGTTCTTGGAAAATTGTGAGCTGAAGTTACAAACAGCTTCAAATTTTTTAAATTGAGGATATTATTAAAATTGAGGATATTATTAGGTTGATAAACGCACCCGTTCCTGTTAATAAGAGACAGTCATTCCGAGTTACAGAGTTGGAGGCTATTTGGAGGCGTTAAATGAGGGAATTCCTTCAACTGTTCATTCATGTCAATTCATATCAAATGTTTGATTGTACCAGAAAATCATTAAAAAAGTTACCTAAGATTTAATTAATAAGAAAAAATCTAAAAATGTTAAAAAACCTAAAAATTAAAATTTTTATGTTCATCTTAAGTAGATTTGTTAACACATAGTACATATTTATATGCAAAATATTTGTATTGCACGTAAACAATGTCAATTATTGTTTATTAAACGATTTTAAGTCAAAGTGAATGAAAATAACTGAACTAAGTAATTATTTTATTGCATTGCACAAAGTCACCCCATCCCGGGGTGACTTTGTGCATTCGACTAGTTGATTGTTTACAAATAATAAACATTTCAAATCAGCTCTTAACTACGTGCAAATACTTCCCAGATGGCTAACAACAAATCGTAGATTAGATGCTGTACAATTCACCATCTTTTAACTATTTTTTTATTAGGTCAAAGTTGGAAAACTGAAAATTCCTGCACAAAGTCACCCCATCTAACAGTACTATAAAATACTAAATTAAAAAAATTCATAATTTTTGAAGTACATAAACACTAGCAGTAATATAACTTTCATTTTTGATGACTTAGCAATCCTATTACTTAATCTTTGAACTAAGTTTTGCTATTTTTGACAATAATTTCGTCTCAAAGTCAAGAGATTTATGAAGAGACAAACACTTAACGCCTGACTCAACTGATTTTAACACGTGTAACATCTCAGTACAGTGCGCAAAATAAAAAAAGACCACTTTGAATAACTTTTAATCTAATGATCAGATCTTCAGGTTTAAAGACTCACTCTAAAAGGTTCAAGAGGGTGACCTCAAATGTTCTGATTAATTAATGTTCACGATATTTTAAGTTACGAAATTAGACACAAAACCGTACTTTTATGAATAAATGTATCTTTTTATCGACTGGGTCAAATTTTTGGTCCCCAAATGGGGGTTGCTGTTATCTGGAAAATATGGACTCTATAGTTTGGTGAGGAAAGTGGTCCAAAATATTGACTCTTAATGTTAATTTTACTTTTTGCGCATTTCACCAATCTCGAGAAACAATTATATAGGAAACTTGAACAATTATATAGGATAAGTTGCCTAGAATAGAATCTTCAATTGAAACTGTGGTAACTTTTGTTTATCCACTAAGACAACATAATCAGTTTTCGAAAATTTTTTCTATTGGTTAGATCGCTTCATGGAATGTTAAGATATTAATATCCTCGCATGTCCAACAGATATTCTTTGTTTGATTACTAAAGAGGACTTAAGTCTTCATTCATTTATGTTACTTTTATGTTGCGTGGTATTTCGTAATTAATTATGTTTATCGATATGTTACATTATAAGCTCAATTGATTTAGACGAAATTTGAATATAGTAATTTCCTTAATTTGACGAAATGTTTCTTTAGCATCTCTTAATATATTTTTCGTCAAAATTAAAAACAAAATTTTAAAATTTAAGTGCCTATTTCTCTGCAGAAAGTGAACTAAAGAAAAATTAGTGATTTAAAAAAGCTCCAATGCTAATGGCTAAAAAAAAAGGAGAAACAGTTCTGCCATCTTAACCAGTTGGATTCACTCTGTAATTTTGTAACTGGTGCATTACAGTGGATTATTATTTAATCATCTTACTGATCCATCTTCCGTGAGAAATTATCGTTCGAAAAATCGAAAATTAAAAGTATAGAGAAAACATGGAAAATAATAAAGATTAATGAAAAGAAAAGTTATTGAAATAAAATATTTCAAAAAATATTTTAAAAAAAATTTACTAAAAAAATTTAAAAAGCCGGAAAACAAAATAATGAAAAGATACAGTCCCTTCATCATATCCTTTCATTACTTCGTTTTCCGGTCTTTGTTTTTTTTTATAAATTTTTTAAAAAAATATTTTATTTTAATAATTTTTCATGTTTTCTCTATATTTTTAACTTATTTTATGAGTTCTTCATAGTTGCAGCTTATGCACAGTAAATAAAACTTATTAATTTTGCTAATTTTTGTTTTGTTTTTCTCTCTTTTCTTTTTATCCTTTATGTCTTCATTGAGCTTTATATATATAGACTTCTCAACCATGAAGATTATATCAATTTAATAAAAATTCAACTCAAAACTAAATTTTAATTAAAATCAACTCTCTAGCCCCTTTTCTCTCATTTTAATCTTTTTTTTTCAACATAAAAGTAATTATTGAGCAGTTATAATTTATAAAAACCCAACTTTAGAAACAGACTAAACTTCAAAAACTGTATTTAAAAATAACTAAAAAAAAAGCATTAATTTTTGAAAGAATAAAGTAAAAAATAAATAAAAAGCTTAAAATCAGAAAGTAAATACATTTGTGAGAGAGAATTTTTAAATTGAATTATGGGCAACACGCATATTCGGACACTAAGTTAAAAGGAAAAGTAATATTTTAAAGTAAAGAAGAAACATATTTGTCGATTCCCATTTTCCTCCGCTTCCAAAAATAAAGGTCATTTGTTTGAACGTCATATATAAAAGGAAAAAAGACGGTAAGCTATAGAAGATTTCTAAAATATGAATGCGAATAGAATATAGAAATTCAAATCGCTAGACTTAGACGAAAGAAATACATCCATCAGAAATCTCTGTCAAGTTTTCAGAAATAGGGGAAATGTGGAGTTCCCAAAAGTTTTGGATCACAAAAATCAAATCTTTCTACACGTTCTGTAATCCACTTGCCCTAAGGTTGACAAATGGTGAAGGGCCGGCAGCAACAAAAGCCCTTTTGCCAATTCGAACCAACAATCCTCCATTGAGTGAAAAGATCGCAACAAGACGGACTTCTAAGACATAGAATAGATCTCATCTATTATTTTTATGTCTTGTCTAGTGACTAGGAGATCATCAGATGTAGACAAGAGAAAGATGCCTTGGAATAAAAACAAAAAACTTTGTTTGCTAACTGGAGAGAATTCCTTGTTTCTATGGATTAAGAATATGGTAGGCTGAATAGAGTGAGTCGTGAGAAAGTGCAACTAATCTCTTGTTTCTTTGTTAGTGCAAGCAAATGCGTCATGTGTAACGACAGATTTGAAGGTATCATTTCTTGTTCACTGAAGAAATTCTTGATTGTTTGATTTACTATGGGATTCGTTTATATAATAAAATACCGTTTTTTTTTAATTTTTTATAAAGAACATATTCTATACAAAAGTTAGTTAAGTGACAGCCTGTTTTTTTTTATTTTTTTATTCCTGAAAATTGAAAACTGAAAATTGAAATTTAGCAACATTCATTGATTCTACTGAATTGCGGAAATTGGGTCCTTATATTTTTATTTCATAACCGTCGTTGAACAGCCGATCCAATTTTATGGGTTTATGACTACCAATGTTCAATTCTGTAGCCTTGTAATTTTGAACCCAATCCAGAAGGCAAGGGAACTCCTGGATCGAGTATTGGGAGAAATTTGCCTTCGTGGAGGACTGTTTGATGGAGCTAACCCGCATTTGAGTTACATGGAGAGGAAGACAACGAGCCCCTCCCACGGTTAGCCTGACTGCAAGGAGACCCCATGATCCGTCTACTACTGAGGATATTTCCCGTCAGCACTGCGATCGGTTCAAGCCGTATGCAGAATTCGTATCGACTGGGATTCGAACCCGGTTCGCCTCATTGGAAGGCGAAAGCTCCGTTGCGGCTCTGGGTCCTTATATTGTAAAAAAATGTATGGTCAAATTTCACGAAACATTTTTCGTTTTTGACGAAACCTTTTTCTAGTGTATGCTCCGAGCAAAAATTTCGCCAAAGTGACGAAATAACTATTGTCAGTTTATCGAAGAAACTAATTTCGTCCCAATTAAAAAAAAAATATTTCACCATTTTATTTTATTTTCAAAAAAAAGAGCTTTATAACGCCTAATGTATCTTAACTTTTCTAATAATTGCTTTATCGTGGGCACCATATAGGTGGATCGATGTCACCCATATAACGCAAGAAGGACAAACTTGCCATAGGCGGAATTCGAACCCGGAATCTTCCTGATGCGAGGCCATCTCCTTGACCACCATACAGGCCAATCGGCTTGTTAGGGCATTTTCTTTTCAATTGTCAAGTCTAGTTTCGTCATTCTAGCTAAAAATTTCCCACAAAGCACTTCGATGAGTTTTCGAGTTGAGAAAATACTACATATTCACGTGATTTCAGTACTATATGATTCTCAAAATTAACGAAATACAGCTTAAAGATTGCTAAATCGTCAAAAGTGAGAGTTTTATTTCTGAGAGTGTAGGACCGGAGTCACTTATTGCTAATAGCTGATTCCTATTTGAAATATGAGTTTCCTACCTCTTTGCAAACTTATTAATATGCAAATTCATACTTGTTCCACCTATTGATAGTCAAAATAAGAGAAAGGTTATATTTTAATATTCAATGTATTTAACTATGACTGATCAAACACTATCATCGAGGAGAATCAACGTGTAATTTGATATCCAGATTTGACCTAATTTTTCTCCTTTACCAATTAATAAAGAAGAAAAAGAAATTTTATTTATATACATTTAATTTTGGTTATAATTTTGCTTACATAAATGCGCCGGTACACTATTTTTTACCACTTAAGAACATTCCATAGTGATGGCACACGTAAGGCACTGTTATTAAATAATATTGTATCTATTGCTAGTAAAGTTCAAAATCCGGCATTATATTCTTAGAAATGGAGTGAACTTAAAATTACCGGCAAATTACTGAATGATTAAACATTTCAGACATCGTCTAAATCATCTACAGAATACCAAATCAGAAAAGCAGTGAATACTTCAGCCATACTATAAAATACAGAGGTATTCCATAAAATTCTTCGCCAAGGATGACAAGTTACCTCTACTGTGGAAAAAACCGCTTTGGAAAAATTAAGTTTATTCCAACCAAAAAAGGAAGAGATTCCAAAAAGATGAAATTGACAAAAAATCGAGAAATGCCCAAAAAAGCTAGCTTTAAAAAAGAAACATTAAATATTAAACAAAAATTCAAGATATTATGAACGGACTTGTTACATTAAGAGCTAATATTAAGGATAGTTTCGAAACAGACGATAAATAAGATTATGAACTCGTTCGAGAATTTAAAAAGTTACGGCTTCAATATGACAACACTACTAGAAATATTTCATATCAATATGACTATTGCAATTCAAATTATGGACATAGCTATGGCGACTGCATATGAAATCATTAACGAAATTTAATTTCTATTTGTTCAAAGAGAAATTGCCTCACTGTATAGTAAGGACATTTTTGAAGAAAAAAAAAGAAAACAATATAATTCTGGTTAATAAAACTTAAATATAAAGTATTTTTTGGTAATTTTTCCGACCATATGGTAACGGTTTACCGGATATTCTGGTTTTCAAAATTGTAGTTCTTATAAAATTTTTTAGTTTATTGTCATTTATTATAATCTATTTTCAAGATTTACATTCTGCTATTTAATGGGATTTCAAGCATCAATTGAAGCATTTCGTTGAATAAGTAGTTTCCTTATCAAAGCAATGCAATTCAAGAGGCAAAAAAAAAAAAATTTGAAGAAAACTCAAGAATTATTATTTTTAAAAGATAAAATCAAAGAGAAAAAAAACCACTAAGTTCTTTTTTTTCTCGTGAATAAGTATTTTAATATCATTAAAGAACTCACTAGTTCTATTGTTTATACTCATCCGAATGATTTTATAGAAGAATAAAACAAAAGTAAGCCGATAAGTTAGAAAATAAGCATCATTGTGAAGCTGCAATTTTATTCATTTCGTTCAAATTCACTGCAATTATAATACAGAGAAGAGTGTAAATAAGAAAATAGCAGAATAATAATAACCTCGTTACTCCATCACAATTTCATCTACATAGGCTGAATCATTATCATAAAAATCACATCTTCATGCAAACATTTGTCAAGTACTCAACTATGTCAGTTGTCGTGTGCAATATATCAAGCATATATTCAAATCTGATTTTTTTTTTAAATTTATTTTCTCGGCAAATAAAACAAATTTAACAAATAATATCTTAGTGTAGAATTATAATCATGTTGCTTTTTTAATGACCATGTTTTCTTTACTAATCTGATTTTTAATTAGTGTTTTAATTTATCTAACTATATTTTTATACACTTATAGGATATTTAACATAAAAATAATATTATTTCAAATAGAAATGGAATATTTTGACTATATTTATTTCTGTAAAGAGTGGAATTAAAAAATATATTACACACAATAATCGCCCCCCCCCTTTAACATTTTCCTAAATGTGTGGGTTTTATTATCATGAATGTAATATTTCGCAAATGTTTTTTAAGCATTCGACTATGTTATTTACCGGGAGCTTCATAATTAGTCACAAATATACAAATAAGTAAATTTCAAAATAAAAAAAAAACTTCTTTAATCAAGACAGATAACATTTCCATGCAAAAAGCAGAACTGATACCATTTACCAGAAATTTTTTTATACAAAGCAGTTTATTAATTCTCTGATTGAAACCACTGTGTGCAACAAATGAAAAAAAAATCTCATTTATTTCTAGTTTAACTTTCTACAGTTTTATAAACTAATAAAGTAGCTGCAAGATTGTGTCCACAGTTTATTATCTTCTAATTTTAATCTTTTAAATTAATATTCGATTTAATGAAGACTGTGAATAACGAAATCATCCGATAATAATCTTCCTATTCTTTCCGAAATAATTTGATTTGATACTACCGTGTGTAACAAATGAAAAAAAAAAAAACCATTTATATTCAGTTTAACATTCTACTATTTCATAAACTAATAATTTAGTTGCCAGATTGTAAAACACAGCTTGTTTTTTAAATTATAATTAATGTAATGAAGAACAAAAATAAAGGAAGAATCTTTCAGAAATCTCCCGTAATAATAATTAGTCCGTGGGCCGAGTGCATTTATCGTTCAAGTTCGTTCCGATGCAAGGGAGGCACTTTTTTCTAAAAATGTTTTAATATTTTTAATTTTATAAAGTTCTCCAAAGATTATTCGGGCATAATTTAATAACAATAGATTGCCTTTCGCACTCTTTTCCTCTACGCTTTCCTACTCCCATCCAATAAAATCAACGAATTATTTTTTCTCCTCCAAGTCAACCAATCACACATATACACAGATTCTTCTCACAACCGCTAACTGCAATGGTTGTAAACAAACCTGCTTTGCACACGCTAATTTAATCGATTTCCTTTTCAACTCTTAAAACATATTTTATTATTTACTTTTTTTAAAAAAAGGCTCTGTTAAGAGCCAGTTATATGATAAATCATTTATTTTACTTTTTCATGGAAAATTTTTGATTTTCTTTTCGAAATTGGAATTGTTCAGTTGGACACAATGTCGAAAATTCGAAATTGTTGCTTGCATTCAGGAGAGGATATTACTGATATTGTTTCTCCCTTTTTCCTAAAAAGCTGGCAAAAAACCAAAGAATATATCGTAAAATGGACTCAATTAAAAGAATGTACGGAATACGATATAAGCCAGAAACTATTTGATATCTCTATTGATGAACAATCTCAGTTACCAGCTGACAACGAGGGATAGCATAAAAAATGCAATCAAAAATTTACAGATAAGACTAGAATTTCCAAGGCAGAGAAACGATGTCTTAAAAAATTTATTCATGAAAATTCTGATGAATTAACAGCTATGTCATCTAAGCGTGTGACTCGTAGTGAAACAGATCCCTGTTTGAAAACTTCTCTTCTGTTCTTCCTAAGGTGTGCATTATATGCAGATCTGTAAAGAAGATTAAAGAAAAACATTCAGGAAAAAAGAAAGTTGAATCTTTGAGTCGTTGGGAAACGAAAAATAACAGCTTGTTGCAAGCAGCTATACAGAAAAATGATTAAAATATTTTGTTGCACATCCAAAACAAGGACCTTGTTGCTATTGAAATGCACTACCACAGAATGCTTCAAAAATTTTACCAAATTTCTAAGCATCAAGAAAATATCTACTTAAGAAGTTGACATAAAGTACGAAAAATCTTTCAGAATCTTTTGTACTGATGTTATCGAGGCCAAACTCATTAAAAAACATGAAGTTTATGAGATGAACAAATTGACTCATTTATTTGTTCAAACTGTTTTACAACATGAAAATGAGGATATTAGTGGATATCGCAATGGTTTTTTGAAAAGAAGACTTAAAAAGAAGTTTCCACAACTTGATTTTGTGAAAATAAATTCTAAAAATTTATGTGAACTTGTGATCTGCTCTTCCTCTTCATCAAGAGTATTAAAATTGGATTAGTTCTGTGGATCAACTGATAGTGATAGTGTTACCGATGATTCTTTAACTTACGATCCTTATAAACCTTCTTCCCCTGACATTTTAAGAAATTTATATTCTTCTGCACTTGCTTTAAAAAATATTGTAACTGAATCTACTCCAACTGTTTTTGCGGGGCCTCCAAATGGATGTGATTTGACTGTTAATGCTGCTTCTGATATAGTTCCAGTTGAACTTTTCAATTTTTTAGCATGGATGATTGAAGTATCTGTGAAGATACTATAGAAAAGACCATAGATGTCCCATTTGATGCAAACTAAAAATTCTTTCAAATAGCCCAAGATATCATGTATTTAGCTTCAAATGGAAGGAAACCAACACCCAAGCATTTAGCATTAGGCATGACGATTCGTCATATTTCAGGATCCTCAAATTTAATAGGCTTACTTAATGGATTAGGACACTGCGTTTCCCACACAACAGTATTGCAGCATGATACTACTTTAGCCATGCAGCAGTTAAATAATAATCGTATCTATCCAGAAGGTTTTGAGAAGGGTCTTTTCATAGCATTAGATTGGGACAATAATGACTTTGGGTAAGACATTGACAGGATCGGGTACTACTCATAATACAAATGGTATAATTTTACAGTGGGACATCAGGTCACATCAGTCGGAAACAATTAATAGTATGGCACTTCCAATTCTTAAAAAATCAAGAAAGCGTACGCTAAATGTGGATTTACCTGACATTTATTATTTCAAAGGGGAAAAAAGCCTAAACCTCCTTCTTATGCTGAAATACCCTCAATTAATCACGAAAGAAATTTATTTTTCCAAAAAGAAGCTAGAGATATTGATGATCTATTTTTCTCATGTAAATATGTTTCAAAAAACCTTCTTCCTGGTTGGACTGGTTTCAACAGTCAAATGGCAAAATCTACTGAGCATTTAGATAAAACAAAACTTGGTTATCTCCCAATATTAGATACAAACCCGACAGAAATGTCCACTGGCAATACTCTTTGGCATCGAAGTATTGAAATAGCAAATAAACTTGAAAATATCGTTCTAGTGTTAGATCAAGCTATCTATGCAAAAGCTAAACAGATCAGGTGGAAAAATAATGAGTTTAATGATAGGCTCATAATTCGACTCGGAGAGTTTCATATTTGTATGGCTTTTTCAGCAGTTATTGGAAAAATATTTGCTGATGGGGGCTTGCAAGACATTTTAATTGAATCGGGTATTGTTGCTCAAAGCTCTATAGGTCGCGTTTTAAATGGGCATCATTACAATAGGAGCATTCGTGCTAATAAACTTTTATGTGAAGCGTTACAAAGAATACGCTTTGAAGTTTTTTTGTATGAGCAGAAGATTGATTTTAATGAAGTTGAAAATGTAATTGAGCATTTTTGTAAAGAATACCCTCACGATTCCTTGGATAATTTAATTCATAACTGTGAAATTGAAAAAATACGTAAAATGTATAATGAATACATAGCTTTGAAATGTGCTGAAAACCTCACCTACGAGTTCTGGAGTTCTTACATTTAGATGGTGGAATTGCTACTTTTGCTACTTTTTTACTTAATTAAAATTTATTTTAAAGATCAACAAAAATATGGTAAAAATATGGATTTATCGTTTCTTACGAGATACAAAAGTAAAATTGTAAGAAAAAAGCATTTTGTGAAATTGTTCTATTGTTTTTCTAAAGTTGAATTTGTGAAGGTACCGCTAAACGGTAGTAAATTTGGCTTGGACAGACCCCAGTAATTTTAACTATTAAAACAAAGTTTCAATTAGCAAATCATAATATTAATTTAAAATTGTGATTTCTTTTTTTTTCTCTTGATTTTTAAAATGACAAAATAAATGTAACGTGTTTATAAATGTAGTCATTCATCAAAAAATAAATAAATATTTAATCTATATATTTTTATATTAAAATATTCATTTTTAATTCTATATCAAAATAGATAAGCTAAAAACAAATTTTAAAAAAATCCATGTACTCATTGGAATCTTTTTTCACAAAATTTCTTTGTAGAAAATCAGATAATGTCCATATAAACATATTATGAGAAAAAAATATCAGTTAATAGCCCTACTGCTTCAAATAGACTTTGAAAGAGTTTGAGAGGGAAGAATGACAATATATCAGGAAAAAAATATCTGAATTCATTAGCCTTTTTTTTTCTTTCTATTTTTGGCATGTGAGGGTAATTTCTTTTTAATATAACCTGAAGCTTCAGAAATATACCTTTTCCACCAATAAAATATAATGTAGATTTTAATTCCGCGCTTTTTCATTCAAAAGGTAGAATGTTAATTAACATTATTTGCATTATTTTTTGAAAAAAAAAACATGTTTATTAATTACTTTCTATAGTTATGCAAGTCTATATTAAGACAGCATTAAATGTTTACTTTAATTTGTACTTTCAAACTCAAGAATCTAAAGATTTTTAAAAATGTAATTTCAAATGTGTTGAATTTAACACACACCGAGAAAGAGAGTAATTTCGTTAACTAAAATTAATTAATGCAGCAATTTATTTAAAACAAATTTTAAGACTAAGAGAAGAAAATAATAAAAGTATCAATAATTTAAAACACTGTTTTTTAATTTTTAAAGTCAGTATATAAAAAAAGTTGATTTAAATCAATGATTTTTTAAAAAAAATCATTTGATTTTAATCAAGCTGATTTAAATTAACAAACCCTGGGTAGAAGGCAAAAACAATTATTTATCTGAAGTAAAAAAGCATGTGATTAGATAGGAATTTTATAAATATTTTGAATTGAAATAAAGAAAAATAGAAATGAAATTTATAAGACTTTATGTAGTTTTAATAGAGTATGTAGTAAAATAGAGCACGCAACAATAAATTAAACAAATAGATGTTGAATATTCTTGTTAATCATTGTGTGCCCATTCAAAATAAGCAACATGATTTATATGTTAGAATTCAGGTATGGATTCAAAGAAAATGTGATCAATGAATTTTGTAAAGTGCACTGTTTGTACAAAATACTGTTGACTAATTCTACGTCTAAATAGATAAATTTCAAATCATAAATAAATTTGGAAATATATTGATGTACAAGCATCTGGAATTATATTTTATTTTGCTTAGTAAAAATTTATTAAACAATACTAGTCCAAGGTTTCTTGGGGACACTCTTGTCTTTTTTAGTGATATGTGTGTTTATTTTGTGCAAAAGCTACTTGAAATAACACGTTGAAACATTTTTTTATCTTACATTATCTTCAATAAGCTCAACATATTTCTTTTAAATTTGCTTTTATTTTTTACAAATTAATATTTTACTGAATTAATAAAATAATAAAGAATGGCAAACAAAACCTAGCGAAATTGCTCAAATAAATTGTGCAACAAAAGATGTTTAGTGTATGTAGATGACAATGATCTTGTTTTAATTGAGAAGCAGATTTAACAAATAGAATGTTAAACAACAAATATAAAATTAAAATTATTATAGGTCTTTGTGAATGTAATTTTTATATGCAATAGAATTTTAAAAAAATCCATTTATTACAAAAGTATACTTTGCATACTAGAATGTGAGTTATATTTTTAATTATAATAAACATTTTACAGTGTTTAAAAAGAAGTAAATATTTCCAGATTTTTATAGAAAATATTCAGATTATTCTCAGTGGAGCAACAGATCATAAAAATTTTAAAAATTTATCAAAACTTACAATTTTTATGGAGTGGGTAAATTTATATTTTTAATATAATTCATATTTTAAATGCTTATACGAAATAATTAAGGAGAAGAAAACTTAAAAATAAAATTCGATGAAGTATCATGTCCTCTTATAATGAAATTATAATTTTATTAAACTTTTATAACGTTTATACAAAAATTGTAAAGCAGTTTGAAGCGAAGGCAACAAGAACTAGAACAGACGCAAATCGCGAAGCTTTTTGGTTGTGATTGGTCAATTCATTTTCATGTGACGTCACAGTATCCTTCTCTTTGGATATTCATGGGCAAAATTCTGAATTCATGAAATTAAAATAGTTCCTCAATATTTTGATAACTGTCAATTAATGGCCTATTATATTTTGGAGAACTTAGTGAATTTATATTTCCCAGGCAAGATTGTGTTCTATTTTGGAAGATTAAAATTGCCACTCGAGTGCAGGAACGAAAATCAGTTTAGAACTGCTTTTGAGTATTCAGCCCATGGACTAAATCTTCCTCTTCTTTCCGAAACAATTTAATTAAACAAAGAATAATTCATCATAAAAAAAATATCATACAAACAATAGTTAAGTACTCTGCCGGTTTTCGTGGGCAATATATCAGGCCTACATATACTAAACAATTTTTCTTTTCATCAAATGAAACACTGCTAAATAAATCTTTTATTGGTTTTTCAATCTACTTTATTACGTTTTTTATATACTGATAGGGTAATTGTTGTATTGTGACCACATTTTGCATGCTTTTAAATTTTTCCAATAACGAAAGAATTTTATTGCGCTAAAGTTCCTTAAATGCACATTTATTCTTCAAAGAAGCTATTAATGTATTCGAAGCAAAAGAAGAAACGATATAACGGAAATAAATATGCCCCTGAAGATTTATGACGCCAAATTCTGCTTTTCCCGTTAGACTCGTCACCTAGTGTCGCCAAATATTTTCCCATTCTATTTTATGAAGGCGTTTTGAGGTTATAAAAACTTAGTCGTGGAACCAAAGACTAAACGAGGCCCTAGAAGAAAACATGAATGCTCAAGGTAAAATACGTAATAAAAGTTATTATATTCCAAAACAAATATCGAAGTATATTATTTTCCTTTCAGTTGAAATTGTTTCGAAGAAATTTATAGAATAAAGAGGTTGGAAAAAATATTTTATTTAGAAAGGAATAACAGGATTTTTTTATGTGGTTTTTCTAAAAATAAAAAGCTCTTTTGAAGTTCTTTAAGTTTTGAAATTAACTTAGATACTTATCTTTTTTGATCTTTTATATGAGCTAATATTACATTGATTTATTTCGAAAAGAAAACTACATTTATTTTAAGAGAATTTTTGTTAAATTAAAATATCAATATTTAGTTTTTTTTTTTCAATATTAATATTTAGTTAACTAATTATGAATAAATGGGGAATAATTTTATACATTTGCATCAACAGCTCACCTTATTTTTTGATAAATTATATTTTGTAATAATTTCGTGAAATGGGGTCGCAGTGTGCAGCAAATTAGATACAATAATTTCATGTTGATTAAAACTTGATCTGCTAACAGACGAATGAATAACGTTTGTTTTAATGTTTGAATTTTCACTAACTAAGAGTTACTCTTAATAATACGCAGGCCTAACCTTAAATATGCTAATTAATTAGCACAGATGATTTTTTAAGTAACGAAATCAGACACAAAAATAAAATTTCTCTGAACATTTGTTTTGACGGATTGCTTAAATTCAAAATATGGAGGGTAGCAGCACTCTGGAAAATGTAGTCCCAATTGTTTGGTCAGGAGAGTTCGGCAGCTTGTTGTTCTTGTCGTCGGTCATTAAAGTAGAGGGGGTGCGATTGTTCTTGTTTTCCAGTGGAGCCATCTATGGCCGAGAATTCGACTTTTGACTCACCAGTTTATAGGGTGGACCCATATATTCATCCACATATGGTAATTTTGACCTAAACCAGAGAGCGATCAATCTCCAATTCAGTAGGTATTGATATGTTGTGGGAGGGCCGGGATAGCCTGGTTGGTAGGGCACTGGGAGCAGGTCAAAAGGTCGTGGGTTTGATCCCCGCCGGCCGAAGACTCCCCGTGTAGTAAATGTTGACTAATGCACGTTAAATCTGTCGAGTCACAAGGTCCTCCATATTCCCATAACAAATCATACCTCTGGGGGTACTGATCCAGGAGTTTTCTTGACTTCTGGATTGGTTCAAAATTATAAGGCTACGGAGTTGAACATTAGTAGTTGCAAACCCAAAATAGCGCGGCTGTTCAATGATGGTTATAAGAAATATAAAAAAAACTATGTTATGAGAACGCGGAGGACTTTGTGACCCGACAGATTTAACGTGCACCAGTAACCATTTACTACACGGGGAGTCTTCGGCCGGCTGGATTCAAACCGTTCTCACCAAAAGTGAGTCCAGTGCCCTGCCAACCAGGCAATCCCGGTCAGTTTGGCTGCTTAATTTTACTCTTTGCGTATTTCGCCAGACCACAAGAATTTTTTAAGCTAAAAGAAAAATTTTTGTACTCAATTATAAAATTACTTTATCCAAGGTTCATACTTTCGATTGCTCTCCTAACTATTTGTATAATAGATTTCAGATTGCACTACCCCGTGTATTTTGAACATCAGGAATAAAAATTTGTCGAAGAAAAAGGTATGTTTATTCAGAGAAAAAAAGGTTTTATGTCTAATTTCATAACTTAAAATATCATATTAACTACTTGATTAGCATATTTAAGTTTAGACTCCGAATCATTAAGGTGGAGTCTTAGTCTGTGAAATCCTATCTTTCGATTAAAAACTATTAAGAGTGTACATTAAATTAAGTTAAAAAATACCATTTTTAACTAAAATGGCACAATTCTTTTTCTTTTACCGTTCACAAATTATTTTTGTCACTTTTGGTATACATTTTTCAATCAATTGAAAGTAAAGTTTACCTTCTAAGCATATTTTAATTTAAATATTAAATTCAAAATTAATCCAGTTTCGAATTGGAGAAAGTTATTTTCGAAGCATTCAAAAATAGTTGGGGGGAAAATAAATCTGTGCTTCTATACTTTTATCCTTTAAAATTTAAATTTTCTCAATGACTAAATTTTTATAAATTGTGAAAAATTTAAAAGGCAGATAGAACTTACTGCTCAGTTAAAATAATAAGTTGAATAAAAATTCAAAAGAAATGACAAACTTAGGAACTGATATTTAAATATTCAAAAGTTAGAATATTCTATTAATTAGCTTCACTCTCTTTACGTTAGAAATTTGCTAACTAATCTCTCACAAAGCTTTTCCGAAAATCTAAATTAGTACTATAAACATTTTTCTATTAATAACGACGTATGTGGGTTTTTTCCCGATATGATCATATTACCCTATACATCACCCCTCTCTATTGGAAAAGAATATTTTTAAACAGAAAAACGATACAGAATAGTTATTTATTTAAAACTGGATGGAAATGTGTTTTTAAAAGAATTTGACACAAAATTTAAACCAAATTTTTTTAAACCTTTTCTTATAGTTATGAACTATTAATGTTTCATAACCACATTTCTCCACCAGACCCTATAGATAAAAAATATTTATAAATTAAATAATAAATTTTGTGCTGAACTATATTCATTTAAATTTAATATATAATTCCAATAGTTTGAGGAATGGAAAGATTTCCCAGAAATGAAAGATTCATTAATGCAGAAAGTATGAATTTTCCAAACAATGGAATTGAAATGGATAATTCTAAGAATCAGAAGGGGAAAATAAATAGAGATACTTCATTATTTTATAACCGTCATTGAACAGCCGACTCGGGTTTACTACTACTAATGTTCAACTCCGTACCCAATCCAGAATAAAAGGGAACACCTTTATCAAGTATTGGGATAAATTTGTCATCGTTTTGATGGAACTAACCCGCATTTGCATTACATGGAGAGGAAAAACCTGTTAGCCTGATGGCAAGGGGACTCCATCTACCAATGTGGATATCACTGTGGTCGATGCAAGCATAATGCGGAATTCGTATCGACCAGTCATAGCAGGGATTCGATCCCGGTTCAGCTCATTGGAAGGCGAACCCCTGAGCCATCGTAACTCAACCTGTTTTTTTTACAACAGTTGTTGAACAGCCAACCCAATTTTGGGTTTAGGACTACTAATGATCATCTACGTAGCCTTGTAATTTTGAACCAATCCAGAAGACAAGAAAACTCCTGGATCAGTACCCCCAGAGGTATGATTTGTTATGGGAAGATGGAGGACTTTGTGACTCGACAGATTTAAAGTGCATCAGTCATCTTTTACTACACGGGGAGTCTTCTGCGGTGGGAACCGAACAAGAACTCAAAGATTAGCACCCATTCTCAAAACTCACCTTCAAACGTGTAAGAGGAAAACAAGATGTATTTGCAAAAAGAAAACGTACAGTTGCCAATATGAACATAGATACTTAAATAAGGGGGAAACACAAGAAGCTTCGCTGTAATTGAGCGAAACGGCGGTTGCCGAAAGCGACAAGTTAGGGAAGGATGCATTTCCAAGTGGTATGGAGAAGGGGTAAGGAACACGTGTCAATTAGGGAATCTGGTTTCACCTTGATGAAACAAGATTCAAAAGAATCAAAACGAGCTGTTGTGATAAGAGTGAAAAGAATGTAATAAAAATAAATTTATGCACGAAGTTCCAAAAATGTGCGGCAATGAATGATTCATTAAAATTTCAATGACAGATGCGATGCCCGATGTAGCCAAGGTTACGTTGAAAAAGTATGTGAAAAATGACCCAGCGATTATCAATACTGACAAATGCTACAAAAACGGACCGTGTGTAACTTGTTTATAACCTGTCCCATTTATGTTTTAAAGTCATTTTAAATTCTGCTAATGATATTAGATTTAAATATCTTGAATTTATTATTATTGTATTTAGCTACCAGTTTTATTTGCCTCTAATGGCTGCCGTTGTTTTTCTCGATACCGTGTTTTCAAGTTTTTTTTTCTCTCTCGCTTTTTTGGCAACTTTGCGTTTTTTTTTCTCAAATCTGTTTAATTTTCCTCATTCGCGTCTGATGAGTATTGAGAACTAGCGTGTGTATTTGAGCGCTTGAGACATACCGACTTTTTCCCCTTAATTATTTTTGAAGTCAATGAGGTTTTTCTATTATAAAGTATGAATTTGCTTGATATACATATGATTTCTCTGAAAATGAAAATAACGCATTCTTTTTTTTTAAACAAATTGAAATTATACATCTATTCATAATAGGCACATTCTTCATTTTTTTAATTATTTAACCCCTTTAGTCGCAATTTTCGAAAATGATAATTTTAAATAGTGAGAGTTTCTTTTTTTGGATTTATAGTATAACACGATGAATAATATTTTTGAAAACTTCCGGAATAATTTTTTGAAAAGTTAAAGGATTTTCAGATAAAAACCCGAAAATTCAGGAAAATAATTAGGAACTCGGACAAAGTAATAAAATTAATTCGTTATGGATAGATTGGTGAGACTCAGCTGGGATAACTATCGACGCCTTCACTTGATAAAAACCTAACAAAAACAAAAATAACTACATTTCTTTCTAAAACCAAATGTGACGGCTTTTTGAAAGTTGATCATAAAAATAATTTAACTCAAAACTCAATGCTGTTGTCTTCCATCAACAGAAAACAAAATAAATTTAATTTAATATTATAAAAAGTATCTTGACAATGAAATAAAAGAAAAAGCTTTTAATTCTGTTGATTATGAATTAACTCTTAGCGATTTGGATGTGCTTCAAGTTTACTTCTTTTGATATATAATTATAATGACTGATTACAATATTTTCTGAATTATAAAAGTAAAATTATCTAATAGATAACAAATAAATTAGTTGCAAGCATGATAACAGTATGATAAAGACAATAAAATGATTTTAGCCATCATATCATATGCACAGCATTGAACCTATTTAGTGTAAGTGCCATGCTCCTGATATGACGGCATTGCTCTGTTTAGGGTTAAGTTGATTTTTGATATACCAGATGCTGGGTTCGAAGGTTAAATATTAACTTCATCAATGGAATGAATGGAGCCGTGGTGGTTCGGGGGATAGATTCAGGATCCTTCCAATGAAATAAACCGGGCTCGAATCCCAACAATGACTGGTCGATACGAATTCCGTACCCTGCTCGCACCAACCACAGTGCTGACGCAAAATATCCTCAGTGGTAGACGGATAGTACACTTGCAGTCAGGCTAACAGTGCGAGGTTTTCCTCTCCATATACGCAAATGCGGGTTAGTTCCATCAAAAAAGTCCTCCAAAAAGGCAAATTTTTCCCAATACTTGATCCAGTAGTTCTCTTGTTTTTTTTTTTTTTTTTGGATTGGGTTCAAAGTTACAAGGCTACGGAGTTGAGCATTAGTAGTCGTAAACCCACAAAATTGGGTCGACTGTTCAACGACGGTTATACAATGGACGGTTATACAGTGTTTTTGTTATAATATAAAAATAATAATTCGTAAATTATGTATAAACCTATGTATAAACCATTCAACTAATCAAAATGAAATTTCAGATAAATGATATTTGAAGGTATGTTCTCAAGATGGTGATGATTTAAAAATATGGAGGTTCCCGGTTACAATAAATGAAGTTCGAAAGATTTGAATAGCAACACCTACTCATTAAATCTAAATTTCGAACATTTACCAAAGCGACTATGTATTTGTGTAACATTCAAATGTGGAAGTCAGCAACCGCCTATTTTGGTCATTCACAGTAAGATATATGTTACCGTGAATGTGCGAAATCAAGAGAATGTCGACTTCATCGGTTAAAGTCAGCAATCACATAGTCGCGATTTGGTAAATGTCCCAAATATTTCTTATATCCTATTTCATATTAATTTTTTCTTTCATATTATTATATTCATTCGATATTTTAATATCTGCTGAGGATAAATTAGGAGAAACATCAGTGTTCGGAGTATAGGGTAAATGAATACCAGACAATGGCACTGAACCTTAAAAAAAAAAATAAAATAAAAATAAATAAAGAAACAAAACAGTGTAGGGTATACCTGGCAGCGGTACTTAGACTTAACATATAATTCGGACAGCATTTACCAAAGTGACTGTGATTCTCAACATTCACAGGTGTAAGTCAACAACCACCAATTTCGGTCATTCACAGCAGCATATACACATTAAACTGATACTGTATGCATTAAATAAATCGTGTGGTGAGAAACTTGCTTCATAAAATGAATCAGCTGCATTTCTATTAGATTCACCTGCTGCATTTTAATTTACCGCGTGTTTATTACGACTGCCTTTTATGCAGCAAGCAATAAATAACAATTGACACGAAGTTTCTTTACCATTAACATTACTTTATTAAAAAAATATTTTATTTTCTATCAATGTTAAAAGTTAAAGATACTATCGAAAAGATTAGCAGGTAGTATTAAAAATCAGTATCCGTATTAGACAAATAAATTGGTTTTTAATCCAGATTTCGCTACAACTAATGTCAGTTGTAATTTAATATATTTTTAAAAAATTTTTAATGTTAAAATAATAATTTCAAACCCTAATGGCAAATTCTAATTTAGGAGCTTAATATGACAAAAATACTAAAATATATACGCTGGTAATTAAGGGATACTTTGTCTATAGAGTGTAAACTAAAGAGCATCGGGACAGAAAAAGATTTACATTGCTAATAAAAGAGTATCTTCTTAATTAGGACTTAATCACTTGTTCGAGAATTTTTCAGAGCAAGAAAAATCATGTCCTAAATATCTAGTTAAGTATCCTCAGCTCATCGCAAAGTTTCCTAACACACATAAATCAAGCCTTTTCGTACTTAAATTTTATAAAAATATATTACTTACTTACTGATCTAACAAAGTGCGTAATAAGTTTTCCCTTCAACATAGGCAAAAGAAACATTTCAATCAACAAATGTAAAAACGCTGGGATGGATTAAACTTCTGATAGACTGAACTCAAAAATTTAGTAGTAGGGAGAATAGTAGGAATTCCTGCTCTTTTAAAAATCGCTGTTACAGCTAAAACTATTTCTGTCCTTTTCACTTTCTACCTGCGGCAAATGTTTTTTGCTGAGATCAGCGTTATTCAATAGTAATCGATAACTCTTCACTGATAGATTTTTGAATGAAATGTACCCCAAAAACAGCACGTAGCAAAAAGGTGTATGAATGTAAAAAATAAAAAAATACTAGGCATTTTAACGAAAGTTGTACTCATCGTAATTTTGTGATGATGTTTTCGCACTTTAGAGTTATAAAATAATTATTAATTACAATACTCTATTCGCTCGAAATTAAAATTAATTTATGAGTATATTTATAGTTGAATCTTTAAGATCTAATAAGATATTCAATTTGCTATGAAGAAATTATATTTTGCGCAAAAAATATGCCCTAACAGGGTGTTAATTATTGATAAAGTAAATCAAACAGACGCAAAAATTTATTTCTGTCGAATTAATTCTACATTTCTAAATGAATATTTAGATTTAAGTTGTTTGGATTGAAAATGCTTAGGGAGGTTGATTTTATAAAATATATGGTTTGAGGAGAGATATTCAGTAATTTTGCACATAGTTTTAACATTACATTGATCGCCAAAAGAATTTTTTTATAAATATTGCGTTGTTGTATAATATGCCGTTTTATAATTTAATACTTATTTTAATTTTTTGATTAGAGGCTTAAAGGTGTTACAGTGTATCACAATATGTAATCGTTATTAGGAAATCAGAATTAGAAAAATTGGCCTAATAGTTATTGAGAAATAATACTTTAAAATGTGGAATTAAAAATATAGTGTAAAATGAAGGTTATTTCAGTTAAATCCGTTCTTAAATTTTGAACTTTAGAGTTTGTGACATCTTTAAATAAAGTGTTATACTTTGTTTTTTTTCCATAAATATCAAAGATTTTCGACCCTCCAGCCCTTTGGTAAATTAAAAATTGTGGCAAAATTTCACCACGGAAGCGAGTGTTAACTTGAGTTATAAAAACCGAAAAATAAATACCGGAAATTAAATTTGTAAAAAGTTGGAAAATAAAGACATGAAAAAGAAAAAAAAAATACTATGAAACTCCTGTAAATGAAAAGCACGAAAATAAACTAAATGGCAAGAAACTAATCTGGGAAACAGGAAAAACTCATGAAAAAGCAGACCATGGAATCAAATAGCACAAAAAAGTCGGAAAATAAATACTAAAAAGAGCCGGAAAATAAATACCAGTAAAAAGCCGAAAATATATACTAGAAAATGTTTTATTACATTCTCAATTAGAATAATGTCTTTGAAATATAAATGATAATAAAGAAAGTAATTCTTCAAATCAATGATATTCCATCAAAGCTCTAAAGTGAGATTTTCAATTTTTATTATTTTATTTATGATATTAGCATATTTTTTTTTTAAATGTTTGCATATTGTGTCAGTTAAAATTGACTGTAATAGAAATAATGAACTTTCTTTAAAGGGACTGCATAAGCGACAAATAGTACTTATGCTCAAGTATCTAACCCCTGGGTAATAAAAATTACCTTATTAGGTCCAGAAGAGGGTAAAATTTGCATACTTCTCTGAAAATTCCGATACATTTCTCTTAAAAACGACTAATTTTACTGTAATCGTAGAAGGCAAGATTTATGCGTTTAAAAATATTTTATTGGATTATCGTGCAAATAAACTTGATAGACAATTTCTTCGTAGGATTCTTCTTAAGATGTGCTGTCGCTTTATTTTTGCACCGTAATTTTAAGGCTTACATTCTTTTATAAGATGTTAACTAAATGTATCTTTAAACTTTTGTACAATTTAGAAAATTCAGGTACAAAATTACTTTTAAAAGACAATTGTCTGAAATTTAGAAACAAAATTGCATAATTTTACAAGGTATACTTTTCTCAATTTTAAATTTTGTTATCGAATAATTTGAGAATTTTGTACAACTTAAGTCAGTTCCGTTGATGGAGATTATATTTTTATAATTTATAAAATTGGAGAGCTTGTGTCTAAAGAATTTACGTTTATTAAGAACGTAAGTAAGAACTTAACACAATTATCTTGAACTAATATGTATATTTGGGTGGTAAAAATGAAAACAAAAATATGTTTTGTCTTTTTGTTTCTTCTTATTTATCTACATTCTTATTTATCTACATTCTTATTTATCTACATTCTTATTTATCTACATTCTTCTACATTCTCATTTATCTACAGTCTTCTACATTCTTATTTATCTACATTCTTCTGCATTCTTATTTATCAACATTCTTCTACATTCTTATTTATCTACATTCTTTTATTTATCTTCTTGTTTATCTTATTTATCTTCTTATTTATACCTAAAAATAGATCACGCTTGAGTAGAATGGCCATTTAACTACAGAAAACGTGTCACTAAGTCACTACATTTTACGATATATTGAAAAAAATAATCAAGCTTTTTAAAAATAACCAACTTGGCGATATTTTTTCACTTAGATAAAAAACCATTTTTAATAAGCAATTCTCAATTTTATTTTCGCCAATTTTTTTAAGTCTACTAGAAATAATGTTGCATTAACTTAAGTCATTTTGGAAAAAAAAAAAAGGCTTATCTTTGCATTAACATTTGTCGCTATTTGCATAATTATCCTGAAGAGCGCTGGACATAGACGAAACGTAACTTAATAATCATGAATTTCTGTAAGAAATCCACAACAATCATAAAAATAACATAGTATTCGCTTAAAAAGCATTATTTCATACAACAACAAAATTTTCGATGAAAAGTCTTAAATAGTTCCAACTTGTATAATTTATAATCTTATGACACAATATTTGTAACTTCGATAATATATCTCAAGGGTACCCTGCTTAGTCAAACCATTACTGGGAAATGTTTTGTTTTTAACTTTCATCACTAACGATAAAAAACAATCTTAATATTTTTATTCTATTATTTGGACATCAAAAATGCATTTAATATTCATTTACTGCATAAAATTAATAAGTATTTATATCTTTCATATCATACAAATGCGATAAGGCTAATTATTCTTTTAACACCACAAACGCGGAATCTAACATTTTTGTGTCATTGAATAAGGGGAAAGACTCCTTTCACATATCCAAAACTCATGACAGGAAATTAGGATCTGAAGCATGTGTGACAGTCCCTTCATTTTTCCGACTCTGATCATAAGAAACAAAGCTGTTAATTTCCGGGTGCAAACACCATATGTTACATCCATGGCACTTAAGTGCAGAAAGTTAGAAGAATATATGGTTTTCATATTATGTATCAAGATAATTCACAAGGAATGAATGAAACAACTGAAAATTATTTTAAACCGATACTTCGAAATATTTAAAATAGATAAATAAATAAAAAAATTCACATTGTTAGAAATTTCTGGAAAAAAATGGTTAAATAACAGTTTATTTAATTATTATTTTATCATATTCAATGAAAACAGTCAAATGAACATAAGAAAGATGGTATTCAAACTGATAATTGCGAGAAATTTATTTTGCTTTTTTATGACAGAAATTTATCGGCTCCAATTATACCCCATCTTATGAAGCCATTTAGCTTCTTACATCTGGGTGCTTACTACAGACGAGATGGCTCATGAACGGCTGAATGAGAGTTCGAATCCAATCGTTGAGATACTTCAGCATACGAGGAGTTTTCAGTGACCTACACTCCCCAATTGATGGCTCTTCGGAATACGAAACTTCTATTCACACATAGATGACAGCAAATGCTTTACACAAAAAAGTTTAGTATTTCCCATTTCTCCCATTAGATGGCACCCATAGTCAAACGCATTAAAGCATGGATCAACCCGACTCAACGACATCTAACTCCCAAGTCCATTATCAAATGAAAAGCTTAACTCTAATGTTAATTTAAACTCCATTTTCAAGGTTTTCAAACCATGATTGTTGTAAATGTTTACAAAACAGTACAGTTTTGCATTGGTTTTTTAACCAGTTGTAAACGGTTTCAAACACCGTAAGGAAAGTAAAATGTTCTTAACCGTAAATTTTGTGGTTAATTGGATGGGCAGACTGCTGCCGGTTAATTTCCTCTAAATTTAGAATTAAAATTACAAAAGTACACTTCCTAATTCGTAAGCACAGTAGGAACGAAAATGAATAATATAAAAATTTTGAATCTTGGTGTTGTTTAAAAAATAATTAAGAAATAGTAATTTGTCGGAAAAAAATGAAACTGTTTAGTTCTTATGACATTTTTGAAAAGACAATAATGAAATTTCAAAATAAAATATGTGTTTAATCACATTTTAATTATAACTTGGTTAAATAGCGGTTATTATTCATCATTTAAAAAATTTAAATTTATTTAAAAATATTAAGGATACATGTGTGATATAAATCACATAATTAAAAACAATAATAAAAATAAAAACAAAGAAAAAACATAAAAACCATGGTGTACTATCCATATACTAATAGGTCGCTGGTTTTTTATAAACAAATAACAAATTTATTTTTACGAAACAATTACAAAAATCCAAAATGAATCATTGAACACACGAGAGGTTCGAATGCTTCGAAGTACAAACTACAACTATATTTACAATTTCTTCTTAACTAGAGGGCGTTGCTCGTTACAACAGAAGAAGCTCAAACACATGGAAAACGTAGAGGTTCTCATTAGAATATAGGATATTAGAATATAGGATATTTCGAACTAAAAAACATTTATCCCTAAATAAAAATATTTTAGAATGCATCTATACCTTTCTTCGCGATGTATATCATTGATAAAAATGATTTTGGTCTATTGGGTCTGATTATCGTCATCGGATGAGGAATATTATTAAAAATCTATTGGTCAATTTTTTGATTTACTCAAAAACAACTTTAATATTCATTTTTGTAGCATTCTCTTTTTTTCAAATTTTATGATTTTAAAAGTACGCTTAAAATTATCTAATATTTTTTTTTTTGCCAAAATAATTCCTTTTTTCGGGATCAGCATCAAAGCTAGGAGCATTTTATAAAACTAAATCTTTTACAATTAGTTTCTATAAACAGTTTCCAGATTTTTCTATTCATTAACATGCCTTTCACTGAAATTTTATACTTTTTCTTCATTCACTTTATTTATTTCTGAAAAACTAGCAACATTGTAAAAATATATGCTTTGTAATTAGAACCCGATTAGAACCTCGATTCCCGAAACCTTCAGTGTTTTCACTCGTATATTCATCGCAAATAAACATATTTACTCTATATATGTTAATTCTGAGCGATAAGGGTACAGAAATATACAAATAAAATCTTTTGATAATAAGCAAGTAAATATTCCGGAAATTACTAAAATTAGTATAGAAAAAAGGTAATTTGATTTGAAGAAATGGGGATTCCTCGATACGAAAAGGAAAAATTCAAGTTTTTCCTAAAAATTCATTGTTTCAATGCATTCATAACAAAAACAATTTTTACTCGACACCAACTTGCTTTTAAACATAAGTGCATTTTACGAAATCTTAAACGAAATATTAAAAAATAATAATAAGTATAATACAAAATAGATAATTAAAGAAAACTAACTAAGTCATTAATTATTTTGATTTCTAAAGATCAGAAATGAATTATAAAACATTTATGTTGGTAAACAATAAAATTTAATTTTCTAAAACTTACAAAGAATACAAAAGCAAATATGAAATTTTCAGAGTATATTTAAGAATCCCATTAAAAACATAATCCATTATCACGGAAATGAAAATAAATGCACCTGTCATCTCTTAAGTCCCAAAACAATGAACTTAAAATTTATCTATTTATTGTTTAGAGAATACAGCAGTTTTGCCATCTTCCTACAGTAAAGCTTAGAAAAGATCACGATTTAGTTTATTTTAAAGAATAGCTTGGACAAGAAAATAAAACTCTGATACCAAAAAGTTATATCCCACAAAACTGGTCATAAATATCTTAAAGAACATGAAAAATGACATGATTTGGTTATGTTCTAAATTATATTCTTTAAGAAAAGCTTTAAGGTACCTATTTTATTAGCCTCTAAAAAGTTTCATAACAATAGCCTTCTATTTCACACAAATCAACACTACTTAAGTTTATTAAATCCAGTTCAGAATAATACATAATTAAAAATGAGAAAAAATAGAAATATTGATTGATATATGTTATACCAATTGTTTTAAAAGTATTGATAGAAATATTTTGTTTATAATTTTTAACATTATACCTAATTTTTGTTGACTATATTGAAAAAATAACATTTTTCATTATTTATGTATTTTTTCTGAATAGGAGTAAGTCTGCCGCTAATATTTAGTAATTGACATATAATTAATAACAAAAATTTAAGAAAATACTTATTTTTTCAAAATCTGCATTTTTGTAATAACATAGTAAATTAGATAATTATAAACTTAGAAATTTAAATTAAAGTTCACTATGTTTTTTAGACTAATTTAAACAAGAGAAAAATTCGATATAGGAAAAATTTATATCTAATTGAGCTTTCTAAAAAGTAAATTATCAATCTCCATTGTTTGTTATTCTTTAATCCATTTCCTCAATCAATAAAAAAAATTTAATTTTTGCGAATCGAATTCTTAGAAGATTGAAACTAAAACATAGATCTTATAACGCTTCGAGGTTATCAAATTATTAGCAAAAGAGAATTATAGCTATAAGTTCATTATATAAGCCCATATATGTATTATAAAGTCACATACTATGTATGATAGCTATAAGCTCATTTAAGAGAGATTTGTCAGAACATATCTTTTTATAAGAGCATAATTTTAATTTGGTTTCGTTACAATGCTTAATTATGTACCCAAGTGAATTATATAAAAATAATTAAAAGACAAAACAAGTTTCCATTTATACCAGACTAAAAACAAAAAATGAATCTACCATATTAAAGGCGTTAACACGTTCGTATTCTATAATCCTTATTCTGAAAATGAAAATGTTGCGAATTCTCGCAATAGCTCTCCTGCGCATGTTGTTTTGGTGCGCCCACAGCGCCACCAGTTGATGTTATGATCTCAATCTGTGAACGAGCAGTTTAGCTCCGTACGATAATTAGATGCTTACTTGTTTATCTTCTTTTGTTTGTTATATTTCGTTATTAAAGTGATTGTCCTAAAGCATGTTGGATTACTTTGTACAGTAAACAAATTGACGTTTATTACCTACAGTGGCAGTCCTGGAGAACGGGGTAAGTAGAACTTACCTTGATTAATAGAGAATAAGTTTTTAGCAGTTTTTGCTTAAAAATTGACAATTGGCGCCCAGAACAGGGACTGCCATTAAACGGTAATAAACTATTATTGACATTTATTGACTTTTACATTAAACACCAATTTAAAGAAATTAAGATTAGCAATTAAGAATAACTATAAATTGACTCACACTTACAGAATGTCTGAAGAAGAATTGAATAAATTAAAACGGAAACGCGGCTTTGTAAGAGCTTCGGTGACAAAGATAATTACTAAAATCGAAACTGACATTCTAAAACCGGACATAAGTGTGGAAGATCTCGAAGAATCACTCGAACTTTTTGGTGAAAAAAGCGAGGAATTAAAAACTATTGATTCTCAGATTGAGGGCTTAATCAAAATCGAGGATATGGAAGAGGAATTTAACTGTATAGAAGAGTACAAAGAAAAAATAACTAAAACAAAATTTAAAACATTAAGAATTTAAACAAAGAACTTGATTTAAATAATTCCTTTCAAGAAGCTAATATTTCTCTAAATAGACCCAATCAGAGTGACATTCAAACCATTGAAAAGGAACGCATAAAGTTACCTAAATTAACTATTCCTAAGTACTACGGAGAAATTTCTGAATGGTTAAATTTTTGGAATTGTTTCAATTCGTCAATTAATGAGAATAAGAAACCTCAATAAACTTGATAAATTCATTTGTTTGAGATCATTTTTAGGAGGTCCTGCGTTTAATGTGATTGATGGTTTAGAATTAACCGCGGAACATTATGATCACGCTATTGATTTATTAAAGCAACGATTTGGCGATATAAATATTTTGATTAATGTACACATTGAAAACCTACTCCATACATGCCCATTAAAAAACTCTAATGACGTAAAAAACTTCAGGAACATTTTTAATCACATACAAAAGAATATCAGAAGCTTAGAACGTTTACCTGTTAAAAAAGATAGCTATTCGAACATTCTAGTTCCCATTTTAACCAAACTGTTGCCCCGTGATCTACTACTAGAATTCAACAAATGAACAAAAAATCCTCTTGTTTCTGAAATTGGTGAGCTAATCGATTTTTTATCATCTCAATTAAAAGCCAGAGAAATGACTTTCTTAAATTTGAATACTTCTGTTTCGGAAATAAAAACACATGTTAGAATGAATCCTCACATTACTGAGAAGGAGTGTAGGCGCCAGCCATCGGCTTCTGCATTAATTAATGAGTGTTTTGAAGATCGGAAGAATGAGAAAGAGACTTGTTTATTTTGTAAATCTCATAAACATTACTCGGCTTCTTGCACGAATAATAATTTGAATTTGGAAGAAAAAATAGACATTTGTAAGCGGTCTGGCTCCTGTTTTCGATGCTTAAATGATAAAATAAAAAAAAGACACCTTTCCTCTTCTTGTAAGGCTAACGTTAAATGTGAGATATGTTCAGGCAGACACGTTAGTATAATGTGTATGGGGAAAAGAAAAACAAATTCGATAGAAACAGGGGGGAAGGGGAATAATTCTGATCTTTCCCAAACCTGATACGGACTGTGCTTTAAGTAACTCTTCTAGTAGAGAAAAAAATAATGTTGCAAACTCTCATTGTAAGTGTTTCGGGAGGTAGACAAAAACATTTGATTAGGGTGATTATTGATACTGGATCTTCTTGTAGTTATATATCGAAATTTGCAGCGCGTAAGTTAAAATTAAAGAGTCTTGGGCAGGAAACAGTTGTACATGGATTGTTCGGGGGGTTAAAGAAAGAAGAATCACATAAAAATTACACGATTAATTTAAGTAATATGGACAACAGTTTTACTTATACATTAAATGTACTGGAACAAAAGACAATTCGTACTCCGATTCCAAAATTGGACAGTAGGGAAATTATGAAGGAGTTAAAAGGGCACGGAATTTATCCTAGTGACGTAACCGTGAATGAAACTTTATGTTTATTTGATAGGAATGCTAATGAAATTCACGGATTAATAGGTGCGGATTATGCTGGGGATTTATTTACTGGAGAAATTAAAAATATAACGAATGGCCTTGTCGCGATGAATACGCATTTCGGTTGGACCTTAATGGGAAGAACTGGAGAAAGTCCTGTTACGAATGAAGTGCTTTTATCACTTCATGTTACTGACTTAAATATTTGTGACTTATGGTCACTTGATTCCCTGGGAATTACGGAACCGAATATTTCTCAAACGAGATCAGAAATTGAGGAAGCCGCGAAGGATCATTTTGTTCGGTCGTTAAGAAGGGATGGAGAAGGTAGGTATGAAGTGTCACTCCCATGGTTGGAGGTTCATCCTGAATTACCGGACAATCGAAACCTTGCCGAAAAGCGGTTAAAGTCTTGCGTAAAAACCGAAAAAATTATTGAACCCGTTGATTCAGAGGAACTGACAAAAGATAAGGGTCATTATTTACCGCATAGACCAGTATTTAAAGAGAACTCCACAACCAAAATCCGACCGGTTTTTGATGCGTCTGCTAAGGAAAGAAATTCTGTGTCGCTGAACGATTGCGTTGAGAAAGGGCCGAATAATTTAGAACTGATCCCCAAACTCATTAACAGATTTCGTCAGGGGAAATTTGGGGTAATATCGGACATTCGTCGAGCTTTCCAACAAATAAACGTTGCTCCCTCAGATAAGAAATTTCTGCGGTTCTTATGGAGGGAGGGGATCCAGGGAAACTAATTGTTTATTCACATTGCCGTGTAGTTTTCGGCGTAAATGCAAGCCTATTTTTACTCGCCGCGACTATAAATTATCATTTAGAGAATGTAGATAAAACCAAGAGAAACATAGCTTTAAAACTTAAAGATTCCATGTATGTAGACAATTGTGTTGCAAGTGTGAACACTATTGACGAGTTAAATTCTTTCATTACGGTGTCTAAAGAATTAATGGCTTCAGCACAATTTGACCTAAGGGGTTGGAAACATAATCGACCAGATAGTGATGAGGAAACCTCAATTTTGAACTTGTCTGGAGATAACTATAAAGAAATCGTTTCAGTATTGGGCCTTAAATGGAATTTATGCAGGGATACTTTATCTTGTGAGATAAATGAGGAAAATCAACCCATTCCGAGTAAACGAAATGTATTATCTATGTTAAGCCGAATTTTTGACAATATTGGGTTTACAAGTCCTGTCACACTAGTTCCTAAATTAATCTTGCAGGAATGTTGGAAGGAGAAAATTAATTGGGATACAGTAGTTCCGCATAATCTGAGGAATAAATTTCTAAAGTGGGCTAATGAATTAAAATATCTTAAAGAAATAGAAATCCCTAGAAAAACACCTGATCTAGATGAAAATTCTACTCTGCATGTCTTCGTAGACGCGAGCAAATCGGCTTACGCAGCTTCAATTTTTATTAGAAATGTTAAAGGGGGAATAGTTAACTGTCAACTCTTACAGGCTAGATCCAAGGTAGCACCCCTAAATTCGATTACAATTCCTAGACTTCTTGTGTGTACCATTGGAGCCAGACTCGCTTACACTGTAAGAGATGATTTGAATATGAAGAATGTACAAACCTTTTTCTACACTGACTCAATGAACGCTTTATACTGGATTGAAAAGCAAGATAACTGGGCCACTTTTGTTGCTAACAGGGTCAATGAAATTCGAAAACTTATGGATCCGGAGGCTTGGCGACATATTCAAGGAAAGTATAATCCCGCAGATTTGCCCTCGCGGGGATGCAATTCTAAAGATTTATTGAAATCCCATTGGTGGGAGGGCCCCCAATGGTTAAAACTGCCATTCGAGAATTGGCCAACTAGTGAACTTTCTCCGGATATTGAAGTAGTTCTTTCAGAAAGAAAACGAACTATATCCTCAGTCACAAATTTAATAACTAATACCTTTGAACTCTTCCAAAATGTGTCTTCCTTCAATAAAATTGTGAGAATCATGGCTTACGTCATCCGATTTTATAAAAAATACTCTAAGAAGTCATAGAGATAGAAAGAAGGGGAAATTGGAGGTAGAAAAAATCGAAGCATCAGAGAAGTTCGTTTTGAAAGAAATTCAAAGAGAATCTTTTAGTGGAAAGATAAATTTTCGAACTGTGAAAGACAGCGATGGTCTCTTACGAGTTGAGACAAAAATAGCATCGAGAAAAGACTTAGAAACTTTTAGGTTCCCTATATTATTGCCTAGCAAGCATGATTTGGTGGAAAAATTAAAAATGAACAAACATATTGAACTGAAACATGCCGGTGTTCAAACTTTGAAGTCTCACCTCAGAGAGTCGCTTTGGATTATTAAAACCAGAAAGACAATTCGAAGCGTCGTAAGAAATTGCGTCAAGTGCAAAAGATTCTCGGCTAAACCATTGGAAGCCGTAAGCATTCCTCTCCCAGAAGATAGAGTCAGAGACGCTGCTATTTTCGAAATTATAGGTGTCGACCTGTGCGGGCCTCTGCTTTTAAAAGGAGATAGAAAATACTGGGTGGTACTCTTCACTTGTGCCATCTACCGAGCGGTACACCTCGAAGTAGTATCGTCCCTGTCAACAGATTGTTTCGTCTTGGCCCTTCGCCGATTTATTGCTCGCAGAGGACACCCGTCCACTGTATACTCTGACAATGGGACAAATCTTGTGGGAACGGCAAATCTTTTGAAGAACATTAATTGGAACGAAGTTGAAGACTTTGCTTCAAGGAAACGAATTTCATGGAAATTTAATCCTCCCTCTGCCCCTTGGTGGGGAGGCTTCTTCGAAAGATTAATAGGAGTTTTGAAAGGCATCCTAAGAAAGGTTCTAGGACGAGCTAGTTTGAATGAAGAAGAGTTAGCTGCAGTATTATCCGACGCGGAAAGTTTAATTAACTCCCGTCCTATAACGTATCTTTCAGAAGATCCCAAAGATATGTCAGCGCTCACGCCATCCATGTTTCTTCAGGAAATTAAAGAAATTGGTGTTCTTGAACTTGACCTAATTGATTCAAAAAAATTGAACAAAAGATATTCTTACCGGTTAAAATTGCGACAAGACCTGCGAAACCGATTCAGAATTGAATATCTAGGATTGCTTAAAGATAATTCCAAAATTAAAAGGGAGTCGTCGATCAAAGAAGGAGATCTTGTGCTAATAGGAGATTCCAACAATAAAAGAATACACTGGCCATTAGCCAAAGTTGAAAAGACTTATCCAGGAAAAGATGGTAGAGTACGCTTAGTGGAACTTAAAACCCAAATCTGGAAAACTATTGAGACCTATACAAAGACTTTTTCCGCTGGAAATGAAATCGAATGACTTTCCAACTGTGAACAATTCTGGTACACATGATGAGAGTCCTTGTCACAACAAGGATTTAATCCCTGCCAATGAAGAAGTTCGATACTCTCGTTATGGACGATCATTGAAACCAACTAAGAGACTATCAAAGACTTTTTAACTGTGCTTAATTCGTTAACAATGTAACCATTTTGCTAATAATTTTATTTGTTTAGCTTCTTTCAGATGAACCATATAGACTAAGATTTCTGTTTGGATTCGAAAAGGGTTGTCTTCGAATCCAAAAGTGGGAGAATGTTGCGAATTCTCGCAATAGCTCTCCTACGCATGCTGTTTTGGTTCGCCGACAGCGCCACCAGTTGATGTTATGATCTCAGTCTGTGAACGAGCAGTTTAGCTCCGTACGATAATTAGATGCTTAATTGTTTATCTTCTTTTGTTTGTTATATTTCGTTATTAAAGTGATTGTCCTAAAGCATGTTGGATTACTTTGTACAGTAAACAAATTGACGTTTATTACCTACAGTGGCAGTCCTGGAGAACGGGGTAAGTAGAACTTACCTTGATTAATAGAGAATAAGTTTTTATCAGTTTTTGCTTAAAAATTGACAGAAAACATTCTATTCTTGATTGGGCTTCCGTTCTCAAAGAGGATGAAACTCTTTGTTTCGTTATAATGTTTAATTAAGTACCCAAATAAATGATATAAAAATAATTAAAAAACAAGACAAGTTTCCATTGATACAAGAGTAAAAAAATATTGAATTTAACATATTAAAAGCTTTAATTGACAAATTTCTGATACGTTCTTATTTTATCCTCCATATATTCTGCAAATAAAAACATTCTATTCTTGATAGGGCTTCTGTGCTCAGAGAGGATGAAACTCAGCCTAATCATGCGTGCGCGACAAAAGGACATCAATCTTCCGATAAAGAATTGAACATGCCTGACTTTTCTGGAGAAGTCTTTCTGAGATTATTAAGAACTAAGAATGACATATCAAGATTCGGACACAGTGTTGAGCTTTAGAATATATAACTGACTCATTAAACTTATTAAAACTGTCTTCGACATCACGCTAAGTGAATGTTTTTTTAAAAATGTTTATAGTTTCCTTTTATTTTATTTTAAAATCGTCATTGAACTGCCAACACAATTTTGAGTTTACGACTTCTAATGTTCAACTCCGTTGCATTGTAATTTTGAACCCAATCCAGAAGACAAGGAAACTCCTGGATCAAGTTTTAGGATAAACTTGCCTCCATGGAGGACTTTTTAATGGAACTAACCCGCATTTGCATTATATGGAGAGGAAAACCTCGAAAATTTCCCATGGTTAGAATAACTGCAAGGAGACTCTAACCCATGATCCGTCTACCAATGAGGATATTTTGCGTAAGCACTCAGGTCGGTGCGAGCTGAGTGCGAAATTCGCAACGATCAGTCATTGCTGGGATTCGAACCCGGGTGGCCTTGTTGGAAAGGCAGCGCTTTATCTCTGTGGTAATAACTTCTAAGTCAGTTCCAGGAGGGAGGAAAGAATTAGGATGATGTTTAGCATGAAGGGGTTTAGAAGTTTTTAGTTGACCCCCAGTGAATACCTGAAGTTTTCCTGGACCAAAGTGAGCTTCAGCCGCAATCTTGAATTTTATAGGTATTAGTAAAAAATTTTAATTATTTAACTACAAATCTTAAAATTTCTATCAATTCTATAGAGTCTTTCTACTAATTATATTGGCAATTACAACATTTTTGCACTTTTTATTATTTTGCAACTATCTTTCTCATGGTTGAAAGAATAAGATCTTTTTAACCATTTAATTTTTCAGTTAACAAAATACCAAATGAGTTAGACCAGCCACATTGGCAATATTTCATTTGAATAGGACTAAGATATATTTGAAAAATAACAAAAAGCGGGAACAAAGGAAATCAAAATACAAAGATTATACCAATAAGTCGAACAGAATGATAATATTGGAAAACGAAAATGCTGTATCTTCTTTTTTTAAATGGTAATATATCTGTCAATGAAAACTGATAATACAGCTGCTTGCATACACATATTGAATAGAAAAGAATACTTACAAGATGATAATTACTAGGAGTAACTGCAACTGACGAGAATATTATTAATAATGTTTGCATTCCTATTTATTGCACTCGGATAATTTCTTGATAAATAATTATATCAAATCCTCTTTCATTGGAAAACGCTTATAACACTTTCTGTTTTATCTCGTCTTTTCATCCGAAAAATAATTAAAGATTCCGATTTCACATATCAGAATATATATGTAATAACTCATTAGTATTTAATGCAAATTACATAAACGAGAGATAACCTTTCAGAGACATTGTTTCATTTATAATAAATGTTCCGTAATCATTCATTTTAATGTTCGTTCATTTACTATTATAAATTTTTAGAATGCTATCATGTGGTTTGATTATTATGATTTGACATCATCCATAACAAATTAAAACAAAAAACATCACATTATCAGGGCTCACTCAAAGGATTTCAAATTATTAGTCAGTAAATTAGCCAAATATCAAAAGTATTCGCCAAATATCAAAAGTATTCGCCAATTTTCAAAAGTCTTCGCCATATGCAAATCTTAAAAATTTTTTATGATTTATTTTTTCCCCATGGAAAACGGTAGTTTGTTTTAGGCTTATATTATTTGGTCCTGATTTTAATTGGTTATGCGGCGCATCTACCAAAAATTACTGTAATTGAATAAAAAATACTAATTTGCTTAGAAAAAATCGTTTTGATATAATAGGATCGAGTTAAATATTTTTCTTTCCAGTGGAAAAAATCATTTCCCAAAACACAATTTTATTCGCCAAATTTAGGATTTTATCGCATTTGGCGAGGTGGCGAATGCTTAGCGTGGCTATAATGATAAAAAACGAGAGTAGAGAAATATATGTGGAATACAGATCCACGAAGCAACCATCTCAATCACGTGACATCAAGGACACTACATTTACATTACTCTTACTTGCACACCATGTAGATGGAATCAGTTGGAATGTCTGGCTCGAGTAGGACGCTAGCAGAATGTGTATCTTAATTTTGTTAATACATTTTGTTAAGTTTAGCTTATCTCCTTTTATTTAAAGCTCTCTCTTCACCCCCTTTATTCCCCAAATGGGGGCTCGTCCACGGGAATGTGGATCACGATTTGGGCAATAACTTTTCATTTTTTCAACGATTATAGCCAACGAGTCAAGTTGAGCTATTAGAAACTATTTGAGCCGCGTAGGACCAAAATTAATCCATTATTCTAAACAACGTCGATTACGTCGTGTAGGACAATAATCACTAGAACTATTTGAGTCGAGAAGGACTAAAAATTACTTCCTAACTGTAAAACTACGCAGAGCATTGCGTAACCAAACTGTGAAAATCAAAACTGTGGACCAAAAACTGTGTAAACGAAACATTCCATTTCTCAAGTGCCGCGCAGGGCTGAATTAAATAAAAAACGATGTGAAGTTGCTGGAAACTACTAGAAACGCTGTGAAGTTGCTGGAAACTACTAGATTTGCCATGGAAATTGCTGGAAACAACTAGAATCGCCATCAAAGTTGCTGAAAACTACTACAATCACCGTCGAAGTTGCTTGAAACTACCGCATATCGTCAACTGATAGAGTTCGTGCCTGAATTGTATGTTCCACCAGTGTTACCGGATACCAAAAATTTTATCTGCAAATTAACCTTTGAAGTAGGTGACTCTTCATTTTTTTTTCTTCTTTTTGTGAACATTATCATGTATAAATCAACGAAAACAGATTTAATAACTTTATCCCAAGAACTAAATATTCCCACTCCTTCTAACGCTACAGTAAGCGAACTGAAAACTTTAATTGAAAATTCAGACGAATATAAAAAAGACCCGAACACAGTAAAGGAACTATTAGACGAAATTATAAACGCGAGGAAATTAATAGCTGACGAAGAATTACAAATGCAACAACTTAATTTAGAACTAGAAAAAGTAAAATTAGCTAGAATAGAAAAAGAAATTCAACTTCAATCACTTAGTCAAAATGAGCGAGAAATGAGCGTAAACATTAGTTCTGATTTAACTAAACCGCATCAAGATTTAGAATAGCTTAATAAAAGTATACGAACCTTAACAGTAACTGTTCCGAGAAATCCTGAAAATCTTAGCTTATTCTTTAATTCTTTGGAGCGAGCATTCAAAACAAAAAACGTCAAAGATGAAGTTGAGTCCGAAATTCTCATAGCAATTTTGCAAGAAAAAGCAAACAAAGTGCTTTTATACGTGGAAGAAGAGGAATTAAAAAATTACGAAAAACTGAAATCATTAATCTTAAGAGAATACCAATTAACCCCTCAACAGTGTCTATTTAATTTTCGCAGCGAAAGAAAAAATTTTGATGAATCACACATTCAATTTGCAACACGAATTCGTTCAACTTTTGAGTATTATTTACGTCTGAGAGAAGTAAATGACTTTAAAACATTATGTGATTTAATCATTTCCGATAAAATATATGAAACACTAGACAGAGATACATCCGCCCATATTGGCGTAAGACAGGGTAATGGTTGGTTCAAGCCTCTCGAATTAGCAGAAGAATGCGACTTTACGGCAAAAAGAAAATCGCAAAATGAACTGCAGTTAACATTCAACCATACAGAAAATCAACATCGATATAGGAGCACTTTTCATTCTCCTAAAAACACTCATCAAGAAAAATATAGGGCAAACACTTTTAAACGAACAGATAAATTGCCAGACACTAGAAACTTTTACATATGCGGTGCGAATTCTCATTTCGCAAGAAATTGCAACATGAAGTTTAAAGAAACTCAAAACCAAACTAATCGTTCACAAAATAATGCAAATCAGATTAATCAAATTAAAGTAAAAACTCTATCAATGAACAATGTGTAAATAATTTGGAATTTATTGAATTAAAAATTAATGAACGAAAAATTTATTGTTTAGTAGATTCGGGGTCACGCATTTGTGTTATAAATAGCAAATATGTAAATTTGAAAGATCGTATTCCAGAAAGTTCAATTGAATTAAAAATTTGTTTCGGAGAGATAATTAAAGCGAAAACTTATTCTCTTACAATTTCACTCTCAAGTCAAAACATCATTAAACGTGAATTATGCATCCCGTTCGCAGTAACCGATAAACTTTCGATGAGTTGCGTCATAACTCCTCAAGTAAAATCTCTTCTTTTCGAGAGTCAAATTTCAGATTCGCCAGATTTTAAATTCAAAACAACTTCGAACACTTCGAATAAAAAAATAAATGATCAAAATGCTTATGCAGGAGATTTATTGCAAAAGATATAAATACTTCGCACTTAAATCATATCAAAAATGAGCATGTTAAACAGGGTGTATTTAATCTTATTCAAAACTATAAGCCTCACAAAGTGAAAACAAGTAATTTAGAAATGAAAATAATCTTAACAGACAATACTCCTATTTATTGTAAACCTCGTCGATGTATTGATAACTATATGTTGAAAAACAAATAGTTGATTCCCAAATTAAGGAATGGTTATCAAAAGGTATAATTAAACCTAGTAATTCAGATTTTACTTCCCCTATTGTTTTGTGTAAGAAGAAAAATGGTACTATGCGTCTTTGCGTGGATTATCGTAAGTTTAACAAAAAAACAATTAAGGATAGATTCCCCCTTCCTTTCTTAGATGATATTTTAGATAGTATAAGCGAGGAAAAAATTCATTCTTTACTGGAACTTAAAAACGCATTTTTTCACTTACAAATAAATGAAGATAGTCAAAAATACACATCATTTGTTACCACCAATGGTCAGTATGAATTTACCAAAGTGCCCTTCGGTTTAGCCAATAGCCCAGCCGAATTTCAACGATTCATTAATCACATATTCAGAGATCTTATTAATGAAGGTATTATGGTAATATACATGGACGATATAGACGTAATAGCGAAGGGATGAAATTGAAGGTTTAGAGCGTTTAACAAAAATCTATAAGATTGTGTCAGAATATGGCTTAGAGATAAATTTCGAAAAATGTCAATTTCTAAAAACTAAAGTTAATTTTTTGGGACACATAATCGAAAACGGAACTGTCACACCTTCAATGGAAAAAACGAAAGCAGTTACAAATTTTCCTGAACCTAAGAATATCAAACAAATTCAGAGTTTCTTAGACATGGAGGTAAAACGTAAACATGGAGGAATGAAATTGCATATTCCTTAATTTTAATTAAGCTAATAAAGTCCTTTCAAAATTTAAACATGCTCGTAAAAATTGTAAGGTTACATTTTAGCTACTGGTGACAACAGTTAGACTCTAATAATAAATTACCATTCAAGTTTCGTTCTTTTCTTCTTATGAGTTAGACTGAAAAGTAAAAAGTATGAATAATTTTTCACAATGTTTAGAAGAAAAAAAAACTGAAGCTCATAGATCAATTGATTAAAAAATTTTTAGACAGCAAATATTTCAATAAATACAAACATAATTTTTTTCCTTTGAATCTCAAGTAATTTCACATTTCTTAAACTTTAGTCATTTAACCTTGCAGTTTATAGTTTTTCAGTTTTCATCAAAACAAAATTATTTAATCATATTATTTTTAGAAAAGTGTGAAATTAAAAAAAAATAACAAGAATTGTAACTTGAGGATAAATGGGTTATTTGAGTTATTGTTCGAGTTATACTAATTTACTGTAAAACATCTTGTATAAAAGTTTGCCTTTATGTGAGCTTCTTAGAGGTAAAGCTATTTAAGTCAAAAAATAAATTTTTTTGGTCACATATAGCTGAGCGATTTAATTTTTTTTTCAATTAAAGAGACCATAATTCAATGTATTTCCCCAAATATAAAGTATTTGATGGTTTTAGTTTCTATCATAAATAATTGACCTCAAAAATGATATACTAGAATTTCAATAGAATTTTTTCATTAAAGTTGTTGTATCAGGCTTTCAAATTTTAGGTTTGAATAAATATTTTTAATACTGAATTAAATAAAGTTGAATAAAGTTATTTTAATAACTTTACTTGAGTTGTTTGAGCTGTAACAATAGCAGAAGTATTATAATTTTATTGTTTGTTGGGTTTTCCATAAAATGTGATTTTTGATTAGGTTGTGAACGTTTAAGCCAAATGATATTAAAGCTTAATTTTGACATGCTTTTTTTATAGCACATGTGTTTTCATATTATGATGACAAAAAAGTTTCCACTATTATATAAATAAAAAATTTATATTTTTTTCACATTGCCTTTCAATTTATATCATGAATTTTCAATTTGCAATTTATATCATAAAAAGATGCAGTAAAATGTAATTCTCCCGTGTAGCTAAAAACGCCGAAATTGCATTTCAAAAATGTTAACTAAATGGATTTTTTGCAGGGTTTTTTAAGGGCATCTGAAACATTAAAGTGTTTGGTTTGGTAACTTAAAATAAATTCCAAATAAGATTAGCGAAACAATATTAAGAAGAAAAAATATACTCGACTCCTCTTCTTTCAAACATTTATAATTCACATATTTCTGGTTATATTGAATGAAAAAAAAATAATAATTTTATTTTCAAATACTAATTCATCTTACTAGACAAATCAATCTTCTTACACTGCAGCTTTCTTTGGAGAATTTTAACAATAAATGTATTGCTGTGACAGATTTAATCATCTGACTCGAAAAACAATGACTCTTTGCATAAAGCAATTTGTGATAACAATACAACTTCAGGTTGCCTTTCTTCTTAACCTAATAACTTCATTTCGTATCAGAATCTACATTTTCAATCTTCGTCATTTACTTTTTCTGAGAGAAATACCATGGCTTAATCCTATAGATATATCACCATTAATCATACAATACATTCTCTAGCAAGAATCTAATTCCAAAAGTATTCTTTCGTTAAGAAAGTTACCAGTTTATCCAGTCATTGTAGAATAAAGACAGCTAAAGATGCCATTAAATCTAGTTATTTTCACGTTTTATGGGAATAAATGTTCTCATAATACGCATGAAAATTTAACTTTAAGTGCAGTGCAAAATGAAATGGTAATATACTTAAATTCAAGGAGTAGAAGCACAATGTTTTTGAATAAATATTGTATAAAAGATTAAAATTTGTACACTGTTAAAATTTTCATTCTGAAATTATGGTAAAATAACTGGCAGCTGTCTGTCCATCCGATTAACCATAAATTTTACGGTAGAGAACATTTTTTTCCTTTATGGTTTTTTAACCATTTACAACTAGCATTTTTCAAAAACGTAAAAGAAAATTAAATATTTAACTAAACATATGAGCTCGGCTCTTCGTAAGGTAATGAGCTTTGGAGAGTGCTGGACACTGGAAATTCTTCATGTTTTGAAGGGAATGGAGGAAATATTGTGGTGTCAATTCTAGGACTCGAACTCCAGTCCTGTCGGTCATGAGATTTACTGGTAAACCCTCACTCGGCTATGATATATACGTAATTGCAACGAATTAAGTAGCTTTATTTGGTGGTTCTAGTTGGTGCGATAAAGTTCTGGTTGTTTAACTGTATAAGGTGAAAGTAGTTAAGAAACATTTTTTCTCAAACTTAACAGTTTGATTTATGGTAATTTGACTGTTTTGATTAAATATGGTAAAATAACCATTCAATAAATTGTCATTTAACTATTTTTTCCGAGAAATTTCTAACAGTGTATAAATTAATTTTATTAATTAATACAATATGAAATTAATTAATTAATTGAAATACAACATAAAAGTGCCAGTTTGTTTATCCTACACTGCACCTATGCATCCGGTCACATTTTCTCATCATCTAATGTTTCATTCCTAATTTAAAATCTATTTAATTATTATTGTTATAGAAAATTAGTATTATTTATTAGGAAATTTTCAAAATGATATTATTTTGCTTAAAATCAAATTTCAATTTTTGACAAACATTATCGAAAATAAACGATATAATAGTTTTATACGAAACGATAAGTTTATATATTTTAAATATTAAATAAATTGAAAATTTGTGAACTTCAAATTGTCAAAAAATGAACTTCAATGATCGTGATATCTGGTGTTATAGACACAGAAACACGGTATATGTTACGATTTTCTGGTTGTTTTAACCACACTTTTTTTTCCTCAGTGCACTTAATTAAAGATTTGCTACCACTTTTTTATGCTTCCTAATTTTTTTCTTAAAATTTATCCAATCAGAAAATTCAACTAAGATATGAGAAGACCGAAACACTTTCTTTAAAGAAAAAAAAAGAATAATAGCATTCAAATAAACTGAAGTCCTACAGTGAATTGATTGTAAGTCACGATTAGCAGTAGAAGACCGAAGTCAAGCATTACTGGCAGCAGTCAGTAAGCTAGCAGATGACCATTTTGATCAGCCTCCGAAAGGATCGAGGGTACGCGGCGTTGGTTCTCATTAATCTGTTCTACCGTAAAAGGTCATCGAGCTATGGAAACCGAAGCGGAAGAGCTATAGTTCGTTCACCAGGAGTTGGCACTTGGCTCCACCTCCTCCGACGAAGAGTTTATTTCAGCGCGGGAGTTAAGGCCTGTTTACACGGTCCAATTTCTTGAATCCGAGAAATTGGACGGATTTCTCTGTCCAAGAAATTGGATGATTCGTCGACACTATCCAAGTTCTTGAATGTCACTGATTCGTTGAAAGAAAAGCTTGCGCATTGTTCATATTCAACATTATAAAATAATACTTATATAAGTTTAAAATTACTAAATAAATTCAAATAAAATCATAATAACACAAATAAACCGCGACAGATCAATTTATTTTGACTAAAGTATATGAAAACAGACGACAAAATGACATAATTTGCTGCCTCACAAAACCTAAGACGCTGATTGGTTAAGGGAGAAAAAACTTGGATGTAAAGTAGAACATGCTCTACGATTGTCCAAGAAGTTGGACCAAGTTTTTGGATGATTGTTTACACGATCCAAGCTCAAAGCAAAACAAGTTTCCATCAATATCAATCAATCTCTGTTCAAGAAATTGGATCGTCTAAACAGGCCTTTTGAGGAACAACGTTTCTGCTCTTGAAATTGCGACAACCCTTAATGCACGCCAAACGCAAATAATGAATTATTTTTCAGTCACTTCGCTTTATCATCTGCTATTATACCTTTCGTTACTCTAGCTAATTAAATATATTGTAGCAAAATATCTCAAAAAGGACAAACTATTCATTCAAACGAGAGAAATATCATCAAATTTATGAAATATTTAATGTTAAAAAATGACATAATGATTGCGAAATAAATATTTTTGTTATACGATCACCAAATAGCAACCTTGTTTAGGATTGTAGGCATCCTTCTCCCAAAAATAGCGAAATAGTATCGTCGGCGGATACCACGTGATGAAGGTGGAGCCAAGTGCCAACTCCTGGTGAACGAACTATATCTCCTCTGCAGAGATTCAAAATTGCGATAGCACGCCTGCTTCGGCGATGTTTCGCAGACGGTCGCCAATAGCCCATTGCGTAGTTTTATTGCGAATCAAATTAAGTACTATTATGATTTAGTATGAAAAACAAAATATTTATAAGTAATAATTTAATAATATTATAAATAAAAATATTTATAAATAAAATATATTTGAGATCCACCTAATATAACTTGTTATGCATTCTATGACTTGTTAATATAGATTGTATTAGACTTAATTAAACATTGCCTACCATTTTTTCATACTTCCTAATTTTTATTTCTTATAGTTTTTTTAATCAGAATATAAGGCCTTCAAATGAAATATCAGAAAACTGAAACCTTTTTGTTCAGGAAACGGAACTAAGAAATTCAATATTAAAGGAAATATCAGAAAACTGAAACATTTTTGTTCAGGAAACGGAACTAAGAAAGTCAATATTATAACTGAGTTACGGGATTTTTTTCAGTTTTTATGCAAATAAAATATAGTTAATAATTAATATCTTGTTCGCATTTGTCACATTCCTGAAGTTAGTTTTGAACTAATTCATACGTGAACGAGTTATTTTGAGTTATATTATTAAAAACAATAGATCTGAGTCAATACCAAATGTTATATAATTTTTTTTCATGTAATCATGATACATCATGAATGGCGAAAATACGTTCCTTTGAAACTGATGCTGTCGACATATATTTAAATTTTATTTTAATTTATTTTTTAATTTTAATTTTTTCACTTATTATTTTTTTTACTTAATTTTTTTTTTCTAAATAAAAGCAAATTGAAAGCACGAACTAAACAAATAAATGTTCCGATAAAATGACCAAAGTAAATTCATCGGTCATTAGTTTAAATATCATTTATTTGACTAATGTTCCCGAAAACTGGGAAATTTTCCAAAAGTTGAGTTATTCAATCATGAAAATAAAAAAATAAGTAAATGGTGTTTATCATTAGCTGTACGTGAATAAAATGTTATTATTTGAATAGACTCATAGAAATTTCACCACTAGGGTATGCTTGTCAGGAACTTAAATAAAACTATAAGTTTCATTTCTAAAAGGTTGCTAAGATAGAGCTTCTGAAGATATTTATAAATTAAAATTTGATTCTGATAACATCTTTAAATATTTTATAATATGTGTCATTAATATTTTTGAATAAATTGTTAATATTTATCATATAACGTAGTTCAATATTTTTATTGACGTGAAATTTACCTGATTTTGCTAATAAAATAAACACAACAAAATTTTAACTAGATTTGCTTATTTTGTTTTATGATTTGCTTAGTTTAATATGATAACTACTAATAAATTTCGTTTATAGTATTTATTTTTATTTGTAGAGGGAATATATATCACAGGGTGATAAAATGCAGCTTGGACTCATACAACCTCTAATTGTATTGCTTTTTAGAATACCACAACCAAACGTTCAAGTAAATATGAAAACGTATTACACATAAAGTTACTGCTTGTACAAAATTTCACAGTGAACCAAGGTTGCCTTTAATGTTTGCAAACGTTTTACAAAATATCTAGAGATTCCGATAAATTTTGAGAACTGCTGGCCCTTATAACCCAGAACCGAGTCCTTTTTTACTAAAACCTATTTAAAAGGATATAAATTTATTATTTATATTCTTGTGTGATTCATTGTGACTAATTCTTTACCTGACTGATTCACTGTGACTGAATCTTGTGACCATTAAATTCTTCACTGATAGCAATCTTAGTTTAAATATAACCATAAGCGCTTTAAATTTGTCCTTACATATTCTTTTCCCTGAATTAGTGTTTATCCTTATGTTTAAATTTTTCTAAGAGTAAAAATTATTTCTTTATTTTTTTTATTTTTAAAGTTTAATTTTGCCTTTTTAAATCTGCTAGCTCCCTATTTCCTCTTTTTTTTCTTTTTTTTCGCACAGAGAATTGCGTGCCTCAGGGGATGCGTAACAACTTCTTTTTCACGACCCCTCAACAATTTGTGGTGTATTTGACGCAATAAAGTGCGTAAGTGGAATCGCTGATATCTGCTATGCCCACGAATATTTTCGACTTATAGCTAAGAACTACTCCATAGTGATGCAAATGGGCTCTATTCATATTTCTTTATTTGTTAAGTTTAATTTTGCCTACTTAAATCTGCTAGCACCCAAATTCGTTTTTTTTTCCTCACAGAAAATTACGTGCCTCAGGGGATGCGTTACAACTTCTTTTTCGCGACCTCTCAACAATTTGTGGTGTATTTGACGCAATAAAGTGCGTAAGTGGAATCGCTGATATCTGCTATGCCCACGAATATTTTCGACTTATAGCTAAGAACTACTCCATAGTGATGCAAATGGGCTCTATTCATATTTCTTTATTTGTTAAGTTTAATTTTGCCTACTTAAATCTGCTAGCACCCAAATTCGTTTTTTTTTTCCTCACAGAAAATTACGTGCCTCAGGGGATGCGTTACAACTTCTTTTTCGCGACCTCTCAACAATTTGTGGTGTATTTGACGCAATAAAGTGCGTAAGTGGAATCGCTGATATCTGCTATGCCCACGAATATTTTCGACTTATAGCTAAGAACTACTCCATAGTGATGCAAATGGGCTCTATTCATATTTCTTTATTTGTTAAGTTTAATTTTGCCTACTTAAATCTGCTAGCACCCAAATTCGTTTTTTTTTTCCTCACAGAAAATTACGTGCCTCAGGGGATGCGTTACAACTTCTTTTTCGCGACCTCTCAACAATTTGTGGTGTATTTGACGCAATAAAGTGCGTAAGTGGAATCGCTGATATCTGCTATGCCCACGAATATTTTCGACTTATAGCTAAGAACTACTCCATAGTGATGCAAATGGGCTCTATTCATATTTCTTTATTTGTTAAGTTTAATTTTGCCTACTTAAATCTGCTAGCACCCAAATTCGTTTTTTTTTTCCTCACAGAAAATTACGTGCCTCAGGGGATGCGTTACAACTTCTTTTTCGCGACCTCTCAACAATTTGTGGTGTATTTGACGCAATAAAGTGCGTAAGTGGAATCGCTGATATCTGCTATGCCCACGAATATTTTCGACTTATAGCTAAGAACTACTCCATAGTGATGCAAATGGGCTCTATTCATATTTCTTTATTTGTTAAGTTTAATTTTGCCTACTTAAATCTGCTAGCACCCAAATTCGTTTTTTTTTCCTCACAGAAAATTACGTGCCTCAGGGGATGCGTTACAACTTCTTTTTCGCGACCTCTCAACAATTTGTGGTGTATTTGACGCAATAAAGTGCGTAAGTGGAATCGCTGATATCTGCTATGCCCACGAATATTTTCGAGTCATAGCTAAGAAGTGATGCAAGTGGGGTCTATGCAAGTGGGATCAAAAAAATCACAAAATAGACAAATCTATTAAATACACTAATTTGGTGAAGAAGCTTGTCCAGACAATTTTATCCTTCTGTAATCAAAATAAGGCATTTCCTTATGGTTAATCTCATTTTAAACTACATGGTGGTATGTTGTACGGAGAAAAAAAATCTTTTAAAATCATCGTGCTATATGGTTATGATATTTTTGGTAAAAAAAAAACCTAGAATTCTGGTTTATAGAATCATAACTCTGGCTTTTCGAACCATAACATACTGTGTTTAAACCATTCATTTAATAATTTTCCATTCATACGGTAAAGGCTTACCGGAAATTCTAGTTTTCAAAATTACAGTTCTCATTGCCACACATTTAGTTAAAAATACAAAACTAAAAAGTAAATTTTACCGAATAGATGGTTTTTATGCCATGCGCTAAGGTATCATGATGAAAATGAGAAAACTAAACTAAATTAACCAAATTTTATTACATATTACGAAACCATATTTTATTGTTAATTTCACTAAAATCACTACCAAAGCACTTCGATTTATCGAACTTTTCGGTGTTATCATAACGCCAGAAACACGGCAAATTTTACCATACTCTAGTAATCTGGCTGTGTCAAGTGTGTTGTGAAAGGAGTAGCCTGGTTTACTATTTTATCGGTAAAAGATCAAATAGTAAATCAACCAGAACCATAAAATAGTAAATTTACCATATTCTGTAAGTTTTTACCATACAGAGTGGAGAAGATTAAGTATTGTATGAATAATTTTTATATTATGTTAAATTATTGTTTCTTTCGCTACGAAATGTTCCCAAGTATACAAATAAAACTATACACTCATGGACAAAAAAATTAGCGCACCAAGAAGGAGTCGTCAAAATGAAACGAAATTTTACATACGTAATGACTACTTTGATATAAGTAAATGATCAGAAAATCAAAGATTATCGTTTTTCTTTCATTTTCTAATTATTTACTTACATCAAAGTAGTCATTACGTATGTAAAATTTTGTTTCATTTTGATGACTACTTCTTGGTGTGCTAATTTTTTTGTCCATGAATGTACTTCAAATGTAATAAGTAATACAGAAGGAAATTATTTTACCTGACAAAGAATGTACAGAATTAGGGTGATATACACTTACCTAAAAGAAATAATAAATAGTTAATAAAAAATACAACGAAATGATTAAAAAATATAAGAAAAGTAGAAAATAAAATTTATAAGCATCACAGTTTCAATTTAATTTAGTTCAAGAATATTTCATTTAATCCCATTATTTTTTATTTAATCCTTTTAACAAGGCAACTAATTTAATTTTGTAAAGATTTTTGCATTTAAAAGGTAAATAATTATTCGAATTAATTTTTCTCTCCTATTAAGTGTATTAATCATTTTTAACATTTAAAAAAATAACTTGGAAGTAATAATAACTAATAACTTTGAATGTCACATTGAAATAAAAAGAAGTGTTCCTCATAAAATTTGTATTCATAAAATAAATGATTTGGCTGTGTTTACGAAATAAAAAGATTAAAAGAATAATGTATAAAATTAAATAATGTAAAAGGCTATGAAAAATATAAAATAATAAAATTTCGCACAAATTAATTAGTTTTGACTGATTTATTTTCTTTAATGAAAAATGATTTAAAACAATTTGTATAACATTTGATTACCTTTTCAAAGTGTTAAAATTCTAATAAATTTGATAAAAATATACATAATTGAGACTATTTAAAATAATAAAGAAATTAATTACACTATTACACATAATTAAAGTTTAATATTTAATAATTTATAAATATGATTTACAAAGCCATGTTTCATAACTGTTAAGAAGAATTTAATAAATAATTATGCTTTTGAATAAATATATAACTATCATTCTTAGAAATTTGTTAATTAATTACGTAATTAAAGTAATCCCTTAGGAAATAAGATATTATCAACCTTTAAGATTTTGATACATAATTATTTAAATTATACTTTATGCTTAATTTTTAATAATTATGTAAAATTAAACATTATAATTAAGGTTTTATGTAAGGGTGTTATTTTAACATATTGGAAGTAAGATATCAAATTTAAGCAAAAGATTTTTCTCTTAGCTACCACTCAAACACTTTTCGAAACAAAAAATAAATAGAAAAAAATGCATAGAACATGTAAGCAAAAATATTTTTCTTAACAATGAAAAAAGTATATCGCGTGAATTATCTTAACTTTGTCTTTTCTATTATGTGTAAAATAGTAATAGGAAAATTTGTGTAATCATTGCTTTGCTTATAATTGCAAATTAGTAAAATCCAAAATTCGCCAGGATTTGACAATTAGGAATTTGCAACCCATGGGGATTTCTATACTTAATTATATAGAATTGTTTAATAATATATGATTATAATTTTCCATTTTCATTATAAATTGTTTTCGCATAGACTCGAAAGATTCTTTAAAAAATGCTGATTTCTGCATACCCCACTCCCAGTTATGGTTCTAGTTCTAGCTATATCGGCAATGACTGAAGCGTTTTTAATACGAAATACCGGCTATAAGAAGTTAATAAAATATATTTGAAGCCAGTACAAAAAAAAAGCATTTTTTTCTTCTTTTTTTGAGAAAGATCGATTTGTTTTGATGAGGTAATGTTAAAGAAAATCTATATTTCATTAATATTTTTTTAAATAATTCCGATCTATTTGTATACTACCAACCTCAGCGACGGATCATGGCTTAGAATCCCCCAAATTATCGAGATAACCATGGATTATCTCGATAGTCTGGGTTACGCAAACTCCTTGTAACGCAAATACGAGTTCGTATCACTCACATTCACTCACTCACAGACCAAACATTGAGAAAAATTTGTATTCATTTGAATACAAGTTTTTCTCAATGTTTGGTCTTCCGCCGTGGTGACTCAGGGGATAGAGCATTCACCTCCCCATGCGGTCACCCAAGTTCGAATCCCAGCTGTGGATGGTAGATACAAATTCTGCATCCAGCTATGATGCAAACGCAAAATATCTTCAGTGGTAGATGGATCATGGGTTAAAAGAGAGGCTTCGTGGTTTTCCTCTTCATGTTACGCAAACGCGGTTTACTCGCATCAAAAAGTCATACACAATGGCTAGTGTGAATCAATTATTAATCCAAGACTTCTTTTGTCTTCTGGGTTGGATTCAAAACTACACGACTAGTAAGTTAAACATTGATAGTCGTAACCTCAGAATGGTATCAGCTGTTCAACGATAGATATTAAATAAAGTTAAAAAAAATTGTGGTCTTGGTACTTCCAATTGGTTTGGTTCAATATTACAAATTTTCAGGAGATGCATACTAGTATTTGTTTAGTCACAAATCCGATACGAATAGGCTGTTTACCACCGGAAAAAAAAGTTATTGAGAATCGATTCGAGAATTGAGTATAAACAGAGATTTATTAAAATTATGCAACAAATTAAGCACTATCGCTTTGGAAAAGATCGAAATTAGGTTCAAGACACTTATTTAGAAAAATGCTTTCCCTATTCATATATATATATATATATATATATATATATATATATATATATATATATTAGCATATCATTATCATTAGCACAGCATATCATTATAGCATATCATTATCATTTAAAAAGAAATTGAGTACATTTTACTTCGAGTTAACTGAATTAGATATATTCTTACAGAGTAATATTCGTAAAAATCTTGAAAGGAAAAAAAAAATTCTCTTTGGGATTACCAAACAATGCCAAACATATTTTTCGAAATCGAGTAACATATATCTAGGAGTAAACATTCTGAAATGAGATTCACTCACTCACTGGGGTTATTTATTTATATCAACATTTCTCCTGCATTTCCTTACGTAATTTTCAAGAAAATGCGAGTCCACGTAGAGGGAAAAAGAAAAGAGACGGAAATAAACATTTTCTGGGAGAGAAAGTCTTACACACGGTAACCCCTCCTCTGAGAACTTTCAAAACATTCGGAAAACGGGGAGCAAAAAGTACGATGCAAATAATGAAAGGGAATGCGAAACAAAGTTGCAATTCTGACGTCAAGAAGAAAGTGAGGAAATCTTTTATTAAAAATAGAAAGGGGGGGGGGTACGAGGAGGAGAGACTCAAAAGTAGTAGCAAACTCGTTTTTATTACTTCCGTCCACAAATATATGAAAAAAATTCCGGGTGAAAGAAACTGGCAATACTCCAGCAGCGACCTCTGCAGGAGTAAAATAAAAGTGGCCGTGGGCCAAGCTTTTCCGGAACATGGCGGAGAATTGGCACCATTCCAAATTTTACTTCCCCCAAACGCCATTGCCTCTTCTGAGGGGGCTAAAGAATGGTCCCACAACTGGATTGATTGGTTATCATCAAACAGTAAGCCCCCCTCCCTCATCTTGAGCTTCATTTTTAGAATAGCGGGTGTTTTGCAAGGGGATTTTATAATTATGGTAAACACTTTCCGAGTTCAATGTTATGCGAGATTGTATTTTCTTTAACTTTTTTTTTTATTATAATTAATGATTTCATCAGGTTTATCAGCAGCATTCCCTCAAATATTAATTAAAATTTTGGTACGTTTTCAATTTATTCTTATAATAAGAAATTTTTTTTTAATTTTTTTTTTTTTTTAAAGCTATCAGCTTGATAAATTATTGATCATAGTACATCACTAAAAATATGAATCTGTCAATGAATATGAATGAATATATATGAATATGAATCAGTCAATATAATATGTGAGTAATATTTTTAACTATTACATGATATCCACGTGAAATTTTTCTTGAAGAATACTTTCCTTTCTTAGGAATGTTTTAAAACATACAAAACAATTTTAACTTTTTTATCTAAATAGTTCAAACATAAACTCCATGTTTTTATTAACCCTTCGATGCAGAATTTTTATAAAACATATTTTTCATACTTTTTTTTCATTATTTTGTGTCAATTTAAGTCAGAGAAAGTAATAAAAAAAAATTTATTTAGCATTTTAATAATTAATGGTCATGAAATACAGCACGGAACACTGGTGTCTTTTTCTGTGTTAAAGGTAATATCTTCCAATCACGACTCACTTCCAAACAATAGTTTTTATAAATTTGCACTTATTTGCAGTGATTTAGATCTAAGAGATACAGCTATTCGTCACTGTAATTTCGTTAATTTACGAAATCAATTATTGAAAATTTTTTGAATATGAATGAACATTTTTTTTTCAAACTACTATTTTTTAATTTTATGTTTTAGTTCAAATATAATTCCGATAATCTATCAGAGTTTTTTAGTAACTACTAGACTGTTTTTTAAAATTATAAAATATCAAAATATAATTTTGCTTATATTTAGAGTGTCAGAATAAAAATATATACTGGTGTCCAATTTGCAATAATAGTAATAAAATGTAAACTACACATCTTTTCTAACGTTGTATAGGTATAATCAAAATTGAGTATTAAAATATTCTAAAAAACATGTGTTCAAATATTGTATAATCTGATAACAGCTGATTCAAAATTATTTACTACAGCAAAAATGTCTGGATATGTCTCCTAGATTAAGCGTATTTTAAAATTTTACCTTTCGGAATGATACAATGAAATTTAAGCGAACAATTTCGGAAAAATCTGAATGATTTTTTAGGGGCATTTTATGATCTTCAAATTTAAACGGCTGATATTATTTATTTTGAATTATTTATTTTCGGGTATAAGGAAATTATTTCAACAGCAATTTTTAAAAATTGATACCAACATAATTCTTTCTGAAAATACGATATAGTGTTTGCGTTGTTTATACTGTTAAGAACTGTAGATATTTAAATTTGCATTCAAAGTATGTAAATATTTTATTTTAATCCTTCAGGTCGACGGGAACAACGATTATAAATACACAGTTCTAGAAATTTAATATTAGAAAAAGAAGAAATATCAATGATATAAAGTAATCAGAAAATTTAAAATAAGAAATCACTTGCGGTTGAAAAAGTTTTGTTACTAATCTTATTTATTTAATTTTTCAAATCGAAAAGAACCAAATCAAAGCGAACCAAAAGAACCAGAACCAAATTAAAGAGATCCACACAAAATGGAGAATGTATCTTAATCCTATTTCTGGATTAAAAACTTACTTAGTAACAGGGTTTTACAAACTACAGTCCGCAGCCTTAGTTTAGGCCGTTGGGGGCAGTTTGGTCCGTGGTAATATAACTGACGTGCCAGATATATATATTTTTTTATAATATTTAAAAAATTACAATGTGAGTAAATCTGACAAAAAATAATAAAAGGAAATAAAATAACTGATATACATAATGAAATTGAACGATTTAATAGTCTAAATTTATACGAAATAGAAATTTATATGAAATTTGACCTCTCTAGATAACTAAAAAAATTTTAGCTAGCTGACTAGCTAAATAACTAAAAAAATGTTTTTTTTTTCTTTTTGTGCGAGAATTTTAAAACTACAGTATATTGGAACGTAAGCTAAGACTTTTCATGCACTGGATAGTTAAAAAAAAAAAAGAAAAAAAAAAAAAAAAACATTACATATATTTTTAAACTGCAGTACGTTGGTAAGATGGCTTCCACCTTTTTTTTATGTTGTATAACTAAAAAAAAAAAAAATGCGTGTATTTTAAATTTTAAAGCTGCAATGTATTGGTATGATGACCTGGCTAGCTGGAAAAAAGGAGTAGAATTACTCAATATCCAGGGAAGGGGTAAATTTCTCCTAAAACGGTGAATAATAATAAGTTCTAAAAAAAGTAACTCTTAGCTAGCAAGATCTTGATGGCTAGAGACTTAATGGAGGGACTCAGTGTGATTCTTGGATACCTTGATTAAACATAAAAATTTAGAAATATTAGAACTCTTATTATTTTTAGGGAATATTAATAAATTAATCATTAATTTGTAATTTCAGCCTTTTTCCAAATTTTACGTTAATTACTTCAGCAAGAAAAATGGCTAGAAGTTGATCTATTGGTTGAACACAGAGCTCGGAGCACAAAAGCCGTATATGGAGTTTTTGGAATTTATCTATGATAAACTTAAAAATCAATATACAATATGTATGAATTTCCTTAACTTACTTTTTAATCAGAAAATGATTTCCAAAAACTAAATTTCAACTCATAAGACATAAATAGGAGTGACTTAAACTAACTTTTAATATTTCATCGGGTGTTGATAAAAAGATAAGTAAAAAAAAACTGTAACGAAATTCAAAATTATATTACACATAATATTTCTACTGACTTCACTACATTTGTTTTGTTAAAAAAAAAGAACTAAGCTATGATTCGAAGTAATATTGTTTATAAGAATACCAATTTATTCTCATCATTTCCTTATGTAGTGATAAAAAACGTAATATTACTCAAAATAATATTACAAATTTATTCTAAATTACTTCAAGAACTCTCCTAACTTATTTTCAACTTAAACATGAATAATCCTTCCCCACAAGTATCTTCCAATTACGGTAAGTGGTTTAATCGCAACCGTTCGTAATTTATCTCAATTTAAATTCAACACTTAGGCAAATATTATGAAGATCTAATGAGCTCTAGCCTATTAAGATTTATAAGCTAATAAAAGTCTTCGATTACAGAACATAATTTTTGTTATAATATACGAGCTTATTTGATTCTTAAAGCTGAATCATATGAGCTTGAATTTCACCATTTACTAAATGAGCTGAATCGTTAAGTAAATGTTTGTAGATCGTTTATAAAGAAAATGACGATAAGGAAATACTTTATCTCGTGAAATTGATTCCAAAATATTCAAACAAATGTGTTTTGATATTAAAAGAAAAGTATTCAGGTTAAAAATAATTGGTAAAAATTAGGTGAATAAGATACATATGTGCTGAAGTTTTTATTTACTGTTAGATATAAATAAAAAAATACATCTAGAAGTGCCATTCACTTAAAAGAATAATTTGCAGCAAATATTTCGGCTAAGAAAGATGACAGATTAAAGAAATCTGTCATTATTAGTTCCAAAGTCAATGCTTCTTAAGAATTAATTATTTTTTACTATTATATTTTAAAATTTGTACAAGATGATAAGAATTTTTTTTAAATTTGATTTTTGAAACTTCCTGTTGAGTTTATTTTAATTTGTAATGAATAGAAAAGGAGGAAAAAGTTTCTTAAACATGCTAGATACTCTAAAAAAATTATAAATAAAAGCAAGATAGAGTAATTAGAGAAAAAACAGTAAGAAAAAAACTTCATTTCGTGAAATTGATTTCAAAATATTCAGACAAATGTGTTTTGATATTAAAGGAAAAGTATTCAAGTTAAAAATGAGTGGTGAAAGTTGGGTTAATAAGATACATATGTGTTTCAGTTTTTATTTACTGTTAGAAATAAATATGGAAATACTTCTCGAAATGTCATTCACTTAAAAGAATAATTTGCAGCAAATATTTCGGCTATTTTCATTAAAAAAAAATCTGTCATTATTAGTTCCAAAGTCTATGCTTCTTAAGAATTAATTATTTTTCAATATTGTATTTTAAAATTTCTGCAAGGCGATAAGGAAAAAAGACTTTTTTTTAAATTTTATTTTGGAAACTTCCTGTTGTGTTTATTTTAATTTGTAATCAATAGAAAAAAAGAAAATAATTTCTTAAACATGCTAGATAGTTTAAAAAAATTATAAATGAAAAGAAAATAGAGTAATTTAAGAAAAAACAGCAGAAAATAAAAATAAAAAGATGAAAATAGGTTTTAAAATTAAGGAAGGCCCTTAAACTATTTCTTTTTTAATTTTCCTTGGTGAGTTAGCTTCGAAAAATAGCGTTAACAATTAATAACAAATTCCTTTTTCTTAGTACAAAACTTCTAACATTTGGAATTTCCAAGAAGATTGGTGCAAAAATATTTGCCAGTAATTTAACATTTTCTTACTGTCAAAACAATTATAAAGGGTAAGTAATAACTCCTTTTCAAATGAGCTATTTGTACATAACTAGTCAAGTGTTCAGAAGGGAACAGATATAAAAAATGTTAGTGAAACTAAAAATTTAGCATTCATCAAATTCTTAAAAAAGTTTTATGCCATTCTAGCGATAAAGTTGTGGCGTTAAAATGTCATAAAAATTACTACTCAACCAACTTATGATGGGTATTCTGCGAAATCAGCTGAAAGTCGTATTCAAAAATATTCAGAAAGGATATCTAAAATACGTATTCATGAAGCATGACTGTTATATTTGAATAGACATCCTTCCTCCTTTGTTTAAATAAAATAATATGTGAAAACAATTAAATGGTTTGACGCCTAACCTCGCTATTCTTTATTTTAAGGACATTCTTTTTATCACATATTTTTTAGTTAAAATTTTGACCTTCTAAAGCAATCATTGAGTTAAAACTGTTGCTTCAATTGGTTAAACGCACATGCCATTAAGGAAAACATGCAAACTAACTTTTCATGTAAAATAACAAATTAAGTAACGGCTTTTAGTTGTGTTAAAAGTACAATATCATTACACTAAGAATAAAAGAATGAACAAAATTACTAGAATATGGTAAGATTTACAGTGCTTCTGGTCTTATGGGAACACCAAAAAGCTTAGCAATTTTAACCGAAACAATTTGGTAATGATTTTAGTAAAATTAACAATAAAATATGGCTCTAAAATATGTGATAAACTTAAATATATGTGGTAAAGTTTGGTAATTTTATCACGATACCTTAAAGCATACACTGTAAGAAATAGCTGTAAATTCTACAGGAAAAAATTTTTTTTCGCAGAAAAACACTATTTAAAGAAAAACAGTTTTTTCCCTCTGTTTTTAACCGATATCCACGAAATTTGAAAATGTCCGTTTCCTTACTGTTTTTTTCCTGTTTGTTTTACGGTATAAATCTGTTTTGTTGACAAAAATTTTTTTTCTTCTGTTTTCCACCCTTATTATAAACGGATTAAAATCGTCAGTACAAATTCTAGTTTTTTTAATTCAGTTTTGCTTAACCTTACTTTTCAGCAATTATTTAATGGTTTTAAACCTCGTATAAACAAAATTGCGAATCGACTTTATTGTAAAAATGATACTCTACCGGAATATTATGTTTTAAATATAATTTTTTGGTAAGTTAAGCTGCCAAATAATTTTGTAAGAGGAGGGGTCACATAACTCAAATATTTTTATACTTAAATATAATTTATTTTCAGACTTATAAGATAAATGCAGTTTAATATTTTTCATAATGAAAAATGAAGTTTCGTTAGCTAAGGGACAGAACGCTCGCCTTACCATGAAGTGACCAAGGTTCGAATCCCAGCGTTTTGAAAAGCGTGTGAATTCTGCTCGTGGATCTCGCCGACCACAATGCTGATATAGTTATTTTATAGAGTTTTTTGTTAAATAACAGAGTGTGTTTGCTAAAATAACGAAATTTGTTTTCTAAGATAACAGTGCTTATCTGCTTAAAAAACAGTTGTCCGTTTTTAAATTTTTTCTGTGACGTAAACGGTTTTATACCGGCACACTAGCCGATAGTTTTTTTTTTCCTTAAATTTAATAAATTCTTTTACAGAGTAGCATTAAACCATTTATTCGGTTAAATTTATTTTTCAGTGTTGTATTTTTACTAAATGAGTGCTAATAAGAAATATAATTTTGAAAACTAGAATTTCGCTTAAACCGTTACCATATGAATGGAAGATTTACCGAATGAATAGTTTAAATACCGTATAATTTGGTTTTCTTAACCAATTTTTTCTTAACCAGAAATGTCATTGCTATGCTGTACTGTAATTTTAACAGAATTTTTTCTCTACGTATACCTCAGTGAATTATGATGCATAGGGTTATGCAACCTGTGGCCTCGAAAGATTAATGTATGGCCCTTGGTCCCCCACATTGCAGCCAAAAAATAGTTGAAGAAAAAGAAATTATATAATTAATGCCAAATGTTTGATAGCTGTTTTAACTTATTTAAATAAACTTTGAAATTCATAAAAATTATAACATTAAAGTTAGACTAACATTAAAGATTTATATTTATAATAAGAAAATTAAGATAGCTTTACGCAGTTACACACATATGTTAAGGAACTAAAAATGAAATTTCATATCAAAAAAGCGTGTTTTAATTTTTTTCATTTATTAATTTTTTTTATTTTCCTCAATATTCAAATTTAAACTATTAAACGTAACTTGAAAGAAAATAAAAGAAAAAAACTGAATAAGTTCAGAATAATATAAAAATTCAAATCGAGATGCCTATATGGAAATTCAAATCGAAAAACATTCAGTTAAATTTACTCTTTTAATTTTCACTCGATAGTTTACACATGTTTAAAAATATGGATTAAAATAAAATAATTCAGTCTGAAATCCATGAATATTTTAAATTATAATAAGAACGTTTGAAAGACATGAACAAGCAACCTAAGCTTATAATTGCATGAAACATAATCTGAAAAACTCACATAAAATCTGTGATACAACTGAAAATTAGGCTTCGAGCATGTGATAAAAACTTTTGCTTTATGTTTAAACGATAAGGATAAAAATGAAATAATACTGAACTGAAATACTATAGTTACTCAAGCTGCTTTTGACGTAATCGTTGTTTTTTCGTTTATGCTTTATACTCCATAAAAACCTCCCAAATGAATAATGAGATTAATCAATAAAATTTTTTTATTTCTTTGATTTTAAGAATCACATAAATTGTTGCAAGCAAATAGAAGACTAGTAAAAAATACTCATTTTATAAATATTTTTAAAAATTGAAAATAATGCAAAATTACGTGAGGACTTCTTTGTGATGATATTAAAATTCATCAGAGATAACGTTTAAGATCAAAAATATTATATTTTTGTTAAGGAGTCACAGTACCCTTGCAAAATTTTTTTAAAAATAAAGGTATAATCATTCATTTTGCTGATGCTTTACATGCTCATTTAACTTATAATCAATGATTTATCTGCAAAAAATAGTTAAACTGCTTAATTTTTTTAAAATTTAAAAAAAATTGAAAAAATTCAAAATTTTTAAATCCTTAAGGCTTTTTTATTTTAACATATTTTTAAAATTTCTTTTCTTAGTGCTTAAAATATCCATCTTAAAAATATTGTGCATTCATTTGTTGATATATTAATTAGAAAGTTTTTATAGATTATTTTGTAAAAAAGTAGGAAAAAAGGTTAAAAATTCCTGTTAGGTATATATAACATGCCGTAAAAACTGTAATACCTCATAAAATACTTACTCCATGCACAGTTTAAATAAATGTAATGTACTTAAGATAAAAAAAGTTTACTTCAAAGCGTTATCTTAAATATCAAAAATTCCTTAGGGATTTAATTAAGGTTAAAACACAAAATTATCATCTATGAGAAAAAGCACTTTAAAATCCGTCTGCTGATTAAGTTTTTGTTTTAGGGTAATATAAAATCATTCATAACTTTTCTAAAAATGTAGATAGAGAGATGAATTTTTTCAGTGCATTTGAAATAGTTTGAAGTTTTACTATAAGCAATAAAAAAATATCGATATTTTGGTCATTTTTTGGGTACTGTGACTCCCAACCAATACGAGTTTCGGTGTCAAAATGGTACACCTTCATCAGTAGGATAAAAAATAGAAATGTCGAAAGCAAAGATGATTTAATACGACAGAGGTTACGTCATATAAAGGAGAGAACTAACTTTTATTTTTAACTGAATATACAGCTAAAAATAAAATGTTTGCATTATAAAAAATATGACCTTATAAAAGTATTTCATGAGTTGATCTGGATTTTTGCAAGAGTTTCTGCATTAAAAACAAAATTCTATTGTTAATGACCTTACTGCTATACCATATTTGTTAAATATTTAGAAATAAATAATTTTTAAAGCCTGCCATTTTATCGTTTCGGTATGACCTAGCCTGTGTTGGATTAAATCATCTCTGTTTTTATCACTCGTGTCTTTTATCCTACTGATGAAGGTGTATCTTAGAAAATGACGAAACACTTAAAGGTTTTAATAAAAGTTTACATTTATTATAATCATTGTTTTTTCAATAAATTAAAAAAATTTTTTTTAATCGCTACTCTTATTTTAATCATAATTTTAATATAGGAATTAAATGAAAAGTATTTCCTAGCAGCACTATTGATAACATTTTATTTCAAGAATTTGTTTACCAAAATAAATAAATAAAAAAAAACAATATAAATATAATGGAATAATGCGTTTCTCACTTTTTCCTTGAATATCTGTTTTTTTAACATATGAAATGTGCTTTGTGAGTAATGCGTTTTTTGCTGACATTTCGAGAAATCACAACTCCGTGTTTGGCACGATAAATTTATAATTTGAATCGGAAATTATCTGAAACAAATGACTTAAAACGAATTCTTAATTTAAATTATTTTAGTTTTTGTGCAAATTGAACAAACAGAAAAAAAATATGTAGGTATTTATAAAAAAATGTCGAAATGGTGACTGTTTGGAAGAAAATGCGGGGATATTTTATTGTCTGGAAATATTATTTTGTAAGGAGAGGAATGAAAAAACTATTGAATTGAGTCTAGTTTACACTAAAATGATTTACAGAAATTGTGTCAATGAATTAAAAAAAAGAAAGATAACGATTTTGAAATATTATATAAACGGCTGATAGCACCTCCGTGATTTTAAAAATTCGCAGTTAGAGCTGAAAGTTGTAAATTGAAATAATTTTCACGACATATCAACACTAACAACAATACAAAATCAACGCTAACAAACCCCCCCCCTAAAAAAAAACAACTTTATTTTAGGTATGCTCAATAGAAAAAGAACGGAGTTTTTAAGCCAATCCGAAAGTTGAATATGAATCTTATTGCTAGATTTCAATTCACCAGTAAATTAAAAGAAAAATTTTCCACATAATCAATTTTAATTTACATTGATTTCAGTGAAAACTATAATATCAAATATGCATTAGAACTATTAACAGTACACTTTGGAGTTTCAGGAACACAATTTACTGTACGCACGGGAGTATTATATCAAACACCAGCAGAAAGACCACAAATTCTTCATTTTCAACTCTATCGGAATCTATAAGACTGACTCGTGTGCCATTTGGGCACATATAAAGAAAATTTTAAGTAATGTTTCACAGACAGAAAACTTAAATGAAATACGTTTAGCGAGTGATTCGCTTTCAACACAATATAGAAATAAAAAAAAATTTTATCTTTTAGAGTTATTAATTTTTTTATATTTCCTCTAATTTTGCCTAATCTATAATCCGTACATTTTACAGAACCGGGCCATGGAACGGGTGCACCGGATGGTGTAGGGGCGATTGTAAAACGTTCTGCTGAAAAACGTGTAGCTTTTGGAGGAGACATACCAAATACGAAAACTTTCATTTCTGTTGTTGAAAAAGAATGTACTATAATAATTAAAGAAGTAAAAACTTGAGATATCAAAACAGTTGATAAATTCATAGAAGGGAAGAAAATCATACCTTTCAAGAGGTCTATGAATGGGTACCAATTCTTCTGGAAAAGAGATTTTAATTAGCCTCTTTTTTAGTAAAATGAGCTGTAACTGCCTCAGTAGTATTACATGTGACTTTCACATTGGTTTTATTCAACAACTCAAATGTTTGTACCACAGTACGAACTCTTCATTTTGATAATAAATCATATTCAACTGAGTATGAACCTATTAAAGCTGATTCTGAGACAATTCAAGTTAAATAGTTGGGTGGCTGTTCAATTCGAAAATGAATAATTTCCAGGTAAGTGAAATGATTTTTAATTTAACAGGGTTCCCACTCTATAATGAGATTGAAATTCAAGGACTTTCCAGGACTTTTCAAGGACCTCGACAAAATTTTCAAGGACCTTAATCTAAGACCAATTTTAAAAATTATTCTCTTCTATTTTACTAGAAGCAACAATGCTTGTTGTGGCAATAATTAATTTCAAATATAATACCTAAATGCTTTGCCTATATAGAGAGAAGAGAGTATATGTATTATGGACTAAGATAGGGGTGCACAACCTGCGGCCGCGGGCCAAATGCGGCCCTTCGACTACTGAAGTGCGGCCCGCGAGAGTTTCTAAACACAATAAAAAAAATTTTAAAAAAATGGCAATTTTTAATCGCACTTTAAAGTCATCACGTTTTGACACAATCAATTTTAACAAATTCTTTAGTAAATGTACGTTTAACGCGCTTTCTTGAAGCCGAATTTATCGTAAATATAAATTATTTTTTTTTAAACAGTTATTTCCGCTTTTCTACGCGATTCTGAAAATTCCGAATTTTTATAACGACGCGAGTTTCAGATCGCAAATTTAAATAATCACTTTTTGGGCACTTTATTTGTGACGATTTCATCTTAAATCTAAGTGATTTTCTATCTTTTTTTTTGCAATTCTTTCTTTTTCTTCAAAAATTTTTCTCGGCAGTTATTGCTATGCGTTCCTACGTATTATAAAAAATTTCAATTATTCTGTTACGACATGCAAATTTTAAATCATGCATTTGACGCGCTTTATTTGTGCTGAATTCAGCATAAATATATTTTTTCCTAATTATTTCTATACTTTTCCTTGTGATTTTGACGATCCCGTTATTTAACTATGATGTTATTACGACACGTGATTGTTAATCACGCAATTAAATAATCACTTTTTGATACGGTATTACCGTACAGTTTTATCGTAAATCCTAGTTATTTTTCCTTCTTTTTTATTTCCGCAACGAATATGATTTGGTCGAATGTGGTAATGAATTGTGATTTGATCAAAAACCAAATATTCGGCAAAAAGAAGAAGAAAAAATCTATTGAACGCCGTTCACTTGGGGCCAAATAGCAAAATCTTTTAGCAGTATAGCAACACTGAAACTAAAATTTCAATGCTCAGAATAATATTTCCTGGAAAAACGTTATTTAACTCTAAAAAATAAGGCCAATCAAGAACGTTTTTGAAAATGTCGAAAAGCGAAACAGATAACATAAAAATCAATCTTAATTTTTTAAAGCTGAACATCTAAATTTTTCAATTACCAGAAAAAGCCAAGAAAAAAGAATTAAGTCAACAGAAATGCTATTAAAAATTACTGCGTCATAATGAAAACGTCTAAAAAAAGTTTTTTTTTTTTTTATTTAAAGAAAATAAAAAGATAGAAAAAATGTTCATTTTTTAAGTGAAAATCTTATGCCGAAAATCTCAATTTAAATTTTTCTCATTGCCATAATTTTAGAAGAAAAAAAATTGCTATAAAAATTTTTTTTATTTGTAACTTTATCTTTAAAAAAATGCTGAGTCATAATAAAAATGCCTAAAAGAAGAAAAACAGAAAAAAACAAATTTTTCTTAGATCCTGAAACAAAACTTTAATGCTGAAAATCACACTTTTCTATGTTACTGGTTATCTATATTACAGTACAGGGAAAGAGTGATAATAAATTAATAGTATGAGACGTTCTGTTAAAATGCTGGGTTATAATAAAAACTGCAAAAAATGGACCCTTCTCAATTATCAAAGTATCGAAAAAATGACAAAATTGACTTGTCTGATTATAATTTTAAAAAAAAAAGTAATATCTATAAAAATTCAAAAATAAAAAAAACTTAGAAAAATGCATTTATAAAAAATATTTTGCCAAATATTTGACTGATCATTCAACCAACTGAATTTTTCACAGAAGGGCCAAATACTCGTTACATCCCTCCCTAATTTAAATGCAATGTTATTGTAACTTGAGAAATTCATAAAATGGCGGAAAACGTGAATTTTTAAACTGCTCACTGTTAGTACTAACAGTGAGCAGTTTAAAAATTCACGAAATTGAAATCTAAACTACTTAGTTTAGATTTCAATTTTTTGTTTCTTAAGTGATTTTTTCGATAAAAAAAAGGAAAATGTTTACGATATAAAAAATCTAATAATTAATAAAATAAAATAATACAGTACATTACAAAATAAGCATTGAATTTTATTTTGAACTATCACAGTTTTGTTTTTATTTTAGGCTTTTGTTTAAAACCTATAAATTTTCTTCAATTAAAATATTTAATTTGAATTTATATTACTTAATTACGACTAAACTTTTTCCTACTTTCATTCTGTGGGCATTGCAGTTTTTTTTAAATTTATTAGAATTTAATTCTAAAATGAGTTTTCATATTGCATGATATGATAAAAAAAAATATTTCTTTTCTTCAATGTTTATTTATTTTGATAAATCATGATAAATGTTCATATGATAAAAATAGCAATTTTCTTTTGCAAAAAAAAAAAAAAAAAGTAAAAGTTTTTTTATTTTTGAAAGAATTCTAATAATGGAACACTACTAAGTTATTGATATTACTAAGTTTATAAAAAAAATGGAACGATAATGTTTAAATAAACATTATTACATTTGTCATTAACATGTCTAAATACATGTGCGGCCCTTCGTTAGCCAACCTGCTGTGCAAGTGGCCCTTCACTCAAAAAGGTTGTGCACCCCTAGACTAAGATTTATATTTTTTTAAAAACAACCCTACTGGTTTTACATATTAATTCACAAAATCATTTTCAGCACAATCTATAACTAATGGTAATGAGGTGTTAATGGTGAAATCCTTCAATCCTGTGTATTTCCATGTGAAAGCTGCATGAAAGACAGAGCTAAATCTTAGGTATTCCATATTCCATGACTATTCCATAACCCCCTCCTCTCCTTTATTAAACATCGTTTCTGAAATTATTCATCCATAATTTACACAACCTTCTCTAAAAGTTATGCAGCAACAATTCTTTCTGAAAATAAAAATTTGATGGAACATATCCCATTTTCACCATGTTTAAAAGCATTATTCGTTATGTGTAATCCACAACTGCCAATGAATATGACCTGGTGGGAATATTTCTCTTTTAATTCACACTGAAACTTCTAATAGAATTTTCAATTGACATAGGGTCCATCCATGGATAATTGAAGTATTTTAGAGAGCTTTTAACCAACATCCATGCATTTGTAAAAAGAGGACAAAATATTTTCTGCAGTTCCATGACCCATAAATTGGGAGGTAAGATACTTAGTGCAAACTTTATTATCAATTCCTTACCATAATGTCCATCTGCTTAGAGTGTAGAGACTGATTTAACGTCTCATCAAAGAGTACAGTGTAGCAATCAACATTCTTCAGCTCATTTATAAGAATCCCTTTGAAGTATAGTGCCAATCCAAAGGAGCCCAAATAGGCTCACTTTGTGGCACTACAAAAAAATTGTCTCGCTATACAGCTATCAGCAAACATTTTGGAGAACAATTTACTAATCCCTTCACAGGAGTTACATGAATAATTACTAGTGATGCACTTCAGACTCCAGAGAATTTCAGCATCAAGCACATTCCTTTTGGCCAGATAAGAAGACAATGTTACCTCGGCCACTAAAGTTTCTGTTTCACTTGGGGCACACGATGTTGAAGGAGTATTTACACCAGATGAATTAGATGTTGATGTCTTTGGAAAAAGAGAACTCAGGGCATGAGACTGCTTTTTTGTTTTACCTTTCTTTCATGTGTGATTTCAGAGCAGATTCTTCCATTTTTGCGATATCAATCTCCTTCATGCATAATCGGCACTTGGCTCTGAACTTCTTTTCGGGCGTCGATAAAATCCATTTATTATAAGCTTGATTATCCATCCATTGGGGATTAAAATAGCACTTCCCAGGCATAACTAGTCTAAACTACATAACGCAAATACGAAGCCGTGCCTTTTGCGAATACGCTTTACAATAAAGTTTTGAAATGACGCAAACGTAAGGACACGTGCGGATATTGTTACGAAATTCGAGAGCATTCCAGTTTCGATTAAAAAAAAGAAGATCTAAGCATATGCGACAGAAGATGAAGTGGAGTCTCACCCCGAACGCATTGATTGTCTGCTGTGCTCCGCGCGCTTGGCAGACACCAAAACGCTAGGCAGGGTTAGAAACGGTGGTGTTAAAAACCACGTGAGAGAGCTTGGGAACAAAACAGAAAGAACGAGAAAGATCCGCGGGTGTTTTATAAAAAGCGCCGCCGGCAGTATTGGACAAATTCAAGGACCTATCAAGTTTTTCAAGGACCTAAGACGTTTTTCAAGCACTTTCAAGGACCTAAATTTAGCACAAAAAAATTCAAGGACTTTCAAGGACCGTGGGAACCCTGTTTAAGGAAAAACTTATTTTATATGCGAAAATCAGACAAATTCTTAAGATTATCATTTTCATTGTAGAAGAAGCTGTTGAAGTCGTTCATAAAGATATTGAAGTTAACTTTTATATGTGCTGGCAAACAGACTGCTAATCACTTTAAGTGCCCTGGGAAAAAATATTTTGTTAATAAGATTTCCAAGAATAACATCATTTCAAAAATGTCTGCTCCTTACCCGATATCTTCCAGGCATTTTGCTTCTTCTAAAACAGGGGTTTCCAACTTACATGAGGTCGGGGGCCACAATTAAAAACACAAATCAAATGGCGGGCCGAAACTTTATCAAAATTTTATGTAGGACTCTTTTATGTTTGAAGGAATATTAAATATTACTGTCAGATTTTTACCAAGTTGTACAAAACAAAAGTATCGAATTACAAATTAAAATAAGAAGTAGATTTTAAAAAAATATTTAATTGCATATTCAAAAATTCGGGCTGCAATAACTTTAATGTGCATCCATGTATTAAACAATTAATGTGCAACAGATATCTAATTGTTAAGATATGAAACTTTAAAAAGGTTGGTATTAAAACTTACATAGTTTCACACAAAATGTTCAATGACAAAATTGAGTTTTGTCTGCTGCAACCATCAGAGAATAAATATTTACATTTAAAATTTACAAATGTGTGTGTAAATATTTTCGTTCAAAATGAATGGTTTCAAAAAGTTAAATCGGAGAATTTCTTCGAGAAAATTTGATACACACCTGCTAAATTATATTCACAAAATACAAAAAAAATGAAATAAAAAAGAGCAACGTACACTATTATTTTTGTATTTAAATAAATATTTTCTTGGATGCAAAACCGGAAAAATAATTTTTTTTGAACCGTTGGTATGTTAAATTTCACAGAAACGAAGAAATTATGTTTTTTTAAACGAAAGAAAAGTATTTTAAACCCACAGAGAATTTTTACGAAAATTGTCCGCAAAAAATGACAACTAATATATTTTAGTTTGCGGGCCACAAAAAAAAGCTTCGCGGGCCGGATGCGGCCCCGGGGCGCCAGTTGGAAACCACTGTTCTAAAAGTTTCAAGATTGATAAAAAGGTTTCGTTTTAACTAATTTTTTTTTCTTTTTCTCCAAATCAAAATGTAGTAAAATTTAAAACTCTCTCATTGTGTCTCTCTCACTTTTATTATATTTTACTAATTTGTTCAAATTGTTCATAATAAATACGTTTGGAATTTATTTACATAAAAAGTTAAAGTTAACTTTTCAACTTCGTCTTTTTTGAATTTCTTAAGTTGAGTAATTTACTATTAGCCTAAAATGACTGTTTTCTTAACTTCTAATATGTCATTTTTTAGCCATTCAAAATTTCTATTTTTCTATTTTATTGTTTTACTTTTTTTTCTTGAGCAGACGTCAATAAACTTCACTACTGCCAGTAAGATATTAATAAAGGTAACTATATAAATATACGAAAAGAAATTTAGATTATTTTGACTACTTTATATTTGAAGAAAATTTTTTTTTCGAACTGTCAAGTTTTCAAAGAATCACCTATATACTAAGGAACGGTTTCTTCAAAAACGAAGACAGTTTTGTGCTAATTAAGTATCCATTTCTTACAGTGTATAAACTGTTTATTGATGGCAGGGTTGGGTTTTTGACGTCAAAAAGTGGTTTTTGACATGACAAGGGTATAATACTGGTTTAAACCGTCAAAAACCCGTCAAAAATGTCAAAAACTGAAGTTTGCCAAGAAAATATATAAACTTCAAAACTACCAACAGTTGACATGCATTATATTGCAATTTAATTATACTATAGGTAATCAGCAGGTTTTAAAATATTTTTTAATTAAAATTAAGGTAAAATAACAGATTTAAAATCTCAGAAATTTATATTCAAATGCATGCGCAGAAAAATTTTGCACAAAAATTGTTTAAATATTTATATTTAAAAATTTTTTTCTTCTTTTTGATACTTAAGAAAATTAAAAGTTTATTACTATGCATTTTTGACATATAAGGAACATATAACTAATATTCATAAGGAACTTACAAGTTATGTTGTATAAATACAAACTTGATACAAGATACAAGTGTATAAAAAAATTTTTTTAATGTTATACCGAATATCTTTATTATCCAGTATGTTAATTTGAATTTAAAAGTAGTTATATTTATGAATAATGATAAATATAATTCATATTGTTTATTATATTTATTTATAATTATTACACTTATCATTTTAAAACAATTTTTATCTCTAAATTTTTTTTTCTCCACTTGTATTAAGAATACAAATAATGCATATCTTGAAAGCAAGAAGTAATTATTCAACAGCTGAATATTTAGATATTCAACAAAACTATATCGTATTCAGCAAAATGAAATTCACAAGTATTTGGATAAACTAAATTTTCAGCATAATAAATGAATAGGCTGAATATACTGTAAATCGACACTAACTACTCTGTGTATTTAACAGAAAGCACTTAAATTTGTATTGTCTTATGTTAAAAAGATTATTAAGAAGATTTAAAAGAATATTAAAAAGAGTTTTCTTTAAAAGAAGATGTCTAATGTACAAAACTGCTAATGTTTATCTTTAAAAATGTCTAATTTTTAGTATAATCTATACTATACACTAAATTTGGTTATAAATAAATTTCTTAATAATATCACTGCAGATTTTCAATAACACATGAAAATGAATACATAATATTACAAAAGATGTGAGTTTTCAAAAGTACAAGATTTTGGTTACTATTCAAAATATAAGTGTTTCTTCAAAATTTTAAATTTATTTTTTCTAGAACATATTTAGAAACACTATCCTTTAAAAAATATATAAATTTTATGTATTAATTAAATTTCACATATGAATATAGGTTTTTGACATTTTCGACATTTTTGACAGTGAGGTTTTTGACGTGACGGTTTAAACCATGGTTTAAACTGTCAAAAACTGTCACATGTCAAAAACCTGCCAACCCTGATTGATGGTGGTAAATAGTCAAATGCGTAATTTTCTAAAATCCTCTAAATAAATAAAGGTTTGCTATTTTTAGAATTTAAAATATTTATATCAATAGGACATATGTATTTACACATATATAAAAAAAGGTTATAATTAATCAAGTATAAAATTGCAACCGAATTCCCCCTAATCGCTAAATTCTAAATAGCACTAAAAATCAATAAAAAATGCAAGCTTCTTAAAAAATATTTCTAATTCCGCTAAATTTTTTTTATCACTGAACATTTTTCAGCTATAGTTGTTTGGGACAATAGTCAAGCTTAATCAATAAGCTTAAAATCGGACTCCTTTTCACGCAAAGCACAAAAACAATTGAGTCCTCCAAGTCCCGAATAGTTAATTTCCTTTGTTTTGTTTTAAAAACATTCGGCTTTCAAATAAATGACGAGAAAAAAGTAACTTTTTTCCGTCCGAAATATTTCGTATTTAGCATACAGTTGAATTATGTTTTTTGTTGCGTAAGAAAAAAAGGAAAAAAACAATAGATGATTCTTAAAACTTCTCATTGTTATAAGTCGTAGGCACTTGAAAAATTTAGCAAGAAAGTTGCAAAGAAAAAAACTTTGCAATTTATAAAACTGCAATTAGTTGATTACTTCTCCAGCGCTTTGAATGTGTGACATTAACCAGTTTCAGCATGTCACTGATTAGTGATAAGTTCAATAATTTAATGTCATGGTTTTGAAAAACGATTTAAAATAATAGTAATATTTAATAACATAGGTTCCATTTCTAATAAGAATTTTTCTGCACGTCTCATTAAAGAATTATTTCTTAAACAAAATGAAAAACTTTCAGTTTTTAATATAGGACAATCGAAACGTAGCTTTTGATAATTATTTCATGATAACCTTTAGGAATCCCTGTTACTTATGCAGCACATCTAGTATAGTAACAGATATAAAATATCTTATATAAGGAATACTAGCCATAAGTCTTCAAAATAGATTTGAAAACTATGATAAGATAATCGAGTGCCCGATAAATTGTAGTTAATTTGCCACATTAGATATTTTGTACCTGTACATCGAACATAGTAACAGATACAGAATATCTATTATACGAAGTAGTAAGTAGTAAAATAAATCTGAAACATAACTGTTTAAAATGATATTAAGTGTATAAAATGAATGATAAGTCTTTAAAATAGATCTGAAAACTATGATAAAATAATCAAATGTCCCTGAGATGTAGATAATTTGTCACATTAGATGTAGTGATCGATAATTTGTATAATACAGGGTGTTTATAAATTCCCGGACCCATTTTGATGTTTAATAACTCATAAAGTAATGAAGATATAAACAAACTTATGGCATTTATTGATGGTATAACTCATATATTTTCCTTTTCAGGTTTGAATATCTTTACTTTTGTAAATATCGTCTGTGCGTGTGGTTAATTTCAGTTGATTTCATTTTCCAGTCTAAATATCTGTACTTTTCTAAATATCGTCTGCTTATTAATTGCATTTTTCTCTCTTTTGTTTTTGGCAACTATTGCAATGTTATGTTTACTTTTGATGTGTTTGTTCCATGTAGTACTTTTCTATGTGATGTTTTATTCTAGCGGATATTAAGGAAAATGCATACACCACAAGAGAAAGCACAGATTTTATGGTGGTTCATAGAAACGAAATCGATAGTGAACAGAGAAATTGCAGAAGAATTTACCAAAAAGATCCTCTATCCAAAAGCAGCATCTTACGATGGAAAAAGAATTTTCTAGAAACTGGAAGTATCACAGATAAGAAACGTTCCGGACGTCCCTGCACAAGTGATTTTGACGTTGAGCGTGTCAGACGGACATTTTTAGACAATCCTAGAAGATCTGTGAGATCAGCGGCAAGAGAATTGGATATGCCAATTTCGACGGTGTACAAGGTTATTAAGAAACAATTAAGACTGCACGCATACAAAGTTCAAATTGTTCAAGGTTTGGAACCGGACGATAGGCCTAGGAGGATGGCGTTTGCAACAGATATGGTATTAAGGATAGAAGATGCTGCTGATTTTCTGAAGCGCATAATGTTCTCCGACGAAGCATCCTTTGATGTTTCTGGCATTGTTAATCACCATAATGTGCGCATATGGTGATCTGAAAACCCCCATGAGTACCGTGAGACACAAAGGGATTCCCCAAAGGTTAATGTGTAGTGTGAACTAATGCACGACCGAGTCATTGGGCCTTTCTTTTTTACAGAAAAGACGGTCTCATCAGTCGTATACTTAGACATGTTGGAAAACTTCGTATTTCCACAACTAGAAGAGCTTCAGCCACATGTCTCTTTGCAACAAGATGGTGCACCACCTCATTGGGGTATCATCGTTCGTAGTTCTTTGAATGACCATTTTCCAGGAAGATGGATTGGGCGAGGAGGTCCAATTCCTTGGCCACCCGCTGAACTTTTTTCTTTGGGGATTTATAAAGGACAATGTTTACAGGAGGATCGTGTCGAACATTGATGACCTAAAAGCCAGAATTACAACCGCAATAGCCTCTGTGGATGCCGACATGCTTGCCGCTACCTGGCGTGAAATTGACTATCGACTTGATATTCTCCGTGCGACGAAGGGGGCACACGTGGAAGTTCATTGACAAGGGTTATGAAACTTTTTGAGTCTATCTAACCATTTATGTTATTAATTTTAATCTATCTTTATTATTTTATGAGTTATTAAACATCAAAATGGATTCGGGACTTTATAAACACCCTGTATTATTTTGTAGATTTATTTAGCGAGTTTCATTTTCGTATGTCGTAACTTGGTCATAAAGATTCATTTCGCAAATATAGATCCAGCGTTACTTATGGGACAAGCTATGTCCCGTAAAGACTAATATTTTAAATAAAGCTTTATTCAAATTAATAAAATAACTTCTTTAAATTGGATATGGGATAATAAATTCAGCAGGATTTTCGTTGGAGATAAAGCAAGTCGAATAATTTATTCTAGACTGGATACTGAAATGGACACGGAAATGCAGAGTTAATATAGCAAATCTTGAATATATTTCCAATTACATTTTCCAATTGGATATCAGATCCTGATACCACAGATTCATAAATATACGCATTTTGCAGTTAACTTTAATAAAAGGAAGTCTACTTACACAAATAAATATAAAAACAGTTGGAATTTGCATAAGATTGAAAAAAAAAGTTATTTATGAATCGCAAGAAAACGACGTTAAATTTTTGTTAACAAAAAAGATACTTTTGAAAAATTTAAAAATGTTCCAATTTATATATTACATTGTAATTTCGTAGTTAAAAAGCAAAGAGCCTTAGTATAACGATAAACATAACCATTATATCAACTAAAAATAATTCATTATCAAGTAGCTTTTTTTTAAAAAAAAGAATTTCAGTCAAAAGTTGTTAAATAACTCGTTGAGGGAGGAAAAAAAAAAGCAAACCATGAAAAGCTTTCTACTTTCTTGCAAACTTCAGCTGATTAGAGTTCACGACTGGTCCCTAAGCCATTACTCTAGACAACAGCAAAAGGTAGTGGTTTTGTCTTTATTTCTAGCAACTCCAAGACAATACTTTTTCGCTGGAACTCATTGGTGCTTTCCGAGAGAAGAAATAAAAGAAACAAATGCATTCCTCATAGAGACTTTCAGAAAGAGCTTTCCTAGAAAACTCCTTCTGTCTCGGGACAATTGGTGCTGAGCATCAAATGTGCCATCCTTCAGAGAGGATGGTGCTATTGATCGAAAAGGCCAGCCACCTGCTCCAATTCCTGAAGGAATAACGATAGGAAGATGTAGAGCGATTTGCTATGGTACGAGAACGTAATTATTAAAAGGCAAACCAATAGAATGACGCTAGGAAAGTGTTTGCTTCAAGTGATTTAGTTGAAAGCAATCTAATAGCCGTAACTAATGTTTCGCTTTCCATTTGAAAGAGGAATGACAAGGGAAGTACAATATTCGAGCTACGAAATGTGATATCGTAATGTTTAATCATTTATGAGAATGAAATGACTATTTGTTGAACAAAAGTTGGGAACCATTATGTGTTGGAGAGGGAACACGCCAACTTTTCAAACGCAATCGAATGTTTGAGTTTAAACTATGCAATAAATTATTATTACCAGTTGTTTAACAAAATATCTAAACAAAACTTTAAAAGTTAAAAGGTTGATCAGTAAACGCTCACATGAGAACGTGAATTTAAATTTTGTATTTAATAATTTACATATTTAATATATATATTGTATCTAAACTACTATAGAATTTATTAAAGACTGAGCTAGTTGTTACAAAGCTCTTTTAAAAGCTGCGTAAGTGCGAAACTGTGTCAGTAAATTTATTTTAGAGTGATTTAAATGCGCCAAAAATTTTAGAGGATACAAGAAAAATAATTATGCTACGTCTTCAGCGCGTACTCTTTAATAGAAAACTCAAAACGATAAGGGGTTTTCCACAAATTTCATTTCGTAGTATTAAACAAGATTTATTCAAAATGACACCGGTATAGTTGGGGATCATCCCCAATAAAAGTATCTTTTCTTTTGCATGTTATCTTTCCTTATACAATCATATTTAAGTGCATGAACGTATATTGTAAAGTATTACCATTTGTTACTTAATTTTCTCTTATGATACAAAATAATGTTTGTAGAAAATCCATTATAATTTTGAGTTTCTTTTAAAAATTTGCAAAGAATACTTAGAAAATTTCTTGAAAATTTTTACATTATTAAGATATTCGAATGCAACTTTTTTCATTGTATACTACATACGATTCACTTCAAAATTATGAAGGAAAAAAAAATATTACACTTTTTTCCACGTATGCGCAGTATAAAAGAACTACTTTAATCACTTATATTATTGTATATAGTTTTCAACTATTTTTTTTCTTCAAATTTTAAAGAAATTTCTTTTTAATTAATTTTAAATTGCTCTAAAAATTTTGTTTAGTTCTCTTGAATATTTTTAAAGTTATAGCAAAAAAATGCAAGACAAAAAATTATTTTCTTTTTTTAAAATAAATGTCCATATCTAAATATTAAAGCTAGGCTTATGAACAATTGTGTAAGTATTGCATACAATAGCCATAATAAATGTTATAAGTTACATAAGTTTCAAATTTATAGCTACATTTTATGGCACAGATTGTTCAACAATACTATTTTTTGTTTGCAATTTATTGTCGGTCCCTCAAACCTATAAAAGCTTTAAACTCTTTTGATTTGTATGAGAAGTACTTATATATATATATATATATATATATATATATATATATATATATATATATATATATATATATATATATATATATATATATATATATATATATATATATATATATAAAAAATCCGGATAAAAATATATATTAAAAAATCCGGAAAATATAAGATATAATCTTTTCATCAGCCCACACGATTATATCCGCAAAAAAGAGTGCTTTCTTATAGTGTTTAAGTAAATGCAAAATAAGATTTTATTATTTGAATAAATTGAGAGTTTGTTTACTACAGTCAAAAAACGAAATCAGGTTTTATTAATAAGAGAACAGGCTTAATTTAATGTAAAATTAGAGATTAAATTGCTGAAAGCTTTCCACTTGAAGTAACACATTAAAGTAAAAATAATAATTTTATTCAATTTAATAGGAAAAAAAATCTTATTCTTCACATGAAGTTTTCCCTTTAATTATATTACTTCTTTTAAAAACAATCATAAATTAATGATAAATATTTTTTCAATTAATTATTTTTAAAGAAACTGATGTCCCTTACACGCTATTAGTTAAAGTTTTGCTTAAAATAAAACGAAATACACGATCTCGTAAAGCAACATGCAAAACAAAAGCATCATTATAATACCAGACATATTCTTTGCTACAAAACCAAATAATTCTTGTTAAGAACTTATGTAAGACTAGAAAAATAATTCGACTATTTGTACTTTTTCCACAACAATGCTCGCGGTTTTTAGGTTTTTATTTTTTTGTTAAAAAAGAATAATTTAAAATGAAACAAGAATATAAAAAGAGTGTATTCATTTTTATTTCTCTTACATAGATATAAAAAATACATTTTATGTATATTTTGATCGATACTAATGTATGAGTCTGAGGTCAAAAAAGCTTACGACATTTGTGTTGCGAAGAGAAAGTTTTTTGTTTCTTTTTTAATATCTTGGAGTTTTCATTCAAAGAGAGATTAAGAGAAACGTGAAGATTCGGAACTATTCTATTTTTTATGGTTAAATGTTTTGCAACAAAAATTAATGCTGAGATTTCCGTCTCGCTTTTTATTTTAAAAAAAAATTCTAGTCTAAAATAAAGATATAAAGTAGTTAAAAACAACTATTGAGGGTTTTGTAAGTTTTTATCCTTTTCAAAAAATAATAACTCTTCATCATTTAAAAATGTAATTAAAAATTTTCAAAAAGACTTCAAATATTCATATTTAGTATAAAGAAAGCAGATAATTATAAATATACCTCATGAAAAATTCATAAGACAGAATAAATATATAAGTGCTGTAATCCTGAAAAGATATTGGGTCCTATGAAAAGTTTCTCTTAACTTAAGAGGATTAAAAAGAAAGAACATTTTGTGTTAATTATATTCATGCTGTTAAAATAAGTAGTTTTAAATCATGTCTACGGTTAATAATAATTACTTTCGTATATTTATAGTCGAAGATAATTTATTGTATGGGTTTAAATGAAGGTTTAGATATTTAAAGAATTCTTTTAACAATTTTTAAGCGTTTTTGAAAAATAGATTGATAAAAGTGGTTTCTATAGAATGTTTTAAAAATGTCTTTAAATTTAGTAACAGTTTTTTTACTTTCTTGGCCACAAATTTACAATTCGATAAAAGTATAAAAATGATGACTGAGCTGAAATGAAAATTTTTTTTTTCAAATTATTTGGGAATAAATTTTTCGTTCACGAGTACTTTTCTTTAATTTTAATACGTTAATTAAAATAATTTTATACAATTTTAAAGAAAACATTAGACTTTTTTTGCCAGACTTACAAAAAGAACATACAACAAAAAATTTAATATGGGTCGTTTTCATATTTTCAAGCAAAAAAAAATTAGAAGACATTATTTAAGAAAAATAGTATTTAAAGGATTTAGTTGAGACAGAACTAAAAATATAACCAAAACTATATGGAATGAAAGTTGAAGAAAATGTTGCAGGAGTCACAATTATAAGCTGTTATGTGCTTAAGTAAAAAAAAAAATGGAGATTTTGATATTAATTATAAAACTGTATTTTTGAGAACTTCATTTCTTTTTTTTAAAAAAAAAGTATTTAATGAAACTTTATAAACTAATTTTTAAAAAAAAGTGTACCAAAATAAATTATTAATTTGCATAAATATATTTAGATAAGAAATTAAAGCTCAGGGCTTTTCGAAAGCTTAATTGGTAGGTTTCAAAGAGAAATATTTACTTATTAAAAATAAATATATGTTACTGTAAATGACGGAAATTGGTGGTTGTTGACTTCTACCGGCGAATGTTGACAATCACATAGTCGTTTTGGTTAATGTCCGGAAGATATATTAGGTCTAGTTATGTGCCACTGCCCGGTATGCCCTACATCAATGTTTTTTTTAGATCAAGTGCCACTGGCCAGAATGTATTTAACTGGTACTCCGAACACTGATGTTTCTCCTAATCTATCCTCAGCAGATATTAAAATATCGAATAAATATAATAATATCATCGAATAAATTAATATCAAATTGGATATGAGAAATATTTCGGACATTCACCAAATGTGAATGCTGACCAATGAAAGTCGACATTCTTCTTGATTTCGGTCATTCAAGATAACCTAAATATTACCACTTTCTTCAAACAGCTGTTTTTCTTATGCACCACTTTTAATGGTTCTTAAATTTATAGTTTAAAGCGATTAAATGTTCTTTAAAACAAATTTTCTTTACTTCACCTGATTGTTGAGCCGATTTATGTGAATCAACAACTTTTTGCACCTAATTATAAAACTCTTTTATCCATTATATATTTCCATGCATGAAATAAATGTTTATTATAATCTATTATTTTACTATTTAAATTGATAATTAAATAGTAAAAATATATTTAAAACATTTTTTAAGTGTGAGGCATAAAAAAATTTACATCCCATTTTACAGATTGGAAATTCTCATATTTTGAATGTGAAGATTTCGAATTTGTTCAAAACAAGGTTTGTTGTTTCAGAGAAAATACGCTTTTCTGTCAGACATTTAATGACCTCAAACAGCGCCTGTACTAATTCATTAGCATATTTAAGGTCAAACCATTGACGTTGCTTCTTAGCACATGAAAATCCGTTTATTAGATCAAAAGCTATTCAGGTAAGTGAATTGTTTTTTTAATTTATTTTTATTTTGCGCATTGTACATAAACAAAATGATGATTTTTTTAAAAAAATAAACACTTCTCAAAAGATTTGTTAATGTGCTCTCTGTCAGTAATACAAACTATATATTAAAAAAATCAATTATATATAATAAAGAGAAAAACTTTAATGATATAAATGCTGCAAATGCTCAAAAATATACAACGTATAAATATTTTCCAAAATCGGAAAGGAAATTAATAAATACAAAATAAAATTGATAATAAAATTACTTTAATGATTCTCCCCTAGAACAAAATATATTGTTGAAAAATATATCAAAAATATTAATATTACTTTTTGTGTTGACAAGTTTAAAGCTCGATATATTTATTCGCTTTCCAAGAAATAAATCAAAGAATAAAATGGAAACTGAAAAATTCTTCAGTTCTTAAGGATTAAAATCAATACATAAAGAATCAATATACAGAACCAAATTTGTCTGACAAATTTCGAAAAGAAGTGTCTAAAATTCATGTTTGCCGGTAAAAAAATGTGTTTTTGATTTAGATGTATGAGGTAATTCCTTGTTTAAAACAGGTTACATAAGATCACGTGTTTAAATCATCCAATGCTTTAAAGTGGGGAGAATAGTAATGCGTCTTTGAAGGTCAAATAATTTAAAGTGAAAAAAAAAGTCAAGGATAAGTATTTTTCACCAACAGGTAATTTAAGTGAATGTGATAGACATCATTTATAGCTACCATTTTACCTAAAAGGGCGTTTGAAACTGCACGCAGGTTTTTACTAGACACGATTGCTTTGTCTAGTAAGGAAGTTGATGAAAGAACTTAGCTTGAAACGCATACATTAACGCTGTATGTAAAATGTTTAAAAATGCACGCTATATGAAAAAAAAAGTTTTTACAATTTTAAATCAAGAATGTTTCTATAATTTTTACACTTTTTCCGGATTCACTATAAAAATTACAATTGCAATCCAAAAACTATAGCTCTGAATAATAAGGAAGCTGAAATACATTACCTTGAAATACAAATATTATCGAAGAGTGTAAAATTATTAACATGCTCCTTATGAGTAAAAAAACATAATATTTTTACAATTCTAAATCAGACATATTTTTATAATTTAATTTCTATTCAATAATTTTTAAAATTTTTCCGGATTCACTATAAAAATTACAATTGCAATCCTAAAACTATAGCTCTGAATAATAAGGAAGCTGATGAATGAATTTATATTGAACTACAAATATTATCGACGCATGTAAAATTATTTGCATACTCATTATGTGAAGAAAAAAAAAACAGATTTTTACAATTTTAAATCAAACATATTTTTATAATTCAATTTCGATTCAATAATTTTTAAATTTTTTTTCTGGTACACTATACAAATTACAAATACAATCTTAAAACTATAACTCTGTCTGACAAGGAAGTTGATGAATGAATTTATCTCGAACTGCAAACAATATCAACATGTTGAAAGTTTTTAAATATGAACACTATGTGAAAAAAACAGGATTTTTTAATCAAACACATTTTTATAATTTGATTTCAGTTCAATAATTTTTATACTTTTTTTCGGATAGGCACACTAATAAGAAAATATATATATAATATTTTTACAATTTTAAATCTAGAATGTTTCTATAATTTTTACACTTTTTTCCGGATTCACTATAAAAACTACAATAGCAATCCTAATACTATAGCTCTGAATAACAAGGAAGTTGATGAATAAATTTATCTTGAAATGCTAACATTTTTGACGGATGTAATTTTTAATATGCTTGTTATGTGAAACAAATATGAGATTTTTAATAATTTTTACATTTTTTTGTTACAAATACAACCCTAAAGAGATAGCTTTGTAAGGAAGTTGATGAAATAATTTATGCGGACCGCAAACGTTATGGGGTAGGTAAAACTATTTGAAATGAATATGCGAATAAAAAAGAACGCTATAAATCAAACATATTTTGCAATTTGATCTATGAAATTTAAAGTGAAATATATTTTTAAAATTCGATTTCGATTCAACAATTTTTACACTGTTTAATACACTATAAAAAGTTACAAATGAAACCTTGAAGCGATTGCTTTGTCTAGTAAGTTAATAGCTGAATTTACTTGAAAACGTAAACATTATAGGGGTATGAAATTCATTTAAAATGTATTTCAGCGCAGCTCATTTCTGCAGGAGGAAGTTCGAAAATCCCCCATGGTTAGCAAGAGAGTCCAAAAATGCGTAGCTGGGGTCAAAAGTCAATTTACATTATATATCGTCCAATTTAACAATATATAACGATATACGAACCTAAACAAGGGCAAATCGGTTTGAGTCGTGTAAAAACAATAGAGCTGTATAGTATCACCTGATAATTAAGATTCTATATAGAATCTTAAAGTGGCCAGGAACATATATATATATATATATATATATATATATATATATATATATATATATATATATATATATATATATATATATATATATATATATATATATATATATATATATATATATATATATATATATATAACGTCGTTGCCGAGTGGAAGGATTAAAACAGGTCATAGGTCGGGAGGGAGGGTACAAAATTTATTTATTAATTATTAGACAAGAGCAGTCATGAGAGTGAGTAAAAGTGTACATGAAAAGTTGCGCTTCTTCGTTATATGTTAGTGAAAATCTTGCAAAGTAAAATCCGTAAAATGTCTTAATTAAGGGAAAGAGGGAAATCTTAGTAGTTGCTATTGGTTTATGAATTAGATCGAATGTTTCCCACACAGAGCAAAGGGAAATATGTCCTACTTTTAATTAAATGCATACTTGAGCCAAAAATAGATTTAAGAACAGGATGTGGCTTTTGAAAGTGAGTGAAAGTATTTCGATTAGAATAATTAATTAGGATAATATAAAAAGATCAATTTAAGCTTTTTATGTTACATATATATATATATATATATATATATATAACAAAAAAAGCTTCTATTAATCTTTTTATGTTAGTTGTATTTTTATATCTCATATCACTTGCATTTTCAAATTTTTTTTTTTTATCTTTCATGTTGTTGAATATGAATATTTACATCTTTTAGAAAATTTTTATAGATTTTCTTGTCTTAAGTGAAAAGTTTATTTTAATTGTGTTAGTATGAGGAATAACTTTATTTACTGTGAGTATCAAGAAGGACTGAAAAAACTTAATCACGAAAAATTATTGAAAATGGAGATCTAACACTTCATTTTGATAGTAGAGCTACTTCAAATTTTTTTTTTCCTCTAACACTTTGTAAAAAAAAAGAAATTTTTGCATTGTGTGCAAATGTATTTTTTTTTATAATTCATGTTACTTTATATCTTGTTGATATTACAAATATTATTGTTATTATTTTTTATTTTAATTGTGTCATCATAAAGGAAGTTTTGCAAAGGGATAATTTTTAAAATTTTTTGATGTTAGTTAAAATTTTTCGGAAAGAGGGGATGTAACATAAAAAGCTTCTATTAATCTTTTTATGTTAGTTTCTTTCCTATAAAACAACTCCTACTTTATTACTGATTAATTATTCAAGTCGAACTGCTTTCTCACACTTTTAAAAGCCACATCCTGTTTCTAAATCTATTTTTAGCCAAAGTATGCATAAAATTAAATAAAAACATTCTTCCCTTTTAAACTACGTGGGAATTACTCGAGCTAGTTCTTAAACCAATAGTAATCCTTGGGACTGCCCTTTCCCCCTCAAATATAACAAAATAGAGGGAAATTCCTTTGCTACTTTCCCTAGGATAAAAACTTAAGCACACAGTTTTGGAGTGCGATTTTGAGCTCCGCCTTTGCTAGAAAATGTCTTAAATATACTATGTGAAGCTATTAAAATATTTTTTGCCTTCCAACTGCTATCTGCGTGGCCTAACAGCACTCACCATGATATATATATATATATATATATATATATATATATATATATATATATATATATATATATATATATATATATATGTGTAATACAAGAAGTAAATACTTTTGTATTAATAAAAGAATTAAAACTCTTTCGTTTTCATAAAATGTCTTTGTTAAAGAATAAGCGTAGACAGATTCTATTTTGGGAATTCAAGGCTGAAAACATACCATTGAAATATAAATAGATTTATATTTCAAGGGAAGAGTTATTTTTAGAATCGTTCCCTTTTTCAATACCATATAAGGAAGCAGAAATGATTTTCCTTAATGCGTAAGGTTACAAGGAATGTACGAATGTGCCTTTTTACTCCAAATCTATGTTGGTATAAAACGTAAGAGCGCATAGTTTTGCGTGTCCTTTTCATCATAATGTGATCCTGATAAGCTGTGCCGGGATTGTCCGGAGTCTTGTCCACTCCCACTCCTTTTCAGGAGTGGGGACGTGACTGTTATCGACACCAGTCTACATTTAATAAACCTGTTTAGAACGTATGATGGCTTAAGACTGCAATTATTTCAAGCTAAATACAACACTAATAACAGGGTTGGAGCCCTGTTATTACATATATATATATATATATATATATATATATATATATATATATATATATATATATATATATATATATATATATATATATATATATATATATATATATATAAAATAAATAAATACAAGAAAACACTAAGAAAGTTAAGAAAAACAATAAGTATCATTTATTGCGCTTAAGCTGCAAGTAAACAGCACGCAAATCCATTTCGGGCAAATCCGTGTTAAAATTATCTATTAAAATTTTTTTCTTTGATAATTTAAAAAATTTTCTATGTGCTAATCCATATCGTGCAAATCCGCGTCTAAAATTATTTGCAAAGCAGGCAATTTATGTTTCTCTTTTCTATTTTATATTTTTTCTTAAATAAACATCTATCTTCTAAAACTATTTATGATCAATTTTTAAAATTATCCAGTATAATATTACCTTGCGCACATCCATTTCGGGCCCATCCTTGGTAACTAACAAATCAAAACTCAGAATAACAAATCATTTCAGCAGTGCAGTAAGAACGACACTTTAAAACACTCTTGTTACACTCAATTCGCGCTTTTGTTTTCATATTTTGTTATCTGGCAATCTTTCTGCGAAAACATTTTTAAATCATTCTTGAAAAATATCCGTCCATGTAAGTTGTTATGATTTTGCTACTCGCTTTATAGTCCCCCCTTTTTAATGTCTTATCTTTTTATTTTATTTTATTATCTGTTTTTACATGTTATTTTTACTTTTTATGATCTATTTTTTTGTAGTTATCTAATAAAATAAAATTTTTGAGTGCTCCTCACACTATTGTATTAATATATTTTGCTTTGGCTTTATTGATACAATATCAGAAAGCACTCTGTTTTGCGGATATAATCGTGTGGGCTGAAGAAAAGATTATATCTTTTTTTTTCCGGTTTTTTAATTAACATTTCATTTTTTTTTTTTTTTTTTTTAAATAAAATGTTTGTTATTTTTTTACTTATTATTTCCCACCCCTTTTTTTCATATGTCTATAATTTTTCTTTGTTTTATTCTTCATTTTGAACTTTTATATATATATATATATATATATATATATATATATATATATATATATATATATATATATATATATATATATATATATATATATATATATATATATATATATATATATATATACTTACTTTCATTTAGTGGCATTTATGTAGTTGGGATACTTTAAAAAAAGACAAAGCAAATACATTTCATTCTTATAGCAATTGAAGAAATACAGAAAATAATTCTCTGTCTAAAAAGTAACCAGAAATACCGATTCTTTCATAAATTTTGATATAACTCTTGTAAAACACGTCTGTGAATATCCACCAAACCTTAATGTTATCTTTTCTCTTTTTCTTTGAAAGAGAAATTTAGAACATAGTTGTTAAATCATTCCACATAGAACGCGATGTATTCGTTATTTCCCAATTTGTGAGAAAACTGCGTCGGAAGAACTCCAAAGCGTCTGAAAACCGGTAGTATTAAATTATGTCTTTAACTGAAAAGAGGGCGAAATAAAATCGTCTGCTTTAGGAACAAAGAATATTTTTACTAAAGAAAATATATTTCGCCATAGCTCTTTTCTCTTTAGAATGGAGAGAAAAATGAACCACTTTTCAAAACATTTCGGTAAAATAAAGAAAAAAATTCGAAATACGCTGAGAAGAACCCGCAGGCTTGAAGCCTGAAAACAAGGATTTTTCAAATCGTAGGAAAAAATGAAACAGTTCTAACTTCTAGAAAGCTGAAAAAGGATAAAAAGGTGATGCAGTGGGGATTGTGCTTGAAGATAGCTAATGGGATCCAGCTGTTAGAAGCCACTGTAAAGTAACGGGCGGTATTTTGTGTGTTTTATATGTGGTGATAAGGATGCATAGTGATATATAATTGTTAAATGGAATACTAAAAGAAATGGAGTCGAAGAATTTTGCTATTCAAAATTGATAGTACTAAAAAAATGTACTATTATACATCAGTATACAAATCGAACCAAATAATTTTGAAATTCGAAATGGTTAAAAAAAGATTATATTAACATGCTGCATTTCAAAAACTTTTTTAAGAAGAATATAAATGCAGATGAGAGACAAAATAAATCCGATATTCAAAGTATTAAATATTTTAAAGGTATAGTATTAATAAAAGTGTTTAATCAAAACTATCAAATTGGAAAAGATATCAGGGTTGGAAAAAACTCCCGTTTTTTTCAATAAAAACAAACTGGATCTTTGGTTTAAACTGTTATTTTTTTAAACAATCTATCGAATGATATTTCAAACCCTTAATTGAAATTAATTAAACCATTGCAAAGTATTTTATAGTATTTAACAATTCCACTTAACTATTAATTAATGTTTTCAATTCAAAATAACCACTTTCGTTCCTTAAATATGCTAACAAAATAATAAAAAAGAAGAATTTAATAGTTTAGTTTAAGAAACGTGTCTAAAAAAAGATTTTAAAAAATCTCTAACTTCTCATTTTATTTGTTTAATAATTATATTTTATAGATAATTTTAAAAATAATCCGCAAATAGATTTGATGATGTGTATAAGCATTTTAAGAATATTTTGCTTACATAAATTTATTGTTATAAGTGTTTTTATAGTAAAGTTATAAGATATAAACATTTAAAAGTTATATATTTATGTTTACATAAAGAAATGCATTTTCCCACTAGTATCAAATTTTAAAGTAAAATTTTTATGAGAAAATTTAAACTTTTTTCGTTTGATTCTATTTAAACTGACACTATATAACTATTTATATAACAAAAATAAAAAAATAATGATAAAAAAATAATAAAACAAATAAAAAAATTAATCTTTTAAAAAAATTACTTTTTAATAAATACCAAGCTTGGTTTTTCTAAACATTCTGTTTAAGCCATGGCTTAAATAATATTGGTTTAAACCAGCAAGCCCTGGTATGTATATACAAAACAAAAGCAGAAATTCACCATTATTCAAATTAAAGGTAGTTTCAAATTAGTAAAATGCTTTAATTAACAAGTGATAATTAATAATAGTTACATGGGTACAGTGAATTCATCCTCCTCAATATTTGAATGATTAACACTGTAATACTGTTCTGTCATATTTATATTACGTATAAGAAAAGTTTTAAACTTTTCACAATTTACACTACAGAATTGTTCTTTATAATTTGCAATTTTTTATTTAAAAATTCAACGGTTGAACAATTAAGTAGTTAATAAAACAAAACTTCTAAACACAAAATTTTATAATCAGATTAAAACTCTTCATTCGTGTTATGCTTGTTGTTATAATCTCATTACACATGAAACCTTAAAGTATTACTCAAAAACTAAAAACAAATATTTTATTCTAATAAACACAACAGAGCAGTAGTTTATTTCGTACGCCTTCGTGCATAGTGGTTAATACATCACAAAGAATGACTCTCAAAATAATGAGAAAAGGTGAATGTTGAGAGTGTTTTCGGGCGGTATTTGCATTAACATTTCTGAACATAAGAATCCATGGAATGTTTTCTCGGTTGACTTAAAGATTTCTTTATTATTCTCTCCAAAGAAAAAGCTTTACTCTACAATATCAACAACATCGAAAATTTGCTCCACCATGCTTTGAAAAGGCTGCGCTCTTATAATTTATGTTCTGACATGGTAACAGCTAAGTACGATAACTTCGATATTTATATAAGATCCATTAATTAGGATAGACATAATAAGTATGTGTTATGATATGTAGGTGGTAAAAAAATAATAAGAATGAAATATTGTTAAAGACATAACTACATTTGTTTCAACTTTATTTTTTATAAGAAAGAGGGCCTTCGAATGAAACCAATGTTTTTAAAACTTTAAGGATAATTTATTTGAATATTTAAATTAATATTTCAGATATAATTAACACTAATACAGACTGTCAATTAGTGCTGAAATATTTACTACAAAAGGAATATTATAATAATAATTATTCTTTTAATTTTTAATGTTGTTTATTTTAAGCAATAAGCAAGAACAATAAAATTAAAGCAAGCACTGGCTTCCTAAGAACCATATTAGCAATCAATAAATCTTTTTGATAGGAAATACTAAAAATAAAATTTGGTGAGCATTTTCTTCTTTCTCTCTCTCTCTCTCTCTAGCATTGGTAAGACAGCCCATGAGAGGCCAAAGCCTATTGTGCCCATCCCAGTTTCCTTGACCTTCGGCTCTGAGGAGCAGGCGCAGATGTTCCGGTTGCCTGGTCAGCCGAAAGCAAAACCCCCAGTATTTAGTCCCCAAGCATGTTTAATACTCATTTTATCGACCCATTGAAGGGATGAAAGGTCAACCTTGCCCGATCCGAGGATACAACCACAAACCTACATTTTTAAAAATCATCGTACCGTATTAAAATTACGTTCATGTGATCTTGAGCTGTTTGAGTAAAAAAGAAGACTAGTGTCATAAATGATATTGTGGGCCGTGACGGAAAAATTGTGTGATCATATATCTGCGATCATGATTCTAAAGGGTTTAAACCAACTTTAAATTTTTTTTTCATTCTTATTATCACAAAATGATTTATCACATCTAAGAATTTTAATTTGTTATTTTAATTAAATATTTATTCAAATGTAAGAAGATGCACTGTTAGGATTTTCATTCTAAAAATTTACGGTACAAAAAACTACAGCAGTCTGTTCACTCAAACTTTTTCTCAATTTTACGGGGTTAAAACCGTTTACAACTGGAATGGATAAAAACTGTGAATACCAAACTATACGGTTTTGTAACGATTTACCACTAGTATGGTATCAAAACCATAAAATTGAAATTTAGCTGGACACAGGGGTTACGTTAAACTTTACTTCGGGTAACGGACAACAGTGTTAAATTGCAGTTGAGTTGTGTTTGGTCAAGTGAACCATGGAATGTGACTTAATTTATCTAGTGATGCCATCTATCGTGAGAGACGGGAAATATTATACTTTTTGTGTTAACCAGCTCTGTGGTGCTGTCATCTATGTATAAATAAGAGTTTCGCATTTCAAAATTCCAGGGTAAAAAATTGAGAAGCGCAGAACACAGGAAACTACTCCTGTGTTGAAGGAATAGATGAAATATTGTGGTGTCAACGTTAGCTCTATTCAGACTGAGAATATAACATGAAACTGGCAGATTAGCACTCTTAGCTTATGTATGTACTGAGCTGCAAGGAACTAAGTGACTTTAAAAGGTCTTCAGCACACATTTATTACTATAAGATTGCTAGCAATCCGCAGTTGTGTTAGGCATCTGACGAAGAAAAATGCATTTCTCAGCTTTTGAAGAAAGAGTGGACGTGGATAAAATTCTAGTTGTTTAAATGTAATAGGTGAATGAATTCACTAAGCGATTTTTCTCACAGTTTACAGTTTGAATACCAACTATTTTTATGATTTTTCTAGTGTTTTGGTTGAACCTATTAAAATAAAAATTAAACAATTATTAAACCATTTTTTACGAGTCATTTTTAACAGTGTGCGACTGTTTCAGGGAAAATTAAAATTAATTCAAAAGGTAAAAATCAATGATAAAAAGGAGAAAATACAGTGATCCACCAAAGAAATTAAATACTTTATACAATTCAAAAGTAAAAATATTTTATTTTGCAAGAAATCTTAATTACTAAAAGCAAAACAACATGTTTAATTTCGAAATAAAAAAAAACAAATACATTAATGAGAGTTAAAAAAATTGACCTGAAAGAGAAAATAATGACTAGATTTTTCTGATTCGGTATAAAATGCCAAGAATTACGTTTTGAAATTCATCAAACGTTCATTAAATTTGTTTTTTTAGTCACAGTTCACAGTCATATTATTCTTTTTCGATAAAAATTCTTGACTTAAAAAAATTAGCAAAAAATGTAAATTAAAGTCTCGTTAATTAAGCAATGAAATAACTTGTAAAGCATTATTCTTAGTCAATCATATATGCTCGTTAGAAATAATTAATATGTCATAAATTGCATAGTGTTTTCCATTTGATGTCATTAACCATTTTGTAATTTTTTTCAAGTTATTTTTATCAGTGATGAAATAAATAGTTTTCAGTTTATTTAATCCTTTGACACAAATTGGACACCGGTGTCCCATTTTAAATACTTTGTTTTCTGACGCTCTAATTACGAGCAAATAAATTTTTATTTTTAATTACGAAAACAGTCTAATTATTACTTAAAATCGGTTAGATTAACGGAATTATATTTGTAAAAATACAAAATCCAGGAAAAGTAGTTTGAAATTTTTTTTCTTTCATATTCAAAAATTTATCAGTAATTGATTTAAATTGATTACAAATTAAATTAATTTCAATGATGAATAATTGTTTCTTTTAGATCTAACTAAGTGTAAATTTGAAGAAAAAAAATTGTCTGGAAGTGTGCCGCGTTTGAAAGATTTTACTTTTGACGCAGAAAAAGACACCGGCGTTTCATGCTATATTTCATAACCATAAATTATTAAAATGCTAAATAAAATATTTTTCTCTTATATCGATTTAAACTAATTGAAAATAATGAAACACGTATGAAAATAATTTGAATAAAAATTCTGAGCTTTAGAGTTCAGAAAATACAGTACGTACAACGTACATACAAAAAAAAAAATAGTACGTACAAATAAAACAGAACTTACAAAAATAATTAACCATTTTAGATACGAAATAATTAACCATTTTCCAAGATTAGGAAATTATTAGATTGTATAATATTCGAAACTCTCTTATGGATATTTAGAGTACACTAAAGTTTCAAGACACTTGGACATTTTTAGCACGAAATATTCAAAAATGTTGTACTAAAATTTGTTGTACATTTAAAGAAAAAACTTAAATATGCTATATTAAACTAACATTTGTTAGACAGTTTTATCAAAAACTATTTAAAACTGTTACATTAGACTAACATTCGTAGGCATTTTTAGTAAGAAACATTTTTAAATATTATAATAGATTATTATATTAAATATTATATTAGATTTGTTGAACATTTTAGTACAAAATATTTTTTTTTCAAAAAAAAGGTAGACTAATATTTTACATTTTTTCTTTGATGTATTAATTTTCAACAATCAAATTAAATTAATAAGTAATAAATTAATTTTATTCAATGATAAATTTATTTTCATCAATCAAAGGAAAATGAAAGCAAAACAATGTATTTTGATGTAATACGAATATTCAGAACAGTGATAAAATTACCCTAAGGGGTCTTAAAAATAAATATTTCAATCATTTTCTCATTTTGCATGGACCAGTAGTTTCGTAAAAACTTTTCGAATAAAACACAAGTGAATATATCTTAATTAGCTCTTAATTTCAAACTTTTTAAATGCAAAGGTGCATTTTTATTATCACAGAAAGTTCTCAATTAATATTGATCAGTAACGAGCTAATTAGTGTTTTTAGAGGACAATTTTACTCTTGTAGAATTAATTAGGTCACAAGATTCAGAGGCTGAACACAATTTTCTGTTTTTTTTGTCCTTCCTTTTATCTTATTTGTCTCTAATTACGACTTAAAAATCTTGCTGCAGCAAATCTTTAGTACAAGTTACAATGAGAACAAAGTACAAAAGCATTATTTAAATGATGTGACTTAATTTCTCCATCATGTGAAGGTGATTATTTAATCACCTAATGCTGATTATCAACTGTTAAGTGGCAAAATTGTGTTTTCTGTCAGAATATTTGAAGAATGATAAAATTGATTGCCAAATTATTTAAATTTCTAAGTCCCTTAGTTTCGGGAAAATGTAGAAAAGATTATAAAAGTTCAAAGAACAATAATTACTTTAGAATTAGAATGACAGATAAACTATATAAGAACAAATTAGAGTCGGCAATTCCTTAATGACCTAGAACGTATTAAATTTTGTTTAAATGATTGTTACTTAGCATAAACAATTTAATTATTTTAAAAATAAACCTGTTGTTACATAACATTCATGCAAATGTTACAGGGTTGACAGTTTGTATTTTCAAATTAATTACTCTAATTGAAAAACAATTTATCACAAAGATAAATGTGTAATATATTAATTTCCTTTATAAATTTAATTTGTTTGCAAGAAAATTGCGTTAACTTAATCTTAAAAAATGCACATTAAAGCGTAAGAAGTACTTGTCTTTTTCATGAAGTAGAACATTTAGCGCAAAATCAAAGGATATAAACATAAAACGAGCATTAAAAATGACAGCATCAGAGATATATTTATTAAAACTGTATTTTAGAATAATGTAATTATTAACGTTCAAAAGAAATCAGTACCTCAATTTATAATGACGTTTTTTTTAATCAATTAAACTGAGAAAAATTGTCAACAACGCTAATAGTTATAAGCTTAAAATACATGGCATTCAACCAGAATTCAAAACTAGTTGTAAAATAAAAAAGAGGCAGTTGAAAGATACAAGTAAAGGAATGCGTTCATTATTTATTTAAAATTGAAACTCGCATGTAAAATTTATGCAAAAATAAGTGGTGGCCAATGGTAATTTAACAATTAAATAAATTCTAAGCCCTTCAGCAGAAACCCTGAAGCACGGCAGCCGGCTCTGCAGATTATTTCTCTTTTCTTTTAAAGCGCAAACAAATGAAAGGGTTGGATTGTTGCGTGTGTGTGAAGCATCTTTTGAAAACATCTCTTAACTTATACTTATATCGTAATTAAATAATTAAAACCAATTCTAAGCCTGTAGCAGAAACCCTCCACCATGGCAGCCAGCTCTGAAGATTATTACAGAATCTGCAGGTTATTTCTCATTTTTTAAGCTCAAACAAATAAATGGGGGAGGATTTGTTGAGACGTATTTTTAAAGCATCTATTACTTTAAAACTATATAATTACAATAAAAATTAAATACCTGAATTAAAGGAGCAAACCACATAGAAAAAAAGGTAAAGAATGTTTTTTTCTGTTACATGCTTACAGAATTAACTGTAAGGGTTTTATTTCATGTTTTGTATCATTGTATACAATGCAACTTCAATTCAAACATAAAATTTTTTTATGTACAGGCATCTTATATTTGCGAACTTCGCTGCATGCATGTTAGATTAAGTTGAATTTTTACAATATTCTCTACACTGTAAAGAAATTTTCCGTCACCTCCACTGAAATAAAAATATAAATAATATACTTAATATGTATATTTTTAATGCAATAAATAAGTTAACAATTTTCGAGAAAATAGAAATTTTCATTTAGCAAACAAAATTTTGCAAATCATCACGTAATAAATGTAAATTCTTAATTAAAGATTACCAAAATATGTTTGTGGGAACAGAAAAGGCAAAAAAGAAATTTCTATTTGTGTAAAAAATCTTCGAAAAAATTCATTTGTCAATAAAAAACCTTTAATAATTAAATTTTAAAAAGCTTTAAAATAATTAAGCTAAGAATATTATTTTTATGATACATCACAAAGTTTGCAAACACATATTTTTTGAAATAAATTAGGTTTCCGTTGTAGCTAATTAGTTGACATTTTTATAAATTAAAGAACTGCAATTTGATTGCAAATAAGTCATGAAAGCAGTGTTCAGGGAAAAAAGATGTTTTTGTTGAAAAAAAAAATACTTCGATTTTTAAGAGTTTTATTCTTAAATTCAATAAAAAGAACATAACATGTTTTTTCATTAGCCTCTTCAATTATAACAAATTCAGTGAAATACTGATAAAAATATTTCAACTAGAATTTTCATCATTATCAAAAACAATAATGTAACAATAATTGCAAAATACGGTACCTTTGCGAGCGTTTATAAATTCCATTTTGATTACGAAAATGAAAATATTGATTAAGGTAAACGTAAAGTAAACTATCCAATTGGAAACATATGATAATATATCATGAAGTATTAGAATTTTGTGATCATATCACGACATAAAAATAACGATGTAACCCAGCACTATTACATTCTATACATATTTCATTACAATAATCTTAGCGCAACGATTTTAATATAACTTTTAATATAAATAATCTATTTTTAAAAGAAAGAAACTGTTAAAAACTAAACACTTTTTTGTATAATAAATATCACTTCTTTCAATAAATATAATTTTAGAAACAAATTTAGCTTCTCGTTCTTTATAGAAAAAATATTTAACAAAAAATAGTTTTTCAATAAAGTTTTTTAAAAATAATTAAATTTAAAGCATGATTGGAATTTCTTTTTAAAAAAAATTAATGTAAAAATAAAATATATACAAGAAAATATTCCTTACACTAATTCGGACTTTTACTTTCTTTAACAATTTATAAAACTTTTTGTACAATACTTTTTTTAATAATTTACCTTTTAAGTATTTTATGAAAAAAATATGACTAATGAATTAACATTTTTAAAAAAATATTTTAATGTTTAAAAAAGTATTCCAACACAAAATGAGTTTAAAAGTAAATCATTGAATTTTGAATAAATAATTTTCTTTCAAAAATGCTCTAAGTCACTCATAATTAGGAAAGCTAAAAATAAACATTTTTTTTAATGATTCTACTTTGAAGCTTCTCTATTAAATGAAAGAAAAGATAAACAAATTGATATAGAAATAAAAATTACTCAATGAATTAATGTTTTTATTCACGCATCCATTGATTACGTTAAAAATAAATTGGTAAAGAAGAATAATGCTCTCATCATTTCCCCCAAAACGAATACAAAAAACGTGCTTTGTGAAAGAATGAAAACATTATATTCGATTTATTTAATGGTGTGTAATAAACGAAATGGTTTTCTGTTCGTAAAATGTATCAGTAGGAATCTTTCAACCGGAATCAAGATATCAATACATTTACACAATGAAGTTTTATATTTAAACTTATTTAGAAGTGAGACGTTCTCACGAACGAGATGTTTTTTCCCCAATTATATATAAACAAGCTGCATTTTACGTGGTTTAATTTATGTACAAAAAAGAACAATAAGAATTCATATTAGTTGAAAGTTTTTTTTGTTAACAAATTTTAGACTCAGCTATAAAGAAACGCAAATTTTAAATGATATTCTGTAACCATTGAAAGTAAGAACCATAGCACAGAGATTAGTAATTTCTTTTTAGCGATGAAACCATAAAAGATAGTTTTTTTTTTTTGGTGGAACCTCGATAATAGTTCATCATAAATAAAGTGAATCAAAAATTGCAGACAGACTGTAAAAAAATCCCGTTGAAATTTACGGTTTTAAACCGGCAGCAAGGTTGGTTGTGCAAAACCGTAAAATTTACGAAGTTTGTAGCCTCAACGGACTTTTACTATATAAGAACAACTGTAATTAGACCGGTTTTTTACCGTAACGAAACATGTTTTTGCAACAAAAATAAATCTGTTGTCTCAATATAATTTTATTATACGGGAACAAGTTTTATTTGTGAAATGTAGGATTTAAATCTGTACTCGCATCAGATGTGAGTCGGCAGAATTTGTATCGACTAGTCATCGCTGGGATTTGAGCAGTACACTTCAATGCGCGGAGCGCACTCGTTCCTCTGAACCATTGAGACTCAGGTGTTTTAATGTGAAGAAATTGTGATAGTGAAAATTTCGTTTCAATATTGTATCAACTTGACAAATAAAGTCGAATCACTGTTTTATTTATACGATGCCCAAATCATTTCTAAAAATAAAAGCAAGTATAGAAAAATAATCTCAAATTATTGGAAAAAAGGTAAAATTATATTACGAAATGCAAAACTGCTATGTAAAAATTAAATTCCAACCAACGGTTTTTATCCGTTTGTGATTAGGATGAAAAAAGGAGAAAAACTTTTTTCTTAACAAAACTGCTTTAAACCATTAAAGATACTGAGGAATTTCGAAAAAACAATTGGTACTTTTTTAACAGTGCCTATCAACCAAAGCAACACTTAGTATTTTGAAAATATTTAATAAGGAAATTTTTTCATCGTTTTACCAATAATGGTCTTAAAATTATGTGCATGTCCTATAGTTGAATTTCGCTGGTCAAGAACAGCGTCTAATCTAGTCTTGATTTTTTTAAGTTGCGTGCATCAGCTAAAATGAATAAAATAAGCTGAATTACAGTTTTTGTTAAAATGAGTAAGAAAAAGAACTGTATTAAACATTGAAATGGTTATCTTATCAGGGAGGCACATTTCTGCGTGGTTGAGTTAAGTTAGTTTCCTTTGAATCGAAAAATTAAATGGGAAATATTAATACTATATTTTATAAATACATATCTTTGGCATAATTAATTTAATATATTGTTATTAGAAAAGAGGTATACATATTTTTTAAAGTTCAGAATTTCTTATTTCACTGGCATTTTACTCAAATAATTTCACAAACATAATCAAAATATTAATTGAATAATGAATTAGTGTTTGAATATAAATATAATTGGAAAATTAAAAAATCGTTTTTTCAATTAAAAATTCAATAAAATTAAAAATCATTATTTTATATTATAAAATCATTATTTTTAAATTTTTAATATTTTAATTAAAAATTAAAAATATCATTTTTTTCAATCAATTTTTTTAATAATGATATTAAATAAACCTATCTCTTGGAACCCCTTTGACACACCTACAGAACCTCAAGATTTCGTGGAACACTTTTTGGAAACCGCTGCTAAAACGTTATAAAAAACAGCTGCTAAAACGTTACAAACGTTATAAAACGTGCTAAAAAAAGTTCATGTTTAAAAGTTTTAAAAATGGTATTTTGTTCAATTTTGTTCAGAGTGGAAAAAAATCATTACTTAGGATATTTTTTAAAACTATTTAATTTTTTTTAAAAAAGTTATTTAATTTGTATCAAATCTATAACATTAATTTGTTAAGACAAATATCGAATTAAATATTAACTTATAGCGTTGCTTTATCTTTTCTGTAAAGGCATGCCCAAACAAATAAATCTCAAACATTCCGGATGAATGGATTGTTTTCTTTAGAACGGTGAGGTAGTTAAATAATATCTTAAATACAATATTTGAGGGAAAATATAAGACTACAAGAAAGTCATCTTATTACATCGACAGAAAAAGAACCTTTCGTTGAAAGCGTCACGTTTTCTTACTGTTATTCACTTTAGGATTTTGTTTTCTTCTCCTTTTTTTGTGACATACGCTTAGAAAGGGGGAATCTCATTTTCCGCATTAGCCGCTAACGCCAAAATGATTTTTCGCTTACAGGATATGAAATGTGTCTCCAATGCCTATTGCGGAGAATTTGCTTCGGGCCATTTGATTAGCATTGTCTCCTTTAAGATGGAATATCACAGTTAGTTTGTCAACGGTCTGTCATGTTTAGTCGCGCTTGTACGAATCAAAGCACTTTATTCTGTACGAGGGAGGATATTCTTAATCAAAATGAAGTTACAGCCCGATGAATTAAACAGGAGATGAATAAAAACTTAAGTAATTGGGTCTCTAGTATGGATATGGAACAATTGAATTTAACTTGATATACACTGTCGGGGATGATGTATGTTTTGATGTAACTTTATATATACTATCGGAGCTGATATACATGATTTAATATACTGGATATGATATGATATAGACTGTCAGAGTTGATAGATGACTTAATGTACTGGATATGATAAGATATTCACTATCCGAGTTGATAATTGATAATATATTGGAGATGACTTCATGTACCCTGTTAAACTTGATTTGTCCACTTCATTATCTCGCTTTGCCTCTAAATATCTCATTTTGTTACCTTTTACATTTAATACAACCTTCTTGGCATGGTGACACACGTGATCACAAAATTTAATATACAATAATGTGAGACTCTTTGGTTGAGGATCTTGAAGATGGAAATCTATTTTATCTTTATCACATAAATGCTAATTTTTTTGCAGCCTGGGGATTGTGGGGTCCACGGCAACAAATAAAATTCTCCACCAATATCGTCAAATCAATTTGTTTAGAATGAGAGAAAGCATTATATAGTAGAAAAAATCCTTGTTCATCACGATTAATCATCGTTAAATAATGAACAACTGAATAATTGTTCAAATGATTTAAATGCGAAGTGCGTAAATGCGTTTATTGCAAAAATGCAAAGGTGCATTTATTGCATTAAATGCAAAGGTGTAAATCTCAATAATTACACAAATAATAATATTTATAAGGATTTAAAAATTAGATGATACTTAGTTAAGAAATAATTAATTTCATTTAAAATGCAACTTCTTTCATCAACATAGCAACAATATAGCAATTCAGCAACAAATAATATTTCGTTTAATTATAAAGGCAAAGAACAGAAACACCACAAAAATTAAAAAAAAAAATAAAAAAAAGATTCTGGAAATATTTGAGTGAGAAGTCTGAATTTGAAAATAAAAAAATATTATTATGCTCCACTTTTATGTGATTCAGAATAAAACAGTTTTAAAACAAAGTTTTAAAAGTCTGTAAATAAATAACAGCATTAAATAAAATAGCGTAGTATATTTTTTAACCACAAGGCGTATGACAGCACAGAAATGAAGTCATGTAGAACAAAGTAAAACTTTTAGATAAATTTAGACTGAAATGTTGACAAAATCAAAATTTGAATTTCCTAATGCCCAAAAGATTTTTCAATGCAGGGTGTTTCAAAATTCATGGGCAAAAATTTAAGGAATTATAGAAAGAATCTAAACAAGCAATTTTCCCATACAATGCATGGAAGGATAGCAAACGGTGAATCAGTAGGAGGTATCCGTTACATGAAAGAACAGAATTCCCAAACCAATAGAGGAGGCGCTAAATTAAATTAATTGAAAGCATGTGTGGCAAATTTACAGAAATGCTCAAAAGAGCAACCGCCTATAGAAATGCAGGCGTTACACCTGTGACTTAGCAAACGGTGCATGTCACTTAATTTACATCAAATTAATTTAGTATCTCCTCTATTCATTTGTTGTTTCGTACTTTCATGAAACAGTAACGTTTACCTCCTAGTGGTTCACCGCTTTCTCTCCTCCTATGCATTGTATGGTAAAAATTGCTTGTTCAGATGTTTTTAAACTCTCCTTAAAATTTTGCTCATGAGTTGCGAAACGCCCTGTATGTTAGATGCTTAAGTTTTATACATTATCTATCAGTGTTATTGAGTATAATGTCTTTAACCAATTCTTTTGCGTATACTATTAAATGCGGTCATATTTATCATATATATATATATATATATATATATATATATATATATATATATATATATATATATATATATATATATATATATATATATACTTCATCTATTGTTTTTTTTATTACTATGAAAAAGATTTAAATAATTCTATCTATTTTTCTATTTATAACGTTTATTTTATATTTTGTTGTCATTTTTTCTACGCAGCCTTAAATAGCTTCTAACTCAATGCAATTCTAGTTATATTCTGCCTTTTGAGTATTGAGTTTCTGCCTCGAAGTATTTTTAAACTCACCCAGAATCTATTATTTACCTCTTGAAACATGTAAAAACATTATTTACCTTTAGAAACAATCTTTCGAATTTTTCTTAACGTTATAGATTAAATGTTATCAAACAACTTGAAGTATGTTTCCTTTTGAATCGTAGAACAAATATCTTTTTATGGTGGAATAAAATAAAATCTTTCTTTTATTTAATGTTTTAAGTTATTTAGAAACGTTCTTTTCACAATGCTCCAAGCAGACTCACTGAAAAATCGCGTGATTAAAATTTTTAGTAATTGATTCGGATTCTTCGTCCTGATAGTTTTGAGAAACATTTTAAAAATCTTTGGTCATTTCATTAACTTTATTTTTTTGGATAAGTACGGTATTAATTATAAATAATTTATTTATTTTCAGTTCGCTGAAATAATTGAAACTTTTTTTTTAACTTTTTAATTTTTATTTAAATTTTTTTTATATTTTTAAATTTTTATTATCGTTTTTTTTACTTTTTAATTTTTATAAACTTTTTTTATACTTCTTGATTTTTATTTACGTTTTTTTTACTTCTTAATTTTTATTAACTTTTTTTACTGTTTATTTTTATTTTATGCAGAAACTATCTACTCATAAAATATTATCAGAAATTTTAAAAATTAAAATTTTTATTAATAACTTATCTTAAATAAATCTTATTTGTTTCATTTCTGTATCAAAGTAACAAATCACTCAGAAGTTATATAAATTCATAAAGAATAATATTACGAGTACTAATTAATTTTTTAATATTTCATGGTGAAATTGATAAGGCGTAGCATATTATTAGCCTGCCTGAAACGTTCTAAGAATTCCGCAAATTACAACAAAAAAGGTCCCGCAGCGGACTGATCGTTAAGACACGGTTCCCAGCAGATCAAGCATCACTGGCTGCGGTCAGTGTGCGGGTGGGTGACCACTTGGATCAGTCTGTGTAGGGACCGAGGGTGTGCGATATTGGTCCTCGTTAAACTGTGCTACCGTAAAGTGCTCGACTTCGCGCGCAGGTCGTCGGGCTACCGAAGCGGGGGTGCCATCCCCTCCGCAGAGGATGAAAATTGTGATGGCATGTCTTCGGATCATCCTCTGGGATGTTTCCCAAACCGTCGCCAATAGCCCATTGTGCAGCTCTAGTGCGACGTAAATTAACAACAACAAAAGAGTAATTTTTATCTGGCACTAATATCCAAACTTCAAAAACAAATGTGATAAAATGTAAAGTGTAAATAGAATAACAATGAAAAAACATGAAATGCAAAAAGATAATGATTTAAAAATATGAGTGTGTTAATGTTAAGGAGTGTCGGCCAGGTTGCCGAAAGGTCAGCGTGCCTAAATGTGAAGGCAATGGTTGTGGGTTCGAATCTCGCTCAGGGCATGGATATTTCACTCTCTGTATTGTTCTCTATTGTCTGATGTGTGAATGTGGCCCACCCTATAAACGGTTATCTGTGGCAGTATGGCGTGGGTTATGTTGCTCGCCTCCGTGACTTAGGATCACTAGTGCCCACTGGGTAACGTTAAATGAGCAACACTTTCGGCATTTTTTCTAGGTAAAGAACGAAAATTCAGGGCCTATCGCAGAAAAAAAACAACCCCTACTTTTTCTTCTCTCTTATCTAAATCTAATATTCAATTTTAATTGAACTACATTTCAAGCTTTTCACTTTAAATAACAATTCTACAAAAAAAAAATCTATTTCTATCGAAATTTTTATAAGCTAAATATATTGTTGAATGAAGAGCGCTAACAAGAAAGGTTGGCAAACTTCTATTTTGCCACTACAATGCATTTACAAAGAAGTCCATGCAGTGGTTTGTCACTGTCTCGTTTCGCGCTATTCCACCTCTGTATATTTTTGACGACAATTGGAGGGAACTACGCAAAGGTGACAGAAACGCCTGTGTTGTCACCGGATATAAAATAACGAGTTTTTAGATAACTTCCTTTCATACTTCTATCAGTCAAGTACAGTCACAGTACTCTACTCTCTTCGTTAAAACTGTTTCCTTCCGTTTCTTTGCAACATTCAATCTGAATGTGTAGACTGGAAAAAGTAATTAAGGATTGCAAAAGTCAGTTCTATTGCAAATAAAACCAGTGTTATTTTATTCATCTTTAAATTTTTTCCTCATTCATATATTGTTTCATTTTTATTTTCTTAAGACTTTTACGTGTTGGGCGATATCATTATTTTAAGATCGAGATATTTTCTAAATACTTTCATACTCCCCTCCAAACTAATTTTTTAAAAATATCTAAATATTTTTGCAATTATAAATTAGAGTTATATAGTTATATTGATAGAGTTACATTTTTATAACTAAAAAACTAGTAATTAAAAATAACAATAACGTAACAGTTGAAAATAATTGATTTAAGTACAGTGAAGAAAAAAATAAACGGCTCACCCTGAATAACTTTTGATGTAATAATCGGATCTTCATGTTTTCGGACTCAATCTTAATAGTTCGCGGGGGTGACCTCAAATATACTAATTAATTAATGCAGGCGATATTTTAAGTAACGAAATTAGACGCAAAACATACTTTTTCTGAATAAAGATACAGTTCTTTCATCGGATTTGAATTTTTAATACCCGAAACATAGGGGGTAGCCACAGTCTGGGAAATATGGTCCCCATTGTTTGGTCAAAAGAACGATCCAAAGTTTGGATACCTTACTGTTTATTTTTCTTTTTGCGTATTTCACGATATCTCAAGAACTTTTTAAGCGAATGGAAAAATTTTTGCACATAATTATAACATTAGTTTATTTAAGGAAAATTCCATGCAAAAGATAACTTTTAGTAAATATTTATTATTCTTTATTATTTTATTTAATAATAGTCGACAAGATAAAAAAAAATTTTACGTAATTTTAAAGAAAATGGTAAAATACGATATTTGAGCATCAAATAGTTTCTGAGAAATCGAATTTTGAAAAAAAAATCGTATATTTAAAATTCGCACTATATGTATAAAGTACTGGACAGAGTTTATAAACCAATGTGAATCAAGGTAGTAAAAGGAAAATATTTTCTACTTCTGAATCTTTCCTGAAGATAGTTATTGAGTGAATTAGATATGCTATTTTAGACCTTTACAGTAATATCGCTGTTAACGATATTATGGTATTTGATGTTATTTGACAATACAGAATTATAAAGCTTATAGTGATAAAATTATTTATTTATAGTTATCGATATCATATTTATAGTTATCGATAATCATCTCAGAACATGATATTTGCGATGAATCAAAGGAATACATTTCAAACTATCGTTACTGCAATGTAAAAAATATTCATATTTCACGATATATTAGTACACTACCTATTTAAGATATTACTTAATAACAAAATGTATATAAAAAAGGCTTTTTTTTAAATGCAATATGCACATTAAAATTTTTTTAAAAATAGAAAACATTAAGTTGTATTTGGACAATTTATGCTTCAAACAAAACAAAACTTTTGTTTTTCGAATTCTGAAACTACATTGTAAAACTTGTGGTGCACTATTGCACCGAATATAAAACTAGACATGTGGTGCACTATTGCACCGAATATAAAACAATATTCTTTAACAATATTTAAAAATATTATGATTTTTAATACTTGAAAGATTTGAGAAAAAAAAATATAAAACACAAATTAAAATCTGTTTATTTTTCCTACACAAATGTTCAATTACACAAGTATTGAAAATATCTTAAACTGCATTATAATTATATATTCATAAGAGTGTCTGAAATAATAAATATTTTAAACTACATTGCAGTTTCGTTAAATAATTTAATATTTAATGAAATTCTCCAGGATGAAGAGCTAAAAAAAACATTATTTTTCTTTTTCAAAGCGAAACCTTTCAAATAAATTTGTTTAAACAAAAAATAATTAAAAACTTTTCGAAAATAAAAATAATAATTTAAACAATTTTGAAACTAACTTTTTTTAAAAGGCAAATTAAAAAAAAATTACGTTCAATGCAATTTACCTCTTAGATATAGTAATAGAAAGAAACTTTGTATTTTTACAAAGAGATTTAAAACAGAATTTCGTGGAAGTCACAACCACAGGAAAGAAGGTTAATGAACATGATGAAATTACTTTTCTCAACTCAATAAATAGAAAAACTTTTCGTCAACTCATGCCTTGAATGAAATATAACTTTTGCATAAATGGGAATAAAGCATGACAACTCGTCTAGAATTTATGCACTTCGCTTTTTACGTATACAATACTCTACTAAATGTGTTTGCTTATTAATACATAACTATTTTTTGACTCATTTTATCAATTGAAATTTATAAAAGTGATTTGAGAAAGTGTTAAATTTATTGATTTAATTAATTGCATTCATTGCTAAATTTGCAAAGGATCCGTTTTTAGATAAAATATTTTGCGAAAAGACCGTTTTTAATACAAAATAATTTGTGAAGGATCCGTTTTTAAGAAAAGTTATTTTGTGATGGGTCCGTTTTAACAAGAAAACCATTTTGTTTGCAAAAATGCTAAATTTTTCCTAAAATGATCTCTGGCTTTGAAATACAAACTTTATACATTTAACCATTATGCACTTCATTTGTAACTTCTGTGTGTGTTACTATCATTATCAAGAGTTCTAGAACATAAGAACCATTTTCATGACGTTTTTAAAACTACGTGCTTCAAAAACTTAAGCGCCCATTTACACGATTCCCTAAACAATCTCTTTTGTCCTGGAATATATTATTTTTTATATAAAATATAAAAGCGAGGATAATATGGCCTCTATTAAATCAAAAAAGTTTCCATTTACAAAATTCTGTATACTTCAATGTATTCTGAATAGATTAATAAATTTTAATTATGTACTTTAAAGCTAATGAAGAAGAATTAAACGTATATTTGAATCATAGTTGTTAGAAGAAAATAATTGACATTAGTAGTTACATAACATTAACATTGCGGGAGAATTTTCCTTTTTACCCGACGAAGTGCTTTCAAAAATAAAAAGAAGTATATAATCACTGAGATAATGGTTCATATTCACGCGATGCTTAAGAAGATATTCTATTTGTGTTCTTGCATGATGTTATGCTAGCATGAAATAAAATATTGTCAAGGATAACAACGCTATTTACAATTTTTTAAGGAAAGCATTTAATTTCCTTTTGTTTTAACACAATTAAACTCATAAAAAAAACTATGAATGGGGGCATATAAGTGAATTTTCTTTATTATGTATTTCTTTATTATTTAGGATGGTTTTTGGAAGACGTATTGAATAAACTGTAACACATCAAACGCATCTTACAGAACGACATGAAATTACATTTAAATTGCAAGATTTTTTCTAGAGAGATGCAAGGGGGTCTTGCGATTATTTTAAATCAACGTATAATGCTAAGTTTTTGTGCATAAACTGAACGTATTTATTTTAGAAGGAAATAACTATCAATTAATTTTTTACGTATTAATTAATGTTTTACCTATTAATACCTATTAAACCTTTTTCAAGTATTGCAATTAATTGGTTAAATATCCCTTGCAAATACAATAATGAGTAACATAAAAAAGGTTTAAGGTATATTTACCCAACATGACAAGTCAGTAAGTGCAACATTTGTATTTAAAATCAACTGTTAGAAATTTCTCGGTAAAAATGGTTAAATAGCAATTTATATAATTATCATTTTACCATATTTAACCAAAACAGTCAAATAACCATAAAAAAGATAATATTCAAACTGAAGCGAAGAAAAGCGTGAGAAAAAGCGTTTATTGATTATTTTTTTTTACCTAATACGGTTTTTCAACCAGAATTCTATCCTCACCAACTAAACCCACTTCATGAAGTCATTTTGTTCCATGCAGCTGGATACATACTGTAGCTGAGAAGGCTAATCGGTCAGTCATACGACCGGCTGAACAAGGGTTCAAATCCCAGCATTGATACAACAATATTTCTTCAGTTCCTTCAATACCTGAGAAATATCTAGTAACGTAATGTTCCTAACCATAACTCTTCAATCGGTGACCATAGACTATTAGATTACAAAACTATAATTCAGGCATCAATGGCGTAGCATACATTTAAGTCCGTTTAAATTTTATTTTTATGGCTTAGAAACTCTGCTAGTTATAAATGGTTACAAAACCATATAGTTTTGTATTCACTGTTTTTTAATAGTATCTGTTGTAAGCGGTTCCAAATCCGTAAAGGTGAGGAAATGTTCCTAACCATAACTCTTCAATCGGTGACCATAGACTATTAGATTACAAAACTATAATTCAGGCATCAATGGCGTAGCATACATTTAAGTCCGTTTAAATTTTATTTTTATGGCTTAGAAACTCTGCTAGTTATAAATGGTTACAAAACCATATAGTTTTGTATTCACTGTTTTTTAATAGTATCTGTTGTAAGCGGTTCCAAATCCGTAAAGGTGAGGAAATGTTCCTAACCATAACTTTATGGTTAGTTGGCTGGACAGACTGCTGCCGGTTATTTTACTGAAATTTCAGAATGAAAATTCTTAGAGTGCATTTCGTCTGTCATATTTTTAGGTGTTAGCAACGTCAATTTTTCGAGCTTTAATAAATATTTCACTACAACTTTATCAACTCTGTCCAAATAGCCCTACAAGTTGCCAGCTGTGCTATACAAAATAAAGTCTATGAATATAAAGTCAAATATCGATACAATGAATGATTTTAAATTAAATTCCATTCTAATATAAATGTTTCTCAAAACAGTTATCGAAAGTCATAGGTAGTATTGCCACCATAATTTAACGTGCTTCGAGTTATAGTTAACTTTTTTTATGCAGTAACTCTTTAATGTAGTAGAGAATAAAAAAGCACATTTAAATGCACACCATCTAAATTCTTAGTTCATTTACATAAAGGTATAAAAGAGCACTAACATACAATAATTGTTTTTTTTTCTTTTTCTAGAGCTTGAAAACTCTTTATTTGGTTTGAAGCAACTTCCCTTTTAAATGGCATCTCCTATCTTAAAGGAAATAGAAAAATAAACTTGCAGTATCATTATCAATATCTGAGAAAAAATCTCGCCTCGTCTATAGAAAAGTTCTTTAAAATTTGTTTTTTGCCTTGGTTTAGTGACAAGGATTCTTTACGTTTTCTTAGTTTCTTTTATAGAGAGTAACTTAGAAATATACAAGACTATTCTTTGAAAAAAAAAAGTTATGTGGGTTGCTTACTGCTCGTTACAAGTAATGAAAGGAAAGTTTGCTTTAAAACTTTTTTTTTCTTGAATCGGGAAAACTTATTGATTGCAGCACTCTACAACAAATGGCAATAAATTAAGGTGAGTACCGTTTTCAGCAAATAGGTGCAACACCAAATTTTAAAAAGAAGAGTTGATATATTGAGTCGATCAGATGCAGAACTTACTACCTTTATTTTTTTAATAAAACATTTAATTGATCATTATAAATGATTTTTTATTAATTTCAGTATAAATACAGTGAACAAACTAAAAAATGGGCTGGGATAGCCTGGTCGGTAGGGCACTGGGCCCATGTCCGAGAGTTCCTGGGTTCGAACCCCGCCGGCCGAAGACTCCCCGTGTAGTAAAGTGACTGATGCACGTTAAATCTGTCGAGTCACAAAAGCCCTCCATATTCCCATAACAAATCAATACCTCTGGGGATACTGGATTGGAGATCGATCGTTATCTGATTCAAAATTACAATCTGTGGATGAATGAATGGGTCCGCCCTATAAACGGGTGCAACGTATGGTGTGGCAGAAGTCGAATTCTTGGCCATAGATGGCGCCACTGAGAAACAAGAAACGCACACTCTGCCTTAAATTTGCTCCGTTTCACCAAGCAGGCCTTTCTGTGTGGCAAGTGCCATTAGAAACAGCACAACAACAACTGAAAAATATATCATCTTAAATAACTTTTGTTCCAATGATCTTGTGTTCACATACAAAATGCTTATACTAATGGTTAAAAAGTGTGACCTCAAATATACTTATTAAATAATGCTAACTGTTAATCATGTTACAGGAACCGATGCGAAATCATACTTTCTCTGAATAAACATGCACTTTTTTGACTGATTTGGATTTTTTACTACCAAAGTATAGGGAGTAGCCGCAATCTGGAAAATATGGTTTCAATAATTTGGCTGAAATAATGTCGAAATTTTGTTCTCCATAATATTAACTTCACTTCAGCATGGTTATTTATATCTCGAGAAGTTTTCAACGAATCAAAAAAATATTTACACATAAGTATAAAAAAATTTGTTTATCCAAAGATAGTAATTTATAATATCATTTTAAAGAATGTAATATAAAAAGCTTGATGCAAAATTTGAGAGCAGTCGATTAAATAGTTTCTGAGTTATGGAATTTCAGAAAAATCGTTGACTTAAAATTTGATTTTTCAAGACCTATTCAACCGATAGTGTTTTCTTCAATTTTCGTTAGCATTTTAATTTTATAAAGTATGAATACACGATGAATATATTTTATTTATAATTATAGCCACTGCATATAAATAAAAGATAAAACTTGCAAATAGAAAAAAATATGATTGCTTTAATTTTGAATTATTTACTCACATCAACATCAAAACTAATGTATTATTCTTGGCTATTCTTATTTTTCAACTAAATACAAAACGTTTTGTTTGATATATTACACGACAGCAGATAATTTGTGTTTATATATACTATAATATTATATTATATACACCGAAGAGCCATTACATTATGATCACCCTCCATCTATAACAATAGGCTCGCCCAGGTTTTCATGGTTTCTCGCCCAGGTACAATGTTTTCATGGGGCACATTAGGACCCATAATCCTCATAGAACAATCCCTGATGTCTGTAAGCTACTTGAATATAGTTGCAGACCAGGTTCACCCATTCATAGCAGCAGTTTTTCCTGCGGGGGATGGTGTGTACCAACAGGATAATGCATAAGGGTCGAGTCATGTCTTGGCCCCCAAATTCACCTGACCTTAATCCAATAGAGCATTTGTGGTCCTACTTGGAAAACCAAATTTGTGCTGTCACGCTACCCCCTCGCAATGTGAGGGAATTGCAGGACCAGTTGGTGAGAGCTTGGTACCAGATACCTCTATCAGCACCTTGTGGAATCAATGCCACGGAGGGTGCTAGCAGTTTTGAGGGCTAAAGGTGGTCGGTCCTTCATGTTATTAGCAGGGTGGTCATAATGTAATGGCTCTTCTGTGTATAGTATAATATTATATATATTATATATATTAAGATTGTATTATGAAATCCATAGTCTATTAAAAATTATATTTTTCTTTGAATTTATAAATTTGATGATTAATTAAATTGAAGTATCACTAATAGAGCTGTTTTGAATATTCTTGATTTATATGATGAATAGTCTGCAAACAACAATCATTTATGTTTCACTAAAACAAAAAAATGATCTAGCTGAACTTTTTTTCTTAATGTTATTCAATTCGGCGCTATGCTAACGCAGTCCATTAAGGCGTCACTCACGCTGAACCCCGTGGGATAATAGGTTCGATCCTGGTAGCCGACAAAACAACTAGCCCGTATACGCAGCAGAGTGAATGTCAAATATGTCGTGATTGAGAGTCCTTTCTTTGGAAGAGGTGTGGAAGTTTGGAGAGGGGAGTACCAGCTTAGGCGCCGTCCACGTCGTGTATCCGAGGTTAAAATTAAGCGGTATTCCTATCATGACCGTTAAAAAATAGAGCCAGGAAAACTGAGCTGAGTGATGGTCATTGTTGGGTGATGTGTAATAGACTTCAGAAAAAAAAATTATTGTGAAATTAGAAACAGACAAAAGAGCATTTTAAAAACTCTCTTTTGGGTATAATCTACAAAGTAAAAAAAAATGCTTTCGAAACTAAATTATACCACAACATTCCATAAAATCGAAATGTATTAAATAAATGTATGAGACATACAAAAATTAATAAAAGAAAAAAATAAACGAATATCATTAATCATAACTCGAAAGCTTATTATATTTAAATTATAGTGTAATAAAAAAGTTCATTCCTTTTGCATCTGTACTATATTTTAAAAGCATGGTCACTAAACTGTGTCCCACTTTAATTTTTATCACCATCAGACTGACTAGAGAAATTATTTGAACTAGTCAGGTTTCGAGTTTGAATTTTACTGTCATCTAAATTGGTGGGTGATTACCGTTGCTTTCACTTTTATACTTTTCGTTTTTTTCACTTTTATACCGTTGCTTTCACTTTTAGAAGTGTTGGTATCAAAATGCCTTTCTAGGAAGGCAAATTGGTCCTAATTATCAACTTTAGTAGCATAAACTAATGCAGTCAAATCCCGCTATAGTGAACATGGTTTATAGTGAACTCTCGGATATAGTGAACGAAATGTTAGCTCCCGTGCCTTACTATACACATATAATATTATTTTTTGTGGATATAGTGAACAAAAGAAGAGAGAAAATTGGATATAAAGAGCTTTTTTCAGTCTCCGACTGATTTTTTTTCATTTTTTTCAGTAATTTTGAAATTTCGACATAAAATACATTTACCGATTTTTAAAACCATCTATTGAAAAGAATGTAGCATTTTTTTCTTGTTTGCTTCTTCTATCCCAGTTTCTTACCCTAAATAAAGACCACCCCTAAATTTTTTGTACGCAAGACGAATCGTAATAAAAATAAAAGTTAACACATTTTTGGTTGCTACATATTGATTTTTAATTATTTTTGTATTTCTTTTTATTGGTAAATTCTTTTAATAATGTGTAATAAAAGGGAGCAGTTCGGAAAAATTAGTTAAAATTGTTTGCATTACGGATATAGTGAACTCCCGGACTTGAATAATTAATTAGTAATAAAATAGGAGTTGTTTTACAGCGAAGAAACTAACATAAAAAGATTAATAGAAGCTTTTTATGTTACATATATGTTATATATTGTTTTTATGTTATATATATATATATATATATATCACATGAATGAAAGAATCAGCAAAATTTCAATAGTAATTCAAAAAACACAAAGTGTTACGTTTCAAAAGGACAATATGAAAGCACAATTTGCTAAGTTTCCCAAATGGATAAAAAAAAAAAGAGAATGCCATCTTGATTGTTTTGAAGATTCCCGTGCCTTTATTTCATCGGAGAGCTAAACCTTCCATCCCATTTATTCAAACATTATACGCCTCTGCGAATCATAACCGTTAACTTGAAAAAGAAGAAAAAAAACCCAAGTGTAACGGTGAATCTCCTCTTATTTTGTCTTTTCAGGAAATTTTTTTTAACTGGCATCTATTTGCGCCAAACTCCACGCTGTTTAAAGTCTTTTCTAGAGCAAGTGACTGGCGCCATACAGCTGAATAAGCGAAAAGTGGGAGACATCTTTGTAGACTTCAGGAACAGCTATTTTAATGACACTTTCAGTAGGTGTGTGTGTATGTATGCGAGTGAACACGCATTCTAGGGAGAACAAACCTTTAACGCTTGTTCGAGATCTTTCTATATCTCTAAGTCACGAGGGAAAGACATGAAAAAGTTCTTGGAAAAGCAAGAAGCCATTTGATTTTTATCATTCGCCATTTAAGCAGACAACAGACATCGTTTTATGGCAGTTTTTTTTCAATAAAATAAAAGTAAAAATGCTAGATACTATTTTTGGCCACTCGCAGCTATAGCACACCTTTTGGATCACTCTACGCAAGTGCTTTCTCTAGTATATGACAGTTAGTAAATGTTGAGATTTCTTCCAGTGGAACTCGCGAAATTTTTCTCGGAGTTTATATTTTCTTTGAGTCACGTTGATAAAAAAAAACACATTTTTAACGTTACATTTAGTTTAAAAAACTGAAGGTGGTTTTGTGAGTAATGTGGCTATAAATGAAGAAATCGTTGAAGTTACGCCAGTAGAAACTATATGGCTAAGTCATTATCAGGGTTTGTATACACAATGTTTTGCAAACAAATGTGCCGTCATTGAATTATTAGTAGGGGTCAATTGTAGCATTTTTTATTTAACTATTTTTAACTAACAAAAAATCCAATATATTATTAGTATTAATTGACAGACAAGTAAAGTAGACTATCCTCTACGAGAAAAAGAAATAAATACCTTATTTTAAATGTTATTATATTAGTTATTAACAATTTTTGACAGTCGTGCACTTGTTACAATTGTCCCCACTTACGGGGTCAATTGTGACAGTTCATAAATTCAACTAAAACATAGTTAATTATACATATTATCATAGTTGTGATACATTTTTTTATTGATCAAAATAGTAGTGATATTTTAGGAGTAAAAGTAATAATGAGCAGAGACCTAAAGGGTTAAACTTTTAACTTTAAGGGGTTAAAAATCTTAATTTATGCTGTGAAAGGTAACAAATAAAATAATGCACATGCAACATAATATAATTGAAATAGGAAACTATTGGTGGTTCTTAACTATTGGTGGTTCTAAACTATTGGTGGAGTTAAGTAATGGTTTGTAAACATAAGATTATTTATTTTCAGCTGTTACAATCGTCCCTTTACTTATTGTTACAATCGTCCCCAAGACGCCATTTCAGCTTCATTTGTTATAAACAATGCTAGTTAATTAAAAAAATTAATCTTTTTTTTTAAATGTTAATTAAGGTGTCCACTTACACATTCGGTTAATAATTTTTATTTGTTTAAACAAAATTACTTTGTTACAGTATAATATTCTAACACCAAACAATGTACTTACGTAGCGTGAAAATATCTTTTGTGATGTAACTCTTTCAAAAGTACATAAAAATGGTTGCCAGCAGGGGTATACAAGTAGATTTATTAAATACACCTTGTGCGCCACCTAGGAACCAAATCTAGAACCCGACACTCGAAATTTTTGCTCTGTTGCAATCGTACCCTGTCACAATTGACCCCACTCTCCCCTGCTTAGGTTTTAAATTTATTGACTGAAATATTTAACAAACAAAAACAATTAATATTTGTTTTTGGAAGAAAACAAAATGTATGCGAAATCCTAAATAATGACGGCTATAAAAATATGATTACAAAAGATTCGTAAGTAGAAAAACTTGAAGGTCGGATCCTAATAAGTATATGTACTACTGACAACCGCACATACGCTTTATTAAAAACTGGAAGACGATTATCTAAGTAAAAGTAGCAATAAGCGACGCAATAGCGGAAATATTACGTTGGTAGAAAAGTAGGTATAAAGAGATCTAAGTTAAATATGTTAATTATGCACTTGTTTCTTAATTTATTTATAACTTTGCACTTAGCTATTAAAAACCTGGAGACGATTATCTAAATGATAACAATAAACAACGAAATGGTGGAAGCATATTGTTGGAAGAAAAATGTGCATGCAGAGAGCTCTTTAGAAGTTAAATATGTTAGGTATTCACTTGTTTATTAAAATTAGACAAGTAAAAGAACTATAAAAAATTAGTTTGTCAATGAATATAACTTCGTTATTTCCATTAAAGAAATATTAGCGTATTTACTTCACATTCTTAATGAATAATCATATTTTTTCCGTTCATAAAACAAACGATTGCAACTAAATCATATCACGAATCGTTTTAGTTAATAGATGCATGCTTGAAAAGTATAATTCGTTTAAATTTAATCACCTTCTCGTAGTTACAGTATGATAACACCCCAGGTATGATAAACTCTTTCAAGTCTTCAACTTAATAGAAGCGTGTCTAATGAGACTGAACTGAAAAAAGGCCTAACAAAACAGGAATACTGAGTCAGTCAATGAAATATTAGAAACTGAAATTTCGTTTATTACATAAGAGATTCTGTCAACTTAATTACAAAAAACTTTACTTTTCATGAAATCTTTGGTTGTAATACACAGAAATCTGTATTTAATCTTTTTTCGTGGTATTCCTTGTTACAACGAACTAAGAAAAACTAAAATAATTATTTTATTTCCCCCACCACTTTGTAATATAAAATTAAAACAAATGCCAGAAAAACAATCAGTAGCAACTAAGAAAAACTAAAATAGTTATTTTATTTCCCCCACCACTTTGTAATATAAAATTAAAACAAATGCCAGAAAAACAATCAGTAGCAACTAAGAAAAACTAAAATAGTTATTTTTTTCACCCACCACTTTGTAATATAAAATTAAAACAAATGTCAGAAAAACAATCAATGGCAACTAAGAAAAACTAAAATAGTTATTTCATTTCACCCACCACTCTGTAATATAAAATTAAAACAAATGCCAGAAAAGCAATCAGTAGCAACTAAGAAAAACTAAAATAGTTATTTTATTTCAACCACCACTTTGTAATATAAAATTAAAACAAATGCCGGAAAAACAATCAGTAGCAACTGAAATGCTGTTTTAAGTTAACGGCAGATTTGTATAAAACTTTTCTGCAACATGATGTAATGTTGTTAACGAACAAAATATTTATGCTGCACAAAAATACTACTTATCACATTATCAGAGTAACACTATAATAAAAATTGATTCAAAATTAAATAATAATAAATAAATAAATGTTGAAAGGAAAAGTTACAAATCTGTTCAAGAAGAAATGATTTCTTATGGATTACTTTTTTAACAGAATTGGAAATAGTCAAATCGTTAAAATTGTGACCTCTTCTTACAAAATGCCAGTCACTCTGCTTGCAAAAATACTTAATTATTGCATCAAAAACAAGGAAATTGTATTTGTGGAAAGAGGATCATTTACTAATATTGTCATTTCATAATGAGTTATCTTTTTTCAGTGACTGACTTCTTATTATTGTTATGGTATTCATATACCAATATCAAGGATTCACACAAAGATTCCACTGATGGCGAGTGATAATCGAAGGACAGCAAATTGAATTTTTCCGAGAATTAAAAAAAGGAATTAATTTATTTTAAAATAAATTGGAATTTTATTTTTAACTCATGTTTTTTAATCCTGCGCACGCCTAACGCGTGGGAGCGTTCATTCTACAAGTCTGATTGACGATACTGTTTCCTCATTTTTTTCCCAGAATGAAATTTCTTTTTGACAATACGACAACTGAAAAGACATACTTATTGAACTACATATAAAATGAAACCACAAAGCCACAAAAATGTATGGCAATATAAGAATTGGCACATTTTGCGGGCAAAAATCATGACGGTAACTAATTTTACTGCCTTTAATCTGTATTACGCAAAGCATACAAATTTTATAAAATGTGGTATTTTCGATGAAATATGCTAAATTACATTCTTTAAGACACAAAAAAAAGTTTCGTGCATGAAAAATAATACTTTATATATGAAATTAAATGGTGCTTTTATGCATAAATGGCCAAATCAATGGACAAACAATTCAGTTGAACACAATTTTTTTAAATTTGATTTCCAGAACTTGCAACTTTAAACAATCATAAAAACATATGATTAATCAGAAAAGAATAATTACGCTTTTTCAAAAAGTCGAATTTGTCAACAGCTGTTTCAAATTTAAAAAAAACACGTATTTTGAAAATTTTTAAAGAGAAAATTTTTAAATAGAAAATTTAATAGAAACTTTGCAATAGAAAAAAAAAGTTAAAGCAAGAATATTGTAAACAGATTTTAAAATCATTAAAATATGAGTGAAGACTAGAAGGTACAGAAATCTGAATAAGTTTTCGTGGAAGTTAACGGTTTATATGTCAAAAATACTCAAATGAAATAATTCGGTTTGGTTTCAGTTCAATAGAAAAATTCAAATGCTCTTCAGAAAACGTATAATATTGTATTTTCTTTTCCTTCGTTTTTTTTGTGAGTTTAATTGCTACTTTTAATTTATCGAATTGCTTATTTTCAATTTCATGAAAAGCCATACGTTTTATAAACAAAAAAACTTATTAAAGAAGCTGCTTCTGGCTCTAATAAAGTTTTTGTTCATATTTCAGTTAATATTAGAAATCACTTTTAAATATGAGTGAATTATTTATTTTCTTTTTAGCTTTTTTTCAAGATCGTATTTTTTTTCAAATAAATTTAAATGCAGCAAGTATTTAGTATTTGCTAGCTGTTAATTTAAAAATTGCAAAAATGAACACAAGAAAAGAATAGTGGAATTAGAACATTAATATAGAATTTCGCATATAGAATACATATATATTCTATATATATTTTATAGTATATTTTAATATAGAATTTCATTAATATAGAATAAGGACGATCTTTTTTAGAAAACATAACATTTTTCGCGACAATGACGCTTCGTAAAAAAATAATAACAATTTATTATAGCTAATAATGATTTCAAAATTCTTAATAATTTCTAGTAAAAAAAAGTTAAAATAGTAAACAAATTTGAAGTAAAAAACTACAGCATAAGTCCATTGTAAGTCAACGGGGTCATGGAAGCTCAGAGTGATCAATGGAATGATACTGGCTATATAGTCAGCGTTGCACACCGGCCACCACTTTTATTTCCAGACAAACCGGTACGTATCAATCTGAAGCTGGAAGACCCACATGCCATCACCAGGAATAAAACCCAGACTTTCTCATTCTCTTAAAAAGAATATACAATTTTGATAAAACGCAGTATTCATTGATTATTAAAGATTCTAATTAAACTAAAAATATAATGAATATAAAATTTACATTGAAACTTTTTTAATGTAAAAACATTAGGGTAAATTACATATTTCGTAAAAAGTAGGGAAGCATGTTAAGTAACTTTAAGAAAACGATGCGAATTCTTGGTTTCAAAGTAGAGAATATTAGTTTAATTTATTAAAAAAAGTCTATTTATCCTAAATCAATAAATACGGAGGTTTTTTTAAAAAAAAAATTTTTTTTTAACATAATTGTTTAATATAATTGTTTGATGTATTATTTTAATCTTATTTATTAGGCAAAACTAATTCTAAATATAATTTCTCTAATCTTAATTCCTAGTCATAAATAATTTTGAATAAAACTATTAAATAAGACAAAAATGAGATTTTTTTTTTTTTTTTTTTTTTTTTTTTTTTGTAGAACCACTTTAAGATCATATAGCTACATTGAAAGGGATGTGTGAAAACCTTCTTTGTCCTAATAAGTATATTACTTAGAATTTCAAAAAAAGGCATTAATTTTTAAAAAAAACAGACACAAAAAATTTACTTAAAAAAAAATACATGTTGTTAAAAGAATCATTGTGGTTAAGAATGTTTCCTTAATTTTTTGTGACCTAAAATAATATACTTGATATTAAAATTTGACAGTGGTAATAAACTTCATTCTAAACGTTGCTAAAATTATTTTTTTTTTTAATTTACGAACATAAAAGCTACTTTAAAGTGAATTTATTAGACTTGCAATTTCAATTATATTAAAACAGCATACATTAATTACACATTAAAGTGCAAAGTTTATAGGGTAATAAAATTTACCTCATGCCATTTCATACATAGATTGCTTAGATTATGTTTAAAAATTTCTGTATACCTAAAGCTACCTTAAATAAGTTAGATTTTACTTCAAGAAAGCATTAAAAGCATTAATTTTTACATAAAATTTCAATTACTTTAAATTATCAATTATTTTAAAATATCATATCATACTCATGCACAAACACTTAAACAATGTTGAATAATAAAATTGGTCGGATTCCAATTCGATCACATGTTGTCAAAAATGTGCACATTTAATAATTGGGCAAATAATTTAACACAGAAAAAGTATTCCCTCTTACTGAGAGGAATACTGAGTGCATTCAAGTAATTATTTTACTATCATTTTGCTTAAAACACTTACTAAAATTAAAAAAAAAACTGTAAGGTGGAAATGCGATATATCTCAAGAATATTACTTCAAAAGCATTAATTTTTATTTAAAATATCATATAGTCATGCAAAAACACTTAAACAATGCTGAATAATAAAATTGGCCAGATTCCAATTCAGTCACAGGTTGTCAAAAATGCGCACATTTAATATTTGGGCAAATAGTTTAACGTATAAAATTTAATTTAAAGCAGAAAAGAAGTTATTCCCTCTTATTGCGAGGAATACTAAAGTGCGTTTATTAAAGCAATTATTTTATTATCATTTTGTTTAAAGCACTTACTATAACAACAAAAAAAGCTTTAAGGTAGAAGTCCTATGTATTTCAAAAATATTACCTCAAAAGCACTAATTTTTATTTAAAATATCAAATATTTTAAAGTATCATATATTCATGCTCTAACATTCAATCAATGTTGAATAACAAAACTTAATGAATTCCAATTCAGTCACAGGTTGCCAAAAATGTGCACACTTAATAATTGGGCAAATAATTTAACGCATAATATGTAACGCGGAAAAGGTATTCCCTCTTACTGCGAAGAATACCTAAGTGAGCTTAGTCAAGCAATTCTTTTATTATCATCTTGCTTAAATCACTGGTTCAGATGAAAAAACTGTAAGGTAGAATTCCTATGTGTCCTTATGCAAGTTAATATCTAGAGGGAAGGTCGTGAAACTGATTCTGAATCACCTTTCATCCTTTGCGTGATTCGGATGAAATAAAAAAAAATAAAAAAAAGAAAACAGATAATCATAAAATTGTATGTTTGTTCACACATGGGTTGTTTTAACTCAGACGGTAAAACCCAGAGGTTTTTCCTCCACTTTTAACTGTACAAGTTTTAGTTCTGGCGCCACCAAAGATAAAGGGAAAAAATCTTCACCACTTGTATCGCGTATTAACAGCTTTATTCTCAGAAAAATAAATTATAACAGTAACAAAAAATACATTATTTTCGTATCTTTGAAAACATCCATTTAGCGAGAAAGATTGCCAAGTTTTGCGGTAAGGCTATGTAAAGAGTAAATTTTAAGGGCTACTCCTTCTTTTAAAGGCTGAAAGGAAGTCGTGTTTTTTCTACGCGCAAATAGCACCTTTTTTTTTTTAAATGCCTTATTGCTGGAATTGCAAAATTTCAACTATGAATTTTTAAATGGTCTTCCTAAAAAAAGTTGACAGTTTCAAATGAAGTCGTTACTTCAAATATATTATAGTTTAAACGTTAATTTCCTATTAAATTTTTATTAAATCGCGTGTAAACTCATTAATTTTATTAAATCACGCGTATTTCCTATTCAATCACGTGTAAACATTGTTAACTCAAAAATGTGGTCAGTTGATTTCTAATATAAGATCAAAGTTTAAAATCAATGAAAAAAATTGTGACTAGTGGATTGCTAACGCGGCTAAATAAACGTTTAAAGTTGCATTTGAATATCTCTATAAAAGCTTATTACATAGCAAAATGAATTTAATTTAAATGTATGAGTGGTTCATGAAAAGGTACCTGACAGCAAAAATTAAGATTGCAAAAAAGTTAGAATATAAGAATTTTTTACCTCATAAGGAAGAAAGCAGAGAACTTGAATATAATACACTTACCTGAAAAAAACAGCTTATTAATACAAATTTATAGATACAGAATCAACACAAATACAAACAAAATCTTCTAAACAATAAAAATACAGAACAAAAATTTATATGAACAGAAATATTTATTGAAGATAAGTTTAAAAAAAATCACTGAATACAATCAAAATTAATGAGTGTTAAAAATTTTCAAATGAAATATGCCAATGTAACTGTGAGAGATAAGCAGTCGTTTTTGACATCATTCTTGATCATTATACCTAACATCATTATGAAAAATTCGAACTAAAATTAAATTGTTTGTAAACAATTCTTGAAATAACAGCAACATATTTTTACTTAAATGATCGGTATTTTATAGGAATTAACATTTCGAAATTATTCAAGTGTGTAAATAGTTAATATTTGTGTAATTTCAATACTCGTTGCCTGAAGTATTATTTCGTGATTTTTGTTCAGATTTCAGATCCCATAAATGAAAATTTTTGATTCGATTTGATAAAAAAGATCTTGAAATAAAATTAAATTTTTCACCCAAGGAAACTAAAAAGATAGATTATAAAAATTGGAAAAATTGAAAATTGGAAAATTATTTTACATCAAAATAATATTACTCAAAATAGTGAAGTTTAACTATGCATTTCTTAGTTTTTAAGAAAATGTAGGAAATGTTCCTTTTTTAATTATTAAGAAATAAAGAGAGCAAATCTATCAAAATGTCTGTTATATTTATTTAATTAACTAATTCATGCGTATCCTTTTATATTAAATCGTCCCAAATAACATGAAAATTTCATCCAAAATATCTTTTTTTTCATTGATTTGCATTTTTACACCCACTTGTAAGGTACCCCAATTTTTTATCGATTACAATTTTTTATGTAGATGATTAAACAGAAATAAATAATTAAGGTAGAATTTTCATAATTTTTTTGTCGCAACAGAATTGTTAAAGATTTATTTCATACCCCTGATTATCCAAGTTTGAAGAGAACCTTTCGAAACATTCCGATATAGCAAAAAATATATATGTTTAAAAAAAACTATACTTAAATATAAAAACATATTTAATATTACTTAAATATGTTTTTATATTTAAGTAATATTAAATCTAATAATTAATTAATTTTTAATATGAATTAGTATTAATTAACTAGTATTAACTAATAATTATTAGATTCATCAGTATTGGTAAATCTAGTAGTAATTATTTAATCTAATTAAGTAATATAAAGTAAAATTTAAACAAGGAAAAGAGTATAGAATGGATTAACAGCGTTAGGAGGATGGAAAAAAGCAGATTAAATGCTGAATGAAAGAATGAGACTCGAACACTGTCAAAAAATGGATGCGTAAATTTCACGAAACTTTCTTCGTTTTTGACGAAACCGTATCCTAGTATATGCTCTGAGCAAAAATTTCGTCATAGTGACCAAAAAACTATCCTAACTTTTTCGGAGAAACAAATTTTGTCAAAATTAAAGAAATATTTCGTCATTCAATTTTTCAAAAATAAATAAATAAAAAAACGTAAATTACATCCATATTCAAAGCGAGATTCGAGCCCAGGATCTTTTGGGTATGAGGCAAACTCCTGGACCACCATACCACTCGGTCGGCTTGTTCAGTCACTTTATTTTCGATAGTCTAGTCTTTATTCTAGTTTTGTCATTCTAGTTAATCTAACACAATACATTACGATGAGGTTTCGAGTTGAGGAAACATTTTCGTCTTTTATTTGAGAGTTCGCCTTTCGTCAGAAATCACGCGATTTCGTAACTAAACGATAATCAAAATTAACGAAATACAGCTCAAGAATTGATCAATCGTCAAAAGGGAGAATTTCATTTCTGAGAGGAAAACAGTTTCTCAACGTCTGATGTCATCTTACCTCCTTCCATTTTTTTTCTGAATTCCTCAATAATAATACGTCAGATTTTGATAAATTTTTTCACGTTAAATTACCACCTTTAATGCTTATGTTTTTTTCACTTCATTTTCAACAAGGATTCTTAAAATATACATTAAGATTGTAAATTACGGTACACACTGTACATCAACAGAAATTCATAATTTTATGTCGCTGCATTTTTTTTATCGTTTTAATTGTATACCTCGGCAAATAATACTACAAGTACTGAAAAATCTTTTCAAGTTCGAATTTTATTTCACTATAAAGAACTTGAAAAAATTGCTTTAATGATATAAATAAGCTTAAAAAGTTGCTTCAGAGATTATGATTGGGAAATCATCTTAGTTAAGAAAATATTTATAAAGTTATAAAAGATTTACGATCTATTAACCTTCAAAGACGAACGTTTATGTGAAGGATCAGATTTTATTGCCTAAAGCAAAACCATTACAGCACAAAATCCTTTCATATTAATCATAAGTCACGATGTAGATTCTTTCATAAATTGTAAATTTACATTTAACATGTAGCCTATAGCTAAACAAAAATGATTTTGATATGTTTCCAAAACTAATTGTTGCGTAAAAGCTTGCAGTTGATAAGAAACGTTTTACATAAGTACACTTGTTCCCGTTATTTAAGATATTTGTTTAATACAAACAATGTTTTCTAAATTGTACATATTAAATTTTCAATAATATAGACTTTCCTTATTTTAAGGAGCTCAGTTTCGGTAATTTAATTTAGAAGTTTATTTTTATGACGACAAAAATTTTATTCTCCGAAAACAACATCTCTTTTTTGGAAAAATCTTCAATTTTTAGTTATTTACTCAGGTGTAATAAACTTAAATTAAACTTTTGGATGTACGTGTAAAAATCTATCACATAAAAATACGGTACGCCACAAACGGATATGAAAATATAATGCTAAGGAAATGTAAAAGAAAAAAAATAATTACCCGAAAAATCGATTTTTGATTGTTTAATTGTTGTTTTGTAAAGGAAAAAACAACATGCAATGTTTTAAATATGCATTTATTAAGTCATTTCTATACGATAGATGAATCTATTCAAAATCATTTTTAAAAAAATCATTCTTTTTGAGCTTTATGAAACAAGTTTGAAGCAAAAGCTTTACAACTGTAATTGAAACAATCAATTTCTTTCGCAAGGAAATAATGAAAACATCGTAGCAGATAATAGTCTTAAAAGAAATTATAATTTTCTTCGCATAAAAAGATTATGGATTAAAATAACACCAAGAAAGAAGTATGAAACTACTAGAATATGATAAAAACTACTAGAATATGATAAATTGTACCATGTTACTGGCTCTATGAGAACAAAAAACTTGGTAGTTTTTACCGAAGCTCCTTGGTAATGATTTTGGTAAAATTAACAATGAAATATGGTTTTATAATAAGGTAAAATTTGGTGATTTTATCATAATGTCACGGAGCATGACATAATAACCCTTTATTCGCTTAAATTTACTTTTCAGTTTTGTATTTTTTAATTAATATGTGGTAATAAGAGTTGGAATTTTTAAAACAAACAAGAATTTCTAGTAAATTATTAGCATATGGGTGAAAAAATTAAGAAATGAATGGCGTAAATATCACATATTTTGGTTTTATTAAACAGAATTATGTTTACCAGAAATGTAATTATTATACAGAACCGTAAATCTACTAGAATTGTTTTCTCCGTGAACTTAAAAACTGCGTTTTAGCTACAATTTCATTCCTGCATTATAAGAAGATAATCTTTTTTTTTTCTAAATTTGTTAAAAAAAAGTTAGTAGAAATACCGATATGAGCTAAAAAATGTGTTTTTAAAATATATTCATGGCTCTACCCTGGATTTCTGTTTTCTCTGGCAGATTATACTCGACTGTTTCATAGACGCATTATAAATTAGAACTATTTTGGAAGTAGGGGCCAAAAAGTTTATAAAATCAAAAAAGTAGCCAATGCAAAACTGATTTTCAACTTGAAAAGGAAACCTTCTCCATTAAAAGGCTACTTATAATTTTATTTGATAAATTATATCAAAACTTGTTTTGTTCTACTATTTTACTTAATATCTGTGAAGCCTAATAAAGAAAATAATTACTTTTTTCGAGTTAAATTTCAATAAATAAAATAAAGTAAAATAAAATAGATATTAATCATAAGTGAAATATATGTTGGGAGTACACATTTCCGACAGCTTTAAGAAGATCTGTGACACATTTCATTCAAGATATTTGTATCCTATATGACTTCAATGGATAATAATTGCTTCATTGCCCATCCGAAAAGCTAGCGGTACTTTTATGTCCCTATTCCTCAACAATAGAATCGTTCAAAAACTGAAGAAAGCGGAATCTATGTCATGGCTAAGTATTTTGAGAATGTTTAAAAAATATTTCTTCTAAGTATCCACTAAAATATAAATGATTTATTGTTTGAATTTGTCTGAGGTCATATAATTTCTAATACTTTTTTTTAAACAAAATGTCTTAACGTTATTAAATTATTTTCCTTAATCATACAAACCCAGAAACTTTGGTCTTGTTTAAATTATAACTGGTTATATGTTTTGGACTTGTTTGTTTGAGGATTTAAGACCACGCTTAAAAAGAAAAAAAATTCAAGTGGTATGAACGTGGCGATTGATGTAAAAATTTATCAAGCTAATATATGAACTTCTTGAGTTTCTTGACAAAATTAAATACATCGATGTAAAAATGTTTAAAAAATAAGGAAAATATGGAGCATTCTTAAGGGGGAAATATGTCCAAAAAACAGGGTACGCAAGGTTCTGGTTTTAATCATGGTTTTAACCGTCATGTCAAAAATTGCTCTTTTTGACATAGTTTTTGATAATCGTCAAAAACTTTTGTTAAAGAAGCTAATTATTAGATACTAAAAAAGGAAGCAATTGCAAATTAAAGTTCATATAAAATCATAAGTAATCAATCAATCATGTTCTTTAATAAGTTTGTTATTAAACCCCCTTTTTCCGAAAATTCTAGGTTTTGGCGCAGAAAATCATGAGAAAAAAAGTATTGACAAAACTGCCAGAATATGGTAAAATTTACAGAATTCTGACTACGAAAACACCAAAAAACTCATTTTTACCGAAGCGCTTTGGTAATGATTTTGGAGAAATTACAATAAAATATGGTTTTATAATATGTGATAAAATTTGGTAAATGTGGTAAAATTTGGTAATTTTATCATACCTTAGAGCATGGCATAAGAAATATATGTTTTTGAAAACTAGAATTTCAGATTGAAAGTTACAATATCAATGGAAAAATTAGCAAATGAGTGGTTTAAATACTGTATATTTTGTTTTGTTTTACCAGAATTATGTTTTTTTTTGCTAGAAATTCCATTACACCACACTACGGTAATTTTTACCAGGGTTTTATCTCAACCTATTATAATAATATATAATTATAAATAAAAATACAGAAACTATCATCTTCTAAAAAAATTCTAAAAAATCATCTTGTTCATTGTAAGTAAAATCAATTTAAATTTTTCTCCCATTCTAACTTCTCCTTTCCCTGGAGCATGCGACTGCAAAACGCTTGTTTCGAAGCACTCTGTACTCCACGGTTAGAAAGTTTAATTATACATTTAAATTTATTATCATAGTTTTTAAAGTTAGAAAATATTTTTTCCATTGATACTAAGCTGCATTGACTAGAATGCAGACATACAAAAATTAACATGTATTAGGAAATTTAATCTAATAACTCTCATAGTTTTGAAAGTAAGACAAAACTTTTTCAATCGATGCTGAGCTGCATGGACTAGAATGTAGATGTACCAAACCAACTATAAAATACTAAAATTAACATGTATTGGGAAATTTACTCAGTAACTGTACTAAATATTGATAATAACTTAGTTAATCTCTTGAATTGATTGATTAAAAAATTAATAACTGAGTTACGCAAACATTTATACTTTTTGTAAATTATAATTAGTTTACATACTCGGAATATACTAATATCGTAAATCGAAAAGAATTTTATAAATTGAGATTTGACAGTTATTGTCAATGGCGACCACTTTAGCTTTACTTATGAAAAAAATTGCCCCTAGTGTAATATAAAAGAATTAAAATCAATATTTAGATTGATAGTATTTAACAATTCATAGCTGTTATCTGATATTTTAAATATAATATATCAAATAATGATGAGCAATAAATATAAATATTACCACGCTTATTAAAAAAGCAGAGAAATTTTTTAAAAATTTTGACTACATTTTTTACACATGACTTATAATGTGAATCATAATTGAAAGAAAGCAATGGGTGATTTAAACAGGTATGCAGTTTCACATCTAATAAAATGTCCCCAATGACAGAAAAGAAACGTGTCGCAGGTTTTTTACACTTTTTGACAGTTTTTTAGTGCGTCTTGTCAAAAACCAAACTCTGATAAAATGAAACATAAAAACAAAAGTTTTTGTTAGTATTTATGAAAACAATGGTTCAGCTACTTAGAAAATAGGATGGAATTTTTTTTTCCAAAAACAAATATACAGACGAATAAACTGCCTAAACTTATTAAACAAATATATATATATATATATATATATATATAATCTACTCTTCAGAACGTAACATATATTTTCCTTTATATGCGAGCTTTATAGTGCATGGTAATAATGATAATTTTGGTTTTAAATCAATTCATTGCTTGAAACAGTAAACTTTAAAAAAAATAATAATAAATAACAGTTTCATCAGTTTTTGAAACTGTCAATTTTTAAAATTTGTTATTAATATTAGCAAAACGCATCAAGAAGCCTTATGCATTTAAGATCAATAAGGTAAAATCGTCTAAAAATCGTTCTTTTCTTTCGATATGATCTCATGAATGATGATGAATCGATATAAAGGAATTGAAATTATTAATAAAAAAGTTACAAATTACACAGCTGTTAAATAAAAAAAAAGTTAAGGTTTGAAGAAACAAGGAATGCACTTTAATCTGAATATTTTAACGAAATAAACAGATTTTTCTAACTTTTTTCTCAATCAAAATTGTGTCAGTGGAAGTTCCGCATTCCATGAAATGCGCTAATGATCCTATTGATCTGATGAAATGTCATAACCAGAACTAGTGAGAACTTCATTTTTACATTCAAGTATGGCTTTAATTAATTTTAAAATGTTAAAGCCTTTCAGATAAAAAGTGGATAAACTGTCTTCTCTGGGAAAGAATCTTAAGCATCATAAAGATAATATTCATTATAAATAAAATAAGAATTAACACAACGAAATGATTACGATGCTTTTGTACTCTGAAGAAAAAAAACTTGATTTATTTTAAAATTGTTACAGGCTAGAAGAGTCCTCTACAGTAGGGATCATTTCAGGAAAAATTTAATTATGGTAAAAAACGAACAATTCTGAATTTTTTTTTCTCCTTTAAAAGGATTCATCACAATAATTTATTTATTTTTTATTTTGATTGCTTTGAAAAAAAAAACAGAGTCAATGAACTCTTTAATTCATAATTTTAAAACTTACTCTTTCACAGAAGAAAATTCTGGTAAGATTACCGTACTGTAATGACTTTGCTGGTAAAAACTCTTAATTCTGATAATTAATATTAAAATATACCATGCAATATTTATACCATTCATTTGGTAAGTTTTCTGTTTATATGGAATAGGTGTAGCGGAAATTCTGATTTTCAGAATTATAGTTCTTACTTCCATACACTTAGTAACAAATAAAAAACTGAAAAGTAAATTTACACCGACTAAATGCTTTTTGTGCCATGCTCTAAGATATGATAAAATTATCAAATTAGCCAAGTTTTATCACATATTATACAATTATATTTTTTGTTAATTTTATCAAAATCATTTACCAAAGCACTTACACAAGGTAAAAATAATTTTTTTTTTAATTTTCCCATAAAGTCAAAAACACGGTAAAATTTACCATATTCTAATAGTTATGACCATACTTTTCTTTAGTATTGAAAGTCATTGTTTCTTTTTCTTTAAAAAAATTTACGGTATTTTCATATATTTGCAAAAACAAGGTCCTAGCTGTAAGAACAATGCTCGATCTATAATTTTATACTCAGGAAAAAGTAGATTTTTTTCACAAAAAAATATGATTTTACAAATAGTATGAACAGAACACTGGCATTTTTTATGATTCAGGACCCTATTTTCACAGATTCACAAAATGATGAATGAGTACATATTTCACGATTTCTAAAAAACGGACCAGTTATAAGAAGCCTGGAATAATACATAACCTGGAGATACTGTATATTGAAGCTACTGTACTGGAGTTACTGTATATTGAAGACACCTCTTTTGTTAATTTTATTCTTTTATGATTTGATTCTTCCAATAAAAAAATAATGTATCTAAATGGATTCATGTCATATCCAATAAAATTTGTTGCAAGCACATGCGCAGAACAAATACAAATTATTATTCGAATTGTACAAATTTTAATTTTTTATAACATTTTTGAAGATTAGTATCAGAGTTTATATTATATCAATTTGAGCATATTTGAATTAAGATATTGTTTTCTGTGTATTTGTAAACTTTCCAATTGATAATACGGAATATTTCGTTCCACGTAGGAATAAAATAAAGCAACGTGAATAAAGCATAAATTTGCGAATATATTTGCGCTTTCTTAATGTTGATTTGCTTTATTCACATTCGTACTGCTTAAAGATTTATAATTTAAGAAATATCCTTTTTCAATAAACTATTTTTACGAATTCACGTCTAATATACCAAAACGTTTTTTGTAATTGGAAATTTTAAGAAGTTCATAATCTAACTACGACGCATTGACATTATTATAAAATGGAAAAGATAAATAACTGATATTTCCTCCACGAAATATATATATCGTTTTTCTGGTAAGCGAACACATATATTTATCATTGATAATTAATAACTGTCAGCATTCTTAAAAAGGTAGTGAACGCAAGATGCCATTAAATTAAAAGGGACTACAAATATACTTGGGAACAATGTCAAAACGGTTTAATCTTAATATACTCCCTAGAATCCCTTTATAGAAAGCTTCCCTCATAATGAAATCTTCTATAGAGAAAGATTAATGACCATCCTTATGGAAAGTGAAAATTCGAAAAGCGTGTTTCCTGCTAACACAAATAAAGAGAATATTTCAGCTTAGAGAAAATCCTTAACTTCATTCTCTTTAGAGATGCAACTGACTCAAAACGAAGTATTGGAGGTATGGTATAAGTTGCTTAAAGAAATCAACTTGCAAATTTATTTTGACTTTCTTGTGAGACGGATTGAATGCTTATGAGGCAAAGGCACTTTAAGCATTAACGTTTCATATTGAGCTAAGTTTTGGAAATAAATGAGCTTACTTTGTTTTAAAATCAATGTAGTCTTTTGACTTATTAGTGGAGTGTTCGAGAAAAATCAAACTTTTGATCAATAAAGCCAGTACAAAGAAGATAACTCGGATGTTTAATTTAAAGAAAAATGCAAATACACACAGAAATATGCAGATAAAATCAAGGCCATTTATAAAAAGAGTTTAGGGGAAGAAGTTTCAAAGGAACATCTATCTATTTTTTTTTTTAATAGAAAATCATTATTAAAATCTATTGAAATCAGGGGTGGTAAGTGTCACATTTACACTTAATGTAATGTGACAATTTAATTTCTAATTTTAAGTAAGCCTTTAATTTTTCTTTAAACGTTATTCCTTTTTTTTCAATTTAGCAATTTTAACTTTCTTGTTGACCTTTCTCATGGTCATTGCGGTCATCGCTCTTCCTGTGGGGAAAGTCACGCCTTTCTTTTTCTTCCTTTAATTTTAGGGGGGCTAACAAACCACTCTCTTTCCATTAAATTTCAAACTCTCCGCCTCTTTAAATTTAATTGGTCGTAATTTTTCTGGTCCTATACCAGTTAAGGAATTTCTTTAAGTCTTTTTATATAGATTCTCTCTCTCGAGCCTTCGGGCAGGTTACCTTTTCTTATTCTCCGAGATGCGGATGGTCCGTATCGAGGGATTTCTTTTTACATTTTTTCTTAACCTTTATTTTAAATTAAATCCATAGCTGTAATCAATTTCTGTAAAATTTAAATTCAACATTTTATACCTTTAATTTTATTTAACATTAAAAGCCCTCTCAAATTTAAGTTTTCTTTTCATTTTTATTTTAACGGTTAAATTAATCGTTCTTTTATATTTAACTTTATACATGACGCCTTTGGTTTCTTTAAATTCTCTTGTCACCCATTTCCTATAAAAATATATTTTTTTGTGCCACAAAATGTGTTGGAATCATATTGTTTGTTTGTTACGAAATAATCAAAATAAGTAGTTTTACAAAAATAAATGTTAAGTTGAACAGAAAGTTTTGTGTGATTGTTTTTTTAGCTTAACCTTTATAGCTATTAGTCATCACCTTTTTTTCTTCTGTATGTGGTGAGTACCTTTTTTATTGTTATGGGCATGCATATATGTGAATTTATTAGTTTTTCTTATTGGAAACATCAGCTTACAGTATTAAATCATATATATTGTTTGGGTATAGCATGACTTTACCTTATTTATCTTTAATATTTAATTTATTTTAGTTTCGCCCTTTTTCCAAATTTGGTGATACCAAATTATCCAATTTGTTCAAACCTCACACTTTGTGACCCTTTGAACCTATTGGGTTATTGTTATCCCACATTAGCATTGTACTACCACTTTTCTTAACGATCAAATTCCCCTTAATTTAATTTAATTACCTTATATATATTTCGGCCTTAATTTAATTATTATATCAATCATTTATCTATTTTTAATCATGACTATATCCAGAGATACATCCAATCATGCAACCCATCCATTTCAATAATTATACATAAATAACTTTACTTTATTCGCACCAAAAATAATTTTTAATTTAACTTTTCTTCCAAAGTGGTAAAAAACCATGGAAAAAACCACCTAGAAAGAAATTGGTTTTTTCCCCACCTAAGTATAGAAGATATGGAAGAAACTCTTTTTTAAAATGAAATCTCAAATATTTAAAACAACTTTTTAAACAGCTGGTAATTGCAATCAAGTTAAAAAATAATATTAACTTCCAAACTATTTAATACATAGCTCTAATACAGCTATTTAATACAATTTTAATAATTAAGTATTGGAGGTATGGTATAAGTTCTTTCAACATTCAACTTGCAAATTCATTTTGACTTACTCTTAAGACGGATTTAATGTTTATGATGCAAAAGCACTTTGAGCATTAATGTTTCACATTGAGCTAAGTTTTGGAAATTAATGAGCTTATTTTGTCTTAAAATCAATGTCGTCTTCTGACATATTAGTGGAATGTTCGAAAAAATCAAACTTTGGATCAATAAAACCAGCCAGCACAACAAGCAAAACTCCGAAATTTAATTTATATATGCAGATCAAATCAAGGCCTTTAAGGAAAATGAAAGATTCCACGAAACATCTACGTATTTTTTTTTAAAGTCAGTATTAAAATCAATTGAAATTAGGCATGACAAGTTTCTTCCAAAGTAGAAAAGAACATGGAAAAAGCTATCCCAAAAGATATAAGTTTCTTCTCACTTTTTAAAAAAAAATCAAATATTTAAAAAAAAAAAATTTAACAGTTAATAATAGCAATCTAGTTTAAAAAAAAAGTACTACTCATTTCTAATATATCTAATGCAATTTCAATAATTTATAGTTTTCAACGAAAACGATTCTAAATATATATAGCGAAGTTACAGTTTTAGAAAAAATCCAGTATAGTATTAACATGATTTTTTTATATAAGAATAAAGTGGAGAAAGATAATGGAAACCTTTAAAAATAAATTAAATGGTTACAATTGATTATACGTAAAAAATATTTCCCAACTAGAGCAGAACAATTAAGTTTCAAATAAAAAAGAGAACTTCTTTTAATTTTAAGAATTTAATTAAGCATATTTTTAACAATGATAATAAATTGAAAGTAATAAAAAATTACATACAATAAATTTTTTTTAATCATTTATTTTGAAAACTAATTTCTTTAGAATACATATAAAAATTCAATTATTAAGTGGGTAGATTTAAATCATTAGAACTTTTATAAAACCAATTAAATTTTTTGTGGTAACATAAAATAAAATGTTCATTTTATCATCAAAATGAAATCGGGCACGTTTTACCAAGAATGAGAAATCCCCTTATATTATGATAGAAATAAGGTTTCTAAATAAACGCAATTTATATGTTTTCATGCCTTTCTTTAAGCATATTTTCAATTTGGAAAAAAAATTTCAGCAACTTAACAATAACTTTGGTTAATTTAAGTAGCTGAAAATTTTGCTTGTGTATGTACAATACCAAAACTAAATAAAAAAATAAAATAAATACCACTACAAAATATATTCAAAACTTTCTGAGCTTTTTTCACACAGTTTTGCTTTTTGCAGCAGTTGAAGAAAGGAAATAAGATTTTCCTTCGTTCAATAAACAACCTTTCATAGACTAAAAAAAAAAGTGCAAACCAGTTTGCAATTGTTACGATAACCACAGTCTAAAAATATAGTCTAGATAGTCTAAAAATAAAAGTGCAAACCATTTCGCAATTGTTACGCTAACCACATCAGAAATAATCATTAATCGAATATTGCTTTTCTTTGCAACTGTCACCATCTGCCATTGTTAAGTATTTAATTTAGCTAAAGATCAAAATGCAGTTCCAGGAAAGACCACCTCTGTATAGCGACCTCCTCTATTTACGACCACTTTCGGAAGGGACGGAATTTTTCCAAAGACTTTGAGTTGAAGAAAACCTTTAGGAGAGACCATTAAAACCTCCCCCTGTGATCGGGCAAAATCTCTCCACTTAAGGCGGTAAAGGTCAAAGAAGTAAACACGAAAAAATATTAACAAATCAAATAGTAGTTTCAAGTGTATTCAAAATATTTGTGAGTGGCTCTTATTTAGAGAGTTCTTTTTGACGATCTCACATTGCAGTCAAATTGCATTAAAGACGATGTTATCAATGATTTATTTCTAGAGCTGAGAGCTATATTAAAAAAAAGTTGTTTTAGAAAAAACTAAGCATCTCAAACAAACTTCTTCTCTTAATTTTACAACATAATTTTTTATTTAATTGAAATAGTTTTATCATTCATAACTGGTAAATTCGTTTTTAAACATAAATTTATCAGCAAATTTCATTTTTACTGACGCTAAACTTTATTCAAGGATTCGGTTTTCATGATACCAAACACAAGTGGCATTTTCGCACCAAGAATATCACACTGAAATTGCTTAAAGTTGCTTAAAATTGCATAAAATTAAAATTGCTTGCAAAGAATTCATGTATCTTCGATAATATTTTGAAGTCAATGAAGTTAACCCCTAAGAACGACCAACCTCCATCCAACGACCAGTTTACTCTGGAACAGAGAGTGGTCGCTACCGAGAAGTTTCACGTATAAGCCAATTAAAATACTTTATTAATATCCATTTATTAAAAAAAAAACAAATTACAAAGAATAGGCAGTGTGTTTAAAAAAAATTATAGCTTTATTGAAACTGCAAAAAAGGGAATAAGCACTGGAACAAATTTGGTGTAAAGTAGTTGCCACCTTATTTGGCGTTAAGATAATTGAATTTTTTTTACAGTACATGTAGTCAAATTTTTTTATTTAGTTTTCCACTGTTATTTTTCTTTACTTATTTATTTATACTTTCGTGAATTTGTTTATTTACAACACATATTTCATGCGCACTGGAATCAATGTAATCTCCTTAAAAAACGTTTCGTCTAAAAAGCAAGCACATGTTTTAATATATTCTTTCAAATTATTGCTATTTTAAGAATTTCATATTTTTTGAACGATAACTATGGTAAACTAACCAGTGAAGGAACACTTAAGCTTCGCTTGCCTTTTAAAAAATCATATTAATTTCAAAATTCGTAATTTTAGTTAAATGACAATGTCAACAAATTTGCTACTAATTGCAAATTATGTAAAAAAAAATTGTAGAGAACTTACATAATATTGTTTTAAAGTTTTGAAGGTTCAAATAACAAGAAGTAAGAAGACCAAGTGAAGAAACAGCTCTTTCCAGTGAAGGAACACAAAATTTCCAAGCAAAGGAACACTTAATTTTGGTTATTTTTTAATGCTCTTTATGAATTTATATGCCATACAAATATCTAAAAACAAGCCTATTCTTGAAATTATATCATACAAATACTTCGAAAATGTAAACTTTTTTTTGTAATCATGAATTGAAAAGTAAAGTGTCAACATAATAGCACATACTGTTCATTCACTGGGAAATCTATGCCCAGTAAAGGAACATGCCTGTTCCTTCACTGGTTAGAAGTTGTTTTTTGTATTTATAACATACTTTTGATGCAAAACACCACTAAAAGTACAAGAAAATTAAAGTTTTTCTTTCATTTTCATTGACTTAGAAAAAACCCAGTAAAGGAACACTTGTTCTTTCACTGGTTTTTCATCGTTTGGTGATCCAGTGAATAAACACCCCTTATCTCAGTACCTGATTATGCTATGATGCTTAAAGAAAATAAAACGTAACTTCAATAGCTATATTTTGAATTCTTATTTTCACAGTGAGAAAAATAAAACTATTACATGCAATTAATTCCACTTCAAACATATAAATACAAACACCTTATAATTTTTTCAAAGAAGCAAGGTGTTACAGAGATAATAACAAATTCAAAAATTTTTCCAGAGAAGTCTATGTGACCAGGTAATCCAAAACATTTCTAGATGACTTCCTATTGTTTGGCAGTAAGCTATTGTTACCAATCAATCTAAAGATAAACTTTCAAATTCTTATTTTTAATCAATATATATGAAATGTTCCTTCACTGGGTAGTGTTCCTTCACTGGTTGGTTTACCCTACAGATCTGTGCTTAAGAATGTATTTGTAACAGAGTAATATTTGAGAATATATTTGTAACAGTATTTATTTGAATATGTTTGAGAATGTATTTGAAAAAATTAAATTTTTAGCTACAAATATATTAAGTTCAGAACTATAGTTATCGTGTAAAAATAGAAAATTAACAAAATAACATAGAATTAGTGTACGAATATAGTTACTAAAATGGTCTTGTTTTTTAAACGAAATGTTTTTACAATGAAGCTGTTACAAATTATTCTTATGCGCATGAAATATATGTTGTTAAATAAACAAACACACAAAAATTGAATAAATAAAAAGAAAACTTTAACAGTGGAAAAGTAAATAAAAAATGTGACTGCTTGCGCTGCCAAAAACAGTAGTCTATCAACGCCAAAAATGGTGGCAAATACTTTACATCAAACTTTTTACAGTGTAGTGTATAATTATTTCAAAATGATGTTGATAAAAATTGAGCCTTTTAAACGCATTTATTAGAAAAACATTTTAAAGAGTATAGCTAAGAGAGGAATACGACGCAAAAGCGTTTTTATTTATATTTAATGCATTATCAATTTATTTTTTACATTTATTAGCTTTAAATAATGGTCGAGATAGAGTATAGGTCACAGAATTTGTGTGTAGGTGGTTGTTCTCAAAAATAGTCTCCCTATAAAACTTGTTCGGTAAAATAATTCTAAAATCAATCGACAGGCTTTAGTATTATAACTGGATTAAAAATGGAGGAATTTTAATCCTTAATTATTTAGCTATATGTTTAAACGACTACTTAAAAGTTTGCATAGTTCATAAATATCAGGTGTTTAGTAATGGTATACTGTACAAAACGATTAAAGGGGATTATGAAAAATAATAATAATTATGATTAAAATTAATTATAAAAAATATTATGTAGGATGAAAAGTAATAATAGTTCAGAATTTTTTATTTTATTTTATTCAGAAAAGATTATGCTATTTTAAAACAACTCTTTTGTTTAATTAGTTTTTAAGTTAAAAAAATTATCCGATATTATACTATTTAAAACAAGTACTATTTTAATAATATTACTTACGATATAACTGTTAAATAATGTAGCGAAATGAAATTTAGAAAGCCGAAGTAATTATTTAAAAAAATACAGATTAAGTAATTGTTGCTAGTTGATTTTTCGGTTTTTAGTTGGAAACTGTAAGTCTCTAACTTAGATAATGTACAAGATGTGGCATTAGTCAAACCAAGTACATAAAAATCTTAACATCCGAGTGTCTTATATACGAATCCTTTTATCACCAATTCTTCAGTGTTTTAATTACTGAAACCAATTCTGACTAGTTAATTTCAGCAGTTTTTTTTATTACTTATTTTTTTTTTTAACACGAGCATTCAGTTTCTGATTCTAAATTTTAATAATATGCTGTCCAAGCTAAGCTATACAAAGGCTTTCAAAAACAAAAATAATAAAACATTTATATTATTGCATTACGACAGTCACTCAATCATTTTATGCAGAATTTGATTGTAATTTTAAAAAAAGTATAAAAATTACAATTTTGTTTTATTCAACTTTCATAATGTGATTTAGGTTGACCATCATGGTTTTCTTCCTTACCTACACCTTATAGATATAACCCATGATCTTAGCCTCCCTCTCCGCACATCTTCAAAGTTCTCGATTCTCAACCTTTTTTTAAAATAGTTTTAATGATTTTTTGGTCTCGCTCAACTTACTAAAGCTATCATTTTCTGGGTCTTTCAATACTTCTCCTTCCCGTTATATTTCCTAAAAAATAAAATTTTTAAAATTCTATTCTTTCCTTTTGAGTGACCCCACTAGGTCACTGTAGCCTTTTATATTGAATGATGCTAATTATCTCTTTGTCTTTATATAAAGATTCGCTCTATTCTCCGAAAAAGACCATTCTTTAGAGATCCAAATATTTTTCGAATAATTTTTCTTTCCCAAGTTAAAAGAAATTTTTGTTCATACTGTGTAGATGCCCAGGTTTTACTTCCGTAGGTTATAACGAATATCGTTTTGCAAATTTTTAGTCTTAACGTACGTGATATAGTAGATGATCTAAATATTTTCTTGAGAGAGAAAAAAAATTGTTTTGAACATGGCTTCCAATTCATTTAAAAGGAGCCAAGTAATATTATTAGTGCAAAAAGAAAGAAGAAAAAAAAGAATATCGAATGGAATCAGGAAAAAACTTTGCAGAATTTGCAAAAAAATATAAACCATGGAAATCAATGAAGTCCATTAACCATTCAGAAATATATACAGCTTCGTACAAATTGTTCATTCAAGAAACTTAGACATATATTATTCATTAGAAAGTTATTATTCTTTCAAGACAAAAAAGAAGAGCCATGAAACATAAGAATAAATATGTATATAATGATAGTTGACTGTAAGTCTAAATACAAAAATGATAATTTTATTTTTAAAAATAAGACAAAAATAATTATGCATTAAATAGAAAAGAATTGGTTTACAATAAACTTACATTGGAAATTTTTTGGAAACAATTCAATTTCTATTTCGAAAAATTTCGACATAACAAGGTTTTGAGAAGAAACTCTTTGACATAGGAATTCAAATTTACGTTAGAAAAATATATAATGCTAAGGGGAAAAATATTTTTTTGATATACGAGATAACAAGAGTGTACTGTATCTTCAAAATGATTGTCTTGATAACTAATAAACAACAAAAAAAATTTTTTTGATTGAGTTCTTGTCTAATATAGTAAAATAATGGCAGTAAGAATATAGTCTTTTGTCAGTGTTAATTAATTTGTTGTTCAATAGCAAGTACGATAAAACATATTTTTACACGCATCTATTAATGAATAAAAAATACTGTCTTCTTAAAACAAAATAAGAGACAAAATATACAATGCATAATGCCTCAATAACATACTACGTTGTTTTCATTGTAATGTGGGACAGCAATAACTTTTTAAGAACAGCTGCTAATTCATTTGAAAAAAAAGGAATGAAAATAAGGTAGAAGCTCTGTTTGACGTAACACCTGTCTTTGTGAACACCTATTACAGGGCAGATTTCATTTCAAATCTAGAAAAATGAAGATTTGTATGTTTACATAGACGTTTAAAAGGTTCTAATCAAACAAAATTTTCAAAAGATTTTTTAAAAAGAATATATACTTTGACTTTATTTGCGCATGCTATTTAGACGAACATTTTAAAACGAGAAATAGTATCATAACTTATTTGTAAAAATATATAGATCCATTAAAATAGTTTTTCTCCATGCACAATTGCAAATAGCGAAAATTTTTAATTTTTAAAAAGGCATTTTCCTTAAAAATTACATCAATCACTTGATTTATGAAACATGTTTTTGTAAATCTCTTTACAAACAAATACCAAGAAATTTTTAGCAAACATGAAGGTAAAACTGCATGTAACTAACATAAAATCTTTGAGATGAAACATTATATCAATTACGCACTGAGAAAAAAAAATACATGGTAAGAAATACTTGAATATGGTAAAATTTACCGTGTCTCTGGCTGTCTCGGAACATCAAAAAATACGCTATTTTTCTACCGAAGTGCTTTGGCAATGATTTTAGTAGGATTAACACTGAAATGTGGTTTATAATCTGTGATAAAATTTGGTAATGTTATCACGATACCTTAGAACGAGGCATAAAACCAATTATTTGATTAAATTTGCTTTTTAGGTTATGTTTGATGATAAGAACTATAATTTTGAAAACCAGAATTTCCAGTAAACGATGACTAAATGAACGGAAACTGTTGTTTCATGAATGGTTTAAAAATAGTAAATTTTGGTTTTGTTTCAAAACCAGTTTTGTGTTTTTTTCTTTAAGCCAAGCTGTATGGTAAAATTACTATTAAGTATGGTATTTTAATTTTTTTACGTCAGATATTTTGTGACTACGCATGATAATTTTCATTGTGCTAAGTACTTATTGCTGCCAATCGTTTTTGAAAAACTGTCGTTAGAAAAAAGAAGCGTCTTAATAAGTATAAAAACTGAAGGTTTTTTTTTACTTTTTTTATAAGGATAAAAATATCACCCTGACTGAAAATGGTATTCATTAACTAATTTAAAAAATGGAATGGAAATTTATGAAAATTGGAATTTTTTTAAAAAAGTTATTCTTGTGTTATTTTAGACCCAGCTAAAGCAGAAAACATTTTTAAAAAATCTTCTTTTTGATCTCAGAAAAGAAAACAATGAAAAGTTTAAAATGCAAGTTGAATCTAAAATTTCATTCAATAGATATAATTCATAATTATTATTTAATCTTCAAATTTTTTTTTGCTGAAACACTTAGTTTATAAACGCGTGCTTGGTTTAAATTAAATTTCTTGGTCTGAGAGAAATAGAGATGTACATTTTAAATTTAAAGACAAAATTTCAATTTTTAAATCAACTTAGTTTATGAGAATGTTTTAGTACTTTTCTCACACTGTTTTCATGCTCAGCTCTTATACCATACATAATATAAAACATTAAAATTTCTTTGTATAGTAATGCGTTTTTGTTTGGTTCAAAATTTGTTTTTAATGGTACCTTAGAAACGAAAAAAATAAAATTTAAAAGGAAATCCAATAACATGCTTTGATAATAAACGCATTCAAAATCAGCTTACTAAACAATAAAAATAATCTTCGTTACAAAATAAATTTGAATACATTGAGATCCATCTGTACGGAATATAAAGTAAACAATCCTTATAGACAGAAAGTATTGCATTGCAGATTAAAATAGAGTATTGATTCTACATTTCAATTCACGCTTCATGAGCTTTAAGGTATATTCCTGTTTGGAGCCCACTCAATAGTTACGCTTGACAGGCAGAAATTGCCTAAACATTTATACTATAGTTCCAAATATTTACTTCATAAATATTAAATATTATATGAATACTAAAGTACTTCCATTAGAATTTATGTACAGTTCTACTTTAAAATTACTACTCTTATTCGATTAAAATATTAGAAGCATTAAACATTGAACAGAAGTGCTAATAATATGTTTAGTTAAAACTCTCGCCAAAGGAAATTCGAAGTCAAATTTTAAAAATAAATATGGCATGGAAATTAATTATATTTATTAATTCGTTTAACATCCACACATTTACAAAGTAAAATAATTTTAAAATGGTATTGTAAAGAAGATTAGCCTGAAATTAGAATTGGTTATAAAATGAAGAAGAAATTGTAATGGTTATAGAAGAACCATTAGATGAAGAACTTAAAAATGGTTACTCGAAATTCACGAAAGATTGGATTTCATACAAATTAGTGGTATACAATTTTAAAACGATATTGTATAAAGATTAGCCAGAAATTAGAATTGGCTAGAAAATGAAGAAGAAATTGCAATGGTTATAATAGAATCATTAGATGAAGAAATAAGAAATGGTGGTCTGAAATTCATGCAAGATTGAATTTTATACAAATTAGTCGTATAAAATCTTGGCAACCAAAAAAAAAGTTGATAGTTAAAGATTATTTAAAATGAAACACTACATGGAAGATAACGATTTTTTACTGTTGTGCAATATTTTGAGTAACGTAGTGTTTTAATTAGGTCGGTGTATTTTTATCATCTGAATTGGCTACCCAGTTTATGCGACTTTATGCTATTGGACTTTTTTCTTTGGATTTCACAAAAGTTTTAAGGTTTGTATCAACTAACACACTGTCACCGACACTTCGAATGAGAAAGTTGAGTATAATATTTACGAAATACACTTACATTAATGCGAAACAGTCTTTGAAAATTTCGATAAAAGAGTGGGTAGTCGACAGCAATACTTCCCTTTAACCTGGTATGCTGTTCTTTACTTAACCTTATGCTGCTTACTTAATGAATTAATAAAAAATTCTCATTTTGAAATTAAAATTCTGTGTTTTCTAACAAAATTACACCCCGTTATTTTCAAATTGATCTATTTTTTTACAGATTTTCTTTCTATTTCTGGGAATAGGAAACTGCATGGGGGCAAAAAATTTAAATTTTATTATTAACAATAAGAATTTTTATGTTGTTTTTCTAAGGAACTAATCACTAGGTTTTTCTAATTTAAATTTTGTTATTATAAAATCTTACATTTCTTTCATTTGGACTTCTCCTATTTTTTCTTTAAATGAAATAATAAAAGAGATAAATATTAATGAAACAAATTATGTTAACCGACTAATAAGCTAACCAGGAATATAAAATATTATAGGCATTGCACAAAAGCTAAGTATTAAGGCAAATATACAACTTACGTGTTATAAAATAAGGTGGGTCACACAACAGTATCAAAATTAATGTATAACAAAGATGTAATTTGAATTGAAGATAATCCAATAATCCGAGTTTTCTATAGAGGGGATAATCCCTATGATAAAAAAGGGGAAATCAGAGCAGAATTTATGACCTTTTTTCCCTTGAGTGAAAATTAATGTGGTTTTAAATAGTTAGGCGCATGACCTAGTGGTTGGATCTGACATAAGTCCTTTCTTGACAGCTGATCAAGTTCCCAGCATGTTGTGTAATGATAAGACAGTTAGGCGAATGGGCAAATGTGCTAATAGTTTAATACATCTTTTGATCGTTTAAATTACGAATGCGTCGTGAAAAAAAGTATTAAAGCAAACAAGAAACAGTTCCGCTACATTATGTTAGGGATATGGTGAACAGATTGGAATTTTGTCCATTTGCAAAATTTCCAAATAGTTCAACAAGAAAAAAAAAAGAGGTAAAGGTGACAGAGAGCTTTGGATAAAAAATTTTAAGTCATACAAATTTGAAACTTTACATGGGAAGTGAAAAATTACACAATATGCTGAAAATTCAAATATTTTTCTATTATAAAAAACATTCACTTGTTAAAAAAATGTAGGATTTTTTGAAATATCAAAAAATTTCAAATTTTTTAAAACTGTTGGGACGGTTTGAAAACAAAAGGATTAATGTGTGTTCTTTAAAACACTGAGGGAAAAAATATGATCAAAACTAACAGAATAATGTAAATTTTCCGTGTTTCTGGCTCTATGAGAACACGAAAAAAACTCGGAATTCTACCAAAGCGAAGTGGTAGTGATTTTGGAACATTTAGCAATTAAATATGGTTTTATAATATGTGATAAAATTTGGTAAATGAAGTAAAGTTAGATAATTTTATCATGATACTTAAGATCATAGCATAGAAACCATTTATTCGGTTAAACGTACTTTTAAATTTTGTATTTTTACTAAATGTTTGGAAATAAGAATTAAAAATTTGAAAAACAGAATTTTCGCTAAACTGCAACTATATGAACGGAAAAATTACCAATGAGTTTTTTAAATACCATTAATGATTTGCTTTACTAACCAGAATTGTCATAACCGTAAGGTACATTTACATTGTACATTTTACCAGAATTTTTTTCTCCGTGTATAAGTTAAGTGTATACAGGTACAAAATTTACAACATTTAAAGAAAAAAAAATTCCATGAAAAGCATGCTTACGGTCTTCTTATTGGTAGAAAAAATTATGCATTAATCATACTCTTAGCAGAGCATGAAATTGCTAAATATTTTAATAAACTTGATTTAGATAATTGCTTACTCACTAAATCTTAATGTATGACAAATAATTCATCACATATCTGGTTCAAATTCAGTTAGTGATATAAAATAGTCAGTGAGTGACGTAAAATATTTTCAATGAAATTTACATTTTTTTAAAACATAAATTTTCTTAATAAGAATAAAGTAAGAAAATTTTTGTTTTATCTTTAAAAATAACACATAGAAAGAAACTGTTAGGTAATATAAGAGACAATATTTTATTTTATATAATATATCATACTTTTCTTGTAAGAATAGGAAAGTGTTATTTACATGGAACCTAAAGTAATATACATTAATAAATTTTTTTTACTTCCTAATTATCGTCTTATTATAATCCGATTACAATTTAGTATGCCTATAAAAATCTTCTTTTCTATCTAATACTATTTTCCAAGCTTAAGTAAAAAAAAAAAAATTAATAAATATCTATATAATATAACATTTTTTAGATAAAAAATAGTAAAAGAAAAGGTAAAAAATGATTTAATTCTAATCTCAATCGATTGTTGTAAGCTCTTCATTACTGAAATTTTATATTTCAATAACATGATCTAAAAAATATAATAGAAAATGGCTTTTGGTAAAATATTCACCCTAAGTTAAGTTTAAAACAGGATAATATATGATGGGTATTCCTTTAATTCCTTATTTAAAAGTTAATTCCTTATAAATACTAAAGTTAATTTTCTAAGCTATAACTTTCAAAATATTGACAAGAATTAAAACTGGTTTGAATAAAAAATTGCTGTTTTATTAAATTAAAAAATATTTGATGACTTTCACTTTCTGTCAAGATAACATATTATGCAATAAATTGAATTAAATATTTAAAGCTAATATAATCAAATAAAAGTGGACATTAACTAAAGTTTCTTTGGTGCGTGCCTGTAATCCGTCACTACAACGAAGAACAGAGTAAATTCCGAAAAAGAAGCATCTTATTAAATCTAATTAATTTATGCAAGCTACAAATTAAAAAGAGCTTAGTTTTAAATTTCAAAATTACATATTTTGCTTTAGTTCATGCATTTTTATATTAACGTAATTAAATTATTTCTTATGGCTATATCACACGAGAGGAAATAAGTGCAACTGTAAGTGTAACCTCAACTGTAAGTGCAACTCTAAAGGCAATTTCTTCAAAAATTGCTCGAAAAATCCTCGTGTGATATAGAAGTCACGGTTGCACGAAATATCTGCAACTGTTCAGGCAATTTCTTACGTGAACCAATCAGATCGTTTGCTTTTTATGACGTTTCAATTTTATGTGATGGCATATACAAATGTAAATAAAAATGGCGGCGACGTTAGGAAGAGGATGATCGGATGAAATTTTTTTATAGATGAGACGGAACAGTTTTTTAGTTTAATAATAACATTTCCTTTAAAATGAAAGCATTAAAAATACTTTCGCACTATGAGATGACCATCTCAATACAGTTGATGTACCACCATAACAGGAACCTGCCCACGATTTTAGTATCGGTGAGTATAGTACACTATTTTCTAGATAAATTTTCTTTTAAAATATTTATTTATTTTAAGCTAATAAAATTAAAACTTATTATAATTTGTTCCGATTACTGTTTAATTGTTCCGATTAATGTTTTAATTAAATGTTTAAATCATTTCTATTTTTATATATGTAAAGATTTATACTGGCGAAAAGCTTTACTTTGAAAAAATATTCGCCAAGCAACTCGCCAAACTTTGTTGCATTATTATAACATAACATATAATAATGATTATATGTCGTTATTTTTAAATTTTAATCTTTATTTCTGTTGATTGTAAAAACATATGTCCGATTATTTGAAATGTTTTTATTATTATAATTATTTGTGAAATCATTATTTTATTCTTCTCTAAGAATTCTTTTAATTTTTCAAAATCTTATTTCAAAACAAGTTAGAAAATATGTGTGGTAAATATTTACCTTGTCTCTCACAAAATTATCCCATTTTTCAGTAATTATTGAAAAGTATTAAAAAAAGGTAGTATATTATATATAAGAAGTAATTATTAAAAATACAAATTTCCAATCTCCTTGTCTGTTTCTACATTCATCCCCTCTATTTTTTTTTTTTTTTTTTGGTGTATGATGATTTGCATAATATTTTGTTTATAATTATTCAAAGTTAACTAATGATACTTTACTTTTTATTTATACTTCGCATTTATCTTTTGATCCTTAACTTTTCTACAATGACAGTAAGTATGTAAGTGTACAGTCCGCAAAAAAAAAAACGAATCACCCTGAATAACTTTCGTTCTAATGATCGGATTTTCACGAACAAAGTGTCAATCTTAATGGTTCCTGGGGGTGACCTCAAATATGCTAATTAATTAGTGCTAACTATTAATTAAGTTACGAAATCAGACACAAAAACGTACTTTCTCTGAATAAACATGTATTTTTTTTTACATATTTGGAATCTAGACACTTAAATTAGGGAGGGTAGACAAAATTTTAAAAAAATTGGGTGGTAAATTGGGCAGCAATAAAGGTTTATATATTTGGCGATAGTCCAGAAAATCGCCAAAAAAAGTCGCCTGTGCAAATTAATATTTTAAGATAACCCATTGACTAATTCAAAAGAGGAATGCTTCCTTTTACTAGGTTGCTAGGCAACCACGCTCTGACTGTAAAAAAAATTGAAATAATGTTTGCGATTGCTGGGAGAGGTTTAATTAATTGTTAACAGTAAATATCTCGAAGTTTCTAGGCAATAGACGATTTTTAAGCTGATTTCTGTCCAAAAAGCAGAAAGAAAAAAAAATTATTTAAATCCCCTTTGAAAAGAAAATTTGTATCGATTTATAAATTATTTATGATTTTCTAAGTTTTTAGAATTTAAATACATGAACTTTTTATCTGATATTATATAGATTATACTGTTTTTGCTATATTTATTCGAAGATTTCATACTAAAATTAAATTAACATAACTTATTATAGCTATATAAAAAATTTTAGGGATAATCATTTTTACAGCTTTAATCGAGTCTTATAGGCAAGAAAGTTTTAAAAAAAGAAAAAATTGTTTAGTAATTCTAATGCAAATTCACAAGGTTTTATATAATTTACGAGATTTCTTTTTTCTATAACTCAAGGAATTGCTGAATGTTTAGTGCCATTTTAAAAACATTGAAATATGTTATGTTTAAGAATAAGATATTGAAATAATATGTTGCACATTGTATGATTCATTGTTTAAAAAATCGCTTCATTCTGCTAGATATTTAGGTTACATGGTTTTCTTTGGATAAAAATAGCATCCTCATGTTTCGTTACATTGTGAAACTTACGTTCGCAAATTGACCATAAAATGGAACACAGCATATTCTTCAAATAAGATACGCTACATTTACCACCAAATACTGCTACTATGATTATTTTGTTTTCTTATATATATCAGATACTTTCTTTTTAAACAGAGCTCGTAAGATCTTTAACATTCTGAAGCCCTGAGGGGGTTTACCTTCTTTAGGTAAACACAGGGAGTCACGCCCCGGGGTACCCTAGTGATCTGTCCTCCCTTCCGTTTCCTCTCCCTTTACTCCTACTTTCCCCTTTCCCTTCCCCCTTGTCGTGGTTGCCGAATATACTGGTAAGGGCTTTTCATCTGTGTTTGATTACCACCCTGTTGTAACAGACCCAGATGGGAAGAGACCACCCGCGTGTTTGCCGTGCGTGGAGACCCGTGTCCCTGGAAAAGGGGATCCTGGCAGTTGAGGGGCATCTTGGTACCCCAATACACTGCTTTGGCCCGTGCTTCGGGTAAACGGGAGGTGCATATTGGCCTGTGTGCACCAATCGGCTGGTCACAATCGTCATCTGTTGGCTAGGGTCAAGCCCGGGGTCACCTACTGGGCACCTCGTTAAGGGTGGAGGCTGCTTCAGGGGTGGCTTACGGGCGTATAGCTATTGGTCAGCATCGGTGTCAGATAGCGGGTTGGTGGCAACACCAATTCGTTAATTGCATCCCCTAAGTAGGACTCCGTGGTGGGTGATGCCGCTAGTAGTAGAAATAATTCTTATTTTCTATGGCTGAAAATGGTAAGGTGTTCAGTTCCGCACACCAAAGCAAAAACAGCGGAACACCCCTTACACCATATGACTACGCTAGATTCTTTATGATAAATCTAACTAACCCTGCTATACCAAATACATCTTTCACAAATGTATCCCCAATTTTGATACACAAGGCTCTTCTCTCTGTTTTGGGGGAAGTAGCCTCGGTGAAAAAGCTGCGTTCTGGTGACCTCCTCGTTCAAGTCTCATCAGATAAACAAGCTACTGTTTTAGCAACATGTACTAAAATGTGCTCGTTTGATGTTGCTATTACACCACATAAATCTTTGAACACCTGCAGAGGTGTTATTTCAGAAGCAGATTTCATAAATGACTCAGAAGAAATGATAGTAGAGGAATTAGAAAACCAGCATGTTTCATCTGTACGAAGGATCAAGATTCGCAGGGATGGTAAACTCATCCCTACGAAGCATCTTATCCTTACGTTTAACTTACCCAAACTGCCATCTTCGGTGAAGCTTGCTTGGCATAACTGTCCAGTTCGACCGTATGTGCCCAATCCTTTGAGATGTTTTAATTGTCAAAGGTTTGGACACTCTAAAACATCGTGTCGAGGCAAAGCTACCTGTGCTCGTTGTTCTAGCATTGACCACGAGGACACTTCCTGTGAGTTGCCACCCCTTTGCGTAAATTGCAAGGGTGATCATGTGGCCTACTCCAGGGGTTGTCCTAAATGGTCACAGGAAAAGGAAATACAATCTATCAAAGTAATGCAAAACCTGACATTTAGTGAAGCACGCCGAATAGTTACAGCCCGTACACCTCGTCCGGGTGTGTCCTATTCTGCGGCTGCTAAGATTTCATATAATTCAGTGAGCACTCAAACCGATATTTTACCAGCAAATTCCTCACAGCACACAAACCGAAAACTTCCTATTCCATCTACTACACTCAACAAAAAACCCATATTTAATTTTACTGGACCGTCGACATCTCGTAGGCCTATATCAACATCTCCTCCACCTACAAAAGCATCTCGAACTAATTTCTCAGAGAAAGTTCAGAACTCGTACTCAAAACTACCACCTAGTGAAAAGCCTGGCATAACCAGAAAAAAGAAAAACCCCAAATTTAATCAAAACAACAATCAATCTACTTCTGCTGCTTCACAAAAGATGGATGATGTTTTGACGCTACATCCTTCGGAAGATGAATCCCTTTTCGATGAACTTCCGATGGACGGCGAGCCTTCATCCTCTTCCACTTCAAAGAAAAAGAAATAATGCCAATTTCTCTTATTTCTTGGAACTGTCGCAGTGCAAGAAATAAAATGTCTGATATCAGAGATATTGTTTTTAAATATCAACCCACATGTTTAGCACTTCAAGAAACATTTTTATCCCCATCAGATAATTTTAAACTTCGTAATTATGTCTGCCATCGGAAAGATTGTGTCGATACTATTCGACCTACCGGTGGAGTTGCAATTTTAATCTCCACATATTTCCCATCATCTCGCCTTTTACTGTCTACTCCTTTACAGGCTGTTGCCGTTCAAGTTTACTTTAACATCTCCATTACAATCTGCTCTATTTATTTACCTCCGCATGCTTCGATACCCCAATCAGAGTTGAACTCATTACTTCATCAACTTCCTGCACCTTTCCTGCTATTCGGGGATTTTAATGGTCACAGCGAACTATGGGGTAGCTCCGACTCCAATGCTCGCGGACGCCAAATAGAAAATCTCATAACCGACCATAACTTATGTTTACTCAATCAAGGTGAGGACACATATTTTCATGCACCCACACAAACGTTCCATTGCATTGACCTAGCTTTATGTTCGCCTGCACTTTTGCCCTTTTCACAACTTTCGATCGATGATGATCTTCATAACAGTGATCACTTTCCTATAATTATTTCATATATAGCTACTGTTAATAATACTCCCAGACCCTCTGTTTTCATATATCACCGGGCTGATTGGAATCTTTTCAATCAGCTTGCTGATATCACTGAAGATATGGTAACTGATAACAATATAAATGACGCAGTTGAGAATGTAACTTCAGTCATAATACATGCTGCTGAAATTAGCGTACCAAGGACATCTACCTTTCCTCACCGTCTCCGTAAGCCTTGGTGGAATGCTGAATGCTCTAAAGCTCACAAAGAGAAGCAGATATTATGGAATACCTTCCGTCGCTATCCAACAAACGATAACTTTGTGGCTTTTAAACGAGCTAGAGCTTTTGCTCGCTGGACAAGACGCCATTCCCAAAGGGACTCTTGGAAGCGTTACGTTTCATCCATCACATCTACGACATCTCCCAAACAAGTCTGGTCGAGAGTCAAGAGGGCCACTGGTATCTACCGTGAATTTCATCCTCCGGTATTTGATATAAACGGTACCACGTACTCTGACCCTGTAGATGTGAGTAACATCTTGGGTGAAACTTTCGCTGCTATCTCCAACTTTGACAGCTACAGTCAAACCTTTCAAGCTCACAAACTAGTTGCTGAAAGCCGCAAAATAAATTTTAAAACGAGGCAACATTTTCAATATAACCGAGCATTTACAGTCCTAGAATTACAACGAGCACTCGCTAAATCCCCCAATACAAGCCCTGGCCGCGATGGTATTGCATATTGCATGCTTCGCAACTTGAATACCGCGTCCTTGCACAACATTCTAGTGCTTTTCAACAGAATATGGTTGGAGCAGATCTATCCAAATAGCTGGCGTGAGGCGATAGTTATACCCATCTTGAAACCGGGTAAAGATCCGACAGAACCAATGAATTATCGTCCAATCGCGCTAACGAGTTGTTTTTGCAAAATTCTCGAGCGTATGATAAACTCTCGTCTTGTTTATTACCTCGAAAAGAAACATCTAATTCCCAACTTTCAAAGCGGTTTTCGCAAGGGTAGATCGACTATGGATAACATTGTAGCTTTAGAATCTCGTATACGTAATGCTTTCGTCCGACGTAGCCATTTTATCTCTATCTTCTTCGATATTGAGAAGGCGTACGATCGGACATGGCGCTACGGAATTCTGAAGGCTTTGTTTGACATGGGTCTCCGTGGTCATCTCCCTGCATTTATCAAAAACTTCCTGAGTCAGAGGTATTTTCGAGTCAAATTGGGTAGTACTTTCTCTGATGTCTTCATTCAATCCGAAGGTGTTCCACAGGGTAGCGTCCTAAGTGTCACACTTTTCATCGTTCATGCCTCTCTCATCTTACACATACTACCACCAACAGTTTTTGGTTCCCTTTATGTTGACGATCTTAACGTCTCGTGCTCAGGATCTGACATGAGAGTAATAGAACGTCAACTACAACTGGCAGTGAATAAAATTATAGAATGGTGTGACCAGAACGGTCATACCCTTTCACCATCCAAAAGTTCATGCATGCATTTCTGTCGGCTACGCAGACTGCATAATAATCCTACCATTTACATTAATAATGCTGCTATACCCATTGTAGAGGAAACAAAATTTTTGGGAGTGATTTTCGACACGAAGTTGACATTTGGCCCTCATATTAAACAGTTGCGAAAACGCTGTGAGAAGACTATGAACATGTTACGCGTCATTTCAAATACGCATTGGGGTGCAGATCGTATCGCATTACTACGCATATATCAGGCACTTATTCTAGCGCGTATTGATTATGCTTGTGCAGTATATGGCACTGCCTCAACTTCACACCTTAAAAGGTTGGATACAGTGCATCATACTGCCTTGCGTATATGTAGCGGCGCATTTCGTACTTCTCCGGTGGAAAGCCTGTATGCTGTGTGTCACCAATTGCCTCTAGATTTGAGACGAATGCAGCTCGGTTTAACATATTATTATCACGTAATCTCATCCTCATCACACCCTCTTAAACGGGAAACACTCCCAGTAAGTTTAGAACGAATTTATGATGCTCGACCATCACATGTTCGCCCTCTTAATGCTCGTATGCGCTCGCTCAACCAATCATTCAATATCTGTGAATCTACTACACAATGTGTCGATCACTCGCTTATTCCACCTTGGAACGTTTCACAGTATCATTTTCATTCTGCATTCGAAGTATATAGTAAGTCTCAAGTAGCGCCTATCATTTTTCAGCAACTATACAAAACTCATCGTCATAAATATTGTCAACATGTTCCGGTTTTCACAGATGGCTCAAAATCTCCTGGCTATGTAGGCTGTGGTATTGTTATTTCTGACGACACCTACAGTTATAAATTACCAACTATATGTTCCATATTCACCGCTGAAGCCGTTGCAATTCTGTTGGCATTAAGGCTTATTTCAACCAGTTTGAATCGGAAATACTGCGTTTATTCGGATAGCATGAGCGTATTGCGCCAACTCAAACATTTTGACAATGAAACTCATCCCATTTTGTGTTTTATACAGCATTTACTATTTAAACTTCAGAAGAATGGTTTCGATATTTTGTTTTGCTGGGTTCCAAGTCACGTTGGAATCCCAGGCAATGATTTAGCCGATACAGCAGCACGATCTGCCACTACTGCCCTAAACTTATCTGTACCATTCTCAGATGTAAAAATACATATTAAAAAGTATATAAAATCTTTATGGCAGCAGCAGTGGGATAACCAAGTGAACAATAAGTTGCACGCTCATAAGTCAAATTTGGAACCCTTCCCTGTGTTGCGACTACGTAGTGCAGATGTTAAGCTTACCCGTCTGCGAATCGGACACACCAGACTGACCCATCTACATCTGTTGTTTGGTGAACCACCTCCTCAATGCAACACTTGTGATGTTTTACTTTCGATTCACCATATTTTAATCATTTGCCCGTGTTTTAATAGACATCGTCTTACATTTTTTGGTAGTTCTATTTTATCTATGGGAGATTTGTTGGGTGACTCTCATCATCCTAACATTTTTGCATTTTTACGTGCTATTGGCATTTTAAACTGTATATAAGTTTTATTTTATTCATGATTTATTCACTTTTTACCATTTTACTTGTCTCACAAAATTTTACTGTGTTTTAACTTTGACATGATATCAGCATTTTTACGCATCGTTGGTATTTTTAACTGCATAATAAAATTTTAACGTCTACTGTTTTATACACTTTTGTAAATATCTTATCACCTTCGTCCACTTTGCTTACTACGTATTATACTGTACTCATGCTTTATATCTGATTTTATTCATAATTTTTATCTGATTTTATTTAAATAATTAATCTTGTCTTATTCACCTGCTAGTACTGTTTTATCAGTTATAAATGTATTACAATTAAATTTGAATGCACTTAGACTTTTAAACTATTTTACCGTACTGTTTGGCGCAGCATGTCCTCCTTTGGACCTTGTGCCACTAAACCCTACATTCAATCAATTAACATTCTGAAATGGGGACACAAAAACTTAAAAGATAAAATATTTAATTTCATTAACTCAAAATATCTGGTCTAAAAATTTTAACTTTTAAGTTAAATATAACTTTTACAATATGGATTCTCTTACGTTTTTAAAGACCACATAAATCCTGTTAAAATATTAAAATGCATATGTTTACTTTAACGAGTGTAAAATCCTTATCAAAATAATGATCAAGACCCAAATGTAAAACAGTATAATTGACGATAAAAACTCAACTGGCTTCAAAACATATGAAGAGGGAAACAAAAGTCAACATGTTTCGAGCGTTCAAATATAATCGCCCATTCTCAAGACTTGTCAGGCTTGAATAACTTGTGAATTTTATTATTGGACGCTCAAAACATGTCTATTTTTATTATCATCCATTATTTTTTTTAAATCATTGACGTTATTATATTTTCGATTCAGTTTCTTGGGATTATCCATTTAGTTACACAACATATTAAATTATTTCACTCTATATTAAAATAAGTTTTACATAAGTTATAGGCACAGGTTCTTAGATTGAAAAAGTAATAATTCACTACTTTGTAAAAAAAATCAATGCAGTAACTTTTTTTTTTGTTGCTACAAGCCTTAACATTTTAATTTAAGGACATCAAAAAATTTCGTTTACAATTGAAATTTATATTATTTATTATCTTTATAAATATAGTGATTAGTTATTACATCATACCTTAGACACCTTAATAAACTGTGTTTACTGACTAAATATAATAATAAGAGCTTGAATGGAAAATTTCTTTGCAGGCTTTTGTGCCAATAATTAGCTAAATTTTTATCTTATTGCGGTCTTTAATGTCCTGACGGGAACAGGTAGGAAAAATCCATTTAAAGACAATCATCCAGGTAAAAAATGGGTGAAGTTTCTTTTAAGGTGACATCCAACGATAACTCAGGGCAATGCGAAGATAATTTCAAAAAGCAAAACTTCCCTTAGAGAATAATATTCGAAATACTGATTTTAAGAACTTTAGAAGAATCTTTAAGAGGGAAATAGCCCTGGCATCCTTTTAGAAAGTGATTGCATTTACAATGCGGACGAAGCAAGAGTTGAAGAGTCGGGAAAAAATTTTCTCCCTAAAAATTATATTCTAAAGTACCCAGGAAAGAAAAAGTACCTCCCTTGGTAGTTTTTCTTGACTGAAGAATTCTTTGAGATATTACAGAATCAGTCCCTGCTATATATTTCATTCGAAAAAGCGATTCATGAAATGAAACGATGATCGCAGCAACATTTTACAAATATATTGCAAATGTTTCTACCCATAGCTAATTAAAAATGCTATCAAATTCCCTATTTTGCTTGTTCTGGATAGGTATAAATCTCATATCAATTTGAAACTGAGCAAGTTTTGTTCATCAAAACAAATTTTCTGGTTTACTTTTCTACCTAATTTATTGAAATCTCCCGTTAGATCTTGAAAACAAAAGAATCGTAAAACAATATGTCGAGAAAATTTTACATCCATTTTTAAATAAGATTTTGAGGCATCTACTGATGAAGTTAAAATGCTTTTATGAAATGTGATATTATTCCATTCGATGTAGAAAACGTTGAACAAATGCATGCAAAACAGACACCAAGAGTTAATGAGCAAGACAGCTTATCAACAAAACACATGCTTTGAGAGTAACGATGCACTATTTCTTCAGAAGCTTGAGATGGAAATCTCAGAAGTTATGTTGCAAGTTTTTAAAGGAACACTGACAGAAAAGTTTAATCTCCCAAATATCCAATAGCCTGTGCTTTTCTCAATATTGAAGAATTTATTTCAAAAAGAACATTTGGTTAATCAAATTTTGGCACTGAGTCTGATACAACTAACATTGATAATGAAAGTATCTTGAAAACTAATTTTGAGATAAGTCCTCTTGAGGCATTGTTAGTTGCAAAAACAATCGGTTCCATAAGTAAATGGTAAGTACTGCTGATGACTCACTAGATATAAGTCAATGAGAGATGGATTTTACTCAAACTTCGAAACTCCTTTTTCTCATTTATTATCCAGTGAGGAATTCTAGAAATGGTACTGGAAAATCAAAAGAAGTTTCGAAGATACATTTGCATTGGCCAAAAATTTTGAAAAAAGAGGAAGGTTAAATCAAAAGAAAAAGAAATAAATTACTTTTTTGCATTAATTTCAGAAAAAGAACGAAAATTTAAAGAGATTGAAAGAGCTGAAAAAAAGTTAAAGCGGAAAGTATGACGAAGAGAAAAAAATACTTAAGATGAAAAAGAAGTTCAAAAAATAAGGGGAAAAGAGTAAACAAAAAAGTGTTCTAGTTATAATAAAATTAGTAAAAGCATCATCGGATTATACAATAATAAACATTCATAATTTAGAATTGACTACTAAACTGTGTGGAAAAAAATTATTATTTTTTTTTAAATTATGTATTCAAACATATTTTACTTTCCATTCCATGACTGAAAAAAAGTAACATTTTCCACGTTAACTGTGGTTATATGTTGCAATACCAAGAAAAATCTTGTTTTTAGACATTTGTGTGGCCTATGGATTCCTAACGAGCATCAAACATTCTCAAAATTAAGTGTTCATTCACTTGAAAGTTTAGTGTTTATTCACTGGTAAGAACTGTTCCTTCCACTTGGTTATCTTACTACTTATTATTTAAACCACCAAAAGCTTAAAACAATATTATGTAAGTTATCTAATTTTTTTTTACATAATTTGCATTTAATAACAAATTTAGAAATTTTTATGATTTTTTTTTAAAGGCAAGCTAAGCTTAAGTGTTCCTTCATTGGTTAGTTTACCCTATAAGATGTTGAGAAATTTGTGATGTTGTGAGAGATGTTGAAAAGTGTTGACTACGTATTCTTATTAATATTTATGAAATATATAATCAAGAAATTGATAAATATATTACTTCAAATCTATGCATACGTATGCATAATATTGAAATTGTATCAGTTATTGAAAAACAAAATTAAAAAAAAAATCACATTAAATTAGCACAATCTGGTGTATAATCAATCATATTCTATCAGAAGCACGCTTTTATAAAACTAGACATTCGTTTAATAAAGTGTTTTTTATTCAAATTTCTTTACTAAATAGAAAAATAAAATATTAAACGACTAAAAAAGAAATATCCTATTTTATAGTTTGAAAGAAATAAAAATAAAAAGATTAGCAAACGATTATTAGCGAAAAAAACATGAATGAAATTTTACACTACGTGCGCGAAGTCAAGTTCCTCGCAAGTTTATCACATTTTAATATTAATCGCCCCATTTAATTATTTCTTTACTGTCGCCAAGTTATTTTTTTAAAAATTATTAATTTTAATTTTTCTCAGCTTCTAATAAATAAAAACAGTTGAAACTTTAGATTTTTCAATTGAAAGATATGTAGATTAATATGGTATAAAAAAATTCATACCTTATAATTCAAAATTTTTTCATCCTCAATTTAATTAAATAATAAAAAATAATTAATAATTATTAAAAATTATTTTTTTCATGAAATTATCTTTGGGTAATCGAGTTTTATGAGTGGGTGCAATTTTCTTTGAATTCCCTTAATAGTTTTAAAAATATGACTAAAAACGTAAAAAGTGAAATTAACATTAAGGGGTACGAACTTTGGATCGCTCTCCTGACCAAACTATGGGGACCATATTTCCCAGATTGCGGCTACCCCCTATATTTTGAAGGTCAGGAATCCAAATATGTAAAAAAAAATATATGTTTATTCAGAGAAAGTACGTTTTTGTGTCTGATTTCGTAACTTAATTAATAGTTAGAACTAATTAATTAGCATATTTGAGGTCACCCCCAGAAACCATTAAGATTGACACTTTGTTCGTGAAAATCCGATCATTAGAACGAAAGTTATTCAGGGTGATTCGTTTTTTTTTTTGCGAACTGTACCTTACTAATTTTTCAATATACTTAAATTTTTAATAGTCTTCGTTTATAAATACAATTTATTTTTCTTAAAATAAATTTCAATCCAAACATAAGGACTACAAAACCAAATATACCTGCCATCTTTCATTAGTGTATAGAATAATCTTAGAACTATAATCAAAATATCTGTCAAACTTAAAATAAGTTTAAAAGGGATACCTAAGGACTTAATGATTTCAAATTAATGGTATTCAATCTCCCTTATTCTAATAATTTGTTGGTAAAATTTTACCATGAAAATTATTTCTTTCTTTTATTTTAGATATTTCGTATAATCCTGTAAGGTTTGTCTGGAGAAGAAGGAAAGAGATGTAATACTGTTTTTATGAAAGAAATTAAAAAATAAGAAATGAAAATGAATAATGTTCTAAATGTTTCACATGATATTAAATGTTTCATTTTTTAAATTGATTCTTGTATTATTTAAAATGCCAAACAAAGCACGTAAAAGGTTATAACAAAATACATAATATGATACATAAAAAGTTTGTTCTTAATAAAATATTGTTTTTTTCTTAGTTATTAATAAATTTTAATTTATATATTGTATATTACAATAAATTTGTCCTAAAATAAATCCTATAATTTTTAATTAAATTATCTTATACCAATAATAAATGTTTTGAATTTTACAATAATAAATTGTAAGTATGACATTGAAAACCCTGTTATATTTAAAAAAACAATTTTACTAAGAAATTGGAAAAAATAATTTTCATAAAAGTGATATTTCTGATATGCAATGTGTAAATGAATAAAATTGATGATCCCTTAATGCAATGTAAATTAATTTGATGACAATAAAATTCTGAGACATTGAAATATAGACAAGTCTGACATTATTTATAATGTACTTTTTAAACTAAATTTAAAAAATAGAATTGATTTGATAGATCTAATAGTTTTGATGTTATAAATATTTTATGAGTAAAAGGTAAGTCAAAAATTGTATATTTCATACATTAAACCCTCATTTCTTCTAAAGAATTATTTCAAAGGAATTTTAAGAATGCTACGCACCATGTTTTATACCTTAGTCACTCAAATCAAAATAAAAAAATCGTCAAAATTCTAGATAGTATTTAAATCCATCCCCCTTTCACCTCCTTATCCTCTCAGGAACGCAACATGAAATTCTTTGATATCTTGTTGTAGTTGTTGTAGTTAATTTACGTCGCACTAGAGCTGCATGATGGGCTATTGGCGGCGGTCTGGGAAACATCCCTGAGGATAATCCGAAGACATGCCATCAAACTTTTGATCCTCTGCAGAGGGGGTGGCAACCCCGCTTCGGTAGCCCAACGACCTGCATGCGAAGTAGAGCACTTTACGGTAGAACAGTTTAACGAGGACCAATACCGCACACCCTCGGTCCCTACGCAGACTGATCCAAGTGGTCACCCACCCGCACACTGACCGTAGACAGTGATGCATGACTGCGGTGATCTGCTGGGAACCGTGTCTTAACGATCAGTCCACTGCGGGACCATTGATATCTTAATATCATCTTATATTATGAGACAGAAATCATAATCCTTTTTATACTGTGCTACCTCACTTAAAAAGCACTTCTTAAAAAAGCTAAGCACTTCTTAAAAACGCTACGCACCATTTTTTATACATTAGTCATTCAAATCAACGTAAAAAAATCGTCAAAATTCTAAATAGTATTTAAGATAGTAAACCGGTTCCTGTCGTACATACCTTGTAACTCTACGCATTGTGAAAAATCATTTAATGCTTTCTAATATGGAAGTGAAAGAGGGACAAGATTCTAAAAATAACTCCTCCTTTGAAATATAAATCTAATTATCTTTCAATGGTATGTTTTCAGCCTTGAAGTCCCAAAATAGAATTTCTACACCTATTCTTTACCAAAGACATTTTATGAAAACGAGAAAGTTTTAATGTTGTTATTAATACAAAAGTATTTATAATTTTTGTATTATATATATATATATATATATATATATATATATATATATATATATATATATATATATATATATATATATATATACATATATATATATATATATATAGATAGATAGATACATGTATAAAAATCTGCGAGTGTAAGGGAGATAACTATGCAAAGTAAATCAAGAAATAACAAGGATAACAAAGAAGTAAAAAGAAACTTTAAAAAAAGATAAAATTGAATTAATTTGTAATAATTTTAATTATTTTCTAATATTTAATTAATCTAATATTAAATCTAATAATCTTAATTTTACAATTGTCAATTTTTTAATAATATTATATATATTGATATATTATTAAAAAATTGAATCTATACATTAACATATTGAACAACAAATTTAACATATTAACAAGTATTCAACATATATATATATATATATATATATATATATATATATATATATATATATATATATATATATATATATATATATATATATATACACATATAAATATATATATATATATATATATATATATATATATATATATATATATATATATATATATATATATATATATATATATATATATATATATAATATTTTATAACTAGAAAAACTATATAAAAATTGAAAATTCAGAGCTTGGTTAGCGAGTAACAATTATAGTACTCTCCTTGTTTGCTTCAATATACTAATAATCCCTTATAACTCAATCTAATCTTGTTTTGACTAAAGAAAAAATGCATAAGTAAAGAACGTTTGCAATTTGCGCTTACTGGTATAAAAAATTGAAGTTAAAATAGTTTTCGGCAAGACAAAGAAAATAATGATGAAAACATAAATTTAAAATCCGGTTTTCAACAAGCCATTTGTTACTTTTTAGAGAAGCTTCGGCGACCTTGACTTTTTATTTTTATTTTGTGTGATTATATTTGAGGTAGACAGTGTGCATTCAGAACATCAGTGAATGTAAAGAAAGGGCAAGACAGAAAGCGTCTAAGAAAGAACACTAACATGAAATTTAAAGGTGTGGCCAAGTCAAATTAAAAATGTGCAATCTTCTTTCCTTTGGAATTTCAAAACTTTTACTTTTTTGTTTTGTTTATTTAGTAGACATTCTCGTTTAGTTTATTTACAAACATAGACAGGGATGGAAAATATCTCACAGTTTTAGCACATTTTTTGTTTAAATGAAAATTAACCATAAAAGGTAATTAATTATTACTTTAGATGATAATGATAACATAGTTCAGCATTTATAATTTCGATTTTTACAATTAAAATATTTAGACAAAAATATTTCTCAGGACTTAAGTTCTCGAAAATATAAATTAAAAAAACAAAATTTCATCTTTACCAAATTTTAAAGTTTATTTACCGATACAGACAAAAATAGAAGGTATCCCGTAGTTTCAGAACATTTTTGTTTTTAATGATAATTAACTATCTTTTGAAAACGTGAATTTGAAGCATTAATAGTTCAGCCTTCATAAGTTATATATTTTTTAATTTTCTTTATTAAAAATTTTCTTGACAAAATTCTTTTACAGGACTTGAATTATAATAAAAATAATAACGTAAAATGTATGAGAAACTTATTTTACCTCAATGAAATTTAGTAATGTTTGTTTTCATAAAATTTAAAACATATTTTATTCCTTTTTTCTTTAATATTCATAATATCTTGATTTTTATTTTATTTGCAACAGCTGAAATAACAAATACATAGCGGAAATGGAAATTCAAAATACTAAATATCGCTAACACTTGATATTACGTAACGAACTAAGTACGTTAAGTAATAATTATACGATTCTACTAATGATATGGAAAATGAACATAAAATTAAAAGAATTTGATGTGTATACGTATAAATCTAAAATAAAAATAGCATTTAAATTTCAATATAAACTCAATTTTTTTGTGATTTAACGTTTTATTATGAATGCGATTATTTTAATTTATAAAAATATCGAAAATTATAATCTCAAAGAACGATTTTTCTTTATTAAAAAGTATCAGACGTTTTTTTTGAAGTGTGCTCAACTCTGATATTCAGTTTGATTCCAATATTCACCTTTATTCCATGTAAGTGTAAAATGCTTGATTCTTTTTTTTAGTATGTAATAAAGTAACACAGGACTGGCAGGATTAAACAAAATGTCTTTTTTTTTTAAACCAAGCCCATTTTAGTAAAGAAAATCTTTTAGCTACCTAATTTTTTATTTTTTATATTAATAATAATTAAAAAAATATAATTAAAAATTAATTAACATTCTTAGTTGATGCCTAATAGAATGAATGAAATGTTTACCTTACTAGATCACAAATAATTTACATAACGATTCTCTAAAATATATCATTGTAGAAATGGGTTAAATTTTATATCTAACTAATAATACATCTGTATAAAAATATAGATGGAGTCATATGAAATCCTATGGGGTCGACCACTTAGAAAATAATGTGTGCGAAAAAGGGAGGGTATCACTTCTAATCTCAAGGGTCATACAACTTTCCCTCTTGGAAAAAATTTCAAAGGGAACTTTTTTTATTTATCAATTTTGAGTATTTGTTAATGGCGTTTCTACTACAAAAAGTTGGTTTAAAAAAATACTTAAACATTTGCGAATATATTTTTGGGAATAGATTAAAAAAGCCACACATACTGAAAATTCTGTTGATGAAGTTTATTTTTAAGCAATTTTTAAACAATTGATGCAGTAATAGCGCATGAATTTGGGGTTAAATAAGAACACTTAATATACAAAAAAATTATTCTCATTATATTAAAACATTAATCAGATTATATATTTATGTCAGCTCTTACAAGAATCATTGCTAACTCATTGAAAATATTTATCGTATACTCATTGTAAATATATATAGATCTGGTTTAAGATAGCGACACAAAGTTAACGAAAGCGCAATTAATGTGAAAGACGGAAGAAATTATACACATATATGTAAAAGTAATAACTTTAAAACATAGAATTTCTAATTCAGAAGTATGTAATTTTTTCAGTTTCCATGGAGGTAATTGGAGTAATTATGTTTTTTTTCCCTTCCGTATTTCGGAATTTTGGGGCCGATAACTCTTACTACTAACATTGAATCCATGAGATTAATTAATTCTGAATAGATGAGATGAGTGAAGTTGGTAGGTTTTTCAATTAAAAATATTGATGGTAGTTAAATCCGAATATCGTGTTTATTAGATAACTTTAGTGAGGTACGTTATTTATACGTACAATATTCATAATTATATTGTAACATACTTAATGCAATGCGCATATGCTTAGTACATATAATTATGCATTTATGATACGTGTACGCATGTATGTTAGTTTGTACAAAAAGGCAATGTTTTGTATCTTTGTATACATAGACAATGTATGTATAAACGTATATGAAAATAATGTTTATGCGTTTTCATGCTTTTATGTACTTAAGTACATATATTGTATAAATTTACGATAATAGCACGTATATACAATGTGCGTATGTATATAAAATTGTACGCAGTTACGTACAATATGTAAGAATGTTATTTAAAGGTGCAATATATGCGCGTAGTTGCGTAAATAAAATGCGTACATGTATACATGCATATTTATATGTACATTGATATATGTGCACGCAAAGTATGTACTCATGTACAACTTACGTATGTACTTGTATAACTACATACTTTGTTAATACTTATGCGCATGTAATGCATGGATGTACAAAAAAAATAGTTATATGCACAATGTACGCATCTACATACAACGTACACATGTACATAATTACAAGTAATGTACAAATATATGCGTACATTTAAATATATGTAATTACAATATACACATACATTGTGCATACATTAAAAAAAATTATATGAGTAAAGTTATTAAAATTTGTTTTAAAATTTATTCCAAGGCATATGAAACTCGACTTCATATTTTTTAGAAAGCAAACGATAATTTTATTTTGAATTTCTAAATATTAATTCCACACATAAAATTTAACGTTTTTCATACCATTTAAAAAATTTCTATGAATCATGCATTATGTTATAAAAGAAATAAATCTGTATTGTCAAACATTTCATGAAAATACCTGAAAATAATTTTTTATTCAGAAAATTTCAAAATGATATAGAACAATTAAAGCTGAAAACTAAATTTAAATATCGTTTGATTTTGTCATTTAACTTGCTTGAGTCATTAAAAGTTAACTTGCATGCATTTTATTTATTGCATTATACACATATTTAGACATAAATGTAATGTACATATGTATACGTGTAATGTATGTATGCATGTACAATATATGTACATACATTCATGTATTGTACGTGCATATATAGTACATATGGATCTGCATACATGGAGCATACGTGTATTGTACATGTGTGGATACATTCATTGGACATATATACATAGCACCACATGCATAGATAGGGATAGCATGCATGTACACATGTAAAATTTGTACGAAAGAATTATGCCCAATATATTTATGCACATATGTACTGTATATGTACACACATACGTACATTATATGAGCATTATATGTTCATTTCATCTTATGTACATCATATGAATATACATCTGGACGCTATATGTATATACATCTGTACAATATATGCATCTCAAATGTGTGTATGTACGTACGTTATGCATGTCGAATGTATGTATGAATATATGTAAAATATAAATACGCCCAATGTACGTACAATCGTACACAAATGTATTATGCATATTTGGATACGTACATTGAGCATGAACATATTATGTATATGTACATAAATACACTGGACATGCATATCATGTACATGTATACATACATATATTGTACATCCTACAGATATACCTATATTGTACATGCATACATATATTATACTGTTCATAAATAAATTGCACATGCATGCATGGGACATACATTGTACAGACAAAGTATGTATGTTCGTACAAACACAAGTACTTGTATATACATGCGTACATGAACATAGATATACATTTTACATACACAAATATTTGCATAAAATGCATATATTCATTGTGTATAAATGTACATGTCTACATTGTTTACACATACATGCGTAATTATTATCTATATACATATGTACATATATTTTATACCTACAATATAATTGTATGTACATGTGTGTGAAACTAAAATGTCTGAACATATGCACTAGATAAAATCATATGTACATACATTTTAGTTACATTTATTTGTACGTATACAAATACGTACAAAATGCAGTACATGTTAATACGTGCAAAATGCATCATTATGAAATACATTCTACTATCTACTGTAATATAAATCATTTATAAGAAGTATATAATCATTTATAAGAATACAATAGTCTTGTAATCGTGTATTTAGATTACATGTAATCATAATTACATGTAATCAAATTACATGCAATCATGATTACATGTAATCATATATTTTGATTACTTGTAATCATAATTACTCGTAATCGTTTTTGTTGTGATTACTTGTAATCGCAATTACTTGGAATCATGATTACAAGTAATTGATTACTGTAATCAAAATTGTAATCATGATTACAGCTGTAATCAAAATTTTTTGAAAGTTGTAATCATGATTACAAGTAATTGATTACTGTAATCGACTGTGTAACCATGATTACAGCTGTAATCAAACTTTGTAATCACGATTACAAGTAATTGATTACTGTAATCAATATTGTAATCATGATTACAGCTGTAATCAAAATTTTTGAAAATTGTAATCATGATTACAAGTAATTGATTACTGTAATCAAAAAATGTAATCGATTACATTTTTGGCCAACTCTGGTAGATAGTGTATAAGATAATCAAATTTTTCATAGATTCTAAATTCTTCTATGCTTTACGTGGAAAAGGAAAAGCATAACTAGCAGAAAAATAACCGATCAGTTTCCGGTATTTCTGATAGAAAGTGGTTTTTCTCCTTATTATCACGTTGTAATAGTTAGATAGGTCACTCACGTTTCGTTATTTCCGCATCCAAATATTTATTCATTATTCTAATTTGGAGTAATAGCCACGTTTGTTTAGATTGGTATTTCATTTCTTTATTCGCCAAACTATTACCGCAAGAGTAATGATTTTAGAGACTTTAAAGTATCGCGCAGAAATAGTTTAATTAAAAATTCAAAAACGGAAATTTAAAACAATTACCATTTTATTAATTAAAATCAATTATATCCCCTTTCTTTTTACATGATTTGTTTAAAATTATTCTAAACACCTCTATTTATTGAAATAAGAAATCGAATTAAAATACTTGTCTATAGCTCATAATATTTTTCATTATATAAAAGTGCGTGTCTATACATATATATATATATATATATATATCGAAAAGAAACGGCCTAATGATTTTAAGAGTATTGTTTTTAGGAACTTCAAGGTACCGCACAGAAGTTGTTAAATTAAAAATTTCAATAACGGAAATTGGTAACAATTACCATTTTTTTAAATTAAAATCAAATTTATCTCCTTTCCTCGTACATGGTTGATAAAGAAAAGAAACAGTCTAATACTTTTAATAAAATTTACAGTAAGATAATTTTAATTGATAGTTATAGCTGTGGACTATGTAAAGGAAGGGTAATATATCTGGCGTTTTTTACTGTTGGTTATACAGTTTTATAGTAATTTTAATTTATAAAGTAAAACAAATAATATTTTTTTACTGTAGTTTAAAGTAACATAATTATTTATATTTTTAGTGGGAACTATTTTTTTTATTTTATTTTTTTTAAAAAAGTGTAAATTCAGTGATTTTACTTACGATCTTATGGCGAGCGTATCAAATAAAAAAAAAAACTAGAAAGTATAAAATAGCGTCTGCTTATTTATGTGGGCAAAATTATTACCAAACTCAAAATATCTGTACATAAAATTTTTATATTTATATTAAACTCCAATAATTTTTTATATTTGTAGTTTGAACTAATTTTTTATTTAAAAAAAAATGAAAGTATAAACTCAGTGATTCCACCTACGATTTATAACGTATCAAATAAGAAAAAGAATGTGTAAAATAGCATGTCCATATTTATGTAGGCAAATTTGTTACCAAACTCTAAATATTTATAAAAACAATTTTCCTTTTTTATTAATGGCTGAAAGAGAAAATTAGAATAATTCTGGCTTTTCTAGATGCAGGGATTCGATCGATCCTAATTGATAGTTCAAATATAATTCTTCTTGATTTGAAATTCTTTGTTTTGTTTATCAATTGATAAAATAATATGAATGTAAATATTATTAAATGGACAAAGAGATTGAGAATTTATATTTCAAATATGGAGACCTGGTTTAGTAGAAGGGGTACCAGAAATATGAAAGTTCTAGATTCTTAAGACCCGTAATTTGGCGAAATCACTGTAAAATAATAACTAGGACTAAATTCACGTAGAACTCAATAACTAACATTTCAAAGACACAGTATTATAAAAATATTTACTGTTCAATAAAAAGTTAAGAAGTTTGAAATCTGAAATTAATAATTTAAACTACCAATAGTTTAAAAGAATGACATTTTCTATTTGAGTTGTTTGTCATCATTTTTTATACTGTAACAATTCTTCTCGAAGACGGAGGTAGCTGTTTCAGGTTGAATCAATATACAATTCAATTTTGTTTGTGACATACAATAGATCTATATCAAAAGGAAGGTGAATTTAAATATTGTTTCAGTGTTCTTATCGAGAAAAAAAAAGAAGGGGTGATACTTAATATTTCCTCTTTGAGTAATGCACACTCATTGTTGAATGTGTTGTTTATACAGCTTGATCTTAACATAAGGAAAAAGTAACTCGAATCAAGTATTTCCTCAATTGAATAGAAACGAAACATATTCGTGAAAAAGCTTTTTTTTTTTCAAATCAAATATTTCAAAATACTTCACATGCATGAATATATTGCCCACGAATGAAATAAAAAAAAATTCAGTATGGCATTGATAATAGTTTTAAGAAAGAAGGAAAAATTTAAGAAAAATAAATCGCATTTATAATTGTTTGCTGTTAAATATAAGCAATTTTCGTCAAGGACGTACTCTCACTAGTCAGTTTCATGCAAATTTAGACGCACAAAAGAAATATTATAAGTTTTGAAAGCATTTTCTTAGATTATTTGCTCTTGTGAACACGGAACCTAGACTTGAGTTATCATATCCGGTCAATCGTGTGGGTTTAAAGGGAAAAATTAACGGTACCACAGGGTGGCTAAATATTATGAACGGCGATTAAAAATTTGCTACTAGTCTCCACCTGATGGCTACTTTTTTCATCGAAAATGCACCCCAAATAGATTTTATTTCAATATTTTTTTTAATAAAAAAGGATCCATACGAATTCTAAGCCCGAGTCACACCGACCATAGTACTGACATAAAATATACTCAGTGGTAGATTGTGGAGAGTTCTCTTGCGTCAGGCTAACAATGGGAGATTTTCGTGGTTTTCCTCTCCATGTAAAGTAAATGCGGGCTAGCTTCATCAAAAAGGCCTCCACGAAGGCAAATTTCTCCCAATACTTGATCCATGAGTTCCGTTGTCTTTTGAATCGGCTACAAAATTACAAGGATACGGAGTTGAATATTGGAAGTCGTAAATTCAAATATTGGGACAGCTGTTCAACGGTGTTAGGAAAAAAAAGGAGTTGTTATAAATATTTTATAGTTATCTGAAAATAAAAATTCATGTTTTTTTCCCTTTTAAATTAACCTTGTAATGTTTATCATATTTCGTAAAATACCTAAAATAATTGTCTTACATGATTAATATCAACATATTCTTCGCTTTAAATTTTCAATTTTTACTGCCACTGCTACAACTTCCCACTGTCCAGTGGCAAAGTTTCCTAGTTTTGTCCTTTAACAAAGACTACGATTAATATTGAATAAACATTATTATTACTATTATTATAAAATAATTTTATTAATTTAAAATGGAATAAAATGTCACTACATTTTTTTTAAAAAATATATAATACAAATAAAACATATGAGAAAAAAAAAGATAAAGTGAAGTTATTTACCCATCTTTAAGATATTTTAGTAAATTTTGGTACATGTTTTCGATCTTATATCGTTCTTAGTTTTTATTTTTTGCACACTGTTTTCTTTCATTAAGAATTTTTTAACACACATCTTGCTTACTTTATTCCAATCATCTATCAAGAAAAAAATATCCTATAACCGCGAATAAAAAATCCCCCTCGAAGAGCTTTAAATCCAATCATCAGTAACTTAAAGATATTTCAACGAGGAGATTTTAGATCTGGAAGGAAAAATATTTCTTCTGGCCGAAAAAAAGTTATATGAAACTGCTTAATTAAAATTTTTCTCAGAACTTGAAAAAAAGGGAAATATAAAGGGGAAGAAAGTCATCAGGTATTGTACAAGAACTGTGTAGAGTAAAAAATTCTTAAAAATTTTCTTTCTGATATTTCAGTTAAACCGTCTAATAAAATTATATTTTACGAATTTACGATATATACGATGCACTTTAAATAATATTGATTTTTAAAAAAAAATTATTCATGATTAATAAAGCAGATTTACAAAACTCAAATCAAGCAATAAATTTATACGCTTTTCTAAACTGACTCATTCATGTTCAGTTTTTTTTTTCGTTATAAGTATTTGTATGATCAAGTTTTTGAGACAAAAATTAAATAACGTGAGTGTAAACTCCTCATGTTTCTTATTTTGGCACAGTACTTGGGAATCATAAGAATATTTATCGCCAAGATTTCAAAATACAGAATTAAAATCATGTAATAAAAGCAGAGCAATTAAGATTTCTTGTTCATTTTCTATTGTTATAGAGCTGTAGTGACAGGTATAATTACATGAATTTATAATCATAAAGATTAATAAAAGATAACGAAATAAATATTTTTAACAAAAAATGGCTATAGTTGAGAATACGCTTTAATATAAATTTTAAAGCCTTCCTGAATCTTACTCCTTAAACGCTCTAGCACATAACTTAAATAACACAAAATATAAAGCTTCAGTAACAATGATGTTCATAAAAGTGCTTATTTATTTTCTAAAATGTAGACATTTTTAATTATCTGCTGATACTAAAAAAATCTTTCATTTAGATTTCTGACATTTCTATAGGGTCTTAAAAAATTTTTAACATGTTTCAGTTATTTTCAACTGCTATGACGTAAAAATGCCAAGCTACTATCAATTCAATTGTCAGAAAATTAATCAATTAGAGAAAAAAGATTTAAGACAACGAAAAATTGAGACTAACTTTCGTACTACTTAAATTCTCAAAAGAATAAAATGCATCCAAACCTGACAATTGCTTTAACCAGAAGTCAAACCTTCATCTCTTTATTTAAATACATGAGCGAAATTTTTCCAAATGTAGCTTCGAGTATTTTTGCGTAGCAACTATTGACTAACATAAAAAATTAACAAAAGAAATCTTAAAATGATCATCAAAAAATGTAGATCATTACAGTCTCAGATTAACATCACAGAAACGTTTTTGAGAGCATATAGAAATTATGATATGTTTTAAAGATGATTCAGAAACATAGAAGAAACCTTTTGTGATAATTGAGTTCGTGCGCAAATCTTATGAAAGTTTTTGAAGGGAAAAAGATTTAAAATTTTCTAAAAAACCTTTTCAAGATTTTGAAAATGCTTGAAATCTTCACACATCATATCACCTTAGAATTGAATTTTTGGAACAAAATGAAAAACAATACCGACCCAGACTCGTTGACAACGTTCCAAACAAATGGAGCGACACAAATGACCCATCTTTCGTTCTTTTTTTTTAATAATGTTCCATCTTAACGAGGAGGAAAAGACTTTTTTGGCAAAACTTTTTGCTCAAGTAAGAAATGTTAATTACTTTTTTTACGATATACTAAGAAACATTTCAAGACATATTATATAATAACTGCTGAAAGCGTTACTACAACTAAAAACTATCCGAAATTTTTTTTATCATGCAACAATTAAATTAAATAAAAATTGGAAAATACATAATATACAAAAAGCTTGGTTAATGCGCTAGTTGTCACATTTTTTTAAGTGACATTTTTAAAACTAAACTATCCTCTAGTATTGTTTCCAAATAGATTTTTTAAGTTTGTGGAATAACCGCTAAAATATATTTGACCTGATATGTAAGATATTTGATCTAATATGTAAGATATTTGACCTAACATATACCTTTCAGATATGCATTGAAATTTCTAATCTTTAGGGTAATTTTGCCTTATAAAAATGCGCGGAAATACTCATAATGATATTAGAGACTATGTGTTTTAAAAATAGTAATGTGTATTTTTTATTAGATTTTTTTAAATTCAGTTGTTGTTGTTGTTAATTTACGTCGCACTAGAGCTGCACAATGGGCTATTGGCGACGGTCTGGGAAACATCCCGGAGGATGATCCGAAGACATGCCGTCACAATTTTGATTCTCTGCGGAGGGGATTTAAATTCAGATAAATGAGTAAATAATAAGTCACGAAATACGTCGTACTAACATGTTATATACAAATCCCAGGATCATTTCGAAAAAAATTCAACAGTATAAACAAACATTTACCATTAAATACACCACAAATATTTATCTTTTTCTTTTAATTAGATAATTAAAATCGATTTATTTTTCATATATGTTTAAAGGAAAAATATCTAGAACAATTTATGTACCATTATATAATGAAATTAGCTTCTATTTTAATTAGTAACCCTAAAAATTTATTTTGTGTATAATTAGTCTAATTACAAAAGAATTTCTTTAAAAAACAATTAAACAAATTTTCAACTCGGTGAAATGTATGCAGAAGTTTTGTAAAAAAAAACCCCTTTATTGTGAAGATCCAACTTTTAATTATGCTTAAACCGAGAGCCAATTTAAAGAAAACTACTAAATATGAAACTGCTTAACTCCATAAAATTTAATTTTGAATTGTAATTAAATACAATGAACCAAACATAGCGATGTATGTCTTGATTTTAATTTTTTAAAATATTTATTTTACTTACTTTTAATAGAAAATCATGAGCCCAGTAAAAATATTAATGTTCTTTCTTATACCTCCTTTTTTAATGTTACAAAATTTGCAATTTCTATACTTAATTTATCAGCTACATTCAAATATATACAATTTAAATGTCCTCAAAATTATCAAAAAATTTTAATTTTAACTCAATTTCTATATAAATTCTGCTCTAAATAAGTTACTTAAATAGATACGTTAATTTAAGAAATTCACGGATTCCAGATTAATTAATGGATAATTAATTTGCTAAAAACATATTTAAAGAATTATATTGTTTGTATCATTGATAGTGTTGTATTGTTGATAACTTGTAAAACCATTTTAAATACCAGTAAGAACTAATGAGCAAAATATTATGGAATTGAAAGCTATAAAACAGTTAAATCAAATTTCATCAAAAGTTTAACTGATAAAAATATTAAACTCTACATTCAACAAATAAATCACGAAAAAATTATAAAAATAAATACAAAAAAATATTGAAAAAAAAAAGACATAAAAGTAAGTGAATTAAAAGAAAGTGACTGAAATGTTAAGTTATCATAAAACTTGTTGTTGTTGCTTATCCTCTCTGTCTGACGGAGTCAGACAAGATCCACGAGTTCGTTGACTGAAAGGAAGTCGAAGACTAGGAGAGGATTGCTAAAGAGATCCTCCTTAGAGAGTCCCATGCAATCCAAGAAGTGTTGAACTTCGTTCATAAAACTTAACAGACATAAAAGCAAAAACACGTTATACTATGATGAACGTAAATAACGCTACTCATCCTGCGTAAATTGTTCAAATGGTGTAGTAAACTAAGCCTGACAAAAAAACTAGAATAAACGAGGAAAGACTAATGAAGTTTGGTGGAGTCGTAGGACCTAAGATGTTTAAGCTCCTAATAGGACCTAAGATGTTTAAGCTCCTAAGGGTATCTTATATACCTTATAATTATCATCCTTAATTCTTCTCGTAAGAAAACATTCTTAACTTCGACAAGTTGGAGAAAAAATTATTTTATATGTTGAGGTAAATATTATCAGTCACCTAATTTTTTCTACAAAAAATAAAAACTTCATTTATTTATTTATTTTGAAATTGAATCACAATTTAATTTGATGCTTTTATATTGTGTATTTTTACACGACAAACCGCCGAACACATATACTGATAGGTTCGGAAACCACCACAGAAAAATTGGTACAAATAAAATAGTTACTAGAATAGTTACTAAAAATACTATACATATACTATATATATAGTTACTAAAATAGTTACTATATAAAATAGTTGCCCCTGTAATTCTGTTACTATTGAATATTATAACTCAATTAATGAAAAATAGTTAATGAATTCCAAATCAATAATTTTTCAAAAAAGAAAATGTTATAGTTGTCATTGTTAAGATTCGTAGCTTATTTTAATTTGGAAAAATCAAGTTTATAGAAATTTTTGGGTTGCGAATTTATTTTGGAAACATAATTTAGTATCTAAAATGCTACTTCAAATAATGCATATTCATCTAATGATAATTTTTATACATTTAAAATGAATCACTTAAATTATGGTGTAGTAAAAAACTACTTTTTGTAAATAATTGATTTTGGTATAATACTTAGTATAATATTAATTAGCTAAAAACATTTATTTTTATTGAGATTTTATGATTTTATTGAGATATATGAGTATTTTTCGAAATGAATATGGTATCAAATAATCTAAGATTAATTATTTGAATATTCATTTGGTTAATGTTCTCTTATTCATAAAATATTACTAGCACCATGAATTTTATCTTTTATTTAAGATGTATATGAAAACTTTTCATGTTTATTTTATGGCAGACATCGTATAATAATTTTGCACAGTATAAAAAAAGTAATAATCCAGAAAAAAACGACTGATATTTAAATTAATTGTAATTAAAAAAAAAGTTAGAAGCCAAAAACAAGCAAAAACGAAAATTTTGCTGTTTTTGGTTTCTTACTTTTTATTTAAATTGTTTTAGTAACACGACTTTGCTTTTAGCGCTTTTCCATTTTGATTTTTTCTTAAAATTTGCTTAAATCAATTTCATATTTTGATTGGATTAAAATTGATAATTAGCAATAGGAAAATACTATAAGTTCAATGACAGGACAGCTTATGTGATTTGAATATGCACCAATTAAACGGGGTTTTATTCCAAGCTTAGAAATTGTTGAATGTATCTCATTTAAATTTGAGCGAATAAATCCAAGAACGTAGAATTCGTGGCCTTTTAATTGGTTTCACTGCCGATGAGAAGGTGTCGACACGGTTACCTAATTAACCAGTTCAAAAAAGAGCGGGATTTTAAAGGAGGGGAGATCGGGATGTAATTCACTTCAAGGAATTTTCAGAGAAAGGGTTTTCGTTTCATTGAATTTATTGTGAACATTTACTTTATTGGCTTTCTTTTCACCTGGTATTGTCAGGAAGACCCCTCAACACCCCGCAAAAGAGGAGATAGAACAGGAAAACATCAAAAGGGAGAATATATTGATGGAATAATAAGTTCCTTGGATTAAACTAGGGACTTTACTTTAGTGCAAATTTGTTGAGAGGGATATAAAGGAAGTTCAAAGGCCCCGCCTGAGGGTGTCCACTCAAAAACCGGGCCGACGAGATCTTAACGAGGGTTGGCGTAGTTTGAGAGGTCGGGAATTAAATGGAATAGAAAAATCACATAGGGGGTACTTACCTATTTGATTGATGATAGTATAAATACAGAGGATAGTTGCACACCGAGAATAAACAGAGTTCAGAACTACGGTTCGAATACCCGCCATTAGGGAAGACGGCACCGGCGTGGTACACTATTCACCATCCAATATAAACAGCTATAAAATGTGTAAAAATTTTTATATCTAATTTGAAGAAGAAAAAAAGACAAATCTAAGTTCTCTATTTATCTGGAGTCTTAGAGAATAGAAAATGCTCTAAGTGATATATATTCTATAAGTTCGTTGTGGATGTTAGCGATTCAAGTCATGATTTTCGGCACGTTACGGATGGAACGTAGAACTTCATAACTGGCACGCTTCACAACTATAACACTCACAGAGGTTTCTGAGTCTGAAATATCGTAATTAGGCAATAGCGACGCCATCGGGATTGCAGGGAACTAGCCAGAAGGTTATCATATATTCTCAGTGCCATCTGCCGGAAGCCGCACCAAACTAATGTTGGTAAATGGGTCTATTTTTATGTGAATTCTTTTCATCAAAGCATTATTAAGATTAGCGGAATTGTGAATAAAAACAATGCCAAGAAGTCCAACGCTTGAAAGAATAATGGAATCTTGGGATTTTATCTATGTTTAATTTAAATTCAATTCTATTTATTGCGAAATTTTCCTAGCAATTATATTTCTATTCACTCAATAGTTAATATAAAAAAAAATTCGATTTGGAAACTTTGGATTTTATCCGTGTTATTCTTAACTAATATTGAATTGTAATTCTTAACTAATATTGAAATTTCGCAGCAAATAAGTTTTCATTTTCATTCAGAAATTTATAAAGGAAATCTCGATTGTCATATCTATATTTTTAAATTTTTTTGTAAACAAATAACTTTTTATGCATATTTAATAATAATACTTCTTTAAATGGAGTTTCAAAATATTTTAATCAATAGTTTAGCAGTAAAAATAATACTTGTTTAAACTCTATTTAAATAAGTATCATTTTTAAAATTGAAATTTACTTGTTATTAAAAAAGTTAGTGAAAATGGAATCTAGTTCTATGAAAGTTAAATTAATACCATATACTAAATAATCTGATAAGAAAAACGGAAATATTATATTTATTATATCTATTCAGGAATATAATTAAATATTCTTGTTATAAATAGACTATTTTAAAATTAACTAATTTCAACTTCTGGCGAAAAACTGCATGTCTACGGATATTCTTATCAGGAATATTTTTCAGAGAGGAGTAGTAGAAAATTTTGCCAGAATTCGTACTTATTTTTTATATTCTCTAACCAAACTGATAAAAAGTAGAAATTCATGACGCGGGTTTAAGAAAAGAAAAAAAAACAATGTAAACGAAATTTTTTTTACTGCATCAAATTTGATTCTTGCACAAATTAAGTACTTTCACACCATGCACTTTTCATTTATCCATACTATTAACATTGAAACATATAAGTTTGGAACAGTGCTTACAGTCAGCTAATAAGCTTTTTATAATTTTTTAAAAAAAATTTGCTTTAAACGTCAAAATTACATTTAAAAACTTCTTTGAACCAAATTTTAAAATTTGATTTAAATATTCAACTTAAAAAAAGGCATTATATTTCTGTTTAATAATTACTGAAAACTTAAAAAATATACCACGTAAGCGTGCCATATTTGATTTAAAAATTTGAGACAAGATAGTTTTACCTGGCCAATATTTATTTCCTTCTTGCAACTGCGAATTTTTTGCATCACATATTTTAATAAAAGTGCTTTTTAATAATCAACACGTTATTTATATATTATAATATATAATCTTTGTTTAGAATCAACATTTCATTACGAAAAATCTAAAGTTTGCATTTACAAATTTTTATCTTTTAATATCGTAAGTGAAGAACATCTTTTTTTTTTTTCCAAAATAATATGACCTTTCTTTCAGGAGGGGGAGGTGTTTCCCTAAAGAATATACAGACGACTCATGACAATTTTTTTCTAAATGGCTTGTATGTGACATTCAATTGAAAAAAAGTGGTACTCAGCGTACGTTGATTTGGAAAACACTGCAGACTAGAATGCGTTTGAAGCAGTTTTGACTCTTCCGTCCATAGGGCCCTTAAACATAAAATCCTCAAAAACCAAATGAAATATATTCAGATTCTTTAAAGAAAAAAAAAACTGTAAATTGCAACGAGATTGGTGTTAGATATTTAAAAAAATAGGATTGTAGAGCTATTGGTGAGAAACAGAAGAGAAATCCTCTGTAAGTACGACAGAAGTTAAAGTGAAACTGACTTCATTTGCATAACTTTAAACTTAATTTTAGTGAATGAATTGGATGGGTAATAACTGCAAAGAGATTATTTTTTCCCCCAATTATCTCTTTGAAATCGTCTCTATCTTCGACTCTTTTTTTTTCTTTTTTTGTTTTGGAAAAGGCATAGCTGTACTTTCCAAAGAAATTAGTGGAAGAAGAACTGTGAATTACAACGAGATTGATATTAGATATCTTTAAAAAAAATAGGAATGCTGAGTTCATTGTACACAAATTCCTTTCTATTTAATGAATAATTGTTCTGGTTTTACTTTTAATAATAAAATTATTATTTTTGTATTTTGGTTTATAGTTAACTATCATTACATACGTATTTAATGGTAGTTATTCTTATGCTTCTTGATTACTTTTTAGAGTAATATTTCAGAATATATATTTCTACTTTTTAGAACATATTTAGTTCTGAACTTGTTATTTCGAAAACTCACTATCTCGAAATTTTTTAGAGTCCCTTCAACTTAGACATATCGAGAGTATACTGTGCAATTACAATTAAAACTATTTTATTTAAAATCACTGTTTATATTATACCGAAATAATTGAACAAAATTAGTTTTAACAAATATATAATTACAAAATATTGAAGTTGTGCAAAACTATTATAACAAAAGCTAGATATTTAAAAAAAGTAAATTTGTTTAGTAAATATTTCTAACCAGGAGAATTATTATAAATGCAACTTTTTTGCAAGCAACTCAGTTAAGACTTTCATTTCAGAATTTAAGAATCGGAATATAATTTATTAATAAAATGCATCACTGAATAATTCATTATTTTATATTATATGCAGAGAAACACGTGTATTTTTTCTAAATAGTATTACAAAGTTAATATAATTACAAGTATTTCAGCAGCAATAAATTTATATCACATTATTTTTTTTTAAAGTGACGGTATTTAGAACTTTTTAATGGTGTGTGCCACACATGTCAGTCTATTAATTTTAAAATTTATCTTTAGCTTTATTTTACTACTTTATTGTATATTTTTTAAGATGTTTGTAGGCGTTTGTATTTCATAAAGTCTTTAACTTTATTGCATTAAGGTTTATTTTCACAAACCTTAATAATTCAATTTGAGTATTTTTTTCTCACTATAATTATATGTAAATAAGTAAAGAAATTCAATATATATTTATCTATATAAATAAATTCCTTAATATCGAAGACTTTATATTTCTCAATTAACCTATTGGACTTTTTAACTCACCGGATTCGGTATTGAGCAAATACTTTTAACTGCAACTCCAAATTCGAGCCTTCAGCTTTACTTTTAGAAATAACTTTTTTTTAAGAATAAAATCAATGAACTTGACAGTATGGCGCTTTTAATGGCGTCTGGTTTAAATGTTTTGTAAGGGGTAATTTGAAAAGATAATTTCATGCCACCCTCACGCTGAGGTTTGAACCCATGCAATGTCAAAGAACTGCCATATAGCTATATAGTTAGGTGAGACAAAAAAAAAATGACTTTGGGAGACTTTTATAGCGATGATAAAATTTTCATCTTGTAAGATTATCTAACCTCTAATATTCTAACTAATTTGACAAGTAATTACGAAATTAATTATTATTATTATTATAAATTATATTATTATTATAATATATTATGAATTATATTATTATTATAAATTATATTATTATTATAATATATTATGAATTGTATTATTATTATTATAAATTATATTATTATTACAAATTATAATGAATTATATTATTATTATTATAAATTATATTATTATTACAAATTATATTGAATTATATTATTATTATTATAAATTATTATGAATTATATTATTATTATTATAAACTATTATAAATTATATTATTATTATAATAAATTATTATGAATTATATTACTATTATTATAAATTATATTATTATTATAAATTATCATTAATTTTTTTAAATGTAACTAATTACGAAATCATGCGCAAAAACATACTTCCTCTAGATCAGGGGTTGCCAAACTTTTTTGATCATCGACCCCTGTATAATTTTTCGAAATCTCCATCGACCCCTACAAACGTAATTTTCTGTTAATTAAAATAAAACTCTATTAGATACAGTGTCTGTACATTTATTTTATGATTTTAAACATTTATTAAAGTAATAGTACATTGTGTAACAATAGTTTTATGAAAAATATATTAATATTGAAATTTACAAAAATTGGTCAATTTTGTAATTTTCGTAAAAAAATACAAAGTGTGCTATAGTTTTGTCGCGGGCTGTACTAATCCATATTATTAAAGCTTACCTTCTTTTTTGTGCATTGATAATTAAAATTGATATCTAAACCAAACGAATGGTTTTATCGAAACAATAACTAATTATCCAAAACTATAAAAGTTTTAATAATGACACTGCAAATATTCAACACAGTTGGCAAAGATAGCTGAAACTGCGTATGATATTTGCATTTGTAGCGTCAATGCTCGTCACACGTGACATTTGGACAAGCGCACATATGCATATGACTTATAAACTGCGCTGAGTTCGTGCCACTGCGCGGTGGAACGTAAATACTTGTTTCACCCCAATAAATATACGTTTATTAATTTATGTTTTATAAAGAAACTGATATTGAGTCAATTATAAAAAAATTCACAAATTTTACATACTTAATTAGGTATGTGTGATTTGCGTATTGAGAACTGTTTTTTTTTTAAACCCACAATCGACCCTTCCGATTCGGATCGACCCCCATTCGCCCCCCTGTCTCAGATCAACCCCCGCAACCGTTAAATAGACCCCTGGGGGTCTATATAGACCACTTTGGCGACCTCTGCTCTAGATTAACATTCCTAAATACTCAAAATATGTGACAATTGTATAACTCGTTTATTTAAATATAATTTCCATAAATTTTAAATTTTTTTTCATCAATTAATTTCTTAATGGTCAAAAATAGTTTAAATATGAGGCATGCGAATTTTTATCTTAATTTAAATTATGTAATCCAAAGAAAAATATATCTATAACATTTGAAGAAATCGGTTAAATAGCTGCGGAGAAATAAAATTTTAAAACGTATTTTCATTTGTACAGAACTATATCGATTCTGTTCAAATTTTGGATTTTTTCTTTTGAAATTATGTAATTTACAATAATGTAAAAGTCTGTATATGTTACAATTAAAAATGTTTTCGACTGTTAATAAATTACATATTAAAAAATTATTACCATGCTTTTTAAACGAACATTTTTAATTAGAATCAGCTTTTGATTAACAAGTTTTATAATTGTGTGTGAAAAGTTTCTGATTTTCTTTCACGAAAGTTAAAAGAGCTATTTTTTTAAGAGAATCAAACAGGCTTGTTATTTTTGATTTTTTTAAAATTATGGTATATGTTATTATGTAAATTTCGTTGACAGAAGTTTATTCATTCATTTATTTTTGCAAGTGTATTTTTTCTTAAAGGTTTTCTTTCTTTTTTTTTTCTTTTTTTTTGCGGGAAAGTGGATCAAAACTTTTAAGAAAAACACATAAAATGGCAATGGAACGAAGGATGAAACCGAAGTATTTAAACACTGGAAAAAAAATGTATAGTCAAAACAATAAGAATATGATAAAATTTACAGTGTTTCTGGCAGAATGGGAACACTGAAATAACTCGATACATTTTACCTAAGAGCTTTGGTTATGATTTTGGTAAATTAAACAACAAAATATTTTCTTATAATATGTGTTAAAATTTGGTAATTTCATAATACCTAAGAGCATGTCATAAAAAGCAATTATTTAAGTGAATTTACTTTTCTGGTTTGTAATTTTTGCTTTATGTGTGGTATTTAGAACTATTATTTTGAAAAACCAGAATTTCGGTAAACCATTTCCATATGAACGAAAAAATTACTAAATAAATGGTTCAAATACCGTATATTTATTTTTACTTCCAGAATTATGAGTTTATTCAACCAGAAAAGTCTTTACCATTCAGTACGGTAATTTTACGTGAACTTTTTTTCGCCGTGTAACTTCAGATTAAGAGCTATTTTTTTTTTTTTTTTTTTTTAAAGAATCTGGCAAATTACGCATGTTTGGATATTTGTCATTTTTTTATTTTCTTAAAATTTTCATACGTTCTTCTTGTAAAACTATTAGACTCTATAGACAATTAGTGTTTTTTTTTGGGGGGGGGAGGGGGTCAAAACTGAAGATCATCTGGAATTTAAAAAAAAAAGAAAAAGAGAAAGAAACATCGATTTTCAAGTAGAAATATTTTTTGTGAATTGAGTGAATTACGGCATTGACCATTATTTTACGTTTTACTGCGTACAGTCCGCAAAAAAAAAAAAAGATATCACCCTGAATAACTTTCGTTCTAATGATCGGATTTTCACGAACTAAGTGTTAATCTTAATGGTTCTTGGGGGTGACCTCAAATATGCTAATTAATTGGTGCTAACTATTAATTAAGTTACGAAATCAGACACAAAAACGTACTTTCTCTGAATAAACATATATTTTTTCTTACATATTTGGATTCTTAACCTTCAAAATATAGGGGGGTAGCCGCAATCTGGGAAATATGGTCCCCATAGTTTGGTCAGGAGAGAGATCCAAAGTTCGTACCCCTTAATGTTAATTTCACTTTTTACGTTTTTAGTCATATTTTAAAAACTAATAAAGCAATTCGAAGAAAATTTCACCCAGTCATAAAACTCATTTACCCAAAGATAATTTCACAAAAAAAATAATTTTTAATAATTGTTAATTATTTTTTATTATTTAATTAAATTAAGGATGAAAAATTTTTGAATTATAAGGTATGAATTTTTTTATACCATATTAATCTACATATTTTTCAATTGAAAAATCTAAAGTTTCAACTGTTTTAATTTATTAGAAGCTGAGAAAAATTAAAATTAATTATTTTTAAAAAAATAATTTGGCGACAATGAAGAAATGATTAAATGGGGCGATTAATATTAAAATGTGATAAACTTGCGAGGAACTTGACTTCGCGCGCTTAGCATAAAATTTCATTCATATTTTTTTCGCTAATAATCGTTTGCTTATCTTTTCATTTTTATTTTTTTAAGCTATAAAATACGATGTTTCTTTTTTAGTCGTCTAAAATTCTATTTGCAATTTAGTAAAGAAATTTGAATAAAGCATTTTATTGAATAAAATACATTTTATTCAGAGAATGTGGAGTTTTATAAAAGCATGCTTCTGATAGAATATGATTATACAACAGATTGTGCTTCTTTAATGTGATTATTTTTTAGTTTTTAGTTTTTTTTTCTCAATAACTGATAAAATTTCAATAATATACATAGGAATGAATAAATTTGGAATAAAATATTCATCAATTTCTTGAATATATATTTTGTAAATATTAATAAAAATACGTAGTCAACATTTTTAAGCATCTCTCACATCATCGCAAATTTCTCAAAATCTTATAGGGTAAACTAACCAGTTATTTGTTATTAAATGCAAATTATGTAAAAAAAATTTAGATAACTTACATAATATTGTTTTAAGCTTTTGGTGGTTTAAATAATAAGTAGTAAGATAACCAAGTGAAGGAACAGTTCTTAAATTGAATAAACACTAAATTTTCCAGTGAATGAACACTTAATTTTGAGAATGTTTGATGCTCGTTAGGAATCCTTAGGCCACACAGATATCTGTCGCCCTGTAGATGCCTGAATTGACAGATGTTAACACAGGCGGGCATTAGGAAAAAAAAATCTTTTAAGTTTTCGTGCCCCCATTTCAGTGTCTTAAGGGCCTTACGAGCTCTGTTTAAAAAGAGAGTATCATATCAGATATATATATATATATATATATATATATATATATATATATAAGAAAACAAAAATAATCATAGTAGCAGTATTTGGTGGTAAATGTAGCTTATCGTAATTGAAGAATATGCTGTGCGACATTTTATGGTGAATTTGCGAACGTAAGTTTCAGAATGCATCGAAACATGTGGATGCTATTTGCTAATCATCTTTATCCAAAGAAAACCATGTAACGTAAATATCTTGCAAAATGAAGCAATTTTTTACACAATGAATCACACAATATGCAACATATTATTTCAATATCTTATTCTTAAACATAAAATATTTCAATGTTTTTAAAATGTCACTAAACATTCAGCAATTCATTGAGTTATAGAAAAAAGAAATATCGTAAATTATAGAAAACCTTGTGAATGTGTATTAGAATTACTATACAATTTACATTTTATTTTTCAAGCACTTTTTTTTCCTTCAAACTTTCATGCCTAGAAGACTCGATTAAAGCTGTAAAAATTATTATCCCTAAAATTTTGTATATAGCTAATTTTGTATATAGCTAAAATTTTGTATAAGTTATGTTAATTTGATTTTAGTATGAAATCCTCGAATAAACATAGCAAAAATAGCATAATCTAAATAATATCAGATAAAAAGTTCATGTATTTAAATTCTAAAAACTTAAAAATCGATTCAAATTTTCTTTTCAAAGGAGTATAAAATAATTTTTTTTTTTTTTTTTTTGCTTTTTGGACATAAATGAACTTAAAAATTGTCTATTGCCTAGAAACTTCAAGATGTTTTCTATTAACTATTAATTAAACCTCTCAGAGCAATCACAAAACATTATTTCAATTTTTTTACAGTCAGAAATTGGTTGCCTAGCAACCTAGTAAAATTAAGCGTTTCTCTTTTGAATCAGTCAATGGGTTATCTTAAAATATTTATTTGCGCAGGCGACTTTTTTTGGCGGTTTTCTGGACTATCGCCAAATATATAAACCTTTATTGCAACCCAATTTACGACCCAATTGTTTTAAAATTTTGTCTACCCCCCTAATTCAAGTGTCTAGATTCCAAATATGTAAAAAAAAATTTATGTTTATTCAGAGAAAGTACGTTTTTGTGTCTGATTTTGTAACTTAATTAATAGTTCGCACTAATTAATTAGCATATTTGAAGTCACCCCCAGGAACCATTAAGATTGACACTTAGTTCGTGAAAATCGGATCATTAGAACGAAAGTTATTCAGGGTGATATCTTTTTTTTTTGAGGACTGTACATACTAACTATAAAGAAATAAATGCTGAATCTTTCTATCAAAAGTCAAATGTCTTCCAAAAAGTTTCTTCAAAACAAAAAAGGCAATTTTCTTAGACTTAGATCTTGACGATCTAAGCCTAAGAGTATAAGTAGGTATCAGTAGTATCTAAGTAAGTATCAGTAGGTTTTGACAACCAACTGATACTAACAGTGAATCACAAAGGTATATATTTCTGTGACTAATGCCTAAAATAAACTTATGCGTCGTGTATATTTGTCGTGACCTTAAAATTGACCTTAAAGTAGCAAGAAATTGAAGTTTTTCAGAACTCTGAATGTGATTAACTGCTTTCAGCAAAAGTAGCCAAATTTGCTGGAAAAGAAGGCTTCAGTACAGAGTAAACAGACTCATTAGTTTATCTCATTTGATTAATCCTAAGGATCCATAGAATCTAAAATTTTGTTTGTTTTCACAGCACTGTTCAGTACTATTTATCCATAAAAGCTTTTATAATTTCTGATATATTAATTGTATCGGCATGAGTGAGGTTTTATTCGATTTAAAGGAAGAAAAAAACGCATCAAACAATATATCACTTGTCTAGACAGTAAAATGTAAGTATAGCAAAGTGTACCCTAAAATGTCCATTCCTTCTCAGTAACTTCTAGATTGAGAATGCAGCTTACCTCGGGGAAGGTATAATAATTTCAAATATACATATTGGCCTAAATCACATCTTTTTAAAAATAATTTACAGCATTTCCCTAACTATTCATGTATTCAATTACTCTGGTACGGATCTTAAACTTTAGAGCAATATTTTTAAAAAAATGCTGAATCAGTAATCATAATTACCCTGTTTATTGATTTTGTTTTTCTTATATTTAAAACTTCTTTTCCAGCAAATTTCATACTTGTCTAATTTTGGTGAAGGCATTTAAAGATCTTAAACGCTACGCAAAACTTCAATTTCATGCTACTTTAATGCCAATCTTAAGGTCACACCAAATATACTCCACACATATGCTTATTTTTTTAGGTACTACTCATTGATTTATATTCCCATAAATATATACCTTTAATATTCACTGTTGGTGCTAGTAGATTTTGACGGTCAATGTCTAAAAAAATAGCCTGCTTTTCGATGATTTTTGAGTTATCTTTGACCTTCAATGCAAAGGTCCACTGAAAGTATTTACGTCTGAATAGTTAATGTAAGTGTTGTAGAACGTGAAAAAATAATCAATGTCATGATTTACAAAATGAACTGTCACTTGTAAATTTATGTGATTTTTTTCAAAATTGAATAGTTGACCCTATAAAGCTTCAAATTTTTTTTTAATTTTTAAAAAAAAGTATATTTTTCGAATACCTTAAAGATATATATTTCTATAAATACATATCAAAAAGTATAACTAAAAAAATTCAAATGTGTGGTATATATCTAGCATGACTTTAAGATTAGTCTTAAAGTATCAAGAAACTGAAACTTCGACAAAACTAGTCGAGTATGAAATTTGATGGGGAAAAAAAAGCTTTGAATATAATGAAAACAAAATCACTCAACAGTCGTATGGTTACTCTAGATTAGAACATGTCCTAAAAATTTCAACAAAATCAAATATAGCAAGCATCTAACCTTTACTGACTCTTAAAAAAATTGGCTCTTAATTAGTTTTCGATTGCTGACCTAGAAGAAAAAATATCAAGGTAGGGTTAATAATCTTTCGGATTCATGTAAAATATATTAGTATCCAATCTGAAGAGAAAACAACTAGCATTCATTTTGTGAAATCATACCTGTAGAAAATTGGCTTTTCAACAATTGTTATTCTTAGCAAATATGTCCAGGAACAAATAATGTTCAAGAGCAAATATCTCTCGAAAATATCACTCAGAATAAATATCACAAAATAAATTCGAGTAGCTTTCAAAAAACTAAATTAAGCTTAATTTCAGAGTTTAAAAAGTGCAACGTAATTATTTGAAGTAAGCTCTGTTATCTGATTAAATGAATTGCAAATATAAGTGTGGATGGTAATGTCTCTTGCTCTAGAAATCGTCTTATATTATTAATATTTAAGTATTAAATATTATCCTTAATATTTTCGCCTTCATTAGAATTAAAAAAAACATGAATACTCTCAAAATAGGAATTGCATTAAATATGTTTACATTCTTATTACACAGAGAAAAAAAGTATAGCTAAAACTACCAGAATATGGTCAAATTTAAAATGTTTCTGGCCCTATGGGAAGACAAAAAAGCTTGGTAATTTTTACTGAAGCCCTTGATTGGTAATGATTTTGGTAAAATTCACTATGAAATATGGTTTTATAATAAGTTATAAAATTTGGTTAGTGTGGTGAAATTTGGTAAGAATCATAGATGATAATGTCTCTTTGTCTAGATAGAAATATGTTATTTTTGCCCCCTTCACACCTTCTGGCATTTCTGTGGCCGATGGGACAAACCCCAAGAGCTCGCCATTAAAATATATATATATATATATATATATATATATATATATATATATATATATATATATATATATATATATATATATATATATATATATATATATATATATATATATATATATATATATATATATATATATATATATATATATATATATATATATATATATATTATAAATTCATCTTTATACAATATTAAAATTTATTTTATATATTAGTTATTTAGATTTTACTAGCCTCTAAAACTCAAAGATTATTGTAAATTTTCCACTTCTTCGCAAGAATCAAATAAATCATTGCGTTGCCAATTGTTTGGAAATGCTTCAGTAGTCATAACTATGATGGTATTAGGCACTTATATCTAACAACATACAGCTAGACGAGTTTTAAGTTAAAATAAAGATAGGGAGTATGGGAATTTTAAACAGCGAAATGTTCTTAGGAGTTTAATTGCAGTTAAAGGCGTGCCGTCTGCATTTGATTGCAGATGGAGTGTAAGTGTTGAGCCGCAACGAAATTGCCCTTAATGATAATTAACAGGGTTTTCAATTACGGAGGTTAAGTAAATGGTTGAGATGCATAACTTAGTTTATTGTCTTCGCAGTTAGTGATTGCATGGAAGTGTTATGATTTTACCAACTATTTACTTATGCGTTCATTGAATCTTAGAGAAAGTATAGTAATTATTATAAGAGGAAAAGCTTCTCAAATTAAAAATATGATGCGAAGATAGTAATTTTTTAAACCAGCCTGAGAATAATACGAGTTTCAAAATCCCCAGAGAAATTGGTAGGGGATCTTTTTTTTGGTTTTGGAATATTCATTATATTTTCATCTGTTTCAAGAGACAAAAAAACTATGTAAATTGAACTTTAATTTGAAACATTAGAGACGAATTGGCAACAGTAATGTGTGCTAATGTTTTTATTTTTCTAAATTGTCATAATATATTAGAACTTGGAATAAAAACCCAAAATGTTGCGTTTTTTAAATTACGTTAAAATTCGATATTTAAAATCCATTTTTGAGAAAATTCCTATTTAGTCGTTTGTTGAAGTTAACTTCTTCATTACATAGTTAGTTTAAAAAACACTACATAATATAAATTATCAATTTTAAATGTAATTTATTTGTATACAAGGGCGTCGGCAGAATAATATAAAAGGGGGTGCAACCCTCAAGCAAACTACCCCTCCCCTTCCCGCCAAAAAAATTTTTAATGTTCTGTTATTGCATTTTGTTTTGTTATTACATATACTTTCATCTGTTAATTCTTCATTGTTAACAAGATATTTAAAAAGAAAGTACGAATTTCTTGTACTTGCAAATTTTGACACGAGAAACTGTATTGATGGCGTTGGCATAGCTACTGACTTTGAAACACAAATAACTACAAACAGTAGTTTCGTATACTAACGTGTTTGTGCACGCTTAACATTGGTATTTATTGTGTTGATGAGGTTTTACAGTTGTGAAAAGTCAGTTTGTGTTATACACCTTTGTCAAACTAAATAACTAATAGAAAACATTATATTATTTATATTTTATTGAATGAAATTTAAAAATATAGCTTAGATATCTGCCAAGTTTGGGCATGCTCAGTGTGCATAATAAAAGAATCAAAGATGACTCAGAATTCATTGAGAAAGTTTAAAACAGATTTGGACAGCAAACAAGACGATTACTATTTTTGTTTGATTAAACAATTTTTTAACTGTTATGTATCAATTATTTAATTATTTGTTTTTGAATAAAAATTTTTTATAACGAAATTGTTTTTCTGTATCGCTTTAATTGTTAAAAAAAAAAGCCAGGGGGGTGCAAGTGCACCCACTTGCACCCCGCTGCCGATGCCCTTGTTTGTATATCAAATGAAGTATAATATTAATTGAAGAGTATATAAGTTGTCTATTATAATAAAATAATAAAAACTATCAATTTTAAATTTAATTTATTTGTATATTAATTGCAGTATAATATCAATTGAAGAGTTTATAAGTTGTTTATCAATAGAAACTGTGTTTGAAACCAAACCATCAAACTCTACATTTAAACTTTAATTTTTTAGTTTCGTAGTAAATAGTTAACTTGAATCAGAAACAATAAAAAGAAATTTAAGTTAGTGATTTTATTCCAAAAACAGTGAAAAAATACATTGAAAATCGATTGAAATCTTCTGAACTTATATCGATTCAAATGGCATGCGTATTATAGCATTATGCGTCATTTGTAAAAGACAAACTTTCTAGATTTCACTTTAAGTCCGATGTTTTTTAATGATGCAATGTAGACTATTTGGGTGAATATTTCCTAAGTTAGAGTTAGCTTTAAATTCAATTTATGTAGCCCATGTAAAATCAATTAAAGTTTAAAAAGTACAATTAGTTCTGATAATGGTCTGAGTTAAAATGAGGAAGGAGAAAATAATTCCTTATAACAACTTTGAATTGTTAACTTGAAAGATAATTTGTTTCTCTGATTAAAAATTTTCAAGCATTCATATAGAACGTAAATGTTTTTATATCAGTTATTGTAAGTTATGCAAAATACAAAAATTAATTTGCATGTGGACAAATAATTAGAAGTTTCAAAAGATACGCCTCGTATAAATAATTCTGATTTTTGGAGAGTTTTAATCCGTTTCATTTCTTTAAAAAAATTAAGTAGTCTTTGAAACACATTTATTAACAAATTTATGTATTTTTTTATAATTAATTGATAATAATAATAATAATTGAATAATTAGTTTGAAATTGGCTCCGTTCCACAACTTTTAAAATACGTTTTGTCGTAAATCAATTGTTTCCTTCTTTTCAAAGCAAAGTAGCTAAAATTTTATAACATATTCTAAGATTTGAATTTTTGTGCTCATATTAAGAAACAAGTGTTATATCTACAATACTTATTAGTATGGAATGGTTGAAAACCTATGAATAGAAATATGCAAGAAAAAATGGTTTTAAATATGCATAAACTCATCAATTCTTCTTGAAATTATAAAAATTTTAAATTTTTGTGGCGTTTTCCAAAATTAAAAATTAGATACATAAATGTTAATTTTCCTTTTAGTTTTAAAATTTGGAATAAATATTTTTGAAATAATCTTCAAATTTTAGAATTGCATATGAATTATAGATAAACATTAAAATGAAGTTAGAATGGCGTTTCAGCTGGAATTATAAGATATATAATTTCATGAAATATTAAGATGCACGTCCCCAGGCTCACAAAGTACGAGAGTATACGTACTAAAGAGCACCCATGCTCAGTAATGAGAGAGTATCAAATTGCGTATACCAGTGGTCGGCAAACTTATTAGCCAAAGAGCCAAATATGAACATTACAACAATTTTTTAAAAAAATTGGGAGCCAAATCTGCTTGTTTAGTAAACTTTTATTACACTAAATAAGTAGTACACTAAATAAAACTAAATTTCATACTTAATAAATATTTATTAATGCGAACAATGTGCTTGCATCTCCTTGGAAAGTTTGAGTATGTTGTTGTATGTATGTTGTTGTATGTTGTATGTATGTTGTATGTTGTATGTTGTTGTATGTTGTTGTTTTTAATTTTAGGCATGATTCCAAGTTCTCATCAATAAGACGACTTCTAAGTTTACTCTTGACAATGTTCATTCTTGAAAACGATTGTTCGCATATACATGTAGAACCGAAAAGGGAAAGAACAGCAAAGGCGAGCTTTTTCAGCTAGTCGTAAGAGTCAGAAATACTATTCCAAGCGTTGAAAATGATCATGTCTTCCTTCTCCAGGTCATTCAAAGCAGACCACTTGTGTTGTGAACTAATATCAAATTTTTTCTTCTCCAATATTTCCAATTCAGCCCAAAGACATTCGAATTTAGAGCGCCATATCTCCTTGTTTTCTAAATCCAGCAATTGTATTTCAAAGCTACCAATGTCAATTTGGAAAGGAGAAAATTTCAACTCGGTTATCGTACCATTAAGAGGATTTTTGACAAATGCTAAAGTTGCTCTGATGTTTTTAAATTCCTGAATCCTGCTGAGAAATGCTTCCCTCATATTTAAAATTATTGTTTTGAAATGGAGTTTATCAATAGAAGAATTATTTTCGTTGCGATGCTTCAGCAGGCTCGGAAAGTGAAACAATGTTTCCCTTTCAAAATCCTGAGCAAAAATGGATAATTTGTTATTACTTCTTCTAACATCGAAAAAATTAAGTTTCCTTAGTATAAATAGAAAAATGGAAGTTATCGAAAAATCGATTACAAATTTTGTACCGGAACCACAAATATACATAGCAGGTGTAATAAAATCGTATAAAAATACCTGTAAGATGTGCAGTTAGATTGAAAAATACAACAACTTTTTAATAAGACAGGACAACGGCAGACACGATAGATAAGACAAAACTGTTCACACTGCAACTGCTGGTCTGTGATGCCAATTTGTACCCCCACTACTTAAGAAAAAGTATGCGCGCACATGCTTGTGGTACCTTTGTATCACACCGGAGTACGCCGAAAACGTACGAACAATTTCAGCCGGTAGCTTGTACATGGTTTGTGTTTACGTTTACGAAAATTCATAAAATTAAACTCGATGTTCGTCACGTATTTTTATAACAATATAAAATTTTAATTACCTATCTATCTTTTAACTTTAACAAAGAATTATGCATGTTCTCGATTTATAGAAGAATTTTAATTTATCAAAATAAGAAGTAATTTTTTTCTAACCAAGTTTTTTTTTTAAATGAAAATATTATTGCACCTTCCGTGGATATTTATGCCAGAGCCGCACTTAAGGAGCCAAAGAGCCACATGCGGCTCTGGAGCCGCACTTTGCCGAACACTGGCGTATACCATAGGCCGTGAAGGAAGAATCTCTTAATCACGTATATGAGACCATTATATATATATATATATATATATATATATATATATATATATATATATATATATATATATATATATATATATATATATATATATATATATATATATATATATATATATATATATATGGGTGATTCTTTTTAAACATGACAATTCGTCTTCAAAATAATCTGAAATTTTTTTTGTATACTTCTTTAGTTACATTTATTAATATGTTACAGACAGCAGTGTAGTTTTTTGACATTTACTCGAGAAAAAAAAAATAGAAATTCACCAAATCTTGAATGCCTGAAAAAGGACATATTAGCTTAGAAGTGTAAAAACAGTCATTTTAAGTTAATAGTAAGTAACTCAACTTAAGCCTTTATGTTAGATGGACCAAAAATTGCTTAAATTAATTCTTTTTATCCACTGTAGAAATAATCAATTTTTTGATGCTGCTGATACGTACAGAATAAAATTGTGTATAATAATCAGTCATTAAATAAATAAATAACTTTGATTACATACCACCCTATTACAATCATACATAAACTTGGTTTTAGGTTAATATTTGCTTTTCCTCCTTACAGAAGAGTGACCAACCTCCCCTGAAAGAGTGACCAACAAATCTGCCCTACTGATACCTGAATGACGAGTGTCAAATGGGTAAGTATTGGAACAAAACAATTGATTAATGCAAAAGAGGACTAAATTTTAATGATTTTCTTTAAACTTTTAAATAGAGTCATAACAGTAATATGTACAGTCAAACAAGTTATAGTGAACTCCCGGATATAGTGAGCGAAATGTTCGCTCCCGTGCCTTTCTATACACATGTAATATTGTTTTTTGTGGATATAGTGAACCAAAAGAAGAGAGGAAATTGGATATTATGAACTTTTTTCTTCATTTTTTGATAATTTTGAAATTTCTACATAAAATACATAGACCGAATTTTAAAACCGTTTATTGAGTGGAATGTGTTTTCTTCTTTGCTTCTTCTATCTCACTTTTCCATCCCTAAATAAGTTTTTGTACGCAAGATAAAGAGTAATAAGAAATAAAAGTTTTTTTTTACTACATATTGTTTATTAATCATTTTTTTATTTCTTTTCATGGGTCATTTTTTAAAATAATGTGTAATAAAACGCAGCAATTCAGTAAAATTATTTAAAATTGTTTGCAGTACTGATTTAGTGAACTCCCGGTTATAGTGAACCAAAATTTTGGTCCTTTGAAAGTTCACTATAGCAGGGTTTGATTGTATTTTATTTCTTTTCTTTTAAAAAAAATTATTCGATACAGTAGTGATAGATATATTATAAGTGTCAATATCTTCTCTAAAAAAACATGTTTAACGTGTAGCATTAAGTATTAAGGCCATTGAGTATTAGTATTATAAGTATTGCGGGCTTGAAGTATTAAGGCCAAGTGGATCATGCCTGTCAAACTCATGAAAGCTTAAGATAGAAAATTTACTTCAAAAATCTGAGAATACATTTTCAGATGCTCCATAGTTTATGCAATACCAGAAAAACAATATTTTTTTCAAGCCAGAAAGTTTATTTACGTCAGTATTTTAAGATTTCTTGTTTTAAACATTTTTCTTTCTTTTCCGAATGGACATCCTTGCTTAGTTAAAAAGTGTTTTTTTTAATATCAAAATAAAACTAATGGTACAGTGAAAATTTTGAACACATTAGTACTACTGGGAGCTACAAAACCCGGGAAAATGAAAACCGATAAAAGTCACGAAGAGTATTCGAAAACCGGTATTTAAAATAGAAATTAGCAATTTCACAGTCTCAAAACCTTAAGTTAATCGAAACACCGTGAGTTGATGTGTTTTATAGCAAAGTTCTGCCAGTTATTTATGCAAATTATAATATATGTCAACTGTCGAAAGGTCAAGATCAACATAGTTGGTTGGGGGAGAAAATAATTCTCAAAATTTATTCTAACCTTGTAATATTGACCTCATAAATTATTAAAAAACGTACTCACTATCATTGAATAAACAATTCGACTTGTATTTATAAACTTGAACTCTCGTCAGCAAGGGAAATTCAACTAAATAATTACATCCTCACAATTTGCACATTAAAATAAGATTCTTTTTAAACGCAAGGAATTAAAAAAATATTGTTTAATATATCGTCGGCGTTCAAGTAAACGTCACTAAGTCAAAAACTATAGTTCATAAAATAGATTTAAAATTAAAAATTTTACCCATTTAACACTAGAAAGACTGAAACTTAGTATATACCTATATTGCCCAAAAGTAGTCAAAATGACTGGATTGTAAAAGAATAAATAATGTGTAAAGAAATTTGCTTAAAATTAATTTTTTATATTATTTACAGTTATATAGCAAGTTATCAGTAAATATTAACAATAAAATAATTACATGTTGAACAAAATTCTAAGAAATTGCGTCATTATATACCCCATTGTTTTTCTAATTGAAATTAAAAACAAGTCAAAATGACTTCCTTAGGTAATCTAGTGTTAATTATACCTATTTATACCGTCCGACTAACGAATAAGAACGCAAAATTATATATATATATATATATATATGGGGGGTGGGGTGATTCTCATGAAATATGACAATTCACTGTCCCTTGCTCCAAGATCAAATACTATAATACTAAAAGAACTTTTTTTTAAAAAAATTAATAAATAGCATTACTGTTAGCATTTTAAAATGACTTTGCACTAGCATTGACTGTTTTGTATAGTTAAAAAATTTAATTGAACTTCAAAATTTTATGTCTCTAGCATGTCACAAACAATGTTTCCAATAATAACTAGCTTCAAAACTTCCAATAAATTTTTCAATACCTAATTTTTTTTATCTCAACCGGTGTAAGCATTTCTAGAATATGCGCATAGCGTATTATTTACAAAAACTTCGTTTAAAATAATTTTTTCTGTCAATAATTTGTTTGTCCCAAGAAAATCTGTCATTTTCCTGGCTACTTTTATTTAGTGGCTTATAACCAATATAGATAGCGCCAGCAATCAATATCTTATGTTAATAGATTGATTAGATACCCTCCTATATGAACATGTCTTGTTGCATGAATAAAGAACCAATTTTCTGGTTCAAAATCTATTTTAAAAATTTTTCACGATGAGTAGGTTTTTGTGTTGTCATTTTCCTGACTTCTTGTAATCATTAATAACATAAACTACATGGATTTATCTGAGTTATTTTAAGAAATCTTGTTGTTTTCTGCAGAATATAAACGTCTTAGGCCAAAATATTAAATTGAAGTAAAATTTTATGCTATAAAATGGAGAATTTGTCATTATCCTGGCTGTCATTTTCCTGGCTCATGAAAGCCAGGATATTGAAGCGTCACCAGAATTTTTTTTAACTGCTAATACTGTAAGGAGGGAAAGCAAATATTAACCTAATACCAAGTTTATGTATGATTGTAATATGTTTGGATGTAATCAAAGTTATTTATTTATTTAATGATTGATTATAATACACAATTTTATTCTGTACATATCAGCAACTTTCAACAGTTAAGATTCCTTCTACAGTGGATGAAAAGAATTAATTTAAGCAATTTATGGTCCATCTAACATAAAGGCTTAATTTGAGTTACTTACTATTAACTTAAAATGACTGTTTTTTAAACCTCTGAGCTAATATGTCATTTTCATGGCATTCAAGATTTGGTGAATTTCTATTTTTTTTTTTCTCGAGCAAATGTCAATAAACTACACTGCTGTCTGCAAGATATTAATAAGTGTAAATAACGAAGCATACAAAAAAAATATAGATTATTTTAAAGACTTTAAATTTGAAGAAATTTTTTGGTCCGAATTGTCATGTTTAAAAAGAATCACCCATATATATATATATATATATATATATATATATATATATATATATATATATATATATATATATATATATATATATATATATATATATATGTAAGGGTAGCAGTCATGGTGAGTGTTGTTAGGCCACGCAGATAGTGTAGAAATACATGTTATTGAACCACCGATAGATGGCGGAGTTTATCATTAGATTGTAACCGTAACTGCAAACAAAGATTTTGTAAAAAAAAAAGCAAGAACATCTACATTGTAATGTAGTTGTAATAATGTCTACCATTGTACCGCATTTATCATGTTAACTATTTAAATATATTTTTGTTACTTACCTCTTGGTAATTATTGAGTAGTTTTCCTTTGCCATCAAGAAAACGAGAAAAAGAATAGATTCACTAATAATAGTAATTAATTAGTAGATAAGAATAGAATCGAATTTTAGTGGATAAAAGAAAGCCAGAAAAAAGGGGTAAGTTTATTTTGATTGAAAAATATTATATTTGGATATATCATGGATATAGAAAAACTTAAAATGAAAAGAAGAGCTTTGAAAAGTTCTACTACTAAATTTCTCACTAACTTAGATAAAAACTTTGATGATTTGACAATATATGAATTAGAAACATCTATAGAACAATTAAGTGAGAAAATGTTGAACATAAAATTAATAAATGAAGAGATAATAAAGGAACTAGATGTTAAAGATATCGAAAAGGAAGTTGAATCCTCTGAAACATATGTAGAAGATTTGATTAACTATAAATGTAAAATTAAACAGAAGATTCAACAAATTAGTGCCACTCCCTCAACTAGTTCTAATTTAAATGGTGTAACTAGCTCTCAGACTGTAAATCAAACAGAAGTAAACAAAATGCACGATAAAACTACCAAAATTAACTGTAAACAAATATTTGGGAGATCCAAATTCATGGTTGGAATTTATCGGCCAGTTCGAAAATTCAATTGATAAAAATCCGCATCTTTCAAATATTGAAAAACTAATTTATCTAAAAAGTTTTGTTGGAGGAGCAGCTTCAAAAGCAATTTCGGGATTTTCTTTAACGAATGATAATTATAAAGCAGCCCTTAATTTGTTGAAAGATCGGTTTGGACAGAAAAACTTGCTTATAAATGCTCATTTAGGCCAATTATTGAATATTACACCAGTAAAACATAACTCTGATACTTTCGGATTGCGAAAATTATTCGATCGAGTAGAAATCGAAATTAGAAATTTAGAATCGCTAGGAATTGATTCGGCATCTTACGGAAATTTATTAACGCCGAATATTTTAAAGGTACTCCCATCGGAAATAACTTTAGACTTTAGTAGGAAAGAAAAGGGGGATAATTGGGATTTAAAAGCCCTTCTAAAATTTTTAAGTGAAGAAATAAAAAGTCGCGAAAAAACCACCGCTATTACAAATATAAAATGTTCGAATAATCAAAAGGAAGATAAATTTAGATCAAGGCTGCACCCACAAAAAGAAATAACATCCGCTCATGAATTATGCGCGACCGCAACGGGAATTAATAAATGTGTATTTTGTAGGGGTGACCATGAATCTGAGAAATGTTATACTCTCACAGTAGAAGAAAGAAAATATATTTTGATTAAGCAGAGACTCTGCTTTCTTTGCTTGAAACCAAATCATCGGTTAATTGATTGTTACAGTATGAAGAAATGTGTTTTTTGTAACCGGAGACACTCGAAAGCGATTTGCTTTAAGTTAGAGGAAAATAAACAAACAAAAACTTTAAACGATAGAGAAAATTCTAAGGAAAATTTAGAAATTGTTTCGGCCATTTCTTCTTGCGAGAATAAATTAAAACATAAACAAAATTCGACTCCCATTTTATTACAAACTTGCTCAATCATTGCGGAAAATAAAAACAAACAAGAAAATGTTACAATTTTTCTTGATAATGGAAGCCAACGGACTTTCATAACAAATTAATTGGTAAAAAGATTAAATTTACCAGTAATTAGAAAAGAAAAATTGTCGATTAATTCTTTTGGATCAGAGTAGCCCCAAACTAAATTGTTTAATGTAGTTAGCATCCGATTAAGAAATAGGGAAGATCCTAATTATAAAATAGATATAGAAGCCGTAGAAACTGACACTATTTGTGCAACTCAGCTGCCTTCTCCAAACAAAAACATTGTTAAGGATTACGAATTTTTAAAAACAGTTCAACTTGCGGATGATTTTCAAAACGAAACTAAAGATGTTATGATTTTAATCGGATCGGATTTTTATTTTGATATAGTGACTGGCCGAATTCATAAACTTCATAAAAAACTGGTAGCGGTAGACACAATCTTCGGTTGGTGTATTTATGGGCACATAAATAAAATAAACAATCTAATCGCTATGAACGTAGTTGTTAACCGAGGTGATGAGACTTTAATTAGACAATTTTTTGATCTTGAGTCCATTGGGATCTTACCTGATTCGCCTATTACTGATAACGAGGAAGAAACAATAGTTCAAGAGTTTGAGTCTTCCATTACATTTGATAAACGTTATAAAATTAAATTGCCCTGGAAATTAGAATTGATTGACAACTTAAAATCAAATTATGATGTTGCCCTTAAGAGACTCCACCATCTTGTACACAAATTCGAAAAGAACCCTTGGTTACTTAATGAATATAGACAAACCATCGAATCATATCTTGCAGAGGGTATTATTGAAGAAATTCCTGACACTGAATATTCAAATGATAAAACTATATTTTATCTTCCCCACAGGGCGGTTATTAAAGAAGAGCGACAAACTACAAAACTTCGCATTGCCTATGATGCATCGGCTCACTCAGCTGAATCCTGTTCGCTAAATGATTGTTTATACACTGGTCCCAAATTAACTAATGATATTTTTGATATTCTAATAAACTTTAAGAACAAAGAGATAGCTTTTGTTGCAGATTTGAAGCAAGCTTTCTTTAATATCGAAATTGTGGAGGAAGATCGAGATGCGACCAGATTTATCTGGATGGAACCTCCCTTTGATGAAGGTAAGATTAAAATTTATCGATTTACTCGTGTTTTATTTGGTCTTACTTCTAGTCCCTTCCTTCTTGCGGCAACTATAAAATTTCATTTGAAGAATTATGAAAAAACTCATCCTGCAACAATAAAAATTTTAAGAGAATCGTTGTATGTGGACGATGTGATAGGATGCGAGGATAATGTAGAAAACGCTTTCAGTTGCAGTCAGGAAGCTATTAAAATTATTGAAGATGCAGGTTTGCAACTTAGAAAATGGAATTCAAATTCAAAACCTCTTATAGACTTGTGGGAAACTAATAACATTCAAATTGATCACACCATAGAAAATTCAGACTTAATACCTTCTGAGCATAAAGTACTTGGGATAGGGTGGAATAGTGATAAAGACATTTTTTATTTTGATACTAAACATCTTATGAAATTTTTATCTGAAGGGAGACACACAAAAAGATTTTTGCTGAAAGCTGCTGGTCGTATATTCGACCCAATAGGATATTTGAGCCCCTTTGTAGTAACCATTAAGTGTATAATTCAAGCAGTTTGGTGCGCTGGAATTGATTGGGATGAAGAACTCCCTCAAGAAATTGCTCGTGATTTTCAGGATTGGTGCAATGGTGTTAAAAAATTAAAAGACATTGAAATACCACGTTACTATTTAAGGGATGCTCTTGGAGATAGTATACAGGATATACAGCTTCACATATTTTCTGATGCTAGTTTGAAAACATACGGCTGTGTCGCGTATTTGAGAATTGTTACAAATTCAGATAAGATATATACATCATTTGTTGCATCCAAAAGTAGAGTATCTCCCCTCAAAAGTCTGTCATTACCCAGACTTGAATTGATAGCTGCCCTTTTAGCTGCTCGATTGAGCAATAATTTGGTAAAAAACTTAAAGTTTAAACTTACACAAAAATTTTGGACTGATTCATTCATCACTTACTTCTGGATTAGAGGTTTACCCAACCGATTTAAACCCTTCGTAAAAAACCGCGTTGTTGAGATTCAACGATTAACTGATCCTGAACATTGGTTCCACTGCCCCAGCAAAGAAAACCCGGCAGACTTAGTTTCGAGAGAACTGAAAGCATCCGAATTGATAAACAGCACTCTTTGGTGGAAAGGACCCCCTTTCCTCAAAAAACGTGTTGACAGTTGGCCTCAGACTTTTGAAACATCCCCGGAAGAAAATCTCCTGGAATTCCGAAAGAAGAAAGAGGAAATTCCAAGTTTCTGCTTTAGTACATTTTCCAATGATCCAAGAATTAATCCGGAGAATTATAGTTGCCTTTTAAAATTTTTGAGGACAACAGCATGGATTAGACGTTTTATTTCAAAGATAAGAAAACAATCTACCACTAAGGGACTACTCACATCATCAGAAATTGAAGAAGCAGAAGAGTTTTGGGTCAAATTTGAGCAAAGGAAAGCGTATCATTCAGAAATATTGGCCTTAGAATGTGGAACAGAAATTGACAAGAATTCTTCCATTAGAAGTTTTGCCCCCTTTTTGGATGATAAAAAGGTTTTAAGAATAGGAGGCAGATTGGAAAATTCGGAATTTGAACTAGAACAAAAACACCCTATCTTACTTCGTAATAAATGTAAATTTACGGAACTGTTGATTAGAAATGAACACGAAGGAATATTTCATGGTGGTGTTTCTGCCACCCTTTCTAAAATTAGAAATCGGTTTTGGATCGCTAGAGGTCGGCAGCTTATAAAGAAAATGATAAAAAATTGCCTAATATGTCACAAATATTCATCTCTACCTGCTAAACAAATAACCAGTCCCCTACCTAAAGATCGAGTTTCAGAATCTCCACCATTCTCAGTTTGCGGGGTGGACTTTGCAGGTCCGATATATGCCAAAACATCGAATACTCCTGAAAAAGCCTATATATGTTTGTTTACTTGCGCAGTAACAAGAGCGTTACACTTAGAATTAGTTTCAAATCTAAGTACAGAAAAATTCATATTAGCCTTGCGTAGGTTTATCTCCAGACGAGGAATTGTCCAAACCATGTATAGCGATAATGCAAAAACCTTTAAAAGCGCAAAGAAAGAACTTCAACTCATTTTTAACTTGATTCAAGATCCAAAGATTCAAAATTTTATAGCAAATAAAAAGATCAAGTGGAAATTTATCATGGAACGAGCTGCATGGTGGGGAGGTTTCTATGAGAGATTAGTGAAATCGGTGAAGGAATGCTTACGCAAGACTCTATCTAAATCTCTTCTTACTTTTGAGGAATTAACAACAATCTTAACAGATATAGAATCAGTGTTAAACCAACGCCCTTTAAGCTTCGTTTATTCTGACTTAAATGAACCCGAACCTTTGACCCCTGCTCATTTTTTGTTGCCCCAGAAGAAAATCGAGCTTCCGTTATATTACACCGAGACTCTTTTTGAACACTCAAATCGTTCTCCCTTAATCAAAAGAAAACTGTTCCAGATGAGACCTTTACAAAATTTTTGGACCAAATGGAAAGAACAGTATGTTCTTCTCTAAAAAACTGCGCATCGGTTAACAACTTCAGAAAATCAACGGAACCTTCAAGTCCAGGACGTTGTCTTGATCGAAGGAGCCCAAAAGAATAAATTACTTTGGAGCCTTGGAGTAATCGAAGAAGTCTACCCTGGACGGGATGGCAAAGTCCGGAGCTGTCTCGTAAGGATTAATGGAAGTCGGATCAGACGTCCCGTTCAACTGTTATATCCTTTTGAAATTTTAAATAATGCTTAAAAATTTGATTCATGTTGAACTTTAATGTTTTTTTTTCTGTTTGTCATTTTTCCTTTAATCTTACTAGATATTATGGACGTCCCCGTCCATGGTGGGGAGTTTGTAGAAATACATGTTATTGAACCACCGATAGATGGCGGAGTTTATCATTAGATTGTAACCGTAACTGCAAACAAAGATTTTGTAAAGAAAAGCAAGAACATCTACATTGTAATGTAGTTGTAATAATGTCTACCATTGTACCGTATTTATCATGTTAACTATTTAAATATATTTTTGTTACTTACCCCTTGGTAATTATTGAGTAGTTTTCCTGTGCCATCAAGAAAACGAGAAAAAGGATAGATTCACTAATAATAGTAATAAATCTTCGGTGTATTTACCCTATTAGAATTGCTTTAAGTTGAAAAGCGAAAGATAGCAGTTGGAAGGCAAAAAATATTTTATTAGCTTCACATAGTATATTCAAGACATTTTCTAGCAAAGGCGGAGCCCAAATTCGCACTCAAAAACTGTGTGCTTAAGTTTTTATCTTAGGGAAAGTAGCAAAGGAATTTCCCTCTATTTTATTATATTTGAAGGGGGAAAAGGAAATCCCAAGGATTACTATTGGTTTATGAAAGAGATCGAACGTTTCCCACACAGAGCAAAGGGAAATATGTCCTGCTCTTAATTAAATGCATAGTTGAGCCAAAAATAGATTTAAGAACAGGATGTGGCTTTTAAAAGTGTGAGAAAGTATTTCGAATAGAATAATTAATTACCAATAAAGTAGGAGTTGTTTTATAGCAAGGAAACTAACATAAAAAGATTAATAGAAGCTTTTTATGTTACATCCCCCCTCGGCGAAAAATTTTAACTAACATCAAAAAAAATTTTAAAATTATCCCTTTGCAAAACTTTCCTTATGATGACACAATTAAAATAATAATAATAATAATAATAATATTTGTAATATCAACAAGATATAAAGTAACATGAATTATAAAAAAAACATATTTGCATACTATGTAAAAAAAAAAAAATTCGTACAGTGTTAGAGGAAGAAAAAAAATTTGAAGTAGCGCTACTATCAAAATAAAGTGTTAGATCTCCATTTTCAATAAATTTTTGTGTTTAAGTTTTTTCAGTCCTTCTTGATAATCACAGTAAATAAAGCTATTCCTCATACTAACACAATTAAAATAAACTTTTCACTTAAGACAAGAAAATCTATAAAGTTTTTCTAAAAGATGTAAATGTTCATATTCAACAACATGAAAGATAAAAAAAAGTATGAAAATGCAATTGATATGAGATATAAAAGTACAAATTGACACTTTTTATCAAAAAAAAAAATTCAATATAAAATTTTAAAAAAAAATGGTACAATGGTCTTTAATCTGAAGTTTAAGACTTCAGTATTTTTATTTCAATAAAAGAATAAAAAGTTTGACACTTGGTCTTTAATCTGAAGTTTAAGACTTCAGTGTTATTAGGGGAAACCCCAAAAGGAGGTAAACAGTCCCTACTCTCAACAATAATGTGCTGGAAGATCCTAGTTTCAACAGATGCTTAAGTATTCATTTTTTTGGTTTTTACCACAGAGAAAAACTACCATCGCCCCATATCTTTCTAGATTGGGTAAACGTTGAACTTGAAGAAGAAAATTTGAAAGGTCGGATCTTCCAGAAAAAAAAAGGGACCACATGTTCCATTGAACTATGTGTAATGTTGTCATATTCGGTGTTTTTAATTTTATTTTAACAATGAAAAATCATTAAATTTAATAATATAAAAAATATATATTATTAATTCTATTATTTAAACTGTTACTGGTTTTTTATTCGTGACATAATTTCAGTTTGTCAGGTGGGTGGTACCTTCGCAATTTTGATACATGAACTATTTCTGCATTTTCTTTATTATGAATATTCTTTTTATTTATTTTATAATTAACATCAGAAATTTTTTCAAGAATTATATGTGGACCGAAAAAAGTTGGGGTAAGTTTCCTAGTATTGGGGTATTTAAAATCTTCATACATTACAGTATCATTAGGGGAAAATTCAATGTGGGTAAATGTTGCATCATAATAAATTTTATTTTTTTCATGATATTGTTTAGTTCTTTCTATTGCAATTTTTCTTGCTTCTTCTATTGGTGGAAAAATTTCTTCAGATAAAGGATGATTAAATGGGACTGTGCCAAGCATTAAAAAAGCTGGTGGGAATTTAGTTACTGAATGTGGAGTTAAATTGTATTCTTCGGCTACTTCTTTTAATAATTTAGGCCAAGGAACTTTTTTAGAAGAATCATTAATTTTGCATTTTAATCGTGTTACAATGGTTTGTCCTAAACGTTCAACTTTTCCATTAGTTTCGGGTCTATGGGCTGCAGTTAACAATTGTTTGATTTTGCTACGTTTAAGAAATTTTTTAAAATGGGAAGAAGTAAACGCGGCATTTCTATCACTCAAAATATTTTTTGGAGTTTGAATTTAAAAAATCTGGTGCAAAAAATTAATATAAGTTTCCGTAGTTATTGATTTAGAGGCAAAAGACCACATATATCGAGTGTGATGATCAATTACTAAAGTTAAATATTTTTTGGTAGAATTATAATAATTAAAACCACCTACACTATCGATTGCAATTATTTCAAAAGGTTTGTCAACTGGGGGCATTTCCTGTAGTAATCCAAATCTTTTTTGTCTAGGTTTTTTATTAATTTGACACGTATGACAATGTTTGTTAAAATTTGAAATGTCCAATGTAATATTTTCCCAATAGTAAACAGGAGTAAGCAAATTAATAGTTTTTTGAATTCCCGGATGGCCAAATTTTTTATGAGTAATTTCAAGTAATTTATGCCTTAAAGAAAATGGAACAACAATTTTGGTAAAACCCTTTTTACGTAAACACAAAACATTATCTATTTTAATAAAATTTCCAGTTAAATTATCATTTTGTTGGGCTTCGCGAATTTCATCCAATTGCAAAAGATGTGAAAAATGGCTTACATTATTTAAATCAACATCACTTTTGTGTTCAATATTGTCAGGAATATCTCGGGATAACATGTCAGCTTCAAAGTTTAAGGTGCCTTTTGTGTATTTTATATCATAATCATACATACTTAATAGTAAAGATCAGCGGAACAATCTACCCTTCAGATTTTTTACATTTTTTAACCAAACTAAAGCCGCATGATCTGTATGTATGGTAAATTTATTTCCAAATAAATAATGATAAAATTTGTTTAATGCATCAACAATAGCAAGACATTCCAGTTCTGTGATTGCATAATTTTTCTCATAGTTTCTAAGAGAACGAGAATAGAATGCTATTGGATGTAAGACACCTGAAACATTTGGCTGTTTCAAAATTGCTCCAACACCACTTTGACTTGCGTCAACAAAAATATGACATGGTAATTTAGGATTAAATATTTTCAAAATTGGTTTACAAACTAAAGCATTTTTTAAAATTTCGAATGCTTCTTGACATTTGGGAGTCCAACACCAGGGTGTATTTTTCTTTAAGAGATAATTTAAAGGTGCTCTAATTTTAGCATAATTATTTATAAATTTATTATACACATTTATTGAACCTAAAAATCATTGAGGAGACTTAACATTAGTTGGAGGTTTCAAGTTTTTAATTGCTTCAATGTTGTTGTTATCAGGAGTCACTATACCATTACATATTTCATAGCCCAAAAGTTGAATTTTGGTTTGCAAAAAAGAACATTTAGAAGCTTTTAATTTTAAGTTTTCAAATCTACATATTTCAAGAATTTCCTTTAGATGATTTAAATGTTCTTCAAAACTATTAGAATAAATTATGATATCATCAAAATAATTAGCTGCAAATGAAACTTTATGTTTAGTGAGTATTCTACGTATTGTTCTTTGAAAAATACTAGGGGCGTTCTTCCACCCAAATGGCAATCTTAACCATTCGTATAACCCACTGTTGGTGACAAAAGCAAGTTTTTCAGTGTCCTCAGAGTTGATTGGAATTTGCCAATAACCACTTGCCATATCAAGTCTACTAAAAAAACACTATCACCTAATTTATCTATAAGAATCTCTATAAGAGGTAATGGTTCTGCATCCGATTTAGTGATTTGATTTAATTTTCTAAAGTCTATACACAATCTACTTATTTTATTTTCATCTTTTTTATAAGCTTAAATTTCCTCTTGTTGTTTTGGGGAAGTTTTGTATGCTCGTAAGGATATTGGTAAGTCAGATGTTAATCTTACCCTTTGAGGTTCAATTCTTATTGTCCCTACATCATATTTATCTTTAGCAAAAATATCTGAAAAATCTTCTGAAATTTCCTGATGTTGGGAATTTTTTTCATCATCTTGAATTTGTATAATTCTATCAACATGATTCTGACAATGTTGCGCACCATTATCACATTCGGTCTCAAGAACATTTGAAAGCTCAAGATTATTTTCAGTTTTGCTATTTAAATCTTTATTTTTAAGTCTATTTTTTATTTTATTCTTCTTTAAATTCTCTTTGTTTACATTTTTATTTTTGTTTACTTTCATGTCCAAAATTTTATTCTCCACAATCATTTCATTTTGTTTATTTTTAATTGATTTAGCATTCTTTCTTTTGTTCTTACATTCCTCATTTTTATTCTTAGCTTTATTTTCTTTATTGGTATTTTTGTTGCAATCATTAACCTGGATTTCAGGAGAAATGGGTAAAGACAAGTTGCTTTTATAATCCGAAAAAACTATCAGCTTTCTCTGATTTTGCATTACAACTTGTTTATCACAATCAATCACAAATTTAAACCCATTACATTCCTTTAAACCCAGTATGGCATAAGGTAGATCAGTATTTAAAATATAAAATTCCACTGACCTAGCTATATCTCCAATTTTTTAAATTTAAAGTACAAGTGTGGTTAAGTTGCAAAATACCTCTTGTTTGTTTTACATTAACAAAGTCTTTTCTTTCTTTTAGGACATTAAGTTTTTCAAAAAGCTTAGCCGGAATTATATTTAAAGTACTTCCTGTATCAATGTTTAACAGGATAGTTTTATTTGTCAAAATTGGGTTTTTGTCACTTATATTGTTTTCATTTTTATTTTGTAAATATCCAGTTACTATTAATTGACAATTTTGTTGTTAGTCACTTTCTTGTATAGGCTGAGTTTGATTCTCAGCCGTAAAAATATTAGGTTTGTTTATACAGTTTTGGCCCCAATGATAAGCATTGGTTATACCAAGCTTATCACAGTATTTACATGGCTTAGGAGGCAACTCCTGGGAAGCCTGGGCGAAATGACTTGTTTGTTGTTCATTTATATGAAACTTTTCATTTCGAATTCTAGGTCTAAATTGGGATAAAGTACAAGTCATAACTTTGACTTGACCGGGAAAAATGTTGATTTTGTCGAGGGTTATAATTTGGATTACATGAGTTATTAATAAATGGCCGCCTTGGTGCCCAGCCTTGATATTGAGGTCTATACCCATTAAACTTGGATTCTGATAATTTCTGTTTAGTTTCAGTTTGGGGTAAGACCGTAGGTACATCATGTATTATTTTTGAAACAATTGTGAACCATTCAATCGGGGTTTTGGGTTCTTTTAAAACCAAAAGTGTCTTAATTTGGGGAGGCAAATCTATAGATAGACCCTCAATTATATGATCATTACTTAAACTTATTTTTCTACCTAAGTCTACCTTTTCAGTAAAACATGAGTTAAGGTCTTTAGCTTGGCCAGAAAATTTTAAATTTTGAAAATCGTTTAAGCCAAAGGGAGGTGAAAAATAATGTTCTTGAAAAATTTCAACTATTTCCTGATATGAATTACAATTAAGGCAGTTATCAATATACAATTTCAAAGCTGAACCTTTATTGAATTTTTGAAAATTTTTAAATTTCCAATCGTCATTTTAATTTCGCATCGATAGTTAGTTTTTCGAAATGTTTGAGCCAGGCTGTGAATTGAACACCAATGTCAGGCTCAAAGATTAGTATGTCTGGTTTATCCTGTACATTTTGATCTATACTTAATTTTTGTAAATTATCATTTACTTCATTTATAGAATTTTCTGCATTGCTTTTAGCGTTTTCATCCATGTTAAATTTGTAGTTTTTGCCACTCCGTAAGGGCATTCAAATAACCAAAATAAATTTCATTAACTAGATATTAAAAAATTTAAATATATGAATAGCACATATTTTGCTTTTTTAAACACCATAATAAAATAAAAATTTAAATTTTACTTCTACAATCAATATAATATACACTGTGATATATAATGCAATATAAAAAGTGATTCCTTAAATAATAATTAAAACTATAATCATACTGAATCAAAAGTGAAAAAAAAATATGTGATAGCACTAAGTCTTAATATCATTATTTAATTTAAACAAATAATATGATAAACCATTGAATAATAGCATCAATAAATGGAACTATTATCAAAATATAAATTTCAATAGATAAATATAAAATTACTGGAATAAATATTTGGAACAATAAACATAAAATTATATGTTCCTATTTCAAGATATGAGCGTAAATGATTCAAAAGTATTCACGTTTAAAAACTTAAACTGGTATAGAAAATTTTGAGAGTAAATACCAATCACATCTGTATTTAATCACCAATAAATCACTTCTAATATTTGATGAATCACGCGCACACGCGAGCGGAATCATAGTCACCACTTGAGATCACATTTTTGGTCATCTTCCGTTCAAGGAAACACAGAAGAACACTCGAGAAAATCGCCGAAAAACGAAATCAATTCGATCATATGCTGAACCTTTATCAACCCTCAATGAGACCGACAAGCAGCGACACAGCAAGCATATGCTGTAAATCCGCAAGAGGCTAATTGTTGATAACACACGGTAGGCGAAAATGAAACAAAACAGCGATGACATCAATTCTCTAACGGCGATTCCGGTACAACGGTAGAGGCAACGTCTGGACCCATTATGAAGGAAAGTCCCGAAATTCTCTTCTTTTAATTTTATGGCATCATATTCTTTTAGTCAGGATAATATCTGTTTCACGAGCAAGGCCGGCATCTACCAGAACTTCATTCGATTGTTTTCTTCTTTCATTTTATATTTATATATTTTTTTACTTATTTGAAACAAGCATTTTTAAAATGGAACCAGTGAAAAAAAAAGTGCCAAACCAACTTCAAAAAATCCTGCAAGCCTTGTAAGGGTAGCAGTCATGGTGAGTGTTGTTAGGCCACGCAGATAGCAGTTGGAAGGCAAAAAATATTTTATTAGCTTCACATAGTATATTCAAGACATTTTCTAGCAAAGGCGGAGCCCAAATTCTCACTCAAAAACTGTGTGCTTAAGTTTTTATCTTAGGGAAAGTAGCAAAGGAATTTCCCTCTATTTTATTATATTTGAGGGGAAAAGGGAAATCCCAAGGATTACTATTGGTTTATGAAAGAGATCGAGCGTTTCCCACACAGAGTAAAGGGAAATATGTCCTGCTCTTAATTAAATGCATAGTTGAGCCAAAAATAGATTTAAGAACAGGATGTGGCTTTTAAAAGTGTGAGAAAGTATTTCGAATAGAATTATTAATTAGCAATAAAGTAGGAGTTGTTTTATAGCAAAGAGACTAACATAAAAAGATTAATAGAAGCTTTTTATGTTACATATATATATATATATATATATATATATATATATATATATATATATATATATATATATATATATATATATATATATATATATATATATATATATATATATATATATATATATATATACAAAAATTATTATATATATATAATACAAAAATTAAATACTTTTGTATTAATAAAAGAATTAAATCTCTTTCGTTTTCATAAAATGTCTTTGTTAAAGAATAAGCGTAGAGAGATTCTATTTTGGGAATTCAAGGCTGAAAACATACCAGTGAAATATAAATAGAATTACATTTCAAAGGAAGAGTTATTTTTAGAATCGTTCCCTTTTTCAATTCCATATAAGGAAGCAGAAATGATTTTCCTTAATGCGTAAGGATACAAGGAATGTACGAAATGTGCCTTTTTACCTCAAATCTATGTTGGTATAAAACGTAAGAACGCATAGTTTTGCGTGTCCTTTTCATCATGATTTGATCCTGATAAGCTGTTCAGGAATTGTCAGAAGTCTTGTCCATTCCCTCCCATAGGGAGTGCGGACGTGAACTGTTAGCAATACCAGCCTACATTTAAATAAACCTGTTTAGAACGTATGATGGCTTAAGACTGCAATTATTTCAAGCTAAATACAACACTGATAACAGGGTTGGAGCCTTGTTATTACACACACACACACACACACACACACACACACACACACACATATATATATATATAATATATATATATATATATATATATATATATATATATATATATATATATATATATATATATATATATATATATATATATATATATATATATATATATATATATACCAACTTGATTAATTTTTAAAATATCAAGGAAAAACTATTTCCTTCTTAGGATTTGCTCAGGCCGCAGTACCAATGAAGGGCATAGTGTGCAAAAATGTGGGTAATAGTAAAGGTTCGAGTGCGGTCAAGAAGAGAGGCTGAGAGAATACTGAGAACTATTTTCTTAAAAGAGGAACTAAATTCTATTGTGCGTTATGAATTTGTTCATTTGATCACTTCTCTTCGAGTTTTTTTATTGTCATTAATTCAGAATTCAGAAATTCTGTTATTTGCACAGAAGTTCTAGGAATAGTAGGTAAAATTTTGAAAGTACCACCTTACTTCATACGAGACAAAAAGTCTTAAAATCAAACTAATTTCATCAAAATTAATGAATAGCTTTTTATAAATCAATTCCGTTTTTAAAAACATTTTTACATAACTTTGCAATAAAAATCAGCCCTTACAAGGAATGAATGGTAAATGGGTTAAAACTATCTTTTTTCGTCGTGTTTAATAAATGCATTTTATCTGTTTAATACAAGGAATAAGTCTGCATATATCTTTAATAGTTATGCATAGAAATACACATTGCCTAGTTGCTTAAAAATATGGATATTTTTTAAACATTACATTGTTATGTTTGATGTATTAATATGATTTTCTTCTCTAAAATAAATTAAATAACAATTGTTTTTCAAGCTTCGAACATTCACATTAAAATTATGAATTAATTTTCTCACCTTTTAAGTAAAATGATTTACTGACTATCTTACCACCGCGAAAGTGTAAAAATAGTTCTACTCTACAAATTATAAGTTCTTCTGCAGATTATTTGGCTAATGTGCAGATTAACTAAGATGAAACATTAAAGTGCCAATAATTGTTTCATTGCTCAAATTAGCTCGGTAATCTGCTAACAACTTAGATAATCTGTTCATTACCCGCTAAAAACTCGTTTAAGTAAGAACAAAACATTGGCTTGAAGAACAGCAACACGTCTGTATTACTTTTCTGTATGTACTTTTAAATTAGCGTAATGTTGATTTATTTTTCACCGTTTAAAAAATCCTATCTTACAATCAGCAAATTAATTGATAAAATCAGTTAACTATCACTTTAAGAACTACACAGAAAAAGATTTCTCAAAACTGAGCAAAAATGCGTCAAAATAGCTCCTAAACAAAGGAAAACCTCATGTATTCAAAATTGAAACAACACGATGAACAAAATGATGTGGAGTGAGAAATATATGAGAGAGATATTCGTTGGTTGCTGGCGGGATTCGTACCAGGGACATGCAGGATCTTAGTTATAATTACCATTGCTATATACCACAGTCCAGGGGGAGTTAAAAAGCTTCAACATAGTTTCCGCCGCAATGACACACATTCCTAAAAAATCTTACGATAAAGCGAAATAAACAAAAATTTCCTGATTACACAATTAGAACCATATATTCCAAATTGCAACTCTTAGTACCATTAAAATCGGAGGTTATTATGTCGTGATGTGTCATTGCGGCCGTCACTATATAAATCTTCCTAACTCTCCCTGGGCTGGGATGAACAACTATGGGCTTTAGACTATGGGATTATTGGTTCGAATATTCGCGGTAGTCAACGGACATATTTGATTTGTAAATACTGTTTCAACTTTGAAAACCTGGTGTTTTTAAATTCGAATATTATGTAATTCGAGGCTACTTTCACACTTTTTGTTCAATTTTGAAAAAAACCCTTTTTTACAGTGAATAATATTAAGATTCAAATTGTTTAAAACATTATTACAATTAAAAAATTAATTCAATATCAATGTCTAAATATTCAAGTAAAAAAAAATCAACAAATTAGTTAATAGAAATAGAGAAATAAACATGTGAATTTTAACTATGCGGAAGACCTGACTCTTGATTTCACACTTTTACGTAATAAGTCAGTTTATCTGCTGATTACTTATGTAATGTGTGCTTTCCAGCCTTACCAGCACAAAATATATTGAATATATTGAAAATATGTTTTTTTTGTCTCTTCTTTTTTCTTCTTCGTCTTTTTCTTTCAAGGAAAAGAAGAAAAAACTGTGGACTAATTTAATCTTTTAACAGAAATAGAGAAATTGTACAATTCTCTTAAATAAAATGAACCAGCATTGTTTTCATCCTCTAGAAGACATAAGAACTCCCAAACACCAGTTAATAAGAAAAGTAAGTAAAAAGTAATTTATATTAGTTTATGTGTCAGTTTCATTGAATATTTATGAATTTTGTGATTATCAAAACAACAATTAAAAAAATGTAAACTCGCACCGAGAAAAAGTATGGTTAAAACTACCAAAAAACGGTAAAATTTATCGGGTTTCTGGTTCAATGAGAACATCTAACAGCTTGATAATTGCTTTGGTAGTGATTTTGTTAAAATTAACAATAAAACATGGTTTTATAATATGTGATAAAATTCGATAAATGTGGTAAAATCTGATTATTTTATCATGATTCCTTAGAGTATGGCATAGAAACCATTGATTCGGTTAAATTCACTTTTCAGTTTTGTATTTTTTACTAAATATGGGATAATAAGAACTATGACTTCGAAAACCAGAATTTTTGGTAAACTGTTATATTATGATCGTACAAAAGTATCAAATGAATGGTTTTATACTGTATATTTTGATTTTTATTACGGTGATTTTTACAGATTTTTTTTCTTTGTGCAATAATATAGAATGGGTGCATATTAAGCATAATACGATACTATAGAAAAACTAACAAAGCACATATTCTCATCATTCAAAAAGCACACCTTTTCAGGTGTTAGCAAGATATTTCCTAATACCTAATTAAGTAAATAAAAATAACTTAATCTATATTACAAGCCGGTTTCATTAAATATGAATTTTGCGATTTCCAGGTTTTTATTTTCAAATATGCAGAATCAATAATATAAAACAGGTGCTTATGAATAATAACACGATACTACGCAGATAACGAATAAAGCACCAATTCTTATTTTACACAAAGCACTTCTAAGTTTAGAAGGGGTCAAAGAGATCTAGTATATCGGGGATCGTAGTAGAGTCGAAAGCTCCAAAGACGTTCGATAAGACTGAAGACAGGGCTCCGTTAGTGGAACTGGCATTCTGCCAGAATTTTGACGTAAGGGTGGGCGGGGGTCATTAGGGGAGTCTAAACTTATATTTTATGAGAAAGTTTTCTGTTCCCTTTTCTCTTATATTAACCAGAACTTTTCAAATTCTCTAACCAGATAAGAGAGAGAAATTCTTGCGTAGTTATCTAATGCTAAACTGTTTTCTGCAGAATAACAATTTCAAAATGAAGGAAAATAAGTTTTCTATTGTATATACAAAAAAAATTAATTTGTTTTCTATGTAATAGATCATAGTTTCATTTTAATTTACATCTAGAAAAATTTGTAGATTTTTTTTTTAAATCTACTACTTGTAAATTATTAGTAAGAATTAAAATTATTTAATTTCAAAATTATTAATTTAAAGGGGTTTACGAGTAAAAAATAAAATAATAGATAATTATTTTTTTAAAATGTCCTTTGCAAATTGAAATCATTCATAATTTAAGTGGTTTTATATGAATGTTTCAAAATTACGAATTGTTTCAAAACTACATTTCTTACTTACTAGCTCAGTGGATGACTTATTTTCTTCTTTTTACTATTGCTAGAAGCTCAATCTCCCCATTTCAAAACTAAAAAAAAAATATATTTACGTACCATATTTATTCAGATTTTGACTTTTTCTTACGCGGAGAAAAAAATTCCGGTGAAATTACCATATTAAATGGTAATGACATTTCTGGAAAAAAACAACAACATAATTTTGGTTAAGACCAAAACCAAAATATTAAAAAACCAAAACATGCGCTATTTAAACCATATATTTAGTAATTTTTCTGTACAAATTATAGTTCGTATTACCATACATTCAGAAACACGTAATACAAAATTAGAAAATAAATTTAACCAAATAAATGGCTTTTATACACATTTACCATGTTTTTTTTTTACCACATTCACCAAATTTTATCACATACATAAAAAATTACCAAATATTTTGGTTTTCGAAAAGAGCCAAAAACAAGGTAAATTTTTGCGTGGTAACTTCGGCCATACCAACTACATAAATTTTGACCATACTACAAAACATAAATAATTTTTATAAAACTGAACTTTTATGTACTAACAAACTAAATTAATTAAGCAATCGAAACAATGCATAAACAAATAGAAAATATCTTTTCTTCGCTGATTTTTGGATGCTTAGAGTAGATCTGAAAATTTCCATCGCTGGTTACTTCGAATGTTCTAGATTTGAAAAGCCTGATTCGATAAAATAAATCAATATCTTCAATCTTAAAAAAAATATTAAGATAACTTGTTAAAGTGATCATCTACATAATGTTTCAACTATAGGATTTAACCAACACCTCCTAGAAGAGAAAAGACCGATGTAACGGACATAATCTGCACGAGGCAGTGGTCAAATAACCACAAATAAAATATGGTATTCAAACTGTCAACTGTGAGAAAACCATATATTAATTGCTTCGACCTAATACGTTTAAACAACCAGAATTTTATCGCACCAAATACGCCCTCCTAATAAAGCCACTTAGTTCCTTGAAGATGGGAACATATTATAGTTGTAAGGGCTATCTCATGACCGACAGAATGAGGGTCTGACTCCCTGCGTTGACACGTGAAGAGTTTCCAGTGTCCTGCACTCCCCAATTTGTGACCCTTTACCATTAGAATCCAATAATCTCATACACGCATAGATGGCAGCACCATAAAGCTGATAAATTATCTCCAATGTCCAGTTGAATCTCTTTTTTACGATTTTGAAACCGTGCCAGTTGTAAGTGGCTAAAAACCATAACAGTTTTGTATTTATGGTTTTTTATAGAAGGTTTCAAAATCATTAAGGTAAAAAATGCTCTTTACTGTAATTTTCACGGTTAATTGGATTTGACAGACTGCTGCTGGTTATTTTACGATATTAAGGATTGCCTATTAAAGGATTTGTTTTCCTTGTAACAGTCATTCCTCGCCTATGAGGAAAATAAAAACTTAATTAATAAGAAACATATTCACATATTATTATCCGGTCGAGGAAAATATTTTATAAATTTTGCAAACATTTTTATTAAAGCTACTAAACTGCAAATGCACCCATGACAAAAGTTGGATAACAAACACATTTTTGCAAATAACTCCAGTATTAGTGAATAAAATCTAGTAAACTTTTGTGTCAAAATACATAAGTAAGACGAGAATGATGATAAAAGGTAATAGCACAAATTCAAGTTAATGAGTAAATGGGCGCCATAGTGAGATAATGTAAGGATGATGAAACGAAATCATAGTTTTTTGGGGGTTTGATATAGGGTGTGATGCCCATTACGGCAATGCTGGTTTCACAGGGAAATTTCATGGTGTGCACGAGGCTGGCAAATGCCTTAGGCCAATAAATCCAAGGTCCAAATCCAACATTAAGGCATTTTTTAGCCCCGACAGGTTTAATCTCGAGAAGTGGTGAGTCGCAATTACTCTACCAAAAATACGCCAGATGGGATTCAGATCTGGCTGGTCACTCTGTCCTCTGAATACTTCGGTTTTTCGGTATTACTTAATCAGCCTAATCCTGTGTGGAAGCGTATATAAAAATGAATAGAGAACTGCAGCGTCCATGAACAATCTTTAAGAAGTAAATCTTTATCTCCGAAAAGTTAGGGTGTCTGCCTGATACTTGTAGTTACTGGAAAGCTCTCCGGAACTGATGCATGTAGCATCAACTATATACTCAGAAGCACTAGGCTCTTATGTCGTCTTAACTGATGATGTTCTCTATGTTTTTCCTCACTACTTTTTAAAAATAGTATCTTTTACACTGAAGGTACGAACACATTGTACTATTTATTTCCTTCATATAAGAGATACATGCTTAGGTACGTTATGAATATAGAAGCCATCACGAAACTCCAAAATTCAGAAACGATTTTTATCCATTGAAAAGTACAAACATAAATTTCCGCTCCTTTGCACCTTTGAAACAGCGGCCCTCTTTTTCAGCGGTATTCGAGGCAGAAGTGTGCCTGCATTTGAAAGATCTTTTATCATATAAAACAAAACTGTTTTGAGCTTGCAACACATATTTATAACTATTAAGTTTTGTCCTTATCTAACCAGTGTACTACACTGCAAATCAATATGTAAATGTGTCAGAAACATGAATACTTAGTATCACTTAAATGCACGTATCATTTAAATGTACACAGATTAAAAATAAGAGACACATATCACTGATTTAGTGTACCTTTGAACTATGTGTTTTAATTGCGGTGAGTAATGAGAGTTGCGTTGTTCATTTAAGTTTTACAGGTACCTTTTAAATTTTGAGATAAAACTGTCTGTAAAGTACCTCTAAAATCATAAAGTTTTTTTTCTCATTACTTCTTTAATTCAGTTTGAATAATGTTCACATAGTAGTGAACCAGGTAATCGGAACCATTTCTCTAACATCATGGAAGTAGGAAAGTATGGAGGTCGAGCTGTTACGATATGTCCGACGAGATGTTAAACGATGCCATAGACCTGAACGCCCTTCAAAGAAATAACTCTAAGGTATAGTACGTTTACTATGAGGTTTTTAAGTTATAGGGCTTATAATCTTAGGGCCCTATTTAAGATTGCACAAAGTCGTCGTCGATTCAAAGTTTATTTTCATTGTAAGACGACTCAGGACTCGTCTAGTCAAGGAACACCTTTAAACCATTGATATTCAGAGGATGGAGTGGCCAGCCAGATATCTAGATCTAAATCCCATTGAACATGTCTGGGATGCTCTTTTCAAAGCAGTTATAGCTCGTTCCCTTACCTCACCCCATATATTATAAACTGCAGTAATATATTAATGAGATAAATTATTCTAACATCTTGAATTAACTGCTTCAAAATATCTAATAACCGCGTTAATAGCGTTGTAAGAAACGTTTTGAACTTCGTTTGTTATACTCATTGCCATTCAGGGGGCATATCTTAAATTAAATCTTCAGATGGTGTGATTTTGCGACATCATTTTTAAGATAATTTTTATGATGCCTATTAACCTGTAATCTTGAGTTCACACCATTATCTATTTGTTATCATTCTTTTTTTTTTGTACTTGGATGTATTTTCTTCTAAAATTTCGATTGATTTGGTGCATTATTTCTTGTGTTACACGTGGTAATGTATTTTTCCTTAACTTTTTGACATGGTTGTAATTTAAAGAAACAGTGACAAAAAGGGAGCACAATTTAGTATTAACCTGGGAATGAGAGGTCTAATTTTTAACCATATAATCAAAACACAAATTTCATGTCTGATGGCTTGTATGGTGGTTAGGGGGGTGACTTCCTATTAGAATGACAGAATCTTGGTTCGACTCCCGGATAAGGCATGAATGTTCTTTTCTCTGATCTATCTATTCTTCTTAGTGTGGGAGCAAGGTTGGCTCACCTAATAGATGTGCTCTTTAGAGAGTGGTTAACAAATCTGTCCTTCTGATACCCGAATAATGAAAGTCAATCCGGGTGAGCACTGGAAGAAAAAAAATGTGTTGGAAAATTTCTACTTCAAAACCCTCTAAAAATTGAAAAAAAATTAGGATCAAAAAGATTAAAATTTGAGATATTGTGTATATTATAAGCAGGACCATCTGTGGAAAATGGTTGAAATTTGATATGAAATATAACATACGAAATTAGGCATAAAAATTTGTTTTTTAATTAAACATACAGGATTTTTACTATATTTAGTTTTTTGTCGCTCAAAGAACTGTTGACCCCAATCTGAAAAATTAACATTCTTGGCAAGATCAGGAAAATAGTCGGAAGATTTGTCCCCTTATAGTTATTTCCACATTTTTAAGTTTTTCAGTGTATCTTTATGATTAAAAGATTACTTTGCGCAATTTTAAAACCTGTTAAAAGATTTTTCATTTTTATTTTCACTCATTTTTTTTTATTTCACAATACTGTTATTTAGTTCAAACTATGCTCATTAAAAAAACCCATTTATTTCAGATTAAAATCTTTAATTTCTTAAACTGAAACACGCATAAATTTAGCATTTGCTCAATATTATTATTTGAATTAGAAAACCTGTTTTTTTTCTTTATTTCATAATTTTAATTTTTTTATGTCTGAAATATATTTTTTATAAAAACAAGTAATTGAAATTTTTATTTCATATTTAATTAAGAAAAAGAATTGAGCGCATTTTCAAATTTTTCTCTTGAAAATGTTTTGTTTTTCTTTCGTAATGGAGATAAAAATTTTAAGGAAAATACTCATTGCTATATTTTTTAAAATAGTTTTATTCAATCAAAAAGAAAACTTTAATTTAATTAATAAAATAAATAATATAATAAATAATATAATAGAAAATTGTTATTTAAGTTAAATAACAAAAATTGAACATTTTTTTAAAATTTTTCGAAATAAAATTATTTTTTTATTTCAGTGACAATTCTGAATTTAAAAGCAATTTATTTCCCTAATAATTGCTATTTCGAAAGAAAAACTTACAATTCAGCAAACGAAAGGAAAACAATATCATTTAAAATTTATTAATAAATGTTTAAATAGTTAAGAATTATGTTTAAAGAATTAATAAATTTAATGGGTAGTTTTCTTTAATATGTTTAATTTACATAAAAAAAAATTAGAACATTTGTCATTGATAAATGAGAATTAGAAACACTCAAATTTTAACTTAGTTCATATAATACTTCAAATATGTTTGTTTTAAATGTACTAGACTAGTTACATTGAAAGGTAAAGCGCAATTTTAATAAGTTTAATAAAAAATGATAATGTGAGCAAAATATTTACTTTGAAATAGTTTTATGGTGTTTTCCTAGATGGAGAAAAAAAAAGTTAAGTTGAAAGCTTGAAAAATGCTGCCCACATTTTAGTGATTCAAAATGATGGAACAATTTGCAAAATATGGTTGTATTATGTAAATTTTGTTTCCAACGAGTGGGCAATTTAATATGAGGGTTGAAAATAAAATGAAATGTAGCATTGGAGGTACTAGAATTCTACTGTTTTCCATTGATTTGCGACTTTAGTTTGCTTTTGTTCGGCAACAAGGAAAAAACAACATATTCTTAGCAATAACGAAAAATTGAATAAATGAACTGAAAGAAATTTTCATATAATTTGTTTGGATAATTTTTGAAACTTATTTTCTGCATATTTGCCCTAAAAATGTCTTTTTTTAAAAAAAAACAACAAACAATACATATAACATAATACATTGGATTTGATTTGATACATTGGAAAAAGTTATTTGTAAAAAATTATTAAAATAAACATGTTTTGATGAAATTACACTAAATGTAACGTAGCAAGTCAAGAGAATGGTTAATTAAATTTAACGTCTCTGAATAAGCAGCTCCTTCCAAACGTCCATCTTTGTAATCATGACTATAATAAATCTGAATTCAAAAAAGAAGAAAATAACTGCATTTTTGACATTTACGGTAAAAGGAATGATTTTAAGTTTAATATAAATAAATTAATTACATGGAATTCTAATGTCTCTAAAAATATTTATTCAAATACTATTTTTAATTAATTTAAACGAATTTTTAGTAATATTTATTTATCTAAAAAACAAATAGACATATTTTTCTAAAATTTAATTAAAAACAAAGGGTACCCTGAAGATGCAACTAAATTCTATACAAAATCATTAAGTTAATTATGTAACAAAATTAATAAAAGAATATATTTCCATTTCACTAGACAGATTTCAGCTATCCAGACTGATGTTTTTGCCATTAGTAAATCCATGGCTGAAATTTTATAACTGGCCAACAATCTCCTCCACTTTTCAAATTAAATAATTGATATCATTCAATAAATGTTAACAAGTTGTATATAAATCAACGAATTAAAGCGTTGTATTTAAAATTCGACACACTTTAAAAACTTTTATAACTATAAAAACTATATACATTGAATTATAAACTTTGAGTTTTCTTGTATAATATATTATTACCGATTCAAGGCAACAGACAAATCAAATGCAGTTCTTAACCTCAGTATACATTTACCTTGAAATGCATCCCACTGCATTCTTTTTCCTTTCTCACTTTATATGTTCCTATTTGTGTTTCTTGTTTTTCTTTTTGTGATATTTTTGCTTGAGATATAATTTTATTTACGAATCAGTCTCTCTTTTTTTTGTGCTCCTCATGCTATTTTATTGATAGATTTTGATTTGGCTATATGAAAACAATATTAAAAAATACTATTTTTTCGGATATAATCTTGAGAGTTGATGACGTGAATATTGATTTTCGTTGCTAAATTTTCTAGTTTAAATTCTTTTTTTAATTTTTAGCAAAACTTAATTTTAAATTCTTCATTTTGGTAGATAGATAGATATACATAAATACATTCTTCCTGTACGCATTACACATAAGACAATCATTCACTCATTGAAATTTCGGTAAGAATTACTGTTGTTATGCGAAACGAAGTTTTCAGAAATAACTATGTCGTTAAACAGGGTTCAAGGTTCTAGTTTAATCGTTGTGTTTTTATCCGAATAAAATATTAATGATGCAAGACTCGTAGAAAAAGTAATTCAACATGTCTTTTTCTTTTAATTTGCTACTATAATATTCAAATCTTATAGAACAACGCAAATAAGCACGAAAACACATGTTTAATCTTTTGTGAAAAATGACTGAATAATACCCTATTAATTTTATCCTTGCATCATTTTGTAATCATTAAAAACAATAAAATACATGTAAGTATTTAATGGCCCCTGGTATTTAAAATATTTCGAAATTAGTAACCATTTACTTACCTTTGTTATTCATATAATTTTAAATAGTATATGATATCTGAAATTTAGTTAATTTAATAAACTAAATTTTTAAATACCTCTATAGAAAATTTTTCTGATTATTAAAAATATTAGCCAAATGTACAATGAAATATTAGCCAAAAAGAAACAAAGAGGAAAGGAGAAACCAAAATTTCTATCTTCTATAGGTTTGAAAATGCAACACCTCAGCTTAAATACATTCTGCTTCTACAGTTACTATTTTGGCAGTAATTTTGATGTAGTAGTAAAATTTTACTGTATTCACATAACAGGCTGCAATTACCGGGGGATAATTTAAGAATGCTAGTCAATCGGGGCAAACAGCAGATATATATGTATATATATATATATATATATATATATATATAACACATCGGGGGATAAGTTTCCGGTCTGTCATACAGATGACGCTCTAAATGGAGAATTAGTATTTTGTTTAGCAAGTCCTAACCTTCAAATAAAAGGTGTCAAAATTTTATAACGATCGGCCGATTGATTTTAAAGTTACACTGATTTTAATCGAACACCAATTTATATTATAGAAACAATGGATAGAAAAAGAATTTCGTGTTCTTATTAAACATTGTTATTTAATGGGGAAAAACACGGTAAAAACTAAAGCTTGGCTCGATAAGTGTTATCCGGGTTCTTTAGAAGGAAAATTGACCATTATTGACTGGTTCACTGATTTTAAACGTGGTCGTACAAATATTGAAGATGAGCCACGCTCTGGACGCCCTAAAGATGTGGTTAATCCGGAAAACATAATCAAAGTCCACAAAATTGTACAGAAAACCGCAAAGTTAAGCTGCATGACATAGCTGATACTCTAAATATATCAAAAGAGCGTGTAGGCTTTATTTTGCACGAACATTTGTTTATGAGAAAGCTGTTTTCGAAGTAAGTGCTACGTGTGCTAACAGTTGACCAAACACAACAACGAATTTATGATTCTGAGGGCTGTTTGACGTTGTTTCGAGTTGCTTCCGTACCCACCCTATTCATCAGATTTGGCTCCTAGTGACTTCTACTTGCTTGCAGACTTGAAAAAAATGCTCGCGGGTAAGAGATTCAGCACGAATGAGGAAGTGATTGCCGAAACAAACGCCTATTTTGAGGCCAAGGATGGTTCTTTTTTTAAGAAGGGTATAGAGAGGTTAGAGAGGCGATGAAGTGATTGTATATCTCTTAAAGGAGACTATGTTGATGAATAAATTTGAATTTTACTAAAAAAGTTGTGTTTACTTCATTAGACCGGCAATTTATCAGCCGATATGTTATATATATATATATATATATATATATATATATATATATATATATATATATATATATATATATCCGGAAAATAAATGATATAATCTTTTCATCAGCCCACACAAAGAAGAGTGCTTTCTGATATTGTATCAATATAGCCAAAACGAAATATATTAATACCATAGTGTGAGGAGCACTCAAAATTTTTTTTTACAAAAATTACAACAAATAAAATAGAACACAATAAGTAAAAATAACACGTAAAATCAGAAAATAAAATAAAACGAAAAAACAGAATAAAACATTAACCATAAAGCGAGTAGCGAATTCAAATGTACTTACATGAACGGAATATATATATATATATATATATATATATATATATATATATATATATATATATATATATATATATATATATATAAATATATATATATATATATATATTTATATATATTTATATATATATATATTTATATATATATATATATATATATATAAATATATATATATATATATATATATATATATATATATATATATATATATATATATATATATATATATATATATATATATATATATATATATATATATATATATATATATATATATATATATAACGTCGTTGCCGAGTGGAAGGATTAAAACAGGTCATAGGTCGGGAAGGAGGGTACAAAATTTATTTATTAATTATTAGACAAGAGCAGTCATGAGAGTGAGTGAAAGTGAACACGAAAAGCTGCGCTCCTTGGTTATATGTTAGGGAAAATCTTGCAAAGTAAAATCCGTAAAATGTCTTAATTTAGGGAAAGAGGGAAATCTTAGTAGTTGCTATTGGTTTATGAAATAGATCGAGCATTTCCCACACAGAGCAAAGGGAAATATGTCCTGCTTTTAATTAAATGCATACTTGAGCCAAAAATAGATTTAAGAACAGGATGTGGCTTTTAAAAGTGTGAGAAAGTATTTTGATTAGAATAATTAATTAGGATAACATAAAAAGATCAATTGAAGCTTTTTATGTTACATCCCCCCTCGCCAAAAATGTTTAGCTACAAACCAAAAATTTTGAAATTATCCATTTACAAAATCTTCCCTATGGTAGAAGTACAATTAAAATGAAAAAAAAAATCAAATTTGTAATGTTAACAATATATAAAAGTAATATAAATTATAAAACATTTACATATGTTCTCTTTGCAAAAATTTTAACACAATCAAAAATTTGTAGTAGCATTATCAGCAATTTTAAGATTTTCATTTTCAAAAATTTTTTTGACTTAACAGTTTTTTCAGTTTTAAAAGCATTTTGTTTAAAGATCACATTACAGTTTTTTCACTATAAGAAGTATTCTTCATAATAACACAATTTAAGTTAACTCTTCAATCATGATAAAAAAAATTTATAAAAATTTTTAAAAATGTGTAAGTTAAAATGTAAAACACAAAATGCAAAAAACAGTTTTACAGGAAAAATTTCAATCTGAAATTAGATTTGAGTATTGTTTACCTTGTTTGAAAACAAAATAAAATATGACACAGTTGTTATTCTGAAGTCCAACACTTCAGAATTGTCTTCATTTCACTTTATTTATTATTTACCTTACATATTCATCACTTTAATAGCTAAATATCCGAAAAAAATTTCTTTATGTCCAAAATTTGCCTTCTGTAAAATTTTTTATTTTCTTTTTCTCTCTTATTCTTCTATCTACTTTCTATTATTTTTCTTTTCTTTCTACTTTCTTTATATTTATTTATTTGTACTTTTATTTTCTTTCTTGGTATTTTTATTGCAATTATTAACCCAGATTTCAGGAAATTTGTAAAGACAAATTGCTTTTATAATCAGAAAAGATGATCAGTCTTCTCAGATTTTGCATTACAACCTGTTTAACACAATCGCTAATTGAAATCCAAAACAAAGCTTTCAATTTTAATATGGTATTAAGGTAAATCAGTTTTTAATTTTAGACTGATCTAACTATTTGCCCTATTTTTAATATGAAGTGAAAATTTGGTTTATTTGCAAATTACCTTTTATTTTTTATTTTTTTTCATTTATATCTTTCATTCTTTCTTTTTGGACACAATTTTTTTTCAGGAATTTTAGTTCGGATATTTTTTTAAAGTAATTTTTGTGCAGAGATCTTAATTGATAATTTAATTTGTCACAATTGTTAGTGAATTCAAATATTTTCATTTCTATTTTAAACGTATTTTTGAAGTGTATTTGTTCACTAAATTTTTCAATTTGTGTTTGATCATTTTCCTATCTGTATGCTGGAATTAAAGTTCAGAAATAAAGAAACGATTTGTTTATGGAAATTACTGAGCTAGAACAGAGCTATGAACTAATTACCAACGTTGGACTAAAGCATTAATGTCTGGTTGTACTTCAATTTAAATTCTAACAACAAGTATTTTATTCATTTTTCCAAACTATTTGTATTAGTTTTAACATTTCTTGATTTAATTTTTGCCACACACACCGTAATTGCATTCATACGTTAAAATTGAATTTCAATAATTATTGCAGTTGTATTACAAAGAGAAAAAAAAATTTAAATGGCATTTTCATCTTACCCCTACACACTATAGTAAAACAGAAATATAAATTCTACTAACCAAAAAATCATAGAAGCTGTAACACATAAAACAATAAATTTGAAAATAATTTCTCGAAGCATTTCTTATGGCAATCAATTCACTGAAAATAAAAATTTCAAGAAAAAAAATTTCAACAGTAAATACGATTAATGTATAAAAAATAATTTTTCAATTGAAACATCAAGAATGAGAAAAAAAAATTAAAAAAAATAATCAATAAAAATTCAAGAAATTGTTTTATGAGAATTGTAAAAAAATTAACACAAAAGGATACATGAAAAAGTTCGAATTAGTCTTAGGAGACATTTTGAAAACTGCAACATCAGAGATGAAAGTGCGTTGAAATTCCATGAACAAAATTCCAAAAGCAAAGACGAGAGCTGCTAGGGAAAAAATTTGTTTCTTCGTTAAGATGAATCGTAAATTAACACTGAATGGAGAAATTGAAGCTTATTTTTCTTTGAGTTCTGAGCAGGTGGGAAGGAATGTCGAACATCTAAGGAGACCATCGTAAACCATTTCGGGATGTGAAAACAATTCATCGACGATAAAATCCAGCTCAGCACTTAAGATTGGCAAAATCAACGCTTTCTCAAACGGATAGGGTTCCAATAAAAACATTTTAATTATCAGGAGTTCGATGCAGTTTTTCTTTTTAGTCCAAGGAAGGAAATTGAAGCTCAGCTTTCTAGTAGTCTCAGGAACGTAGACAAAATATGCAGCATAGACATATGGAAAACCGTTGATCGTTTTGTTCCACTGTGCGTAGGTATCATTTATAATAAACAAAAAGTTTTGAAGAGTTTATTTTTTTGATGAAGATACTGGATGAATTAATTATTGCCATAAGTTGAAGAAGAATTTGACTGCTTATTTACCAAATGTCCATTTGAAAAAATGATTTGAAGTTATTCCATATTTTTGATGTACCCTCTTCCGAAGTTGATTTATTTATTTTCAAATGAGAGATATTCCATATCGTTGATGTACCGTACCCCGTTCCCGACCGTTTAATCCTGCCGACTTATAACGTCGTTGCCGAGTGGAAGGATTAAAACAGGTCATAGGTCGGGAAGGAGGGTACAAAATTTATTTATTAATTATTAGACAAGAGCAGTCATGAGAGTGAGTGAAAGTGAACACGAAAAGCTGCGCTCCTTGGTTATATGTTAGGGAAAATCTTGCAAAGTAAAAACCGTAAAATGTCTTAATTTAGGGAAAGAGGGAAATCTTAGTAGTTGCTATTGGTTTATGAAATAGATCGAGCATTTCCCACACAGAGCAAAGGGAAATATGTCCTGCTTTTAATTAAATGCATACTTGAGCCAAAAATAGATTTAAGAACAGGATGTGGCTTTTAAAAGTGTGAGAAAGTATTTCGATTAGAATAATTAATTAGGATAACATAAAAATATCAATTGAAGCTTTTTATGTTACATATATATATATATATATATATATATATATATATATATATATATATATATACAATACATATATATATATATAGTGATCATATTTAAAGCAGCTTTAGCGCTTGATATTATCTACTATTACCTTACTTCCGTTTTCTTTTTGTTTCCGTTTTTAGTTTGGTTTTTTTTTTGTGCTATATATATATACATATACATAATTTTTTATCATGTAATACTGAGAAGAAATCATGTGTTACTACTTCCTAGTAGAGAGGCGCCAACGAGTCCCGAAGGGAAACTCCCGAATTTATAATTAACTCTTGACACTATACCATAGAACAATCTAATTCTTATACACATTCGTTTTGGCGATACTGCGAGAAGGCAGCTCTCATCAAACATGTCACTGTTATTTCCTTCCATCCTTTTATTTCCATTAAATGTTAAGTTTGATTGTTAAATCGTCGTTATTTCATCTAATGCTGCACTAACTCCCACATATAATGGGGGCTTGCGTCCGGAATGTGAATATCGAGCTGTAATTATTTCTGAACTTTGAAATCCCGCGAAGGGGATTTTAGTCAAACAACTTCGAAATCCTGAGCAGAGGATTTTTCAGCCAAATAACTTTTGAAATCCCGAGAAGGGGATATTCACCGAAAATTGAGAGAAAAGGAGTGAAATTCTACGGTCGCGTAGGAGTCGCAGATTTTGTTCCTGTTTTAAATCCCGAGTACGGGAATCACCGAATTGTTCACCGAATCACCGAAATTCTACGCTCGTGGAGGAGCGGTTTATCAAAGTAACATTCACTCGAATGTTGTTCCTGTGTAAAATTCCGTCTTGTATCTGCCGAGCAGGACAATTGGAATCCACGAATTTTCCGGAGTCATACTGATCAGGAGAGTAGAAGTGCAGCAAAAAATCTGCGACTGGAGAAAAGCAGCAGCAGAGAGACCTCTGAACATTCCCAAATCAGCAATAACTGAATCTTCCGTGAGGTGCTTTTCTGAAACTTTCGAATCATCCTGAAAGATTGTGAAATTATTGGATTATTTTGTGCAAATCAGAAGGGCAGTCAACTTTTCCTGAAAGTGCAGTTGTGAAATCCTTGGATACGAAAGGGGATACGAATCTGGTTGGAATCAACGAATCGAAAAACATTGAATTACCATTAGACACTGGGAGTCTCTTCAATCAAGGTAGGAAATTTTCAATTTTAAAAAGGTATAAAAATTCAAAGAAAGAAGACCTAGTAAAAGTATTAGAGGAAATAGGAGGCATCGCAGACAGCAGCGATAATATCGTTAAATTAAAAGAAAAAATTGAATCCACCGAAATATTTAAAAATGATTCTGAATTTGTCAAAAATTTGATAACTAACGCCGTAGAGGAAAGAGTACGAGAAAGAAATGCTTTTATTAGAGGCGAAAAACAAAGCATTTGAAATTGACCCTCCCAAAACAATAAATGATACACCCGAAGCAAACATTGAGAATCTAATTCATAGCATTAAAACTCTTTCACTTCCAGTTCCACCGAAACCGGAAAATTTTAATCAATTTTTTTTCATCGTTGGAAAGAGCTTTTAGTACGAAAAGCATAAACGAGGGGCTTAAAGCTGAAATCTTATTTAATATGCTAGGTGAAAAAGCAAACAGCATCTTGTTATACATTGAAGATGATGATTTAAAAAACTATGAAAAATTAAAAGCTTTAATATTGCGCGATTTTCAACAAACTCCCCAAGAATGCTTGAATAACTTTAAAAATGCCTCAAAATTTAAAGAAGAAACATATATTCAATTTGCTACTCGCTTAAATTCACATTTCGAGTATTATTGCAAATTACATAAAGTTGAAACATTTAAATCATTATGCAACTTAATCATATCCGATAAAATAATTGAGACATTAAATAAAGAGATGGCCAGTCATATTTTAATCCGTCAGGGAGAAAATTGGTTTAATCCTGTCGAGTTAGCACGAGAATTAGACATTTACACTACGTTTAAAAATACGCCACACAGAGAAGCCCATAAGTATGGGGAGAACACTTTCTTTCGAAGCGAGAAAAAACATTTCAGAAAAAACCACCCGGATCGTTTTTCGCAAGCGATAGATGAACAAAATACAGAGGAGAGACAATGCTGTATTTGTGGAGAAATTAATCACTTTGTGCGCGATTGCCAAAAGAGATTGAAAAAAACATATAATTCCAGAAGCGATTAATCAGAAAGAAAAAATACCTCTCCCAGTGATAACTTAAAAAATGGAAGCTTTAGTGTTAATTCCTGCAGACCATGTGGAGAAAATAATTTTAAGCACGAGTTGAAGTATGCTCAGATTTATTTCAATAAAAATATCCCATTTCAAGCCATAATTAATTCTGGAGCTCAATTATCGGTGATTAATTCAAATAAAATAAAAATAAACGTTTCTCTCCAATCTAACATAATGCTAACATCGCGTTTCAATGATAAGCATATGACTAAATTAGTGGAGATCCATATGTCTATAAATCCCAATGAGTCAGGGTTGAAGGTCAACGTCGCCATTTCTGAACATTTAAATTGTGATGCAATCATAACGCTCACTGTCTATAACCAATTAATGAAACTAGGCCAGCTTTCTTCAAATGTAAATACACAAATCGTAACTTCTAAGAGTGAAGATTTTTAATGAGTGTTCTTGTTTCAATATTAATGATTCTTGGCCTTGTGAATGTTTTTTATTTAATATCAACAATGTGTCGAGTAATGATGAACTTGATTTATCACATATTAATGACTCTTGTATTAGAAATGAACTGTCAGTGTTGATTAATAATTATAAACCAAACAAAATTAAAGACACTAAGTTAACAATGGAAATTATTTTAAAAGATGAAATCCCAGTATGTCAAAGGGCTAGACGTTTATCTTTTTCTGGGAAACAAAAAGTAAATCATCAGATATCAGAATGGTTAAAAACAGATATAATTAGAGAGAGTTGTTTTGATTATTGTTCCCCAATAGTTCTTTGCAAAAAGAAAGATAACAGCAAAAGATTGTGCATAGATTGTCGAAAATTAAATTCTAAAACAAAGATAGGTACCCCTTACCTCTTATTGAAGATGTGTTAGACCAATTACAGGGTTCTAAAATATGTAGCAAAATTGATCTCCGAAACGGGTTTTTCTATATAGACGTAGACGAGGATAGTAAAAAGTATACCTCATTTGCGACACCTGATGGGCAATATGAGTTTAATAAAGTGCCATTTGGGTTGTGTAATAACCCTAGTACATTTCAGAGGTACATTAATTATGTGTTTCGTGATCTTCGTAGAGAAGGTGTTGTAGTCAATTTTATGGATGATATTTTTTTCCCGCAGAAAGTGAAATAGACACTTTCGTCACTGAGAAAATCTCTTGAAAAGTGAGGTCATAGTCGGTAGTTGCCTTCTCAGAGCAGCCGCTTTTAGCCAAGATATCCGTAACTTCGTTTCCAGGGACGTTGACGTGAGAGGGGATCCACTGAAAGTGGACCTCCCTACGATTTACAATAATTATGAGCATATTGATTATTTGAATACTTACAAGGTCTTTTACTCGACTCTAGTCCTGTAGATGTTGAATCGAGCTGCGGCTATCTGTGAGAATCCAAATATCGCTAGAGTCAGTGGAGTGGAGGATGGTTTTTAAACCCTCCTCAATAGCTATTAATTCGCTCCTAAGTACCGAGCAGTTATCTGGGTTTCGTCTAGAGGGTCGAACAGAAATATTCTCGATATAATTACCGCTCCCAGTGTAATTTGACTCGTCTTTACTGCCATCTGTATATATTAAAGTGGTATCACTCGGGATACAGTTTATAACCTCGAGAGCCAGCTGTCGTAGGTATTCAGGGACATCTGAGTTTTTGTTTGTGTGGGAAAGAAGTTCAGAGTGGAAGTGAACTCCGGATAATCCCTCAGTCGGGCTGACACAAGGTGTAAGAGATGAATACTCCACCGATTGGGAAATAATCTTCATTTTATCGGACAGACCAAATGGGCTATTCCTTTTGAGTCTCTGGTTGTTGCACCAGTTAGACAGATACTCAGAGGTTCGGTTCTGATTTTCATAACTTTTCAATTTGCTGAAATATTTCACCAAATTCGAGTTTCTAACATGACTAAGAGGTGGAAGATTAGCCTCGTACAGTACTATATCGTTTGGGCAGCTATTTTTCAGGCCCGTTATAATGCGAGCCGCACTCAATTGCACTCTTTCTAAATGATGGAGGTTAGATGGTGAGGCACAGAAGTAGACTGCGAACCCATACTCTAGGATAGGCCTAATAAGTGTAATATATGTTCTCCTGAGCGTTTTGTCATCAGCGCCCCAGTCTCCACCAGAGATGTACTTGAGAAGATTTAGTTTCTTGCGGCTCTTGTTGACCAGATTTAGTATGTGCCCGTTGCTCGTGATCTCCTGGTCCAAGACGAAGCCCAAGTACTTTGGAAGTTTAACGTGGGAAAGAGGCTGGTCCTGGAATAGAACCTGGGGGTGATACGAGTACAGGTATTTATTGGTGGTAAACAAACCAACATATGATTTTGAGACATTAAAAGTCAGTTTGTGGTCGTTCGCAAAGTTCCATACATCAATTAACGCAGAGTTTAAGGTTGATTCTATATAGTTCACATCGGAGCCGGAGCACCACAGCGCAATGTCATCAGCGATATCACACTCTTCAGGAATGATCTTCTCCAACCCAGCTAAAAACAATGAAAACAGGGTTGGGCTGAGGACGGATCCCGGAGCGACTCCCTGATGCATTCGGTACCAGCTGGATAAGGTCTCTTTAGACTTGACACGAAAACGCCGATCTCTTAAAAAATCAGCAATCCAGGAAAGGGGACTGCAATTGATTTTAAATTTGTCATGAAGTTCAATAATGAATAAGTTCCACCATACTCTATCAAAGGCCTTTGAGAGATCCAGGAATACCGCCACGGTGTGATTGGTTGGTTTGATGTTTTGGGAGTCTCTGATTTTTTGACCAAAGTAAAGAGCTTGGTCAGTAGTGCTGTGTCCTCTCCGGAGTGCAATCTGTTCTTTCGGTAAATGATTTTTGGTTGTGAGATGAAAGGTAAGTCTGGTGAGAATCATTTTTTCCATAATTTTGCATGGAATACTTGTTAAGGCAATAGGTCTGTAACTTTTAGGTGAGTTTGCATTTTTGTCTGGTTTCCTAATTGGGATAATGGTTGCTTTTTTCCAGTTTCTGGATAGTCGACCTTTGCTCCAGGAGAGATTAATGATGTCAAGCAATTTCTTCTTAGCCTGCTCACCAAGATGCAAAATCATGTGTCCATAGATGCAGTCAGGGCCAAGAGACTTGGAAAGATTCAAATCACCGATAGCGAGTTCTAATTCTTGCGTAGAGAAAGGATTGCTGAATAAGGGACTACTTACCCTAATGCTGCGGTGTCCATGAGCAAGATTTCTGGCCCTGCTCTCAATGGTCTTGTCTTGAGCACTGAAGGACAATTTGCTGATATTCTTGCAATGTAAGTGTGACATCAAGTCACAAGTGTAATTTAATACTTTCCAATTTTTTTGTTAATTCTTGATACAATTCTTAAATTTGCTGATCCGATTCCTCTCGCACCCTTAAGTTTTTTTGCAATTGTGACACTCTCCCTCGTAAATTCCTTTCGCTTTCAACCTTTGTGGTTCTTGGAATAACACCTACGTGTCAGAATCTTTCATCTACACGAGGGACTCAATGTATGCGTGAACTTAACTCTTCAATTTCGATCAGAAAATGGGAATAATACTTTAAAAAGATAGATAGATACAACATCTCAACTTGTAAGATTTAGTTTTTTTACGAACTTTCAGTAATTTAGTTACTCAACTCCTACTTTCTAGCATTTTAGTATAAATATCGGAGTGCAAGAGACGCTCGTGGCATTCGAAAAAGATCGTTTTATGTAGCTCTCCCCTTAACGGAGTTTCATTTTTCTCCCTCCTCCCCCTGAGGTCGGAACATGGAGTTACCACCGCCATTGCTGATGGTCGTGGCTGCATTCGCATTTTAAGTGTGCAAACTTTGTTTTTTTTCTTTAAGAAAATCATCTACCACTCTCAGCGTGTTTTTAGTGTTTCGAAGTATTTAGAAGATATCAGACATTTTATAACTATAACTTGGTTTATTTCCTTCATAAACAACTAAAACTCTAAAAGCATTTTACAACATTAAATCCATCATCAAAGTAAGTAGAAAGACATCAGTAGTACTTCGGGACTAGGCGGCTTAGGTTCAGCGCACATCTCCAGGTGAACGCTGAGGTCGAAGTGGCATACTAATCGTCGGTGAGCTGGTTTTTATCCTTCTTGAGTGCAGGCGCGCGCAGTCCGGGAAAGTTGATTTGCATCTTGAGAGATCGGCTTCTTCCAGCCGCGTTGCATTTTAATGAAGATGACGTTCTGTGTGACGTTCTATGCGATGAGTCTTTGATAACGCCACATGCTTTTGTGAATGATCGCCGAGATATGATTTCCTCGAGATGAGAGCGGTGGCACCTTCCCTTTGAGTCAAATTATAAAATTCATCGGAGTTTGTGTTGGCATGGCGTCGTATCGGCCGTCATGTTTTTTTTGCTGGTGAATGCTTGCGAGAAAAGATGATCATTCTACATCGTCTTCTTTCTTCGTTCTTGTCTTGTTTTACTGTAAAAATCACTGCGTGCAGTAGTAGACAATGCTGACTATGATTTCAACAACAGTGTGCTCGTGTAAAGAGGCACGCCGTCAACTTTTGTGATCCTTTCTGCCAAATTTCTCAAAGATCTGATAACCATAAACAACTGCGCTTTTTTGGGCTTGCGAACTTGTTCTGTCTGAACTAAGACCACAAAAAGAAAAACTCCCAGTTTCTCCTATCCACTACATTCTCCGTACGGTTGCTGTTTTCCTGATGCTGACTTAAGTTAACAAATAAAGAATGAACTTCCCTTTCATCTGAACTCTGGACTTTTTCTTTGGTTTTTTTTATTTTTACAGCTGTGCTTTTTTAGATGATGTCACCTTCGCCCCAAATAAAAATAATAAGGTATGTGGTAACATTCGATCCTTTTCTTTTACTCTTTTAGATTGTATTTTGTTATATAGGTTTTACTACCACTATGCGTAATATTATTAATTCGGCCATATTTTATTTCTAATTCAGTTGTTACCTTTTATATTCATAAATTTTTTTCATTTTTGATACCCAACCATAAACGGTACACTTGGTGCCGCAACTGTTTTTTTGGGTGAATGCATGCTTATATTTTAATTATATTAATTTGACCATCGAACCTTTTATTTTCAAATTAAATGTTTAATATCAATAAAGTAATAAATTGCTATTTAATTTTTAATGCAATTAATTTTTTTTACTTTTGGTTTAGGCAATAGACAATTTCTGTCAATAGTTTTTAATGTAATAATTTAGTAAACAATAATAAATTTTACAATGTAATCAATTTTAATAAGTTGTAATTTTTTGATTGGATAATTGAAGTATTGTTTCGGTTATTTACAAAATTTTTTTATATAATAACCAAATTTATAATTTTTTTAAGTTGAGTAAATAATAATTAATTGTCATAATTTCTGTAATTGAGTCATACAATTGTTTTGTAATAGTGATTAAAATGATAATTGATATTTTGATTAGAATGATAAATATAAATATTTTTGATTAAATGATAAATATTAATTGGATAAGAGTTGGTAAATAATTTGTCATATAACAATTTAATAATAAGATTCCTTTTATTCTATAAAATTGATGTTCAATATTATTAAGGTATGTTGGTTGAATGCAAATTTCACAGCAATTGGTTAAAATAATAGTTATTATTTAAAATTTAGCAAGTTTTATGTGAAATTTTAATGTTGCCTTGGTGGTGTTTTGGATCATTTTGAAATAGGTCATGTTTGATAATTTAAATGATTTTTTTTTGGAATAATTGTGTTGATGGGTATTGATTTTTATAAGTGTATGACACTTTTATATTGCTAAATGATAAAAATTCATTAATTATTGCAATCTCTATACAATATAAGTAAAAATTACTGAGTGGTTTGTTTTGATAATTTTTGGTTGTTACTTACATTTTGAAATATTTAGTAGTAATAGTGTTATTTCATTAAATGGTTTACACTCATGATTCCAGTCATGAATTCATTCTATTACTTTGAAAAAATCTTTGATTGTGATTTTTAGTATAACAATTTTTCTTAAGGTTCAATGTTGAAATTTTTCATAATATTGGCAATGTATATGGTATTTTGTAGTAATGGTTGAATTTTTATGTTATATTTCTTATTTCAAAATGTTGTACTGGCTAGATAAATTGTAATGTTGTTAAAAGTAATCAGTTAATGATAATATCAATACACAATATTTTCATTAGATGACCCCAATTCTCACCCGCAGTAGAGCTTATTCTAATTCAATAATTATGCCTGACAACATAAATAACGTAGAGGCTAATAGGCAAGCCACAAAATTTAATTTCTCGATACCAGAATTTTCTGGAAATTCTCAAAACGTAGAGTGGTTTCTGAACCAAATTAAAGATCTTGTGAAATTGAATCAATTTGACAATGATGCAGCCTTATATCTTTTAAAATCAAAATTATCCGGGGCTGCTCTCACTTTTTTTCAGAATTCACCTGAATGTAGGGCTGTCACAAAGTTCGAGGATGCATGTCGGCTGCTTCAAAATTTTTTCAAACAAGAGGATTCTTCTTCGGCTGACTTGGCAAAATTTCTGGCGATCAGCCTTTTGCGCTCTGAAACAATTAAAAATCTCGAGTACAGAATTGACACGTTAGCCCATAGGGCATATAACTTTATAAATGACCAAACAGCCTTGTCAAGGATTAAAGCCATGCAGTTTTTTTCTGCAATCCCTTTGCACCTTAAGGAGACTATTCTCATTGAGGGCATTCAAGATTATAGAGAAATGGTAAAAAAAGCTCACCACATCGTGACCATTCAGCAATCCTTAGCTGGCTCGGCTACTTCTTTAGTCGTAGCACACTCGGTAACTCAGTGTACTTTGGCTGCACATGATCAGCTCACCTTAATTTCAAAACAGTTCGAAATGCTGAACGCCAAAATTGAGACCATGCTGTCTAACTGCAATATATGCCAGGAGCCCCATAATACTAAACAATGTCCCCTTTTATATAACCCTGTACAGAACCAGGATCGGGTTGGACAAGAACAACCTCGCCCAACTCCAAACCTTACTTGTGCCTTCTGTAATAGGTCTGGGCATATGATGAGTGTGTGTCGAACGTATCTCAGACATTTAAGACAACATTCAATGGGCCCAAACTTGGCGATGCATTCTTTTCCGCCACAGTTCCATATGGCTCCTCCCTGATTCACTGCACCGCAGTATCCACCACCACCTATCCCTGTTCAGAATGAACAATTTTGACCCAGGGTACATGCGAATAATAATAGGGGTAATAACCCGTTAAACTCTAGCAGGAGGCAGTAAGAGATGGCGCTGTCTCCTCATCCACCAAACCATCCAAAATCTTTGACATTAAGACCTTCATGGCAAAGACCATGCATAACTAGAACAAAAGTATTAGAGATTTCTTAACAAATTGTAATGATGAAAAAAGTGAGTCGATTAATATCGTCTCTGATGAAATTAGTCTGCCCACAATTCCATCCAGGTTTAGTGATATTAATGTTAATTTTTTATTAGACAGTGGTTCATCAGTGTCATTATTGACATTAGATACCTTCAATAAAATCAGGGAAAATAATAAAGTAAAATTTTTATCGAGAAAGGTCCAAATACGGGCAGTCAACTCTCAACTTCAATTTACAGCTTGTGCTGAAATTTCCTTTGAAATCAATAACCAGTTCTTTAGACACCAATTTTTTGCTGCAGACATTAAGAGTAATTCCTTTCAGGGCATTCTCGGGTTTGATTTTTTAAAGAAACATAATGTTCTTATAAATTATAAAGATGAATCTGCACAATTTAGTAATTTTAGCATTCCCTTAAATAATTTTGATAACTTAACTTGTACTGATAACAATAATGAACAGGTGCATGTTGTTTTGAGGAATAAGCTCAATATCGAGCCAGGTGAGACTGCTATTGCCCATTTAAGAATTAATTCTTTTGATAAACAAACAAATAAGGAAGTGTATTTCACACCTACTTATAATTCAGATATTGTAATTCAATTCATCCCTTTATTAATGTTGTTGACAATATTTCTTTTGATACAATAATCCAAAATAATTCTGATAACACTGTTCACTTAAATAAAGGTTTGAATATAGGTAATATAAGTTATAATTTTGTTGTCCAAAATAGTAATGATAGTAATAATGTAAATGTAAATGATGTTAATGATATTGAACAGTGTAATTTAATTACTGCTTCTCAGGATAGTTTAAATTTAAGAAAAGAAGAACTAAAACCTACTGATTTTGATTTAGGACAATTAGACACTGATCAAAAAATAATTCTACAGAACATTTTATTAAAAAATTTTGCTGCTTTTTCGAAAACAATTAAAACCATAGGATGTACAGATCGTGTTGTTCCCTCTTTAACTTTGACAAACGAGAATGCAATAAAGACCTTACCGTTTGACATTCCATATGCTTCAAGGAGATGACATTAAACAAGAGTTAGATGAATTAGTGGAAGCCGGAATTATTCATAGGCATGTTAGCCATTGGGCTGCTCCACTAGTTTTAGTCAAAAAGAAAAACTCAGAAAATAATCAGGGTAAACCTAAATATCATTTGGCTTTGGACCTACGGTTATTAAATGCTGTGGTCGAAAGCTCCACTTACCCTTTGCCTAAAATAAGTACTATAATTAATGAAATTTCTGCATATAAATTTTTCACAAAATGTGACATTCGAGAAGCTTATAGGCAGGTTATGCTTCCTGAACACCTACAGGACATACTAACTTTTACTACTCTTTTGGATATTTTGCTAATAGACGACTCGTGTTTGGCCTCAAAACGGCAGCGAGTACTTTTCAGGCTCTAGTAGACCTAATTATTGAAGAATTAAATGCTGAAGGCATTAAAGGTATCCATGCATACCAATATGACTTTTTAATTGGAGCAAATTCCTTTGAGGAAATGACAGATAGAATCTCAGCCTTACTTAAAATTTTAATCAAATACAACTTAACGTTAGCTCCAAATAAATGTCAATTTGTTAAAGATTCTGTTGAATATTTAGGTTTTGTAATTTCGCATAAGTGTATAACCCCTACTTCATCCAATATAGCCAAAATTACTTCAATTGCTACTCCTCGTAATGCCAAGCAAGTTAAAAAGTTCATAGGTGTTTGTGGCTTTTATCGCCATTTAATCCCACATTTTGCCCAACTAATTGCTGTTGCTTGATACAAAGCAATCTAAATTTAAATGGACTGAAGTACAACAGCGGGCATTTGATGCATTACAGAATGAACTTTTTTCGAAACCTTTTCTTCAGTTACCAGATTTCAGTAAACCTTTCTTTCTAAATACAGATGCGAGTAAATTAGGCATTTCAGCTGCTTTAATGCAGGAACACGAAGGATCTCTTCGTCCTGTTTCTTTCTTTAGCAAGGCTTTATCTAAATCAGTCAGCAACTACCCCGTCATAAAACTTGAGTTCTATGCCATTTTTTAGGGTGTTACAGCATTTAAATCTTACCTCTATAATAGAAATTTTACAATTTTGAGTGATAGTAAACCATTAAAACATTATTGTACGGTTAGATCACCTGCTGATATTATCACACGTTGGCTTCTTGCTTTAAGTGAATATACTTTTGATTTTGTACATATACCTGGTCATGAGAATGTGTTAGCCGACTGGTTTAGTCGTTCTCCTGATCCTAATTTTTGTCAACCTGTTTTAAATGTTAATGATTCTGAACTAATTTTACCTTTCACTGATATTAATGAAGACCATGTAATTCATGCTTTAACCAATAATGAATCCCCTCTTGAAATTTCTTTAGACACATTTAAATACGAACAATGTAAAGATCAAAATATTCAGGAAATTATTTCTCTTTTAAACAATCCAACGTTAGTTAATCAATCTAAGACAGAACATTTCTTTTTAAATGATGGTATATTAATGTATGCCACTGAGGTTCTTCCTTATAAACACAGAATTGTAGTTCCAAATTCCTTAAAATCTAAAGTGTTAAATATTTGTTATGTGTCTCATACTGGTATTCAAAAGACGTATGAGCTTGTGTCTAATAGATATTTTTGGAAAAGTTGTTAGAGTGATACCTGTAATTATGTTAAGTCTTGTGAATTATGTATTAAACATAAACAGACTGCGAGCAAACCTGCTCCTTTAAAATCAATGTGGTTATCTCAAAGGCCTGGACAATTTGTCGCAATGGACATTGTTGGACCCATTAAAAATTGAGGATATATTTTAACTTTCATAGATCATTTTTCTAGACATTTAATTTTAAATCAATTAGTAAATTTAACCTCTGAGACTGTTTCTAAACATTTAATTAATTATATTTCTCATTATGGTCGAATGTTATATCTGTTAACAGATCTAGGTACTCAATTTAAAGCTGAGGTTTTTGAATTAATCAATAAGAAGTTAGGATTTAAATTAGCCCATAGTAGTGCAGCTCATCCTCAAAGTAATGGAATGAGTGAAAGCATTAATCAAGCTATTAAATTTTCTGTTTTAACTTTACATGAGAAAGGTGTATCATTTGCAACCAGCTTATTAATTCATCAAAATATTTACAATGGTTCAATCCATTCTTCCTCTAAATTCACCCCTAATTTACTTCATTTTGGTCGTAATTTGGCCTTAATTTTTTATTTGTTTTGAAACTGGTGTTGAACCAGTACATTTAGATAAGTCTCATTATTTATTAGAGACCTTAAATAAACTTAATGTTGTATATGAAAATGCATATTATAATTCTGAAAGAGCACAAGTCAAACAAAATTTGAGGCAAGGTGCGAAGGCAAAACTAAGATCACTAAACATTGGTGATATTGTTTACTTAAAACATACGAATGTCTTTAAACCTAAATTTGATGGTCCTTTTACTATTTTGTAAAAATTTAATGATGTGGATTATGTAATCCAACTTTTGGACAATACAAATGCACCTAAACTAACTGTTCATATAGACCGTTTACGTCTATGTCCTCATAGAAAGCGAAATTTGCTTTTTCGTCCCTCTTTGGATACCTCCCCTATTGCAAATGATAGTGATATCACTCTCCCTAAGGCTTGTCCTTATAATTTAAGAAACAAATAATTTTTTCTAATATAATTTTTGAGTGTAACATTGATATGTGTGGTGGGAGCTTTTTGGGTATCGTTGTGTGTGATGCTGGTCGTCACATATCCGCGGAACATCGGGATCCTGTAGTCAGGCAATACCAGTGATTTTTTTAAAAAAAAAAAAAAATTTCTTTGTTTATATATTTTTTTGTAATTTAACTTTTTTTAATTTTATGAAAATTGTACATTTTTTTAATTGAATGAGGTATTCAAATAATGATTTGTTTTGATGGTGGATGATGAGCAGTTCCCTCTCTTAGTGACTCCCCAATATTTTTGACTATGGGTTCGTGTTTGGTGTTGGTTGTTCGTGTCTAACTCATTACAGTTCTTTTGAACTAATATTTCATGTTAATATTAGTAATTTTTAAATTTAATTAACCACTTAATTGTAATTAATTGATACTGTCTTCGAATGCCAAAACTTTTTTTCTCTTTTTCGACCCTGTAGCTCTGTACACTAATTTTTTGCTTTTCTAGTATGTCATAAATCAAACTTTTATTGCATACATTTCTTTGATTTTTGCAGAGTGGAAAACTCTTTGCATTTTTTTGTTGATACAGTTTGTATCAAATGTATAAATGTGCATCACATTGTACACCTAATGTTATCAAATATTTGTTATGATTTATGTTGTGTGTTTTTTGTTAATAAAATTTTTGATGCTGACTTTGTTAATTTGTATATTGTTGTTCGGCAATTGTTTTAGGTAATGCTTTTTGTAAGCAATGTGTCAAGGCCTTATTTTGTTTTTAAGTATTTTTTGTCGAGGTTAAGTGAGAGTTAATTTGTTGTTTTTTTTCTCGTGTTAAGGGTCCTTGCAGTTTTGTTAAGTTTAATGTTTTTGCCTAGGCTTTTCCTTTTATGGTTAGTTAATTTTTAGCAATTTTCTTTCTAAATTTCTTCAAATCTTAATTAGTTAAAATTTTTGTGGACTTATTGATCTCACTAATGACTTTGATTTCTAAGGTATGCATTTGATGTGTACTAAATTTTTTTCGTCGTTTTAACTCGGGTTATAATTATCAGTCGTATTCGATTGGTTTTAATTTTTGTCAAAATTCAGGTCATGTATTGTTGTAAAAAAGTTTTTTCATTGCACAAATCATTTTTCTTTCGTTTAAGCTCGGAGTATTGTCAGTTTACAGAGGTAGCCTGATTGTTTTCGTTTGTTTGCATCTTTATAATGTTTTTCATACTAATTGTCAGCAAACAAAATCAATTTAATTTTTCATTCCTTCTTACAAGGAATCATTTGAGTTAATGTTTTTACCTAAAAAATTTTTTCTCACATTTATTGAGTGGGATTTTTGTAAATACTCATTTATACATTTTACTTCCTTAACGTTATTTTCTTCGGAGATGATTTTCGCAGTCTACTTCATGTATCCTGAATGTTGTTAATACGGGTATTCTCACCGTCCTATGCATTGGCATGCAACAATGCATATTATGTTTAATTTTTTCATCTCTTCTTTGTTGTATATGTAAATTTTTTATCAAACAATTAAGATTGTTTTTTCATTTCACTAATCAAGATGCAGCCATATAGAACTGTTTATATGTATTTGTTGTTATGTGATACCATTTGTTGGTAACTGTATGTTTGGGGCACAGAATTCCTAACCCTAGAATAATTTACTGTCAAAGTTTTTTGACATGTAGTTTTGTATATTATTTGCACCTGAATGTAAAATTTGACCGTTTGTAAGTGGAGAAGTGGTGGACTGGAGTGGCAGGCTGTTAATACTCAATTTAGGTTTTATAATTCCAATTATTATACTTATGTTTCTCTTTGGCAAAGTTTTTTTCTAAGAAAAAAAAATGTCTTCAAAATTTTTTGTGCAGAGGTATAATGTGACATCAAGTCACAAGTGTAATTTAATACTTTCTAATTTTTTTGTTAATTCTTGATACAATTCTTAAATTTGCTGATCCGACTCCTCTCGCCCCTTAAGTTTTTTTGCAATTTTGACACTCTCCCCCGTAAATTCCTTTCGCTTTCAACCTTTGTGGTTCTTAGAATAACACCTGCGTGTCGGAATCTTTCATCCACACGAGGGACTCAAAGTATGCGTGAACTTAACTCTTCAATTTCGATCAGAAAATGGGAATAATACTTTAAAAAGATAGATAGATATAACATCTCAACTTGTAAGATTTAGTTTTTTTACTAACTTTCAGTAATTTAGTTACTCAACTCCTAGTTTCTAGCATTTTAGTATAAATATCGGAGGGCAAGAGACGCTCGTGGCATTCAAAAAAATCGTTTTATGTAGCTCTCCGCTTAACGGAGTTTCATTTTTCTCCCTCCTCCCCCTGAGGTCGGAACATGGCGTTACCACCGCCATTGCTAATGGTCGTGGCTGCATTCGCATTTTAAGTGTGCAAACTTTGTTTTTTTATTCTTTAAGAAAACCATCTACCACTCTGAGCATGTTTTTGTGAATGATCGCCGAGTTATGATTTCCTCGAGATGAGAGTGGTGGCAGCTTCCCTTTGAGTCAAATTATAAAATTCATCGGAGTTCGTGTTGGCATGGCGTCGTTTCGGCCGCCATGTTTTTTTTGCTGGTGAATGCTTGCACGAAAACATGATCATTCTACATCGTCTTCTTTCTTCGTTCTTGTCCTACATTCCCTGTTTTACTATAAAAATCACTGCGTGCAATAGTAGACTATGCTGACTATGATTTCAACAACAGTGTGCTCGTGTGATGAGGCACGCCGTCAACTTTGATGATTCTTTCGGCCAAATTTTCAAAGATCTGATAAGCATCAACAACTGCGCTTTTTTGGGCTTGCGGACTTGTTCTGTCTGAACTAAGACCACAAAAAGAAAAACTCCCAGCGTCTCCTATCCGCTACATTCTCCATACGGTTGCTGTTTTCCTGATGCTGACTTAAGTTAACATAAAATAAGGAATGAACTTCCATTTCATCTGAACTCTGGACTTTTGTTTTCGGTTTTTTTTACTTTTACAGCTGTGCCTTTTTAGATGATGTCACCTTCGCCCCAAATAGAAATAATAAGGTATGTGGTAACATTCGATCCTTTTCTTTTACTCTTTTAGATTGCATTTTATTGCATGGGTTTTACTACCACTATGCGTAATATTATTAATTCGGCCATATTTTATTTCAAATTCAGTTGTTACCTTTTATATACATAATTTTTTTTCATTTTTGATACCCAACCGCAAACGGTACAGTAAGCCCAATATGTCTGCTGCTTCTTTATGACTGCAGGGGACACTCCCGTCTTGGGCTAGAATAGTGTTACAATTCTCAGATTGGGGTTGTCTTTGATCAATGTTCTTCACCAGCTTCCACAGTTTGGAATCAGGAGTTCTAGAGTCAAGAGTAGTGCATAATTCGCTCCAACTCTGCCTCTTTAGAAGGGCATACTTGCGTTTAATCTCTGCTTATATTCTGCTCAAATCAGCCCTGTCAGATAAATTACTGGTGTTGGATAAGCGATTGGACAATGCTTCTCTCTTTTTCAAGAGTGGTTGCAAGGTATCAGAGTTGTGGGAGAAGAATGCGGTGTACCTTTTGACTTAACCCCGAGGGACCGACTGCTTTGCTGTGTTAAGAATCCCATTTACAAAGTTAATCCAGTCATTGTCAATGTTATTAGATAGAGGGGCAGCAAACACTCCGGTATTTGTGAGATCTTTGTACTTCTTCCAGTCGGCTTTCCTGAAATTCCAGTACTTCCTTCGATCCGTAATGACCTTTTGATTGATATCCAATCCAATAAGGATGGGATAATGATCGCTACCAATATTGTTTAACACGGTCCATCTGCAGTGAGGGTATAAATCTGGACTGACGATGGAGATATCCAGAGCTTCATTAGTATTATAGCTGTGTGAGGAGTGCGTGGGCGAGCCATCATTAAGAACCATATAGCTTTTATCATCTGCAAGATTTAGCAGTGCATTTCCTCCTGCATTGCTATTAGAACAGCCCCAGTAAGGGCGTTTAGCGTTCAGATCTCCAAGGAAGAAGGTATTATCATCAGACCAGTAAAACAGGCAGTCAGACAGACCTGGGGAGCAAGGAGGGTTGTAAGAGTTGAAGACTTTAATGTTTTTGCCCCTCCAAGGGAACGAAATGCCCTGAATTATAGTATTGGATTATAGTATTATTAGTATATCTTATCTGTGGAATATCTATACTTCGATACTGCAGGTGCCTGACGAGGAAGGCCAGGCCTCCGCCAGCTCCACTAGTTTTCCTATCAGAACGGAAAATGTTATATCCCTTGACCTTTAGCGTAGAGGGATCTTTCAGTTTGGTTTCTTGAAGTGCAATGATCTGAACGTCTTTAGATTCAGACAACTCAAGGAGTTGGTCCAATTTAACCCTCGTTGCTGCTGTACTGAGTCCGTTTATATTGCATTGGAGAATTCTAAGTGGGCGATGCTTGTGTGGAGACTGACGCATATTTTTCGAAAGTGGCCCTCTTCCTAAACCTCGAACGCGTCTTTGATTTACCAGCGCAACCGACGATGCTGTATGACTTACTATAGGCGACATAGTCTCATGGAGAAAGGAAAGAGCAGCTTCTGTTGGTACAAGGTACTTGGAGCTCCAGTGGAGAGAAGTATGACTTTGCTCCTGTGCTTGCAGATCTTAGCTGAGCATAGTGGAACGGCCTTCACGCCTTGGGTTGCCCTACCAGGAGAAACTCTCCCGACGTACTTCGCCCGTTACGCCCAGGTACACCCCCTCGTCACTTTGAGGCAACCTGCAGGACGTGAGGGGGAGACTTTGATTATGAAATTGTACATCGCCCAGTTAAACAAATGAAACATGTTGATTGTTTAAGTAGATATCCTATTATGCATATTACTTCTGACGAACTAACCTCTAAAATTGTTACTAACCAGATAAGTGATGAATACATTAACTCTATTAAACAACTTTTGGAAAACAAATCAATTGACGATTTTGTGGTAAAAAATAATGTTTTATATAATTTTGAGAATAATAATTATTTACTAGTGGTTCCACAACGAATGCAAACTGACATTATCAAATCAACACATGCTAATGGTCATTTTGGTATAACTAAAACTGTTGATGTGCTTAAACAAAACTATTATTTTCCAGATATGAAGAAATGTGCTGAAAATGTTGTAAGTAATTGTGTAGAGTGTATATTAGTAAATAGGAAGGCAGGAAAAAGAGAAGGGTTTTTGAACCCGATTCCTAAAAATAGTATTCCCTTAGATACTTACCATATCGATTTCATTGGTCCCATGCCTTCAACTAATAAAAACTATGAACATATTTTCACCGTGGTAGATGCTTTTACCAAGTTTGTTTGGTTCTACCCAACCAAATCAACGTCAAGTCTAGAGGCAATAGATAAGTTATAAGCTCAACAGATAACTTTTGGGAATCCTTCACGAATAATTACTGACAGAGGTACTGCGTTTACTTCAACAGATTTTGAGACTCATTGCCAAGATGAAGGTATCGAACATGTGAAGATAACAACAGGCATTCCTCTTGGTAATGGACAAGTGGAAATAATGCATAAGATCCTCATACTGATACTGGCAAAACTATCAATAAAAGATCCTACTATGCGGTACAAATTTGTTCCAGCAGTACAGCGTACCATTAATTCTACAGTTTCTCGGAACACTCAGATTACTCCTTTCCAGCTTTTGACCGGAGTGAAAATTAAAACAAAAGAGGACTTACATATTCTGCAAATGTTAGAGAAAGAACATATAGAATCATTTATCCAAGATAGAGAGAACATTCGAGAAGAAGCCAAAAATAATATTTTGAAGATCCAAGAAGAGAACCGCAGACAGTACAATAAAAGAAAGAAAGCCAATGAATATCGAGTAGGAGATTTAGTTGCAATCCAGAGAACTCAGGTTGGATCTGGTCTCAAATTAAGACTCAAGCTCTTCGGTCCATACCAAATCACAAAAGTGAAGAAGAATGATAGATACGATGTGCCAAAAGTCGGGAATCATGATGGACCAATAAATACTTCATCTTCCGCTGACCACATGAAGCCGTGGTCAGTAAATTAAAAATTGCTTTTTATTTTTTATACTTTGCTTTCTCGTTCTTTTTCTTTTTTTTAGGTAACTGTGTCTGATAGCTGTTCTGATGAAAATGAGGACATTTTGTTGTCAGGATCGCCGAATTGATATAGGTTTCAACACCATAGTGTAACAGCTGCGAACATTGCGTCATCCAACATCACGTAATACTTTAAGATTGTTGCATCATTCTTTATCATGAAATACTGAGAAGAAATCATGTGATACTACTTCCTAGTAGAGAGACGCCAACGAATCCCGAAGGGAAACTGCCGAATTTATAATTAACTCCTGACTTTATACCATAGAACAATCTGATTCTTATACACATCCGTTTTGGCGATACTGCGAGAAGGCAGCTCTCACCAAACATGTCACTGTTATATCCTTCCATCCTTTTTTATTTCCATTAAATGTTAAGTTTGATTGTTAAATCGTCGTTACTTCATCTAATGCTGCACTAACTCCCACACACACACACACACACACACACACATATATATATATATGTGGGGACGGCATGAGTGGTCGTCTTAAATAAAAGACACGTTCTTAAACAAAAACATATATATTGAAGATTAAATTTACATTGGACGGACGATTAACAATTAACGATTAAATAACAAAAAATAATAAGTATGGAACGTCTTTAAAAGTTTTGTATAACTCCTCTTTGGAGTGCATATCCTCACGTCTATCTCGGTTCGTTCTCCATTGCGCTCTACCTCTGGGAAATCCCCACTGCTTCCTCGTCGTGCACAGGGATTAGCTTGTGGCTTGCATAGACTTGCGGAACTTCTAGCTTACGGATCTGAGAACTGATATCGGGTTACAGCACAGGAACTGGCACCACAGATAGGAACTGGCACCACAGAGAACTGAGATCGGCTTGGTGTACAGGAGCTGGCACCACAAACTCGGCCCTCCTGTATCTCGCCTGGTCCTCCAGCGACTCTATAAAGAAAAAAAAAGAAAAAGCAGAGCAGACTGAAAAATATAATTGATATCTGAAAATTAAATGTTTTAGGTTAAGTGTATCAGTTCAGGAACGTTAGGTAAGAGTGTATCAGTTCAGGCACGTTCACTCTTCCATCTTTGCACGTCTTTTGTCTCTTCTTCAACGGCTTCGTCTTCTTTTCTTTTCAACGTCTTTCATCTTTTTTCTTTCCTTTAACGTCTTTCATCTTTAACGTCTTTCGTCTTTTTTTTTCTTTAACGTCTTTCGTCTTCTTTCACGTCTTTCGTCTTTAAATTTTTTCGTCTTCCGTCTTTAAATTCTTTCGTCTTCTTTCACGTCTTCCGTCTTTAAATTCTTTTGTCTTCTTTCACGTCTTTCGTCTTTAAATTCTTTCTTCTTCTTTCACGTCTTTCGTCTTTAAATTCTTTCTTCTTCGCAAGCTCTAAAATTCTTCTTGGCAACTGTTCCATGGTTTAAGATACTCCGCACACGTTGTCGAGCAGTTTGGTCCTTCGTGATTCCCTTCTTTTACTACATCATAGGTATTTCCTCCTTTTACTCTTGTTATTTTGTATGGGCCAAGGTACTTTGGTTTTAGCTTCAAATGAGGTCCAAATTGGGTTCTTTTGATGGCGACCAAATTTCCAATTTCGTACGATTTTGGCTCCTTTCCTCTTAAATTATAGGTCTTTTTATTTTCTTGTTGAATTTTAAAAATTTGTTGCTTTGCGTTTTTCCTTAGTTCCTCTCTTTGGGCATCAAAATGAGACTGAAATTCACTTTCGATCATTTCCTTTAGTTTTCCCAGTCCATTAGTGTTCATTTTTGTCCCAAAAAGCAATTCAAATGGAGTAGTGTCTATGCTTCTTTGATAGGTTGAATTTATCGCTTGTTGAACTTTATTTGTATGCTTGTACCATTCAGCTGGATTTTCTAGGGATAATTTTGAAAGAATCGATATGATGGTTTGATTAATACGCTCTACTTGTCCGTTAGCTCTTGGTAAACCTGTTGTTATTAAATGATGTTTAATATTTTCTTTCGAGCAATAATCAGCAAATTCACTGGAGGTAAATGTTGTACCCCTATCTGAAATTATCTGGGAAGGACTTCCAAATACGGTTTTTTGGATTTCTAATTTAGCTAAAGTTTCAGCTGACGTAGTAGTCTTCGTGGGATAAATCCATACAAACTTGGTAAAAGCATCTATTATCGCTAACACATACTTATAATTTTTATGGGTGCTCTCCAAAGGTCCGAGATGATCAATATGAAAGGTTTTCAAAGGCATATCTTCTTTATGCAATGGATGCAATAGCCCTTCTTTCTTTCCTCTTTTATGATTCACGAGTATGCAGTGAACACAATTTGCTATGATGTTTTCTATTTTCTGTCTAAGTTTAGGTATGAAATAATATTCTTCGATTTCTTTTTCCGTATATTTAATTCCTGAATGTCCTTTCTCATGAGCTGTTCTTATAATTTCGATTTGCATATTTTCTGGCACAACCACCAATTCTTTGCCATCAACAAATTTATACAAAATTCCATTTCTATTGCAATAATCTTCATAATTCGAAATTTTAAGTAGTTCTTTTATAGTCTTAATTCCAGTATCTTTATCTTGGGCTGATCTGAGTCTTGGTAGAATATTATCGACGGTAACACAAAATACATTAATTGGAGATCGACTAAGGGCGTCTACGTGAGTCATCTTATTTCCAGAACGATGCTCAATTAAATAGTTGAATTCTTGCAGCAAAAGTGCCCAACGAGCTACACGAGTTGACAAATCTCGTTTTGACATAGTCTTTTCAAAAGCAGCACAGTCAGTAATTATTTTGAATGGAATACCTAACAGATAGATGCGAAATTTTTTAAGGGCTTCTACGATAGCAAGAGCTTCAAGTTCGTAGCTGGAATACTTTTTTTCAGCATCAGTCGTTTTTCTACTCATATAGTAAGTGGGGTGAAAATGTTTTTCATCAGGGGGTTTTTGCATTAAAATGGCAGCATATCCTTCTAAACTGGCGTCTGTGTGTAATTCAGTTTCATATTTAGAGTTATATATTGAAAGAACAGGATTTTGGGCTAACAAAGATTTTAATTGATTAAAGGCTTTCTTTTCTTCAATGCTAAATTTAAACTTACGATCTTTTTTTAGCAGGTCACTCAACGGTCTAGCTATTATAGAATAGTTCGGAATGAATTTTCTGAAGTATCCGGTCAATCCCAAAAAACTATGAATTTTTTTCAAATTTGTTGGCTCTGGAAAGTTGAGAACTGCTTTGGTTTTTAAGGTAGATGGGAATATTTTTCCATCCTCTATCACATGACCTAAAAATTCAATGCGCTTCTTTAAGAAATGGGACTTCTTAAAATTAATATCAAGTCCATATTCACTAGCAATATTCAACACCCGATTAAGCCGTTCAATACCTTCTTCAAGGGAGGAAGACAGAATTATAATGTCATCTAAATATGGTAAAACTAAACCTTTATTATTCAAAGTTCGGAAAATGGTGTTTATAAATCTTTGAAATACGGCGGGAGAATTGCAAAGTCCAAACGGAACTTTAAGAAATTGATATTGTCCTTCATGTGTCACAAAAGAAGTGTATTTTCTGCTATCTTTATTTACATCGACATGTAGGAATCCGTTCTTAAGATCAATCGTACTGAAAATTTTCGAACCTTGTAGTCTATCTAATATGTCTTCAATCAATGGGAGGGGAAATCTATCTTTGATAATTATCTTATTCAATTTTCTATAATCTATACAAACACGAGGAGATCCGTCTTTTTTCTTAACAATTACAACGGGGCTACTATATTCGGAAGAACTAGGCTCTACTATTCCTTGTTTTAACCATTCAGCGACTTGAGCTTCGACAGTCTTTTTTTCAGAAAACGGCAATCTATGTGGCTGGTGAAATATCGGTTCCTGATTTTTAACCAAAATGTTCATTTCCACATTAGTTGTCTTAAGTTTATCTGGCGCATAATCTAAAACTAATTGTTGTAATTTATTTTTTAAAACATTAGGAACACAAGGATCTATGTTAATTTCAACCTCATCAGATATAGTAAGATCAATTGGTAAAATAGACAAATAGTTTTCTTCATCAAAACACTGAATTTTATTTTTAATTGTGATACCCTTTTCATTGATAATTGTTTCACCCTGCATTAAGACATTAAGGCCTATAATAGCGTCATAAGGCATCATATCATTTTCTACAACACATATTTCAGAAAAACAATTGAAATCATCAATTTTAATACTTTCTTTAAAATAACCTAATGGAGTCACTATTGATTTACCAAATCCGTTTAGAGTAGAATTAAATGGAAATAGTTCTTTAGAGTTTAATTGATTGAAAATTGATCTTTTGATTAAAGTGGCTTGACTTCCTGTATCAATCAAAGATTTCACATTTAAGTTATCAATTATTACCATTTTAAACAACTTTGGCTCTACGCTAACATTTAAAGTAGCAACTTCCGTTTTTGCATTTGATTTTGGACATTGCGAAGCTTTGTGTCCAAACGCTTCACATTTAAAACACTTTAAACCCTTATCTTTATGTATGCAATTTTTTGAAATATGATTTCTTGAACCACAATTGTAACACAATTTATTATTAAAAGTTTCAACATCAGTATTATACCTTATCTTTTCATTATTATTTTCATATTTATTTTTATTTCTATTTGAAACATCTTTTCTTACATTATACCTATCATCATATTTTGCTTTTGTTCGATCATAAGAATTATTTTTACTATCAAAGTCATGTTTTGTTTTGATTTTATCGAAAGCACTTCTACTCTTTGCAGAATCACTTTTTATTATTTCATAGACTTTAAGTTTCTCTTTAAATTCCGACAAATTTTTGCAGCCATACAAAACAATTTTGTTTTCATGTTTATCATTAATCCCTTTAATTACATAATGCATAAAAGCAGCAGCATCTATTTTTCCGAAATTACAGATCTCTTTCATCTTTAAATAATATTCTTGAGCGGATTCAGAATCCTTCATTCTACGTCGATTCAAAAGATCATGCAAATTAGCAGAATTAATTTCAAAAGAAAATTCATCAATCAAAGCTTCTTTTAATTTTTGCCATGAATTTATTTCCGGGACAGTTCTGACAAATAAAGAGGAGTTCCCACCAAGAGATCTTTTCGCAAAAATAAATTTTTGTAAATCAGGCAAATTAAACAATTTTGAAATATTTTCAAAATGTTCGATCCAATGAATAATATTTTCATGCGATTCTGCATTATACTTAGAAATGGTACTTTCGATATCAGAATAATTAATAGCAACATTTTGAAATTCAAAATTTCTACAGGCATTATTTTTATCTCTTAAGCAAGAATCAATGTTTTTATTTTCATTATTGCACAGCATTGAAAAATCATTCTCTTTCTTCTTAGTTAAAGTTTCAGTTTCGTTTTGATTGTTTATGTGTTCCATGGAGTCATCGTCTGACTCACAGGAGCTAGACGTGTGGGCGGCGTCATTAAGAAGCTGAGAGAGTTCATTCAAATCAATTAACAAGGTCAAAATGTTTGTTGCAATTTCTGTTTTATTGCCTTCGTATGAAATATTTAGAATATTGGAAACAGTTATTAACTGATTAAGAGTGAACTCTTTTTCGATATTTTTCAATTTATTTTTAAATTCTTCGCTATCCAAAATAAAACTGAAACCATTAAAATTTCTTAATCGTTTTCTGTTTGACCGATCGCCTTCTACATCGAAAATAAACTTATGTAGAAGTTTTATTTTGTCAGTCTTAAAATTCTTCAATGCTTTGCTTACTTGCTTAATATCGTTAAGAATCATTTTAAATCAATGAAAAAAAATGTACATACCCCAATTGTTGTTGCAGATATGAGCTTAAACAAGAAACGAAAGTTTCATCACAACGTCATTCGGTTACTAATTGTTCACGAGAATGAAAAGTATTTGTTTCGAGGAAAATGAAAATTGTTTTCAATTCAAATTGAAATTTCTTCATAGTTCAATTTTTTTCACTATCAATTCATTCATAATCCAATTTTTTCATCATCAATTTTTACATTCATCATCCAATCGTTTCATGATCAAAAAAAAAATTTTTTTTTTTAGAATCTCACTTTTTCATAATCCATTCATTCACTATCAATTTTTTCTTCATCCCACTTCTGAAAATTGTGGGGACGGCATGAGTGGTCGTCTTAAATAAAAGACACGTTCTTAAACAAAAACATATATATTGAAGACTAAATTTACATTGGACGGACGATTAACAATTAACGATTAAATAACAAAAAATAATAAGTATGGAACGTCTTTAAAAGTTTTGTATAACTCCTCTTTGGAGTGCATATCCTCACGTCTATCTCGGTTCGTTCTCCATTGCGCTCTACCTCTGGGAAATCCCCACTGCTTCCTCGTCGTGCACAGGGATTAGCTTGTGGCTTGCATAGACTTGCGGAACTTCTAGCTTACGGATCTGAGAACTGATATCGGGTTACAGCACAGGAACTGGCACCACAGAGAACTGAGATCGGCTTGGTGTACAGGAGCTGGCACCACACACACACACACATATATATATATATATATATATATATATATATATATAGCTTACAACAAAGCTTAAGAAATTATAAATAAATAAATAATTAATCTAAGGAAGGAAACTTAAATCTAAGTGTTAAAAGGCAGTGGACAATATGAAAGGAAAGGCTATAGCATGAAATTCTTAACATAATGTATATGTTGATAAAAAAATTTAATAATCTCAGCAAATGATTTTTTTCCCTTCATTTTTCAAAGCGTTTTTTTATGTATTAAGGGGACCGGAAAGTAATGTCGTTTCGGTGCATTTGATATTTGTTATCAAGATTTTATTTTTAATCAATAACGTATTCACCCTCGTTAACAACAACCTTTCAATGCCGGATAGAAAATTGTAATTCTAAGTAGATACTGTTTGCGGCAATTTCTACTTAAAAAGTATCTAATCAACGGAGAAGCAATTATGATTTTTTTTAAGAGAAAGAATGAAAAATTGAATACGTAACACGCAGAAAATAATAGAAGAATAAGAACACGTAGAATTTCAAATCCAGATCACTGTAATCTACTTTAAATCTGCATTATACAGTGTAATTTACATTATATATGACAAGCATTACAGATTTTCTTTTCTATTTTCATTACTTTGAGTACATTCCTCTCCTATTATACAAGCTACAAAACACATTTGTGTTTTGTTAAGATGTGCTTCTGATTAATATAAATTAACTTTTAAATGTTATAAGATCTATACACGAAGAAAAAACTTGTGCTAAAATTACCGTTTTGAATATTGATATTTCTGGTAAAACAAAAACATAATTCTGGTTAATAAAAACCAAAATGTACGATATTTAAATTAATTTGGTAATTTTTCTATTCATACAGTAACGATTTAACAGAAATTCTAGTTTTCAAAATTATAGTTCTTATTACCACAAATTTAGTAAAAAATACCGAACTGAAAAGTAAATTTAACCGAATAAATTGTTTTTACGACATGCTCTAAGTTATCATGATAAAAAATACCATACTTTACCACATTTACTAAATTCTAAACTATATTTTATTATTAGTTTTACAAAAATCATTACCAAATGCTTCTAAAAAATTTACCGGCTATTTGGTAAGCCTATAGAGCCAGAAACACTGTAAATCTCTCTCTCTTTCTTCTTTTTTTTTAAAAAAAAATATGATTTTACAATTATTTTCACCGCTTTAAAATTAATGGGTTATGTCAAATAAAAGGCAAGAAAAAACCCTTTACTGATTTAGGCATTCTCCTACACATTTTCTTAAAAAGCATAGATAATAACATCTATCATTTTAATAATTAAATTCCTATTTTAATGAAATTATCAGCCTTTTTTCGTCAAATTTAATGAAAACAACAAGAAAACAAAATAATTACAGTTCTACGAACAATACACAATTTTCTTATGAAGAATTCTTAAAAAACAATAATGGGCAACAGTTAAACATTTCAGACATAAAAATGCGTTTTTAATACTTCTCTTCATCAATAATTCATAAAATGTTTTTATGCTTCCTAAAAGTATTATTGTTTTTGTCGTATTTTTTGCACACAATGTAACAGACACGTACAAAATAAACTGCTTAAACAAAAAGAACTTTCTTTTTTAGAATTTACGTGACTACTTATGTCTTTTTTAATGTACATTCACCATTTAAGATGTTTGAAAACTCAAAAGTAAATTCAGTTGTTTTCTTATTTCAACCGTTTATTTTCTAACATCTAAGTGAACAAAAAGGAGAAAAAAATAAAAATAGCAGCTTTGCAGTTCTTAGCAAGTGATGATATGTACATAATATATACTCTGCACTCAATTTATTGCATAAATATATTCATAGCTAATATGAAATTTAATATTTAACATATTTTTTTAAAAAGCTTCAGCTTAAAAATAAATAATATATATATATATATATATATATATATATATATATATATATATATATATATATATATATATATATATATATATATATATATATATATATATATATATATATATATAAAGGACAAAAGAGAAATTAAGAAAATTAAAAAAATCAATAAGTTATTTCTAATATGGAAAAAAGATTTTAATATTTTAATAAACATTATAATATATTAAACCAAGGAAAGATTTTGTTTTCTCCCTTAAGAATAATGATGTATATTAACTTCAAGATCCTATTACTAGATTTTCTTTTATTAATTTACGCTTCAAAATTCCTTGTTTCGATCTTGTAAAAGCTAAAATTCGCAAAATTTCCCCAAATAAAAAGAAAAATTTAGGTAATTTATATCTCGTTATTAACTTTCAAAACCCTATTTTCGATAGGATCAAATTTCATAATATTTTTGAAAATGTAAAAAATTTATTTCCATTAAAAGATTTTAACATAATTAAAATCTTTAAATATAATAAATCTCTTGGTAGAATTATATTTAATTATATTGATATCAGCAAAAATTTAGAAAAGATTAATGTATCCGATTATGAATGCCACTGTGAAGAAGAGAAATATTTTGATTTTGTTGATAAACATCATAAACATATTATTACTAGTAATTTAAATATTATAGAAAACTTAGAACTAATTTAACTTAACTTAAAACTAATTTAATGATAAAAGGCACAAAATTTAGACCTATTTACCATATATTAATTAATAAAATTCTAAAATACTTTCTTAATGATGTCAATAGTTTTTGTTTAAAGATATCAAATAGATTCCTTTATTCTTTAAGCATGCTAAGAGAACGGAAAGGGGCTGTTTATTATTACTTTAAAAACTTTGTTTTCAATAATAAGGAAAATTTAAGTAACAGTAACAATTCAACAAATTTTTCAATTTTTCATATTTTTCCAAAATTGATCAATTGATTAAGCAACTGCGAAAAAAGTTTGTTATTACCCCCATAGACAAAGCTAACAAAAATTATGCAATCTTCTGTGAAAAATCCTATGTTGAACTTTTGAATACGGATTTAAAAAGAGTGAAAATTATAAGCTTAGTAATTTATATAATAATATTGTCATTAAAAATTTTTAGCTTTATATACGAGTTTTAAAATTAAAATTAACAATATACAATTTATTCATTTAATTATCAGTCCTAATTTTCCTTGTTGTTGTTGTTGTAGTTCATTTACGTCACACTAGAGATGCACAATGGGTTATTGGCGACGGTCTGGGAAGCATCCCAGAGGATGATTTGAAGACATGCCATCACAATTTTGATCCTCTGCAGGAAGGATGGCACTCCCGCTTCGGTAGCCCGACGACCTGCTCGCGAAGTCGAGCACTTTAAGGTAGAACAGTTTAACGAGGACAAATACCGCACACCCTCGGTCCCTACGCAGACTGATCCAAGTGGTCACCCACCCACACACTGACCGCAGCCAGTGATGCTTGACTTTGGTGATCTGCTGGGAACCGTGTCTTAACGATCAGTTCACTGCGGGACCCTAAATTTCATAAAATTCCTATAAAATTTAGAACAATCACATGTGGGTCTAATAGTTACCTAACCAAACCTGGCACCATTTTCTCAAGCTACTTAAATAAAATTATTAACAATATTAAAGAAGGTTTTTCTTGGATTACCGACTAATAATCAACTGAAAATTAATTCTATTTAGGCTTTTGATTTCCAGGATCGTTTCAGTAGCATTCCTCTTTCTAAACTAGAAGATGTCCTTTTGAATTATAACTATGATTTCAAAAATATCCTTAATTGCGATTTTGATTATTGGGAAATTCCAATCAATTTTTGTGTTTTTAATAATTATCTTTGCACTGGAAAATGCAAATTGATCGTTTGAATGCAAATGAATGGAAAATGCAAATTGATCGTGCAAATTGATTGTTTCTTCAAATTGATGGAATACCACAAGTATCTAATTTTTCATGTTACTTAGTTAACTTATTTTTGCACTATTATGAAAAAAATTATACTCTTAATATTAAATTTGCTTTCAGATTTATTGATGATTTAATTATCTTTAATTTTCAAGATGATACAATTTTATTAAATAATATTTTCCCCCGAGAAATTAATCTTGCTTCGTGATCAATCATTAATTTTTTTGGATTTGGTATTATAAAAGAAGAAAATACCTGCTTTGTTGATTTATGCGAAAAAAGGAATTATTTTAATTTTAATATAAATAAACTAATTACTTGGAATTCTAATGTTTATAAAAACATCTATTTAAATACCATTTTTAATCAAATGAATAGAATTAAAAGAATATGTAGTAATGTTTATTTATCGAAAAAACAAATAGACAAACTCTTTCAAAATTTGATTAAAAAAAATGGATACCCAACTAACGTAATTAAATTCTATGAAAAATCATTGAGTTAATTGTGTGATATTGTAAATAAATTTACTAAAAAGCTTCTTTGTTAATCTATATAATTCTTACCATGTGGAAATCCATGGTAAAAATTAACCGAAACCATCAGCAAATACGTGGCTCATGTTCCGCGCAAGCTCTGCATGATATAATAAATAAACTTGAAAAAGCTGACTGCATCTGTTATAGACAGCGATCTGGACAACCAACTGCTACTGAGGACGCTGCTATTGAAGTGAATCAAATAGCGACTTCAGAATATAGGCCAACTGCAAAAGGTACCGCTCGCATATTCTATATGCGGAAATCAATAGTTCTAAAGTCACTACGCTTTGTACTCGTCATGTTCCGATACCGATACCAGCTGTCCGGATGTTGGACGACTATCAACAGCGTATTGACTTTGAGAATGAATTTCTTTTCCGATATGATGTCGATACCAACTGGTCTCTTCGCATAGCATGAACGGACAAGGCTCGCTTTACACTAACTGGCAACGTCAACACCGAAATTTTTGTGCACTGGGAGGACATGAATCCGCAAGGTATTGTAAAAGATTCTTGATTGACCGCCTACGATAGTTTGTGGTGCGGCATTTCAGGCACAATTGTTTTCGACCCGTACTTCTTTGATGAAGCGACACCAACAGGGTTTGTATTATGCTTTGTGACGATGCTCACACTATGCAGCCTTGTTTAAAAATTGCTGCAGTGAAATGCACAGAATGAAGTCGCTTGGAGACAAAATGATGAGCCTCTACTTATTGCAACGTTTGTTCGCAGGGTTCTGGTACATCGTTTCGGCAATCCTGTCATCTCAAGCCAGTTTCCATTTCTGTTCCTCCGTGAGCCCTCGACTTCAATCTAAGATATCTTAAATCTAGAGTGTAAATACACAATCCGCAAATTTTTCGAGATTTCTAAGACTCTATTAAACTTGAGATTGCGAACATCTCTCCTGCTATCTTACGCCCAGTTTTATTGTCCACAGTCTTCCGCATGCAATGTGTAATGCCTCTGATGGCACCCATTTAGAAAATTTATAATTCAAAATTTTTTTCCCTCGTGTTCGATCTTAGTTGTCATGAGTAACTGCTGTCTGACCTCTTTCATATTCAAATTTTCTTCATGCGACTCGATTGCGTGTGTTTTGGCCGGGTGCAAAGCTGCTTTTTGTGAGTCATACTTAGGCGTCTGTTTTTTGCAATTAGCGCACTGTTACAACACTGTTTATGGTTTATACAACACTAAACATTTTGCGACAAAAAAGATGGTTGTCCCATTCGAAAATTTAGAGTTTCTGTACATATAACTGTAACCGTGAGAGCCACTATGTTGCTGTTCTCAGAATTTGTCTCTCAGAATAACTATATTTGAAATTTCATCTCGATCGGTTGAACGGACCGGCCACACACACACAAATACATATATATATATATATATATATATATATATATATATATATATATATATATATATATATATATATATATATATATATATATGTATTTGTGTGTGTGTGGCCGGTCCGTTCAACCGATCGAGATGAAATTTCAAATATAGTTATTCTGAGAGACAAATTCTGAGAACAGCAACATAGTGGCTCTCACGGTTACAGTTATATGTACAGAAACTCTAAATTTTCGAATGGGACAACCATCTTTTTTGTCGCAAAATGTTTAGTGTTGTATAAACCATAAACAGTGTTGTAACAGTGCGCTAATTGCAAAAAACAGACGCCTAAGTATGACTCACAAAAAGCAGCTTTGCACCCGGCCAAAACACACGCAATCGAGTCGCATGAAGAAAATTTGAATATGAAAGAGGTCAGACAGCAGTTACTCATGACAACTAAGATCGAACACGAGGGAAAAAAATTTTGAATTATAAATTTTCTAAATGGGTGCCATCAGAGGCATTACACATTGCATGCGGAAGACTGTGGACAATAAAACTGGGCGTAAGATAGCAGGAGAGATGTTCGCAATCTCAAGTTTAATAGAGTCTTAGAAATCTCGAAAAATTTGCGGATTGTGTATTTACACTCTAGATTTAAGATATCTTAGATTGAAGTCGAGGGCTCACGGAGGAACAGAAATGGAAACTGGCTTGAGATGACAGGATTGCCGAAACGATGTACCAGAACCCTGCGAACAAACGTTGCAATAAGTAGAGGCTCATCATTTTGTCTCCAAGCGACTTCATTCTGTGCATTTCACTGCAGCAATTTTTAAACAAGGCTGCATAGTGTGAGCATCGTCACAAAGCATAATACAAACCCTGTTGGTGTCGCTTCATCAAAGAAGTACGGGTCGAAAACAATTGTGCCTGAAATGCCGCACCACAAACTATCGTAGGCGGTCAATCAAGAATCTTTTACAATACCTTGCGGATTCATGTCCTCCCAGTGCACAAAAATTTCGGTGTTGACGTTGCCAGTTAGTGTAAAGCGAGCCTTGTCCGTTCATGCTATGCGAAGAGACCAGTTGGTATCGACATCATATCGGAAAAGAAATTCATTCTCAAAGTCAATACGCTGTTGATAGTCGTCCAACATCCGGACAGCTGGTATCGGTATCGGAACATGACGAGTACAAAGCGTAGTGACTTTAGAACTATTGATTTCCGCATATAGAATATGCGAGCGGTACCTTTTGCAGTTGGCCTATATTCTGAAGTCGCTATTTGATTCACTTCAATAGCAGCGTCCTCAGTAGCAGTTGGTTGTCCAGATCGCTGTCTATAACAGATGCAGTCAGCTTTTTCAAGTTTATTTATTATATCATGCAGAGCTTGCGCGGAACATGAGCCACGTATTTGCTGATGGTTTCGGTTAATTTTTACCATGGATTTCCACATGGTAAGAATTATATAGATTAACAAAGAAGCTTTTTAGTAAATTTATTTACAATATCACACAATTAACTCAATGATTTTTCATAGAATTTAATTACGTTAGTTGGGTATCCATTTTTTTTAATCAAATTTTGAAAGAGTTTGTCTATTTGTTTTTTCGATAAATAAACATTACTACATATTCTTTTAATTCTATTCATTTGATTAAAAATGGTATTTAAATAGATGTTTTTATAAACATTAGAATTCCAAGTAATTAGTTTATTTATATTAAAATTAAAATAATTCCTTTTTTCGCATAAATCAACAAAGCAGGTATTTTCTTCTTTTATAATACCAAATCCAAAAAAATTAATGATTGATCACGAAGCAAGATTAATTTCTCGGGGGAAAATATTATTTAATAAAATTGTATCATCTTGAAAATTAAAGATAATTAAATCATCAATAAATCTGAAAGCAAATTTAATATTAAGAGTATAATTTTTTTCATAATAGTGCAAAAATAAGTTAACTAAGTAACATGAAAAATTAGATACTTGTGGTATTCCATCAATTTGAAGAAACAATCAATTTGCACGATCAATTTGCATTTTCCATTCATTTGCATTCAAACGATCAATTTGCATTTTCCAGTGCAAAGATAATTATTAAAAACACAAAAATTGATTGGAATTTCCCAATAATCAAAATCGCAATTAAGGATATTTTTGAAATCATAGTTATAATTCAAAAGGACATCTTCTAGTTTAGAAAGAGGAATGCTACTGAAACGATCCTGGAAATCAAAAGCCTAAATAGAATTAATTTTCAGTTGATTATTAGTCGGTAATCCAAGAAAAACCTTCTTTAATATTGTTAATAATTTTATTTAAGTAGCTTGAGAAAATGGTGCCAGGTTTGGTTAGGTAACTATTAGACCCACATGTGATTGTTCTAAATTTTATAGGAATTTTATGAAATTTAGGGTCCCGCAGTGAACTGATCGTTAAGACACGGTTCCCAGCAGATCACCAAAGTCAAGCATCACTGGCTGCGGTCAGTGTGTGGGTGGGTGACCACTTGGATCAGTCTGCGTAGGGACCGAGGGTGTGCGGTATTTGTCCTCGTTAAACTGTTCTACCTTAAAGTGCTCGACTTCGCGAGCAGGTCGTCGGGCTACCGAAGCGGGAGTGCCATCCTTCCTGCAGAGGATCAAAATTGTGATGGCATGTCTTCAAATCATCCTCTGGGATGCTTCCCAGACCGTCGCCAATAACCCATTGTGCATCTCTAGTGTGACGTAAATGAACTACAACAACAACAACAAGGAAAATTAGGACTGATAATTAAATGAATAAATTGTATATTGTTAATTTTAATTTTAAAACTCGTATATAAAGCTAAAAATTTTTAATGACAATATTATTATATAAATTACTAAGCTTATAATTTTCACTCTTTTTAAATCCGTATTCAAAAGTTCAACATAGGATTTTTCACAGAAGATTGCATAATTTTTGTTAGCTTTGTCTATGGGGGTAATAACAAACTTTTTTCGCAGTTGCTTAATCAATTGATCAATTTTGGAAAAATATGAAAAATTGAAAAATTTGTTGAATTGTTACTGTTACTTAAATTTTCCTTATTATTGAAAACAAAGTTTTTAAAGTAATAATAAACAGCCCCTTTCCGTTCTCTTAGCATGCTTAAAGAATAAAGGAATCTATTTGATATCTTTAAACAAAAACTATTGACATCATTAAGAAAGTATTTTAGAATTTTATTAATTAATATATGGTAAATAGGTCTAAATTTTGTGCCTTTTATCATTAAATTAGTTTTAAGTTAAGTTAAATTAGTTCTAAGTTTTCTATAATATTTAAATTACTAGTAATAATATGTTTATGATGTTTATCAACAAAATCAAAATATTTCTCTTCTTCACAGTGGCATTCATAATCGGATACATTAATCTTTTCTAAATTTTTGCTGATATCAATATAATTAAATATAATTCTACCAAGAGATTTATTATATTTAAAGATTTTAATTATGTTAAAATCTTTTAATGGAAATAAATTTTTTACATTTTCAAAAATATTATGAAATTTGATCCTATCGAAAATAGGGTTTTGAAAGTTAATAACGAGATATAAATTACCTAAATTTTTCTTTTTATTTGGGGAAATTTTGCGAATTTTAGCTTTTACAAGATCGAAACAAGGAATTTTGAAGCGTAAATTAATAAAAGAAAATCTAGTAATAGGATCTTGAAGTTAATATACATCATTATTCTTAAGGGAGAAAACAAAATCTTTCCTTGGTTTAATATATTATAATGTTTATTAAAATATTAAAATCTTTTTTCCATATTAGAAATAACTTATTGATTTTTTTAATTTCCTTAATTTCTCTTTTGTCCTTTATATATATATATATATATATATATATATATATATATATATATATATATATATATATATATATATATATATATATATATATATATATATATATATATATATATATATATATATATATATATATATATATATATATATATATTATTTATTTTTAAGCTGAAGCTTTTTAAAAAAATATGTTAAATATTAAATTTCATATTAGCTATGAATATATTTATGCAATAAATTGAGTGCAGAGTATATATTATGTACATATCATCACTTGCTAAGAACTGCAAAGCTGCTATTTTTATTTTTTTCTCCTTTTTGTTCACTTAGATGTTAGAAAATAAACGGTTGAAATAAGAAAACAACTGAATTTACTTTTGAGTTTTCAAACATCTTAAATGGTGAATGTACATTAAAAAAGACATAAGTAGTCACGTAAATTCTAAAAAAGAAAGTTCTTTTTGTTTAAGCAGTTTATTTTGTACGTGTCTGTTACATTGTGTGCAAAAAATACGACAAAAACAATAATACTTTTAGGAAGCATAAAAACATTTTATGAATTATTGATGAAGAGAAGTATTAAAAACGCATTTTTATGTCTGAAATGTTTAACTGTTGCCCATTATTGTTTTTTAAGAATTCTTCATAAGAAAATTGTGTATTGTTCGTAGAACTGTAATTATTTTGTTTTCTTGTTGTTTTGCATTAAATTGGACGAAAAAAGGCTGATAATTTCATTAAAATAGGAATTTAATTATTAAAATGATAGATGTTATTATCTATGCTTTTTAAGAAAATGTGTAGGAGAATGCCTAAATCAGTAAAGGGTTTTTTCTTGCCTTTTATTTGACATAACCCATTAATTTTAAAGCGGTGAAAATAATTGTAAAATCATTTTTTTTTTTAAAAAAAAGAAGAAAGAGAGAGAGATTTACAGTGTTTCTGGCTCTATAGGCTTACCAAATAGCCGGTAAATTTTTTAGAAGCATTTGGTAATGATTTTTGTAAAACTAATAATAAAATATAGTTTAGAATTTAGTAAATGTGGTAAAGTATGGTAATTTTTATCATGATAACTTAGAGCATGTCGTAAAAACAATTTATTCGGTTAAATTTACTTTTCAGTTCGGTATTTTTTACTAAATTTGTGGTAATAAGAACTATAATTTTGAAAACTAGAATTTCTGGTAAATCGTTACTGTATGAATAGAAAAATTACCAAATTAATTTAAATATCGTACATTTTGGTTTTTATTAACCAGAATTATGTTTTTGTTTTACCAGAAATATCAATATTCAAAACGGTAATTTTAGCACAAGTTTTTTCTTCGTGTATAGATCTTATAACATTTAAAAGTTAATTTATATTAATCAGAAGCACATCTTAACAAAACACAAATGTGTTTTGTAGCTTGTATAATAGGAGAGGAATGTACTCAAAGTAATGAAAATAGAAAAGAAAATCTGTAATGCTTGTCATATATAATGTAAATTACACTGTATAATGCAGATTTAAAGTAGATTACAGTGATCTGGATTTGAAATTCTACGTGTTCTTATTCTTCTATTATTTTCTGCGTGTTACGTATTCAATTTTTCATTCTTTCTCTTAAAAAAAATCATAATTGCTTCTCCGTTGATTAGATACTTTTTAAGTAGAAATTGCCGCAAACAGTATCTACTTAGAATTACAATTTTCTATCCGGCATTGAAAGGTTGTTGTTAACGAGGGTGAATACGTTATTGATTAAAAATAAAATCTTGATAACAAATATCAAATGCACCGAAACGACATTACTTTCCGGTCCCCTTAATACATAAAAAAACGCTTTGAAAAATGAAGGGAAAAAAATCATTTGCTGAGATTATTAAATTTTTTTATCAACATATACATTATGTTAAGAATTTCATGCTATAGCCTTTCCTTTCATATTGTCCACTGCCTTTTAACACTTAGATTTAAGTTTCCTTCCTTAGATTAATTATTTATTTATTTATAATTTCTTAAGCTTTGTTTGCTTTAATTCAAAATATAGATTAAATAAACTCAACTTATTACAGGACATGTAACTCAAAAGAATTATTTTCTGCGACATGAGCATCTCCGAAATGTCTAGCTTATATTTCATTCTAAAATTAAAAATATTTCAAAAGAGTAATTCTCTCAAAATACGATTGATTGCATTTCCTTTTCAGCTTGAAACAGTGTCTCATTTGTTACATACTTCTTCTTAGATATGAACATTTATAACTTGATTAAAAATGGTAATTAAGTTCTCATTAATCAGCAAGTTTTGATAAGGTCAGAAACTGTTGGATAGAAATTCACAAGTTTAGTTAAGTTACTTTCTGATATATGAGTGTTTCCTTAATTGTATTAATAATTCTTAGAACATTTGTCAAGTACTCTTGGAAAAGTATTAATAATTACGTATAGCAGCTTTTAACTTTTACCGTAGAATCCTATGTTTTGAATTAATATTTTCATTAATTTCCAATAATGTTTAACCACATGTAGGTCAACAAGTTTGTATTTAAATATTAGAATCTAATTTTTAATTTAGTGCATTTATATGTTTCAGATGTTATCATACATGACAAATTTTATTAGTTATATCCAGGTTTGGATTAAGATATATTGAGGCTTGAGGCTGATATGTAATTTAGGGCCCTATCTATACTAAATTACCTAACATTTGCTTATATTTCAGAAATAATGAAACTTCTTTATGAAATTCAATTCCAGTTTTTTTTCCAAAATTTAAAAAAAAAACATTTTTAAATTTTTAATTATTTTACAAAAATAATTACATTCAAAATTTGAAATGCGATCAATAAGTATCTATGCCAGCAAAAACATCAAGTATGAAATCATAAATCTCAAGCAGTAGTAAGAATTATGGCATACAAATTTTAAAAATCAAAAGAAACAAATTTAAATTTTCCGTTTTTGCTGAACTTATTATAGTGCTGCTAACCATATTATATTGTTGAATCATATATGGAATTATAAATCTCCACCAGTGGTTAGAATTATGAAACATACAAATTTTAAAAATCAAACGAAACAAATTCAAATTTTCCGTTTTAGCTGGATTTGTTATATTGTTGCCAAACATATTATACTGTTGCCATCATGTATGGAGTTATAAATCGTAAGCAGTAATAAGAATTATGAAACATAAACATTTTAAAAATCAAAATTCGTATTTTCCGTTACTAAACTACAAACTACGTTTTTACTACAATAAAAGATGGAATTGAGATATTTACGGACGGATCCAGGCTAATTTATAACGGCGAATACAAACTGGGATGTGCATTCGTAATAATTGTCAATGGTGGTCTTGTAGAGTCTCGCAACTTCAGAATTGCAGATTATTCAACAGTTTTCAAAGCAGAATTATGGGCGATAATTCAGTCACTCCATTGGATACACCAAAATAATATCAGTAGCGAAACAAACATCTATTCTGACTCACACTCCAGTCTTCAAGCCCTTAGCAGGAATGATTATCTAGTTCAAATGATAAAAAATACTTACAAAAATATTACTAAATTCCACTGGATTAAAGCCCACAAAGGATATGAGGGCAATGAGGAAGCTGATAGACAGGCCGAATTAGCTTGTCAAAAATCAACAATAGATCTATATGACATATCATCAAAACAGACAACAAGAACAGAACTTATGAAGAATAACCTTTTAACATGGCAGCAAAGATGGGATAGTGAGGATACAAAAAGCCGACACACTTACCAATTTATCCCAAAAGTCAGTAATCGAAAAATCTACTCCAACTTCTATATCAATCAATTTCTAACTAACCATGTAGCCCAAGGTAGTTATCAGTCAAAATTGTTCGGGAAAGAAATTCGAATTTTCCGTACTTACCAAACTTGCTATATTGTTGCCAACCAAACAGCCCCATTAAACTTTACATATTTTGTAGATGATTACGGAAAATTAGTTGAAAAAATATGGAACACTTGTGGATAGAATCAAACGATGACAAAGATTGTAGGACATAACGTTTGAAAATAATCTAATACTTTTTTAGAAAATTTCTAAAATTAATTATAACTTTTTTAAACTTTAAAAATCCCTTATGGGACCCTAAAAACTTGGGGATAGGGGCTACCGTTCCATTAGTAACCCCTCTTAATCCGGCCCTGGTTATATCGAAATATATTATCGAATTCCTAAAATTAAAATAAACATTTCAGTTTTTTCTCATATAAGAAAACATTGTGTATTAAAGTAACCTTTATAAGGAAAAAATACCTTTATTTTAAGAATTACGTCGTTTTTAATAGCTAGATATATATTTTCATGGTTACTTTTACTTATATTTCTTCAAAATATTTTATATTTTTAGATGATATGATACATGTTTATAAAGAAATATTTATTTTTTATATTTTGTTGGTCTCAATAATTAATATGAATTTAGCGTTTACTTCATATTTTCAAACCTTGCTTCTTCAGATTTTTCAAAGTGATATTTGCTAATTTATTTTTGAGAATTTACAAGTTTCGAGATTCAATTAAGGTTACCTTGTTCTTTCGACTGAAATTTAACAATTATAAATTGTCTTTTACTTTTTTTAATGAGAATTTAAATAATATAGTTAATAGTTAATGCTATTATGTAATGCTATTATATATATATATATATATATATATATATATATATATATATATATATATATATATATATATATATATATATATATATATATATATATATATATATATATATATATATATAATACAAAAATTAAATACTTTTGTATTAATAAAAGAATTAAAACTCTTTCGTTTTCATAAAATGCCTTTGTTAAAGAATAAGCGTAGAGAGATTCTATTTTGGGAATTCAAGGCTGAAAACATACCATTGAAATATAAATAGATTTATATTTCAAACTAAGAGTTATTTTTAGAATCGTTCCCTCTGTCACTTCCATATAAGGAATCAGTAAATGATTTTCCTTAATGCGTAAGGTTACAAGGAATGTACGAAGTGTGCCTTTTTATCTCAAATCTGTGTTGGTATAAAACGTAAGAACACATAGTTTTGCGTGTCCTTTTCATCCTGATGTGATCCTGATAAGCTGTCCGGAGTCTTGTCCCCGCCCCCTCCTTTGCAGGAGTGGGGACGTGACTGTTATCAATACCAGCCTACCTTTAAATAAACCTGTTTAGAACGTATGATGACTTAAGACTGCATTATTTTAAGCTAAATACAACACTGATAACAGGGTTGTAGCCCTGTTATTACAACCCGCCAGGATTATTACAAGTCGGCAGCATAGTTGCTTGCTGAGGAAACCTTTGGAGGAAACTTAAGATTTTCTATCTCTGGAACTAAGCGTAACGGAGGCTGACTGCTTCGTGGAAATTTTCCCAATTCCATTACCCCCAGAGGAGAAAAAAATCGGGGAACCCCCAGAGGAGAAAAAAACGTTGAAGGAAGGAAGGGCGATTTTCCACCCGTACTACTTGTCCCTCGTCGCGCCTGAAATGCTGATGTAGATGGAAGGAAGGACGATGGCTGGAGATTGTCCCCTGAAACCAGTGAAAGTATCCCATCCGATGACCCTACAATTCCATAGTGCCACTAAGTTGGAAGAAACATCATCCATGGTAGTGATTCGACACCGAGTGATCCTACAATTCTTACTGCTCAAGTTGTGAAAACAAAAAAGAATGTGCGCGAATCTTAATCATGAATATTCATGAATTGATTTAAGTGCGCGAAAGAAAAAAAAATTATATATTTTTTTTCTCTTCAACGAAATTGATGAAAGTCAAAAGAAAAGTGTGGCAAATGGAAAGGATTTACTGTAGATATATATTTTTTTTTCTCTCTCATTTTTTTACTGTCTCAATGTTATGATTAAATATTTTAGTAATATTAGACATGAGTAGTAATCTAAATATTTTATTTTGAATAATGGAATAGAGTATTATTAATGATTAGATTGCATTTCTAGTGTTTATATTGTTTTTTTTTAAAATTATGATATAATACTGTTTTTTACAGTGCATTTAAAATGTTTTTGAAGGAAAAAAAATGTAGTTCAAACGTCAATCAAACTAGTGGCGGCAAACTAAATTAAGTTTTTTTTTAAACCTTTGTTTCCTAATGATTTTTAGACTTAACCACATAAAAAATTAAATTTTTCAAAACTTTCTTTTGAACCTAACGATGAAGAGTTTTCAAATAAACTTAAAGAAATTTTTAATACTTTTACTTATTCGGACTTGGTCAAAAATAAATAGTCCTATTTAAAAAATGTGAAAACTTATATGTTACCCAAACAAACGGACAGTTAACACTTAACAAAATTTGTGAGTTTCCCTTATTACGATAAGCAAAATTTTTAACTCAGCTAAGTTTTTATACTTGATACTGATTTACCATATGCTTTAGTAGGGTTGTAGAATTGCAGGGATTTTTGTTTGTTTATTGATTGTGTCGGGCCAGTTGTTACTCAATTTGGTAGGAGACTGATCATCTTTGCTAATTCTAAAAGTGGCAACTTATCTTTGCACATTAAACAGCAGAATTCTCGAAATGTTAAGGTTAAAAATGATGAAAAAGATGTTTCAAAAAAAGTAAACATCGAAAAAAGAAAAGAATGATGTTTAAAAAAAAATAAGCATCGAAAAAATGAATGTTAAGGATGTTTCAGTAAAAGTAAACATCGAAAAAATAGAAAGAAAGAATGTCCAAAAAGTTCAAATGATTTCGAAGATAGATCTAGGTAATGGATGCGTTCATTATCAGGTTAATATCGACAAAAAATATGTAAAGGGTAGCAAAAACAAAAAAAATAAAAGGAAAAGTAGGAAAAAGAAAGAATGACCAAGATACTGATTACAAAAACAAAAATAAACAGAAATTTAAGTAAACAAAAATTTTGAAATAGTTCATGTATCAAAGCTTAGGAAATATCACAAACCACAAATGTTGGAATTAAATTCTAATTAAATGACACTTGTTTCCTGTTCGTTTGCATAAAAGTTTGGTACATTTTTGTGTGAAAAATTTTTTTGAAAATTTTAGTAGAATAGTTTAACATGTTTCATTTTTCTTTCTGTTTAGTTGTCTAAACAGATGAAGTGCATTATCATGTTGTTATTTTTGTCATTGTAAATAATATTTTTTCTTCTCATAATTGAAAAGATGTTGTTTGTAGTAGGGAAAAAGAAACACCTAAAAATTTTAAATTTAAAGTATTCTAAATTTTTTATTTTGGCTTACCAAAATTTTTTTTGGGAGGGATGTAATACAAAAATTAAATACTTTTGTATTAATAAAATAATTAAAACTCTTTCGTTTTCATAAAATGTCTTTGTTAAAGAATAAGCGTAGAGAGATTCTATTTTGGGAATTCAAGGCTGAAAACATACCATTGAAATATAAATAGATTTATATTTCAAAGGAAGAGTTATTTTTAGAATCGTTCCCTCTGTCACTTCCATATAAGGAAGCAGTTAATGATTTTCCTTAATGCGTAAGGTTACAAGGAATGTACGAAGTGTGCCTTTTTACCTCAAATCTGTGTTGGTATAAAACGTAAGAACACATAGTTTTGCGTGTCCTTTTCATCCTGATGTGATCCTGATAAGCTGTCCGGAATTGTCCGGAGTCTTGTCCCCGCCCCCTCCTTTGCAGGAGTGGGGACGTGACTGTTATCAATACCAGCCTACCTTTAAATAAACCTGTTTAGAACGTATGATGGCTTAAGACTGCATTATTTTAAGCTAAATACAACACTGATAACAGGGTTGTAGCCCTGTTATTACAACCGGATTATTACTTATATATATATATACATAATAACAGTGCTACATCCCTGTTATCATTGTTGTATTCAACTTTAATAATGCAGTCATAAGCCATAATACGTTATCAAAAGGTTTATTTAAAGGTAGGCAGATGATATAATCTATTATTGCTTTTATTAATAACTACGTCTAAAATGAACGCAGTGAAGCTTACACACACATCACTGCAAAGCAGCTATAAGCAGTTCAAAGAACTATATATATATAACAGTAACACACACCAACATATATATATATGTGTGTATGTAAATGAATAATGAAAACCCCTTTATTTTTGCGTCATCCTTACTCCTTACAATAGCTCATTAATCTAGTAATGTAGAATTTCGGGGGGAGGGGGAGGGAATTCCCCCAAACCCTCCCCAAAAATACGCCACTTTAACATGTAAATACTATTGAAAAATTTAAGGTACGTGGGCATGAATCTCTGCGGTTACCGTCAGCATATTTAGGTATATTTCTGGAATTTTTAAATTGCACAACAGTAAGTAGACGTCATTGAACGTTTGTTAAATTACGGTCACTTAATGAGTTACTTTAAACAAATACGGATATATCATAGTAGATTTGAAACTCTAAATAAACTATTTTGAAAGTTTTTAAACGGGAATCACCACGGAGAAAAAATTCCGGTTAAATTACCTTACTGTATGGTAATGATATTTCTTGTAAAAAAAAAAATTAATCAAAAAAAAACATAATTGTAGTATTAAAAAACAAAACATGCGGTATTTAAACCATTCATTTGGTAACTTTTGCCGTTCATATGGTAACGGTTTACCGGAAATTTTGTTTTTCAATATTTACCGACTAAATGGTTTTATGCCATGCTCTAGGGCATCATCTTAAAATTACTAAATATCACTATATTTTCCAGATATTATTTTATTGTTAATTTAAAAAAATAATTTCCAAAGCACTTCGGTAAAAGTTACCAAACTTTTGGGTGTTCCCATTGAGTCAGAAAAGTAAATTTTAACAAAATCTGGTAGATTTGACCATACTTTTTCCTCTATTGTGACAGAAGTTCAAGAATTTTTTAACTTAAATAATCGCGGACACACCACTAAATTTATGCATTTTGAGTTTATTGTATATGCAAATTTTTTTATGGCGAAATGTAGCAGCAGAGTTATTAATGCCTAAAACAGTAAATGTAGTGGACATAAACATGATTTTCTTACAAGTTTAATTAGGTTTCGATTCATATTTAAAATATTTGTAACTTAATGATATTTAATTTCAATGTAACATAAGTATAAAAATCTGAAAAATAATTTTTCGTATTCTGTAACTATATTTTTTTAATTAATTCTATTTTTACTTTTTTTTTCTATTTCTATTTCTATTTTTTTTAATTTTTCTATTGATTATATTTAATTATATAGTTCTATTTTTTTAAACAGATTATCACATTCAGAGTGCGATTTACAAGAGATAACTCTTTCTTTTAAAATCTATATGTGCAACAAAATAAGAAAATATTTTCTAAAGAGGAAGTCAATGTAAAAGTGTACAATTTATATATTATTGGTGATCATTCTTAGGGCTTTTTGAAGTATAAGAGACAACTTTTACAAATCAGTTCAGAGCCGAATAGCCCTCAGAGACAAATGCTAAAGAAAAACTACTTTTTTGACACGCTGACTAGAGCTAGATCACCGTCATACCTGCCAACTCTTCCGGATTTTCCGGAAGATTTTGTTTTCATATTTAAAGTGGTAGTAAATATATACTATTTTTTCTTTTATAAACTTAATTTTTAAATGATTTTGATCACCACTATTCTTACAAAAATTAAGCACATATTGCGTAACTATCATGGTTGTCAACTTAAGTTTGCTCATATACAACGTATTTGTTTGCTTAAAATTGAAGTTTTAATTCCATTTTAATACCACTGGGAAAAGTAATAATGGAAGGGATTGAAAGTTGGCAGGTATGCACCGTGATTTCTTATCAAATTATACGAAACTATTTCTTGATAGTTTCTAGCTGTTCGATAGTTTTCGGCATCAATTAGTTTGCGACACTTTGTCACTAAGCTAAAGAAAAAGCGTCAAAGCTAAAGAAAAAGGACATTTTTTGAAAATTTTAGAAATTTATGCTATAAAAAACAAAAGTTTAGATTTTCACAGTGTTGTCAATTTAACATACGTTTTAGTTATTGAACTTTTATTTACATTATAAGAAAATAGATATCATTTATGCTTTTACACCTTTAATGTACTAACAATATTCCACTGTACCTTCATCTGATTTTCAATGACTTTACTTACAATAAAAGGAAAACATATTCTAAAACTGGTATAAACTTAATTTTTTCTATCACGATTAATACTAATAAAAAAGACACGTTATTATTCGTTGTTAAATGTTGATACCTATTATTATGAAAAATAAACTAAAATTTAAAAAAAGAAAATTTTAGAAGATGAAATTGTTTTTAATAACTAACTGTAAACTAAACACCTGAGACGTCAAATTATATTTTTTCTTAAAAGACGCAAAACTGGTATTCCTAATTGTAAGCTTCAAATCTTGAAGTTCCTGAATCCTTGTCAAAATAAGAAAAAGAAACAGTTACATATGTTTAGACCATCTTAAGTAAAAAAGTAAGTTTTTGTCATCATCAAAATAAGATATGATTCAGTCATAACTTTTGTAGGTGTTTAATCACCTTTAAAATTCTAACTGTAGCTGTACCGCCATGAAATTCGCCAAACAAACTATATAGTTCTGTGATCTTCACATGTTTTATGCTCTAACTCCTTTTAGTTTCATTTCACTAGCATTTTACGTTTTCCGTAAGTTGGCATTATTCCAACAAAATACCGTCAAATATCCTAGTATCATAATTTCAATTTTGGACCAAACTAACACCTGTTTTCTAAAATAAACTTCGTAAAAATTGAATACTCAATCTACCAGGTGCAATTTTACTGGATTAATTCACATTCATAGACAAGTATACGCAGATTTTCATATATTCCATAGTTTTCTGACTCACTTCAAGCGAAAGAAGGAAATGTAAGTTAATTTATTTTTGTCATTTTCATTTTTTATTTTCCCAGAGAGGTGACGCATTAGGTAAACTGTTACTCTTTTATTACTTTTATAACTTCGACTTGTGAAAACCTAGGAATGAAGGAGCAAACGTTCAGAAATTAAAACAATTTTGAAAAGCAAAAGGCTAAAATTCCTTTTTCTTCTTTTTTTTGCAGAAGATATGTTTTATTAGAATTTTTATTTTATGTATTAAATAAAATAAGTGTGTGTAATAACGGTGAAAAAATTTCCGTCGTTAATTTTTTTCATATCTATGTTTGAAAAAGGGGGTCTTAGAATTTTCTATATCGTATCCCATTTTCGTATAGTATGCTTTAAATATTATGTCTTTTGTATTAAAGATTAAATAAACAGATGTAAAAATATTGAAGAATTCGTTTTCTACTTTTATTGAACGAATGTTATTTTGTTTGAAAAAGATTAGTCTTGTGAACTCTAAAAAAAAATTGTGATGATTCGTATTAATTTTGACTGCTTTATATGTATATGTATATATCTTGGCCAAAGAATACGTGTTCTTTGTTCGCCAAGGTATATATGTATCGAACTCATGACCCCTAGCTCTTCTCATCAGTGGTGTGAGCAGTGCCTTAACCGGCTGCGCCACCAGAGGAAACCCAAGCACCCTACCCTAACACTCACCATTAGAGAGCACTATTGGCGTTAGCGTTAAGTTTGGCGTAGAACAGCTCCAGCGTCACATTCAGCGCATGCGTAAAATCTTAATTTACATAGAACCGAAGTAAACTCAGATTAACATAGTACAAGCTTAGTTCGTGGGGCGTATTAAGGGCAATTTACAATTTTTCCTAAATTTTTCTTATCTTCTTAAATTGTAGCTGTTGTTATTATAAACTTGCAGTATATTGTGATTTAAGGAAAATAAAAAATAAGAAAAAACTGCATCCAACTTATTTTAAACAAGATGAACAGGATAACAGGAAGATCGCACACTCAAGCGAAAAATGCAAAAATCACCTTACATTGATAATTATTTTCAAAAGGGTAGAGATCGAGTCGTCATAAAAAACCTGACAGTATAATTTTCTAATTAACTTCCATCATCCAATTCATTTTATCAAAAATAAGATATTAATATTTAAGCTAATTTTATGTGATTTGCTTATAAAGAAATGATTAGAAATAATACTCGTATGCCATAAGTGAAATTTAAAAGTAACAGCAAATAAAATTTGAATAAAAGCAGACATTATGAGACATTCTGTTAAGTTTATTAAAATTGAATTTTTCAATAAATTCCCATTTATTGCATGCATCATTTTCAACTCCAATTATGACATGATTGAAAGAGTTTGGTGGAATATAATATGCTACAGTTTCAAATTGTTGAGATGTGTGTTTAGTGAAAACTTGGTAAAGTACTTATCAGTAAACTATACAAAGGAACAGCTTGGCCACTTTTTGAAAAAATATGGGCTATCAAAAGGGGACATACCAAGGTGTTTCAATTGTTTAGTGAAAACTTGGTAACTTGGTTAACATGGAAATTTTTCTTCAACAATTTTTTTTTTCTTTTTGCATGGCTCCAAATGTATAATTTCAAAAAAATAATAATAATAATTTGAAATAATTGGTAATTGGTACATATGAAGATTTTGTGTAAATATATAGCCGACTGTGCTTGTTAAGAAAAACATAATGGAGTTTTTCTCTCTTTCATGTTTCTGCAAGTTATTTCAATCTTATATTTGCTTCCAACTGTTAATAAGTCAAAGTTAAAATAATCAGTTTGCTCGTTAGACTCAAAGGTCATGTATTTCAAAATGAAAAAAAAAAAGAAAGGTTTGGTTAACTCAAAATTCAAAGAAGGCCTTCTTGAAGCTCCAAGCTTTAACCACAGTGAATAGTTTTGACACATTGTTCCTATTTGTATAGAATGTAGTTGTTGGCGTCGTAGGCCATTAAGTCAAGGGGTGTTTTTGTTTTCCAGTGGCGCCATCTATGGCCAAGAATCTGTCTCCTACCACACCTATACGTCACACCCATTTATAGGGTGGACTCATTCTTGCAATCATTCCTGCAAGAGTGAGTCCTTAGATCGTAATTTTGACCTGTACCAGAAAACGATCAATCTCCAATTCAGTACTCCCAGAGATATAATTTGTTATAGGAGCATGGAGGACTTCGTGACTAGACAGATTTAACGTGCACCAGTCATGATTTACTCTAGTTAGAGTCTTCGGCTGGCTGGATTCGAACTCCCGCCGGCGTGAGACCAGCGCCCTGCCAACCAGGCTATCCTTACCCCATAAAATGTAGTATTATACAGATTTTGGAGTTCTGTTTAAAAAACTATACCTTCGAATATCATGAATAGATTTTATGATAATGCATTAAAGGAGGTGTATCATTAATAAGAAAAGGTGAGTAAAAAATAAGCTATAAAAATTTTTTTTACAAAATAAATATTTTAAAATTCTTATAAAATATTTTAAAAAATTGACTATCTAGGCAAAATCTGAATCTAATATATTTCTGAAGAAAACGAAAAATGGTTCTTAATTTTACACCCAACATAAAAAGAAACATTAAAGTCAAAAAAAATTATTGACCTGAATTTTAAAAGTAATATCAATTTTACCTCCAATGATGTAACTATTTAATGTTATCACAAAATAAAGTCTCGACAATTTATCGAGCTCATTTGAAATTTAGATTGTACGTAACATTTTAGAAGTTTCATGTGACGTATAAATAAGACACTACGACAGCCTTGGTTATAACTGATGAAGCTTAAATAGTTTTAAAACATTTTCATTGAATATTTTAAAGCAAGAAATTGAGAAACTGTGTGTTGTTAGTAGAAAGGAATGTGTTGTTAGTAGAAAGTTTCATAAGTACGAAATAAAATATGAATACTGCAACACTTATCATGTTTTTATTCATTACATACTTCACATTATTATTTTGTAAAATATTTTTTATTCATTAACTATGCCTAACACACCGAAAAACATCATTTCCTCATTATATATTTAATTATGAAAACCGATGTATCTTATTTAAAAATAAGTATTTTTTATTATTACTCATTTTTTATAAATTAAACTTAATATCTAATAAAACTTCCTTGATTTTGACTATCATTGAATTATATCTGATACTGATATTAAAACATTGAATTTTTTTCGGAAAAATCTTAATACTTAAAATTTCAAACAAAAGACTAAAAAAAAGCAACAATTTGGCCTTAAATAAAAATTTAAACATTAAAAATAACACGAACTTAGCATTTTAATGCATTGTTTCGTATCATTTGTATGGTTCATAATCATATCAGTCGATGCAAATACACATAAACATAGTTTATAATTTTTTCAACCTCGTTTACTCTCTTAGAATAAATAAAATTCGATTGAAATATTAATGCGAATAAAACACATTCTTAATTTTCTTCCAAATCGGACTGTGAACAGTTCGATTTGGAAGCATAAGAGGATTGGAAGGCATAAGCGATTTGGAAAACATAAGAAGTCAAGCGCAAGCATAAGAGGGCTAATCTTAAAAAAGCTCACACGGATGGAATTTTTTTTTAGTAGCGCCAAACGTCCATTTGGCGCTAAATATTCTGAAATTGTAAGCCATTGGATTGGTGCTCTCCGGGCTTTCTGCATACTAAACTAAAGGCAAAGAAATGTCTTAACTGATTGATGTATTTTACTATATACTAACACGCTATAATACACTATGCACATTCTCCAACACAACCTATATTTTTGGATTGGAAGAAAAATTTATCCAGATATATCGATACATTTGAAGATACATTCATCAGTACATCGATATAATTTTGATACATTCCAGACATATCGATATATTGTTTGCAGAAGAGTGATCTAGAGAGAAGTCCATTTGTGCATGAAACGTGGAGTCATTTTTCTAGACGAGAAGCAAAGTACAGGTGATGGTTTGATGGGGAGAGTGATCGAAGAGAGATGTGTCAAAATTAAAACTTTGCTGGTAGCAATTTATGTTTCGAGAATAATGTAGTTATTCCCGCTTAACAGGGAAGAAGTGCAATAGGTGTTTATTGGAATAGACCTGTAACCACTCGAATTGAGGGGCCTCCCTGGCCGAGCGGTATCGCCGGTCCAAACGCTCTGTTAAGCGTGGAGGTAGCGGGTTCGAATCCCGCCGTAACCCTGGATGTATTCTTTGTGATGTCTTTCTCTGAATTGTTCTATCTGTATTTTCTACTTGACAATGACTTATAAGCCTATATTGAGCACACAAGTCAGCAAATGTATGTAATTTCAATAAACCACTCGAATTGAACTAGGCATTAAGGGTTCGAAGAGCTGTGACCGGACTAAGTACGTGTGCTAGCGATGCAGTGTAGAATTGGGAGTTTCTTGAGAGTGTTATGTTTTAATATTCGAAAGTGTTAGTGATAAGTAAGGTTACTCGAGAGACTTCCGTGGTGTTGAAGATGTCAAAGTGGATGCTGATAACATCACTTCGTCTTCGAGAGAAGTTGTTGCTGTTGTTAATTTACGTCGCACTAGAGCTGCACAATGGGCTATTGGCGACGGTCTGGGAAACATCCCGGAGGATGATCCGAAGACATGCCATCACAATTTTGATCCTCTGCGGAGGGGATGGCACCCCCGCTTCGGTAGCCCGACGACCTGCGCGAGAAGTCGAGCACTTTACGGTAGCACAGTTTAACGAGGACCAATACCGCACACCCTCGGTCCCTACGCAGACTGATCCAAGTGGGTCACCCACCCGCACACTGACCGCAGCCAGTGATGCTTGACTTCGGTGATCTAATGAGAACCGTGTCTTAACGATCAGTCCACTGCGGGACTCGAGAGAAGTTGATTTTTACATGAACAACTTTCAAGCCTCAATCATTGCAACTTCTTTTATGGAGGTGGAATTGTATGAAGTGCTTCACTTCGAATATAGTATCTGCTACCGTGATAAGGTAAATAGTATTCCTTAAAATAGAAAAAATAAAATTGGTAAAAAAGAATTTGTGCGAACAACGTGCTTAAAAGTTCTCTAGGGTGGAAATCCCTATCACGCAAGATGTCTGACTGGACGTAATTCATTCGTTCGGTTTTTACAAGAAAAATCTTTTGTAAATTTACTCCAATATTTACCGGTGGATTATATTAGATACACGATGGTTGTTTTCATTATTTAATGGAAACTCCGAAAACAGATTTCAGATTCGAAAACAGAAACTCCGAAAACAGATATGCAAAAAAGGATGATTGGTTATGTAATTTTTCAGTCACTGTTTTTAACTTGATCTGCATAAGCTGTTAGACTTACTCTTGTATGGTTTTAGCCATCATTTTGGATTTAGAGGATGCAAGCTCTTGAAAGATATGCATTTCAATGGGTCATGTTTTGAGTTTCCAAATTCATATGTTTGATCACAGTGAGGGCATACTTTATCTCGAGTACAAGTTCATGTCATGTGATCGAATTAGATACGATTGAAACAGGCTTGAGGCATGGTGATGAATACAGTAGTTTCGACAATCTGGTAACAAATTCTGTTTCTGAAGGTAGTTATGTACCAGTACCATAATTGTCACGAGTCTTGTAGAAAGGGATCTATTTGAAATTTCTTTTCGTGGAATGCATAAGATCCAAAACTGAAATTAAACGGAGGAACGGGGGTAATTTTTGAAGAAAAACAACGAACGCCTCTACGCTGTTATTGTAGCTGAAGTTGTAGTTCATTTACGTCGGAGTAGAGCTGCACAATGGGCTATTGACGACGGTCTGGGTAAGACCCCTAAGGAGGATCCGAAGACATGCATTTTGATCCTCTGTTGACGGGATGGTATCCCCGCTTCGATAGCCAAACAACCTGTACGCGAATTCGAGCACTTTACGGTAGAACAGTTTTAAGAGGACAGCACACTCTAGGTCCCTACGCAGACTGATCCAAGTGGTCACCCACCCGCACAGTGACTGCAGCCAGTGATGCTTGACTTCGGTGATCTGCTGGGAACCGCGTCTTAACGATCAGTCTACTACGGGACAACGCCAATACGCAAACAAGGTTTCAGATGATAGCTAAGGTCTTCGTGGACACCTCTGCCACGCAGTGGCCTGTAATGTCGTAAGGCAGTGGCGCTGCTATCGCTTTTGTGTAGAGGTGTCTCATTTGTTCGCCGCAGCCTCTAACATAAGGATGTTTTGAAACATTGTAGTTTTGCCCAAACCTTGTTGTTTTTTAAATTTCTTTGTTTACCAATTGTTAGTATGGCCAGTCGTCATCTTCTAGACTATGTTACAAGATTAGGGATAGTTGGAAGACTGCATGCTTGCCAACCACAGGCTACTTGCCTTAGTGGTTTTGTGGTTTCGAGATATATGGTGTCCACTCACTGGAAGCAGTTCTCAGAAACAGGAACAGCTGTCTGCCAACCTAGTCAAGGTCCCAAAAGGGCAACAATGCAGGCTCAAAATCGTTATATGAGACTTTTAGCCAAAAGGGATAGGTCCGCGACAGCAACACAAATCTCTCGCACTCTGTATCATGCCACAGGAACATCCATTTTACAGATAACAGTAGCTCACAGACTTAACATATGTGGTCTGTTCGGCATGTCTTTACGCAAAGACTTAATGTAGGAGCCATGCAGTCTGCATCCCTTTGAATGTGAACTACATAAATACCGTCTAGCATAGTGCCGAGAACATTTGTCTCGGACAGAGGATGGTTTGGGGTGGGTTCTCTTCAGTATTAAATCGTGATTCAGTCTGGTCAGCTTTTCGAGACTTGTTCTTATTTGGGTAGAACCCGAGAGCCAATACCCAACCTTTAATATTGCCGAAAAGAACTACTATGATCGAAGTGGTCTGGGCTGCCATCGGGGCAGACGGGCATACCATACCCTTCATGTGTTTGATGGAGATACTCTTACAGTTCAGAGGTATGGGGACTAGGTCCTGGCACCTTACGTGAGACATTTTTGCGGAGCATATGGGCCAAATTTCTTCTCAATGAACGATAACGCTCGTCCACACATGGCTCAGTTGATGGACGAATACCTAAAATTGGAGAACGGTTAGAGCAGCCTGTGATGTCCCCTGACATTAATCCCTTCGAACACATAATACATGCCCTTAGACTCTCAATTGAAGCTCGAAGACCAGTTCCAACGATCATCGATAAACTCAAGGGTGTCTTGGTGCAAGGGTGGGTGCGATTGCCATAGGGATTGGTAAATAGGTGATCATACATTCTTTTAGACATGTTTTTCTCTGACTGACAGATTGTCGGTGAAGTGACCCAGCTCGACAAGTGACCAATTTTCTCATTGGGTAACAGATTGTACCCATTTTTGTTTTACCATATGTTAGTCTTGTATCAAATGATATTTTGGCAAGTTGTTTTTTAAAATTTGCTTAGTTAGTTTTTATCGCAAAAGGAAAAAAAGCATTTGTCCCTATAAATGTTTTCACCAGTGTAGTAGATTTGCACTAAACAAGATTTTTGTGGCGAGTGATTTCAAATCATCGTTTGCTCAGTTTCTCTAATCAGAAATTTTGTAGAAATATGCTCATTATAGAAACTTGGATTTCTCACTTAAAAATTTCAGTTTTTCATATACCATTAATTGCAGTCTCCAAATTATTCAAACACAATAATAGTTGATTATTTTCAACTACCCACTGAGACTTTAAATATTGAGTCGAGTTCTTTCTTCAACTCTTTGGGTTCAGATTTAGGTACACTGGCTACAATTAGTCGGTTTGATAGGAATTTTATAATTTCTGTCGTCATTTTTTTGTAGCCAGTTTTAATTTTTTTTCTCCGGTATTTCAGGTAATAAATGAAGTTTAGAATAGCCATGCTTTCTTTTACGATCCTCATAGTCCGAGCGGAATAAGATTCATCAGCAAACGTAGCAAATTATAGTTAACTCTTCTCTACAAATAATTTAAACGACTAATTTGAAAGAATGTCACAAAATTAACCCAGTACTAAATAAACACCAGACTTCCTCAAATTCAAAACCATATATATATATATGTTCAAAATGAAGAAAAAAACAAAGAAAAATAATAGACAAATGAAAAAAAAAGGGGGGGGGGAAATAATAAGTAAAAAAATAACAAACAGCAGTTTCGTGTTTTCTTGTATATATATATATATATATATATATATATATATATATATATATATATATATATATATATATATATACATATACATATATATATATATATATATATATATATATATATATATATATATATATATATATATATATATATATATATATATATATATATATATATATATATATATATATATATATGTATACAGGGTGGTCCCGAATTCATGGTACAAACTTTAATGGTAGGTACAGGACATTGTAACAATGATTTATTGTATAGGAATGTATAGTCGCAAGTGACGCGGTGTGGCGTAAACAGGAGAAATAACGGCCGAAAGGAAAAACTAAGATTTTATTGAAAGCCTTGTTGACAAGTGTCATGTTTACAGTAAGTGTTCAAAATTGCGTCCACCAGAAGCGATACATGCTTGACAGCGTCGGTGGAGCGATTGGCGTACACGTTCAAAGATGCCTGGTATTTCACGCACACCTGCAGCAGCTACAGATATGCGAGCGACGAGATCCTCATCTGAGTCAATTGGAAGTCTCATAAACAAGATGCTTTAGATGTCCCCATAAAAAGTAATCGAGGCTCGATAAATCGGGAGATCGGGGTGGCCAAGGGATTGGTCCACCACGCCCAATCCATCGAGCACCAAACGTGGCATTCAGGTAATTCCGTACATCAATGCTGAAGTGTGCTGGCGCCCCATCGTGCTGAAACCACATGCGGTTACGAATGGCGATCGGAACAACATGCAGCAGTTGTGGTAACACTTCTTTCAGAAAAATAAGACAGCCTCCGCCACTGAGTCGCGTGGGTAGTAAGTATGGGCCAATCAAAGAGTCGTTCACAATACCAGCCCACACAGTAATACAGAAACGTTGTTGAAACGCATGTGGACGCGTTGCATGTGGATTATCGGTTGCCCACACATGGGAATTGTGCGCATTAAAGACACCCTCGCGTGAAAATGTCGCTTCATCTGTAAATAGCACATCACCTACGAAATCCGGCTGCAACGCACATTGCTGCATCACCCACAGGCAGTAGTTCACGCGGAGAGGATAATCTGCCGGATTCAATGCTTGTACTTTCTGAAAATGGAAGGGGTGTAAGCGATTTTCGTTTAACACTCTGCATACAGTCTGATGACTCACACCTACGTCACGCGCAACAGTTCTTGTGCTTGACTCGGGTCTATCAGCCAGAGTGTTCAAGATGCTTTCTTCCAGCCTTGGAGTGCGTACAGCTCTTAATCGACCAGCGTCATGTCTGTTGATGTCGAACGCACCTGTTTCACAAAGTTGACGATGCAACCGTTGAAAAATTCTATGATCCGGCATTCGTCGATCAGGATACATTCGCGATACATTCGTAACGCAGATCTGCCGTTACCATTTGCACGGCCGTACATGTAATGCATGCCTGCTTTTTCTGCATACGTAAAGTCACCCATCGTCTACGGCAGCACAATTGTGAATGGCGCTTTTCCCTACTGCGATGCATCATTTTCAACGGCGGCTAGACATCTACTGCCCTCTACCGGCAATGATACCAACAGAATCACTCCATTTCTCTTTCCTTTTATTTCCCCTGTTTACGCCTCACCGCGTCACTTGCGACTATACATTCCTATACAATAAATCATTGTTACAATGTCCTGTACCTACCATTAAAGTTTGTACCATGAATTCGGGACCACCCTGTATATATATATATATATATATAAAACCGTCGTTGCACAGTCGACCTAATTGTTTGGGCTTACGATTATTAATGTTCAACGCCGTAGCCTTGTAATTTTGAACCTAATCCAGAAGACAAGCGAACTCCTAGATCAAGTATTGGGAGAAATTCGCTTTCGTGGAGGACTGTTTGATGGAGCTAATCCGCACTTGCATTACATGGAGAGGAAGACGACGAGAACCTCCCACGGTTAGCCTGACGGCTAGGGGACTCTAGCCCATGATTCGTTTACCACTTATATATATTTCACGTCAGCACTCTGGGCGGTGCAAGCCGGATGAGGAATTCGTATCGACTGAGATTCGAACCCGGTTCACCTCATTGGAAGGCGAAAGCTCTATCCCCTGAGCCATCGCGGCTCTAGGTCCCAAGTATGGACTTCCGACGTTACAAAAGAAAAGTTTGATCGAATTAAAACAGAAAAAAATTGTACTTGAAAATCTTGTACTCAAAACAATACTTACAGAACAATACAGAATGTTTCAAAGAGCATAGTTCATGAATTTATTTGTAATAGTTTTTGGGTATAAAATTTTTTTTTCAAAAATATTACCATACGCTGTTAAAACTTTAATCGTTATAGGGTAAGCTGACTTTCAGTAGTAAAAATTATCATTTTCCCGTTAGGTCTCTGTTCCAAATATGGGCATTTGACTGTTCAAAATAAAGTATGAATGCATAAAAATGAGAAAAAAATTTTGTTTTCTTAAAACCTTGTACTCAAAACAGTATTTTATGACAGCGTACTGTACCATATAAAATGTTTGGAAATCATAACCTGTGAACTTACTTGCAAAGATGCAACTCATTTATTATAAGTAGTAAAATTAAATTAAACAAAAATGATGACCAGGAATTAAGTAAAATAAGTCAAAATGGAAAAGCGCTATAAGCAGCTAAAATCAAAATTGTCTTAAGTAAGCAATTTAAATAAAAATTTGAGAATTTAAATAAAAACAAAACAAATTTTGAAGATACGCATGTTAGCACAAACAGTACTTCATCAAGGTCACACTGCCATGCTAACATGCTGGAACCTTTCTGTAGTCAGTGGTTAAACAAAAAACTGATTGTGCCCAGAGGCCCCATAATGGAAAACAAAATAAGAATGTAATACAATACCTCAAAATAAAATTGAATATCCATTGAAACACAAATTAAAGCGAAAATAACATAAGTCGAAAGCACACTGAGAATGACTACTCATTTAACTCATTATTTTACAATTCTAGATTACGAAAAATGCATTACATTGCTATTCTGGTTTAATTCCTTAACTATTTAATAGCTATTTTTAGTTGCAATTTGTCTTAATCATGACATACCTAAACAATAGCTACTTATTTCCAAAATACTTTCAATTATTACGCAATATCTCGTTCATGATTTTCATACTAAAAATAATCGTTATTTCTCTCATGGGCTGCAATAGTGGCACAACCAGGGACTAATATAGGGGATAAGGACATTTAACTTTTCCCGGGGGATTTTAGAAAAGTAACACGCTTTTGACAGACCGGTTTTACGCACAAAAAGTGGCGTTCGCGTCGTCCTAGGGATTATTTTCTGACATCCCCGCAGTACCTTAGCATTGCGCGCAATCAGTGTTGATCATTAAAAACCAATTTAATTTAAATTCTAAAATTTTTTAATTTCCGTAAAGCGGTATATTATTTTGTATATTGCTTAAAGATGTATATTCATTACTCATAATTTATTTGTTTGTTTATTGAAGTTTTAAAAGCAGAGATCATTCAGATTACGAGCAATTATATACTATAGTTTCGGTTTTCAGAACTTGGGTTAATTAAAACCGAAGGAAGAATATTTGCTTATTCAACCATAGTTATTAGTTTGAAGCGTCTAGTTCTATTATAACTGAAGTATAGATGCTTATATTAGCATTTTTTTATATTTAAAAATTTGATTTAACAGAACGAGTTCAAAACTAAAACCTTTTGAATTTTATAAGTTTACTACTATTGTTTTAAAATCGTTATAATTAAAAATGCACATTAATGACAAATTTTTTTAAACAAAATATAAGCCATGCAACCGTAAATTTTTTAAATTTTCAGATGAGAGTTAAAAATAAAAATTTTTTTTCATGAAAATAATTATTCGTAGCATTTATTATGAATTCGATTGTATCTTTCAATTTCCGATCTTTATTAATGCCTTTGCGCGAACAATTATTCAAATTATTATAATATATTTATATATATATATATCCCTATCAAAATCTTCCAATTCATTTCTTAATGTCCGCGTAAGACTATTTACCTTGCTAATCAATTGCCCACAATCAAATGCTCTTCATTTTGTTTTGATTTAACAAGGAATAAAGATAAAATAACTCATAATTTATGTAAATATTTAAACATTGCTGCCTTTATGAATGTTTTTTTAAAAAGAAAACAATCATATTTTGCGTTATACGTAAAGGGAAACCACGAAAATATCATTTAGATTGCTTGACGCTTAAAGAGTTCCAGCGAAATGCTCAGTAATCGTAATGAATTTTTTTTATATAATAAATCATTTTTTTAGCGTCTTTGACAGACAGTTAATTATTTCGGTGATTAGCGAGATGCTCTTCATATTTTTTGTAATTTTAAACTCATTCCAAAAATCAAAGTAGCGTGCAATTTAAATATCGGCGTAAAACAATGTTTATAAAAGTTATTAAAATAATTTATTTTAACCAAGAAGTTGAAATTAAAGTAATCAAATGTTGCGTTAAATGCAAAGGAAAACCACGAAAAATTATTTTAGATAACTGAACAATAATAAGATTACAGCTAAATGTTCATTATCGCAATGAATTATTTTTTTAATAATTAATTTTTTCATCATCCTTGACAAACAATTTGTCATCTAAGTGTATGTTGTGAAATACTTTTCTTATATTTTTAACTTTTAACACGACCCAGAAATCAAAGTAACTTGCAATTTAAATATCAGAGTAAAATCATGTTTATAAAAGCTTTTGTAGTAACCTATATATTATTTAAAATTAAATTAAAATTTAGACAAATCAAATGTTGCGTTAAATGCAAAGGAAAACCACGAAAAAGTCTTTTAGATAACTGAACAATAATAACATTTCAGCTAAATGTTCATTATCGCAATGAATTATTTTTTTAACCATTAATTTTTTTATCATCCTTGACAGACAATTTGTCATCTTAGTGGATGTTGTGAAACACTTTCTTATATTTTTAACTTTTAACACGACCCATATATCAAAGTACCTCGTAATTGAAATAGAGGAGTAAAATCATATTTTGAAAGACTTTTTGAATGAAAATAATTAGAATTTCCATTACACACAAATGAAAACCAAGAAAACGTTTTACTAGCAAACTAATTGTTCTCTAACAGGTAATAATGAGACTATATCTCAGCAATTATTATCATTTTCCAATTTCTTATGCTTTATATGAAATTTAATGTTTTGACTAGCTTGGAATGTTTACTAAAATGTTCTTTATTTTATTTATTTATTAATTTTTTGTAAATACATGAATTGTGTTTTATTTTATTTGAAATATTTGAATTTCAGAATGATATAAAGAATTAGATTTTAATAACAGTTTTCTTTTTTTTTTAAGTTTAAAATTTACGATCTATAAATCTTGAAAAAATCTGGAAAAAAATGTGTCATAAAATTTGCGAATTTCAGATTTTTCTGGTTGGTTGGTTGGTTGGTTGTTAATTTACGTCGCACTAGAGCTGCACAATGGGCTATTGGCGACGGTCTGGGAAACATCCCGGAGGATGATCTGAAGACATGCCATCACAATTTTGATCCTCTGCGGAGAAGATGGCACCCCCGCTTCGGTAGCCCGACGACCTGCGCGCGAAGACGAGCACTTTACGGTAGCACAGTTTAACGAGGACCAATACCGCACACCCTCGGTCCCTACGCAGACTGATCCAAGTGGTCAGCCACCCGCACACTGACCGTAGCCAGTGATGCTTGACTTCGGTGATCTGCTGGAAACCGTGTCTTAACGATCAGTCCACTGCGGGACCAGATTTTTCTGGCAAGAGACTGAATGTTATCAATTATTATTAATCATTACAACTTATAAAAATCAAATAAAAAAAGAACAAATTATGTACAGCTGCAATAAGCAAGCACCGCAGTTCACTAGAGGGAGTGGATATAAAGTACAAACTAGTTACTAGACCAGTGATGTCAACGTTCACCGTGACGTCCGTTTGGTCGAGAGATTGCAAAAAACACGCGTTTTGGACTAAGAACAGGCGTAAATATTTTTTTTTAATGGCGGGCACTTGGGGGCATATATGGCAGTACTTTTACTTTCGTTACTTGTAACGCCGGTACAAGTAAAAAGTACGTACTTTTACTTGTACTTCGTTACTTTTTAAATTTAGTACTTTTACTTGTACTTTCGTTACTTTTTTAGGGAAAAAGTACAAGTATTTGCAACGGAAATATCGAATGAAATCGTTACTTTTTTCTAAAACTCGGTAAGCTTTCTAAAAAAAAAAAAAAAAAAAAAAAAAAAAAAAAAAAATATATATATATATATATATATATATATATATATATAATGCTTTTGAAATGCAATTATTTTGCAAAATGAATAAAAATATTAATTAGCATGTTATTTTCATTCATTTCCGAGTTTTATGCATTTGTATAATAAATTTTAAATAAAAAATTTTGGATTTTGTTATTACGTTTTTCAATTTTCTTTTTGAACTCACTAATAATACATTTTTGTCTTAATACATTTTTACTAAATACCTTTTTACCTAGTACATTTTTTACTAAAATTATGTTTATGTCCGACCTTGTCAAACAACGCCCAGTCAAATCTCTAAGAACTTCAGAACTATTTGTGCTATTGAAAACTATTATAATTACTATTTTAACTCTTAAAAACTCGAAGGTATTAATTTAGCCGCTGATACTAAAATTCGATCACAAATTTTAATTATTCCGTTAGGCAGAAATGTTCGGAAAATGATTTTCTCGCATGACTTCAGCATTAGCCATTGTTACAAATAAAACTGTAGACTGTTCTGTTTCAATTTATACTGCACATTCAATTATTTTTACTAGCTCAAAGATCACAAAGCTATCTGAAACCCCGTGTTTGCTTTGTTTATGTTTGTGCTTTTAAAACGTGTTTATATAGAGTAAAACAATTTTAAATCAATCCTAATTTAAATAAATAAAAATGAGAAACTAAAAATTAAAATTAATAGATAAAATTTCTTTTTCGTGCAAATCCATAAAATGTTTGATACTAAGATTATATTTGATTTTAAAATTATATTATACGATTATATTATAAAATTATATTATAATATTCTTCCGAATTTAAAAATAAATTAATCTCCACAACTTTCAAAATTAAAAATAATTAAATAAATAACAACAATTTTGCAATAACATTAAAGAACATAAGAATATTATTCAATAAAATTTTAGGTTACTTTGAATTTTCGATTTCTAGAAATGTACTTTTAAATCGTTACTTTTTTTGTTTAGTACTTGTACTTTTACTTGTACTTTTTACTCGTTACTTTTCAAAATAAGAACTTTTTACTTTTTACTCGTTACTTTTTATAAAAATACTTGTACTTTTACTCGTTACTTTTTAAAAGTAACGTTGCCATATATGCTTGGGGGTAGTCCCATTGGCCACAGAAATGCCAGAACTGCTACTCTCTTCTCGTTACCCAGTGGGCACCTGTAACAAAGCCACGGCGGTGGAGCAGCGTCGTCACACAACCACAAACCCGTTTATGGGGCGGGTCACATTCACACAATCACACACAAAGGAGAAAAGACACAAAGAGAAAGAAACATCCATGTCCTGAGCAGGATTCGATCCCGCGACCAGCGTCTCCATAGTCAAGCACGCTCTTCGTTTAAGCAAACTAAAGCATTTCTTATGCATTTTGCTTAGCAATGAAAACTTTAAACCCACTTATCTCAAAACTTGATTTTTTGAATTGTGCCGCTATTGCAGCCCATGAGCGATTTGTATACAAAAAATCTCGAGCATTGTTTTTTTTATAGTCTTTTAAATCAGACTATGTAGACTTATTTTGTAACTGACAATATTACTTACTGAAAGAAAGACTTTTTGATGCTGAGCTAAATGAGACGCAGGCATAAAGTTTAATTCTAGTTTAAAAACTCTTTTTTTTTTAAATCTGGTAATTTTTTGAATATACATTTAATTAAACTGAGAAAACATATTTATGTACCTTGAAAAAATAAAATACAAAGCATAATAAATTGTTGATTATTGTATATTATCATAGAACACGGGGAAAAAAAATTCTGGCAAAATTATCGTACTGTACCGTTATGATATTTCTGGTAAAAAAGCAACATAATTCTGGTTAATAAAACACAAAATATACAGTATTTAAACCATTAATTTGGTAATTTTTCCGTTCATATGGTAATGATTTATCAGCAATTTTGGGTTCTAAATTATAGTTTTATTACCACAAATTTAGTAAAAAATGCAAAACGGAAAAATAATTTTAACCGACTGGATGGTTTTAATCCATTTTAAAAAGTATCATGATAACGTTACCAAATTTCACCACATTTACCAAGTTGTATTACATATTCTAAAGCCATATAGTATTATTACATTTACCAAAATCATTATCAAGCGCTTCGGTAAAAATTACCAAGTTTCTTGGTGTTTCCATAGAGCCCGAAATACGGCAAAGTTTATCATATTCTGGTAGTTTTGACCATACTATTTTTCTCAGTGTATATATACCAATTAGTTAATTATCACTAACAGTTAAGTATTTATAGGAATACTTTCTATAGCTAATTGTTTATTATTATCGAGAGCTATTGTTTGTTTTAAAATTATTTTATTGAATAAAACTGACATTATATCTATTTTTATTTTTTGTTCATTAGAGATAGTAAATCAAAATCAATCATCTATTCAAAACCATAAAAGGTGAATTTTAATAAATATTCTGTCACTGATTAAATTTTTAAATATCACTGATTTATGTATATTTTAGTTATAATTAATAGCACATCAGTCGCATTTGCATCTGACGCACGAGACGCGAGGTTTAAACTCTAATGCCAAACTTGAAGTCTTGATTCGCTAAAGTTTTCAAAATGTGGAATTAAAAAAATATGAATAAAATGATGGTAAATTTTCTTGTTAAAAGAAGGAGTTGGAGTTACGGTAATAGCGGGAAAATAATAATTACGTTTCGATGACATCCAACTAAAATTAGTTATTTTTACCCAGAATCTTACAAGTACAGGCAACCGACGGAATGTTAATGGCACATCGGAGAAAAGAAAGATAAAATGGCTTTTCGAAAATTTATCCCAATAGCGAATTCTTCTTTGAACTTTATTGTTACAATATGGGAGAAACGTAGCATGAAAATCTATAATCACAACATTAAAGAATGATATATTAAAAAAATAATTATTTGTTACCGTAAAATTATGAATTGTACTCGTAGTATTAAAAAATTGACTTATATGCTAAGTGATAAATAGTCTTTACTTAAGGAAATACACCAATGAAAGTAAAATAAAAATTCAGAATTTAGCAAAATAACAGTTAATAATGTAACTAAACATTTAATCTTTGCTTTATTGCACATTGAAATATAATATGAAGATTGTAAATTCATGTACAAAACGCAGCATTAAACTATTTGGTATTAATGTTATATTTTCTTTAAGCTTTATAGTTTTTTTGCAGATTTAAGTTTACGCTGTGTGGTTGTTACGTATAGCAAAACTTTAAAGTCAAAAGTATTTTAAAATAAATAAAATATTAACGAAATGGTAATTTTATATTACAATAATATGTAATATAAAATTACCATTTCGTTAATATTTTATTTATGTATATTTTATTATTGCATATCGATCGGCTGAGCACAACGCTTGTGTTCGGATGGCGGTCCTCATAGGTACTGTCGCGACGGCGAGACATCCCTCCGTATGCCCGAATGAGGGCGGGTCGGGTTCTATTTGCCTAACAATAATATGTATAACGTACAGTGCGTAAAATTAAAATCCCGAATAACCTCTAATCTAATGATCGGATCTTCACGGTCTAGGACTCAATTTTAAAAGTTCGAGAAGGTAAACTCAACTATTCTAATTAATTAGTGCAGACGATATCTTAAATTACGAAATCAGACATAAAAAAAGTACTTTTTCTGACTAAACTGACTTTTCTGACTATTTTTGACATTTTTGGATTTCTGACCTTCAAGATATAGGGAGCAGCTGCAATTCGAGAAATATGGTCCTAATATTTTGGTCAAAAGAGCCTTTAAAATTAGGGCTGCTAAATGTTAATTTTACTTTCTGCATAGGTCACCATACTACGGGAATGTTTGAAGTGAATTGAGAAATCTTTGCACACAATTATAAAATTCGTTCATCCCTAGATAATTCCATGCAAAATATAATTTTCAGTAAATATTTATTTATTTTTGTTGTTATTTTATTTAAAAATGGTTGAAAATATTTTGAATTGTAAGGTACATAATTTTTTACATCATTTTAAAAAATGTTAGAAAATGTATATGGCAAAATACAATTTTGAGTGGAATCAGTCGAACAGTTCTTGAGAAATTGAATTTTAAAAACACAGCTTCTTTATACTTAGATTTCACAGGAGCTATTCGATCAACTCTCAACTGTCTCAAATTTTGTAATTTGTTATGTAAAATTACATTCTTTAAGATGATGAAAAAATTTTTATACCTTACAATTCAATTTTTTCCAATTTTTAACTAAATAAAATAATAAAAAATAATAAATATTTATAAAAAATTATTTTTTGCAAGGTATTATATTAGAAAACACGAATTTTACAATTGTGCGGAAAGTTTTTTCAATTCGCTTTAAAAGTTCTCGTGATCTGGCGAGAGATGAAAAATAAATTACTTTATGGGGTCCAAACATTGGACTGCTTTACTGAGCAAACTATGGAGACCATATTTCCCAGATTGCGGCTACCTCTATATTTTGAGGGTCAGAAATTTAAATCCGTTGAGAAAAAGGGTATGTTTATTCAGAGAAAGTACGTATTTCGTAACTTAATATATCGTCTGCGCTAATTAATTAGCATATTTGAGGACCCTCTCTCAAAGCATTATAGTTGAGACTTGGAACGTGAAGATCCACTAAAGTTATTCGGGCTCGTCCGTTTCTTTATTTATTTTGCGCATTGTACATGGAACAATTATGCATAATATAGAAAACAAAGTGAAGATACATATTTACTTAACCCATAATTATAAGCATTGGGTATAAGAGTTTGAAAAGAGGAGAGAAAGAACTAAATGGAAATGCTGAGTTAAGTCTTAGAAATATATAATTTATATTAGAGTGGAGCGAGGCAAAAACAGTTTTCGATAATTGAAATGCACTACCCCCCCCCCCAAATAGTATATGGTCTCTATAAAAAAAGTCCGTTCAACGAGAACTGATAGTGGAAGTAAACATAAGGGTTGCTGTTTGATCGCCAACGTTTGTCACTTCAACGGTTTCATCGCTGAATGGGCAATTTAATTTAAATTGAGAGAGCTTTCGCTTTTATAGAAAAACGAAAACGATGTTTGGTTTTTGATATGTTAAAATTAGATAAGAAAGTGCAAAATTAAAATATTTACATGAAAATACGTTTCTAATTGCTTCAGTAAACACATAATTTTATTTTAAGAATAGTTTTAATGTATTTTTTTTTAAAGTTTAGATTAAATTAGTTTTAATATATTTTGCATAAATATCTATGCAAAACATAACTTTTATAATTCCATCGTAAAAGTCGTATAGAATTGAAGGAATATGTTAAAAAAATACTCTGTATCTTCATAATTAAAATATTTTTTTTAAATTTATTAAAAGTAAAATAATATTTAAAATAGTTTTATGTTTCACCGATTGATTTAAAATATATTTGAAGGAGCAGCATTTATTTGTATTTTTAAACTGTTAATTATCTTTATTTTTCTAAGGGAAGTATTACGAAAATAATTACACTAAAAGAAACTTGGAACTTTCTTATATGTCTCACAAAATCTTTTGTTAAGAAAAATATACCCACTTGACCTATAAAAAAAAGGCAGTTTGTAAACCTCGAATTCAATAGGTTTCTGAAAATAGAATCAAGTGTCAAAATTATTTAATTTTACGTAACATTTGAATTTCTGTAATTAATTATCAACTGAACCGAAACCAAAAATAATTATATTAAACTACTCAGAAAAGAACAACATTTTAAGAATTACTGTATTAACGATGAATTAATCAAGGATAATCACGAATAATTATATCATTAAAAAGTAAAAATAAAACTAGTAGTTACTTATCTCAGGATTCACTCTCAGAACTTGTAGAATCCTCGTCGTTTGAATTGATATTTATTACTAGAGAATTAACAGTTTTTTCGATGGCTTCATCCAAATCCCACATCTCTTTTTCGATTTTCTGAGTATGCTCTATGCAATTTTTCCACTTTTCAACTCCAATTTCATTTAAACTTCTCATGCACAATCCTTCTACTTCCGATAACTTGAAAGATTTGTTTTCTTTGCCGACTAAACCTGTCATTTGGGCCCAAATCAGCTCAATTGGATTTAATTTAGCGTGATAGGGGGGAAGCCTTAAAATCATTATATTATTACGTCTAGCAAGTTCATCCACCGCGAATTTGTCAAATCTGTGCTTATGAGCCTTCACTATATCCAGTAGTACTGTTTTTAGCATACCTTCTTCATCACTGACAATGTTTTTAGATTTTAACCAGTCTTCAATTGCTTGCTTTGTCGATGATGTGTTAGGAATTTTTTCTTCTTTACGAGAGTGATATGGTGCATTGTCCATCACAACGACAGAGTTCGGCTCTAGAAAGCGAAGAATTTTCTCGAACCATTCTTCGAAACACGCTGCATTCATATCCTTATGGTAATCCTTGTTTTTGTTCGATTTAAAAAGTAGAAGTCCTTCTTTTAAAAAGCCTGCGTCGCTACCAATGTGCGTAATAATAAGCCTCCCACCTTTGCCAGAAGGCGATTTTAATCCTGTAGAAAGACCAGATAAAAATGCCTGTTTTGACGAGATAATGGAAGTATCATTCCACACTTTGTCTTGCGTATGTCCAGCATTCAACCATGTCTCATTCATACAATAAATTTTTCTTCTTTCTTGTCTCATTTTGTTAATTGCTCTAAATATCTTCGCCTCCACAAAATTATTTCATCTTTTTCAATGAGTGAGCTGTTCCGTCCTCGTTTTTGAAGTTTGAAGCCCAATTTTTTTAACAGGGAATAAAATGTCGTTCTTTTAAAGTTTGGTAAATCAAAATCATCGTTCACAGCTTTGAGAACTTTGTTTATTGTCGGAATTTCGTTACGGCGGGAAAAATTGTGAACTTTTCTTCTTGCAACATTTTTGTCGAAATCGTCAAAAACATCCAAAAAAGTTTTACGAGATTTAGTCCTCTTCGGTGAATGTAATATACCATCCCTTTCATATTCTTTAATAATTCTGAAAACAGAAGCTGTGCTAACTCCCGCTGCAGAAGCCGCATGGTCAGCCACATCAATGATTGGAACATCTGTTTTTGAATGCACTTCTGTTTTATAAATGTTCAATATTATTTCCTTCTCCGCTTTTCTTATGTAAGATTTCTTCTGCCGTTTTTCAGGAGGACTTAAATCCATCACTTTATTTTCCATATTGCTCATGAAACACATGCAAAAAGACACCACGGCGAAACAAACAACCCTCTAAAAAGTAAGAGTTTTTGCTTGACTGATATGTGCTATTTGTCATTATTCCGGCGTCAAGTAGACAACTGTATTGCGCCAAATAGCACGCCGCTTTGTTTACTTTCACTATCAGTTCTCGTTGAATAGACCATAGTATATTACTCGTGATATTTTTAAGAATTTTTAAAAATCATCTTTATTCCCCACAAAAACAGTAAAATTTTGATAAATTTTTCAAGTGTTTAAAACTTGTCTGTTAAAAGCAAATTGTTTCTCAAAAGTTATGTATCGACTGAAATTCGGAATTAACTCATGGATTTTTTTAGATTTTTTCTGCAATATTTTCAATCTTTGGAACAGTAATAAAAAATTTAAATTTAAAAAAAAACATAAAATTTTAAAAAATTACGGAATTTTTAGAATTGTCAGAAAGAAATAAAATACCTCGCAAACACTGTGTTTTTTTCTAAAATAACACTGAAATTTTTATGGTTCATTATCCTCCTCTTTCCTCAGGGATGAGCCCTGAAGGGTGTTTTTTAACTTTTTTCATATAGATAATACTATTGTTGAAGCTTATAAAATTACAAAAATATAAATAGAAAAGAAAAAAGAAAAGAGATACAAAAACAATATTTTTTTCACGTTGTCCAAAAAGGAAAATTTAAACATCTTAATTTGTTTTAACAAATGATGCAATATGCTAGGGAACTTCATGTAATAAATATACAAGTTGTGGGAAAGAAAGAAAAACCCTCGGGCAGACAATTTTTAATGCAAAGTTTTTCATTTTCCGTCGTTGAACAACCGATCCAATTTCATGGGTTTACGACTACTAATCTTCAACTCCGTAGCCTTGTGATTTTGAACCCAATACAGAACACAAGGGAACTCCTGGATCGAGTATTGGAAGAAATTATCCTTCGTCGAGGACTTTTTTGATGGTGCTAACCCGCATTTGCGAAACATGAAAAGGAAGATCACGAGAACCTCCCACGGTTAGCCTGACTCTTAACTCATGATCCGTCTACCACTGAGGATATTTCACGTCAGCACTGTGGTCGGAGCAAGCTGGATGCGGAATTCGTATTGACTGGGATTCGAACCCGGTTCACCTCATTGGAAGGCGAAAAAATAAAGAAATTAACAAAATATTAAAAAATAAGAATGAACTTTTACCAATAAATAACTTTATTTGGTTTCATTGAGATCGCCTTTTGCAGCGATGAAGTGGCGCAAATGATTATTAAAATTTTCACCAAAGCAATTGCTTTGGAGAGTTTAAGCTTTTGAGTGGTTTGGTGAAGGCTTTCTAGGCCCCAAATTGGACCATAAACTGTAATCCACGTGCTAGAGATCTGGCGAACAGGCTGGCATTCTACATGTAATATCATAATTGGAAAATATGCCTAGCACTATTCTTCTCTGTTTTTTTGACCTTGTTGCATCTTGTAAGTTGGTGTTGAGTCTTGTTGAAACGTCCACTTGCAGAATTACTTTCTTGGCCCACGGAAATACAACAGCTTCTAGAATGTCTCACTGGTACACTTATTCATTTTTACCCCCTCATATACGAAACCCCGAGTTGTTTTACTGCTCGCGCAAATTCCGCCCCAGAGCATGAGCAAAAATTGGATTTTGGCGATGTTCAAAAATTGCAGAGATGCTTGGAGCACCTTCAGATCAGATACGTTCTGAAAGTTATGAGCTTGTTAGACCTTCTCATGAGTGAAAAGGAATCTTTTGCAGTGCTGACTTGCTGCCCATATCAAAAGCTATCGATCTCTTTGATCGCCTCTGAAAAAGGCGGCGACACTGAAAAAAATTAAATTCATTTGTGTTGTTGTTATTGTTTCTTATGACACTTGGACAAGGCTAGCTCGCTAGACTTGGCCTTTTGCGAATTAAGTCCGGAAGGTGTGCCATTAGTTTGATTGGAGGGCACCACGAGAGTGAAAGTACGTCTTAGCTCAGAACCCCACAGATAGATGGCAGCACCATTCATTTGTGAGACCACTACTTTAATTTCATATACCTATAGGTGAGATAATTTTCTACTGCTCAGAGAGTAACCACAGACATATTGCATGTACTCACTCGGTGGGTCTTAGCAGAGTCGAGTATGGAACCTCAGCCTTCCGGACCGGAGTCCGATTCTCTTACCACTGAGCTACAACGGCTCTATTTGTTAGTTAAAGTATACTCTTATTAATGTTTTCCTATTTTGCTAATTTTTTCTTATTTTAAATAAGTTTATATTTAAAATAGTTTGTCCGAGTTTTTTTGCCACACCCTGTATTTCTAAGATTTGTTACCTATTAACTAAAAAGTCTCTTAACTAGAACATCAAATTTGTTTGCTTTTTGTGGAAGAACGATTTATTACGTCTCAAAACTAATAAGAGAATCTATTTTAAGCTATGAATTAATATAGAAAGATTCATATGGAAAATATTAGTAATGCATTTATTCAGTACATCGTTAAACTAATTTCGAAAAATTATACATTTTCCTTCTTCTGAAACTATCGTTATTGCTTTAAAAACAATGCAACATTCAGATTCTCCGCTTGACTAACCAAATGTTTATTTAAATTTTACCCAGAATAAGCCATTTATTCCGTTTAAACTGCACTTTCTGTTTTAAACCTGGAACTTCATTTTCGAAAGCAAGGTTGAGAAATCACCTCATCAAAGTGAAATGACATAGAAAATTAATTTATTACGTAAGTGATTAACATTTAAGCGATGGACTGAACTATAAAATGCGCGAGTTATTCTAACGTGGTTTAAGTTGAATAGTTAAGTCACAGCAGACTCCACTTTAGGAACTAGATTTATGCGTTAACTATTGTTTGAACGACTTGGATCAATAAGTTTGAGGTATCATTTTATAGAAGCTTGGATTTTAAAGATGCTCGTTCTGTCACTTAATATTTGCGTCTGCTACAAATGTAATTTCCTTGATAGGTTATTTCCTAAAACTCGGCGAACCATCTGCTTTATTAGTCTGAAGATCTGTAATTTAAAGTTAAGTATAAGTGCAAATTGTAATTTTGGAGGATATTTTATGGAGATGATAGGTTCATGAATACTTATTAAAATGGTTCTTTAAAAGTGTCGAAAGAATTTAAATATTTATCTTGAGTTTTATTTAATCATTGTCTTAAGTTATATATTTTTTAATATTTTATCAATGTTATAAATAATGACTTTTTCAATTGTTTTTTTCCAATTCAATATAATATTATTATTATTTGATTTTCTGTAAAAAGATTTATAAAAAACAGCACTTGAGTGAAAAATTTCATAATAGAGAGAAATGTTAAATTCTAAAATTTTGAAACTAAAAACTTTCTTTTCTATTATTTATGATTTACATGAGGTATTTTCCCAAAATAATGGTCTGATATTTAAAATTAGAATTCATTTTGATAGCTAAGCTATGTCCATATAAAAAAGAAGAAAAAAAAGGATATTTGAAAAAGAATTTTTTTGAAATTTTAAGCAGGTGAAAGTTTAAATCCTCAGTTAATATATTTTTATTAACTCTTTATTTTGTACTTAGTAAGATAAAACTAATGATTAAAAAGTTTTTGATAAATAACTTTCGTAATTTGTAATGAACTGGATAATTTTAATACGCTGTATTTAGCATTACAGCAAAAATATTGCTTTAGTTGTTTCTAATACAACATACCAAATACCAGCAAGCCTGCTTGGTGAAACCAAGCGAATTTAAGGCAAAGAGTGCACCGTCTATGGTCAATGGTACAACTTCAGCCACACACACGTCACAGCCTGCTTTAACGGATGAACCCATTCATGAACAGATCGTAATTTTAACCAGAAACAGAGAATGATCTATCTTCAATCCAGTACCACCGGAGGTGAACAAAAATATTTACTTAAGAAATGATGTTTAAAAAGTATTGAATATTGTGGGTTGTAAAAACACTTTAAATAAAACATTTTAATGTGAAAAACACAATAAATATTTCGTATCTAAAACTGGTTTCTCCTTTCCATGCAAATTTAGAGAGACATATAATTTTTCCTTCTTGTTTGTTTGGCTGTCAGTTTATTGGCACTTCTTGACTATTTTGCGGTTACACATTGACCCTGCTGTTTTTGACAGCATTACTTTGCCAAGTGGTCGAGAGAGGGAAATCAGGGTAGGATACATTTTGTTTTACCTCTCTCGGCCACTGCAGGTTTTCTAGTTTTGCATTTCAGCTTTATTTATTTTCCATTTTTTTTGTAGGAAGTTTTCTGTTTCAAATCTCTACGTTTCTTTTCCTCATTCACGTCTGATGTGTTCTGAGAATGGGCGTCATATTTTGAGCTCTCGAAACATGCTTTCCACCTTCATATTTTTTGATGGGAATGAAGTTTTTATACTATCAGGTATATCTTTTCGAGTCAGTTTCTTGAGATCATTTAATATAAAATAGTACAAAAGCTATTTTAAAATTAAATTCCAGTCAAAAATTTAAAAGTGATGAGTGGCGGGTTTGTGCGACGAAAGAGTCACCGCAGAGAGTGACATCTTGATTTTCGTTAATAGGGTATTCTGGGAAACCTGTTTCATTTGCAAACACTTCATAAAAATATCAAAATAATTTACTCCCGAAGCTAATTACTACAGAAACAAGTAGAGGCAAGACTCAAATTACTAAATTATACATAATTCAAATTAATGTTGTAAAATTTCAACTCCTATTTATATTTTGTCGAGGTTTCTGCTTTTCTATCATTTAGTTGAAAAATTAAGCTTCTTGTTGCACTAAATGACATTATTTTATAGTTTTTAGGGTTCGGAGATTTTATAATTTTATTTTTAACCAGCGTTGAATAACCAACCCCTACAACTATCAAAGTTTAACTCTGTAGCCTTGTAGTTTTAAACCCAATCCAAAAGACAAGGAAAGTCAAAGGATCGGGTTTTGGGATGAACTAGCCTTCATGGAAGAATGTTTGGATGGAACTAACCCACTTTTGCGTTACATGGTGAGAAAAACCACGAAAACCCTACAATAGGCAGACAGCAAGGGTATTCTAACCTATGATACATCTACCATTGAGGACATTTTATGTCAGTACTGTGGTCGGTGCGAGCAGAGAGCAGAACTCGTAGAGATCTGCCAATGTTGAGATTCGAATTTGGGACACCTTATTCGGTGGCGAGCGTTCTCTTCCCTGAGACACTACAACTCAGGTTTGGAGATTTTATTCTTTTATTTTTATTTTATAACAGTCGTTGTACAGCCGACCCAATTTTTGGCTTTACGACAACTAATGTTCAACGCGGTAGCCTTGTAATTTTGAACCTAATCCAGAAGACAAGAGAATTCCTGGATCAAGTATTGGGAGAAATTTGCCTTCGTAGAGGACTGTTTTTGATGGAATTAACCCGCATTTGCATTACATGGAGAGGAAGGCCACCAGAACCTCCCACGGTTAGACTGACGACAAAGGAACCCATGATCCGTCTACCACTGAGGATATTTCACGTCGGCACTGCCCAGTGCAAGCAGGATGCGGATTCGTATCAACCAGCCATCACCGGGATTCGAACCCGGTTCACCACATTGGAAGGCGAACACTATATCCATTGAGCCATCACGGCTCTCAGGTTCGGAGATTAAAAATTTCAGGATAGCAGAAAAAGTTTTCTTTTATTATTCATTTTTCCTTCTTCTCCTAAACTATATTACTTAAACCTGATAAGCCTCATAGTGGGCCAAAGACAACCTTTTACTAATATAAAGATCCGTACATTTTCAGAGCAGTATACATACTTTTAAAAAAGACAAACAGCCAAAGAAAGTATAATTTGCTCATTTTAACTTTTTGATCCAGATATCCGTCTCATTTTTGAAATTTTTTTTTAGTGAAATGAAAGGGTAAGTTATCTAATGATTTCCTGGTTTTATTTTATTACCTTTCAGTTAAATTTTCTTTAGCCCAAAACAATTATAAATTAACATATAAAAATGATGGCGAAGATGACAGTGCATGAATGGGGTATTATGTATAAGTTTAGCTATGATTACAAAAAAAAAAAAAAAAAAAAATTGAAAGTGTCGTTTTTTTACAAAATGGCAGCAAAAAGAAAAATCGATTTTTTTTTTAACGTACATTTATGCATACATAAAAAATAAAAAAAATTTGGAAAAAAGTTCAATATTTGTTAGTTCCAACCACAGTCACATCGATTCTCTTCAAATTTCTAAGGCGACATCAAAATCGATTGAGTATTTTTTACTCCCAACATCCAACGAAGAAAAAAAAAGGGAGTATGATTTTTTGGGAAGTTGCGTTAAAGATTTTTATAACGTTCTTTTCCAGTTTTTTGTTATTTACCATCAATCGGCGATACCTGGGCATACTGCGTGACTTCCTCGATTTCGTGGGCATGCACTGTTTCCTCCCGGACTGCAGATCAGGCTTATTTGCTGGAGGTAGACTCGCTGTGTTTCGAGCGTTCTAGGCGAGCGTCTTCGAGCGTTGTGTCTTTTGCAAAATTCGATCGTTGTGTTGCTAATTTGACTAACCATGACATCCATTCATGCTGGTAATCCCCATGAAACCGTAGCTGAAGACCAGCGTAGCCAAATAATTGCCAATTTCGACCATATCTTTATGTTAAAAATGTATTTTAGAGAAAACGTCTAAATAAGCGAATTTAGCGATTAGCTTTTGTTCTGACTGTTCATTCAATACATCTTTCCAAATAATAGTCATTTGACAGGTATTCCTGTAAGCCTGATTGCTTCCTGCGCAGTCCGTGAGCTTACAACGACTCAAATCCAATGATCGCGTTTTCCAACTCTATATCAAGAAGTTTCCGGAGAAAACGTTTTCCCCCATATATACCCAAAAATTTTTTTAAAATTCTTAGACCAGAAAACCTCCTTAAGTACAATGAAGGCAAATATTATTGCAAAAATAGTAAAAGAATATACTATTTTAATTTCAGAATTGAAAGAAATTATTTAGACGTTTTCCCCCACATATACCCCATAGTGTAGGGTATCAAAATATAAAATAAAATTATTCCGATTTTATGAAATTCTTACACCAGAAAACCTCCTTAAGTACAATGAAGGTAAATATTATTGCAAAAATATTAAAAGAATATACTATTTTAATTTCAGAATTAATAGAAATTATTCAGATACTTTCCCCCACATATAAACATCCCAAAGTACAATGAAGGCAAATATTATTGCAAAAATAATAAAGGAATATACTATATTTTCAGAATTACTTTTTTTTTTTGTTTGGAACAAAAAGTTTCAACAATTTCCTACTTTGATTGCGGAGCATCAAACACTCAATATGTAGAAAATTTTTAAAGTACTGTTGCACTGAAAAATAGTTTCAATTAATAATTATTCTCCTCATACCAATATTTAATTAAAATTCGTTATAGAGTTCAAGACTTCCTTAATCAAATGATTTAAATGTTAGGTTTCAATAATCTCGAACCGAAAACACTATGAATATACTGGTTAACGAAAGTAATTTATTGGATGATTCTCTATTAATCATTTAAAAATTCTATGACAAGATTACGGTATTGTTGATTGGAATCGGTGTCTTATATAGACTTAGGTGCGTCTCCCTTGCATGATTTAAAAATGCGTCCTGTGGGGAAAGAAGTTATAGACAGTGTCAACCTTCGTCTATGAAGAGGTACCCCAACATAGAATCGAGTTAACATGTCTTATATACTAGTGATTTGGAATTGTATTTTTGTAGTGGTAGACACACTACACGTCCTATCTTAGACTTAACACAATGTTTTTTTTTTTTTAAATTATAATATGAAGCGAACACAATGAAGAGCCATTTGGCTGTTTATAAACATTAATTTAATTTTAATTTATATTATTTTTTATATCTTAACTTAAATTATTTTAATGTTAACTGATAAGGAATTACTAATTGCGATGTACAGGTGGAATTTAGGAAAAAGTACTAAATTGGAACATTGTATACGATTACTGACAGCATTGAAATGAAATTAATCTTAAAAATATGAGAAAATAACTCACTGTCCTACGAATTATTATTATTCAAAGTTCAGTAAAGAGTTATTTTTATTTGTAAAGTAAATTAAAAAATATAAAAGAAAGTAATATTTTTATTGCAATTCATACAGTTACGGGGAAACAATCTTTTTAAATGAAGGACTTCGTGCCCAAGTATTTAGACATGTTGACGGCAATTATGATAATTTTTACGTAAACGTGTTTCAGATACAATCCTTTTTATCAGTTAACTAGTAATATATTTGTATTCAATTAAATTATTTTAACTATATTTATAATTCTTTTTTTTACAATCTTAAGTCTTTTAATTAACTTTTGTTTTAATTAATTAATTTTCTTTATTCTTTATCAGTCAACTTAGCAATATATTTACAAGTAACACAAAAGTGCATTTTAAAATAAATTAGCTCATATGTTCTTGAATAAAGTAAAAAATTAAAAATAAATATTTTATTGAGAAGCATAAATGCAAATTAAATATTTTTATTAAGGAAATTGTATGGCGTTTAAAATGATTTATCTTTAAGACAGTTATATTTAGTGAATTATAAAAGATTTTATGAATGTTAAATCTTAAAACCGTTTTTAAGACAACAAAAAATTCGAAACAAAGTTTAAAAATGGTAAGCAGTTAAAAAAACCAAATCCAATGTTTTGTTATAATATTGTATTAAAAATATCAAGCTAATAAAAAAAATTGAAAAATAATGTAATTGAGGATGAAATTGTCACAAATAAAACACGTGAATGGTGATGATTAAAATTCAATGATTCGGAAATCAAAAGTCGTTATACGTTATTTCAAAAAATCTGATATTTTTAATCCGGTGCGGATTAAAAATATCAGATTTTTTGAAATCACGCAGAAAAGCGTAGCAATAAAAGAACGGTAATATCTTAGATTTGACACTAATAAAGAGCTATTGGAAAATGCACAATTTGATACGTATTAAAAATATAGAGATTTTCAAAACCATGCAGAAATGCGTATAGCCGAAAAAATAGTTTGGATTTACGATGAAATTGACACAAATAGAGCACGTCAGAGGGGATTATTATTTGCACGAATTGTTATAATACCGTCTTAAAAAGAGAGATCGATATTTTAAGAAACAAATGGAAATCCGACAATATAGCCTTCCAAAGCACAATCGAAAAGTCACTTCGATTAACTATGAAATGGGCACAAATAAAGACCTTAAAAATATTTGCTAAAATTCTTAATTCACAGATCATAATTTTATCGTATTAAAATTATTGAGATTTTTAAAACTATGGAAACTCATAGCTATAACCACTGGATAAGGCTATCGTAAAACTACATTGATTCAGATTTGGTGCGTCCAAAACTTAAATGCGGAATGCAAAATTTCCGGTTTTTTTTTATTTTCCATAAGAAAAAAAAGGAAAAAAAATTATATATATATATATTTTTATATTGCTCAAAATGAAGATAAAACAAAGGAAAATTACAGACATATGAAAAAAGGGGGGAAGAGAGAAATAATAATAAAAAAAAAATCAAACAGCTGAAAAAAAAAAGATAATTTTTTTTAAAAAAATCCAGAAAATAAAAGATAGAATCCTTTCATCAGCCCACACGATTATATCCACAGAAAAGAGTGCTTTCTGATACTGTATCAATATAACCAAAGCAAAATGTATCAATACAATAGTGTGAGGAGCACTCAAAAAATTTTTTACGAAAATTACAACAAATAAAATAGAACACAATAAGTAAAAATAACACGTAAAGCAGAAAAGAAAAGAAAATAAAATGAAAAAAGAGAATAAAATATAAAACATGAACTATAAAGCGAGTAGCGAATTCAAATGTACTTACATGAACGGGAAATATTTCAAGAATGATTTAAAAAATATTTTCGTAACAAGATTGCCAGATTGTAATATATGAAAACAAAAGCTCAAATTGAGCGTAACCAGAGAAGTTTTGTTTTAAAGTGCCGTTCTTACTGCATTGCTGAAGTGCGTTTGATTTGTTAGTTACCAAGGATGGACCGGAAATGGATGAGCGCAAGGTAATATTATACTGGATAATTTAAAGAAGTTGACCATACATAATTTTAGAAAATAAATATTTGTTTAAGAAAAAAAAATATAAAATAGAAAAGAGAAACATGAATTGCCTGTTTTGCGCATAATTTTAGCCACGGATTTGCCCGAAATGGATTTGCACACGGAAAAATTGTATAAATTAATAAAGAAATTTTTAGTAAATAATTTTAGCCACGGATTGGCCCAAAATGGATTTGCAGATGGAAAAATTATATAAGTTACAAAGGAATTTTTTTAGTAAAGGAATTTTTTAGTAAATAATTTTGACCGCGGATTTGCCCGAAATGGATTTACACAAGGAAAAATTATACAAATTAACGAAGAAATTATTTAGTAAATAATTTTGGCAACGGATTTACCCGAAATAGAGTTGCACACGGGAAAATTATATAAATCAACAAAGAAAGTTTTTAGTAAATATATCCACAAAAATATACGATTAATTCAATGATTTTATACAGAATTTTATTACTTTAGTTGGGTATATATTGTTTTTTATTAAATTTTGAAGGAGTTTATCGATTTGTTTTTTGGATAAATAAATAGTACTACATATTCTTTTAATTATATTCATTTCATTAAAAGTGGTATTTAAATAGATGCTCCTAGAAACATTCGAATTCCAAGTAATTAGTTTATTTATATTAAAATTAAAATAATTTCTTTTATCGTATAGATCAACAAAACAGATATTCACATCTTTTATAATACCCAAATCCAAAAAATTAAAATTAATATTATCATCATGATTACGAAGCAAGATTAATTCCTCGGGGTAAATATCATTTAATAAACTAGTATAATCTTGAAAATTAAAGATAATTAAGTCATCAATGTATGTAAGAACAAATTTAATACTAAGAGTATAATTTTTTTCATAATAATGCAAAAATAAGTTAGCTAAGAGAGATGAATAATTAGATCATTGTGGTATTCCATCAATTTAAAGAAAAATATCCCTTCCATTGTAAAGATAATTATTAAAAAGGCAAAAATTAATCAGAATTTCCAATCGTTCAAAATCGACATGCAAAATCGCAACAAAGGATATTTTTAAAATCATAGTAATAATTCAAAAGTACATCTTTTAGTTTAGAAAGGGGAATGCTATTGAAAAGATCCTGGAAATCAAAAGTCGCAATCGAATTAATTTTATTATGTTTAATGAATTCTAAAATCGGTTGATTATTAGTGATAATCGAAAAGAAACCTTCTTTAGAAATATTGTTAATAATTTTAAAAGTGAATAAGTTGAGGAGTTATTAAAGTTAATCTGTGTTTTCGCCGTATGGGCTAAACGATACCTTCCAACATACACAGATTAACTTTAATAACTCTTCTACTTATTCACTTTTTCATATTAAAGATAAGCGTACAAATCGAGGTAAACGGGGTTCAAGAAGTAATAGAAACTCTCTTAGTAGTGACAAATTAAATATAAATTTTCTTTCTAATATGGAAGAAGATTTTAATAAACATTATAACATTAAACCAATTAAAGATTTTGTCTTTTCCATTAAGAATTATGACGTATATAAGTTCTATGATCTTATTATTAACTTTTCTTTTATTAATTTACATTTTAAAATTCTTTGTTTCGATCTTATAAAAGCCAAAATGAGTAAAATTTCGCCAAATAAGAAGAAAAATTTAGATAATTTATATTTCGTTATTAACTTTCAAAATCCTATTTTCGATAAGATCAAATTTCACAATATTTTTGAAAATTTTAAAGCTTTAATTCCATTAAAAGATTTTAACATAATTAAAAGCTTTAAATATAATAAATCTCTTGGTAGAACAATATTTAATTATAATGATATAAGCGAAAATTTCAAAGAGTATTAATATATCCGATTATGAATGTCACTGTGTGGTAGAGAAATATTTTGATTTTGTTGATAAACATCATAAACATATTATTACTGGTAATTTAAATATTATAGAAAAATTAGAACTTAGGAATTTAATGATAAAAAGCACAAAATTTAGACCCATTCACCATATATCAATCAATAAAATTCTAAAATACTTTCGAATGATCTCATTAGTTTTTGTTTAAAAATATCAAATAGATTCTCTTTACCTTTAGGTATGCAAACAGAATGGAAATGGGGTGTTTATTATTACTTTAAAAACTTTGTTTTCAATTATAAGGATAATTTAAATAAGAGTAACAATCCAACAAATTTTTCTAATATTGTTCAATCAATTATGCAACTTCAATAAAATTTTGTAATTACTCCCTTAGACAAAGCTAACAATAACTATGCAATCTTCTGTAAAAAATTCTACGCTGAACTTTTAAATAAGGAATTAAAAAATAGTAAAAATTTAAAACTTAGTAATTTTAATAATAATATTGTCTTTAAAATTTTTTTAGCTGTATATAAGAGATTAACAATTAAAATTAGCAATATACAATTTCCTTACTTAATTATCAGTCCTCAATTTCATAAAATTCCTGTAAAATTTAGAACTATCATGTGTGGATCTAATACTTATCTAACTAAACCTGGCACCACTTTCTCTAACTACTTAAATAAAATTATTTCTAAAGAAGGTTTCTCTTGGATTATCACTAAAAATCAACCGACCGATTTTAAAATTCATTAAACATAATAAAATTAATTCTATTGCTACTTTTGATTTCCAGGATCTTTTCAATACCATTCCCTTTTCTAAACTAAAAGATGTACTTTTGAATTATTACTAAGATTTTAAAAATATCCTTTGTTGTGATTTTGATTATTGGGAAATTCTGATTAATTTTTGTCTTTTTAATAATTATCTTTACAATGGAAAGGATATTTTTCTTCAAATTGATGGAATACCACAAGGATCTAATTATTCATCACTCTTAGCTAAATTATTTTTGCATTATTATGAAAAAAATTATACTTAGTATTAAATTTGTTTTTAGATATATTGATGACTTAATTATCTTTAATTTTCAAGATTATACTAGTTTATTAAATAATATTTACCCCGAAGAATTAATCTTGTTTCGTAATCATGATGATAATATGAATTTAAATTTTTTGGATTTGGGTATTATAAAAGATGTAACATAAATATCTGCTTTGTTGATCTATACCAGTGGTCGGCAAACTTATTAGCCAAAGAGTCAAATATGAACATTAAAACAATTTTAAAACAAATTGGGAGCCAAATCTGCTTGTTTAGTAAACTTCTTTTACACTAAATAAGTAGTACACTAAATAAAACAAAATTTCATACTTAATAAATATTTATTAATGCGAACAATGCGCTTGCATCTCCTTGGAAAGTTTGAGTAAATCAGGTTTGTATGTTGTTGTTTTTAATCTTAGGCTTGATTCCAAGTTCTCATCAATAAGACAACTTCTCAGTTTACTCTTGATAATGTTCATGCTTGAAAAAGATTGTTCGCCTATGTATGTAGAACCGAAAAGGGAAAGAACAGCAAACGCGAGCTTTTTCAGCTGATCGTAAGATTCAGGAATACTATTCCAAGCGTTAAAAATGACCATGTCTTCCTTTTCCAGGTCATTCAAAGCAGACCACTTGTGTTGAGAACTAAGATCAAATTTTTTTCTTCTCCAATATTTCCAATTTAACACAAAGACGTTTGAATTTAGAGCGCCATATCTCCTTGTTTTTTTAAATCCAGCAATTGTATTTCAGAGCTACCAATGTCAATTTCAAAAGGAGAAAATTTCAACTCGGTTATCGTAGTATTAAGAGGATTTTTGACAATTTCTAAAGTTGCTCTGCTGTTTTTAAATTCCTGAAACCTGCTGAGAAATGCTTTCCTCATATTTAAAATTATTGCGCCTTTCTTAAAATTATTGCGCCTTCCTTAAAATTATTCCGCCCTTATTTGTGCCAGAGCCGCACTTAAGGAGCCAAAGAGCCACATGCGGCTCTGGAGCCGCACTTTGCCGACCACTGATCTATACGATAAAAGAAATGATTTTAATTTTAATATAAATAAACTATTTACTTGGAATTCGAATGTTTCTAGAAGCATCTATTTAAATACCACTTTTAATGAAATGAATAGAATTAAAAGAATATGTAGTAATATTTATTTATCCAAAAAAAAAGAATAAACTCTTTCAACATTTGATAAAAAAACAATGTATACCCAACTAAAGTAATAAAATTCTATATAAAATCATTGAATTAATCGTATATTTTTGTGGGTATATTTACTAAAAATTTTCCTTGTTAATTTACATAATTTTCCCATGTGCAAATCCATTTCGGTTAAATCCGTTTCCAAAATTATTTACTAAATAATTTCTTTTTTAATTTGAATAATTTTTCCATGTGGAAATCCATTTCGGGCAAATCCGTGGTCGAAATTATTTACTAAAGAATTCCTTTACTAAGAAAATTCCTTTGTTAATTTATATAATTTTTCCACGTGCAAATCCATTTTGGGCCAATCCGTGGGTAAAAATATTTACTGAAAATTTCTTTATTAATTTATATAATTTTTACATGTACAAATCCATTTCGGGCAAGTCCGTGGCTAAAATTATGTGCAAAACAAGCAATTCATGTTTCTCTTTTCTATTTTATGTTTTTTTCTTAAATAAATATTTATTTTCTAAAATTATTTATGGTCAACTTCTTTAAATTATCCAGTAAATTATCCAGTGACCTTGCGCGCTTCCATTTTGGGCCCATCCTTGGTAACTAACAAATCAAACGCTCTTCAGCAATGCAGTAAGAACGGCACTTTAAAACAAAACTCCTTTAGTTACGCTCAATTTGTGCTTTTGTTTTCATATATGGCAATCTGGCAGTCCCGCAGTGGACTGATCGTTAAGACACGGTTCCCAGCAGATCACCGAAGTCAAGCATCACTGGCTACGGTCAGTGTGCGGGTGGGTGACCACTTGGATCAGTCTGCGTAGGGACCGAGGGTGTGCGGTATTGGTCCTCGTTAAACTGTGCTACCTTAAAGTGCTCGACTTCCCGCGCAGGTCGTCGGGCTACCGAAGCGGGGGTGCCATCCCCTCCGCAGAGGATCAAAATTGTGATGGCATGTCTTCGGATCATCCTCCTGGATGCTTCCCAGACCGTCGCCAATAGCCCATTGTGTAGCTCTAGTGTGACGTAAATTAACAACAACAACAGCATTTGCTGAAAACCATAAATTAGCGTATGGCCTCTGAATTCATTAGCATAAAAATTTGGTAACTTAAAATTGTTATTTTCCTCCAATAATTTAACTGTAAGAAATTGCTCAAATTTTCTATTTTGCCATGTAAAATTACATACTTTACAATGATGTAAAAAAATTTATACCTCACTATTCAACATGTTTCGACTATTTTTAAAATAATGAATAAAAAATTTTTAATGTTTACTAACATTCATTTTTACATGGAATTATCTTTGGTTGAAAGAATTTTATAATTGTGAGAAAAGATTTTTCAATTCACTTAAAAATTTCTCCAGATATGGCGAAATACGCAAAGAATGAAATTAACATTAAGGGGTCCAAGCTTAAAATCGTTCTCGTGACCGAACTATTGGACCATAATTACCAGATAGCGGTTACCCCCTATATTTTGAAGGTCAGAAACCCGAATCCGTTGAAAAACTGGTATGTTTATTCAGAGAAAGTACATTTTTGTTTCTGATTTCCTAACTTAACTCGCCTGCACTTATTAATTAGCATATTTGAGCTCACCGTCCGGGGTCGGGATAGTCTGGTCGGTAGGGCACAGTGCCCATGTCCGAGAGTTTCAGGGTTCAAACCCGGCCGCCGAAGACTCCCCGTGTAGTAAACGGTGACTGATGCACGTTAAATCTGTCTAGTCGCAAAATCCTCCATGTTCCCACAACAAATCAATACCTCTTGGGGTACTGGATGGGAGATTGATCATTCAGGTCAAAGGTGCGATCATTGAATGAATGGATGGATGTATGAGTGGGTCCGCGCTATGAACAGGTGTGACGTATGGGTATGGCAGAAGTCAAATTCATAGCAATAGATGGATTCACTGGAAAAACAAGAACAAACGCACCCTTAACGGGCATACGAGAGAGAGAGCTCACCCTCTTGAACCATTAATATTGAGTCCTAAAACGTGAAGATCCGATCATTAGATCAAAAAATATATTCAGGGTCGTCCGTTTTTTTTTTTTTATTATTATTATTATTTATTTTTTTTACGCACTGTATATCGAGAGTAATAGATCAAAATCTGTTCCTCTGGCAGAGTTGCCAAAGATTTTTCACAACAATCTGAAAAATTATTTGTGTTACTTTAGCAGGTTAACATTTAAAGTAGTTGTCAGGAATCGTTACAAACTAGTTGTTTTTGTATCGCACTATACTTCCTTTTTTCTTTTAATGTCGCGCATTACATTAAATGCTACGCAAAATAGCGACCACAGTGATTTCGTTCCCTGTAGCACGTAAGTTCTGACCACTGTGTAAAACTTATAGGCACACGATTTTGGAAAATGATATTAATATTTTTTTTATGAAATTTGTTGTATTTAATTTGTCGGAGACGAACTTCTGCGAGCACTCGATTTATCACAGAAAATATATCACGAGTAAGCTGTATAGAAACGCAATTGGTCTCAGAAACATTAATTATATTGAGTGTAAAATTATTTCTAAATGTAATCCATTCGCTATATGGAGATTTATCCTTTTTTTTTCCTTATTATATCATGTACAATCAATGCAAACTAATTTTTTCAACAATTATTAAAAGTTTTTTAAATGCAAAATACTAGTTTAAAAATAGGGCGATAATGTTATTTTCTGCTGGAAAAAATTTTAAACTTAACAATAAAAAAAAATAATAAATAAATAAATGTGACAAATATGTATAAATATATCGTCCCCATAGCCGAAAAAATGGAATATTTTTCTCCATTCTGTCACTTAACAGTAAAAATTTTACACACATTTTAGGGATGTGAGCACATTTAAAATTTCATATATTTTAAATTTTTATTGAATGTAATTGAAAAACAAATTCAAATATTACTTTGTTATACCGTTCTTTTTTTCTTTCATGTGCGCTAAATTTAATGACTGTTCAAATATGATAGCTTCTGAACTTCTCTCTGTCAATGCTTTATAGATTTTTATATAAAAAGAAAGAGTTAATAATTTTCTGCTTTTTCACTCTTCACCAGTTTCATATTCGTATTTTTACTTAATTAAACAATTTTATAGCTTTCATGAAATTTCATAGATGGCGACAGTACCACGACGCGAAATATTTGAAAAAACTCATAAATTGAAATAATGCAATAGCAAATCCTTGGCAGTATCCTTAGGCCAAGAGAAAACCACAAAACTTATATTACAGCTGGTAGAAATAGTTATTAAAATTTTAAATTCTACATAAAAGCTGCAGGGGAGATTTGCTGGTTTAAAAAAAAAAAAATGTTTTATTTATTTTTTATTTATTGCATGATGAGGATCAACTATCATCCATTTTCTCCTTACAAATATTTTTCGTTTTCTATTTTTCTAAACACATTATTTGTCATTTCAAAAAGAATATAATGAAACTTTTTTCAGTGAACTGCCCTTTCTTTAAAACATTTATAATATTTTCAAAACTGTTTCTTTTTTAGTTCTTTTAAAAAATTCTAGAGGGCAGCATTATTTAGGAACGTGCCGCATGCAAAACAGTATCTTTTCAATATTAAGTTAATAGTTTTTGTTTTGAAATGGGAAAAACATTATCAGTTGAAAATTATTTTATCGCGTTCCAATTAATTTTTTTTAACTTTCGCAAACTACAGTTTATAACTCTTATATCCATATTACTGATTATTTTTTTTATTAAAAAATATACATGATTAGGCATGAAATATCTGTCACAGTAACACATATTTTTAATCAGCACTCTTAATTTATTTTTTATTCCTTCTTATCAGCCTTTGTTTAATCATAAGCATTAAATATCAAGGTAAGCTTATCAAAGTTCATTCAGTTGGTGTAAAAGAAATTGTCAAAACTTTTGTCTACCCTAATGTCACATTCTAATCTACTTTTGGATATAGATTTGATAGGTGAGTCTTCCAATTTATATTCATATTATATACATGTATTGTATATTTAAAAAAATTAATAATATACAATACTATAAAACAAATCAATTTTTAACATTAAGTATTTGTGAAGATCCACAGTTGTAAATTATCTGTTTATATTTGTCCTGCATATTTTATTGATAATATCTATTTATAAATATTTCGAACAAATTATGATACAGTTCGAAAAATAATAATTTTTTTAAAATACTTTACAGAATTTATATTTTAGATAAATAACAGTTGTAACGTGTAAATATATTCCTGCCTTTTGATTCATTTCTCCGTTAAAAAATTCTATAAAAATAGTAGACATGACTTCTTCGTCACTGTCTTGATGAATCTAAATCGAAAATTGTTTAAAGTATTTTTTTTTTTTTTTTTTAGTTTTTTTTTCGAAACAATGTTGATTTTTTTAAAAATTTCTATTTCTATTAACTATTTCTATTATATTTCTGTTAACAAAAGGTATTGTTTACACTTTTCCTTCATTTTGATTCATTTCTTCTTTACATTGTCAAAATAGACAAGGAGTGACTTCTTAGAGTGACTTAGGAGTGAGAAGGAAATAGTTTGAAATATTTTTTACTCTGTAAAATTTTATTTTTTCGAAAGATGATATATTTTTTTTTTTAAAAATTGGAAAAAATATATTTCAGTGTACTAACTGTAGTTAATGAGTTATTAACACTCTTCTTTCTTTTTGGCGCATTTCTCCTTTGACACAAGTTCAGTAAAAATAGTCAAGACGTGACTTCTACGTCAGTATCTTGATGAATTTGAATCGGAAATACTTTAGAATATATATTACTTATAAAATGTTTTTTAAAGCAAAAAAAATTTTTTTTTAAATAATTTTCAAAAATCATATTTTCAATTACTAACGGTAGAAATGCGTTCACGTTTCCTACACGTTTACTACATTTTGATTAATTTTTCCTTTTACATAAGTTTTGTAAAAATAGTTAAGGCGTGACTTCTTCGTCAACAACTTGCTGAATCTGAAAAGGATATAATTCGTAACACTTTTTACTTCATAAAGAGTTTTTTTTTTCTTTCGAAAATACAACAATTATCTTTTATATAACCGCAGAAATGAATTAGAAATGACTTAACACTTTTCCTTTTTTTTTCTTTTTTTTTATTGAAACATTTCTCCTTTTATACAAGCTCAATAAGAATAGTCAAAACGCGACTTCCACATCAATATCTTGATAAATCTGGATAGGAGATTGTTTAAAACACTTTCATTTTGTAAAAAATGTTTTTTTTTTTCAAAAAAAAAAATATTTATAAATAAATAAAATAAAATTTAAAAAAAATAGAAATTTGTTAAAAATTAATCGAGAAATTTATACTTCAGTTTTCTATCGATAGAAATGCGTTAACACTTTCCTTTACTTTGATTCATTTCTTCTTTTGCACAAGCTCTGTAAAAATAGTCAAGACGTGACTTTTACGTCAATATCTTGATAAATCTGGATCTGAAACAGTTTAAAATTTTTAAATTTTATAGCATACTTTTTTCATTAACTTATTATTTGCTTAATGCAAATGTGATAATTATACTAACGTGATAATAATATAGGAACTTTTAAAATAATATGAGTTCATTAAACAATTATGGTTTATTCATTTTTCATGTTTCGTCCACCTTTAACAATTTCATTTTTAGCTGAGCTAGACAACAACTGATGCAACTTATGAATTGAAATAGACATTAAAATAATAGATATAAAATAGATGAATGTCGAGAACGAATAAATAGAATGCAAAACTTTTTGTGGAAAATACAAAAATAATGACCAACAAATAACCTTATGAAAATAAAAAGGAAATTTTCATTTGTACTTTTGGCCTAAGCTTTCAATAACAACTTACAAAAATAAACACATAACATGGAAGAGCGTTTTGAAACTTATCATGATGATCCCCATCAAAAATTCCCATCGTTCAGATTTCATATCATTCTGCCTTTTAACATTTCAAATGAACAATAATTAAACAAGAACTAAAATTAACTTTAACAACAAATTCTTTCTCCGTATCTGCTGTCATTGATATGAGTTGTTTTTTTTTTCCTTTATAAATTTGACGAATCATTAATCATGTTATTAAACATTAAAAAGGGAAAAAAATGTTTATGCTGCATATAACACAAAGAAAAAATTACCGCCTATATGCCTCAGTCATGTAACGGGAAAACGCGTTGTCGCTCGATAAGTACAATAATTAAATCAGACTCTAAATCAGACGTAGTAATAGTAGTATATTTTCCAAATTTAATTATTGCCCAATAATATGGTATTCAAATGGATAAGAGTTATTTCCGAATTTCATGATAATGAAGACAAACATTACGATGGTAATTTTGACATAAATCATTACCAAAAATCATTACCAAAAGGGCGCCATTCAAAGATGACGTAGGCATATTTTTAGCAATTTTGGACGTTCCCTTCCCCCTTGTGAGCAAAAACAAGCAATTAACAAACCACCTCCATGTTACCACCTCCACCACCAAATCACGTAAGAAAGTCGCAGTACCCCCTGTTTTTTTTTATTTTTTTTTTTTAAAAAAAACTTTGAAATTTGTTGAAGAAATCTAATTTTATAATTAAAAATTAAAAAAGAAAAAAAGATATTACTTTCCACGAAACAAAATTTACATTTTTATTCGTTTTATAAAATTTCGAGTAAAATACTCTTTAGGAATTATTTTGTTTTCCTTACGTGATGAAAACTCTCGACCTCTGAAGAACTTTAAAAAAAATTCAACTCTTTTTTCTTTTCTTTTTTTTTCACGAATTTAATTTAAAATTTGCAATTTTTCTAATTGTAATTTTTGATAAATTTTCATTTGTATTTAAAGAAAATCCAAATAAGAGGATTTTAATGCCTTGCGTAAGCATTACTCATAAAATCCTACCTCTGTTAGCAAAAATACACAAATTATAAGCCCCTTTCCCCGTTAGACGCTTACGCAATATTTATACGGCGTACTCTTCAGTGTTCTCATGCAGTCAAAATACACAGTAAACTTCTATGTTTTGAGAGTTTTGAATCTCTGTGTGCTGAAACATTCTTATTTTCTCAGCGTATTGATATAACTTAACTACACATATTTTGTCAGTGTGCTTTTTATCCGTGTGCTAACACCATTTCTTCTTTTCTCAGTGTGCTAATATACTTATATATATATTTTGTTTGCAATAAATGAGGCGACTGTGATATTTTGAAACTAAAGGAGTAATCAACTGCAGCAAACAGTTTTTTTTTTTTTTTTTTTACATCAGTACAAAATGTAACGTTCTCGCAATAGTAGTCGGAAATGGGATATGAAGTATGATGAAATGGTCCACTAAATTTAGATGCACTATTTCCGATAGAAAATACTGATACAATATTTAAAAACATTTTACCCGTTTGTTTTGTTCCTCTTGTTATGGTGCACATTTTTATGAGAAAAAAAAATCATAATTTAAATTTGTATTTACATTTAACTTCAGTTTTTTGGATTTTTTCCTTAAATTTTAATTTAAATTCCTGATTCTCAAATTCTGATTGCTAAGTTGAATTTTCCTAATATCTTCACAAACTACCATGTAAAATCCGCACCAAAATAGTTGGAATGAAACAAAACAAAATAGTTTTGAAGATCAAAACAGTATTTTTTAAGATAAGGTACACCAAAGTTAATCATTTCAACATGGGTTGCAATAGATTTCTTCGTTACCTTAACGCTGGGTTTTAAGGTTTTTAATGACGTTTAATAACGGATTTTGTTTGCGGCAATTGCGCAAAAATGGTCAAATTTCATTGAGAGAAAAAAATTATGGTCAAAAATACCAAAAAATGGTAAAATTTACCGTGTTTCTGGCGCTATAAGAACGCCAAAAAGCTCGGAAACTCTTTCCGAACCGTTCTGGTAAAGATTTTGGTAATAGATATTAATAATTGAATATGGCTTTATAATCTGCGATAAATTTTGTTAAATGGGGAAAACTTCGGTAATTTTATCATTATAGCATAGCATAAAAACCATTTATTCGCAAAAATTTAGTTTTAATATTTTTTTTTTAATTTACTTTTCGCGTTTTTTTTTTTTTTTTTTTTTTTTTTTTTTTTTTTTTTTTTTTTAAACTGAATGTGTGGTGATGAGAACATATGGATCAAAAAATTACCATATGAATGGTTAAAATACCGTAATATTTCGGTAATTATTATCTGTATTGTATTTTTTTTTTTTACCAGAAATGTAATTACTATACGGTACGCTTAATTTTACCAGGTGTTTTCGTCTCCGGGAAAAATTATTTAGCTTTATACTTTTAAAAATTACTTAGCTAATCTTAAAGGTTTAAACATTTTCAATTATTAACTATTATGGAAATAGTAACTATTTTGGCAGTAGGAACTATAATTATATAGTAACGGAAAACCGTTACCTTAAGAAAGCAAAATTACGAAATGAATGGTTTAAATACCGTATACTTAATTTTTAATTATACTTAATTATACTTAATATTAAATGTGTGTTAATAAGAACTATGGAAATCAGAATGTCTGGGAAACCATTACCATATGAACGCTTTGCCAGACGACTTGGTTTAAATACAATATATATATATATATATATATATATATATATATATATATATATATATATATATATATATATATATATATATATATATATATATATATATATATAAATTTTGCCATACGTATATGGCAAACCTATGGCAAATTTTCCTAAGGGTCAGCATACCCACGCGGCTGACAAGGGATTTTTTGCATTTTGTGTGTGTTTTGACTTCAAACCCGTAAAGCGGATAATTAAAGTTCGTGTAAGCAACAGAACACCCCATGTTTTTTTTTCTTTTTTCTTTCATCGTTTAATAAAAGTTGTCACACTGTTTAATTGTTGTATAAAGATCATACTTTTAAGCCAAATTTACCAAATATTCCAAACTTATAGGGGGAAAAAATATTAATCCTATGCGCAATGGAATTAACAGTAGTTGCTTACAAATTCTTCAGATTATTGATTATACAATTAAATTAGGTAAAAATTCAAAAATTGAAAAAAATTACAGTGTGTGCATAGATTCAAGACTATTTTTAAGACTTACGAATATTTCGTGCATTAGATTTCCTTGTTGAAATTCCAGTATATATATATATATATATATATATATATATATATATAGGGTAAACAAACCAGCGAAGGAACACTTAAGCTTCGCTTGCCTTTTAAAAAATCATATTAATTTCAAAACTCGTAATTTTAGTTAAATGACTGCGTCAACATATTTGCTACTAATTGCAAATTATGTATAAAAAAATTGTAGAGAACTTACATAATACGAGGGTTGCTATTTATATTTCTGGCCTTGGTAACAGTAAGTGTTGCTAGGCGACCGCAGACGATTTTAATCGAAAGTTTGATATTTTTAAACATAAATTCAGCAGACGATTTACCATTATAGCTTCATTTGTATTGTTGACAGTAAATTGAAAAGTTCTTCTCTTTCAAAAAATGGAATTGAATCGTGAACATTTTCGTGCCATTATTTTTCACAATTTTCGACGTGGATTGTCAAGACAAGAGTGCTTCGATGAACTTAATTCTTTATTCAGCGATAAAGCGCCATCCTACAGCACTGTAAAAAATTGGTATAACGAATTTAATCGTGGTCGATGTTCGATCCAGGATGAATCCCGTGCAGGTCGTCCAAAATCCGTTGTTGTGCCAGAAAAGATCGATGCTGTGCGTGAACTGATAAAGCAAGATCGTCATGTGACATACCGTGAGATAGAGGCGTCTTTGTACATTAGTATGACTAGCATCAATAAAATATTGCATGAACATTTGAGCGTAAAAAAATTTGTTCGCGTTGGATCCCGCATATTCTGACAAACGCTCAGAGAAAGGCTCGTGTCGATTGGTGCACGGAAATGTTGGAAAAATACGTTCAAGGTACATCAAAGGCTGTGTATAACATCTACACAGGTGACGAATCATGGATCTATGCATATGAGCCGGAAACAAAACGGCAATCAACTGTATGGGTCTTCCAAGACGAGGCAAAACCAACAAAAGTTGTTCGAGGAAGAAGCACATCGAAACAAATGATTGCATGTTTCCTCGGCATTAACGGTCATGTGGCAACAGTGGCGTTAGAGCAACGCAGGACGGTCAATTCTGAATGGTACACGAACATTTGTTTGCCAGAAGTCATCGGAGAAATTCGAAAAAAGTAGAAGAACAGGCGAATCATTCTTCATCATGACAATGCGAGCTCTCACACATCGACTCAAACAAAGGCATTTCTGACGGAGCGAAAGATCGAACTGATGGGTCATCCCCCGTACAGCCCTGATTTGGCATCCAATGACTTCTTCTTATTCCCACACATCAAAAATAAATTACGTGGACAACGATTTTCGACCCCCGAAGAAGCGGTTGATGCATTCAAAACGCATGTTTTGGAGTTACCTCAATCGGACTGGAAAAAGTGCTTTGAAAATTGGTTCAAACGCATGCAAAAGTGTATTGATCACCATGGAGAATATTTTGAAAAACAATAAAACCAATTTCGATCCTACATATTTGTTTTTTCATTATTAAGCCAGAAATATAAATAGCAACCCTCGTATTGTTTTAAAGTTTTGGAGGTTTAAATAACAAGTAGTAAGAAGACCAAGTGAAGGAACAGCTCTTACCAGTGAAGGAACACAAAATTTCCCAGTGAAGGAACACTTAATTTTGGTTATTTTTTAAAGATCTTTACGAATTTACATGCCATACAAATATCTAAAAACAAGCCTATTCTTGAAATTATAACATACAATTACAACGACAAGAAAATGTTAACTTTTTTTTGTAATCATGAATTGAAAATTAAAGTGTCAACATATTAACACATACTGTTCATTCACTGGAAAATCTATGCCCAGTAAAGGAACATGCCTGTTCCTTCACTGGTTAGAAGTTGTTTTTTGTATTTTTGACATACTTTTGATGCAAAACTTCACTAAAGGTATAAGAAAATTAAAGTTTTCTTTTTTTTTCATTTTTATTAACTTAGGAAAAACCCAGTAAAGGAACACTTGTTCCTTCACTGGTTTTTCATCGTTTGGTAATCCAGTGAATAAACATCCCCTTATCTAAGTACTTGATTATGCTACGATGCTTAAAAAAATAAAACGCAACTTCAATAACTATATGTGGAATTCTTATTTTCACAGTGAGAAAAGTAAAACTATTACATGAAATTAATTCCACTTCAAACACATAAATACAAACACTCACCTTATAATTTTTTCAAAGAAACAAGGTGTTGCAGAGATAATAACAAATGTCAAAATTTTTCCAGAGAAGTCTATGTGACCAGGTAATCCAAAACATTGCTAGATGACTTCCTATTGTTTGGCAATAAGCTATTGTTGCCAATCAATCTAAAGAAAAACTTTCAAATTCTTATTTTTAATCGATATATATGAAATGTTCCTTCACATATATATATATATACAGTCAAACCCCGCTATAGTGAACATGGTTTATAGTGAACTCCCGGATATAGTGAACCAAATGTTCGGTCCCTTGCCTTGCTATACACGCATAATGTCATTTTTTGTGGATATAGTGAACCAAAAAAGTGAGGAAGTTGGATATAATGAACTTTTTTCTGTCTTCGACTGATTTTCTTCTTCATTTTTTTTTTTGATATTTTCAGGGAATATAAACTATCCAAATCTGAAGTTTGTAACATATGGAAAAATAGGCAATTAATAATTTCTGCTCATGAAAAAAATTTAGATGGCAGAATAAGTTGAGAAAAGCAGATCACAAGGATGTTGAAGAAGCATTACTGAAGTGGTTCACCATTCGAAGAAGCCGCAATTTTCCTGTATCTGGACAAATGTGGATGAATTTGCTAAGTGTTTTTATGAGACTACTTTCATGTGCTCAAATGGCAGGTTAGACAGGTTTAAAAAACGGAATAACAGAAATTCAGGAAAAATTATCTGAGAGTCGGGAAGTGTTCCATAACTGATGTTGAGGATTGCTCATCAGCTAAATATTACTAATTTTTTTTGTACGCAAGACGAAGAGTAATGAAAAATAACACATTTTTTGCTACTATATAATATTTTCCAGTCACTTATTTGAATAATGTGCAATAAAAGGGAGGAGTTTGGGAACCATTAGTTAAATTATCTGCGTAACGGATATAGTGAACACCCGGTTATAGTGAACCGAAATTTCGTTCCTTTGAAGGTTCACAACAGCGGGGTTTGACTGTATATATATATATATATATATATATATATATATATATATATATATATATATATATATATATATATATATATATATATATATATATATATATATATATATATATATATATATATATATATATATATATATATTATATATATATATATATATATATATATATATATATAAGAGGATAGAGAGGGATGAAGAGAAAGAAGTGGACGGTTGAACATTTATTTATAAGCGGGAAAATCATAACAGGTTACATCTTAAAAACACCTCCTTCTCTCAGCCTATCTCCTCTCAGAAAGAGCGGGGAAAATTTGGTGGCAAGAGAGAGTTGAAATAGCAACCCATAGAGGGCTTTGCTGGCTGAAGTACATGTATGGAACTCTCTGTCATCCTGACTTAGTCGGTTTCCGACTAATTGCTTTAAATATTAAGCATCACAATAAAAAGAAAATATTGATGACAGAAATATTTTGACAATTAAATTGAAGTATAAAACAATAAATTTATGAAAATTTAAATCTAAACTAATTCTAAATATATTAAATTTTAATAAATAGTTGACTTTGTTTTTTTTTAAATCTCACTTCTGAAAAATACGATCAATATGAATATTTCGATCATTAAAATTGAAATTTGTTATTAATATTCAGTTAATATATTCAATTATTATTTGATTTATGCAATGAAATCCAAAATGAAAATAATAAATTTAAAAAAAATTCGAAAGTCTGTGCAAAAGTTCTTACACAATTGAAAAGTTCATAGTTCATATGAAAAAAAAGGAAAAAGTTTTTGGATCTTCCTAGGGTCTCATTAAGTCTGCCGATGTGGATGTGACAGTTGGTCCTTCTCCTATACCGATCTTGTGAACATCATATCTATCGTTGGGTCAAATTTTTGTCACTGTGTATGGACCGAAAAATTTTGGTCGAAGTTTCAAACCTGTCCCAAATTCGGTTCGTTTGATGGCAACTCTGTCGTGGTGCTTATACTCCGTTGCTGTCTTTCGTCTAGTATTATAACTGTGCTTGGTTTTTTCTTGCATCTCAGGTATATTGCTTTTTGCTTCTTTTAGCATTTGTTGTTGATTTTCAAGTAAAATATGTATGTGCTCTTTCTCGAGGATTTTTCGTGATGTGCAGGTCTTCTTTATTTCTCATCTTAACTCCTGTTAAGAACTCGAAGGGTGTAAACTTTGTTGATGAAGAAACAGTGCTGTTGATTACACGTTGAACTGCTGGTACATGCTTGAACCATTTGCTGGGGTTGTCAAGGTATAACTTGGTGATGACTGAGATTATCGTAGCATGAAATTTTTCCACCTGTCCATTCCCACGAGGTTGACCTGTGGTGATTGTGACATGATCAATTTGTTCGTCTTCACAGTACTTCTTGAATTCTATTGAGGTGAATGCGGATCCTTTATCTGAGATGATTCTTCTTGGATTTCCAAAAGTAATTTGTTGCAGTTGTAGTTTATCCAAGACAATTTTAGCTGATGTTGATTTGACTGGATAAATCCATAAGAATTTGGTGAAAGCATCTACGACGATGTAAATGTATTTGTAATTCTTATTTGTACTGGGTAGGGGACCAAGAAAGTCTATGTGGTATGTATCTAGAGGAATGAAACCTTTTGGGATGGGATGTAAGAAACCTTCTTGTTTTCCTACTTTACATGATGAATGTATACATGGAATGCAATTGAAAATTACGTTTTCAGCAATCTTTCTTATATTTGGTAACCAAAATTGTTGTTTAACCATGTCTTCTGTCTTGTTGATACCAAAATGGCCTTTGTTGTGTTATAGTTGAACTATTGGTTTTTGCATATCTTGAGGTATGACTAATAGTTCTTGATTGTTTACTACTCTATATAGGATGCTATTTTTGTACTTGTAGTCAGTAGTTGGAGAGTGTTCGATTAGTTGTCTTATGCCTTATGTGTATTCATCTTTGGCTTGTGCATGGCAGATTTTCTGGGTTGTTTCGTCAACTTGGATTGTCATGACAGGATATCGGCTAAGAGTGTCGACATGCTTCATCTGTTTTCCTGGTCTGTGTATTATTTCGTAGTCGAAATCTTTTAGTAACATTGCCCATCCAGCAATTTTAGGTGGCAGTTCTTTTTTGACATAGTCTTTTGGAAGGCTTGGCAATCTGTGAAAATTTTGAACTTGGTGCCCACGAGGTAATGACGCAATTTTTAAGTGCTTGTACTATAGCTAAAACTTCTAATTGATGAATATCTATATGATAAATATTTTTCTTCTCGTGGGGATGTCTTGTGGCTCATATAATGAATGGGATGTAGGCTGTCATCTAAATCAGATTGCATTAAAAGAATTGCGCCAACTCCTTTTGACGATGCATCGTAACGCAATGAAGCTGTAAGGGTGAGCCCTGCTTGAAAGGGTGTAACACAGGTTCAGTTGATAAGGCTTGTTTCAGCGTTTGGAAAGCTTGTTGCTGTTCTGGGTCAAAATGAAAAGGAACGTTGTCTCTAAGAAGATCACTTAGTGGTCGTGTAATAATTGCATAATATTTAATAAATTTTCGAAAATATCCTGTTAGGCCTAGGAATGATAGAACATCTTTAGCTGTTTGGAGCTTTGGAAAATTTAAAACAGCTTTTGTTTTTTCTGTTGAGGGACTAATCGTACCATTTTCTAAAATATGTCCAAGAAAGGTAATTTTTCTTTTCAGGAAATTGCATTTTTTGAAATTAAATTCAAATCCATAGTCGGAAGCTACTTTGAAAACTTTCTGGAGTTTTTGAAGACCTTCGGACTCATCATCTGATGGAACAACTACATCGTCCAAATATAAAATCAATGTTCCGTCTTCTAAGAGTTCTCGAAAAACAATTTGTATAAATTGTTGATATACTGCTGGTGAATTGGAAAGGCCGAAAGGAACTTTGTTGAATTCAAATTGTCCATCTGGTGTCACAAACGAAGTGTATTTGCGGCTTTGAGGATGAATGTCTACGTGATGAAAAGCATTTTTTAGTCCAGATTTGTAAAGACTGAAGCACCTTGTAGTCTATCGAAAATGTCCTCCATAATTGGGAGTGGAAATCTTTCTTTAATTGACTTCTTATTTAAACATCGATAATCAATCGCAATGCGAGTTGAGCCATCTTGTTTTTTACGTCTATTGGAGTAGAATAATCTGAAGTGCTTTCTCTAATTATACCTTTGTTTAACATTTCTTTAATTTGCTTAGTAACTTCTAATTTCTCGAAAATAGATAGGCGACGTGGACGTTGATGGACTGGCATTTCATTTTGAAGAAAAATTTGCATTTCATAATTAGTGTTCTTAATTTTATTTGGCCTATAAGATTTAATAAGTTGCTCAATTTCGGCACGCGTATCAGATTCTGAATGAGATAAATCAATATCAGTGTAAACTATTATCTTTATATTAGATAAACAAAAATCCGTATTTTCAATAAACGCATTTTTAATCTCCTTATTTTCCGGATTTGAAGAATTAAACTAGTTTATTTCTGTTTCAGAAGACGAAAGTATATCGGTTTCGTTTTTCGGATCGGATGTAAACACATCGGGAAAAGCAGGCTGTTCTGTGTTTACAGTGGATGTGACGCGGCGATCACGTGTCTCGGTAGTATCCGCTTTCCTATTAGGAGCAGACGCCATTGAATGAAATTCATTTATTTGTTTTTCAAATAAATTTTGAGTAGAAGTACTTTTGCATTCGTATAACAGATTTTCGGCTTCAGTTTGAAAAGGGAGTGGTTCATTATTATTCTCAATCTCAAAGAAAGACTGACCCTCACTTAACTAATGCCACAGTATTACACCCTCGTCAGATCTATTTTTAAAAACTGGGGGAAAAATTATCTTTTTCTGTATTGGAAATGAATGAAGTTGTAATTTTATTTTTAGACATTGAGTTTAATTCGAAAGTATTTTGTTGTTCGTTTTTATGCAAAGGAAAATTAGTTTTAGAATAAGAAGAAACCATATTTTCTTTTGAAATTCGATCATATTCTTTTTTTGCTTCATTTAAATCATCCAAAATATTTGGGGGAATTATTAAATCACAATAAAGATTTTTTGAAACAGCTGCCGTTACTGTTATGGGATTTTCACGAAAGCTTGGAAGCGCTAATTTTATTTTTGAAAGTTCAGCTTGTACCACTTCCGAAAGCACAAGTTAATTGAACAGTTCCGACACTTTTTGTTTTGGAGGGAATTAAGTGTTCTCGGACGCAAATAATATTGGCTGCGAATCATCTAACGATTGAACGACTAGTTTATCATTAACGAAAAAATTTTTATATTGTAATTCATGCTTAGATTTATTAAATATCTTAGCTTCGACTTTGCAAACAGGGTCTCGATTTGAGTTAAATCTACGATTTGAATTAGTTTCGTTTCTGTGAAAGCTTTGGCGCGGAAAAGTTCGTGATTGGTATTCTGTAGAATTTCTCTCATATGAATTACGATTAGAGCTTTGAAATGAGTTATTTTTTTGCTTGTTGTCGAACGGTTGTTGACGGTAGTTTTTTATTTCGGCAAAAGATTTCCATTTCGAAACAAAATATACATCGCATTCTTTTGGGAGTTCGGTTGGTTTAAGCCAAGTTTCGTTTTGGCGTATCGCAATATGTTGTTGCGTTTCACGATGGAGGGTAGAAAACAATTTATCGGCTATCATTAATTCACACAAGCTTTCATAATCATTAACGTTACGAAGGTTACAATAGTATTCAAAAGGGCCGGGATAGCCTGGTCGGTAGGGCGCTGGGCCCATATCCAAGAGGTCGTGGGTTCGATCCTCGCCGGCCGAAGACTCCCCGTGTAGTAAATGGTGACTGATGCACGTTAAATCTGTCGAGTCTCAAAGTCCTCCATGTTCCCACTACAAATCAATACCTCTGGGGGTACTGATCCAGGAGTTTCCTTGTCTTCTGGATTAGTTCAAAATTACAAGGCTACGGAGTTGAACGTAAGTAGTCGTAAACCCATGAAATTGGGTCGGCTGTTCAACGACGGTTATAAAATAAAAAATAAAAATAGTATTCAAAAGAGCTTGTCATTCTTGACGAAAATTGCACGTGTAATCGTTGAGCCAGTGGCGTAGCTAGCGTAACTCGCGCCCGGGGCACAATACCCTTTTAGCGCCCCCCCCCCCGCTTTCGAAAACCATATAATATTATATGTAAAATATACTCGCAAATTAATAAATAAATAAAGTCATATACTCAAGCTAGGCTTTAATTTTGAGACAAAAAATGTAGTTGAGAGAACAAGACTAGGTTTTGAAATGTATATGATCATGTGGAATTAGTTCAAAAGATACCCGTTATTTATTTTACATATTTATAAAGAAATATTTTAAAAACACGCAGTTTTAAAACAATAAAAAAGTAAATATTTATTATCTCTAATGAGATACATATATTTAATAATCATATGATTATAATACATTAATAAAACTAATTACTATGTCTAAATTTTCCGTGCTTTTGATGAAGCAAATGTATCAATAATATCATCAAAATTGATCATTTAAAATTTTTCTCTTTCCACACTTAAAAATGCTTGGTCACTTAGGTGATCTGTCAAAATTAATTTTAATTTGCTGAATGAACGTTCGCAGCTAGCAATTGATACTGAGATAGTCAGGAGTATTTGAAATGCCGCTCTCAGATTTGGAAAAACATCTTCTCCATTCGAGATTGATTATAAAAGTAAGAAATTCTAATGGAGTTTTAGGTTTAATTTCTTTTCTACTGCGGAGTAACATTTTGCTGTCTCATATTTTGATAAAAAGTTCTATTACATTGAAATCTATATTATAAAATTCACCCAAATTTTTAAATTTTTTTTTTCAAGGTCGTTATCAACATTATCCTTGTTTAATAAATTTTCAACGTCTAATAGAAATCCAAATTTGAAATTAAGGTCACTTAATCGTGTAAATCGTGTACACATTTCTTGTTGGAGACGATCAAGAGTGCTTTTCATAACGCGAGAAATATCACTTTCTGCTGAAAGACCACCATAGCGAATTCTCCAGGCACGTATTGTTGTATCCATATCCCATTTTTCACAAAGAGACTCAGCTTTTTCTATTGCCTCTTTACTCTCAAATTTCGGCTAGTTCAGTCGCTAATGATTCAAGATCATGGAACACTTCTCTGAAATTCATTCTAGGATCATGTAATCTGAGCTGCACACAATCAATCCTTCTTAAGATTTCATACCAGAAATGAACTAAAGTTATAAAACTAAAGGTTAGTATATTTTGCATCAGAATTGTAACTTCACTTCTGTTGTCACTTGTAGTGGTAGTGTGCTCAGCTAATTTTTCTATTTGTTCTTTTATATTCTCTAGCCCATAGATGATAACGATAATCGCTTGTATTCTGGCGCTCCATCGCGTTTCAGATGTGTGACCTGCCATCACGACAGCATTATCGTAAAATTGTGATCTGCAGTTTGTTAATGAAATTTCATCGCAAATTAATTTCTCAAAAATTGTATTTTCGATCGAGGCTGCATCTTTAGCATTTATTTCAATAAAACTCAAAAAAGATTCTTTGATGGAAACTTTTTTATTGATAAAATCAGCATCCACATACCTAGCGACTTGTTCTCGATGAGAGATATCAGGAGTTGAATCAAACAAAAGTCCATATTATTTCTTTCTTTTGGTATCGTTTATTAGTTGATTTCGAACTGTAGATGCCAGAAGATGAATGAATTCATTTTGAATGTGCGGTGACAAATATGAGAACAACAAATTTTTTCATACTCTATTCACTTAATAATAGAATTGTCGAGTAGATATAGTAAGTAATCTTATTTGATTTATTACTTACCAAGAATGCCTTGAACTTGAAAGGTAGTAACATAGTGAAATATACAATATAATTTATGCTGACATTAAACTTATATATAACATTTAATATTTAATAACATTTAATTTTTATTCTAAGCAGAGCGCGATGACAAGGACGTGAATTAAATACTGAAATATATTTAATATGAATATGAATTTAATATAATATTTAATATGAATTAAATATTAAATATTATGAATAATATTTATGAATTAACATTTATTATATTACACTGGCACTAATTTAAAATATATTGTCCAGAAATCAATCATAATATAAAAAAATGTTATCCAGCAATTTTTTGTTTTGCGGACCATTTGGCGCCCCTTTGTTAGTAGCTCCCGGGGCATGATACCCCCCTTGTCCACCCCTCGCTACGCCACTGCGTTGAGTTCTTCGGAAATTGATTAAGCATTCCTGGGGCGTTGGCTGAAATTCTCGTAATATAATATTTTTAACTTTTTCATAATCTTGGAGTTCGTTTTCCGAAATATAAAGTAAAATAATATTCGCTTTTTCACTGAGAATATTTATTAATATTTCCGATTTGAATTCTGGCGGAACATTTTTGGTTGTAAACGCGCGTTCTAAAGAATGAAAGAATAAGTTAAAATTTTCGGGTTTAGTGGGAATCGGCATACTAAGTGTTTTAACTGATTTAATTAGGCTTTCGAGATCTAAAGATGATGTTCTAATTATCGCGTTTGAGTTTTCGGAATTATTTTGATTTGTGCCGGAGTTAATTGATGCTAATTCGATTTCTTTTTCGATTTGGGCTAACTTGAATTTTTCTTTTGCGGATTGTTCCGCTTCTTTTCTTTCTTCGACGATTAAATAAATCAAGTCGTTAACAAATTCTGGTTCATTTTTTAACGTAACAGTTTTTTCCATAAGTTCTTTTAAACAAATAATAGTAGCATTTTCAGGAATATATATTCCGAATTCCTGGGCAGCATTAATTAAATCTTCTTTTTTAGTATTTCGATACATGCTTGATAATAAAAAGGATTGATCCTACCTGGTTTGAAGATATCGGTGTTTGATGATGACGTTGATATTTGGTGTTTTCGCTTATATAAGCTATCCGTTTGTTGATATATAAGTATTCACAAGTGGTATTATAGAATGTCACAACTGTTTCACACGATAATAGGAATTCACTAGTTCACGTTTATCGTTGTTGACGTTGGATGCGATGACTTATGTAGCAGATAAGTATCAAACTCCATGTTCGTTGAATGTCGATGAAGAGATTTCTTAATTATGGACGGGAAATTGGTCACACAGGCGGTAGAATTGGCCCTTGATGTAGAACGTAGTTGTTGAAGATATTTCTTTAGGCAATTAGGCGGGGAAATTGGTCTCTTGAGTTGATATTTTGCTGTAGAAAATATTTAGATCTGTAAATGTACAATAGGCGGCGGATTGGCTTTTTGAAGTTGAATATTTGTCAGCAAATGTTCGTTGTTTTTAAAGCGGGAAATTGGCTTTTCAGTTCAGGCGGGAGAATTGGCCTACGTAGATAAATTTGTTCGAAGATATTTTGAAATATGTAGCGGGGTTATTGGCCGACTTATGAAGTAGAGTTATTGCGCCTTTTTGTTTGGGCGACTTTCGCTTTCAATTCCAAGCATCATGTTCTGCGATGACTGGGTCGAGCCCCCATGTCTAAGAGGGTTAAAAGGGATGAAGAGAAAGAAGTGGACGGTTGAACATATATTTATTAGAGGGAAAATCATAGCAGGTTACATCTTAAAAACACCTCCTTCTCTCAGCCTATCTCCTCTCAGAAAAAGCGGGGAAAATTTGGTGGCAACCCTTATGAAAAAATAGAGGTATAAACGAGGTATATTTTAAAGGTATAAAGGAGTTTGTTATTTAAATACGTCGTTAAGGTTTAAAAGGGTGCAAATGAATACCTCAAAATCAACCTCAAATATACCTTAAATATACCTCCAGAGGTATATATGTTTCAACCTGAGGTGTTTAATTTTGCATCTGTGCAGAGGTAGATATTTACTACTTTAAAGTGTTTCATTTTCAACCTTAGGCTATTACTTATCAGCCTGAAGTATATTTTTTTACACTTGTGGAAGTATTTATTCAACAACCTAAGGTGTGTCATTTTACACTTCTGGTTATTATAAATCAACCTCAGGTGTATTTTGTTTGACTTCAGGTAATTATTTTTCAACCTCAGGTATCTAATTTTATGCTTGTAGAGGTATATATTTTTCATCCTATGGTGTGTCATTTTACACTTAAGGTTATTATAAATCAACTTCAGGTGTATTTTGTTCTACCTTAGGTAATTATTTTTCAACCTCAGGTATCTAATTTTATGCTTGTAGAGGTATATATTTTTCAACATATGGTGTGTCATTTTACACTTCAGGTTATTATAAATCAACCTTAGGTGTATTTTGTTCTACCTCAGGTAATTATTTTTCAACCTCAGGTATGTACTTTAATGCTGTAGAGATATATATTTATCAACCAGTGGTGTGTCGTTTTACACTTCTGGTTGTTATAAATCAACCTCAGGTGTATTTTATTCTCCCACAGGTAATTATTTTTCAACCTCAGGTATATAATTTTATGCTTGTAGAGGTATATATTTTTCAACCTAAAGTATGCCATTTTACACTTCTGGTTGCTATAAATCAACCTGAAGTGTATTTTCAACACTTGGAAAGGTTATTTTTTATTAACGCCATGTATTCCATGTTCTACCTTAAGTTATTGTTTCGTAACCTCAAGTTTGTATTTTTAGAAGCATTAATATATCAACCAAAGATTCGACATTTTGCACTTCAGGCTTATGTAGCTCAACCTAAATTTTTTTTTTAGCACTTACGAAGGTGAGGTGTTATAAGGACCACCTAGTTTATTAATTTTTAGACTCACTATATAAAAAATATAATATATATATAAAGATATTATGTATATTATATGAAGAATAATTTATATCATTATATTTTTTTCACTAGTAGAGATCATTTATCATCCTGAAGTTTTTAATATTAAACCTTCGGCAGTAATTGCTTCTTTTGTTAAGCTATAATAGAAAGTTTCAGATGCATAATTCTTCTTTAATTTTAATAGATTGAATTAAATCATCTTAAAATAACACTTATCCAAATTCTACAGTTAGTAAAAATCATTTATGGGAACTCATACTCGTATTTTTAGAAGATAGTTGTCTAAAGTGCTTGAATTTTTAAAGCTATAAAACTACAAATTTAAATAATTAGTCAGCTGAAATTCAAATTACTTTTATTTAAAACTAAAATTTCATTTTTTTACAAACCAACAAAATTATTTTAAATACTGTTTCCGTCTACATGTTGAAACTTGTAATTATTGGAACCTAAAAGAAAAAAAAATACGAATTAGTAAGAAAGTTATATTTACAGTAATAGTGGTAGGTTTTGAAATATTAAAATATTAGAAATTGTCTTTTTATGATTTAAATTAACTGGATGAAATGAATTTTCTTTTTCGGATAAATAGTATTACTCTTCTGCCGTTTCAATTCAATCCTCGTAGCTAAAAAGCATGATAGGTATCACAGCCACAAAATAAAATACACTGAAGACAGTACTACCATCAATAACATTTACAGAAATTCAAATACATAATTCCAATCCTATTTTGCAATTTTAACACTTTTTATTTTTCTATACATCTGGTAACATTAACTTGTAAGTTTGATAATTAGACTTTCTTTCTTTGTTTTTTTACAAATCTTTAAACTCAATACACCAAGTCTATATTTTTAAACTTTTTATCAGACTTCATGAAACTAATAGCTTTTTTTAAATTTTTGACGCTGATTCTGAAAAGGACTTACGTTATTGTCAATCACATCAGAGTTTCTTAAAAAATAGTTATTTTAAAATTTTTTAATCAATGTAATCAACAATCACTTAATAAATTAAAAATTTAATGTTATGTACCAAGTTTTATTCTTTTTTTACACTCAATCGAATAGAACAAATTACAAGCTGATAAGGAGCATTTATTTTAAAATTGTGAGTAATTTTTATGTGAAGAAAATGTCTAAGAGAGAATAATTTGAAATAATACTTTTAAAATAAGTTGAGTATAATATCGCCTATATAACTTATAATACCGAGCAGAATAAAACTAATAGTTAGTTGTTACAAACACTTGTTTAAATATAAATACACATCCTATAGGATGAAATTCCAAAAAATGCATATTACTTTCAACAATAAATGTTTTTATTTGCAATTGATTTTATTCAATTCAGGATTAAAATTGCATACTATACTGACTTATTTCTAAAAAATTTAAGACTTCCGAAATTCGCAAATTTTTGAAGTAGTGAAACATAAACAGCTGCATAAAAAGGCTCGTCACCTTGAAACAAATTGTCATATAAACTTGAAATCGCATTTAATTTAATTCCGCTCAATATTCTAATAAGTAATAACAATGTACTTAGTAAATAATTAAAGTGGGTAAATTGCGAAAAAATAACATGAAGGGAAAATAGCAGTTTTATGATCAAACATGAAGAAGTGAGCTAGTACAGTTACTAGTTTTCAATCATTAAATATCTAGCAAACTATTGTTATCAACAATTACATAAATTCTGTAGATTATTAGTAGAGATTACTTTTCTTTTAGGTACAAATTCAGATCTATTTCCTAGGGGAAGGCTGAGTAGTAGCTTGCTAGTCTCTTCTTCTGTACCGCAGCGCATGTGCTATTTACAGCCTAGATCATCTCAGCAATATCAGGGAACTGTGGATAAGCCTTGTAAATATATATATATATTTACAATATATATATATATATATATATATATATATATATATATATATATATATATATATATATATATATATATATATATATATTTATATATATATATATATATATATATATATATATATTTATATATATATATATATATATATATAAAGTTCATATTGCATATACGAGTATATAAACAATAAACAATATAAACTTTGCAACAGATATCCAAGCGATAATCATACAGCTATAGTAGAATTTCAAAGCAAAATTGCTACTTAAAAAATCTTTCAAGTTTCAATTTTCAATGATTTATTTATAAGAGAAATTATGAACATTTTACTCAATTAATCAGCTTGCATACTGCTACGTTAAAACATGTACATTTAAGCAAAATAAAAAAAATAGTTCTATTTGAATAAATTACAAACAATGAAATATACTGTGCGTAACCTGCTGTAACGATTCACCAGTAACGTTACCCTAAACAGCGACAAGAAATATTTCGATTGTTCTCTCTTATTGCTAAGCCTACAACGATAGCCACTAAGAATATCCTCCAACTTAAATTATTTATGATCAGGACGTGTCTTTAAAACAAAAATAATAAAATTTAAGTTTGAAAATTGAAACATATTTGATTAAAAGTGATAAAACTAAATTAATAAATGTCAAGCACACTTACAGAATTTCGAATAGACTTTGGATTGTCAACACACACGCCATTTGCCGGCTCGCATGGAACTCTGGGAAGTGAGCTAGTTAATATGAAGTGTACTTTAAACAACCTTAAAACAAGCTTAGGTATAAATAAAATGACTTCATACACCTCAATAAATACTTCACTCTTTTTAGAAGAAAAAAGGTATGTTTTTTAATACCTCGTAAATACCTCACTCTCTTTAGTTGAAATAAGGCTGATTTTTTTATACCTCAAAAAATACCTCTTTTGTTACACGTGTAAGAAAAACAACCTCGTATACCTTAAAAATCACCTTATCAGTCTGGTTGATTTGAAGTGAATTTAAAACAACCTCAAAATAAGCTTAGGAATAAATAAAATGACTTCATATATCTCAATAAATACCTCACTCTCTTTAGTTTAAATAAGGTAAAAAAATTTATACCTCAAAAATACCTCTTTTGTACAAGTGCCAGAAAATCAACCTGGTATACCTTGAAAATCACCTCATCAGCCTAGTTGATTTGAAGTTGATTTTAAACCACCTCAAAATAAGCTGAAGTATATATAAAACAACCTCGTACACCTTAATTACAACCTTTACGAGGTATAATTTTTATTGCTGTTTTCTCAGCAACCTTAAATATACCTCAAATATACCTCAAATCAACCTTGATACCTCAAAAATACCTCAAATCAACCTTAAATATACCTTAAATTTTCGTAAGGGAAGAGAGAGTTGAAATAGCAACCCATAGAGGGCGTTGCTGGCTGAAGTTCATGCATGGAACATATATATATATATATATATATATATATATATATATATATATATATATATATATATATATATATATATATATATATATATATATATATATATATATATATATATATATAAACAGAATTAAGGTTTTTCTTACCGGCAACGTTATTACCATACAGTACGGTAATTTTACCAGAATTTTTTTCTCCGAACACATAAAAGTATTATTTCCTTTTAAAAAATGGGTATCTTTAATAAAATTCATAATTCCATAATCATTAATAAATAGGTATTATTAATCAATTTCACTGATTGGCATGATATTAGGGGAAAAAAATAATTGCGAAATTTTTTCACAGACAAGTTGAGGATAGCTCCAACAAAAAAGGGAAATATGTAGGAAAGGAAAACTTGATAGAAAGCTGAGGCAAGCCATATCCTATGTCTCAAAAAATAATAAGAATAAATTATGTATGAATGAAAAAAACTAAGACGATAAAAATTAATGTAGTATCAAAGATCACTTTTCGTTTGTTCGTGTTTAAAATTAATCGTAATAGTTTTGTTTCGAGGCTCGTTGTTTATTATTATTGTTTTTAATTATTTCAAGCTGGTTTATAAAAACAATTTTTCGGATTTAAACTTTTTTGATTCACTTTTTTTGTGATATTTAAGAAAAACATTTTTATTTATCGAAAGAAGATGGCGTTTATTTAAAAATGATTTTATTAATCAATCAGTATTTGTATGTTATGCGATTTTAAGTTTATTTGTTACTTAAACTTGTTACATAATATTATGTGAATTTAAATACATTAATTATTACTTAAATTTTATTAACTCCAATTTCTAAATTGCCTTTGTACCATCTTATAATTAATGAAAAAAGCATTTTATCGTTAAAATTTACCATTTTTTTAAAACAATTTCCTAATTTTTTTCATCATTTCTCTTGTTTGTTTGACTTTTACTCATACATTGTTAATTATATATTTCTCTGATATGGATGAAAAAGTTTTAAAACTAAAACATTATTTTTCTATCGATAGGAAATAAAAATAGAATAGCAATGTAAAAGTTAAAAAATATTTCATCAACACCTTAGACACCATAACTGTCCCAAAAACTTTGGAGTGGGATTAATAGTACTACCTTTTTAGAAGACTTTAGTGCAATTAATGCAAAATGAATCTTACTTTGCATTCAATGATTTGATGGTAGTTATTTAAGGTATGACTAGTGCAGAAATATGATTTTGGACAAAATTTTTGAATGTGAGTTTATTTTAAATTTAAAATTCCTGTAATTTAAGCTTTCTAAAGATACTTTACTTATGTTTTTATTCCATTTATTTACAAAGTTACAGAAGTTTTCGTGCAAGGTTTTGATAGATTAATGATTTTCAGTCTTTAAATGCATTTATTTCAAAATCATATTATTTCACACTTTACGCCACCTTAAACACGATATCTCAAGTTGTTTTTAAAATAATTGTCTACAATTTCTCATGAGTGTTCATGGTTATAGCACACATATTTTGAACTACAGACTAAGAGAAAAAAGTAGAATTTAATTTTTTATGCATGTTTTTCGCAAAAACAAGAGCTAAGTACATTGATCCCTAACTCAGTAGCAAATGTACTTGCTTTTGAGATAATAGTTCAAAAAATAGTTGTTAGCCTTCTAAATAAGATCGTCGAAGGATTATTTGTTTTTGGGGATAGAAATTCTTACAGTGTTTAGCGAATATGCAAAATATTTATTATTTTTTTATCTAAAAATGGCTCTTTAAAAAACAAAAATAAAATAATAATAATTTTTATTGCTAGTTTTATATGGTTTTACACATTGTAGAGCGAGTAAACTAGTTTTTTAAAATTTATATTAATATTTAAAAAAAGTTTTCGAAACTAGTCGGATACCTTAATGATATTACATATCTGATTGATTTACTATTTAATCGTTTACCGATTAAATAGTGAACCAGGCTACACTTTTAACAACACACGTAGGAATAAGTATGTCCAAAACTACCAGAATATGGTAAAATTTGCCGTGTTTCTGGTTCTGAAAACTCTCCGTGTAGTAAATGGTGACTGGTGCTTGTCAAATCTGTCGAGCCGCAAAGTCCTCCGTGTTCCCATAACAAAATAATACCTCTGGGGATACTGATCCCGGAGTTTCCGTGTCTTCTCGATTGGCTCAAAATTACAAGGCTACTTGTAGTCTTGTAATTTGAACCAAAAGAGTTGAACATTAGTAGCTGTAAACCCAGAATTGGGTCGGCGGTTCAATGACGGATATTAAATAAAAAATAAAAAATAAAAAAAATACCGAAAAAGTCGGTAATCCTGACCGAACAGCTTTGCTAATGATTTTGATAAAATTAACAAAAAAATATAGTTTTATTATGAATTATGAAGTTTATTTTTCGGTTATTCGGTTAAATTCACATTTCAGTTTTGTATTTCTTTACTAAATGTATGGTTATAAGAAATATAATTTTCAAAATCAGAATTTCCATTAAACCGTTACCATATGAATAGAAAAATGATCAAATAAATGGTTTTAATGCTGTATATTTTAGTTTTATTAACTAGAATAAGTTTTTTTTCTCCAGAAATGCAGTTTCTAAACTGCACAGTAATTTTACCAGTATTTATTTCTTCATATATAGGGCAAAATTTAAATTGTCCTCAGAAAATTTAAAAATACAGGGACGGATAAACATATTACATTACCTTTTAAAGAAATACAGAAATATCACTTTCGTTTTGCTAATGCAAAAGGAATCTTACACTAATTAAATTTTTTCTACAAGTTATTTATTGATATTAAACTACTGACTGATTTACTATTTGATCGTTTACCAATTTTATCACTTTTATTTCATAACTATTTACCTTTTTTTCGATTGCAAATTATTGCTAATGATGAGTTCTTTTATCATCATAAAATAAGTTTTGCGTATGTGCATTTATATAATATAAAAATTTTAAAGATTTCAGGAATAATTAATTTAAAAATTCATAATAATTTTAAATGTCAATTATAATCAAAATTCATAATCATTTTAAATGTAAAATACAACCAATTACTCATGAAATTCTAAAACTTTTGAAATTTAACCACCATTGTAATGTTAATTAACTTAAAGAAAAAAATCTGTCGGAGTTAGTCATTAAATTAAAACATAAAGAAATTTCAGAAGAAATAAATAATTGACGCATGGTAAGGATGTCCTCTGCGGGAATTATTTCCAGCAAGGAAATTGCAATTAGTTAAAGGACTCTATTATGTGAAAATCGCACAAAAAATGTAATTAAAGTTAGAAAAAAATAAAATCCAAATTAATTCCCATCGGCCATGAAAGGCGGAAAGACGCTAAAAGAAAGAATTGTAGACCGCGTACATTCATTTAATTTAAGAAAATGCGTTAACTCTCACCTAAATTTATGCAGTTTTTATCTGATTTCAAAATGTAGTGATACAAAGAAGGCTTTTGTTAACATATTAATTTCAAGTAAGAAAGGTACCATTTTATTTCAATTTGAATAGAACTTTTATTTAATCAAACTTTAAATGAAACTACTGATTTCACTTATGCTACTTAAATAAAAATAATTATTCAAAAAGTGATACTTATAGGTGAGATTAGTTTCGTGCAACTATGAGCATTGTTTACATTCACAATTCTCTTGTTCATGCGTTATTTGAAAGTAACCAAATATTAAAATTAGTATGTAAAATTCTTTTCTTTAAATGTAATGTAATGAGATAAGGATAAAATAATTAGTTTTATTAATTGCACCCAAGCTGTTAATGAAACTTCCATAACAAAATCTTACAGGACATAAACGTAATCGGGTTCAAAAGGTCAAAGGTAAGCACTAATTAGGAAAATCAATAGCAAATATTTGTTGTTTCTAATAAAATATAAAAAAATATATTTAATGTAAAATCCAAACGTTGAGATTAAAGGATTTAAAAATCGTAGAATGATAAATAATTGACTATTTCCAAAATCTAATAAATATGGCATTGTTAGTGAAAATGTATCAAAATTGTTGAAAATATAAAAAAGCTGTTCCTGGTTTGTAATGAGATCTTACTTCAAATCTTTCTTAAATATAAAACCAATACAAACTTAGTTTTTTACAAAGAAATGTAATTAAAATATGAATCAAGTTATACCATCTGAAGCTAACTAAATATAGTTATTTTCTATAACGTGTGTGTTTTAATAGTTATTACCTCCATTATTGTTTTTGTTAAATTTTGTTCTTCATATCATATTTCTGATTAAAAAAAAGTATTAAATTAATAGAAGAAAAAGTATAATATCCCATACAGCGCAAAACATTTTCTACACTACTTTATTTCAAAATGCAAAGGAAAAAAATTCTGACTGTTTAATGTGCACAAAAGTTAGATCAAAAATTTTATAACCCACCTTAAAAAACCAAATTCTTTCTTCTCTTTGCATTCTTTCTCATTCATTTTTTTCTGTGTTTATTACTGAATTTCATTTTTAAAAAACTGCTTATTGAAGTATGGTAAAGATGTTTATCTTAAAAAGAAAAAGTCAATAAATATCTATCGTAAACATAATATTCTCGCGTGCCAAGACCCTTAAATGGTTATCTTTTGTTTTATCAGTAACGCAAAATTTGTCAAGTATCTGAAACAGTGTCGAAACAGTTAATATAAAAGCACTTTGTTATCACGTCAAAAGCATCAGGAAAACAAACTTTCGCCATCTGTTAGTTTAGTCCATTTTTGAACACAAAATCTTATTTTTTTAAATTAATTACTATTTAAAAACTGTGATACATATGTATCAGAGGCACGGAACATAATGTCATTTTTTTATATTAAATTTTAAAAGATGCATTTTTAACAATGGCTTTTGTTATTTTTAATCAATGGCTCTTGTTAATAAAAATATTTTATAATCTACCGGGCAAATTTTAAAAGCCTGATCGATAAAAAAAAATCAATCAGCTTCTGCGCAAAATATTCGGATATATTATTATCTACATATTTGGAAATCATCCTAATTTTCAAACTTTTTGCCGCTTAGATAATGTTGTAGCTCCTGGAATAACTGAAAATAGAGCGGAGCAATATCAGGTGAATATGGTGGGTATCTTCTAGAAGTATCATTAAATTTTCAGAGTTTAGTCTTTCTGTTTAATACCAGATGAGATGGTCATCATGAAATGGATAACAGATGAAAATGATTGAAATTTATAGAACCATATTTTGCATTCATGAATGACTAATGCACTTGAATAAATATCGCAATGATTCTGGTAATAACTGCTGCGTTACTACCCATGTGAAACTCAAAAGGCATACAATGCCGGATATACATCTTTTCTTAGGATGGATCGAATTAATATTTTATATATATATATATATATATATATATATATATATATATATATATATATATATATATATATATATATATATATATATATATATATATATATATATATATATATATATATATGCAGTATAGAATTTCTCATGCGAGTCACTCTATATTATCTGATAAGCTTAAAACACATGCTTCTCATCAAGTTTAAGATGTAGAAGTCGGTCTCTCACAAAGAGCCATAAAAAGTCAAGATGAACCAGATAAGGCCAGATAAAAGATTATTTTCTAAAGTTAATGAGCAATAATTCGAAGATGAAGTACACATTAAGATAGTCCCAAGAACTTTCCAGCACCAGAACGGCGCTATCACTTTAGCGAATCAAAATCTCTAAATTTTATCAATTGAATGACGTTTCATTGAGATAAGAAGATCCTTGCCACTACCTCCCGTTCAGGACCTCTCTTTAAATATCGGGACAACCAAAAATGCGTGCCTTTTTCATGGCTAGATAAATCTGGGCCAAATCCAAACATCCCTGCAATGGGGAAACCATCATTGTACATAGCCAACGAACGCTGTTTTAAGTAACTTAAGATCCATTAATAAAATGCCTTTTAAAATGTATTAGCGTAAGTCTCTTCAATTATCTAGCCTTTAAAGGCATAATATTACAAGCCGACAGTGGCAAAGTAATTTGTTCAGAAATAATGGTCACAGAAATGAACAACAAAGAACATACTCATCGTTTCTCTTCAACGAAAAGACTAGAGAATGAATATATTTTACCTTCCGAAAAAGAAGATGGAAATAATTATTTTATATGTCAACAAGTTCCGATGGATGGCGTGAAAAAGCTGAATTCCGTATAGTTCCCTCCGAAGAAGAAGTAAATAGAAAAATATGCAAGTGGGTCATCAAATCAACGAAAAAAGAAACTTTATCGTTCTTCTAAAATCAAGATACAACCGTGGAAAAAATTATTATGTACCAATAAACATTCATTCAAAAGTTAATCACAGCATCTGGATGATTCAAAGTAACATCAAGTAGGCCATCAGGAGAATTTCAACTCTTTAGAATCCCCAATCACAGGAGAAGAAATGATATTACATCTTTTTACAGTTCAAAGTGAAGCGGCGTCAGGTGAAAGAACTAAAGTGTGGACAAATGAAAGAAAATTAAAGACTAAAATATGGGAGACATCTATGAAACAGCGCAGCGTGAAGGATTTACAAATGCTCGGATGCATGAGAAATGAACTCTTTCTTGATAACTCTGGAAGCAGTAACAATGAAAAAGTCTTCCACGTATCTTCACGCAGAATTTGTAACTTAAACTTTTAAGGTTTATAATTATTAATTTGCAATTTTAAGTGAATACACTTTGGTCTTCTAAAGGGGTATGTTATTTTTATAAAAAATATTCATTTTCTAAAAACCATTTTTTTTAGTTTAAAAAGGAAATACAGTTTCTTAGTATTTAATTGAATATTATATGTTAAGTATTTCGTTAAATTATGCTCATTAGATTTTATTTTAAAGGAAAAAGAAAAAAAAATATTGTTGATAAATTTTTAAAAGTGAATTTTCTAAGACATAAGCTAAAATGGTTCAAAAGATTAAGGTATATTATGTTAATATTCTCTTATTGCTTACATTATTTATTTTTTCATTATTATTACCTGTATTATTATTTACGAAATTTTTTAAGAAATTCACATATGAAAATAAGAAAGAAGAAATAAAACATGAGTGTAATATCAATGGTAATCATGATAATATTAAGAGTAATTGTGTAATAGATAGGGAACTGAATTCTGTTAATTCTAAAAGTGTACAAACTTCTAATAATTTTAATAATACCGAAATTTATGCCCATGTCGAAATAAATAATTCAAATGTAACGCAAAATGTAAATAAAATTCAATTTAGAATAAATTTTTCAGATTTTGAAACAGTTGTTCCACTTTTTAAAGGTAAAAAACTTGAAAACGTTAAGTGGTGGTTCGAAGTGTTTGAAGATCAAGCTAAAATTTTTAATTTATCTCCTTTACATAAGTCTGCATATGCAAAAATGTGTTTACGCGAAAATGCGTTGATACTTCTTCGTAGTCATCCTAATATTAATTCGTTTGCTCAATTGAAGGAATTATTAATCGAGGAATTTCTTGTTACCTATAACTCAGCCGAAATTCATGAAATTTTAAGAAATAGGAAAAAGCGCACGCATGAATCAGTGCAAGAATATTTTTTAAATTTAAAATAAATTGCAAATCAAAGTAAAATTGATGAACAATCTTTAATGAAATATTTTATTAATGGCATACCCGATACAGTAGATAATAAAGCTATATTATATGGATCAACAAATTTAAATGATATTAAAAATAAACTAAGGATATATGAACAAATTTGCACGGATAGAGAAAAAAATAAAATACATAATAATTACGTACGTTACAATACTCTTAAATTACAAAAGCAAAAGGAGGTTAAACTGCATTTAAGTGATTATAAAAATAATGAGAATCAAACGACACACAAGGTGCGAGATTTACCGCCCAGACATACGAATACGAAAAGCATATCACTGAGGGCAATCCTGTTCAAATAATCCGGCTATAACTGAAAATAAGGCTGGAACATCAAAGACTAATAAGTATCAATTCCTTGTGTCAGGATACATAGAAAGTGAACAATCCGTACAAAAGAATAAAATAAAAAGGAAAGATAACTCGAGTTGCATGCAAAAATTAATGCTAAACTTGGATACGGGATCAACAATAAATTTGATACCCGAGCATATTGTATTGAAATTGAATGTTCCCATTAGAAGTTGTAAAGGGATAAATGTTACCCAAACAAAAGGAAAATTAACACTTGCAAAAAAGTGTAGTCTTAATTTAAAAATTGGTAATATGGTTAGATCGACTGAGTTTCTAGTACTAAACAACGATCTAAACTATGCCATATTAGGGGTACAATCTTTATGTGATTTTCACATCGTTATAAATTGTGTAAAGCAAATTGTTACCCAGAGAAACAGAAAGCTGATCACTTTCTCACCTCTGGAAAATCGCGACTTGACTTTACAAATGATAACTGAAAATCCACTGCAAATAAGTGTTAGTAACAGTAAACAAAAAGAGGGTAAAACTAAGAAAGGGAACATTAAACAAACAATTTCAGAAATAAATATGATAAATAACGTAAACGAAAATAAACGTTGTACGGAAAAAAGAAAAGAAAAAATTAAAACAGATCTAAAGATTTCGAATGTTTCTGAGATAAATTCTAGTAATCGAAACACAAATTATCAGAACGTCTTCCACGAAACAACTGAATCGATAGAAAGTGTGAAAAATTCTGATTTACTCAGAATTCTAGAGGAATATGAAGACATATTTGCAAAAAATAAATATGATGTAGGCAAAGTTAGAATAGAACCACAACGGGTGAGGTTGACTTCGGACTTACCGATCTCTTCAAGGCCATCTGAAACATCTCCGAAACAACAGGAAGAAATCGATAACCAAATTCAGGAGTTATTAAAACATAATATAATAAAAGAAATTTCTTCTCCATATTCTGCCCCAGTAACACTAGTATTTAAAAAGGAGGAAAATAAAAAAACTTGTTTATGTGTAGATTTTAGAAAATTAAATCAGGTGACGAAGTCGGATGCTCAACCGTTACCTCTCATGGAATCTCTGATTGATAAATTAGCTCAAAGTTCTTATTATTCTTCTGTGAACCTAATTACAGGTTATTGGCATTAACAAATCCACCCAGAAGACACAGAAAAACTAGCATTTGCAACACACAATGGGTTGTACGAATGGTTACGTTTACCTTTTGGTTGGAAAAATGCCCCAAGCATTTTTGAAAGAACTATTCGTAGAATCCTTACTACACATCAAATTAAATTCGCTGTAAATTATTTTGATGATATGATTATTTTTCAAATAGCTATTCTGAACATTTAGATCATATTAAACAAATTTTTGATATATGTAGACAAGAAAATATTAAATTAAAATTTTCTAAATGTTCCTTCTCAAAACAAAAAATTGACTTTTTGGGGTATGAGATAACAAACGGCTCTGTTACACCAAATAATAGTAATATTGAAGTGATAAAAAAATTAAAACCTCCTACAAATGTAAAATCTTTGCAAAGATTTCTGGGATCCATTAATGTTTATAACAAATTTATAGATAAATATGCAGCTATTAGAGCTCCACTAAATAATTTGTTAAAAAAGGATACTAAATGGATATGGACAGATGACTGTCAGAAATCTTTTGAATCTCTTAAATCAGCTTTAGCTAGTAAACCAATATTAAAAATATTTAATCCTTCTCATGATTGTCATATTTTTGTTGATACCAGTACAAATGGTATTGGAGCCGTACTTAAACAATGTGATGAATCTGGTGTTCTGTATCCTGTAGCGTTCCAATCCCGCTCATTAAAGGATTACGAAAAGAACTATTTTATCACTGAGCTGGAATGTCTCGCTATTGTGGACACATTAAATAAATTTCATCATTACCTTTTTGGAAAAAAATTTACTATACATACGGACCATGCAGCCCTCCTTTGGCTTAAAAATCTTAAAGGGAGAATATTTCGCTGGTCTTTACTATGTATGATTACTTCGTAAAATATACAAAAGGTAGTACAAATATAGAAGCAGATATGCTTTCGAGAGAAATACCAGATTCAAATGTAAATGTAAACAATGATGGAAGTCAAGTATCACATTTTTTGCAATTAAATGAAATTATTGAGGCTTAAAAATGTGACAATTTGACTGGAAAATTTGTAGAAATTAATGAGGCTTTCGTAAAAAAGAGTTTACTAAAATTGTAGTACCTTATTCATTACGATTAAAATTACTCAAAATTGCTCATGAAAAATTTGGACATACGGGTATTCAAAAAACAATTAATTTATTAACTCCTGCATATTATTAACAAAACATTACTTATGATATCACTAAATTTATTCAACATTGTCACTCATGTCAATTAAATAAGAAGCCCCGACAAAAAAGATTTGGGCTTTTACGATCAATGCTTTCTGTTAATAAACCAATTGATTTATTTGCAATTGATAGTGTTGGTGGTCTTAATCATTATAATTCAACAAAAAAATATTTGACCTTAATTATTGATCATCTGACGAGATATATATGGGCATTCGCCTGAAAATCTATTACAGCAAAAACTTATACCACTTTTCTTCATCAAATTTTTCCAAATCAAATACTTACAAATCTCTTAAGTGATAGAAATTCAGCTTTTACATCTTCGCTTTTCAAAAAATTTCTTTAGCATCATAAAGTTAAACAACTTTTAACTACAGCCCATAGGCCTGAAACTAATGACAAAGTAGAGAGATTAGGACAAACAATAATAACGCGTTTAAAGTGCAAAATTAATGAAAATTCATCCAGAATAGCGTGGCCTAAATTATTAAAAGAAGTCGTTCAGGAATATAATTTACCTCCACACTCAGTTACGGAATTCCCACCGGCATATTCATTAAATGGCACAGTTCCACATGAAAATCCTTTAAAATAGGATATTTATCTTCCACTTGAAGAAGCTAGGAAAATAGCTATCGAGGACGCAAAACGATACCACGAGAAAAATGAAGTTTATTACGATTCTAGATTTGTAAATATAAACTTTTCACCAGGTGACACAGTCAGAGTGACACAGTGAAGAGTTTAAATATCCTAACACTAAAAACTCGCTCCAACTTTTAGTGGTCCTTATAGCATTATTCAAAAAATGTCTGATGTAAATTATGAAATAAATAAAAAGAATAGTCACGCTAACGAAAAAACAGAAATTGTACATGTTTCTAAACTAAGAAAATATTTTGAACCAGGGAAATTAAAGCTTAATCATTAATAAAATTAAGTAAATAAAAAATGCAAATATTAAAGACAAAAACAAATATATGATTTGCTTTACAATATATAAAGTTAATGATATGAAATTGTTATGTACATGGTTCGTTTCATCGTTTGATTCGTACCCCTTTCTTGAAGGAAGATCTGACCCCTCAAAATTTCTACAGAGGGTATGTTTACCGAATCCAAAATAAATATGGGGCAATTTCTCATATGATCTAACCAAAAACAAATCTTATTTTTCATTGTTATATATTTTGAGATAGGATCTTCCGTATCAATATTACTGAGATACAGGATAGTTCTCCTCTTTTTGAGGACTACAACATTGTATCCAGTAACAAGCCGGTAACGATACTAGAATCTTAAATTCTAGAGTAACGACACATTTGTGTCCTTTTCTTATTTCTTTTCTTTCACTTTGAAAAGATGTGTGAAAATAAATTTCTGTATATGTGTTTTTAAATTTATTACTTTTAATTATTTTTCTTTATAAACTTAAGAAAGGAAGAAAAAAGGAATCTTCATTTACAGCATTTTGTGATGTTACTGAACAGAATTTTTCAAAAAAATACCGAATATTATTAAAGACTCGAATTCTTTTTGTTATGTGTTTATGTGTACGTAAACTTTAATACATTACTTATAGAAAATATTTTGATGTAAACATTACATATTGTTACACTTAATAGGTATGCATGTTTTCTTGTACATTGAATTTACTTTAAATTTGTTATTTTTGTTGTGCTTGAATGTTTTTTATTTGAAACTTTAATGCGTGTTTTGTTATAATATCATTGAAAACTCTGATGGAAGGGGTTGCAAGAAATCAACCATAAGTTTTCTCCTAAGCTCTAAATTTAATATGAGAGGAAATTTTTTGGAGAGGGGGGACGTAATGTAGACTTTCTCATGCGAGTCTTTCTATATTAACTGATCAGCTTAAAACATATGTTTCTTATCAAGTTTAAGATGTAGAAGTCGGTCTCTCTCAAAGAGCCATAAAGAGTCAAGATGAACCAGATAAGGACAGATAAAAGATTATTTTCTGTAGTTAATGGGCAATAATTCGTAGATGAAGTACACATTAAGAGAGTTCCAAGAACTTCCCAGCACCAGAACGGCGCTATCCTTTTAGCGAATGAAAATCTCTAAATTTTATCAATTGAATGACGTTTCATTGAAATAAGAAGATCCTTGCAACTACCTCCCTTTCAGGACCTCTCTTTAAATATCGGGACTACCAAAAATGCGTGTCCTATTCATATATTTTCATGGCTAGATAAATCTGGGCCAAATCCAAACATCCCTGCAATGGGGAAACCATCATTGTACATGGCCAACGAACACTGTTTTAAATAACTTAAGATCCATTAGTAAAATGCATCTTTAAATGTATCAGCCTAAGTCTATTCAATTATCTAGCCTTTAAAGCATAATATCTCACACACACACACACACACACACACACACACACACACACACACACACACACACACACACACACACACACACACACACACACACACACACACACACACACACACACACACACACACACACACGCACACGCACACACACACGCACGCACGCACGCACGCACGCACACACACACACTTTAAATAACTTAAGATCCATTAGTAAAATGCATCTTTAAATGTTATCAGCCTAAGTCTATTCAATTATCTAGCTTTTAAAGCATAATATCACACACGCACGCACGCACGCACGCACGCACGCACGCACGCACGCACGCACACACACACACACACACACACACATTTATATATATACACACGCCAGGTGGCTGTGCGGTAGCGCTTCGCGCTGTCGTGCCACAGGTCCCTGGTTCGATCCTCGGGCCGGGCAAGGCTGACTCAGCCTTTCATCCCTTCAGTTGGTCGATAAATGAGTACCAAGCACGCTTGGGAACTAAGCACTGGGGGTTCCGCGTTCGGCTGACCACCTGACCGGAACATCTGCACCTCAGAGCCCAAGGTCAAGAAAACTGAGATGGGCACAGTAGGCCTTGGCCCGCAAGCGCTGTCGCGCCGCTGAGTTTAGTTTAGTTTATATATATATATATTACGGGCAATGTAATTATTTAGGTCTGTATTAATAATGCTTAGTTATTATGAATAATGACCATTAAAATTAGGCAATTAGATAAATTTGAATTACTTTACGATAATTTCTCACATTGCCCGGTCATTATAAATACCGCTATTATTTCTTTGGGATTCCTTTTGGTTATTGAATAATTGATAGCAATGGGACAACCACGTGCGTGTTGTGTGATTCTGGCTGGCCAATATTCACCGGTGAATGTTGACAATCAAATTAGTCGCTTTGGTGAATGTCCGAAATATTTATTACATCCAATTTGATACTAATTTATTCGTGGATATAATTACATTTATTCGATATTTTAATACTTACTGACGATAGATTAGAACAAACATCAGTGTTTGGAGTATCGGGCAAATATATACCGGGCAATGGCACTTCACTTTAAAAAAATTTCAGTGTAGGGTGAACAGGGCAAATGTATACCGGGCAGTGGCACTTAACCTTAAGAGAACATCAGTGTAGGGTATACCGGGCAAATGTATACCGGGCAGTGGCACTTGACCTTAAAAAAACATCAGTGTAGGGTATACCGGGCAAATGCATACCGGGCAGTGGCACCGTTCTTACGTTCGAACATACCGGATGATTTAAGAACGAACGAACGTACTTTTGTTGCGAGTTCTTAAAAACGAAAACTTTTACGCGGAAGGCTACTTGGTCAAATCAAATTCTTGGATGGTTACTTCATCATAAATATACATATTTTATGGTATATTTTATGCTTTTTTATGTTTTCTTATTTAAAAAAAATACTTTTACGTAAAGTATGACCAATTTTGTTTGTCATTCACTCAAATGTTATTTGTTTTGGAATTTGTTATTAACTGCTAATTTACACGGGCAAAATAAAATATCTATTTTTCTTCTGATCGAAGTCGAGAAATATTTATTTTGCTTTTTCAATGCTTTTAATCTAAAAATTTTTACTCGGCAAGTTAATTTCATATGTATTTTTTTATTCAAAGAAGATATTTGCCCTTTATTATTCACTTGAATTTGGATAAAAGTTTTTGTTTCGTTGCTTAAAGGTAGCAGCTACTAAACTTTCATAAATAAAATAAAATAGAGGAAGAGACGCTTGCTCGATTCGAAAGAAAAATATTGATAAGTATTTTTGGAGGAATAAAATGTGACAATTATTGGATAAGAAGAACTATATCGAAAATCTATAAATCCAGACACCAGAAATACGAGCCAGACATCATTAAACTTTTCATACAAAGGAGTAGCTGAGCAGGTCTCCTAATAAGATTAATTGATCCAAGCAACTAAGAAGATCTTCTACAAACCACCTGATATCCGTAAAAGAGAAAGACCAAATCCTAATCCTAAATGAATTGACTATCTGAAAATAGACCTTAACCATAAAAATAAGAAGTTATGAAAAAAACCTTTGCTAAGAAGAGGACGGCATGAAATGAAATTATTAGGAAGGCCATGGCCCACCCGAGGCTGTCGTGCCAGTGATGAAAAAGAACAAGCAAATAAAATATCCATTTTTTTCTCACCCAAGTCTAAAAAAATTTATTTTGCTTTTCCAATGCACTTTCACTGAAAAGAAAATTTACGTGACTAATTACTCCCCTGTGTATTAGTCGTTCATAATTTACTTAAATGCATTTGGATAAAAATATTTGTTTTAGAATGTGTTAGCAATTGCAAATTTATTCAAGTAAAATTTAATATCGATTTTTCTTGTGGTCAAATTCTAAATATATTTGTTTTGTCTTTTTTAGGGCGTTCTTGCAAAAAAAAATTTTATAGGCAGGATATATTCTATGTATTTTGCAATAAAATATGATATTTGTCTCTTTTTAAAATTTTACGCTTTTGTATTTTATGAATTTTTAAAAGGGATATTTGTCACCCTTGAAGCATATTATAATTTAAAAAATGAGTAAAACAATGCTTGATTTGTGTAATGCACTAAAGAAAATCTTCGGATTCAAAATACTACGTTTACTCGAAAAGGAATTTAAAGGGAGCATAGTTTCAAAGCAGAAAAAAAGTATTTACACCGTGAAAAAAGCATGGGGAAAATTACCAGAATATGGTAAAATTCACCATGATTCTGGCTCTATGGCATCACGAAAATCACTGTAATTTTAACCGAAGCGCTTTGATTATGAATTTGGAAAAATTAACAATAAAATATTGTTTTATAATATGTGTTAAATTTGGTAAATGTAGTAAAATTTATCTGTAAATTTAGTAAAATCATGATACCTTAGAACATGGCATAAAAACAATTTATCCGTTCAAATTTACTCTTCAGTTTTGTATTTTTACTAAGTTTGTGGTAATAACTTTATTTTTGAAAGCTATAATTTCCGGTAAACCGATACCGTATGATCAGAAACCGTGGCCATTTGAATGGTTTAAATACGTAATATTTTGGTTTAATTACCAGAATTATGGGTTTTATTTTTTTACCAGAAATGACTTAACCATATAGTACGATAGTTTTCCGGATATTTTATTCTCCTTCATAGTTGTAGATAATTTTTCCTTATTAGGATACATTTGTATATATATGTAATTTCGGAAAGTTTTCATTTGTCAACTTATTTCCTTAGGAACTAAATCAATTTTATAAGAATATGTGCAACAAAAAGTTCTGTATTGCTATTTAATTTTATTCAGATTTAACCTTAGATATAATGAAAGTATGCCTTTATACCTTGAAAGAATGCTGTGTGTGCCCCACCCTCCAACTTAGTTTCAATAAAAAAATAATCATTTTATGGGTATCAGAAATAAAGAAGAAGTAGCGTAACAAGTTTTCTTTCAAGATTTCTCAATTTTAATTTGAAACATGTCAGCATTTCTAATTTGAAAATCTACGCAGCATGAGCTGTCCTATTTATCTAATTTTTAGTAAGTGTCTCTGCTTATATTATTTACAAAATTTTACATTCATATTACTTATACATTATTTTGAAAACCGAAAACTCTGCTGCAAGATTCACTTTTCTCTAATTTATAAAATATTTTCATGTCGCGTAAAATATGAAGTGTGCTTTGTAATTTTATATGCTTATCAAGTTGCACATGATAGTTCTTGGAAATTGCATATTTGGTTCAGATTTAAAAAAAATTAAATTATTATTTGTATTTTGGGTGCTTTACTAATTTTAAAATTCTACAATTTGATAAAAAAATAAAAATTTGAAAGATAGGTTTAAATTAACGTCATATTCAGGGATAATTTTTGCACTTTGATGAATTTTATTTTCATTCATTGGCATGTAGAATACAACAATGTTATTTATTAATGAGTAAGCAAGTGTTTGTTTGTTAAATAATGAAAGAAAGTACAGTGCACCAAAAAAAAAAAAAAAAAAAAAAAAAAAAAAAAAAAAAAAAGGAAGAAAAGAAACCGACCACCCTGAATAACATTTGATCCTTAATGATCGGATCTTCACGGTCAAGGACTCAATCGATATTTAAGTGAGTAAGCAGACTATATTAAGTAAGCGACCGATATTTCAAGTAACGAAATCAGACACACAAACGTACTTTCTCTGAATGAACATACCTTTTTTTTGGACGGATTCGGAATTCCGACCCCCAAATTGTAGAGGGTAGACCAATCTGGGAAATATGTTTCCAATAGTTTGGTCACACGAAAACATTTTAGGCGAACTGAAAAATATTTGCATACAATTATAAAGTCTTTTTTTATCAAACGATAATTCTATACAAAAAATAACTTGTAGTAAATATTTATTATTTTTATTGTTTTATTTAATAATAGTCGAAAAATTGCTGAAATGTAAGGCATACAATTTGGTTAAGTAGTTCCTGAGAAATTAAATTTCAAAAAAGTCAGATATTTAAAATTCGATTTCTCAGGAGCTAACTATTCAACCGATTTTGCTCAAATTTTGTATTTTTCCATCTAAAATTATATTATTTAAATGAAACAAATTTTTTTTCCTTCTCGAGATATAGCGAAATACGTAAAAAGTAAAATTAACATTAAGGGGTCCAAATTTTGGAGTGCTCTGCAGACCAAACTATTGGAACCATGTTTCCCAGATTTCCGCTACCGCCTATATTTTGGAAGTCAGAAATTCAAATCCGTCGAAAAAAGGGTATATTTATTCAGACAAAGTACGTTCTGTTGCCTGATTTCGTACCTTCAAATATCATCATTCTCGTCCTTCCAAAGACAATTTCTTCTAAATAATTATTTTTTTGCGTTTATTTGTTATCTTTCATTACTTAATTAAATAATATTCGATAATATAATGGGACTGTTATATATTCTGGGAGATAACCTTCCGGTTAAACTACCGTACTGTATGGCAATGATATTTCAGGTGAAAAAAAAGCATAATTCTGATAATAATATCCAAAATATACGACATTTAAACCATTGATTTGGTAATTTCTCTGTTCAAATGATAATGGTCTATAGGAGATTCTGGTTTTCAAAATTATAATTCTTAGTATATTACAGTTAGTAAAAACTATAAAACTGAAAAAAGCGAATAAATGTTTTTTATGCTATGCTTAGAGAATCATGATAAAATTACCAAATGTTCCAACATTTACCAAATTTTATCACATATCATATTGTATTTTATCACATATCATACAGTATTTTATTTTGTAATTTTACCAAAATCATTAATAAATCATATCGGTAAAAATAACTTTTAGGTGCTCCCATAGAACCAGAAAGACGGTTAGTTTTGCGATATTCAGGTAGTTTTTAATATATATTGTTTTTCTGTATTGTCATTTGAATAAAATTTTACATAATGTTTTAAAAACTTTTGCATACTAACAACTATACCTTTTACTTTCAAAAATTTTTATTAGTTAAAAAAAGCATTTTCTTTAGTATGCCAAGCTTCTTAATGAAGGTCAAATTGACCTTAACACCGGTTTTAAGTTTATCCAAAATCCAGCTCCTCTAGTATTACAATATATTTTATTTAACACGCCTTTACATTTAGTTTAACTATAACCCCTACCATTCCTGATTGATTATTCCTTATCTCGTTGTAGTTCAAGCTCTCCATTTTTGGCTAATACACTGGTTATCATAAATTAAGGAAAATTCACAAAAATCGCGATAACTCAAGAAATTACACATGGAATTTTATGAAACTTACCCACAATATACAACACATAGTAAGGTATTAAACAACATAAAAAGAAATTATCAGACATTAATAGTAGTATAGAAATTAGCACATGTATAAAATAAACAAATTGGAAGTATCGGTTTGCAATAGAAAAAGTACCTTTAATATGGAATATGATTGCCTCTAGAAGCAATACAGCACAAACAGCGATGTGTGATGCTTTCAATTATGCGGTCTATCAGTTCAATAGGAAGTGAGAGCCATTGCTCTTGTAAAGCAGCTGCAAGCGTAGCAAGGGTCTGAGGGGGCGGATTGATGGCAGATACACGCCTCCCTAGAGCATCCCAAACGTGCTCGATAGGATTCAAGTCCGGGGATCGAGCTGGCCACTCCATGCGAGTAATTGTTTCCTGTTGAAGATAATCATCAACAATGCGAGCTCTGTGTGGTCTTGCATTATCGTCCTGTAACAGGAAGCAATCACCAATTGCCCCGGCATATGGGCGCACATAAGCATCAAGGATGTTGTCTCGATAAACCTGAGCATTCACGGTTCCCCTTGGAAAGACATGGAGGTATGTGCGCCCTCCTAAGGATATGCCTCCCCAAACACAGACACTGCCTCTTCCGTATGCATCTCTTTCACGGATGTTTGATGGATGATAACGGGTCCCAGGTTCTCTCCATATCAAATAACGTCTACTGTCACTTTCTAGACTAAACCTGGACTCATCCGTAAAGAGAACAGGCCTCCATTGATCTGACGTCCAGTGGACATGTTGTCGGGCCCACTGCAAACGGTCTCTCCTATGGCGTGATGTGAGCGGCACGCAAATGGCTGGTCGTCTCGCATACAGACCACCTTCGTGGAGCCTTCTGCGCACAGTTGACGTTGACACCAACCTTCCGGTGGCTGCAGCAAGAGAGGATCTAAGATGTGTCGGAGTAGCGGTTCTATTCCTGCGTGCACTTAATGTCAAATATCGGTCATCGGCACTGGTCGTAACAGTTGGCCGTCCTTGACTGAACCTCCTAGATGCCGAATCTGTGGTTTGAAATTGCCTCCAAAGTCTATGAACCACAGATGGACTCACATTTAGCCATCTGGCCACTTCTGATTGACTCTGCCCTGCCTCTAGTCTCCCGATGGCTCTCCATCGTAGTTCTTCAGGCAAATGATGCCTAGAGGTCATTATTACGAATTGGCTATCTCAGATTTTCAATGTCGCAATCACAGTAAAATTTGTGTGCTTTCTCTCAAACTTGGACTTTTATGCTCCAGGCAGATGACGTAAGCCGAGTGCAGCGCCACTAATTTGCATATTGCAATTTTACTCAGCTACTCTTAGTGGACAACATATGCAAATTTTGCACGGTTTGGCTTACTTTTGAAAGAGTTATCGCTATTTTTGTGATTTTTCCTTAATTTATGATAACCAGTGTAATTGACTTTCAAATTCATAATTTATGACGTCAAACACGAGGCACGGACAGACTACGTATTGGCCGCTTGGCATCCTTATTAATGAGCCAATTTTCGAAATGAATGATAATTTCACTAAATTCATTTTGTGAAAAGTACTTGAGAAAATGATTTCAAGTTTCACATATAATCTGATATTTTTTATTGTGATCTGATATTTTTGACACCTCCGTTTAAAATGATACAGAATTATTGTTATTTCCTTCAGCAATTTCTACTAACTAATTTTTTTTTACAAATCTCCGTATCAATAAGAAAGTGATATATTATTTCACTGCATCATAATATATACAATTTTCCCCTTCAATTTATATCATTTAATTTTTAATGACAAAATCATGAATTCAAAAGAAATCAATAGAATAGCTTCTGAGAAAGAAATTTCAAAGAAGTTGTATTTCCAAGAACTGTTTGTCCTCAAAACTTGGAATTTGTTGTTTTCAATTTGGTTAGGTTGTCAGGTGGTTCATTTAAAATGAAGTTGTTCTGCTAGTGTCAATAAGTACATTTAAGGTCAATTTCTCTGTCCATTAAGATTGCATGTTAGAGCATTAATCCGTTCTTTCGATAAATGTTTTCCCTGTTTTCCGTTATTTATTTAGTTCACTGTACCAAGTTTTAAATTAGAACCAAAATGTACATTTCATTTCTACACAGGCAATGTTAGAGATACAGATGAATACTCCCGAAAAATAGAACTCGCCTAAAACTATTTTTAAAGAAAAGAAAAACACTTGCGTTAGTCAAAATAACATTAGGTTGTCCAAATCATTCAATCATTTCTTTCATTTTTATTGAACTTAAATGAAAATATATATATATATATATACACACACACACACATATATATATATATATATATATATATATATATATATATATATATATATATATATATATATATATATATATATATATATATATATATATATATATATATATATATATATATATATATATATATATATATATATAAATATATATATATATACATATATATATATATATATATATATATATATATATATATATATATATATATATATATATATATATATATATATATATATATATATATGTAATACAGAAATAATAAATACATTTGTATTAATAAAAGAATTAAAACTCTTTCGGTTTCATAAATTGTCTTTGTTAAAGAGTAAGAGTAGAGATATTCTATTTTGGGAATTCAAGGCTGAAAACATACCATTTAACAATAATTAGATTTATATTTGAAAGGAGGAGTTATTTTTAGAATCTTGTGCCTCTTTCACTTCCATATTAGGAAGCATTAAATGATTTTCCATAGTGCGTAGAGTTACAAAGGCATGTGCGACTGGGACCTAAGTACACCAATATCTGTAGTATTTAATGTGAGAGCGATTGTTTTCGCATGTCTCTCGCTGAATAACGTGTTCCACAAAACATCTGTCGGAACCATCCGGAGTTACGTCCACACCCCCTCCCTTGGGGAGGGCGGATGTGAATTGTTATAACCACCAACATATCTTTTAATAAACCTTTTGATAACTTATTATGGTTTTGACTGCATTTATTAGTATGAATACACCAATGATAACAGAAATGTAGCCCTGTTATTACATATATATATTATTTTTTTTATTTCTAATGGCAAAGGAAAATTACAAACTCTTACAAAAGCAGTGAAGAAAAAGGTGAACAGCAAGTAAGAGAAAAAAGTCACTATCTCATTAACAGATGTCGGGCACTCCAGTAGCGCCTCACCTCAGAGCCCTCTCACAGAGCCGAGCATCTCAATAGATGGTTCCTGTTCATAAGTTCATTATTCGAGCACAACGGGCAATTTGGGTCAGTGAGAATGCCGATGCGGCAGAGATGGTTCGCCAGGCAATCATGGCCCACCGCAAGTTTGAATTCTGCAGCAGCTTTATTGCGGGGCTTATCAACAATACCCTGTTCTAAGCTGTTCCTCCAACTTCTTGAAGAAATACGAGAAGTGAGCAACGCTTTCCAGTTTTGTCTCATAAAATGTTTGATATAGAGTTTTGCCGAATGAAAGGATTTAACAGTGCTTGGCTGTTGAATTATTTAAGTGCCTTTCTTAGTCAGCATATCGGCCTGTTCATTGCCGTAGATATCGCAATGTCCTGGGATCCATTGGAGTATTATTTGTCGCCTTTCTATCCTTAAACTCTCCAGGAGAACCTGGCAATCCTGGATAGTCCTAGAGATAGGTATTTCGCGAGATCTAATAGCTTGAATGGCAGCTTTGGAGTCAGACAGTATAACTACCCTATTGTAAGATCTGCGGCAATTTGTTCCAGTGCCATATAAATAGTCATAACCTCGCCATCAAAGGCAGTTTTCTGTTTACCAACTGGCACATAAAAAGAAAAGATGGAAGAAAATATCCCAGCTCCCTCATTCGGGGATAGTTCGCTCAAGGAGCCATTTGTATATACACGTAACCATTCAGGCTCAGGGTAGAGAGTGTCGATAGTTTCAAGTGCAAGGATCTTTAAGCTGATATATATATATATATATATATATATATATATATATATATATATATATATATATATATATATATATATATATATATATATATATATATATATATATATATATATATATATATATATATATATATATATATATATATATATATATATATACATACATCCCAGAATTAGCAAAATATTTTTAATGAATGATCATCTTGCGAAACAATTAAAAACTGCATTTCAATGCTTTCAAATTTCGCAACAAATTTAAAAATGTTGACAACAAAATTTGTTTAACTGATTAATTTTCTAGGTGATGTAAAGAGGCAGGCGATTATATAAAAAAAATATAAATAAAAAAGATGTTATTTATTTTAACACTTCTGTGTAAATGATATTTAAAACTTGACGAAATACCTATAACTAAAAACGATCCAAATGTTATACTCAGTTTCTTTACTCTTTTGTGGCTCACCACTGTTTCATAGTTAATGCTTCTTCCATTAATTGTGGCCAAACCAAGAAAAAAAGATTGCTTCTGTATAGTAAAACAAATTGAACTCGTCATACCGTCAGAGCCTATTTTCATGTAGTTATCAATGCATTTTATGTGTTAGCCTAAGCATGTGATGTAAGTTAACGATTACAATACAGACGGCATTCTAGATATTTTCTTAACTATTTTATATCTATAACGTAAGATTGGTGGTGTTTATTTCAAAATTAGCGATATTATTTTTTCACTTCTCTGTTTTGAGTGAAATTTCGTTTCACACTCGGCTTAATTTAGCCATGTAAAGACCAAATTATTTGTTTATCGTTTTCTACTTCTTTAATTGACAATATTCGCTGTGTGTTTTGCTCTAACTTATTTAAAAATAAAGTGAAATTAGGGAGCAAAACAGCTCATTTTGGCCATGTAAAGACCAAATTATCTGTTTATCGCTTTCTACTTCTTTCATTGACAATATTTGCTGTGTGTTCTGCCGTAACTTATATAAAAATAAAGAAAATTTGGGAGCCAAACGGGAAATAATTTTTCTCACCATAAAAAAAATCAATTCTTTTTTTTTTTATTTTCAACTTCATTCAAAAAACACTGGTGTAAAATATACACATGGCTCGTATATGAAAAAATATGTTAAGTTATGCTTATCTTTAGGACTTCAGTGTAAATTGTGTAATAAAAAGTTACAATTTTAAATAAGATTTTCATATTAATGATTAAAATATTTATATACTATTTAAAAAAATGCGAAGTAAAAGAGAAGTTATATAGTATTTATTTAAAAAAAAAAAAACAGTTTCCAAATTCTTAACAGGGTTTTTAAAGTATTCCTAAATTGCAAACACAGAATTTTTTCTAAATGAATTCCTTATTCTTCATTATGATAACCAGATAAACCGAGTTTAATATTTCAATCTAAGGAAGTTTAGAAAAAAAATCCCAATTTGATTTCATATTTTCTATCGAAGAATTAATTAACGAGTTACGATAAAAACACATCCTGTTAACATCCTGCTCCCCATAGATTAAACTAACTCCATTTGCTCGAAAATAAGTAATGAAAAAAAAACTGGTGCAGAAAACGTCTACAATTATTATGGATCATTTCTCTTGATTTGTCCGCAAAGGATAAAAGCGATCACTTATATTTTCTTAGATCTGCAGCGCCGTCGCCGACAACTCATTACACTATTAGAATGAAAGACTATCAGTCGTTTTCATCTTTCTAAAACTAAACATTAATGATTGCAAAATTTCTACTTAAAAGTGTCTTTCAACAACTTTAATAATTTTACTGAGTTTTTACTCTGCTATGATCCTTTGAATATTATTTGGATTCTTCCCATGAATGATGTCCTAAATCGCGTGCTCTTTGAGCATTAAGTGTTTTAGTCAAAAAACTTTCAATAGTCAATGGTTAAGGATAGTTTTTGGATATAATCAAGTCAAAAGAGAAAAATGGATAAACAAGTAAAAAATTTTCATTATTTTATATTTTGAGCGCGTATTTATTTAGACAGTTAATTAAAACTTACAATCAATTAAATAAATTACCACTTTAAATGCAATTTTTTATTTTAAAAATGGGAAAAATATTAACTGTCAATCTAACTTTTGTAAGTTTTTTTTTTAACGAAAAAGGTTATTAACTGTTAGTGTAGCCTTAAATAATTTCATTTAAGCAATAAAAAGTTAACATAACTTTAAATGGTTTGAATTAATCAATGAAAAGTCAGCATAACTCGAATTTTTTTTAACAACCAAAAGTCAATGCAACTGTAAATTATTATATTTTAATGATAAAATATACATATGATTTAAAGCTATTACTTTTTATTTTTAATTTTTATAACGAAAACAGTATTGACTTTTAATATAAGTTTGAATGATCTTATTTTAACAATGGGAATTCAATATAACGTTTACAGGGTAAATTTTAAATTGAGCAACTGGGAAAAAAACTGTCAATATAATTTTTAATGCTTTCTGTTTAATTTTAGCAATGGAAACAATACTATTAGCTAAAGTATTCTTATACAGTAAATTATTTTTCAAAATAAAGCTAAAATAAGAAGTTTTACATGATTATTCTACATTTTAAGTCATTAAATATTTATAAATTATGCAAAGACGTTGTAGTAAACCATTACCAAATAGAAATCAGCTTTATCATAATAAATTTCTACCATATTTGCACAAGAATTCAAAAATCTATTATTTTTTTAGAGTTTATATTCTAATAATTTTTTACACGAAAATCATTAAAATAGATTTGCATGCAATAATAATTAAAATAACATACTAAAACATATAATTTAGCAGCTTACTTAAGAAATAAATGAATTCAATAATATTTTATGATAAAAGTAAAATTCCATGTCCGATTTTTCAGAAAAATTAAATTATGTTGTAACAATTAAGAATAGTATCGGATATTAAAAGGAATTTATGATTGCGTTGACTAACCTTTTAAGGATTAAATAATATTTACAACAAATAAGTAACTAAAGGTAAGAAACATGCGTTACATATGACAAAAATACAAGTATATTACTTATATTAGTATTATTATATTATATTTAAAACACTTATAAAATTTCGAACTTATAACTAACTCAAAATTCATAATAAGATTATAAACATAACTTTGAAAAATAGATTTTGCAATTTTATTTCATTTAAAAGTTTTACAATTAATTCAGCTTTAAATTTTATTAATACCTGCCAGATATTAATTAAAACTGATACTTTATCTGATCCTTAAATTTTCCACTTATAATATTTATTCCGAACTACACGTAATAGAAAAATTTGTAGTAAATGTTTTAATATTCTCAAGCATTTGAAATTTCATTGGTTTAGGTTTGATTATATCCCTAAAATCAATATGGTTCAATAATTCGTTTTTAGAATTAAAGTTGACATTTTTTTGGATAAAATACTTACACCTCTATTTTAACTTTCAAAATATAAATATTTTTGATTTCTATTGCATTTATTATTTTTCAATAAAGCGAAAAACTTTTTATACTTTATTAAGTGAAAGTTAATAAAACTTAAACACCATATTATGACAAATATAGATACATATAACATTAAAATGTTTAGGTGTATAAATGTAATTTTTTAATGTATTTGTTAAAATAAAGGTATTTAAGTATATGTTTATAAAACGAAACGTAAAAATACATCTTATTTCATTCATTTGATATCTATATCGTTCTAAAAACAAAATAATAAAAAAAACTAGCCTTAAATTTTATTTAAAAAATTTTTACATTTTAAATTACAAAACAAACTAAAGCAAAATTAATTTTTTATTTATCAAACTTAGTTATTTATTTATTGGAAAAATATTCTCAATAAAGATCCTACCATACGAATTCTCATAAAGCACAAATACGCAATTTGTCAACAAGTTATAAAATGTCAAATTACTTGAACAAAAGTATTGTTATAATAAAGTATAGGAATTAAAAAAATGAAATAGACAAATAAAAGGAACTAGTCAAAACTTAACTAAAACATGCTTATTATAATGAAAAAGTCTTTTATAATTAATACTAGCAATTTTAATTTCAAATTTTTAAAAAATGTTCTATGAAATTCTATTGAAACTTCAGAGAAACTAACGTTATTTTCAAAATTAAATATTTTCAATACATATATATATATATATATATATATATATATATATATATATATATATATTCAATATATATATATATATATATATATATATATTCAATATATATATATATATATATATATATATATATATATATATATATTCAATATATATATATATATATATATATATATATATATATATATATATATATATATATATATATATATATATATATATATATATATTCAATAATATATATAGATATATAGATATAGATATAACATATAAACACTATTTTGCTATTTTTATCTATAATCCTTTATGCATCATTTTTGACATAAATTGAAAAATAAGTAATTATTCTGTAATATTTATTGTAATGTTTATAGCTAACTTAAAGTTTTAAAAAAACTTAAAAATGTTATTACATTAAAAATTCATTTAGACAAAAAACACAGTCAACTTTGTGAAAATATATAAAAATAAATACATATTTCATTAAAATTTAACGAGTAAAAATGACATATAAAATTTAAATAAGTTACTTGTAGGATTAATTAAAACTAAGTTGTGTCTTTCATTTGGTGTTACTGACCTAAACATTAATAAACAAGTACTAAGTTAGCAAATGCAAGTATATTCCAAGTCAATTTTCCTAAATTATTTTCAGATATTCGATAAAATACTAATTCTGCTGCAGACAGTGGTATCATTTTAATTGCTTTATTAATGGAAGAACATAAACGCTGAAAATCATTTATCTTTCCAAACTCGCATCGCGCTTTTTATATTAACATAAAGAAGAGTGTAAATGTAATTTTACGATCTGTTAAGATATTTTCATTTCGTTGTTTCGTCTTTTTGATTAAAGTTTCTTTTGTAAAAAGACAATGTGAGGCAGCTTAAAATAATTAAATTTTTTCTAATTCTTTTGAATTAATGTGTGCTTTTCGCTTCAACAAACAATTTGCAAAGTAAGTCATAAATATTAAAATCATAGTTTGTTTTATTATTTTAGATTATTATTAATTTCGTTATTAATCAATTTAACAGATTGGTTTATTGATAGAATATGAACAGCTACGAAAATTTAATGGAGTATTGATATTTATAAAGTGTATGTCATTTGGGAATTAAAACTAAAGTTTATCTGTTAAATAATTATCTTGTACCAGAATTTTACTTGAGATTTTGTATTTCAATATAAAAAATCCTGTTAATATACCTTGTAAGTAAATTAACTACTGTTTTTTTACACTTTATTTGATTTATTCAAGTATTGTAGTCGTTTTTTGTACCGTCATGTGGGGCTACTTTGTGCAGCGGGGGCTACTTTGTGCAAATTCGAATTTGGCACTTTTCAAGTGCTGCTATTCAGTATTATGTTTTTTTCACGTTAAAAATGTGTGGAATTTGAAGATAGAAGTCTCCTCTATTACTACAAACATTTTTTCGAATTTTAAAACAATCTCAGAATGTGTTTTGTTTATCCAATGTCAACAACTTTCCGAGAACGTCGGACGTCGAAAAGTGTGAGTGGAAACTTTAGTTGTGAAAAGCAAAGACGTTGATAAAACAATTGTCGTAAGTGCAAAATTTTTTATTTATATATTAATAAACAATTGTATCATGTTAGGGTTAAAAAAAATCGAAAATTAATAACAAATAAACGGAAAATGAAAAAAAAAATGCACTGTGGGGCTACTTTGTGCAAAGTTTCATTTGTTTTCTATTCGACAGAAAAATTTTCAGGCGTTATAAAAAAAATACCTGTAACAAGAAATTATCGTGATTACACTTTAAAAAAGCTGCAACAATGTTTGCAAGCAGTTGCAGGTGGTATGTCGATTGCAGAAGCTTCTCGGAAGTACAAAATCCACAGAAATACTATCTCTTACAAAATTCACATGAATCACATGGAAAGTGCTGGTAAACTATTATTTTTCTTCTACAAAGATTTTTCTAATGAATTAATCAAACGATTTAACACATAAAAATATATTTTATAGGACATCAGGTGATTTTGACAGAAACTGAAGAGCAAGTTCTGTCATGTTCCTTCAATCATGTTATGTTCAAATTTATCAATATTATAAATGTTAATGGATATGTAATATTTATTACTTTTTAAATTTCATCCATTTCAATGTTCAAAAATGTATATGGTGTTCTTTTCTTTAAACTCAAATGTTTTGAAATAAACATTCTTTTTAAGAAAAAATTCTTTATAAAAAATGGTATTTTAACGCTGAAAATTATTATCAAACTAATATCTTTACATATCTTGATGTTTTTGTTATTAAAAATGTTAACAATTGACTTTTTTAACAATTTTGTATCAATATTTTACTAAAAACATGATTATTAAACTGAATTTTTATCGCTGCACAAAGTAGCCCCACTTGGGGGCTACTTTGTGCAAGGTATGTTTTGACTTATTATTTGTAAATATTACATACAAATAATGCCAATATTGATCAGATTCACTCGTCTGAGTCCAGTTATGAATATAATATTGATGAATTTTACTAAAGTTTGAATTAACATAGTTTTTTTACGCGTCAAAGTTCAAAAACTGCGAAATCCTGCACAAAGTAGCCCCACATGACGGTACACTGAGAAAACGCAATGAGAAGCAGAAAGAATAAGGTTGAATTTAGCGTGTTTCTAGCTCTATGGGAACAGCAAAAAGCGCTGAAATTTTTACCGAAGCGCTTAGGCAATGATTTTGGTGAAATTAACCATAAAATATCGTGTCATAATATGATATAAAGTTTAATAGATCTGGTATTTTTTGGTAATTTCATGATTTCTGCGAGCATGGAAAAAAAGCACTTATCTGGTAAAATTTACTTTTCAATTTTGTATTTTTTTATTAAATGTTTAATAATACGTATTTTAATTTTGAAAAGAAAAAAAGTTCGGTAATCTGTTATCATATGAACTGAAAATTGTCGAATGAACGGTTTATAAATATAAGAAACTTTGGTTTTTTTTACCAGAATTATGCTTCTTTCTTTTTTTACCAGAAATGTCATTATCTTGTATTGCGCTAATCTCAACAGAATTTTTTTCCCCGTGTATATTAGAAAAAAATATATATTTAATTGCTTTAAAAATTGTAGTCATTTTATAGTTGCTTTAGGTATTGGGAACTAATCTATAATTTGAAAAATAATGGTGTGTCGTAAGCCGTAATATCATGAATATTTAATTAACAAACTTCTAAAATTTCCTAATAAAGTCAACAACGCTCGAAAGTTAAATTTGTTCAAATAATCTATTCTCGCTGAACATGAAAATACTTCAGCACAACTATTATTAGTTAAATAACACTTCAGCATAGTAAATTTTCTATTCACACTGAGTGTATGAAGTGGATAATAAACTTTTGTTACTTTTTTATAAAAAATAATTTTAAAAAAAACTTAGGTTTTAAAAAACATTCACATTATAAAATTTTGCAATAGTCATTTTTTAATGTTATACTTTCTAGTACGAAATATTCTTGCCTGTCTAATAATAATTATATCTAGTACTTCATATTATAAATCATTTTATTTTTCTCTTTGCTGCATAATTTTAATTTTTAGTGAAAACGAAATTTACTTATTAAGTAATAATTACTGGGATTTCAATTTGTTTCCGTAAAAAGCGTTTCACAATATATGACTAATTTAAGCGTATAGCTGATTTAACAAAATTCAAAATTAATTAACAAAAAATATGACTTATTTAAATAACTTGGTTTTGAAGCTTCGTGACTTCCAAGATTTCTATAATTCAAAAGTTTTTATTCAAAGATTATTTACATTCAACTTATCACAAGCAAATTACTTTAAATGTCTAAAAATAGCCAATTCTACAGTCTTATACACTGTAACATTTCCACATCCAATTACCGTAGAAATCATTTTATCGAAAAATTCATTTTTGTCGTAAATTATTATACCATAGTTTTTACAGTAATATTTATTTGAATAGAGTGATTCAGTGATTTTACGGTAATTATTACTATAAAAGTTAGGCACATCAGATTTTTTTATTCCTTAACATGTTGCGGTAAAAATAGATTTTAGGGGAAAAAATACCGTCACCCAGAGCGCCGGTTTTTTTGTAGCGTAATTTTATCCAGAATTTTTATAGTGTAAGTTTGTTATTAATTTATTTAATATTTTTCATTAATTATTTTTCATTAACTTACTTAATATTTTTTAATTAATTCAATTAACAAAATAACAAAGTAACATTAATATATTTAGGCTATTTAATTCTATGTTAATTGCATAATCATAATTATTTTTATGCAATGAGTGCATTATACTAAATGAAGCTTTCCTATGAAATAAAAGTACAATAGCATGAAACTACGGAAATTTATTTATGACGTTTTATAATTTTAATTGTTCAAATTCCTTTTAAGTCTCATTATATTTTAACATGTGAATATGTTAATAATATTCACTGATTTGTCTGTCAAAATCAAATAATATCAGCAGTGCGTGATTAAAATAACACTTGATACTTTTGGTTGTTTAATGGTTGAATATTTCACTTGCGCATAGTTTGTTTTTCTATTGTTATTTAAATTTAAGATATTCCACTGGCACTTTGTTGTTTGAATCCTTTGGTTTAGTTTATATCAATATTTTAGTTTAGTTTTGCTTTTAGTTCAACTAAAGAGTATAGGTAGATACGTTTGAAAATTTATATATTAGGAGAAATTAGGAAAATGCTTTTCAAAAAGGTGTAAAAAAAGTTTGTTTCAAAGTATTGCCAATTTAAAAGCATGAGAGATCATTTATACTATCACATTAAATTGTTCAAAAGAAAGAGACATTTACAAATACGATAATTTAGAATCAATGAATAAAATTACATTTAACAATGTTAATATTTAATCGAAGTTGTTTTTCTCATGTAAAAATGAAACTTATATCTTTTCTCTCAATCCTAAAAACGTTTCAATAGCATTACTTTATAATATATTTCTCATCAAATTAACGGGCTTATTTCATGTAATTGTATTATAATAAAATTATTATTCAAAATATTAAAAAGTGCCTTTTTAATTAGCATTTTCTAAACATTCACAATACGCACAAATTTGATATTTTTCTCTATCAAAAAATATAGACTAATTAATTTATTTAATGGGACTCTTTGTTTGTATTCAACTTTTTTAGAAAGCATGTGTGCTAAAATAATATTTATAACGTATTTATAATAAAAACTATATATTATTTTGTTTGGATAATATTTGCTCGTGAATGTTTGAATAAATACCCCAAAAAAGTACCACAATTATTTTGATTATAAACTTTTTGAAAACATTATTAAGTAAAAACGCATGGTAAACTATTTTAAGTAATATAACGACTATACAAATTTATAACATTGTTTAAATTAGATCTAATTAGTGTAGGAAACTAGTGAGCAATGTTTAGAAAAAGTCACCAAAAAAAGAAATGGTAGCAATATTAACAAGTGGCACCACGAGTTTTTGAAAAGCCATAAGCATACTTCTAATGTAGAATTAAAATGAAAATTGTTTTATAATTTTAAGAGTTAAAAAAATAAGATTTGTGACTTTCAGTGAATTTTTTGTCTTTAATAAATTAAAAAATAAAATTAATAAATATTCTTAAAAAATATACTTTACTTTAAGAAAACCACTAGTTAAAAGATTTTTAGAACTATTTTCAAACATTTCTTGAGTTGCTTAAATAGCTCTAAGTAATAAAATTGAAAGTCCATTAATAAAAACAAGATAAAAATAAAATTCTATTCATAAAGAAAATAATAATATTAAATCGAACATATTATTTAATAATCAGTGAAAATGAAGTTGGTTGTAACATTGATATCTAACTGGATTACATCGAATATTGATTAGTTCTATTAAATAAAGTTATTACTCTTCCTCTGTTCTTAATCTATCATTGATTGATTCACGTAATATCTAATTATTCTCATGCTTTATTGAATAGATATATCCTAATCATTACATGGAAATGTCAAAAACTGTTAGGATCAAAGGAAATAAAGAGCTATTCTAACCCATAATTATTGTAGTATTAGACAATATTTGAAGAAAAGATGGAGTCTTTTAGGACAGGCTTTTTATCAAAATAAGAATGTAGTCACGAGATCATAATGGTGAAAATACTCCCTTACTAAATAAATGAGTAATAAAAATAGAAATTATGGGGAAGAAATGAATTGCACTCACATAAATGTGGTATTATTATTTTATAGAAAAATTTAGAAATAGTAAGAACTACACTGTTAGAAATTTCTCGGATAAAATGATTAAAAAAAAATTTTTTTAATTGTTTTTTTACCCTATTCAAACAAAACAGTCAAATAACCATAAATAAGATAGCATTCAAACTGTTAACTGAGAGAAAAACCTTTTATTAGCTGCCCTTGCCAAATACGGTTGAACAACCAGAATTTTATCGCACCAACTACTTATGAATTCACTTAGTTCCTCGCAGCTGGGTACATATTATAGCAGAGAGAGCTAATCTTTCAATCTCATGACCAACGGAACGGGAGTTCGAGTTCCAGCGTTGACACCACAATATTCCCTCCATTCACTTCAACACATGAAGAGTTTCCAGTGTCATGATGTTTCTCCAATTCGTGGCCCTGGACAGTTCGAATACGATACTCTCATTCACACGAAGATGACACCACCATAGAGCTGCTTAACACGAAAAAATCAAGTATTTCACATCTCTTACGATAGGTGAAACAACTAGGTGAACTAATTAAACCACATTCAACGGTTCATTTGATAAAACACAACTCAACCACAATCCGACTCCAATGCACATTACCTAATGAAAAGCCTAGCTCCAATGTCTTCCTAAAGTTCTTTTTTATGGTTTTGAAACCATGCTAGTTGTAAATGGTTAAAAAAAACACATAGCTTTGCATTCATGATTTTGTATCCATACTAGTTGTAAACGGTTTTAAAACCGTAAAGCTAAAAAGTATGCCTTGCCATTAGCTTTACTGCTAGTTAGATGGAGAGACTGCTGCCGATTATTTGAACGTAATTTTAGGTTGAAAATTCTAACAGTGTGGAGAATAAATGGATTAAATTCATTTAATTTTGCTATTTATTAATGTATAGAAAATTTTGAAATCGTAAGAATGACTATTGAAGCTTTATCATACCTGAAATTCGTATATTTTCATTAAATTTATTTTTATTGAATTTATTTTTATTGAATATATTTTTAATAAATAAAATTTTTTTGCGAATTTATTTCCCGCTTCAATACTTATTGCATTTGTGCTACTGAAATAAAATGCAGTTAACTGGCGTAATATTTTTTAATGAAATAAACTGAGTGAAACAAAGTGTAAACGACTCTTTTTATAAAAAAGAATTGAGTTTAAATGCTTTTTTAACTGCTCAGCATGTTCTTATTTCTTCTAATTTGTAATTGAACAGTGTTTTTTAATAACTGGACCGAAATATCTTGGAGCAATTTATTTTCTGTAATAAATCCTTTGAAGTTTATTTATTTGCGGTCTTTAATGAGAAGTTTTTACCATTTGCTTTGATAGATTTATTTAAACGAAATGATCCTTTGTGTACAAATGTTGAACTTGGAATAAGAATTGCTTTTTTAATATTAAGCGGCAAAACACATATTTATAAAAAAAATCAAACATATTATAAAATAAATATGATAATAGTTTGGTGTTAATTATAAATATAGGTTTGTTGTTTATGTATAAAGTGGAGAATATAAGTTTAAAATTCTCCACTAATGTAATCAAAGAAATCTAATGAGTTTATGATTTGTACGCTGATGGTATTGATGAGAATGATTTCGTGTTTGCATATGAAATTTGTTTGTATCCCATTTTGTCCCACCAAATAGGGAAAAATGGGACAATTTAAAGCTTTAAATATATTCATATGCTGACCATATATGCAATTTCTTAGTTTACTGGTTAATTCATGTTTAGGTGGTTAAGGAGAAGGGCACGGAGGTCAGTTGATTACCACCATCACCAATCATGGATTTAAACTGCTGTGTGTGTTTGCACATATACATTATGTATCATTATTAAGGATGAATTCTAGACTATAACAAATAGTTTATTAGCATAGTACTTGAGCGACGTTAACAATCAAACCAAGCTTAAAATATACAGAATTCGAATACTGCAAATAGTGTGAAAATAAAAATAAATATTGCTTTTTGAATTCCCTTTTATGTGTGGCAGGTTTGTGCCGGCCCATATGCTAAAGTATATTGAAAAAAAAAAACAACATAAGAAAACAACTACCATACTAAATCTGAATAACAAAATTAATTGTAAAATAGTGCAAAATTTCTTTTTTGTAAATATTAGGTAATGAAAAGCAAGGACTATTCATTTTTCGTTAGTTATTGGAGGGTAATAAAACAATATGTTTCAAATAAAAGCATTATATACATTTCAGGAAAAGGAGATAAATCTGCATCAAGTGTAATTTAATTTGACACACTGTTAGATTTTTTGCGTTGAAATTATGATAAAATAGCCGGCAGCAGTTCCAATTAACCGTAAAGTTTACGGTAAAGAGCATTTTTGACCTTCATGGTATTGAAACCATTTACAACTAAAATTTTTAAAGAAACATGAATATAAAACTATATGTTTTTTTATCCATTTTCCACTAGATTGGTTTAAAAACCGTCAAAAAGAAATTTAGCTAGGCTTTTTAGGCCCTGATTTTCAAGACTTGCTTGGCGTGATCTAGAAGAAACAAAAGTAATTTGAAATATAAAACGCCATCGGAAAAATGGAGAAATAGAGATGAGGAACAAAACTAGAAAAATAAAAGTAGCCGAGAGTGAAGGGAAAAAACGATAGTGACAAATTAGAGTAAAATGCATTTCCAGGTGCTATGGAGAGAGTATGAAACTAGCTCGTGTAGCTGAATTTTATCCTGATTTGCCATCCTCAGTTTTTTCCCTCCCTCGGCTACCGTGGATATTCTAGTTTTGTTTCTCCTCTTTATTTTTCCATTTTACCGTTGGCGACTCTACGTTTTATATTTCAATTTTTTTGTGTTTCTTCTCATTCACGCCAGGAAAGTCTTGAAAATGGGTGCCTATTTTAGAAGCTCTTGAAACATGTCGACTATTACTTACTTTTTGTACATTTTTGAAGCGAACGAAGCTTTTAATCAGGTAATATCTTACCGCTTCAGTTACTTGGGATTATTTACTTAAGTAAAACAATTATTTTCACATATGTCAAATGGGTACCATAAATCTAGTCAAGTTTGACAAGATTTAAAAAAAGATTTTAAGTGCCTCAGTACAACAAATTTCAATAGTAACAACTTTCGTAAAAAATTTGGAAATAACAAAAGGGGATATGAATTTTTTATGTTATTTCTTTCATTAACAAGTAGGGATGACATTTTTTTTTGTAGATCTACTATATTTGTTTGCATCTTATATGCCATGCACCTGATATATATATATTAATTGAAATTTCATAATTTAATTAATAGATTCTTTCTCTAAATAACTCACTCCTTTTTTCGAACCTTTCAATTCATAGCTAGTTCATGAAGACTCGATTATTAAGTCAAAGATTAGCCAAAAAGTGTATAAAATATAAATGGAAGATATTGTACCAGTGTTTCAAAATAATTAATATAGAATTGAAAAATTTTTAAGTACAACTCAGTAAAAGTAATTGCCAATGTAAACTGATGATTCAACATCATTACACTATCATACCATCTTTTTTCATATTATTCGTTACAGGATGTCAGTGCGTTATTTTTTTTTCAAGCATGAAAAAAAATAGTTAGGGCTAAGGCTAGATTTTTGTTCTCGCCTTTACTTTAAGTATTTTTTTAATCGTTTCACATGAAAAGATGAAACAGCTTTGCATTTTCTTTTATTTATTTATATTTATATCCAAGAATTTCTAATTTGAGAAAGAATAATTTTTAAATTTTAACATACAGTTAAGAAATTGATAAACAAAAAATGCAAGAAAATTTCTTTTCGAGTTTTTTTTCTGATTTCTTATTTTTAAAAGTTTTGTAATAATACCCAATAATCAAGTTTAGAGAGCTTATTGAAAATAATTTCAATTGTAGGTTAATCGTCTAGAAAGTTTAATAAAGTTTTATTAAACTAAATATATGAACTGTAAATTTATGGTTGGATGAAAGTTGCGATAGTTGTTAAAATATTTATTTCATAACTTCCAAAAAAGTTTTTTTCTCATAAAATTTCTTCATCCTAAAATTTGTTTCTCATTTTTACTAAATAAGCTCTGATCAGTTTCTTACTGATTTTAACTGATTAATAGTAGAACTGTGGAGTTTGAAGCGATTACACTTTGCAAGCAATATATATGCTTGATTTCTTGTATTCCACGTTTCCCTAAGCTTAATTTGAAATAAACAGCTTGATTGTTTGAATTAATAGGGGGATCCATCCCCTCTTAGGAAAATCGCGAAATCACTTTCGCAATTTATTTCAGATCGCTTCCTGGTCTTATTATATTTGCTAACTAATTTTGCCTGCCTATTACCTGAACTTTTATACATCAATATCTTTCATTTTTTTATTTTAGTAATATTAGAATGTATGCCACCTGCGCGCTACCGGTCTCTAACCCTCAGAGCTGCTTACGCCTAATTTTTTCTGATTGCTTTAAAAATCAGTGATATGAAAGAACGAAAGCGTGCTCGTTTCATCTTGCAAATTCACAATTACACGACTTACTGAGGAAGAGTAAAAAATTCAAGATATTACAGCCGATCGGGTACGCTGTTAAAATTTTCATTCCAAAATCGCGGTATATGTCCATCCAATAAACCGCAGAATTTGCGGTAAAGAACATTCTTTACCTTTGCGGTTTTGAACCCATTTACAACTAGAATGACGAAAAAAAAGCACGATTACGAAACTATACAGTTTTTTAATCTTTTGCAACTAGCATGGTTTTTATACGGTAAAAAAATTTTTTTACTAGACATTGGAGCTAGGTTGTGGCTGAATTGTGTTTCATCTTCAATTGCGTTTCATCATCATGTCTTTTGCTTGTTTAACCTAATGTGAGAGATGGGAAATACTAGAAATTTTTTGTTAAGGAGCTTTATGGGGCAGTCATTAATGCATGAATGTGCGTATCGTATTCTAAAAGACCTGGGACACAAATTGGGGGAGGGGGCAGATACTGGAAACTCTTCATTTGCTGAATTTTTACATTACCACTAAACGTTTTCGAAATTATTTCCTAACAAATATCACACATATTTTCAAGTTATTTCCTTAATAAATATGACTTATAAGTAGGAATTGCAAGTTATAGAGCACTGTAAAAATTCGGGATCAAGCTAGGGTATAAAGTAACGGCACTTTGGGTTGTGAAAATCCATTTTAACGTAAAATATTATACCTCAAATTATACTGTAATATTTATTTCATCAGCGTGTTTTAATGACTTTACGGTAATTATTACTTTACGGCAATAAACTTTTTTTAAATTCCTTGATCCACTTTGTTTTAGTTCACAATTAACTCTTTATTGATATTTTTCTCAAACTGTAAACTTTCACATAAAAAGAAAAAAAAACTCTTAACTTTTTTTTCCTATAAATCTTAGCACATACATATTCCTTACGAAATTTAAACTATTTAAAGGTCCTAATTTAGAATATAGTAAAAATAGCAAAAATTTTAAACTTACTAATTTCAATAATAATATTGTCATTAAAAAAATTTTAGCTTCATATAAGAGATTAAAAATTAAATTTAGCAATATACTTAATAAAATTCTTATTATCTAAAATACTTAATTATCAGTCCTAAAATTCATAAAATTCCTGTGAAATTTAGAACTATTACTTGTGGATCTAATACTTATCTAACTAAACCTGGCTCTATTTTCTCTAACTATTAAATAAAATTATTAACAATATTTTTAAAGAAGGTTTCTATTGGATTATCACTAATAGTCAACCGATTTTAGAATTCATTAAACATAATAAAATTAATTCTACTGTGACTTTTGATTTCCAGGATCTTTTCAATAGCATTCCCCTTTCTGAACTAAAAGATGTCCTTTTGAATTATTACCATGATTTTAAAAATATCGTTTGTTGCGATTTTGATTATTGGGAAATTCTGATTAATTTTTGTCTTTTTAATAATTGTCTTTACAATGGAAAGGATATTTTTCTTCAAATTGATGGAATACCACAAGGATCTAATTATTCATCTCTCAAAGCTAGCTTATTTTTGCATTATTATGAAAAAAATTAGATTCGTAGTATTAAATTTGTTATTAGATTTATTGATGAGTTAATTATCTTTAATTTTCAAGACTATTCTATTTTATTTACTAATATTTACCCCGTGGAATTAATCTTGCTTCGTAATCATGATGATAATATTAATTTCAATTTTTTGGATTTGGGTAATATAAAAGAAAGAAATATCTACTTTGTTGATTTATGCAATAAAAGAAATGATTTTAATTTTAATATAAATAAACTAATTACTTGGAATTCTGATGTTTCTGGGAACATCTATTTAAATACCACTTTTAATGAAATGAATAGAATTAAAAGAATATGTAGTAATATTTATTTATCCAAAAAACAAATAGATAAACTCTTTCAAAATTTGATAAAAAACAATGGATACCCAACTAAAGTAATAAAATTCTGTATAAAATCATTGAGTTATCACATAAATAAACTAATTACTTAGAATTCTGATGTTTCTGGGAACATCTATTTAAATACCACTTTTAATGAAATGAATAGAATTAAAAGAATATGTAGTAATATTTATTTATCCAAAAAACAGATAGATAAACACTTTCAAAATTTGATAAAAAACAATGGATACCCAACTAAAGTAATAAAATTCTATATAAAATCATTGAGTTATCATATCTTATTGTAGATATATTTAGTTAAAATTTTCTTCATTAATTTATATAATTTTTCCATGTGCAAATCCATTTCGGGGAAATCCGTGACCGAAATTCGTTACTAAAAAATTTCTTTGCTAATTTATATAATTTTCCCATGCGCAAATCCATTTCGGGCAAATTCGTGGCTAAAATTATTTACTGAAAAAATTTCCTTGCTAATTTATGTACTTTTTCCATGTGCAAATCCATTTCGGGCAAATCCGTGACCGAAATTGGTTACTAAAAAATTTCTTTGTTAATTAATATAATTTTCCCATGTGCAAATCCATTTCGGGCAAATTTGTGGCTAAAATTATTTACTGAAAAAATTTCTTTGTTAATTTATATAATTTTTCCATGTGCAAATCCATTTGGGGCAAATCAGTGACTAAAATTAAGTGCAAAACAGGCAATTCATGTTTCTTTCTCTTTTCTATTTTCCATTTTTTTTCTTAAATAAATATTTATATTCTAAAGTTGTTAATTGTCAACTTCTATAAATTATCCAGAATAATATTACCTTGCGCACATCCATTTTTGGTCCCATCCTTGGTGACTAACAAATCAAACGCACTTCAGTAATGCAGTAAGTGCGGTCTTACGAACGCACTTTAATACAAAACTCCTCTAGTTACGCTTTTAGCTGATTTTGAGCTTTTGTTTTCATTTTTTGCAATCTGGCAATCTTTATACGAAAATATTTTAAATCATTCTTGAAAAATTTCCCGTTCATGCAAGCTCATTTGAATTCCCTACTCGATTTATAGATTTCATTTCATGTTTTATTCTGTTTTTTTTCTTTATATTTCATTTTCTGTTTTTGCATGATATTTTTACTTATTGTGTTCTATTTTACTTGTTGTAATTTTTTTGAGTGCACCTCACACTATTGTATTGATATATGTTGCTTTGGCTATATTGATGCAATATTAGAAAGCACTCTTCTTTTTAAATTTTTTGTCCATTTTTTCGGATTTTTTTTTCCTTCCGATTTTTTGTTATTTTTATTATTATTTTTCTGTTTTCCCCCCTTTTTTCCTTGTTCCATTTTGAACTACTTTTATGAGTTCTATTTACTTGCAGCTTATGCGCAATAAATAAAACTTATTGTATTTCTTAATTTTCTTCGTGCTTTTTTTGTATTTATTTATTATGCTATATATATATATATATATATATATATATATATATATATATATATATATATATATATATATATATATATATATATATATATATATATATATATATATATATATATATATATATATATATATATATATATATATATATATATATATATATATATATATATATATATATATATATATATAGTAACAGGGCTACATCCCTGTTATCATTGGGGTATTCATCTTAAAATATGTAGTCAAAGCCATAATAAGTGATCAAAAGGTTTATTAAAAGTTATGCTGGTGGTTATAACAGTTCACATCCGCCCTCCTCGAAGGAGGGGGTGTGGACAAGACTTCGGATGGTTCCAGCAGATGTTTATTGGAACATGTTATTCAGCAAGAGACATGCGAAAACCTTCGCTCCCGCATTAAATAGTACAGAGATTGGTGTAATTAGGTCCCAGTCGTACATACCTTTGTAACTCTACGCACTATGGAAAATCATTTAATACTTCCTAATGTGGAAGTGAAAGAGGGACAAGATTCTAAAAATAAGTCCTCCTTTCAAATATAAATCTAATTATTATTCGATGGTATGTTTTCTGCCTTGAATTCCCAAAATAGAATATCTCTACTCTTACTCTTTAACAAAGACATTTTATGAAACCGAAAGAGTTTTAATTCTTTTATTAATACAAAAGTATTTATTATTTTTGTATTGCATATATATATATATATATATATATATATATATATATATATATATATATATATATATTATACTATATATATTGCTATACATTGCCAAAATTCGTTACTAAAAAATTTCTTTGCTAATTTATATAATTTTCCCATGCGCAAATCAATTTCGGGCAAATTCGTGGCTAAAATTATTTACTTAAAAAATTTCTTTGTTAATTTATGTACTTTTTCCATGTGCAAATCCATTTCGGGCAAATCCGTGACCGAAATTGGTTACTAAAAAATTTCTTTGTTAATTAATATAATTTTCCCATGTGCAAATCCATTTCGGGCAAATTTGTGGCTAAAATTATTTACTGAAAAAATTTCTTTGTTAATTTATATAATTTCTCCATGTGTAAATCCATTTGGGGCAAATCCGTGACTAAAATTAAGTGCAAAACAGGCAATTCATGTTTCTTTCTCTTTTCTATTTTCCATTTTTTTTTCTTAAATAAATATTTATATTCTAAAGTTGTTAATTGTCAACTTCTATAAATTATCCAGAATAATATTACCTTGCGCACATCCATTTTTGGTCCCATCCTTGGTGACTAACAAATCAAACGCACTTCAGTAATGCAGTAAGTGCGTTCTTACGAACGCACTTTAATACAAAACTCCTCTAGTTACGCTTTTAGCTGATTTTGAGCTTTTGTTTTCATTTTTTGCAATCTGGCAATCTTTATACGAAAATATTTTAAATCATTCTTGAAAAATTTCCCGTTCATGCAAGCTCATTTGAATTCCCTACTCGATTTATAGATTTCATTTCATGTTTTATTCTGTTTTTTTCTTTATATTTCATTTTCTGTTTTTGCATGATATTTTTACTTATTGTGTTCTATTTTACTTGTTGTAATTTTTTTGAGTGCACCTCACACTATTGTATTGATATATGTTACTTTGGCTATATTGATGCAATATTAGAAAGCACTCTTTTTTTTAAATTTTTTGTCCATTTTTTCGGATTTTTTTTTCCTTCCGATTTTTTGTTATTTTTATTATTATTTTTCTGTTTTCCCCCCTTTTTTCCTTGTTCCATGTTGAACTACTTTTATGAGTTCTATTTACTTGCAGCTTATGCGCAATAAATAAAACTTATTGTATTTCTTAATTTTCTTCGTGCTTTTTTTGTATTTATTTATTATGCTATATATATATATATATATATATATATATATATATATATATATATATATATATATATATATATATATATATATATATATATGTAGTAACAGGGCTACATCCCTGTTATCATTGGTGTATTCATCTTAAAATATGTAGTCAAAGCCATAATAAGTGATCAAAAGGTTTATTAAAAGTTATGCTGGTGGTTATAACAGTTCACACCCGCCCTCCTCGAAGGAGGGGGTGTGGACAAGACTTCGGATGGTTCCAGCAGATGTTTATTGGAACATGTTATTCAGCAAGAGAGATGCGAAAACCTTCGCTCCCCCATTAAATAGTACAGAGATTGGTGTAATTAGGTACCAGTCGTACATACCTTTGTAACTCTACGCACTATGGAAAATCATTTAATACTTCCTAATGTGGAAGTGAAAGAGGGACAAGATTCTAAAAATAAGTCCTCCTTTCAAATATAAATCTAATTATTATTCAATGGTATGTTTTCTGCCTTGAATTCCCAAAATAGAATATCTCTACTCTTACTCTTTAACAAAGACATTTTATGAAACCGAAAGAGTTTTAATTCTTTTATTAATACAAAAGTATTTATTATTTTTGTATTGCATATATATATATATATATATATATGTATATGTATATATATATATATATATATATATATATATATATATATATATATATTATACTATATATATATTACTATACATTGACAAAATTATTTACTAAAAATTCCTTTACTAAATAATTTCCTTTGTCAATCTATAAAATTTTTCCATGTGCAAATCCATTTCGGGAAAATCCGAGGGTAAAATTGTTTGCTAAAAATTTCTTTATTACTTTTTACAATTTTTCCAGGTGCAAATCCATTTCGGTCTAATCCGTGGCTAAAATTATCTACTAAAATTTTTTCATTGTTAATTTTTCCATGTGCAAATCCATTTCGGGCAAATCCGTGTTAAAATTATCTATTAAAATTTTTTTCTTTGATAATTTATATAATTTTTCCATGCGCGAATCCATTTCGTGCAAATTCGTGGCTAAAATTATTTGCGAAACAGGCAATATATGTTTCTCTTTTCCATTATGTATTTTTTTCTTAAATAAACATCTATTTTCTAAAACTATTTATGGTCAATTTTTAAAATTGTCCAGTATAATATTACCTTACGCGCATCCATTTCAGGCCCATCCTTGGTAACGAACAAATCAATGCACAGAATCACAAATTACTTCAGCAGTGCAGTAAAAACGACACTTTAAAACCCTCTTGTTCAATTTGCGCTTTTGTTTTCATATTTTGTAATCTGGCAATCTTTCTGCGAAAACATTATTAAATCATTCTTGAAAAATTTCCGTCCATGTAAGTTGATCCGATTTCGCTACTCGCTTTATAGTCCAATTTTACTGTTTTTTCTTTTTCTTTTATTTTATTTTCTGTTTTTGCATGTTATTTTTACTTATTTTTACTTTTTGTGTCCTATTTTATTTGTTGTAATTTTTATAAAAACTTTTTTGAGTGCTCCTCACACTATTGTATTAATATATTTTGCTTTGCTTTATTGATACAATATCAGTAAGCACTCTGTTTTACGGATATAATCGTGTGGGCTGATGAAAAGATTATATCTTTTTTTTTCTTCCGGTTTTTTTTCCTCGGTTTTTTAAATAAAATTTCTTTCTTTTTTCTTTTTTTAAACTGTTGTTTGTTATTTTTTCACTTATTATTTCCCCCTTTTTCATATGTCTTTAATTTTTCTGCGTTTTATTTTTTATTTTGAACTTTATGTATATATATATATATATATATATATATATATATATATATATATATATATATATATATATATATATATATATATATATATATATATATATATATATATATAGCACTATAAAAACAAAGAGAAAAACGAAAATAATTAATAAGTTTTATTAACTGCGCATAAGCTGCAAGTATATAGAACTCATAAAATAAGCTAAAAAATTCAGAGAATATGGAAAAAAATAAAAAATAATGACAAGAGAAGAAAATTATTAACAATAATTTTTTAAAAGTATTTTTAAAAAAAAAACATAATTTTTAATACCTTAAAAAAAAAAAAAAAAAAAAAAAAATTAAAATTTGGAAAACAAAACTAAGAAAAGATATAATCTCTTCATCAGCTCACACGATTATATCCGCAAAAGGAGTGCTTTCTAATATTGTATTAATATAGCCAAAGCAAAATAAACTCATGTTTGTGAAAATTGCAACACCATGAAGGACTTACGCGAGTGAGCTGAAATTTTCAGGAAATGCAAAGTAGAGCATGATATGCAAATGATTAGAATTTCAGACCCGTAGCGCATGCGCATGCTGAGCAGCGCCCTCTGAACGGCGGATGGATCCGAATAAATAGACGGCTGTAGCCAAGCGAGTATGGTTATCGGTGGTTATCTGCTAGTGGTAAATGTTAGCTTAGTCATTACTTATGCCTATTCGACGAAAAAGAGCGAGATTTCAACAACTTACGGATTTTAAACGGGGGAGATTCATCGGCCTTCGTGAAGCTGGATTATCTTATCGTGCAGTAGCCGCTCGTGTGCAGCGTAACAGGATCACAGCGATGCGTGTTTGAAAGCAGTGGGACGAGTGTCGGACAACTCGGAAATCCGGGAGTGGACCCTGAAATGTCGCGTCAGTTCGCGATGATAGACACCTGTTCGGCGTTGCGCTAGCGGACCGTACGGCTCCCTCTAGACAACTGGCAGCACGGTGGGCAATAGCTACAGGTGCTTCATTGTGTGCTTTATCAATTCGTAGACGTCTGCTGCAGCGTGGACTGCGCGCAAGGACTCCTTTATACAGGATTCCCCTCATGCTAAACCTTCGCCACCTGCGGCTGCAATGGGCCAACCAGCATAGGGACTGGCTTGCTGATTGGCAGCGTGTCGTGTCTTCTGACCAATCTCGCTTCAATTTGTGGTACCATGATGGCCGCATTCGTGTCAGATGCTATGCCGGTGAACGCCATCTTCCGGAGTGCGTTATCGAACACCACAGTGGACGAACACCCGGGGTTATGGTCTGCGGTGACATAGCATATCATGGACGATCTCGATTGCTACGAATTGTGGGTAATCTGAACAGCAACCGGTACATCAGTGAAGTTCTACAGCCCCAAGCTGTTCCCTTCCTTCAAGCCTTGCCAGGTGCTGTATATCAACAGTACAATGCCCGCCCTCATATTGCTAGGACTGTTCAATCCTTCCTTGCATCGTGACAGGTACAACTTCTTCCTTGGCCGGCGTATTCCCTGGATATGTCGCCGATTGAACATGTGTGGGATTTGTTGGTCGGCGTCTCGCTCGTAATCCTCGTCCTGCTGCTTCTACAGACGAACTTTGGGTATGCATGCAAACAGTATGGAATTCTCTTCCTCAGACAGACATTCAAAGTTTGCTTGACTCCATGCCACGTCGTGTAGCAGCACTTATTGCGAAGCGTGGTGGTTATACAAAATACTGATTTCGATCTCTTGTTATTGTTTGTTTGCTTTGAAAGTTTAATCATTTATTTGTACCACTACCTCTCAACTGTGTATTAAATTCCATTCAATTAGGACGATTCCTTCATGGTGTTGCAATTTTCACAAACAGGAGTTTATATCAATACAACAGTGTGAGGAGCACTCAAAAAAATTTAAACGAAATTGGAACACATTAAGTAAAAAATATGTACCGAAAAACAAACAAATATATCAAGCAGAAAACTGAAAATAAAATGTAAAGACTTTAGAGAACAGTACACGAAAGGAAATCTACATAGTGAGGAACGAATTAAATGAACTTACACGTACCGGAATCTTTCAAGAAAGATTTATAATATTTTCGTAATAAGATTGCCAGATTACAATATATGAAAACAGAAGCATAAATAAAGTGATATCTTATGGCACGTTCTTACTGCAAAACTGAAGCGCGTCTAATTTGTTAGTTACCTTGGATGGGCCCGAAAATGGATGCGCGCAAGGCAATAATATAATACAGGATAATTTAAAGTTTGTAATTAAAAAGTTTGATAATTAAAACAATTATTTAAAAAAAAAAAAAAAAACAGGATGTACTCGTTTTGAATTGATTTTTGGCAGGAGCCAAATTATTATTGCTGCTGAAATCCAAAAATTAGGCTCAAAGAGCAATGCCCTTAACACATGAAATTAGAAGACAAACTAAAAACGGAAACAAAAAGAAAACGAAAGTAAGCTAATAGTAGATAATATTAAGCGCTAAAGCTGCTTTAAATATGATCACTATAACATAGCACAATAAAAACAAAAACGGAAACAAAAAGAAAACGGAAGTAAGGTAATAGTAGATAATATAATAATTAATAAAACTTATTAATTATTTTCGTTTTTCTCTTTGTTTTTATAGTGCTATGTTATAGTGATCATATTTAAAGCAGCTTTAGCGCTTGATATTATCTACTATTACCTTACTTCCGTTTTCTTTTTGTTTCCGTTTTTGTTTTTATTGTGCTATATATATATATATATATATATATATATATATATATATATATATATATATATATATATATATTATTTCAATGCATTTTCAGTGTTGACAATATGAACTGCAAAGAGCTTTGGATCAAATTATGGTAAAAAGTAATGAGAGCAGCATCTGTAAAATCCACTTTACCGTAAAATCCAATTGTATTTTTTACATGTTAAATTTATTTAATTAGAAAGTTTCAGTGGCTTTAAATTAATTATTACTGTAAAAATGAGGTATGTCCCAACTTTTGTTTCGTAACATGTTCTGGTAAAGATGGATTTTACGGTAAAACGTACCGTCACCTTGAGTGCTGGTACTTTTTCCCGTAATTTCATCCGAAATTTTTCACAATGTGCATGTAATGTAAAGCACAAAATATTTTACTAATAAAAATTCATTTTTATATGACACTATTATGTAATATTTACTTGAAACTAAATAATATTAATAAGTTCTGAAAATTTTCACTTTTATACTTTCATTGTTTGTATAGTAATGTTTATTTTACTTAAAACCTAATAAAATCTTTCAGCTCTTCATAAAATCAATATTAAACACTGCCATTCTGAAATATTATTTTTGTTTAAATCTCCATTAAATAAAGGCACAAATAAAGAAGATAAACATCCGAAAATAATTTTCATACTGATTGTAGTTTCTTAATGAGTTGCATTATTAAATTTACGTAGCATTTGTGGTTAAAAGATGTTTACAAGTGATAATTCATTGCCGTGTTATAAAGTCTTTTGCTGCCATATGATCCTATTACCATCACTAAAGAAATTGCTAAGTGGATGATATCGTTGTCAATTTCTTTTTCTGTTTTTGAACTTTGCTATATTGTTAATTTATTATTAAAGTAAATTGATGCATTTTGTTTTTCGGCGATTTAATCTGCTACGGTCGAACCTTTTTATGCTCTTTAAACACACATTTTCGAAATTAATCTCTAATTTAATGAAGTTAAAATTAATGCAGCATCAGTTTAAGTGATAGAATTAGCATAAAAATTGTTTACGTTTATCAGTTTGTAAAAAATCTACTCTAGTTGAATCTGTTTTTGGGAAATCTTACATTTTGCTTATAATTTTAATTAGAGAGTAATGCGCATTTTCATTACGATGATAATCTGTGACAAATAAAATTTTTAATCCTTAATATTATTTGTTTTAAATTACATATTTTTGTCACTTTTATGAAATATCAAACAAGGCATTAATAGTGCTGTTTATAATAGTTGTATCGTAAAATCTATTAAAAATAAATATTGAAAATATATAAAATTGGCCAATTTATGAAACATCTGCAGCTAATTGGTTTAAATGCTAAATCTCAAAATCTAAGTTGTTAAATTACTGTAAAATAAATGTAGATTCCTTTAAAATATAAAAATTCGCTTGGCAGCTTGAATGATGTACGTTAAAGCAATGCTTTTTAGTAGCCTATTAAAAAAAAAGCTTAATTTTACTTTGCGTTTTTTAAATGATAATATAGTTTTGACTCTTTTTAAGTATTTCTTTTTAAATTTTTCTATTTCATAGAATGGAACTAATAATTGATATCTAAACTATCATACAGGCACGAGGAAAACAATTCCAGTAAAATTACCACTCTGTATGGTAATGATATTTCTAGTAAAAGAAAAAAAACCTGATTCATATTATATATTATATAGGAATATAATATGAATTAGGTCACCAAATATACGTACATTCGTATATTTGGTGAATAAAACCAAAATATCTACGCTATTTAAAAACTCGAATTATAAAATCGAATAAATCTGTTATAATTTTAATACAGAGCCAAGTCAAACCACATTATTGTGCCAATTAAATCATCCTAAATCTAACTACATGATAATTAGATTTAGCTTATGCGAAAATATAATTCACAATTAGACTTTATTATGTAGCAAAAACTGTAATGTGCAGAGTGTAATGTAGCACTGCATTGTACTACATGCTACTGATTTTATGGTTCTTTGATCTCCTCTTCTTCAAAATCACGATATAATAAAATATTTTACCACTTTTACGAAACACCTACATAAACACGTGGAACTCGTATGAAAAAATAAAAACGTGATGAAGAAAATGGATCCTCTGATGTAAAAAAAACGTGCGTTGCATAGATTAAAAAAAACATCTATATATATAAAAATCTCTTGTCACAGTTTTAGTGTTTAAACTCCTCCGGAACGGCTTGACCGATTTTGATGCAATTTTATATGTATATTCAGTAGGTCTGAGAATATGTTTATAACTATTTTTTTTTTCATTTTTTGGACAAATTTAACGTATATTTTAAATTTATCTTTATTTAACCGTATTCGGATCCTAACTAGACATAGAAACATGATAAATCAAGAATAATATTCACGCACGTTGCAACAAGTCATATTAAACTCTAATACTTATGCTCGCCCTTAAAAGAAGAACATCAAATATATTTGCAAGTATGGGAATAAAGGCAGTGATATGGCAGTATTTCGAGTTGAAAATACCAATGTGACTGCTCTTCCAGTGAATAACAACGACGGAATAACGCTGTACCAAATTGGCTGGTACATCAGCTCCAATGAAGCTGTTTGGCGTATCTTTGGATTCCCAATTCATGAACGGGATCCAACCGTTAGTCATTTAGCCGTCCATCTTGAAAACGGTCAGCGCGTATTTTTCACGAACGAGACAGCGATTGACCGAGCTATAAATCCATCGAAAACTACACTCACAGAATTTTTTTGAATTGTGCAATCGTGCGGATGCTTTTGGTGCCTTTGCACGGACATTACTCTACTCAGAAGTACCACACTATTTCACATGGGCTCAAACAAAAAAATGGACACCCCGCAAGCAAGGTGCACCGGTTGATGCATGTCCCGGTTTATTCAAATCAAACGCCTTGGGGAGAGTATTTACAGTCAATCCAAGGCAGACTGAGTGCTTTTATTTTCGACTGTTGTTTGTTAATGTCACCGGCTCATTGTCATTTCAAGATATACGTAAAGTCAATGGACATCAGCATCCAACGTATAAAGATGCATGCCTTGCACTCGGCTTGCTGGAAGACGACAACCAGTGGGAATGTATGCTTGCTGAAGCAGCATTGATGATATACGGTATCAACATCGCACACGTTGCAACGATCTAACGATAGCATTCAGCGATGCTGTGTACAATTAAGCACTGATTGCTATTGAGGATCATTGTATTATTGTTGGCAACTTGCCACTCAGTCACTTCGGTATGCCTTCGCCAAATCGAAGTGCATCTGATTTATTAAACACTGACATGAATCGTGAACTTCAATACAATACGATAGAAATGGTAGCGATTGTTACTCGCAGTGTTTCACTAATGAATGAGGAACAAAGGAACATTTATGACCGTATTATGGACAAGGTGGATTTTTTTTAATGCACCATGTGAAACAGGCAAAACGTTTATTATTTCGCTAATTCTGACTGAAATACGATCAAATAATGGCATCGCGTGGCCCGTTGCATCATCTGGCATTGCGACAACTTTATTGGATGGAGGCAGAGCAGCTCATTCAGTATTTAAGCTGCCACTAAATATTCAAAACAACCCAGATGCAGTGTGCAACATCAGAAAGCAATCGTCTATGCCCACAGTGTTGAAACCCTGTAAAATTATCATCTGGGATGAATGCACTATGGCACAGGACATTGAGAGATATAAAAAAAACAATGACAAATTATTTTACGGCACTGTGTTACTCCTTTCAGGTGATTTCAGACAAACACTTCCCATCATTCCGCGTTCAGCGTACGCTGATTAGATCAATGCTTGCTTGAAATCATCTCCACTGTGGCGTAATGTTGAAAAAGTTCAACTAAAAGTAAATATGTGCTTCCAAATGCTTCAAAATCTATCTGCTCAAGCATTCTCAAAACAATTGTTAGATATCGGTGGTGGAAAAGTTACTAAGGATGAGACTGGATGCATGAAATTACTGGACGATTTCTGTACAATCATTGATTCACAAGATGCTCTCATTAACCTAATATTTCCCGATGTACACACACAATACATTCATCATGAGTGGCTGGCAGAAAAAACGATTTTAGCAGCAAAATATGTGGACATCAACGAATTGAATCTGAAGATAAAACAGTTATTGTTAGGTAACTTGGTGACATATAAATCCGTTGATGCAGTTTGCGATCCCATTGAAGCTGCAAATTTTCCAACAGAGATTTTAAACTCATTGGATTTACCCGGCATACCACAGCATAATTTAGTACTCTGAGTTGGATCTCCGGTTATTTTGCTTCCTATTTTGATCCCACCACGGCTGTGCAACGGCACGTGATTAGTCGTTAAAAAATTAATGAACAGTGTTATCGAAGTCATTATTTTAGATGACAAATTCCGGGGTGAAAGTATATTACTTCTACGAATCCCTATTGTACCCACAGATGTGCCAATTCAATTTAAACGCATTCAGTTCCCCATTAGATTGGCATTTGCAATTACAAGACCAAACAATGTCTGTTTGTGTCTTAGATTTGAGCACACCATATTTTTCACACGGACAATTATACGTGGCATGCTCTCGAGTGGGCAAACCATCCAGTTTATTTGTGTCAGCTAAAGATGGAATTTCAGAATTCGTTGCATATATAATTTATAAAAAAATTTACAATAAATTAAACCAAAACTATTATTTAGTGTGCTGTTATTTTCACATTCCGTCATCGCTCACAGCGCTCCATGCCTCTTCCACTCATATACCACATAAGCACACGCTTACAATAAATGAGATATATTTTCATACTCTAGAAATAACTCATATGGCAAAACAACGTTTGCCGGGTCAGCTAGTAATTATATAAATATGCTTAAAATTTTATAGAAAGTTTATATTTTTAATTGGGAAATATGAGAACACGATAAAGCTCTTTTAAATCTATATAAAGAAATAATGATATTTTTGTAATAGTGATTCAAATTTAATTACTTAGCACAAACCAAATAATCTGGAATGTATTTTATTTAATATTTTTCAAATATTTCAAAACATTTCTAAAGTATGATTGGCATTTGGTGCAGTAAAAGTTTGATATGGGTCGGAAAAGACCTATTATTTCTATTGAAAGGAAATACAGAGAAATGGTTAAAGTTTCTTTTGTTTTAATATTTTGATTAATTGATTTTTTGATTATCACGGCTCAGTTATGAATTACAATCTAAAAATTGGTTATATTGAGTAATGAAAATCCTCAAATAAACACTTGGAACTTGAATGAAAAAAATATTATTGTTTAGAAAAAAAACTTTCGTAATACAGATAAAAACACATGACTAGGACTGGGTGATATTAGAAATTATATATCGTGATGCATCGTCAGTTTTTCATCGCGATATAGTGATGTATCGCGATATAGTATTTTTGAATTTCATTTACTTGTAAGGCACAGAAAGTCAGATTTCTATCAAAACTTCATACTCAGATTGATTTAAATCAATTTATAAATTTGAAGATATATATGTTTTACTTAAGAAAGATATTAAATAAATTGACTACAATGTACAAATCTTACTTAAAATATTTATTTAAATGTTTGTTTAGAAATTCATAATACGCGTAAAACAAAGTGTTAAGAATTTTTTTAAAGCGTTTTTTACAAATTAATATTTTCTTGTACTACACTGGTTATCATAAATTAAGGAAAAATCACAAAAATAGCGATAACTCTTTCAAAAGTAAGCCAAACCGTGCAAAATTTGCATATGTTGTCCACTAAGAGTAGCTGAGTAAAATTGCAATATGCAAATTAGTGGCGCTGCACTCGGCTTACGTCATCTGCCTGGAGCATAAAAGTCCAAGTTTGAGAGAAAGCACACAAATTTTACTGTGATTGCGACATTGAAAATCTGAGATAGCCAATTCGTAATAATGACCTCTAGGCATCATTTGCCTGAAGAACTACGATGGAGAGCCATCGGGAGACTAGAGGCAGGGCAGAGTCAATCAGAAGTGGCCAGATGGCTAAATGTGAGTCCATCTGTGGTTCATAGACTTTGGAGGCAATTTCAAACCACAGATTCGGCATCTAGGAGGTTCAGTCAAGGACGGCCAACTGTTACGACCAGTGCCGATGACCGATATTTGACATTAAGTGCACGCAGGAATAGAACCGCTACTCCGACACATCTTAGATCCTCTCTTGCTGCAGCCACCGGAAGGTTGGTGTCAACGTCAACTGTGCGCAGAAGGCTCCACGAAGGTGGTCTGTATGCGAGACGACCAGCCATTTGCGTGCCGCTCACATCACGCCATAGGAGAGACCGTTTGCAGTGGGCCCGACAACATGTCCACTGGACGTCAGATCAATGGAGGCCTGTTCTCTTTACGGATGAGTCCAGGTTTAGTCTAGAAAGTGACAGTAGACGTTATTTGATATGGAGAGAACCTGGGACCCGTTATCATCCATCAAACATCCGTGAAAGAGATGCATACGGAAGAGGCAGTGTCTGTGTTTGGGGAGGCATATCCTTAGGAGGGCGCACATACCTCCATGTCTTTCCAAGGGGAACCGTGAATGCTCAGGTTTATCGAGACAACATCCTTGATGCTTATGTGCGCCCATATGCCGGGGCAATTGGTGATTGCTTCCTGTTACAGGACGATAATGCAAGACCACACAGAGCTCGCATTGTTGATGATTATCTTCAACAGGAAACAATTACTCGCATGGAGTGGCCAGCTCGATCCCCGGACTTGAATCCTATCGAGCACGTTTGGGATGCTCTAGGGAGGCGTGTATCTGCCATCAATCCACCCCCTCAGACCCTTGCCACGCTTGCAACTGCTTTACAAGAGCAATGGCTCTCACTTCCTATTGAACTGATAGACCGCATAATTGAAAGCATCACACATCGCTGTTTGTGCTGTATTGCTTCTAGAGGCAATCATATTCCATATTAAAGGTACTTTTTCTATTGCAAACCGATACTTCCAATTTGTTTATTTTATACATGTGCTAATTTCTATACTACTATTAATGTCTGATAATTTCTTTTTATGTTGTTTAATACCTTACTATGTGTTGTATATTGTGGGTAAGTTTCATAAAATTCCATGTGTAATTTCTTGAGTTATCGCGATTTTTGTGAATTTTCCTTAATTTATGATAACCAGTGTATTATGCATAAATAATTACATAATTATAAAGTTCGATCGTAATGTTCAATTTCTAAATGAAGCTTCGGTAGCTCGACGACCTGCGCGCGAAGTCGAGCACTTTACGGTAAAACAGTTTAACGAGGACCAATACCGCACACCCTTTGTCCCTACGCAGACTGATCTAAGTGGTCACTCACCCGCACACTGACCGCAGCCAGTGATGCTTGACTTCGGTGATCTACAGGGAACCGTGTCTTAACGATCAGTTCACTGCGGGACCTTATCATTTCAGATAAATAATAAAATTAAATTAAATAATGACCGAATTATGAACGAAAAATAAAGTACAATTTAATTTCTTAAAACTAAAAAAATTGTGATATTCGATAATATATTTAGCTAATTAACAAATAATATGAAAAGAATATTTTTTTAAAAAAATTATTATACTCTCTAATAAAACGAAGTGCTAAATGATTTAAAAAAATGAATAAAATACGCAAACCTTTCAAATTTTTTTGTATAAACAAAGTTGATTGACTTGTGTCCAAATCCAAATGACAAAAATAAATTTTGTTTTAACTTTATTTCTAAAAATAAAAACAACAAGATTTATAAATTTAAAATCAGTAATAAAAACTCATTAAATTATTAGAAGTTTCATCCAAAAAGTTTTTAATAAATTAAAAGAAAGTAAAAAAATAACCTAACAAATTCAATTCTTTATGGGCACCTAAATTAGATTGCCGATAATTTTCACATAAAATAAAAAGAAGTTTTTTTTAAAAAAAAAACTTATCTAATTAATGAAGAAACTCTTTTTGATATATTCTTTTCAATAATAGATTGCCTTCAGAACAAGGTAACATCGGCGATCACGAAGTTAGTCCCACTGAAAATAATCTACAAGAAAAGTCGCGACAAAGAAAATAAAGCTATGAGGTGCGAAAGGGAACATGCGATATAACGATATGTGTTCTCAAAACTCTGATTCTGATTCTACAGCTCACCCATCAAGGCCATTTCAACATAATGAAACGAACATCGTCTTCCACAGCGCGAGTCGACATCGGAACGTAAGAGAAGAGTCTTATATCGCCATATCGTTATCTTATATCCTTGCGTGTCTTATATCGCTATATCGTTTTGCGCTCGTTGTCTTTACTCGACGGCTTAAATCAGATTTCTGTTGCATCGCCTTGAATGAAAGTCGCTGTATCGTCTTGCCGATATATGCGTTAAATCGATATGTCTCGATACATCGATTTATAGCCCAGTCTTACACATAACTATATAAAATATGTTTATAATTTTATGGAGTGTTTTTTATTGGGAATTATGTGAACGCGATAAAATTATTTTGAATTATTATGAAGAGATTATGATATTTTTGTAATAGTAATTCAAATTTAATTGCTTGCACAAATCAAATAATCTGGAATGTTTTACTTTAATATTTTCTAAATATTTTAAAACATTTCCAAAGTATGATCGGCATATTGTGCAGTAAAAGTTCGATAAAGATCGGAAAAGACCCATTATTTCTATTGTAAGGAAATACAGAACTGTCGTAAAAATTGTTTTTCATTTTAATCTTTTGATTTGAAAACGAAAAAAGTTTTTTATTTAAATATGAAATAGATCTTAATTAAAAACAGAAATTCAAAATTATTTAAAAACAGAAATTAAAAATTAATTAAAACTCTATAAAATCTATCTTTAAGTTTATTTTTTTTTCTTAAAATTATTAACTGAGACCCAAGCACTTGCACTATGTACCACTTTCCAAATAATCATTTTCCTTAATCTGCACTGCGAAAAAATGTATGGTCAAAACTACCAGAGTAGGACTGTGCTTCTGGCTTTATGATAACACCAGGAAAACAAGTTAATTTTAACTGAAGCGATTTGGTGAAATAACCAATAAAATAAGATTTTAAAATTTGGTAAATATGGAAAAGCTCATCATGATATCATAGAGCGTGACATAAAAAAATTTTTATTCGGTTAAATTTACTTTTCAGTTTTGTATTTTTTTACTGAATGTCTGGTAATAAGAACTATAAATTTTGAAAACCCGTATTTCCGATTAACGGTTAACATAAAGAACCAAAAAATAATCAAATTAATGGCTTAAATACCGTATATTTCGGTTTTTATTACCAGCGTTATAGTATTTTTAACAGAAATGTCATTACCATACAGTACGGTAATTGTACCAGAATTTCTTCTCCGTGATTCTCTGTCAACTATTAGGGTTTATGATTTAAAAAAACTCTGAACAGATTTCAAAATTTTTTAATATTTTCAAATATATTATTTTTTAAAACTTGTTTAAATTACAAAAATAATTCGAAAGCTACCCATTCTTTACTTCAAGTATTATGTTTGCGTGTACAATATTTTCACAACAAAGTATATCGTACTTCGCTTGTTTTGTATGTATATACTTATTCAATTAAAGTTGCTTCTCAACAAACTTTAGTCTCCCTAACTTTCGCATTTGCTAATGACATAATTAAAGTATCCCAAAGCTGTCAATAACATTTTTAACTTTATCTGAACTTCATTATCTTAAGTAATCGATATGCATATGATTAACTTACAAATTACAACAACTCACTGTAATTAGCTGATAGGTAAATAATCCTTTGAAGGTACAAATAAGAAAAAAATAAGTCTGAATAGTTATTGCAATAGAAATCTGTCAATTAATTCGAACATTCCAAAAACAGCATCAATTGTAATTAGTAAATTATCAAACAACTAGTAATTGTATTAAATCTAAGTCAGAAATAAAATATCTCTCTTAATTCCGTATCCAGCAATTCAGTCATATTTATGTCATATATAATATCATATGAAACGATAAGTTAGTATTATATAATATCTCACTTTTAGAAACTTCTTGGAAAAAATGGCTAAATAACAGTTTGTTTAACTAATATTTTACTATATTCAAGCAAAACAGTCAAATTATCATAAATAAAATGGTATTCAAGCTGTTAACTGAGAGAAAAATTGCTATTTAACTGCTTTCACCTGATGCGGTTAAAAAACCAGAATTATATCGTACTAACTGGACCCATCTTATGAGGCTACTTAGTTCCTTGCAGCTGGATATTATACCTGAAAGGGCTAATCTCTCGATTTAATGACCGACAGACCAGGAGTTCGAGTTCCAGCTTTGACACCACAACATTGCCTCTTGCTGAACTATAACTTAATAGCAATGCTGAACTATAACTTAATAGCCATTACCTAAAGAAATGCCTAGTTAATTTTTTTATGATTTTGTAACCTTGTTAGTTAAAAATGGTTAAAAAATGTGTAGTTTTGTATTCATTGTTTTTTTACCATACTAATTGTAAACGGTTTCAAAACCGTAAAAATAAAAAAAAAATTTCTTTCTCCTAAATTTTAAGGTTAAATGAATGGACAGACTGCTGCCGATGATTTTATTCTAATAGTGTATATAAAATTTCATATACTATTTAACCTTTTGCTATAGGTTTGAGTTGTACACAGTTGTGTGCAAAAGTCTCTGGCCAGTATATATTAAAAACTTCTTTCCATTTATAAATTTACAGCATATAAAACACAAATTATATTAATTACCGGCATTACAACTTAATGTACTGAATGGTAAATTACAGTAAATGAATCCCATACTTTTTAGAAAATACTTAGAAGAAACATTTGTTTTAATCCACAGCAATTTCATAGATTTCGTGATTACAGAATTGTAATGACGAACCTTCGTAATTTTTCGGGTCCGGTAACTTCAGAAACCTTGACGAAATCGCATTCCAATTTTTAAATTAGCGTAAAAATACCCGCTATAGCTAACCTTATTATACGTAACCATGCATTTTCAACTAATATTAACTTGCATGAACATAATACTTCGAATAAGCATACATTTTTATTATTTTGACACTTCTCTAAAAAAATTTATTTATTTTGTTTGCTCTTTATTTTTATTTTCACTTATATTAACTTAATCTTATTCACAAAAATGAAAGTTATTTTATTTATTATTTCTAATGAAAATCCCTAAAATTAACGTCAATGCATTCATTCTGTCATCTTTTTAATAAATAAACAAATACTAAGTAAATAGAAGCTTTGATATTATAAGAATTAAATTAATTTTACTTTTTTTACTAACTACTATTTTCAGTTTTAACATGAATTTGAGGACAAGTGTACGTTTTGAGAAATAAAAAATTATTACTTATCACATTTCTCGCAAATTGCGTGACATCTACTAATATTTCATCATAAATTCTAGTCTCCAAAATTAAGTTTGGCATTTACTCAAGAAACATAGCAATTTTCAAAAAAAAAAAAAACTTATTTTTAACATATGAAAAATCACGATGTTAAATAATCGACATATGATCTGCCAATAAATGTTTAAGTTTTTCATCCATACCTCACTAACTCGAACGAACCATAACTCTCTCGAAAAATTAAAGGGATTTTTCTGTATTTGGAAATATGCGACTGCGAAATTTCATGAATCATTGCGGTATATAATACTAACTGTTAGAAAGACAACGTTCAATCACGATGTCTGAATTAAATTGATAGAATATAAATGATCCCAGCTTGTTAGAAATTGTAATTTTGCACTGTCAGCAAATGAGACAAGGAAAATTGTAACTTTTTTTTTTGACACGAAAGGTTTTTGTAATTTTATTTTCAAAGGACGAAGTCGGTCGAATAGGTTAATACATAGTCAAAAAAATTCGTTCAAAGTAATTAATATTTTCATTGTGTGTGTGATTATTATTTCACATTTTGATGGAAATTTTTATGCTCGGTAAGGTTAACTTCGATAATTATTATAATGTTATTTATTATATGCATTGCTTTATATTGCTGATGTCTTAAAATGTAATGAAAAATGCTTTCATGTTAAATATTAAATAAAATATAGTGTTGATATTAAATATGGACTGCATTAAGTACTAAATTTAGATAAAATCTAAATTATTATTAATTTCGTATTAGTATAATATACTCATTATATTAATGAGTGTCATATTTATTGATTGTATTGAATAAATAATTATGTGGCATAAACGATTGAGTAAAAACAACGTAATATGAAAATTTCTACCAAAGCGCTTTGGGTAATTGATTTGATAACTGATTTTGGCAAATTTAACATGCTAATATGATTTTATAATATGTAATAAAATTTGTTTAATGATGTAAAATTTGGTACAGTTATCATGATACCTTAGTGCATGGCGTAAAAACCAGTTATTCGGTTAAAATTGCTTTTTCAGTTTTGTATTTTTTTACTAAATGAGTGGTAATGAGAACGATAATTTTGAAAATCAGAATTTCTGGTAAATCGCTAACATATGAACCAAAAAATTACCAAATGGTTCAAATACCATAATATTTTGATTTTTATTGCCAGTATAGTTTTTTTTTTACCAGAAACGTAATTACCATACAGTACGTTTAATTTTATCAGATTTTTTTTCCACCTGAGAAAATTATTGAGGTTTATACTTTTAAAAAATCCTTAGTTAATCTTTAAAATTAAAATATTTTCAAATATACAAACTATAATTTTGATAATAAGAACTATTTGAGTTATAAGAACTATATATGGTAGTGGTAAAACAGTTATCATAAGAAAGGAAAATCAACAAATGAATGGTTTAAATACCTTATACTTAGGTTTTATTTACCAGAACTATAGCTTTCTTATAAGAAACATCATTACCATACAAATGCAGTAGTTTTAAATTTCACTAAAATGTTTTTCTCCGAGCATGAAAATTATGAAATAGAAGCAGTAAAATTTAAAATAATTGGAGTTCAAAATAGTGCATATAAATATGACTAGGAATGGAGCTTACCCTTTCATAAGGCAAGAAATTTTAGTCGGAATTTTTAGTCGAAAACACATATTTAAATGTTTTACAGCATTACGGCTAATTACAGCTTATTATAATACAGTTTTAAGCAAAAGTTGAATTTTTAAAATGAATTAAACTTATTTTAATAGTTTAAGCTTTATTAATAGATTTAAGTCTTTTTTCAACTAATCTAAACTTCAGAAATCAATATAATACAAACTGTAGGTAATTATTTATTTCAAAAATTTAGAATTTTCTTTCTTATTATTTTAATAACTTAAATGTTAATTAATTCATATTTGAGTATAATAACTTATTTTCAAAGTTTCAATGTTTTTAATTGGTTTGAGTTTAAATTTTAGAAATCAATGTTATTCTGTTCAGTTAGTAATTATTTATTTCTAAAAATTTTGGATTTTTTTTTTCATTCCCATTATTTTGATGCTCTAAAATATTTATATGTTACGTTTGAAATTATCCTTGGCAAGTAAAGTTAATCACAGACTTTTTGGTTTTCAAAATAATATGCTTTTCGAGTCCTCATTAAAAGAAGAAACTTTTGGCAGCAATATCAATTTACGACTTATTACAAAAATACAAATACATGTTTCTTTTCTCCTAGTTTTTTTAAGAAGTTTTATTTTTTGAAGCCATCTATTTTTAAGTAGTGTCTGATTTAGTTTGCTGTCTCTGGGTGAAACTAATTTCATACATGGAAAGACTTTTTTATAGTTTTGTGAGGGTATAGCTGCCAAATTTTCACAAATCTGACAAAAATCAGTCAGTGGAAAACATTAAGCAAGTTTTTTAGCAATTAGTTCAGGAATATCTATTAAATATATTTACTCATCAAAAACAAATCTAAAATACGTTATAACTGCTGAAAACATAAAATTTAACTGCTGCTAATGATCTTTAAACAAATGTAAGTAAAATAGAATTACCATCAATATTTTTCTTAAGTATCTGAATTCACATAAGAGAAAAAATTAATAAAAGTTAAAAAAATTGATTATGATAAATTCAATTCATCAAGTGTATGTATTAATTTTGTCATATACTTTGCAATCAATATTCATATTATTTTGCATCGCAAGCTGAATTATAAAATCCTTTTCTGGATTTCTCAGAAAATACTTAGACAAAAACACAAATTACGAGCAATAAAAATAAAAGAAAAAGCTGGTACGAAGGCGTATTGGCAACAGTTTTAATCTAGAATCATTTACACCTACCATTAAGAAAAAATTTTAGCTTTAAAACTATGTAAAAAAAGCTTTATCCTTTTCTTAAAACATTATTATAGATAATTAACTTCATATATAATCATATTTTTTATATATAATTATATTTTGATTTTTGTTAACCAGAATTGTTTCTTCTACCTGAAATATCACTACCACACAGTACGGTAATTATGCCAGAATTTTTTTCCTGGTGTAGTTTGACTTTGCATTCTTATTAATTGGAAAAATAGGCCAAGGCGAGCAAAATAGTTGGTCTATCAGCTTATTGATTTCAAACAAACCATCGTCTAATTGACAAGTTGGTGTTTACAAAATGTTATAGAAGTGGGAATGATATCAAGAGCAAAACAATTCATTCAAAACAAGCTGAGTAAAAATATTTTGTATGAAATCTTTGAGTTAGTTGTTCGATTATTTTGAAAAAAGAAAGAAAACAGAAAACATCGATTGAAGTGTGATCTGAATCTCTTTGATTTTCTCTAGCACTACAACTTAATTTTTCATCCTCGTGTTTTTAGCTTATCGTCTCATCTGTTACTTCTCACCGATTTTTTTTTTCTTTTAAAAATAGATGTAAGCCTTTTTTGGTTACACAATCTAATCTGATTGAATGAATAGATGATTCAAAAGTAAACTTTGCTATGGCTTAATTTAATGAATTTTTAATGCTCAAGGACAGTATTTTTAAAAAACATCCTTCAGTAATATGTTTATTTGCATCTCGACCTGCCCTATTTAAGGGCATACGAGAGTAGATACATAAAACATACATAAAATATCAGAAATTATATCAACAACAGTAAAGAAGAATAAAGCACAAGCGACCAACTGTTAAAAACATGACTCTAAATCCAGCCAACACATGAAAAATCACAAAGATCATAATTAAAAGAGTAAAAACAATATATACATAAAAGTGAATAGAACACCCATATCGTGCGTGGTAAAAGCAATGCATAAAAGTAAAAGATTACATAAGGAACAAAATGGAATAAAATTTACAGCTAAAACATGACCCAAAACCAAGTCAAACATGGATAAAACCGAACATATAAAAGGAATAAGTAAACGTAAATTTATTACAATAAGAACAAATTGGAAAAAAAACTAGCAGTTAAAAACATGACTCAAAACCAAGTCACACATGGATAAAACCGATCAAATTAACAATAAAAGTACATAAAAAGTGTAGTAAAAGCTTGAGACACCCAATTTGGAGTGCGGGGTTCCGAATCCTTAAGTGTCATCACCCAAAATATCTTCAAGTGTCTTTTTCATGATACATTTAATAATACCCCTGCAGGTCGAATTAGCAAAACATTGAATTTGATTAAATTTTTTAAAATATTCTCCAGGGAGCGTTCGGAAGCGTGGACAGTATAAAATTAAATGATCAATGCTTTGTATTTCTCCACAATAATTGCAATCAAGGACTCTATTAAAAAATCTATTTTGATACTCACCGAACACTCCATGGCCCGTAAGAAATTGATTAAAATAAAAATTCGCCTGCAGTCTACTAATATTAGGATCCTTAATAAACTTATACGTTTGTCTACCTTTCTCGGAATCCCGCCACTCCTGTTTCCAACGCATGAAATTATAGCCTTTGATCAATGTTTTGACTTGGGCGGTGGAGCTCGGGACCTCAATGTCAACATTGCCGAGACTGATGGCGTTTTTAGCAACTCGATCCGCTTCCTCGTTGCCTTCAATACCAACGTGGGCTTTTACCCTTCCGAGAAGAATATTCTTTTTCCAGATTCGTTTGGTGTTTTCTACCAATTCGGAATCGGGCTTAGGATTTTTTAAAGCTTGCAAGGAGGAGAGCGAATCAGAGTAAATAGTTGCATTGGGATATTGGTTATTTGCAAGCTATTGTAAAGCTGTGTTAATCGCCATCATCTCGGCCTTGCAAACACTGCAGTTATTGCTCAGTGTGATGGAAGCTGCCTGAATGAGTTTGCCATCTCTCCTGACCATCATTCTCATTCCTGTTCTATGTTCAGATGTATTATTCATAGCATCGGCAACCTCAATCCCCTTGTTAGTTGGGGTCAATCCACCAAAGGGGACAGATGTATAAAGAGAAGGGTGAATATTAATAACATCCTTCAGTAAGGTGACTCGAATATTTTTAACCATCTAATATTTGAAGAGTTTTGCTAACATAACAGCATTTTTCCAAATAAGTGCTGTTACTATGCAACAGAGTAAATCAAAGTACAAAATATGCTGCTTATCTTATTTATTTTTTGAATGTACTTTTGGATATTTAACTGTGAAAGCTGTGAGAAGTTAAATCAAAATACACATTAAACTGAATGCAGTGTTTAAAAATCTTCTAATTTTTTATCTTCTTAAAAATCTTCCTTAATGTCGGTATAAAGAACTGAAAACCATTGGGCGTATTGTCAAACATGCTTAACTTTTTTTTCGCTTATGTCAACGCTTATTACGTTTAAACTATGAGATTGCTCACTGGGAAAAAAAAGTATGATCAAAACTACCAGGAAATGAGTAATTATTAATATAAAATTCAAAGGCATTATAATCTTTAATTTTAAACAATTATAAAATATCTGACATTTTATTCATAAATAACAAACTGATATTAAAGTGGGAAGTTGGTTTAAAATTGTATTTTTTCAGATAATGGTAGTAAGCTGATTATGATTATAGAAGCTTCATTTTTGATATAGTACGTAACAGAATTTGCTTCGAAAACAAGCCTATATCCGTAATAATTAATCAGAGTTTTCAGTTCAAATATCCTCTAGAAAAATTCTTGTTAGCTTTTATACAAAAACTGTTTAAGATGCATAGGCACAAATAACAATCGCAGAAAAGATTGGCTGCATTGCAAATGATATTTCAATCCAATTGTTTCATTGAACGTTATATGCCGTAAGCATTAATGATTTTTAGGTAATATTTGCTATATTCCATTGGCTATAACTATTTAGTGTTAAAATTCAACTAACCTAAAGTGTTAAATTCCATTTTTTGGAACTAGAAATACGAAATTCAAAGCTTTTCTAAAAAACCAAATATCTGAAAACCAAATGTAAGAAAAGCTTAACTAAAACTACATGAAATGGAAATAAATATATTTGATCATTTATATTTTATTAGCAGTATAATTGATCATTTTCCATATAATTTGACTCAGAAATTCAAGGACATTTCTTTCGGAAAAATGTTTCATTTTCTGAAATGCCTTATTACATTTTGGAATAACTGAAAAAGCTTAAATACATTCAAAATGTTATTCAAATATGTGTCATTTATTTGAAAGAAGGTGTAAATACTAGGCTAAAATCAATATTCGCTCGCTTGAAATCGATGAATCAAAAAATCAATAGCACGAACTCTTATCATATATGGCTACTTCAAACTTCGTGAAAGTCATGAAGCTGATATTGTCGAAGTTTGAACAGGATTTAAGATTAAAATGGTTAATCGGCTTCATTTCAGAAATAAATATTTATTTAAAATGCAAGTTCTGAGTTCGGTTATGAAAGATTATAAGTTTGTAAGAAGTTATTTAATTTATGATCAGTTTCCTCAAAGATATTCACATTTTAACTTGAAAAACTTATTAAGTAATAATGTAAAAAATTGATATTTTAATGAATCATCCGTGTGTAATGATGCAATATGCGTTTTATCTATTTCTGACTTTTTAAAAGTATCAGCATACACTTTTAGCAAAATGTTTTAAAATAGATTACTGATGAAATTTTACAATGCTGCTTTTTATACTCTTACTGGTGCATTAAAACAAATCTGGTAAATTCAAACTCAGTGGTCTTATGTTGTAAAAAGTGTAAACTGCAAATAAAAAAAAAATCAATTATAAAATTGTAGATTAGAACAGTGGTTTCCATTCAATTTTGTTCCACTAAGGAATCTTAAATTATCGAGATTCATTTTTCCGAATTAATAAATGAAGTTCATCTGAAGCACTGAATATACTAACCGATGAAAGACTACAAATATTTGGAAAATATTTAATGAAAAGAATGAAAGATTTTCATCGTTTTATCAATAGCAGTCATAAAACTAGGTTTCATGTCAGACTTGAAATTCATGGGTCTGGCGTAATTTCTGAATTTATTTTTGGTGTATGCATAGGCTGAAAATCAATGAAATGGACTAAACTATATTGTAAAAACTGTGGTGTGATACTATCAGAAATCGGTGTAAACAAAACTCTAAAAATTGTGTATTATTTGAAGTTTTTACCAAATTATTTTATCTTTGATTATACATTTTCCTTTTCGTAATTTTTATTCTTTAAAAAGTTATCCTTTCGTCACGTTACACTCGTCACGTTACATTTACCTTGAAAAAACATTCCTTGAAATCCCAAACATTCAATATTTTTACGTTAGTTTTGAAAGAAATCACTATTATTCATTATTAAAATTTATAATCTAACTGTTAATTTAAATATTCACTTTGGTATCTGTGCTTTAAAAATTGTACGAAATAAAAGAAGCTCTGAAAGCAAAAATAAAATATGTTTTATATAAATGAAAAAATTTTACAACCGATAAAATCTTGTATAAAAAACAAGCCATATGAAATACATTTAAAGTCGAATAAAAAATATACGCAATATTTTTAAATATTTTTTTATTTTTATTTTTTCGAATTTTAATGTAAGGGAATCTACACAGTTTAAAAATAAAACATATAATTGTTCTGAAATACTATATAGCAATACGAACTGCAGGAAAAATAAACTTATAAAGTATATCGCTAAGCTGTTCTTTTATAGTTAAGATAGATTTTATGAACTGCTAAAGTTTTTTGTTGTGTTAAGAGTTGAAATTGCTTTAGGCCTTCATATATCAAATTTCGAAGCATAAAAAGAAATCAAGAATAGTTTTCGAACGACTAGCGGTGTGTTTCCGTGTTTTTGAAAAACAATTTCCTTTTCAATGTCTGTAAATTGTAAGAAATTTCCTAAAGCAAGATGAAATTCACTTGGTGAATGAATCAACTTGGTGAAAGATATTGGACATTTCCCAAAACGTATCTATAATTTAAACTAATGTATTTTTTTTATTATTAGCTTTAAAAATTTCTACTTTTTTATTATTTCACAAAACTATTGTGGTACAGAAATTTTTTATCATTTTTTTTATAAATAATAACTTTATTATGTTGCAACAATAACTTAAAAGTACTCTATTTAAATTTTGCAATTAAAAGTTGCAATGTTGCGGTTTCAACATGTGTACCCTAATGAAAATGTTTTTATAGAACTATATATTATCTAGCATAATAACAGAACTAATCTACAATAATAAAAAAACTATATATTATCTAGAATAAAATGGCACTTTGGTCTAAATTTATCTTAGATTCATTTTTAAATATAATTTTTATAAAGTTTTATTTTTAAGTCAAATTGTTTGAAAAAAATTACTCAGCAGTTAGAAATCAAAAACTGCTTGGCACATGCTTGGAAAATCTAAACTGGTTCGTAATACAGCAAATAGTATCTTTTGTATCAGGTATTAACTAAACATATAAATTGTAAAATTTAACCTCTAAGACCAAGGGGAAACACTTTCCCCTACTGATGCTATTTTTTTCTTCATTTTATTAAAATTCTATAAAGTAAACTTCCATTAATGTTGTATTTTTCTTTCAGTTCAAACTGAAGCTTTTTAAGATGCCTATATTCAAAAGACGAGATAAAGGTACAGTAAATTTTTATATAATTTGTTAAACAGCTTTTTGGATTGGAAAAATTGTTCAACAAAAATCATAAAATGGTAAAGTAAATGAATAGCAGGAATTTTTTTAAAAAATTCATCAATAAAAGCCCAATTCTAAAACAAATGAAAGAATTTAGTCTGTAAAAATTGTGGTTGAAAAGTGTAAGATTGTACTGAATCAAACCAGTTCATAGCTGTTGTAATTTCATAAATACAAAAATGGCGATACTTTCTTCAGTCTATTTTTGTTTCAAAAACAATTTTAAAAGAATCGAAAAAATGAAGTTCTAAAATTTAATATTGGACAAAAATCTATTACTTTTTTTAACTTAATTAAAAGCGTTTCCTTTTTTTTTCAGAATATTTCATTCAATTTCGTTAAATTTGTAATGTCTCATCAAAACGAAAAACAAAAATTAAAGCTAAGATGAGAAAATTATAAGATGAACTATGGAGAAACAAAGAACTGAATTATAAAAATAACCTACTGAACTAAAATTTCTTATTTTTTTATATACATACAATAAAAAAATCATATTATGAATGATTTTATGACAAGAATAATTAAAAAATATTTCAAAAAATTGAAAAGTAATTTTAAAAAAGATACGAAAGATTTTATTAAAAAAAGATTTAACTAAAATTTTTAGATTCTTGGTTTGCTGGAAGTATTGTCAAAAACTATTAAAATTACTATGTTTCTTCATTTTATTAATTATTATTTCTGCCTCTTTATTTATGACTGTTATGTATTGAATGTATTATAATAATGACTGAAGACTAAGGCAGTTGTATTGAATTGTGCTACAGCTTTTAAATATTCTTGACTTTAATAAATGATCTTTGCCCTTTAACGAGTAAACCAGCAATAATATAAATACCTTAAATCTGTAAAAAAAGGTCACACGTCATTAGATAAATATCACAATCAAATACTTTTTCATTTCGCTTTATTGAGTAATCATTTCTCTAGACAAAAGACAAGATAATATGCTTTATCTGAGGAAATGACAAAAATGAAGTCTAGTTTTATTTGTTTATTTTACTTGGTTATCAATCATAAATAAAAGTTATCGATGTACCAAAATGCCTTTGTAGCATGGTTATTACATAATTTTCTGTTTATAATTAATCCTCCTTTCCTGGGGAAAGTTTAAAATATCTATGCAAATAGTTTATCTACTGTGGCACTCTGAAACGAGAAACTTTATAAATTTTTTGGCAACACGACGGTAATACATCGATAAATTTCTAAAGTCATAACTTTTGTAATAACAATGTGTAAATAATATTTCGATGCAAAATAAAAAATATTTTAATTTCAAAGTGCACAAAAAATTTAATAAAAATTCATCCAGTTAGTTGTTATTGATCATATAAAAATTCATAACGCCTCTTAGAAGAGTCCAGTGTCCACTGGGGGAAGGGGGTACCACCCACTTTGAGAACCTATGCTGAAACTCATTATAAAGATTTCAAGTGCAGTTAGACAAGCATGTGATGTATACAATTTTTAAACCATCATTTCTTTTTTTTACGTTTTTTTTTAGAAAAAGCAATTAAACTAGAAAAATATTGCAACTAAAAATGCAATATTATTTACAGAGTAAAATTTATAACATTTTATGTCACAAAAATGCACTTTAAAAAGTAGTTTGTTGTCTACTTTTATTTAGTACAATTACTGTGTGGGTTACATAAGTTGTTAGAAATGCATATGAATAAATTACGAACACTTAATTAGTTTAATTAATCCTGAATTAGCGGAATTTAGTTAAGAAAACAGTAATAATTTAACTATCTTAACAAAAATAAAAGCATCCCATAATTTGTTTATTTGCTGGACTTATCTAAATCTTAATAACAATTTAATTGAAAACGTCATTACATAAAAAATGGAACATTTGTTTCAAACTCTTTTATAATTGAAGTTGTTGGAGTTGAAGTTATAATAATTGATGTTGTTATAACTGAATTTGTTGGAGTTGAATTTGTATAATTGAAATTAAAGTATTAATTTGTTTTAATACATGTTTGCTTCTTAACATCAACATTACAACTATATAGTTATATAATAGTTATTATTATAACTTATATAGATTTTTTTTACAAATAGTTCCTAAAACTAACCATCTAAAATTCAACTTTACATTATTTTTTTCTTTATCTTTATAAGTCATAAAAACTTTTATGACTGAAAACGGATTGGTTTTACCGGAAAACATAATGATAAATCTGTTTAAAATGTGGCTATCTACTTACAAATTAACTTCGAAACAGTATTAAACAGTAAAACAGTAGTTTTTAAATATTAATACTCTTTTAAAAGTAATTGTTTAGTAAAGAAACTTACATTTTATCTAATTTCTTTAATTTCCTTGGAATTGTTTCGCAGTTGTTATATGTAAAATAAAGCAATAAACGTTGATTGAAATGAAATATCAGAAAAATTATATGCATTAAAAATTAAGTAGTGAATTTTTATATCGTTTTGCTACGGTATATAAACTCATGAATATAAAATCGCTTCCTTTTCTTATTTTTCTTTTTATGTCGTTGATGCTCATGTCTCCATTAAAATCAGATTCTTCTTCTTTAATTGTAACACAAAAGACATGTAATGATTGATCTTTCTCTATACACACCATCTTCTTGGTGCTACAGACAGTAAATAAGCATCAATAAATTGATTGTTTTGCTCACACTGTAAAATATTCTGGAGGTACCGGCACTTTGCATCCATAAAATCCATTTAACCGTAAAATCCATTTTTACCGAAATTGCGATCAAAATTTTTCAAATTCGTTTTAAAAGTTCTCGAGATATGGCGAAATACGCAAAAAGTAAAATTAACACTAAGTGATGCAAAATTTGGATCGCTGTCCTGACCAAGCTATTAGGGCCATATTTCCTAGATTGCGGCTACCCTTTTTTAATTTGGGGGTTAAAAATCTGAATCAGTTGGAAAAAAAAAGGTATGTTTATTACGAGAAAATACGTTTTTGTGTCTGATTTCGTAACATAAAATATCGTCTGTACTAATTAATTAGCAGATTTGAGGTCACCCCCTCGTTCCATTAAGATAGAGTCCTAGAACGTGAAGATCTCATCATTAAATTAAAAGTTATTCAGGGTGGTCAGTTTTTTTTTTTTTTGGTGCACAGTGCTTATATATTTTATATGCTGATTCTTTTTCTTATGCTGTATCCTTAAAGCAAACTTTAATATTTGCCAAAAATTAAAAACTAACTAAAATTAAAATAAGTTGTTGACTTGTTGAATTATTTAGTTAGAAAGTTAGTTTAGTAAGAAAATTGATTTCTCTAATATTAATGCAGTACACAATTAGATTAGAAATTATTTGATTCTAGTTAAAATCAAAGTAACTTGCCAATAATCATCCAAGAAGATTTATTGTTCATCTACTTTAAACACTCTACTTTTTTGTAAACATATTTAAAAATTTTGTAAATAAATGTAAAATCTTTGCTCAGTCAATATTTAATGAAAATACTTTAAATATACACTGGTGGACAAAATTAAGAGATGGAAAGCATTTTCGCACATTTCTATGACGCTATATTCTTCTATGACGCACATTTCTATGGCGCTATTTCTGGACGGTTATTGATATGGAGGGAACCTGGAACCCGATACCATCCCAGCAACATTATCAAAAGGGACCATTATTCTGGTGGAGGACTCATAGTTTGGGCAGGGATCATGCAAGATACCCGCACACCGCTCCATGTGCTTGACAATGGTTCCGTGAATGCCCAGAGGTACAGGCAGGAGGTCCTAGAGCCCTATGAGCTTCTTTTCAGGGGCGCTGTTGGCCCTGAGTTCATTTTTATGGACAACAATGCGCGACCACATAGGGCTCTCATGGTTGATGAGTATCTGGAAAGCGAGGATATTCAACGAATGAATTGGCCAGTCAAATCCCCTGACCTAAATCCTATTGAACATGCTTGGGATGCTCTTGGGAGAGCTATTGCGATGCGCCAACCTCCCCCCAGAACCATTCTGGAGTTAAAAATTGCTCAAGTGGAAGAATGGGAGGGTCTTCCACAAGTCCTCCTTAACTCCCTTATTAACAGCATACATACTCGTTGTGCATGCTGTCTGTCTGTCAGGGGTGACCATACACCACACTAGAGGTAACACACACTGTACAAGCCTCACTTTTATTGTCATCTTTTATCCTTAAATTCAGACTACATTGGATTTATTGGCAATAGGTCTTGCCAGTGAATGGCACTTTCATTTTTGTTTTGCATACTTTATTATCATGGAATAAGCTATATCCTTACCAAATTTCATTTACTTATATTCAGTATTTTTTGAGATATTTGGGAAAATGTCTTCCATCTCTTAATTTCGTCGACCAGTGTATAATCCATGCAATATGAAAATACTGAGTCACGAAAAGTTATTGTCCTTATCAAGTAAATTAATTTTGATATAAAAATTTTATATGTTTAAAAATAGAAAAGCTAACATTAGTAATACTACTTAACAATCTAACTTACTACTTAATAATCTTTTTTTCTAATTTATTGCTCTTAAGTTATGAAAGAAAAATATTGTTTCTTTAATTTCCAATAATCAAGCGAAGTTAAATAGGAAAATTTCCGTCCAAAGAAAACAAATTTGCATCTCTTAATAATTTCGCAAGACTAACTCTTCGAGAATAATGAAACAGAAGAAATATTTTTTCTACACTTTTAATTTTTCTTGTTTCGCATATAATTTTATATATATATTATTTACCAGTATAATTTTTTTACCATTTTTAAAGAATTCATTCAACTCGTGAAAATATTAACAAATTCGACAACAAGCTGTTTCTTTTCAAAATGTCGGCTTTTCAAGACTAACTATCAATCTTTATCACATTTAATAAAGATAAAATTATTTTGATGTTAGTTAAAATTTTCGGGAAACACTCTTCAACTATTCGATACATGTTATTTTTTCATTTTCTTATTCAGTAATATTTAACAAAAGGCAATTCTGGAAGTTTTGAGGGTTTGAAGCAGAAAGTCATGTGGTATTTAAAAAAAAACTCATAAATTTACATACCTATTTGTGTCAAGAATGAAATATGGCACTTATTTTCTGTTGTACTTTCACACTGACTATGAGGACATAAATAATTATTTTTAACTCATGACTCAAACTTCATTTGAGATTCTATGAAGTAAGGTTTATTTCGTTATTTTTAAACGTCTAAATCTCCTTGTGAAAAGAGTGAAATACAAGGATATTTATTTGTATGAATACATTCTAATGAGTAGTACATATAAATAATGTATGCAGTGTACTTTCGGTTTGATCTTAAAATTATGAAATACTAAGATTTCGTACAATCTTCATAGCTTCAGTGGGTATAAGTTTAACTGGAAAAGAAGCCTTACATATACCAGAAACAGAATCATCTAACAAATCTGTGGTTATTCAACTTTTTAACAATACGACTATAGACTTTGAGTACCGTTCCAAATTAGGGAAATAATGGAAATCGTCTTTCACGATAAGCTTTGGCCCAATATGGATATCTAATGTTTTTCCATGTTGAAGAAATTTAGTTACCATCTTGATTCATAAGGGAGGTAAAAAACTTTACTGTAGTTTGTCAACTGTAAGAACTCCCCCCACCACAAAGTCTGATACCGTCTGCTGCTGTGGAAACAAGATTAGTGCATTTCAGGGAGGGTAGCTTCTCTTCACTCTAGGGCTAACACAATAAACTGAAGAAAAAAATTTCCTTTCTTTCTCCGACTCAAGCAAAACCCTTACCTAAATAGTAACCCCACACCCCTACTTGAAATAGTTATGCCTCGTTAACATAGATTTCGCCACGGGTCCAGCCGAATTGTTTGGGGAGTTCTTACCTTAGATAAACTATATCTAGTTAAATATGGAATTATTTCCTATGTATTGTTTCACGCTGAATAGACGAAAATCGAACTCAAGTTAATATGATTGATAGTAGAATTATTGTGAAATTTTTTATGCGTAAAGTTTTAATTTTAAGTATGAAAAAGGTTACATTTTGCACTTAAAACTATTTATTCTGAATTGAATTCTACAAATGCAAAGTCTACATAATATATAGTTTAGAAGTCATGGGGGTTTAGTATATGTAAAATATAATTTTCGACTGACATCTTTTTGAACATGAAACTCTTACAGCTATAAAACTATTACATCGATCGACTTAATTTTGACTTTACTGGAATTAACGCAAAAAAAAAAAAAAAATTCCTAAGGAGCAATGTCTGACTTATCAAGAAACAGATAATAATAAATAAGTGTTAATGCCGGTATTCTTTCTTATCAAAAAAGTTGTTGTCTTCTGTACAGCTACTGTCTTCTGTATAGCATGTTATTCTGTATTGTCTTCTATATAGCATTTCGTAAACGTAAGATAACCTTCAGTTCTGCTCCACTTCCGAAAAAAAAATGGATTTCTTCAATTGCAAAAAAAAAGGCACGTTTTCAACAGTTTTACAAAAAGGGCATATTTTGAAAATTTCAGCAAAATTAAAACTCAAATGACTGAGTGGCCAACTCTGTTTGATAAGCAAAACACTTTCTCTTTAATCCTTGTTGTTGTTGTGGTCGGCCGTTAAGGCAAAGGGGGCGCAATTGTTCTTGCTTTCCAGTGGCACCATCTGTGGCCAAGAATTCGCCACAGTGATACGTCACACCCGTTTGTAGAGCGGACCCATCCATTCATTCATTTACAGATCTGTTATGAACGGCCAATCCTCAATTCAGTACTCCCAGAGGTATAATGTGTTATCAGAGCATATGGGGCTTGGTGACCCGACATATTTAACGTGCTTCTGTCCCCATTTACTACACGTCTTCTTAAATCCTTACTCTACTTAAGCGGGATTCATAAAAATACGAAATTATTTCTGTACAAAAAAATTAATTTAGATATTTGTTCAGAGATAACAAAACTTATTGCTAAACAGTAATAAAATGAAACATTTTTTTCCAATGCCCACCCGATTGACATTTGACATTCAGTAGGGCAGATTTCTTGGCCACTCTATCAAGGGCACCTTATTAGGTTGACCAACGTTGCTATCCATGCCTTGTCCCGGATTCGAACCAAAATGAAACATTGTTGAAAAACTTATTTTAAATTTAAAAAAAATAGTATTTATTCACTTTTGGTGCGCTCTTTTTACATTTAAACATTTCAAATTGTTTCGAAAATTAAGTTATAGTTAATAAATATTATATTTTGCTAAAAATTTAAGTGTTTAAAGCTCTCTAAAACTATTAGTAATTAAAATTTAAAGAGAGAAAAAGATTTCTCATATCAGCGAAACTTAGATTTATAGAAGTACTCAAAAAGAAAACGCAAATGACGCCATTAATGTAGAGAGTAAAGAAACACAAATAACATTTTTAAAAAGTATAACGCAAGTATGAAAAGTGCGAAAAATGAAATAAAACCCTTGATATTTTTTAATTTATAAATTGACGTAAGATTTTACTGCATTTTTGTTTTGAAATTAATTTCAGGTACAAAAATTGTAACTTATGCAATTACATTAATGAAAAAAAGAAATCATGGAACCGAAAATTGGTTCTTTTCATTGAGAAAAAAAGTATGGTCAAAAACTATAAGAATAAGGTATAATTTACAGTGTTTCAAGATCTAGGGAAGCACCAAAAAATTCAGTAATTTTTATCAACACGCAGGAGTAATTATTTCGGTAAAATTAACAAAAATATGTTTCTCTTATCTGTCATACAACTTGATAAATGCGGTAATTTTGTAATGGATACCTTAAAGCATGGCATGAACACCATTTATTCGGTTAAATTTACATTTCAGTTTTGTATTTTTTTCTAAATGTTTGGTAATTTAGAACTTCCGGTAAACCGTTATCCTATAAACGGAAAAATTACGAAATGAATGGTTTAAATATTGGATATTTTGATTTTATTTACCAGATAATTATTTTTTTATTTATTTATTCATTTTTTTACCATAAATGTTATTATTAAACAGTATAGTAATTTTATTAGAATTACTTTCTCCGTATAAAATACAGTTTTTCCAACTGAGCAGTTCAGTGATACGTAAAATAATATTCCCTTAGTTTTTCACATAAAAATATTGCTATGTCGAAAACATTTTTTATTATTTTTTATTATTCTGCATCCAGAGAAAGTAGTCCATTTACATAAATAATGACGCAAGACGTTATAAAAGTATTATTCGCTTATGCAATGTACTTTTTAAATTTGTCAGTAAATGGATTGGGAAACAATATACTGGATTGGGAAATCTTAAATTTCAACCAAGCTAAAAAGAAAAACATATGCTAAATTTTGATTTCTGATTGTTCTAACTAAATAAAACTGCATACCAGGAAATGCATCTAGTAATTATTTGAAATTAATTATAAAAAAAAATAATAACTCTTGAAATACTTCTTCAATAGAAATTTACTTAATTAGATATTTTCCAGACGTAAACAAGTAATATTTCTTAAGAAAATAACTTTCATTGTTTAGCTCAATAAAACTCATGCACCGTCTAATGACATTGAAAAGTTTTGCTGTCTCATGATGTGATTGCTTTCGTCATTCACCGATAGCCAACCTTTCTTCTTCTTTATAAGAGTGTCATATTTTCAGGAATAATAATATTTATTTAAATTTTATTTATTTTTACTATCATATATATATATATATATATATATATATATATATATATATATATATATATATAAATAAATAAATACAAGAAAACACTAAGAAAGTAAAGAAAAACAATAAGTAACATTTATTGCGCTTAAGCTGCAAGTAAACAGCACTCATTAGATAAGTTCAAAATGAAGAATAAAACAAAGAAAAATTATAGACATATGAAAAAAGGGGGTGGGAAATAATAAGTAAAAAAAAAAATAAAAAACAACAAACAATATTTTATTTAAAAAAAAAAAAAAAAAAAAAAAAAAAAAAAAAAAAGTGAAATGTTAATTAAAAAACCGGAAAAAAAAAGATATAATCTTTTCTTCAGCCCACACGATTATATCCGCAAAACAGAGTGCTTTCTGATATTGTATCAATAAAGCCAAAGCAAAATATATTAATACAATAGTGTGAGGAGCACTCAAAAAAAATTTTTTTTTTATAAAATAACTACGTAAAAATAGATCATAAAAAGTAAATATAACATGTAAAAACAGATAATAAAATAAAATAAAAAGAAAAAAGAAAATAAAAATAAAAAACATTAAAAAGGGGGGACTATAAAGCGAGTAGCAAAATCATAACAACTTACTTGGACAGTTATTTTTCAAGAATGATTTAAAAATGTTTTCGCAGAAAGATTGCCAGATTACAAAATATGAAAACAAAAGATGAAAACAAAAGCGCAAATTGAGTGTAACAAAATTATCTATTAAAATTTTTTCTTTGATAATTTAAATAATTTTTCTATGTACTAATCCATATCGTGCAAATCCGCGGCTAAAATTATTTACAAAGCAGGCAATTTATGTTTCTCTTTTCTATTTTATATTTTTTCTTAAATAAACATCTATCTTCTAAAACTATTTATGATCAATTTTTAAAATTATCCAGTATAATATTACCTTGTGCACATCCATTTCGGGCCCATCCTTGGTAACTAACAAATCAAAACTCAGAATAACAAATCACTTCAGCAGTGCAGTAAGAACGACACTTTAGAACCCTTTTGTTACACTCAATTTGCGCTTTTGTTTTCATCTTTTGTTTTCATATTTTGTAATCTGGCAATCTTTCTGCGAAAACATTTTTAAATCATTCTTGAAAAATAACTGTCCAAGTAAGTTGTTATGATTTTGCTACTCGCTTTATAGTCCCCCCTTTTTAATGTTTTTTATTTTTATTTTATTTTTTCTTTTTATTTTATTTTATTATCTGTTTTTACATGTTATATTTACTTTTTATGATCTATTTTTACGTAGTTATTTTATAAAAAAAAATTTTTTTTGAGTGCTCCTCACACTATTGTATTAATATATTTTGCTTTGGCTTTATTGATACAATATCAGAAAGCACTCTGTTTTGCGGATATAATCGTGTGGGCTGAAGAAAAGATTATATCTTTTTTTTCTGGCTTTTTTTCCGGTTTTTTAATTAACATTTCACTTTTTTTTTTTTTTTTTTTTTTTTAAATAAAATATTGTTTGTTGTTTTTTATTTTTTTTTTACTTATTATTTCCCACCCCCTTTTTTCATATGTCTATAATTTTTCTTTGTTTTATTCTTCATTTTGAACTTATATATATATATATATATATATATATATATATATATATATATATATATATATATATATATCAAAATGTAGGGAAAACATGGAAAAAAATTACAGAACAATGAAAAAAGGGAAAGATCCGAAAGAAAAAAAATCAGAAAAAAGGAGAAAAAATTAATAAAAATCCAGAAAATAAAAGATATAATCTTTTCATCAGCTCACACGATTATATCCGAAAAAAGGAGTACTTTATAATATTGTATCAATATAGCCGAATCAAAGTATATCAATACAATAGTGTGAGGAGCACTCAAAAAATATTTACAAAAATTTACAACAAATAAAATAGAACACATTAAGTAAAAATATCACGTAAAAACGGAAAATAGAAGTAGAAAATAAAATAAAATGTATAGAAAAAACAGAATAAAACATAAAACGAAATCTATAAAGCAAGTAGCGAATTCAAATTAACTTACATGAGCGGTATATACATATATATATATATATATATATATATATATATATATATATATATATATATATATATATATATATATATATATATATATATATATATATATATTCCAAGGGCGAATTTTTTATTTTTTGGATATCATTATTGTTTCCGGATATGTAATAGGTAGTTTGAAAGTGTACGCGCGGAATTTTCTTTAGTTAACAGAGAAAAAAAACTTAGAAAACTTAGTACGACAACTTAGTATTTGCTTTATCAAATATTCCGCCCTGAACAATAGGAGAACTGACCAAAGTAATTCAACAAAGGATCATTAAGACATGAAAAAGCATACTATTTAAAAAAAGGATGTTCTATAGAAAATTATGCTCATACAAAAAACAAAGAGAATAAAATAAGATTTTTTTTTTGGTAAAATCTGCATAAATGAATTTACTATAAACTGCTATTTTTTAAATTTGCATTCACTTCAAGCATTGAATGGCTTCTTTATAAATATAAACTAATACAAATCAAAGTAACGGTAAATAAAAAATTCTGGTTACGCATTTTTTTTTAAATTTTTCATTCTGTTAATAATCAAGTTTAATTCAATCGTATACTATTTCAAACCTTTAGAATCTTTTTAAAATTGAATAAACAATTAAATAATTTCTGATGTTTCTCTTTATGCGCAATTAGCTGAATACCCGTTCTTAGTAGGGGGTGGAAAAAGGTATGCAATGAATGTATCAGTACTAAAAATTTCGAACGAATTTTAGATTTGGAACTAAAATTACCCCCTTCAGCAGCTATTCAATGATGATGATGGAACTAACAGTTCTGGAGTAATAATACACCCACACAGACAGACAGACTCTGTATTTTATTATTATCGATAATTTGTGAGCATTTATTGTTTAATCAATAATAAAGATTTGAATTTAACAATGTCTTTCGAAATGTATTACAAACATTATCGTACTGAAAACCCCTTAAAGTTCGCTTAGGGACTAATAGAATAGTTTAAGAAGACAGATAAGATAAACGTAATGAAATAAACGAATACAAGGTATATGGAAGCTTTTTGTCCTTTTTTTAATTAATAGGATTAAAAAACAAAATCAGCTTGTTATTGTTGGATCGTACATGAATGTCCCGAGCATTTATTTACATCCCTTAAAAATTTCAAAACAAAATTTACAATTTTTGATGATTAGAGTTTAAAAGGTTGGACAAAAACTGGTCCTACTAACGAGGATAGCCTGGTTGGTAAGAGGTTCATGTTCGTGACATCATGAGTTTGAATTCTGCCTGAAGAAGAATCCCAGTGTATTAAATGGTGACAGGTGCACATTAAATCTGTCAGTGTCACAAAGTCCTCCTAGTTCTCATAAAAATCAATACCTCTTTGGGTACTTAATTGGAAATTGATTGTCTTCTGGTCCACAAAATTACGATCTGTAGATGAATGTATGGAGTATGAATGGGTCCTCCCTTTAAATTGACTGTGTTATGTGTGTGGCTGAAGTCGTATTCTTAGCCATTAATGGCGTCACTGAAAAACGAGAAACGCACCTTCTGCCTTTACAATCACTTGGTTCCCCATAACAGGCTTGCTGATATTGGCAAATGGCATCAGTATCAACAACAACAACAAAACTTTTTTTCTCAAAATTGCTCCTCAGTCCCCACATTAGACATTTACTTTCTTTTCATCTACGCATGGGCCTGAACCATTTCCCATAATATGGCCCATCTTCACAGTGTAATAACTCTCAGGTAGAAATTTTCAAGTTATTGATTTGTGAGAACTTAGTAGTTCTCAAAATGCACCAGATGACAATCCAATCGTTCTCCCCTCTGATCTTCGCAATGTAACTTATATTATCTAATGAGTATCTTATCTTATTATTTTAAATCGTGGTATTTTATTTTATTATCATTACTTTATGAATATGAGTACCTTATGAATATTATCTTATGAATATTATGTCTATCTAACATTTCATATCAAGGGAATATTGAAAATGGAATGAAAAATAGAAAAATAATCATTTCCACCAATTTTCTTTTATCATTGATGATAAAAAAATAGTTATAATTGGTTTCATTTTCACTGATAATTGTTATCGATAATCATTTCATTTTGTATTTTATCAAAATTATTTACTCTGATAAATTCATATCTTATGATGCTTTTTTCAGATAAATCCTATGTGATGAAATAAATATTGAAACTACGTACAGTTTACGTAAAAATATTTAGAAGTAATCGTTAACTTCTTCAATATCTACTCCTAACCCTCAAATTCTTCATATCCGTCTATTACTTCAAATTATAATTTTGACTAACTATTGTTCATTCATATTTTTGGGTTACGTATGAATCATGTCTCAAGCATTTTTCATTTAATAGGCACCTCATTAATTCATATATAGTCCGTTTTGTTACTCTCAAAACATTTTTTTCTCAGTTATCAGTTCCTAACGTTATTTTTGATCATGTATTCGCAAAATTCTTTGATTATAATAAAAACTTCAAGGAGAAAAAGAAATTCTGGCAAAATAACCGTGCTGTATTTTACTACAGTAAGTATGGTAAAATAACTGTGTGTTTTTTCTAATTCTTAGTAATGACATCTCTGGTTAAAAGATAAAAAAAGAAACATAATTTTGGTTAATAAAACCAAATTATACGGTATTTAAACCATTCATTTGATAATTTTTTTGACCATATGGTAACGGTTTAACAGAAGTTCTGGTTTTTCAAAATTATAGTTCTTTTTATCACACATTTAGGGATAAATACAAAACTGAAAAGTAAATTTAACCGAATAAATGACTTATATGCCTAAGGTATCATGATAAAATTACCAAATTTTACTACATTTACCGAATTTTTTCACATATGTATTATAAAACTATAATTTATTTTCAATTTTACCGAGATCCTTACCAAAATGCTTCGTTAAAAATTACCCAGCATTCCAAAAACTCGATAAATTTTACCATATTCTGGTAATTTTGACCATATTTTTTTCCTACTGTACCAGTGTGTTAAGCAAAATCCATCAATGTTTGCGTGATTTTGACTGAAATTAAAACAATACCTGTGATTATAATAACCGTACAAAAATATTAAACAATCATTGAGAATAAATCCTATGAAAGTGTTTAAAACAAAAATATAAACTTTTTTCTTCCATTCACAAAAAATTGTCGTCGTCGCATGTTGGAAGAAATGCGTGTTTGAACTTGAAACTCATCATTTCACCTAACATAAACTCAAAAATGTGAACGTAAAGTCTTAAAATCTTAAATTCACTAAATATCATAATTTCATAATCTTAAATAGATTAAAAATTAAATTTATTTCTTAGAAATATTGAAATGCAAATAATATCTTAGTTACGTCAAATCTAATTGTAATAATTAAGTAAATTAAATTTTTATCAAGACATAAAAATATTTTTGTTAAGCATTCAAATGCACATAACTTCTTAATTCAGAGGAGCAAACCGTATTTAAAAGATTGCAATTTAATATATAATTTCTTCAAGTTATCATTGGCTTACTACAACTTTTAAAATATAATAATATTAATGTATATACCATGCTAATAATGACACATATTAATAATATCCGTATTAATATTCATATATAAATAATATTATAGTAATAATATTCATATATAAATGTAATATTAATAATATTGCATTTACAAAAATAAATACGATAATATTAGTTTGTCAGAGTAGACAGGTGATTGTTTTTCACTTGTAAGATTTTAATGTTAAATTTTTTCAATGATATTTACAGTTTGTGTGAATTCAAAGTTCTTTCATAAAAATATTAAACTGTAACGCTTATTACTATTTTCCAAAGCTGAGAAATGTTCAATTAACTGTTAAGTTCTTGCGTTAACAGATGGCGCCAGTTCGTATATTTTTTATGTTTAAAAGAAAGCAACAGCTGGAGAAAATTAGGGAAGATTATTTTCTTAAGCATCTTATTTTTTTGAAACTTCATCTTAACAGAAAATGATTATTGCTCAGTGTCCCACCAATCAACTTAAATAAATATGGGGTAATATATTTAAAAGAAAAACTTTTAGTAAAATTTAAACCTATTGTTCTTAATAATTTTATTTACCAAACAAAATGGTATTTAAGAAACAGATTATAGTAGAACATTAATATATAAAATATAAATAACTTTGACAAGATCATGAATATACTCGATAATATCTTTTAGGAATACTATTTAATACACTTAAATCCTTAGTATTTTTTTTCTTCTCTTTTATGATAATCAACATCCAAATTACACTACGTTTAGAATTCATGTATAACAAATATTTGGTATACCAATTTAGAACACCATTTTTCAGTTTGAAAAATTTACATTTTAATGTTTTTGCCATTTTATAACACATGCACTGGGAATTTTAATTATATCAGCGTATTCTTTAAACTATTAGCATTGTTCTTAAAAAAAAATAGAGTTATGTATTTTTTTTTCAGAAACATTTTACCAATAGTATGTGTCTTAATAATCACATGGAAAATCTGAAAATAAAAACTTATTTTTCTATTTTATAAAACAAGTAGTGGAGCATATATTTTATATGAATGTATTTCATTAAATATTTACATTATTTTTTTTAAAAAAATCAAAAAAATTAAATCTTTTTAGTTTAGACTTGCAGCATTTGACGATCTAGCAGCTTCAGTTTATGATTTAGAGGATCTTTCCAACTTGCATTTGACTTGCAGTATTTTTATTTTAGAAATTCATAGAATATGCAATTGGGCATATTCTTATATTATGTGTTCCATCAAATATTTACGACATTATTTTATATAAAAGTTATAGTTGGTTAGTTAAGCTTTTTTTGTCTCTTCAGAAATATTTCACTTACTGTATAGAAAAATGTGACTCACACATTAAAAATTAAAAAAATAAATTGATAGAATATTATGTGTTTATTAACTATTTATTGCATTCGTAATCTAAGATACAATTATCCCTGAATTTAATAATCACAAAAGTCAAAACCAAATTTCACTTCTAAAATAATTCTTAGAATGTTCTATAACAGTTAAAAAATGTATGATGAATTTAAGAAATATTTTTATGCACCCAAAGAATTAAAGCAAAGTTTTATAAACAATAAAATTAATGTTCAAAATATAAATGTGTCATTTTATATAAGCTATACAATTTTTTTTTAAAAAACTAAATAAAAATTTAAAAAATATAGAGAAAGAGCCCTGCTGATAACATTTACTTACTCCCTGCTGAACACGTGATTTAATTAGTCTACCGGGATAGATAGAGGATTCTACCGGGGTGTGCAAACCCCATAGCTTCCCTTGTTTTTTTTGTTTTTTTCTTCCTTTTTTCATTTTTTCTTTGTTTTTTTTAAACTTTTTCCTCTTTATTTTGTCCCTAATCATATTTGAGTGTGCACTGTTTAATTTTTTTTATATATATGTTTAGCAAATGATTACGTTTGTATTTGGCTCACTATAACCACATCTGACTTTTGTGCCATTGAAAATACATGGAATTATCTATACCCTTTAGTAATTCTTTTAAACTCTATGGAATTTCATACCAAAAAAATGAGAATCATATGTATGCAACATTTTTTTCTTCAATATTCTAAAAACTAGAGCCCTGTTTCCATTGAATGAAATAAAAAGAAGTCTCTTCCTATAAGTATTCTTGTTGGAATTTTGGAAGATAAAGAAAATTAATAATAAAACAGTAACTAATCAAAAAATAGCTAAATTTAAAGTAATATATCCATATAATTCTGTTTTGTTAAATTATGTTATATTATATTATAACGTAATTTTGTAGGTCCTTGTAATGTGTTGAAATTGCATAAAATTGAAATTTTCTGCTTCAAAAATATTAATATTTACCAGAGCGTCACGTTTTTTTCAACACAGTTTTTGGTTTTCTCGTTACTCACTGTACACATTCAGAATTATTGTAATATTTTAAACTATAACATGGGTAAATATGCAACAAACTTATATTGCAATCAGTCGTACCAAGTTATCGTAAGATTTAATTCATAAGTGTTCCAATGATACTATAATTTAACTTGAACGGACATTTTGTAAACGTAGAATATAATTAAATTTAAACACGCTTATAAAATATTAGAGTTCAAAGCCCCGATATCATGGTTTAATTTGAAACTGATTTTTCTGGGAGTGTAGTATCTACATCTACAGGACTTGAAGAATAGTTTTTGGTCCTTACTTACGTTAATAACGATTATAAAAGAAATGTAAACAAAATATAGTTTCATCAAAAATAAAGATTTTTATTTACATTTACAAAACAGTACCTAGCAATTTTAAATTCTGCTTTTGTTCTGATTCCAGTGCCCTGCCAACCCCGGCCCCAATTCTGTTTTTAAGCTTGTAAATTGAATATAAAAGCATATGCTATATTATTTTTCCTTCACCGAAAACTTAATACATTTTTCTTTTTGTTTTCCTGATTTTATGAAGTAAAATTTTCACTCAACCACTTAATTGAAAACAAATGTGTTTTTTTTCAGACAAAAGACTTCTTCTAACATTTTAAGACAGTAATGAACATGTTTTAGTTCATTTATAAAACATATATTAATGCAGGCACACCACAAATACTAATATAATACATTAGATAACAATTATACATCGTCCTAAAAATTAAAAGTTTGCGGGTGAAAAGATAAAATTTTTAAAATTAAAGTTATATGTTTGTTTTCCTTCAAATTAACTCAATTACGATTAAAATCTTTGCTTAATTATGAATTACAATTATTAACTGAATTCAAAAAGTTTAATTTCAAATGTCACTCTTGTATTGAAAAAAAAACTCAATCGAATAAAAAGACCTCAAAGTGAGAATTAGCCAAAACACCATATAAAAGAAGCACATGTTTTTCTTTCTTTTTCTTTTATACGTTTAGATCGTTTAAATGTGCTTTCGCTATATCCCAAGGATAGAAAGCTGTAATTGTAATTTACCTGCGCCAATGAGTTCCCGATATTGTATGTAATTGATTTAACGCTTGAAACAACATAGCATTTAAGGAATCTAAACTTGTTACGTTGTTTTTATGCGTGTAAACTACAATTCAGTATATTATCGAATAGGCAATCAGATGTGTACTCAAACAACATTTTTTTCACTTTTTTAAAAGGTTTCTATGAGAAAAATTTTAAAATTTCACCCTTTTCTCAAAACAAATTAGTTATGAAACACGTCTTAAAAATCAATTAATACTGATAATGAAATTGTAGAAAAATTATGTATTTTGAAAAATGATTTTTGTGAAGAAAGAAAAAACTTTTTTTTCCGAAATCTTAGTTTCTTAAATCAAATGCTTATTTTCAGAACGAAATACAATTTTATGGACTTTAAGAGTAAATTAAAATTTGATAAAAGGACATTTTACTTAAAAACTCTTGCTAAAAGTAGGTGTATAGTAAATAGGTTTTTCTTCAATCTGAATTATATGCACATTCTTAGAAATTTCTTGGAAAAATGGTTAAATAACAATTTACTTAATTTTTATAGCACCATATTCAACCAAAACAATCAAATAACCGTAAGAAGATTATATTTTAAATATTAACGGTGAAAAATATCGTGCATTGATTATTTTCACCAGATACGGTTAATAGGCCACTGTTTTGAACACTTATTGTAATCACATGCCATTAAATTTTCTTTTATAACTTAACTTCATCGTATATATATATATATATATATATATATATATATATATATATATATATATATATATATATATATATATATATATATATATATATATATATATATATATATATATATATATATACAGTGGAGCATCGTTTACACGACGCCGAAGGGACCACCGAAAAACGTCGTATAAACGATAACGCCGTATAATCGATTTTTACTTCTAAAACTGAAACTAACTCTGTTTTCAGTTAATTTTAATGTTTAATTTCTAAATTAGACAAAGCAAAACAAACAAATAACCAAAGAAGAAAAATTGCAGTGAGCAATTTGAATGTACTTTACCTTTAATTAAATTTTCTTGCTATTAGTCTCCACAATGCTTTGAATAGCGAGTTGAACTTATTGCTTTCTATGATGCAATTTTAAATTTCTAATCACGGCCAAATCTAATGGCTGAAGCGCACTTGTGCAATTTGCAGGAAAAAAGAGAGCTTTTGCATTTTCCAAAATAATTAGTATCGATGGGTGCGCTGGACATTGGTCGATGAATAGCAAAATTTTTCGTTTTTGCCTCTTCATAACATTGTCTAGTTTTTTCAGTCATCTAGTAAAAATTACGGTCGTCATCCAAGCATTCTTGTTGACACCCTTTTCTGTATCATTCATGTTGGCAAATGCTGCCCTTTTTTAAAATACACAAGAAAAAATAAGAAATTAAATAAACGTGAACAAAATCTAAAAACCGACGTATAACCGATTCTGCGCGTCGTATAAACGATATATTTTTACATTAAAATGAATAGGAATGATTTGGGACCACACTAAAACGTCGTATAAATGTAAATGTCGTATAAGTGATCGTCGTATAAACGATGCTCCACTGTATATATATATATATATATATATATATATATATATATATAAATATATATATATATATATATATATATATATATATATATATATATATATATATATATATATATATATATATATATATATATATATATATATATATATATATATATATATATATATATATATATATATATATGCAGGTTGATTCTAAAAAGATGGGCAAAATTTAAGGAAGTGATAGTACACACCCAAGCAAACAGTTTTTATCAAAGAGTGCATGGTCGAAAACAAAACGCAAAACCGCTAGAGGGCGTCAAAGTTTATGTTCTTATATGAGGCAAAAACACACAAAGAATGATGAAGTTAAGTTATAAACAAATTTAATGGCATGTGATTACAATAAGTGTTCAAAACAGTGGCCGGCAGCAGCTATGCAGGCAGTACAACGGCGAAGAAAAGAAAGGCGAGCATTCTGAAAAACACCAGGCATATCACGAACTTTCCCTGCAGCGGCCGAAAACTTGGCGACAAGTAATGCAGCACAGTAACTCGCAACAGGAATGGAGCCTTCACGTTTGCATCAAACAACTTTCCAAATGCGCCAGCACCTTTGCGTTTCGTTTTCGACCATGCATTCTTTGATAAAAATTGTTTGCTGGGGTGTGTACTTTCACCTCCTAAAATTTTGCCCATCTTTTTACAATCACATATGTATATATGTATATATATATATTATATATATATATATATATATATATATATATATATATATATATATATATATATATATATATATATATATATATATATATATATATATATATATATATATATGTGTGTGTGTGTGTGTGTGTGTGTGTGTGTGTGTGTGTGTGTGTGTGTGTGTGTGTGTGTGTGTGTGTGTGTGTATACCATAAAAATTGTTCCTCCATACATCCCACTTCCCATTCAACCAGGGGTTACTATCAGTCGCATCAGTATTTAAATAAGTAATAAAATATTTCATTGAAATTTAATTATTACTTTCATTTTACCAGACAATGAAATAAGATTCAATAAATGTAATTGCATAAAGTTTAACAATCAAATTTTAAAATCTAAATTATTGTTGCAAATTTAAGTAACTGAGCAACTATTTTCGTTAATGAGTTTTTATCTTCCGATTGCAAAAGCTTTCTGCAATTAGGTAGACAGAAAATAATTTGTAATAGATAGCATCCCCATAATTGCCATTACTACTTTTTAAAGTTCCATCTTTATTACGAAATTTTATTCATCTTTATTACGAAATATTTCCCCTCTTGTGATTTCTAAATATTCTACGAAATTTTATTAAATCTCTGTTGATTTTGCAAAATAGCTTGGTGTTTCACAAGTTTTGGAGGCAATTTTTTCATTTTATTTTTATTATCATTTAAAGGAGTAATAATAATAAATATAAAAGTAGTAAATATGCAAAATAAGTCCCATAAAAATACGATTAAATCATCATGGGAATTTATTCCACAGAAAAATTAAAGTTACGGTGAATTTGAAATCAAATTAAAATCTTTGGAAAATGCAGCATTTAATTCTTTGTAATAACATAACATTTTCGTTTCATTCTTTAATATCTCAATAAACAATTACTTTGATTTAAATAAAAAAGATAACATAAGTAAAATTAAGTCATATCAGAAAAATATTTAAAAAAAATAATATTAAACTAATATATTAAAAAAAATAAACTGTTCTGAAAGCTAAGAAATGAGTTCAAGTTATTTTCAGCAAATGGCTTATTTAAGTCAATGTTGATATAAAAATCTAAAAGAAGGAAAAAAATAATTTAGTCAGAATTAAATTTTTCAGTACTCATTAAAAAGCACTAGCTAAGAAATATCATTAAGTAGAATATTCGCCCTAGTAAAAAATATTACATCGGAAAATAAAAGATGGTGAAAAAAATTAAAAGTATAAGTTGAAAGAGTACTAGGAAAATTTTACGCCTTGATGAAAATGTATAGAAAAATGACACCCAAAAAATATAGAAATCATTATTTTAAACGATGGAAATATATTCAGTTAAAAAAAGGCAGCGATATTTTTTAACTTTCTCCATCGATTTCTCTTCTTACAGGTTTTTCTTTGCAATCTGAGAGCAACATTACGAAGTTGTTAAACAAATGCCATTAATGTTTCAGATGTCAGACGCTTGTTATCGAAAAATATTCTTAAATGGGAATTCTTTACAATGTCAATAAATTTTGATTTATTGTGTAGTTTTCACAATTTGTCATTTGAATGACGTTTTACAGAAAGAAACTTGTTTTTATTCAATGATTATAATTTGTGATAAGGAGAAATTTGAAATTATCCTGATTATTAACTTTACATATACTTTATATTTGAAACTTCATTTCAGATTATAATTTTATAAGTTTTAACACGTAGTCAAATGGTAATTTAAATTTTATCTCTTTGATATATACACTTATATTAACATAAAGTGTTATTGAATTTTAACACTCTAAATTCAATATAATATTGTAAATCACTGTTAATCTCCTAAAGTATTTAAAATTAAATCATTGATTTTTTTTTGCGTTTTATGATAATGTATCTTTTCTTTATCGCGTTATATACAGTTCCTGGCCTAATTATTAGACGCACTATAAGAGTCTATGTAAAATCCTTATTATCAGGTGATACTATACAGCGTTATTGTTTTTACGAGACTTAAACCGGTTTGCCCTTGTTTACGTCCATGTATCAATTGGTTAAATTAGACGATATATGATATAAATTCGACGATTGGATAAATTAGACGATATATGATATAAATTCGACGATTGGATAAATTAGACGATATATGATATAAATTCGACGATTGGATAAATTAGACGATATATGATATAAATTCGACGATTGGATAAATTAGACGATATATGATATAAATTCGACGATTGGATAAATTAGACGATATATGATATAAATTCGACGATTGGATAAATTAGACGATATATGATATAAATTCGAAGATTGGATAAATTAGACGATATATGATATAAATTCGAAGATTGGATAAATTAGACGATATATGATATAAATTCGACGATTGGATAAATTAGACGATATATGATATAAATTCGACGATTGGATAAATTAGACGATATATGATATAAATTCGACGATTGGATAAATTAGATGACATATTCTATAAATATAGAATATTTATTATATCAGGTATTATATTAGTATATCATAATAATTAGACCGAATTATTAGATCCACTGTAGTTTTTTAATAATTACATGTTTTGTATGCATTACTTTTATATTTAAACACACATTTAATGGGCTGTTATTCGTGATATTTTTTATACACTTCTTATTTGTATTTATTTTTAACGTACTGCATTACGATGTTAACTAAATGACAGACGAACCTAAGCAAATGCAAACCGGTTTCAGCAGCGTAAAAACAATATAGCTGTATAGTATCACCTGATAATTAAAATTTTACATAGAATCTTATAGTGCGTCTAATAATTTGGCCAGGGACTGTATTATCGCGTACCGAGGTTAAATTTTGTAAAATGTTGACACATTTTTTTCTAAGTTCATTTGAAATATTTTTTTCTTTTTCAAGTCTTCAATCTTTCATATATTTGCGACGAAAAACAATCGTCGCCTTAAGAGAGAGAGCCCGTTTAGTCGCGCTGAAAGCGAGGGTTGGCTACACAATAGAGTAGAATATGTCTCTTTGACGGGTTGCATGGATGTTGCTACGTCGTTCCACGAACGCGTCTTTCCTAGAACGGATTTATGCTCCTATACCAACAAGGGCTTACAGCACTCTGAGTATCTCAGACAGCTTGCTCTGGAAACTATTCATAAAATTCCAAATGATGCTTTACAGATCTACACTGACGGTAGCATGGGTGCTGGTGCTATATCGGGTAGAGGAATTTTCATCTTAAAGGGGACTGGCATCAAGATCTGTATCAAAAATCCTGATTTTTGCTCGGTTTTTAGGTCAGAGCTAATAGCCATAGAGGAAGCTGTGAATTTTTGCATTGCTGACAATGTCGATTCAGATGTATGGATTCTGAGTGACAGTCGTAGCTCCATACAGCACCTGTCTGAATGGTGGAGGCATGGTGACAGAACGACACTAAACATTGTCCAGCTTCTAAATTGCTTGAGTCACGACATTAGGATTTTCTTTCAGTGAGTACCATCGCACGTGAATGTCTACGGGAATGAAATTGCAGACGGTCTCCCCCTTGAGGGCAGCCATAGAGATACTGCTGGCGATGACCTTCTTACTTTCTCAGAAATAACATCCCGGACTAGGCAAGATATTGGTTCCTGTTGGAAAAAATCTCCTGTGCATGATTGGTATGGGGGAGGCCGACCTGGTCTTGCTCTGATCTGGGCAAGCAATAGGCGTGTCCAAACGGCGCTTGCCAGACTTAGAAGCGGACACACTCGATCCCAACGTCACGTTGCGGGCCTTAACGTCTATCCACCCTGCCCTAAGTGCAATGTGAACCAGTCTGCTCCTGCCCACATCCTATCGTGTATTGGCTGCCAGAAGAGACACCTGGTCTCCAACCCTGCTGCAATAGTACATAGCTTTGGGAGCTTTTTGGATGAGTTCATGGACTCGATTTAATGCTTCTGTTGGTCAAGGGGGCATAAGCAACAACAACATATTTTGAGAAAGTTTCAATGATAGTAATAAATTTAAATTTTTACGTGCACAGAGATAAGAATTCTGGTAAAATTACCTTACTGTATGGGAATAACATTTTGGATTAAGAAAGAAGCGCAATTCCGATTAATAAAATCAAAATATACGGTATTTAGACCTTTCAATTAGTAAATTTTCCGTTCATATGGTGACGGTTTACCGGAAATTCTGGTTTTCAAAATATAACTTTATTAACACATATTTAGTAAAAAATACAAAAACTGAGGAGCAAATTTAACCAAACAAATGGCTTTTATGCCCTGCTCTAAGGCATCATGATAAAATTATTAAATTTCAACACAATTTCCAAATTTTCTCACATATTATTTATTGTTAAATTTATCAAAACCATTATCGTAGTACTTCAGTAAAAATTACCAAGCATTTTGATGTTCCTATGGAGCTAGAAATACGGTTAATTTTACCATATTCTGGTAGTTTTAAACAAGTTTTTTTCATCAGTGTAAAGATGTATAATCAATGCTATTGTTTTGAGCTATATGTCTCACTCCATTGTAATCTAATTTCGCTCAATTTTAATTTTCCAATCCAAACAAAAATTTGAAGTTTCTAGAATTGTAGTATAATCAATTTTTAATAAATAAAAGATTATTTTTACAGTTCTTAAAAATTCTTTTCAATATTTTCCAAAAAAAAAAAAAAAAGTAGAGCAAATGAGATACATAATTGGCTTTAATTTAAAGAAGTAAAATCAAATGCTCAAAACAGTAAAAGTATTTCTTTAGCAAAATTAATTTTTGATATAAATTGTAGCCTGTTTTTAAACTTTCTAAAATTGTTTTTACTAATTTATCTCCCAAAGTTCAAAAAATTTCTCTTTTTGAGAAATAAAATTTGTTACTTCGAGAAATTCTGAATAAACAAAAATATTTTTTTGGCTTCTTAAATCTATAAGAATAATTTATTTGCATAAACATAATATTCTCAGAAAAATCAGTTCTTATCAAAAACCATCAAATCGGTAGCGTAAAGTATAATATAATGTAAATTCTCTGCTACATTAAAAGGTGCAATTGAGAATTATGCTTCCATATAATTTCATTCTAATTAATATACAATCAGGTTTCAGATGGTTTAATTAGCATGATAATGTGGTTTGACTTGGCATTGTTTTAAAATTGCAGCGAATTCGTTTGTTATTATGATTCAAAATAAAAATAATAATTTTTAAGCATTTTGAAAAAGATTTATACCAATAATATTCCATATATATTGAAACCAATTTTGTACGAGCTTGTTCTCTTCTGAAAAAATATAAGTAGATACTTTAAATTATTTTACATTGAGAAAAAAAGATGGAAAAACTGTTAAAATTTGGTAAAATTTACCGTGTTTCTAGCTCTAAGGGAACACCTGAAATCTTGGTAATTTTTATCGAAACACTTTTCTAATGATTTTGGTAAAATTAACAATAAAATATGAATTTAAAGTAAGTGATACAATTTGATAAATGTGGTAAAATTTGGTAATTTTTTCATGATACATTAAAACCATTTACTTTGTTAAATTAACTTTTCAGTTTTGCATTTTTTACTTGTATGGTAATAAAAACTACAATTTTGAAAACCAGAATTTTCAATAAACCATTACTATATGACCGAAAAACTACCGAATGAATGTTGATTTTATTAATCAGAATTGTTCTTTTATCAGAAATGTTATTACTATACAGTATGGAAATTTCACTAAAACTTTTTCTCCGAATAACCAACGAGACTCGTAAAATGACACAAGATTATTTATTTTTTAAATAAAAGATTGTTTTTAGACTTTTTAAGGATATTTTGCAGATTTTGTCCTATATTAAGAAACCAATTCAGTGCAAGCTGATTTTCTTTATTAAAAGTAAAAGTACAATCTTCGAACCATTTTTACCGCTCCCACAACAAAACTAATTTTTTTTCGATTGTCAAAGGATTGTATAGGAGATTTCAAACTGCGAGTTTTCTTAAACTAGACAGGGATTATTAATTAGAAATTAATACATTTATCTTTGGTTTTACAAATTCACAATCGCGTTGATTTTCACGTTTTATTGAACTAAATTTTTATTCTCGAATTGACGAGTGCACAACCTCTTTAAAAAAAATCCATGAATGACGTTTGACACTTTTGGGAAACTTAATCACTATTTTTTCTAATTTCAATATGAAACTGTAATCTTTTAACAAACCTTCGTAGCTAAATCTATTTCTAATATCAAAATTACTTAATACGTAATGTTTACATTTATATCATTTAACTTTCAAATAGGCATAAAATCTTATTTGTACAATTTTTAACAATATTTGGGGAAAAGGGTATTTCAAAATCACTTGGAATTTACTATGCATCACTAATGATAAATTTTATTTTAAAAATTTCAAACTCAATATTTACTAAAATTACTTAATTAAGTTTTCAAATAGTTAGCCCATTAAGGGTTATTGGGAAAGTTAAAAATTCAAGGAAAAATTTTACTTAGAAGTGAAATACAATATCTATTTTAAAATTTTGCAATTAAAAATAGTCTTGTTTTATGATTTAAGCTATTCTGTTTTAAGGTTAGTGCAAAAACATGATTTTGGGCAAAAGTTTCGAAATTGAATTTATTATTAACTTAATTTAGCTTTCTAAAAATATTTTACTTTTGCTTGTACTCAAATTATTTACAAAGTTATAATAGTTTTTGTTAAAGGTGATAACAGTGTAGACTGATGATTTTTAAAATTTAAATGCTTTTATCTCAAAACTAGATTTTTACACCACTTTAAACGCGATATCTCATGTTTCAAAATAAATGTTTCAAATTTTTTCATTTGAGTTTATAATTATAGCACACATGTTTTGAACTACAGACTAAGAGAAAAAGTAGAATTTCATTTTTATGCATGTTTTTTCACGAAGACAAATGCGGAAATTTTTAAAAATTTTAATTTTTAACTGCACTGATTCCTAACTCAGTAGTATATGCACTTGCTTTTAAGATAATAGTTCAAATAGCCTTCTAACTTTCGAAATAAAATCCTCAAAGGATTTTTGTTTTAGGCGGTAGAAATTTTTTACTTAGTTTATGTTTTACTATACGCAAAAAAATGCTTTATTTTTAACTAAAAACGGCTATTTAAAATAAATAACAATAATTTTTGTTAGTTTAAAAAGTTTTTACACGCGAAATAAATAAACTAGTTTTTTTAAAAAAAATTATATTAATATTTAAAGAAAATGCTGCCGAAACTAGTCGGATTCTTTTAAACAATCTAGTTTGTCCAACGCAATATAATCCTACCTTTTATCAGTGTTTTGAAAGTCAGTGTTGTTGAATCGATAAATTTGACAAAAATATGCTTTATTTTTACCTAAAAATGGCTATTTAAAATAAATAACAATAATTTTTTGTTAGTTTAAAAAGTTTTTACACGCGAAATAAATAAACTATTTCTTAAAAAAAAATTATACTAGTATTTAAACATAATGTTGCCGAAATTAGTCGGATTCCTTTAAGCGATCTAGTTTTTCCAACGCTATTGAATCCTCCATTCTATCAGTGTTTTTGAAAAGTGTTGTTGAATCGATAAAATTGGCAAAAAAATGCTTTGATTTTATCTAAAAAGGGCTATTTAAAAAAATAACAATGATTTTTTGTTAGTTTAAAACGTTTTTACACATGAAACAAACAAACTAGTTTTTTTTAAAGAAATTTATATTAATATTTAAAGAAAATGTTGTCGAAACTAGTTGGATTCCTTAAAACGATCTAGTTTTTCCAACGCTTTTTAATTCCCCATTCCATCAGTGAACAAAAACAAAATTAACCCTTCATGGGATAGATGAGAATTTTACAGGTTCTTTGTTCCACCCCCACTTTTACGAATGCGATCCTATCCAACATGCTCATTCACGTGACCAACCTCCCACATCACTCTAACTCCTGCTCATCTGAAAGCATCCCCATACAAAGCTTCCGAATCTAGAAGGACGCAGACGCATCTTCGATTCTCACTTTTTCTCTTTTCATCTTCAATCTCATCACTTTGAATTAATTCTGAGTTTCAACTAAGCTTGAGAGATCCTCATCAAAATTTGATAAAGGTCAGTAGCTTTATTCAGATTTTTAAATTCGTTTACTTCAGTTTTTCCCTTTTGTTTTTATCGATCTTCATAGGAATAGATTCGCGCATTCTGCATTGTTCACAGAATCATTAACAGGTAGAAGGAATCGAAGAACGAAACACATGTGCTTTTGTTTTGTTGCTGAGGGTAGAAGGTATTGCAGTAAAACAAACTTCACTTTTCCAAAAAAAGAATAAAAATATTCTTACTCGGTTATAGTGAAAGTTAAGAAAATCGTTAGATTTCAAATTATTAAAAAAGTATCTACAAATTTTATTTGATCCAAATTTTATTGACCCACTGAGGGAATTCTAAATATTTCCTATTTGAAAGACTCAAATGATGTTTATAATAACTAATCGTTTCATAAAACTTATTTTTATATAAAATATTCTATTATAGAACCGTGGGAATATAATCGATAAATTTTCCAACAAGTGAAAGTTAGAAAGAGTGTTTATGATAAAAGTAGCTTTACGAACTTTAAACGTTTCTTTTTAATGACTTTTATATAGATTTTGTTATTTAAGATACACCTTGAGCACAATCAACTAGATTTAATTGTTGAAAAATATGTTATTTAGTAATATTTTTTATTTAATTTGGATAAAAATATTGTTTAAGATTAAAGTAGTTTTAAGAACCTAAACGTTTCTTCATAATTTAAGAAACACCTTGAGCACAATCAATCAAATTTATTTGCTGAAAACATGTTATTTAGTAATGTTTTGTATTTTATTTGAATATATATTTTTGATCCCTGTAACTGTTTTATAGAGAGAGCTTGAATAAATTAGAAGTTAGGTTTTGTTGAAATCAATTTTTAAAAATTTTGTTTTACTAGAAGAATTTATTCTAACTTAAAGAGATTCATACTATTTTTCGTCTTAGTTTCTTTTTACTCCTACTTGTCTCAAACGACTTGTTTCATACATGGTTAAATGTTTCAGGGAGAATAGATAATAATATATTGTAAATAATAAATAAGGCAATATGAACTTTGACTATTCTAAAAAAACTAGGAAAATAAAATTTTGCAATATAAAAATATAAAATTGCAAGGAGTTATTTTAATTAAAGAATTTCAAATAAGAACTGCATTTAAAAATATGGTAATTGAAAAGTTTCAATATAATTTCATGAAACGCTGTTCTTTATTGCATTAGCAAAAACTGTATTCTAATGAAAATTCTCGTTTGTGTCAAAATAAAATATGTAGGGGAATAATGTTTATTTTAAAAATTAAATTTAAAATATTATTTTCTTTTAATGAAATGAATTTAAATCCTTAATCATTTTTGCAATGTTCAAATCTTTAATTATTGTTTGAGTCAATCAAACAATACTCCATCGAATAATACTCAAACAATATATAAATGTATTAATGTTTTTTATGCATATATAATAACATTTCCTAAATTACCGTTATTTTAAAAGTATTTTTACACAATCATAATCACAAAATAAAACAACTTTTTTACGTTTAGTCTATGAAAACTAATTTGAGTAAAAAAAGACAAGTTTTGATATTTAAATAACAAAATGTAATAAAACTTTAAATCTTTGAAAATAATTAATAATATCATAAAAAGCTTAACCTTTCCACAATTCGGGTTGCAAATTGTTTTCAAACTAAGTTACTGAAAATTATTTTACTAATATGTATATACACTGAGAAAAATAGTATAGTTGAACTTCCAGAATATGGTAAAGATGTAATAATAATATAAATATTTCTTAACTTTAAATCAATAAAAGTTCACGTATCGCTGATTGAAACTTTAACGAATGCGTAACGTTTTCAATACCACCGTCTTCTTATGAAACGTAATACGGAGAAACTGAGATTATTTCTCACTGTTGGTAAAAACTATAATACATTGTACACTTTTTAAAAAAGTCAAAGTATGCTTTTTAAACATTGTAAGGAGTTTTTGAAATCTGCAAACTACTATAATATCTAGCATAATACTGTAATAACTTTAAAAATACTGTAATAATTAGCAACTGTGCAAACTGTTGTAATAGCTGTAATGAGTTGCAAATATAACTAAACAAATAAAAATAAACTACTGTAAGAAACATTTAAGATTATGTATAAAAAAGGGGACTCCATTCATTTTTTTATGAAATAAGCGAGAACAATTAAATCTGATAACTACGCTAAAAAAACAATGAATTAAAACTACCAGAATATGTTAGAATTTAGCGTGTTTCTGACTCTATGGGAACACCAAAAACCTCGATAATTCTTCTGATGCATTTTTGAAAGATTTTGGTAAAATTAACAATTAAATATGGTTTTATAATATGTGATAAAGTTTGGAAAAATTTAGTAATTTTGTCATGATGCCTTTATTTACCTTATAAAAACCATTTATTCACTTAAATTTACTTTTCAGTTTTGTATTCTTTACTAAATTTGGGGAAATAGGAACTTCACAATTTCACATTGAAAATCACAATTTTTCTTGCAAACCGTTCCCATTTGAAATATTACTAAATAAATGGTTTAAATACCATATATTTTGGTTCCTATTAACTAGAATTATGTTTGCTTTCTTTATCAAAAATGTCTTGACCGTACAATAAGGTAATTTTGCTAGATCTTTTTCTCTGTGAACAATTATGATGATTGTATTAATTGGAAAGTTTTAAGATATTGTTGTAATAGAGTTTTAAGACACATTTTAAGACAAGTTTTGTAATCAAAATAAAGCTTTCATTTTTGTACATGCAATTGAGGTGAACATGGTAAGGTATTTTAGAGCATTTACATAAACTTGAAAAACCACTAAATTCATAAGAATAATTTATCACTATGGAATTTTTATACAAATGGATGGAATTTTTTGGAATAATGGATGGAAATATGGAATTTTTACACATAAAGTTATTATTTAATGTAAACACATTTAAAAGGAATTCAATTCAAGTAAAAAAAAACCTTTAATATGATAATTTAATACATTTAAAATAGTATTTTAAATTATAAAATTATTTTATTTATATCTTTACAAAGAGTCTGTGTAAGATTACAGTTAATTTTATTTTCAAAAGACGTAGTTTTAAGTTAGAGAATTAGTTAAGTTAGTTAAAAAATTATGAACTGAGAAGATATTAAACTAAGTTTTAGAATATTTTTAACAATTTTTAATATTTTTTTACAGTGCACAAGAGTAACAGATAATACTTTTACAATATATTTCACTAAATTAAAATTATTTTAACATTTTCTTAATAAAATTTAAAAGTAAAAGTTCAAATGTTTCATATTTTTATGAGTATACTTTTTTTCGCAAATCAGTTAATTTTTAACATTTTTAACTAAACCCAATATGTCATGAGCTTAATTTTAATTCTCATTAAGTAATGAAAGCGGATACCTTCATAAAAGTATAACTGAATAAAGTCTTATGTATACATTTTAAAGATTTGATTGCTTCATTTTAAAATTGTATCTTTCTTTAAATGCATAAAGAAATATTTATGTATTTTTGGGGATTGTTAAATTTTTAGTAAATGAAAAATCACCAATACCTTTCACGTTTAGTTTAAAACATAAATTTTATTCCTTTAAATCCAAAAACATTCTATTGTTGAGAATAATATTCTGAATATATTCGGGCTAAATTTCTTGCTGTGAAGGCTGAAAAGGTTATGAAAGGCTGAAGAGAGAACGCTATTTTAAGAATGCACCTGTTGACATTCATCTCAACAGGTGAGATTTCTGATAAAAGATCATTATATCCTATTCCAGAAGCATATGTCATATTTACAATGTTCCTTGTTTACATATAAATAAATAGAGCTAAGTATTGTAGTAGCTCATTTTCCAAACATTCTTAAGAAACGTTTCTAATATAGCTCCTTCTTACTAATAGAAAAATTTCAGCAAGAAAATATATTAAAATATTTTGCTTGGCACTTTAAATTTTTTTTAAATAACAATAAAAAATCCTATAATTTTTAAAATTTTAATCTGATTCTTTTAATTTTTAAAGCAAATAAATTATCATATCTTTGTACGTAAACTTTTATTGGTAAATCAAACGCTATATAGGAACAAATTCTATAAAAGAAAATATATAATTAAATAAAATTAATTTCTGACTGCATTAAAATATAAAGTTATTAGCCACAAAGACTGCAATGCAATGTGTGAAACTTTTATCACTAAATCAAAAGCTATATGGAAACAACATTTATAAAAGAAAATTTATAACTAGGTAAAATTAATTTTAGACTACAATAAAATATAAAGTTATTAGCCACGAAGACTAAGTATTTAATGGGTGAAACTCTTATTACTAAATCAAGCGTGACATAGGAACAAAATCTATAAAAGAAAATTTAAGTAGGGAAAATTAGTTTTAGACTGCAAAAAAAATATAAAACAATGCATAAAGCATAAATTAATTAAAGAAGAAAATAATTTTCGAATAATTTTCAGCAGTCCTTCCTCAATTCTAAGAAAAAGAATGACTGTCACTAATGCCGAAGATATATCCTTCTGTATTTTGACGTATACGATGTTGTTGGTACTTTTTGACTATTTTATCTCAGCTTCACACACTGAATCTTACTTTATTATACTCCAACACAATGGAAACCATTCTGTTCTTTGAGTATTTATAACCTTGTTAAACTGGAATATCGATAACCTTTTCTCAATCGAATTTTAAAAAGCATTGCATGCACTAATTGTCACGGTAATTATTAGTAATTTTAAAAGACAAAATTATTTAATTAAAATTTGATTTTGATATAAAAGGTTTAAGTAAATAACAAATGTATCTATTAAAGTTCAATGTATGTAATTTGCTAATTTGACTTTTTAAGTTAATTTTATATGTTCTAGTAAAAGTCTAATTTGTCACATAGAAACGTTACGAAATTAGTTTCGATCTCTCAAAAGTATGAATTCAACATGTTTTTAGTTCATAAAAATGTTTCGTTTTTCCCCATCTCCCTTGTCATTCATTAAGCTATCACATTATAAGATTAATCATTTTTATCTCTCATTTGAAACTTAAAAACGATGAATTGTTATAAATCATTGTATTATAGGAATTATATATATTATTTATTAAGAAAAATCCAACCCCGCTATCGAAAAACATCAACTTCATCGATTGAAAAAATATTTTAAACTAATTACCTCTTATGAGTGATTCGAAAAATAGTTCACTGTTTTATAAACAAATAGTCAGTTATAATGTAATATAAAGAGTACGAGTGAAAAAAAGTAATTAAACTCTCATTAAAAATAAAATATTAATGCTTCCTTGAAAATAAATGCACAAGTATTCGAATGTTCTATTCTTATTAAAATACTTTTTATTCATATTTTTTGGTAAAATAACTTAAAATCATTTAATATTAATATATCTCTAATATGAACTCAAATAATTTTTAATTTGATAACTTTCAGCAATGCAAATAAACCCGAAGAATTTGAAATCATATTTCCACGTATTTCTGAATGTGAAAACAGTAGCCATTTCTAATTAATGTTTTTCTCATCTAGAAAATTTCTGAAGAGAGCTTAATTGGGTCATTAATGATATTTCGTAGAATAATATTTTAGAAAAAAATATTCTCAAAAGCTCAATCATAAAAAATGATGAAATATTCTTGTAAAGAAAACTCTTTTCTAATTTTGAATTCAGTTCATTATTGAAAGCATATGAATTGTCATTTTATTTTATATTTCTTATTTCTACAAGATGTGTTGAATATTTTTCTGGACTTTTTAAATAATTATATTTTTACCTATTAAAAATGCGTATACCAAGTTTAAATGAACGCTACTGTTAAAAAAGTAACTCCGAATATATTTCACTGGAGTAAATTTAAAACTTTTGTAGAATAATCTACAGTCGGACCCCAATTTAACGAATTCATAGGTACCGAAAATATTATTCGTTAAATCGGGGATAAATCGTAATATCGGGAGCAAAATAAAAAAATATTCTTAGCTTATAGAATACCACAACATCTCTAATAAGCAAATACACAAAATAAATATAAGTCTTACGCTTTTTATTCATAAACTTAAAATACAGCGAATGATTACACGCTGATTAATTTGAAACTTTAAAGTATTTCATGAGTGTATTTCCTTGAAAGTATTTCGTGAAAGTATTTTCTTGATTTCTTACTTTAAAATGTTCCTTTTCATAGTCATGAAGAGAAGACAATACTCCATCATTTACATCTTGCTGCATTAGGTATGTTTTCACTGTTTCCGAACCGTGCAAAGCATTAGAAAAAGTGTCAGTTTTCACTGGAGACTCATTATCATCGACTTCCATGTTAGCATCGCCTTTCACGGTTTCCGATGAATCTACTTCATTAACTTCAGTTTCATAGATCGATCGTCCTTAGTCCGTCATCACATGTCACGTAATCATTAAAATCTATTCCAGGAGCAATTTCTTTCCATATGACTTCCTCTGAAGTAACGAATGAAAAGTGGACTTTGTCCTTTTCCGCTCTTATCCCTGGAAATAACGCTTTCTGAAAGCATTTTTCTATTGCATTTTTCGAAATTTGGTTCTAAGATTGTCTTAAAAGAATAACGCGTCCAAAACAGTGACTCTGTATCTAATCCGCCCATTTTTCTCTAACGATGCTATAATTTTCCTCATAAGCAACTTTCTGTAATTAATTTTTACGGAACGAATGATACCAAGGTCTAGAGGCTGAAGCACACTTGTGCAATTTGCAGGGAAAAACACGACTTATGTTTTCACTGTCCACAGGACATTAATCAATAAACGAAAGAATTTTTCTCTTGTATCTTCAAAGACTAATCTAACGACGTCAAAAAATCTGTAAATAAAGAGGAAGTCATCCATGATATTTTGTTTGCTGCTTACTTTGTGGTAAAGTCCTTACATTTTTAAAACATCTCGGCTTTGCTCCTTTTCCTATCACAAATGGCTTTAACTTGTCTGTTCCATCAGCAAAACCGTAATCCTCATTTTGCTTTTTTTTTCGTCTAAGCATTTTTCATTTCTGTAACAGAGTGTTTTGTCGGGTTGTAAGTCGCAAAACAACCCTGTTTCATCTGCGTTATAATTGTTGAATGGTGAATATCCTTCAATCAGGTTGAGCAGCTTTTCTTTCCAATCTTTAACTAAATTTTCATTTACATCTACCTTTTCTCCGCACACTCTCTTTTGGACTATTTCGTATCTTTCTTTGAAACTGTTGGATGCAGAAAAGACTTATACATTATGCTTTTCAGCTAGTTGAAGAGGTTTTTCTTTGATCAAAGACGGCTATATTCTTGGTGCGAACGATGTTGAAGCATTCCATTAGATCATACTCAAGAACAGAAAGAGGGGTAGCTTTCAACGACTTTCTTACTTTCAACGATTTTTCATTACATTCTTCAGAAGCCTTTTTAATTTCTGTTTGTTGTAGTTAAAGTTGATGTGGAAATATCTGCCAATGCGTTTTCTCGTGCAACGTTTTTGTCTAACTCTCATAAAATGTTAAGCTTTTCACTCAAAGAAAAGCGTTTTCGTTTCCAACAATTTATCATTCTTCGCAAACTCTCAAAAATCAAATGTTCTGCAAAAATGAACGTCCAACACACCTTACTTCTATGGAATAAAGAAAGGGATAGATAAGAAAGAAATTTCCTGTCCTCACAGGAGTCTTGTACATCTCACTTTGTTATTGTAGAATGGTAAAAAATTTTCTACAAAAATTACAACAAATAAATAGAACACAAAAAGTAAAAATAACATGTAAAAACAGAAAAAGAAATAAAAGAAAAAGAAAAAACAGAATAAAGCATAGATAAAATATAAGTTTCATCTATAAAGCGAGTAGTGAAATCAAATGTACTTACATACGGGAAATTTTTCAAGAATGATTTAAAAAATATTTTCGTAACAAGATTGCCAGATTGCAAAATATGAAAACAAAAGTTCAAATTAAGAGTAACTAGAGGAGTTTTGTTTTAAAGTGCCGTTCTTACTGCATTGCTGAAGTGCGTTTGATTTGTTAGTTACCAAGGATGGGCCCGAAATGGATGTGCGCAAGGTAATATTATACTGGATAATTTAAAGAAGTTGACCATAAATAATTTTAGAAAATAAATATTTATTTAAGAAAAAAATATAAAATAGAAAAGAGAAACATGTATTGCTTGTTTTGCCCATAATTTTTGCCACGGATATGCCCGAAATGGATTTTTACATGGAGAAATTATATAAATTAACAAAGAAAAATTTTTTGGTAGATAATTTTAGCCACGGATTTGCCCGAAATGGATTTGCACATGGGAAAATTATATAAATTAACAAAGAAAATTTTTAATAAATATATCCACACAAATATACGATTAATTCAATGATTTTATATGGAATTGTATTACTTTAGTTGGGTATCCATTGTTTATTATCAAATTTTGAAAGAGTTTATCGATTTGTTTTTGCGAATATAATCGCGTGGGCTGATGAAAAGATTATATATTTTATTTTCCGGATTTTTTAAACAAATTTTATCTTTTTTTTCCAGTTGTTTGTTATTTTTTATTATTTTTTTCTTCCCCCACCCTTTTTTTCGCATGTCTGTAATTTTCCTTTATTTTATCTTCATTTCGAACTAATAAGTTCTGTTTACTTGCAGCTTATGCGCAATAAATGATACTTATTGTTTTTCTTAATATATATCTATACAGTGAAACCTCGATTTTACGTCCCCCGAATTTACGTTTTTCCCGCATTTTACGTTTTTTTCATCAGGACCCAGTTTTTCCGTATACCTCCAATGTTAATTTTACCCGGATTGTAAGTTTTTAATTTACGGAATTTCCCGCATTTTACGTTTTTTGTGGAAAGAAAAAAAATAAAAAAACGTTTTAATAAGCAATATTTAAGGTTTTTTACAGAAAGCAACTTGTCCGGAAAGCTGTAGATGAACTAGAGAACGGAAACCTAAATGACGCCTGCAAACTAAAGTTAAGTGTTCTGGAGGCTATGCATTTTATTTCTGCTGCTTGGAGAAGCGTTACACAAAAGTGCATTTCCCACTGTTTTGAAGAAAGCGGAATCGTAGCTTCTAATGAACCGTTAGCAGATGCAGGATTAGCTAGACTAGACCCGGAGAATGACAATGAAACAGTTAGCTATGACTTCGACGAGTACATCCGAGAAAACTTAGCAACATGGGAAGCTGAGAGAACCACTGCTCCACCCGTGGACGATGTTATGGACTTTTCATCAGCCGAAGAAGATGAACAAGAAGGAACAGAAGCACAGCCCGTTCCTTCTTTCAACACAGCATTGAGAAGTTTGCTAATAGTGAAAGACTATTTTCTATCATACAAAGACCAGGAAAAAAATTTGCAAAAGATTTCAGTCCTGGAAGATGAGGCATTTACTTTGAACTCAATGTCTAAAAAACAATCTACTATTACGCACTATTTTGCACCTAAATTACATGATTCTTAACAAAAATTGTAAAAATGATCTTGAACTGGTATGTTTTTTTCTTTAAATACTAATATTCTTTTCGTAAAATATAGATTTTAATAGTACCTTTTGAATGAGTCATCTTTACTACCTTTCGTTTGTTTTATTTTCCCATTATTATTATATGATTTTTTGCTATCGAAGTATTTCCCGTATTTTACGTTTTCCCGGATTTTACGTTTTTTTTACCCAGTCCCATGAGAAACGTAAAATCGGGGTTTCACTGTATATATATATATATATATATATATATATAGGATAAGAGTAAATTATCTTATGTTGTTAAATAAATGATAAACCTCTCATTTATTTTATTTTATTTTTTAACTTATATTGAGGCTACATTTCGGTGACTTATGACCTTTCAACGCTTCATTATATCTGCCGGAAGTATCAGAGTTTAGGGTCCAAACTAAACCTGATTCTACACAAATAATTTGATTCTACCCAAAAGGTGTGCTTCTGCGTAAGTAGATGAAATGTATTAAATTAAAAGGAAAAAGCTAGCTATATTATACTAACAATAACTGGGTTATGGAATGTTTTGAGAATTGTTTTATCTTTCCATTCATTGTTTCTTTCTTTTTTTCTTTTTTTTTTTTTTTTTTTGATTTTCCAGAAGTTAATGGAAACTGTATTTTACCTAAACAAATTGATTAAAACGGGATTCGTTATTTCAATCTAACGCCTCCTCGGTTTTTGAAAAAGATATATTAATTTATGATTAGGTAATATAATTAGGAAGTTTAATTGTCATATGTGATTAAAAATAATAGCAGAAATGTTAAATGCTATTAATGTTATTTTTGTGTGAACGTAAAATTTACATAACGTAATATGTAACATAACATAAGACTACATAAATATCTGATGGAAATAATTTTTGTCTAAGTTAGATGGGAGTAGCCTAAGTTAATATCACGGCATTTTTGTTCTTTTTTTTTCAAGTAATAAATAAATAAAATACATATTTTGAAATTAAAGATAAAAAGTATCTGAATTTACTAGAAACGGGTATTTTCAGACACTTTTTCTCGTTGATGATAAGGGGTAATATGGTAAAATAAATAAATAATTTGTATACATCCTGTAAAAAATGCTTCTTCTCCCAAAATAAATTATCTAATTTTTCCAAATAGGGTAAACTAACCAGTGAAGGAACACTTAAGCTTAGCTTGCCTTAAAAAGAAACATAAAAATTGCAAAATTTGTAATTTTAGCTAAATGGCTGTGACAACATATTTGGTATTAAATGCCGAATTATGAAAAAAAATTTAGAGAACTTACATAATATTGTTTTAAGGTTTTGGTGGTTCAAATAATAAGTAGTAAGATGACCAAGTGAAGGAACAGTTCTTACCAGTGAATGAATACTAAATTTTCCAGTGAATGAACACTTAATTTTGAGAATTTTTGATGCTCTTTAGGAATTCATAGGCCATACAATTGTCTAAAAACAAGGATTTTTCCTTGGAATTATAATATCTAACCGCAGTTAACGAGGAAAATTTTGCTTTTTTTTTCAATCATGAAATGGAAAGTAAAATGGGGTTGAATACGGAATAAAAATATGTTTTTAATTTTCTTTCTCACACTTTAATAGTCGAGTCTAAATCATGAATGTTTATCATTGTGTAATCCGATGATATTTTATTACGATTATTTCATCGCGTTATGTTTAATCTTTTTCCCCATATTTTTTGAAGCTTTTTTTTTATCTTTTTAAGTATTTTTTTCCTCTTCATCATACTTTCTTGTTTTAACTTTTTTTTCAGCTCTTTCAGTCATTTTAAATTTTCGTCCTTTTTCTGAAGTTAATGCAAAAGGAAATTTATTTCCTTTTATTTTGATTTGATCTTCCTCTTTTATTCCTATATTTGGCCTATGTAAATGTATATTCGAAATTTCTTCTGATTTTTCAGTACTATTTCTAGAATTTCTCACTAGATAATTGATGGGAAAAAGATTTTTTGAAGTTGCTTGTGCTTACCATTTTCTGTCTTTGATTACTAATGGAAAGAATTGTTTTTGCAACTAACAATGCCTCAAGAGGATTTATCTCAAAATCAGTTTTCAAGATACATTCATTATCAATGTTAGTTGTTTCAGCTTCAGTGCCAAAGTCTGACTTAACCAAATGTTCTTTTTGCAATAAATTCTTCCATATTTAGAAAGGCACAGGCTATTGGATATTTAGGAGATTAGACTCTTCTATCAATGTTCCTTTAAACGTCTACATCAAATACGTCTTTAATACGTCAAATCAAATACGTCATTTAATACGTCTACATCACAAGACTGGAGCACACCGTCGCTTTGAAACTAAACCGTGATAACTCAAAAAAGCAAGATTTTCAAGAGAGCGATTTCTAACTTTCCGCGCTAATGCTAATCGCGCCAATGCGATAACGATTTATCTGCTCTCTAAATTAATTTTATGGAACTATGAAGATAACACGTTGTTTCTCTAAAAGGGTGATTTTTTTTACACAAAATGACCCAAATATCTCATTTTTCGATTTTTTTGAGTTACTACGGTTTAGTTTCAAAGCGACGACACTAGTAGAATTAGGTAGAAAGCTAAACCAGAGAATTTGTTTTGATAAACAAAACTTGCTCAGTTTCAAATTGATAATGAGATTTATGCCCATCCAGTAGAAAAATAAGGAATTTGATAGAATTTTCAATTAGCCAATGGGTAGGAAGAAGCATTTGCAATATATTCGTAAAATGTTGCTGTGGTCATCGATTCACTTCATTAATCACTTTTTCCAATGAAATATATAGCAGGAATTGATTCTCTAATACCTCGAGGAATTCTTCAGTAAGTAAAAACTACCAATGGAGGTACTTTTTTTCCACTTGCAGAAATGTTGGCCAAGACTGTTGTTCTTTCTTTTTCATTCCTGGGAACTATAGAATATGAATCCTTATAACTTTTGAGGTAAAAAAATTTTCCCGTTTAACGGCAGTATTCATTTCCTGTTTCGTTCGCATTGTAGATGCGATCACATTCTAAAAGGATGGCTACTTCCCTCCTTAAGATTCCTCTAAAGTTCTTTAAACCACTCTCGAATATTATTCTCAGTTTAAGAAAGGAGTTTTGCCTTTTGAAATTATCAGTGGATGTCGACTTAAAAAAAGCTTCACCCATATTTCATCACGATGGCTGTCTTTAAATGAATGTTTCCTACCCGTTTCCATTATGACGTTAAAGACCGCATTAGGATAATAATTTTGCTAATTATTGGCACAAAAGCCAGCACAGAAATGTTCCATTCAAGTTTTTATTATCATATTTATTTAGTTTTAGATTAGTAAACATAGCTTATTAAGGCGTCTAGCGTATGATAGAACTAACCACTCCATTTACAAAGATAAATTATAAATAAATTATGATTATAACTGTTTCCATAAATTTAGCAATTAAATTAGCATTTTGAAATGAAATTACTTTAGAAATTATTCATACAACCTTCAACAAAATTTTGGGTGTTCTCTATATCGCAGAGCTACTAATTATCTTAAAATCATATTTCACACCCACTGTTGCATCATCCTACCATTAAATGAATAATTTTATCTTACTATAGATGGCGTAGTGTGCGCATCTGTAAGGATAAGCAAAGTAATACATAGTTTTTCTCATCAGTCTTTTGTTTGATGTCGTTTTGTTAAGTTTTAATAAAAAAACTCTTAAAAGAATTTTGACTCGCTCTGAATTATTTCAAACTAATAGCCTAAAAGATCTCGTGACGTAACATCTGGCGCCCAACGTGAGGCAAACGAAATTTGTTCATTGCTTATGCGATTAAGCTTCGCAAAGATCGTATGTAACTCGTGATGTTGCAGAATATTTAAACTTAAAAACTGATCATTCTTAATTTCTGACACACAGTTTATTTGGCGGTAGTGAAACGGAAAAATAAAACATTCAGCCTTAAAGTGTGAGCTTCAGGAAATTCCAGGAAATTTTTCGTGTGAAGCTGTATTATTAGATATAGAAACTATTTGTGGTATGATTCCTAAAATAAGAAAATCTGATGTAGAATACTTCACTAATAATGGGATTTACTTGTCCGATAAGAAAAACGATAATTCGAACATACCAGTTTTTATTGGCGCTGATTATTTAGGAAAGTTTTTGACTGGTTCTATCAGTCAACAACCAAATGGTTTTGCTGCTGTCCAGACATACCTAGAGCGGATAGTAACGGGGAAACCAGCATCCTATAAAAATAGTTCTACTCATGTTATGCCCATAATTTCGCTACATGGCGCTAGAAAAATTTGCGACCTTTAGTCATTAGATATTCTTGGTATTAGAGATCCCGTAGAAAATAAAGCAAAAACAGAAATTGACATTTGTAGGGGAGGTCGGGGTTTATTTGTATTTTTACTAATCCACTTAAATAATGAAAAGCCAGAAATTAGCTCTAAACATTTATTGAAAAGACAAAACACACATAAAATAAAACAAGAATAAAAGGAAATACAAGAATTTGGAAGAGGGGGTTAAGGATTGGAATTAAAGGTCCGTGATTTATGGCGGTTCCTAGCAGTCCGTCTTAGTTCACTGCCAGAGGCGCTGTAGTGGGGAAAGAGGAAAGTTTGTCACACTCCCCTCTATTTCCGATTAAACGTCTCGCTGAGGGACCAGCACTTTTTGGTCTTTTGCTTCTTCTGAGGGTTGTCAAGGTTTTTTGGTCAGGATGAAGAGTCTTTGGTTTGCCTCGTTTACGTAAAGGTGCCACCGACTGCATTTTCAACAGAACACTTTTTCAATTTCAGACACATGATACTGTCCTAACGGTTCATGTGACTTATCAACGTGGGCCACTTCGTACTATGTTGAGGACCATTGGGTGAGGATGATGTACGGTCCATCTCTCTTTGGCATGAATTTGGCTGACTTTGATTTTGCAGCATTACTCTTAGGATGCAAAGTAGCCCATACTTTATCACCAGGTGTGTACTGTGGTGATTTTTGACGCTTTTGATCTGCGTAGGTCTTTCTCTGATCTTGTTTGGATTCAACTCCATCTCGGATGTCATTAGAGATATTGGCTAATCTTTTTAGGTAGAGAGTGATCTCGGGCACGAAATTATCGTTGTTGACGATGGCATGAAAATCACTCGTAACGTCATCTATGGTTCTCATTTCTCGTCCAAACATGAGAAATGATGCTGTTTCGCTAGTTGTTTCACACTTTGCACTGTTCATGGCGAATCTAATCATAGGAAGCTTTTCAGCCCAGGAAGTGTGGTCTTGTTTGCAAGACGTGGTTTCAGGTCACGATTTTTGCGCTCTATAGGGTTCGCCTGTGGGTGATATACTAGTGTGAGGTTCTGATTTATTTTCAAAAGGAAACACAATTGCTGCATGACAGCAGAGACGAACTGAGTTCCGTTATCACTTATAATTCTTCGAGGAATCCCGTAGCGAAGAAAGATCTCTTCCACAAGAACAGTGGCGCATTCTCTAGTAGTGGCTGTAATGAGAGAAAATAATTCTACCCACTTAGTTGAACAATCTTCCACTATAAAAACCCAGAATTTACCCTCTTTAGTTGTGGGTAATGGTCCAAAGAGATCTATTGCCAAGGTTTCAAATCGTTGACTGTATATTGGTGTCTGCAGAAGTCCACAAGGTTTTTGATTACTGGCTTTGTATCTGGCGCATTAAACACAGCTCTTAACATACTCCGCTATGAAGGATTATATACCAGTTCAATAGTATCGTTGATTTATTCTATTTAATGTTCCCTCTACGCCGTAGTGTCCAGCACTTGAAGCGGATAACTAACTCTCATGGTATATTTCTCTACCAGATTCTTAGTTCATAAAAATTATTTAAGAATGAATGATTAAAAATACTTATTATATATTTAAACTTAACACACAGAATTACTATACAACATAATACTTTTCATTAAGTATCAAATCAATGGATAGTAAATATTAATATTTTACTCTAGTAAACCTTACTACTCAATGTTGAACTGGAAAGGGTTTTTCCGGTTTTCCTCGTCTAGCTGGGAAAACGAAAATACTAATTCAAAATTCAGGCAATCGAGGCACGGGATGACCTCATTAAATTCCAAAAATTGAACAGAATGTTCATTTACTTTCTGAAAAACAAAATTGAGTCAGCAAGGAACCGTTAGTTCGGCCGCGAGTTGGGCGTCATTTTGTAGGGGAGGTCTGGGTTTATTTGTATTTTTTCCAATTCACATAAATAATGAAAGGCCAGAAATTAACTCTTAACATTTATTGAAAAGACAAAACACACATAAAATAAAACAAGAATAAAAGGAAATACAAGAATTTGGAAGAGGGGGTTAAGGATTGGAATTAAAGGTCCGTGATTTATGGCGGTTCCTAGCAGTCCGTCTTAGTTCACTGCCAGAGGCGCTGTAGTGGGGAAAAGAGGAAAGTTTATCACACTCCCCTCTGTTTCCGATTAAACGTCTCGCTGAGGGACCAGCACTTTTTGGTCTTTTGCTTCTTCTGAGGGTTGTCAAGGTTTTTCGATCAGGATGAAGAGTCTTTGGTTTGCCTCGTTTACGTAAAGGTGCCACCGACTGCATTTTCAACAGAACACTTTTTCAATTTCAGACACATGATACTGTCCTAACGGAATGAAAGGCCAGAATAATGAAATGATAATAATGAAGGGCCAGAAATTAACTCTTAACATTTATTGAAAAGACAAAACACATATAAAATAAAACAAGAATAAAAGGAAATACAAGAATTTGGAAGAGGGGGTTAAGGATTGGAATTAAAGGTCCGTGATTTATGGCGGTTCCTAGCAGTCCGTCTTAGTTCACTGCCAGAGGCGCTGTAGTGGGGAAAAGAGGAAAGTTTATCACACTCCCCTCTGTTTCCGATTAAACGTCTCGCTGAGGGACCAGCACTTTTTGGTCTTTTGCTTCTTCTGAGGGTTGTCAAGGTTTTTCGATCAGGATGAAGAGTCTTTGGTTTGCCTCGTTTACGTAAAGGTGCCACCGACTGCATTTTCAACAGAACACTTTTTCAATTTCAGACACATGATACTGTCCTAACGGAATGAAAGGCCAGAATAATGAAATGATAATAATGAAGGGCCAGAAATTAACTCTTAACATTTATTGAAAAGACAAAACACATATAAAATAAAACAAGAATAAAA